>NC_135629.1:17662500-19147500 GCF_053574225.1 Canis aureus | reverse complement strand
AGGAAGCTATCAACTAACCAGACAATCTACTGAATGTGAAAATATATTTGCAAATCATATATATGATAAGTAGTTAATATCAAAAATATTTAAGGAACTCTTACAATTCAATAATTTAAAAAAGTCTGATTTTAAAAAATGGGAAAATGGTCTTAATATACATTTTCTCAAAAAAGACATATAGATGGCCATCAGGCATGTGAAAAAGTTCTAAATGCCAGTAATTGCCATGGAAATGCATATTAAAACCACAGTGATGTATCACTTTACACCTTCCAGAATGGCTATTCTCAAAAAGACAAGAAATAACAAGTGTTGGCACAGAGGTAAAGAGTAGGGAACCCTGGTGCTTCATTGGTGGGAATGTAAGTTGGTGCAACCCCTATGGAAAAAGGTATGGAGGTTTCTCAAAAAATTAAAAATAGAACTACCATATGATTCAGAAATGCTGTTGGCTATCTATCCAAAGAAAACAAAAACACAAATTTAAAATGATATCTGCCTCCTGTGTTCACTGAAGCATTATTTATTATAGCAAAGATACAGAAACAACCTAAATGCCCATTGATAAATGAATGGTTAAGATGTTGTATGTGCAAGGGAATAGTACTCAGACATAAAAACAACAACAATGGAATCCTGCCATTTGTGACAATATAGATAGACCTGGAGGTTATTATGTTAGGCGAAATCAGCCAGACAGAGAAAGACAAATACAACATAACTTCACTTATATGTGGAATCTACAAATCAAAACAAACTACAAAACAGAACACAGATTCATCAATATAGATGTTAGATAAGTGGTTGTCCAAGGCAAATAGATTGGAGTTGGGTAACATGGGTGAAGGTAGTCTGCAGGTACAAACTTCCAGGCATAAAAATAAAAAATGATGGAGATGTAATGCATAGCACGGACAAAATAGTCAATAATAGTGCAATAACTTTGTATGGTAACAGAAAGTAACTACACTTGGTAGTGAAAGCTCTGCAATGTATACAAATATCAATCAGTATGTTGTACACCTGAAACTTATTGTATGTTAGGTGCACTTGAATAAAAAAATCAAATGTAACTCCATGTTGTTTAAGGAATATGGAAACTGGTAAATGCCTTTTAGTGTGAAGTGCTACCTTCAAATGTGAGCTCTTCAACAGAAATGAAACAAATTTGGTGTCTGGGATTTCTGTTTAATGACTTCTGGCCATTACATAGGTGTTATTGTTTGGGGGCAAGAAGGGGACTTTTGTTCACTTTGGCCATAGTCAATGCAGTTAACAATCATGTACACTCAAACCTGATTACTGCTAAGTTGACCTTCAACTGTACTGTAAACAGGGTAGTCTCCATATATATTTATAATTTTTCTATAATATTTAAGAGTTGCTTAGGAGTATACCAAAGGTACAGTTACTAAGATATCTAATTTTTTTTTCTTCTATCACCCTTTGAAGGGAAAGGGCTTCAGTTGTTTCTACAAGGCTAGACCCATACTAAACAATGTATCAGTACTTTGTAACATAAGTATTGAGATATGTTAGTAACACTCTTGCAGCCTTGTTTTACAAAGTTTACTTTATATGAATCAATTCAGTACATTGCACTTATTGTTTTGGTTATTTTGACTATTTTCATTATATGAAATCTACCAGATGTCAGAGAATATTTAATCTATTTAAATGTTGAACTCTAGTAGAACTTGTACATTTACAGTAATTCAGGATTAGTAAGGAAAATGGTTCACCAGTGCTTAGTTTTATATGGAGGTGCTTAGATTGGAATAAAGTGGTATGAAAGGCAAAACCAAACAAACAAAAAATACGAAAGTATGTAAGTTTATGCCCTAAATTCCATTCAGTTTAAGATTTTTTTCTATCATACACAGTCAATCAGAACTTGCTTATAAATAAATTATATACTAGATATTCAGCTTTAAGGCAATTGTTTCTATGTTAGAACACATTTGTCAAGTGTACCTCAATAGAAAAATCAAATGTAACTCCATCTTGTTTCAGGAACATGGAAAATAATCAATGCCGTTTAGTGCACAGTGCTACCTTCAAACATGTGAGCTCTTCAACAAAAATATTTTAAGATTTTCTTTATTTATTTAGAGAGAAAGAGAGTATGTGAGCCAGGGGAGGTGCAGACAGAAAGAAAATCTCAAGCAGACTCCTTCCTCAGTACTGAGCGAACACAGGGCTCTATCTCCTGACCCTGAGGTCATGACCTGAGCCAAAATCAAGAGTCAGTCACTTAACTGACTGAGCCACCCAGACACCCCATTTATGACGTTACAATATTATGTCATTTTTATAGTCAATCTACAGAATTCTATTTAAGTCAATGCATTTGAAATAAATAGCATTATTTCAACTCGAATCAACCACTAAATGTATCATTTTTTATTGAAAAACACATTTTAAATTATGGAAAATAGACTTCAATTCCTTAATGGTGATGATGTAATGGCATTATTAGAGTGAGGAATTCCACCAGTAACAATATAGAGAAAGATGATGCTACTGGATATTGAGAAGTTCTTTTCTTTTAAATTCAGTTCGAACTCATTCAATTATTCTATTTTAACACATGGATTTTGCACTCTGGATGCTCACGGCTTCAAACAGGAAGCAAATCCAACTATAAATAACTGCAATAGAGTGAGATAAGAATAATAACAGACTGAATATAAGTTAGAGATTATGTAGGGAAGAGAAGGACAAGCAGGATGGTGGCATGGGATTTAAAAGGGCTTTACTGAGGAGGATAGTGTAAATTTAGGAAATCTGATTTAGAAAAAAGTTGTGGTTTTACTCACTCATGTGAAACTTTATCAACTCATCTTTAATTCAAGCATCACTCAAAGAATCTGGTAATTAGATAATATCACTCCATAATTATGAGCTGTAATATTATAATTAAACTTCTTTTATTCATTTTGCTTTGTTTGAGTCTGAATTTCTGGGAAACAACCCTTTGAAATTCACATTTAGAAGAAGAATAATGGCCAACACTGGAGCACTTACTACCACCTAGGCATTAATTACTCCAAGCACTTTACATGCATTATGTCATTTAATCCTGACAACTTGCTTATGATGTGAACTCTATAGTCTCCATTTTGTAAATAAGAAAAATGAAGCACAGAGAGATCAATAACCTTCCTGAAGTCACAGAGCCAAGATCTGAACCCAGTGACTCTAATTCTAGATCCAGATCCAGATTTCTCCATAATCCCATACTGTTTTCAAATAATTAAAATAATAACTAACATCTAGTTTGATGTTTTCCCCAGTTGCCATTTTATTTGAGTTCACATATTACAGTGACATTAAAGGAACTTAGCCCAGAGACTTCTGTTAAAATTACTTCTGCTTTTGCATCTATTACGTAGTCCATGGCCCAGCAATTCCACTTTTAGAATTATACTCATTATATCCACGTTTGGTACATTTAACAAAAGACATAGGCACAAAGGTCCACAGCATCATTTGTAATACCCTTACACTGGAAAATAGCAAAATGCCTTTCAATTCTAGAGTAGATATACAATCCGTGGTACACTCCTAATGGAATGTTATATGGCAAGGAGAATAAATGGTCTATGACTACAGGCAATATGGATGAATCTCCCAAACAATGTTTGGCAAAATAAATCAGACAAATGAGTATATAACATACAAATCCATTTGTCGAGTAGGAAAAGAGACAAACCAACCTAAGCTATTCAGAGTCAGAATCATTATTATCCTTAACGTGTGGAGTGACTGGGATGGAGAAGAAGTGGACTCTTAGGAACACTGATAATGTTAAATTTCTTTTAATGGGTGCTGGTTATATGGATGTGCTTGAGAAGCTCATTGCGCTCTTCATTTATAAGGTGTACACTTTTCTACATATATATTATACAACAATAATGTTTTAAATAACATGATATAATGCACTGACCACTCAACAGAGCAGCTAGCTATATATGCAACATATTGAATGGAGCAAATACTAACAATTAAATGTTATTTTATCAAAACACTGCTTTGGGCATTCAGCTTCATATACTTAGCTCTTGAATCATAATATGATACAAGCATTTTATAGTCTTTAAATAATCTAAGAATTTCATTTTTCTGGTTTGGATCTGGGCAGGGAGTGGAAAGCACAAATGAGCCAAAAGGTTTTAGTAAAACAGGGCAATGCTTTTGAGATGGGAGCAAGGAGTTGAGCAGGAAACTGGAGCAGCAAACGAAAGTCTCTAAGAAAATTCAGGAGCCCACTTACTAATTGGGTGGTGTGAGCAGAGTATCTAAGGAAAAAGTAAAAGATGTTCTGGCCAGGCATGAGTAAAGAGTAAAGGCTTTCTTGGACTATGAGTGCAGGGTTAAATTCAAGTGTGAAGGGCAGCGATAAAAAGCGATAGTTGGTTCCAGGCACAAATCCATGGTAACCATCTTAAATTGTGCTCTGTTCCCTTGTTGGTCTTTCCAACTGCACAAACTATAATTGCCTTTAAAGTCATTGCAAAATCCCCAAATATTAAAAATTATATATATATATAGACACTGTCCCTTGAGCCAAGCAGTTATGTGGGCATTTACTTTGTTATTCCTTCTCACTAAAACCTCCCAACAAAGGAAGGAAGCATATTAGTACTTAGAATGTTAATGTAAAATATTTAGAGGGGTCAAATGTTTGCAGCTTTTAAGTACTGAAACTATGAATACTTGTCCTGAAGCACATAAAGCACCATCACAAACCAGAAAATATTAATAACTTGCTGCTAACTTAAATTGTGCAGCCCATGGCTCCTCTAGATGATGAAAGTCAAGTAACTCTTTTTGAGTGTACACTGGAGTCATCCCTCATCTTCTTACTGGTAGTAGGTAAATAAGCCCCACGCTAATCTTTGTGTTAGTGCTTTCTTATCTCCTTGTTAATCTGTAATTAATTTAGGAAGTGGCACATACGATGTGGGACTGGAATCAGTTTTATTTCCAATGTTAGAATGGTAAATCCCTTCATTAACAGAAACAGTACATGGAATAGTTATTAAATTTATTCTTATTATGTTATATTGGGTATTTGTTTCAGATTGCAGTTATGCATGAATGGATATTATATGATGCTTTGATGACCTTTCGAAATTCATCTGATTAAATGCTGTTGTACTTCATTATGACATTTCTCTCCTTGTACTACTAGATTTGATGTGTATGGCTTAATAATGCAAGGAGACATGCATGCTAATAACTTCACAATTCATTGCTATTTTGTAATGCACATGAAATTTAGTACAAGTTTCGCTGGCTGGAGGCTTACATGAATCATATAAATTAGAGGGTAACAAAAGAACATATTAGCATTTGTTAGCCTAGATGCACGAATTTTATACTAACCATTTTAATATGTACTACAACTTTTCCACCCTCAAGTTAAAAAGCTTTTCAATTTTTCAACCAACATCATAATTGAATTGGTTCTCTTTCTGCCTAAGGATAACAATTTTACACTGATGGAATCTTTATTAGATTCTAAGGATTATACTGATGGTTCTGGTTTGTAAAGTCAAACAACTCCACCTAGAAAAAGGGGTATTTCAAATGATCATGACCAAAAAAAAAAAAAAAAAAAGTTAAATTTGTCTTTTAAGGAGAAAATGCTTGTTTAATTATTATTGCAAAATAAAGCTGAATGAGCCTCTGATAACTTATTCTCAGGAGAAGTGGACACACACTGAGAAAGCTATGTAACATAAAATTTCATAAAGCAAAATTGGCCCCAAATCATGGCTATTTTTCACTTGAATTGGTGTTTTGTTGATTTCCTAATGAATGCGTTTTTAAGTTGGTGTTTGAAATAGAATTTTAGAAATCATAAGATAGGACCTTTCTTTTTTAGAGGTGAAGATTTTTGTGTGTGGCCTAATCGTTTTCTTGAAATGGGGTTTAAATCAACTTCATACCAAGTTATAGCATGTTTCACTTGATTTTTAAAGTCCCATTAGTATCCTGACAGCCTGAAAGAAACCTTCAGATACTCCAAATTAAAAACTCCAAAATTATAGAAATGGCCTTAGAGATAAGCTGTATAGGCCCTGGTATTTTTGAACAATGAATCTGATGTCTGGGGGGGAAAGGTTATGTGTAGACATCAAAGTAATTTTGACTATTTTTTAATATATTTTAGTAGATTTTTCTGCTGCCTTTGGTTGCTGGCTTAAATCTAGAGGAAGAGTCAAAACAAGCATTGCTGACCATAAAGGAAGACTTGAGAAGTGAACGAGATAGCTGGAGGGAAAGCAGATGAATGTAACTGCCTTGATTGCAAGCCACTGAAAGAGACTGTTAACTGATAAGCACATGCATATATTCATGGATGTACACACACACACTCATACACATACAAGTCAATTGGAAGGAAATAGGACAATTCATAAACTCAAAAGAAGAGTGACTTCTTCTCTAAATGATATGAATCAGAGCAATTCTTGGTTTCCAAGTAGTATGAATTAATGGGCATGTGGTTTTCCATTTAATACAATTTTTTTTTTATGTTAAGCGTACCCACAGTTTTCTCTCAGTAACCAATTCTCACTTAGCTCAGGAGTGGATCGTATGTCCCTGCCTAAGCCAATCAAAGTAATTCATTCATTCATTCATTCATTCATTCATTTTAGCCTTGGCAATTGCTTAGGGATGTATATGTAACCCAATAATGTCTTTCTGGGACTTCTCAGAAATACTTTAATTCCTGTCACCCCAGATTTGAACTTGAGAGGTTATATTTTCAGGGCTATTATAATAATTTATTACCACTGAAAACAAAACACTGAAAGTTAGCAAAAATTTGGGGGGAAAATATACACATATGGACAACCATTATGTGATAAAGTAACTAATGTAGCAAAACCAAGCCAGACACTCACACATAAGCCTCATAACTAATATAGTTTTAATAGAGTGAATACTCAGTAAATGATGCCTGACACTGCTCAGAGATTAAATGCACAAAAGGTCTTCACTTAAGACCAAACCCTATCCAACTAACCAAAAGCCCTCACTTGCGTTAAGAACTTGATGATTCTTCAGAGAGTCTCTATTCAGCCACTTAATTCTTTATCTTTAGCAAAGTCATTATGGTTAATAAAGGTAAAAATGATGAAGTTAAACTAGAGCTCAAGTAATCAGTTGAGTGCTAAAGCTTAGGAATTATTTAAGTTCAGATCCCTAAATAAAATATGTTTTAATAAACTATTCAGAAGTACTATCTTCTAAAACTGAGCTTTTACAATGGGCCAGTCTCTGAACCAGGTGTATTGGATCATTTTCTCACTTCATCTCCACAATTACTTTGTCAGGTGGCATAATTAGTACCACCTTCAAGCGAAGAGGTATAGTGTTAACTTGCTGAGGAAGGATTCAGATCTGTGTCTATCTGAAGTAAACAAACACCTTTTTTTACCACTGACCCATGTCCAATCTAGAGATATCTTTTGATTACACTTCTATTATTACAATTTAAAACTGAGGTTTTTTTTAATACCTGTAAGCTCAAACTGAATCTCCTTCACATATTTACAACTCAATTTATTACTGACCTCTCTCATATCAGGTCCCCTCCCTGACAAATATAAACAGTGCTGTTGGGATTGTGAATTGGTACAGCTTTTCCAAAGTATTTGGCAACATGCTGCAAAGGCTTAAAAGTTCTGGTACTATGTGAATCAGCAAAGTTAATGCTAGGAATATTTCCTAAATGGTTACATGTAATCATATTGTTACATATTCAAGTAATTCATAACAGAAAAAAAATTACAATGCAAGTAAATCTCCAAAGAGAATTGAATAAAGCAATTATTGCTTAATTACACAATGGAATACTTGGAAGCCATTAAAAATGTTTCCATAGAATAATATACAATAGCATGGAAAATATTCACAATAAGCATATGGAAAATAAAGTAGGATACTTAACACAATGTATAATATGACTCTTTAATCCTGTTCTAATATACACACAGAGAAATTTTTGATTATCACTAAATAAAGGAATTCTGGGAATTTCTTTGCAAAAGCTGTGGTGGTTGCAAAGAATATAAACCTACTAGAACCAGCTGAAGCATAAAAGGTGACTATATCATAAACTCTGGGGTATTTAAATGAAAGCAAAGGGAGAAGTACAGTTGGGCCTTGGGAGAGATGGAAGTTGGACACTGGAAAGCTGTTCAGAAACAAAGCTGTTACATTCTTGAAATTGCTCTCCTCAAGGCTTCTGTTCCTTTGAATATCTGTTTTGATAACCCTTTATAGTTTGGCTTTCTTTGCTTCCCTGTGTGTATGTGTCATACATGGAACACCCAACCATATCCTGGTTCACATATTCTCACTTCAATCAATTAGGGAAGGCTGGCTTAGCATCTCTAGGTTAAAAACCTATAGGAATATCTCATCTAACTCGGGCCACATATGGATCCTAATTCAATAAATGGTGACAAAGGGACCAGGTCATAGAATAGGAATTTCGGTTTTAGTGCCAACCTAGGGGTTGGAGGTGGGAGGTCAAGGGCCTGGGACCTTACCTTATAATTTTTTCTGTAAGAGGAAAAGTGTGTCTTTGCTTTTGCATTATTATGCTTTTCTGAATTTTTCAATGTGAATGCATGCCTCTTTTGCACTAATGAAAAAAAATTACCAAAAATTTAAAAGAAAAAAAGAGGTTCAGAGAGGTCATGGGCATAGCAGGTGGTCTCCCCTTTTGGACAGCAGAACCATGAATTCTATCCTGCTCACATCCTCATAAGAGGTAGAGAATACTATGACTAGGAACTTGATACAAGTCTTTTTTCATCACTGCACTCTTTGAACCTACTGGTTTCACTAAAGATCCTGAAGGTTCCAGTAAAATATCTAATGGCGGAGGGAAAACTAATGTGTCTAAGAAGCCAAAGCATCAGAGGTCCCAGCTTTGTTTGACTCTTAAGAGAAAATGGGTAAGGAAAACAGAAGCAGCATGATATGATATAACATTCATACCACCCCCAGGAGAGAGGTATGTCAGGGATTATGTCCCATCTTTAGGAAGTTACTCACTGATATTTATTTTTTTATTTTTTATTATTTTGTACTTCTAAAACATGCACGTGTGTGTTTATTTATAGATACTATAACGATTTTTAATTCTGTACTCACTGATTTTTAATTCTGTAAAACGAATGGGCTTGAACTAAATAATATATAGCTCTGAAAATATGTAGTTCTAAATATCTGGTAAGAGTAATCATAAAATAACGAGGTTTAGATATATTCACTTGGTTTTTTTATGACAGTTAAAGTATATTTTCAAGCTATTTTGGCCTGTGTACCAGAAAGGAAATTTCAATATTTGGGGTCTTAGTCATTTATTACAGAATAGGCCTTGTCATTCAGGAATAATCAGGTATGCAATGCACTGCTATCTTAATGGGTTTTTAAACCCCCCTTCATGGTTCATTAACATGGATGGACATAACTTCAGAGGTCATAAAGCACAATAGCTTTCCTACACTTAGTTGATAAATAGGTCAATCAGCTTACTTCATAGAGTCAACAACATTCTAGATAAGCACAAATTGAAACTCATACACAACTAATTGTATATGGAATGACCAAAATGTCAGATCAAAATTAATATCTATGCATTAAACTATTATCAACTATATGAGATGGCCTTTCCATTTTGTTTTACTCTGTTGCTAAGCCACAATACTCTCATTAAGAGTGCATCAATATTTTTTTTTCTTTTTTGGAGGCAGAGTAAGAAAACAGAGTTTTGCATATATAAGTTATATCTTCATTCAAAAATTTATTTTTATCTTGGGAGCTAATTCTCAATATGTTATACTCACTACTCTGTACTGTTTTCCTATTGCCTACTACACATTACTTTAGTTTCAAATCACTGTGGCTCTTTCAAAAAAAAAATGATGTGTTACACACCATAAATGTACTTGAATTCCTTCCCTGATAATCAAAAGTCTGTCAAGAGGTTTGCTAGGATTCGACTCTGATATTATACTGTTTGACATCATTCAATAATGTGTTATACACTGAGCAAACAAGTGTTACTCTTTAGTCTCCAACATATGTCAAAATAAATGGCTATTTCAGTTCTAGTTTTCACTGAGTGACATTTCTATGTGGTGTCATGCTTTTACTTATCGACCTTAGCTTCCTGGAGTGATGAGCCTCAAGACCAAATATTACCTCTATTGTTCCCCAGCCTATTTTTAACAAGTTGTCAAATCCAAAGATCCATTCCAAACAATTTCATGAAACAGTCTATCATGTCTCATCTACTAAATTGCTTTATTATCTTCTGCACCATTGGTACCAAGACTAGATCCTGTCGTCCAGTTTCTGATTTCCTGAACTTCAGTTCATATTCCTATGTAACTTTTTTTTTCACTATAGCTACAGGTTTTGGGATTGTTAATGCACATTGACAAGATCATATCTATGGATAATCTTAAATAAGTGGATTATTTAAAAGTTATCTTTGGAAGTTGCTTTATAGACATCATTGCAGAGGCTTACAAAGGAAGAGATTCAAAAACTGAGTTAGATGGATTTATGCCAGACACTCAACTTCAGTGTCAAAGTCTTACAGTGGATAATTCAAAACTGCTTCACCAATTTACTCTGAATTTCTGTGTTCATTTTTTCCCTCTCCCAGTGCATTTTCTGATGGTTAATATGACAGATACTCAGTTACATCAATTGCTCCTTTTTTCCTTAAAAGATTCTATAGTCTCCCTTTGTAATGTGGAGGCTTTTTGAAATTTCAAGTGAAGTCTATGCTTTCCTCATCTTTCTTATATATTATTTTTGCAAGTGGGTCATGATGGTAAGAAGAGAAAATGTGCATATTTGAAAGTTGGGGAAATTTCTTGAACTGAAAAATAATGTCAAAACAATTCATGTTATAAAGAAATCAAAGTACTAAAAATGAAACAATTGTATCTAACTTTATTATTCCCTAACCTGCCCTCCAATTACACGGAATCAACTACTGTCAAAGATTTTTATCTTAGATCTATTAATTATTACTTCCAAATCCTAAATAGTTCGCTTACCCTGGTATTTCTAGATTTACCAATATAAGACACTATTAAATACCTCATAAAATATGAGGATTTAAGTCATTTATTCTGTTTTTCACCTCCTTACACCAACATGTAATCAAAACACTGTAATGAACACTCCAAACTTCTCTTTACCATCAGTGGCCCCCAAAATTCATTGATTGGTTCACCTAATAAACATGTATTGAACAACAAATACACTACCAAGTCTTTTTTTTTTAAGATTTTATTTATTTATTCATGAGAGACACAGAGAGAGAGAGAGAGAGAGAGAGGCAGAGACACAGGCAGAGGGAGAAGCAGGCTCCATGCAGGGAGCCCGATGTGGGACTCGATCCCGGGTCTCCAGGATCATGCCCTGGGCTGAAGGCGGCTCTAAACCGCTGAGCCACCGGGGCTGCCCCAACTAAGTTTTTTATAGGTGCTGGGAACGTAGCGGTGTATGAAACACGATAAAGCCTGCCCTCATAGATCTTTCATTCTCATCAGGAGAAAATAGACAATACAATATGCCAGATGCTGATAACACGGTAAGAACAAAGAATGAATGCAGCATAAGGAATTCAAGAGGCTTATCGCATCATATGAGAAGGGCTTTTGACAAGGTAGCATTTCAGCAAACATTGGAAGATAATGAAGGAATAAGCCATGTCAGTATCAGGGGGAAGATGGAGGAAATTAGCAGAAGCATAGCTGGTCTGTCTATAAAGGAAAGGCAAGAAGACAAGGTGAAGCACAGTGATTATAAGGAGAGTAGAGAAAATGAGAGGGTTTGGGACAGACAACAAGGAAGAGGGTGTTTTGCAGATCTTAGAGAACTGTCAGCCAATGAGGAAATGTCTGGTAAAAGGAATGAAATGGGGTCCTAGCAGCATCATGCATCAGAATGGAGACCATACAGTGTCTTCACTCACCATGTCTTAGACTGGGCCTCTCCATCATAGCCTTTGTAACACATAAGCAGCAGTAAATTATTCTAATAATATGATTTATAATGGTGTTATGGAAAGCCCACTGGACTAGGGACAAAGCAATGGCAAGACAATGAATCTTTGCAAGGCAGAAAAGAGCCTTGGACCAAGTCAGTGACATTAGTTGCAGAGAACAGTGGACAGACTTGAAAGAAATTTCCTAAAACCATCTGTGACTATATATGGCTCTTTAAGAGAGTGAAAGGGCAAGGACGGATTTCCAGGTGTCTGTCTTAGGAAATGAAGAGATACAGTTGAGAACTCAGGAGAAGAGGCACGTTTATTGAAGTTTTAAAAAAAAGTCTATTGCAGGATAATTTACGGTCTAGGTACTTGTTTGGGTATTTGTTTTCACTACCACAATGTGAAAGCTAGCATTTCAGGGAGGGGTTCTTAAAATTCTTCCTTAGAATTTAGTGTGTACTGTTATTGTAGGATTAATAATTCTCATCCAGTTTTCTTCGATTAAGATTGAATTGTACACTTTGGAAAGGTGATAAGCTTAAAACCAAAGGTTACATATCAGCAAGTTGACAGAAACTGGCATAACTATTCTGGTCATTTAAAAGTCCCTAACTACTAGATAACCTAGTTTAATATTCCCCATATCTTGTTGCTGCATCTGATTTCGTTCAAAAATATTTGAAGGTTTACAATTTTCCAGATGCTAATCCAGGTCATGGCATAAGAGTGAATAAGCTATGGTCTCTATCTTATTCTTTTATGGCAACATATTCTATTAATAAATTATGAGAATGCCAATCATAACTCCATTTGCTGCTGAATAAGTACTTTTTAAGGAGAGTGAGGAAAGACTATTTTAAAATCATTTCATGGAATGTACTTTTCTAAAAATTTTAAGCAATTCCTCAATGGAAAACTTTTTAAAAATTATTATTCTGTTTTTCTTAATTCTCTTTTATAAATGATCCATATGAAGTTTGGCAAATGTGTAGTATCTTCCCTTCCCTTCCCTTCACACAGCAGAAATCATTAATCTATCATAGACTTCTTTCCGAAAGAACCCTTCTGAAAATATTCTCAGAAATATTTTTTACAATAGAGCACAAAATAGCAGCAAGCAATATTTTATTCGTGCATATGAGATGAAAATTCATTGCCATCCAAGGCTTGAGAAGGCATTTTTACAAAAGATGATAGGAAAATGGCCTATGTACCTCTATGAAAAGGATCAACTTCATGAGTCATCAGGAAAATGCAGATTAAAATGGCAGTGAGAGAGTAATATCTAAATTGAAAAACTCAGACAAGTGTTGACAAAGATGCAGATCAAATGGATGTTTCACTGTAAATTATTTAGGTTTTAAATTGGTCCAACCACTTCATGCTAGGGTTATACCTAAGCAAAATATGTCCATATGCTTACCAAAAGATATGCATAAGAATATTCATAGTAGCAGTATTCAAAATAGCCAGAAAAACTGGAAAAAAATACCCCATCACTAAATGGATAAATAACATATTTACAATGTTATTTTATATTACATTATATACTATACAGTAATTAAAACAAACTACATTAAATTGTACCATGGATGAAACTCATCAACTCAATATTGAACAAAAGAAGCCAGAAAGGAATATATATTATCAAAGTTTGTTTATATAAAATTCAAAACACAAAATTAGTCTATGGTGTTACAGGTTACTGTTGGGAAGGTATCAAGGTTGCTGGGAGCTGATAGTATTCTAGATGCATTTTACATAGGTGGGCTCATTTTGTGGAAAATAAATTGAGCTGTAGTCAGATAATATGCATATGCATAATAAATTAAAATAATTATATGCATGTCATAGTATATTAAAACTTACTTTTAAAAAAACTAAAAACCTTTGGCCATCCATGAAATTCCACCAATTTTGGAATTTTCACTATTTTCTATTTGAAAATCCACTCATTCTGGAATTTTACTTCCACACGAACATCTATGCTTTCATGATGAGACATCACTTTAATTAATTGTAAGAAAGTTTAAAAATAAAATTTCAGATTCTAAAAATAGCCCAGGTTTCCGGTAAAAATTAATTTTCTACTACTAAATGGGCTCTGTTCATATTTCATTTGATCTTATCTTCATATCAAAATGTGACTGCAAATTTCTTTTCAAAACAAGTTAAGTAAAATTTGGTAATAAAATACTTTTAAAAAGAATAATGTATTAAATTATTAACACAATGACTTTGGGCATTTATCAAAGCTCTTGACCTTATGAGCTGGGGAAAGAGAAATTGAAAGGTAAAAAATATAGGATTCAGGTGTATTTTTCTAGTACTTTTTATTCTTCTTACTTACATAACTTGTTTCTTATGATTTCCCTGTGAATGTAAGATATTTGCTCTTTTCTGTTGATCATTGTTTCTTTGGATGATAAATATAAACCACGCTTTGCAGAATTTATTTGGGGAATTCTCAAGTGCTTTTCCTTATATACTTTTTTGTATGTCAACTTTCAATTCAACTCACTGGATTTATAACTGCAAAACTGGAGGCTTTTAAAAAGAGAGAATATCTGAGATGATCTATTTAATTCAATTTTAGAAATTTCATTCTTTTGGCCTGACACAGAGGCAGGTTTGTGATCCCATTCCTGATCGAGGTATCCCAAGGGAGGTGACCATTGGTGCTTGTGGCAAGGTGCTTTTCTTTGAAGAGATACTGTGAAGGGTTCAGGTTTCTGCCTCTACTCTACAATCTGGGCAGCTGTAGTAAACAGAGAATCAATCAATGAAAGCCGGAGCTCACAAGTTTAATCAGCTTGACTATGATAAATAAACTTGTGGCTATTCACGTTTTTATAATTGATTTAATCTTATTGCAGAGCAGAATTTACGGGATTGGAATAATGAACCATCAGGAAAGAAAAGAAAAGTAGAACAACTAGGTCCTTGATGACAATACTGAGCTATTGAAATTGCCTCACATGGAGCTGACATATCATTGGACTTTGGCAGGTAAGGGCAGTAATAAATGTACTTAATTTTAAACAATTTTTCATTGGAATTATACAAGGAAAAATAAAACTATATTATTTGAGATGGATAAGTTTATTGTCTTCTAGGCTTCCCTGAAATCTCAATGCAGTGTCTCAGACTTGACACATACCTAACAAACATTTGCTGAATTTGCAATTTGTGCTTTCAGCTCTCGGAACCTAGAGCTAAGCATATGCTTCCAAAGCTCTTCTCATTATCAAGCCCCCACCAACCTTAGGAGAAAAATTAGATTATTTTAAATTTATTTAAAATTGATTAATATATTGATTGGTTTAATGATTTTAAACTTAAATTTAATTTCCCACTAAGGAGAGATTGCCTTTTTGAGTACAGTATCTCCTCTCCATTAAGAATACATGTGTATGCCCCATGTTCGTTGCAGCATTTTTCACAACAGACAAGACATAGAAGCAGCAAGTGTCCACTGACAAACTGATGGCTAAAGAAAATGTGATGTACATATGCAAGAGAATATTATTCAGCCATAAAAAATAAAGAAATCCTGCCATTTGCGATATGTGTGGAACTTGAGAGCATTATACCACATGGAATACATCAGAAAGTGAATGACAAATGCTGTATGACTTCACTTAGATATGGATCTAAAAATGCTGAACTCATAGAAACAGAAAAATGGCCACTTCCAGGGGCGGGAGGGTGAGGGAAATATGGAAATGTTGGTCTAAGAGTACAAATTTCTGGTTATAAGACAAGTAAGTTCTAGGGATCTGACATAGAGCATGGTGACAAGATGTATTATAGACTTGAAAATTGTTTTTTTTTTTTTTGAAAATTGTTAAGAGAGCAAACCTTAAATACTCTTACCACACACACACACACACACACACATACACACACACACAGACAGATAACTATGTGAGACGATGGAGGTGTTAAGTAAGCTTATTGTAGTAATAATTTTGCAGGAATATGTACATGTACTAAATCATCACCTTAAAATGACACAGTGTTATATGTCAACTGTATCTCAAGCTAAAAAAAAGAAAAGAAAAAAGAAAAAAAGAAAGTATGCTAGAGGATATGTAACCGGGCACCACATGTGTGGTGGGTTGGTAGGGGAGAGGGAAGAATAGGGGTGAAATATCTCATTTAGGAATTTTCT
This sequence comes from Canis aureus, assembly GCF_053574225.1. Taxonomy (NCBI): domain Eukaryota; kingdom Metazoa; phylum Chordata; class Mammalia; order Carnivora; family Canidae; genus Canis; species Canis aureus. Next base: position 19,131,274 of record NC_135629.1, on the reverse strand, counting down.
GACACCAAAATGACAATGACTATGGCTCATCCCTCTATGCAACGTTCTGCGATACATAGTAAATAGAATTACACAAATATAAATATTTACGAGTTTATTTATCATATTCAAATAGATATTATGCCTAGATTACAAGTTGTTTTTTAAAAATATTTTATTCATGTGTTTGAAAGAACACCCATTTGTAGCATTTCTTCCTCAGATAGAGTCATATTTTCTGAAACCTGGCAAGCACATTTTTATAAGATGCCTTGTACAATACATCAACAACTAATGAAGAAGAAATAATGATGATGGTGCACTGTAAAATGTATTAGAACACTAATTAGACAATCGCAGAAATGCTTACTGATGGCTTTTAAACACCTGCTTGGTAATTTCTAAGCCGGGGTGTTACTTCATTTAACAATACACGCTTAATTAGGAGACAGAGTTAAGATTAAATAATAAACCCAGGACCGCCCAGCATGCTCTATGCTTTTAACTTTCTACTTCATCCACAAAATTTAAGGAATGATAATTTCATTTACAGGGGAAGCAATAGAATAGATTTATTTGTTCCCTCAAGGCAGATTCTAATCACTGTTATGAACCTCATTTCATAGAATGGCAGAGAAGATTTAGGAATGAGGGTATGTATGGGGGTATTGCAAAGATGTGGGAGCCGAGAGCGGGAAGCTGATCATTTCCAGGTGTAATTTCTCCAGACACCAGGTAGTCCATTTCTCTGTGCTCAACAGAAACCAAATTTTGTTAGGGCTTCCATCTTAGTGTCCTACCTTGGGTACCTGATGTTTTATGTGCTTGCCACCCCACTTGCACACACATTTACTTTCCTCCTATTTTTGGACACACAAATACAGTGGAAGCACCCACAATAATAAATATGACAACACACAGTTGGCCACAGTTGGCAAGTGGTCTCTTAACACCGAGAGAGCATTCAACAGACCAGCAGGACTGTCCTCACCTGTTTCATTAGAAGTGCACCATCTCTGGCCCTGCCCTTGACCTACTAAACCAGAATCTGAATTTTCATTAATTCCTTAGATACTGTACATGACCATTAATTTGTGGTACACTGCCCGAGGGCATTTTATTTTTGATGTCCCATTCAGTCTTAGCTTTTGATTCCCTGCAATACTCTTGGGTCAGTGTAACAACCCTTTTCTTTTAGCTAACCACAATGGGCTTCTACTACCTGCTACTAGAAGACTCCAGAAAGCCCTGCTTTACCTCTTCAATCAATTTTATTTCCTAAAACAAAAGGAATTTTACATTTGATTTCCAAAACAATTTCCTTTCCCCAAGCAGCATTAAAATAAAGATTGAGGGGGATTCATACTGGGGGGGACCCGAAATTGAGTTATTTGTTGTGGCTTAAAGGGTGATTGGTGAACATCTGAACACAGAATAACTACCCATGTTCAATGGCTGAATTTATTACAGGAAAGCCTACCACTACATGTAAAAAAATGTTTTTAAGAATAATACTGTGCTACTGATACTGTAAGAAATAAAAAAGGATGGAATGAGAACTTGTAGATTAAGAGAGGCTTAAAAGAGACGTCAGGCCAAATTAGAGGAATAAGAATAAACTCATGCTTCTAAGGGTGCACGTTTGGGTGAATAAAAACATTAAAAATAATTAACTATAAAGTCAAGATAATGGCTACTTATGGAAGAGGAAAGACGTGATTGAGAAAGAGCATATGGAAGGGGTATTTGGGTAGGTAGCAAAGTTCTATTTCTTAGCTTGATGATAGTTACAAAATGTGTTCTGTGAAATAATTTATTAAAGCATATGTTTGTTTTGTGTGGAATTTTTTGTAAGTGTATTTTATTATAAAAATATATAAACAACAAAGGAATGTCTGGTAGGAGAGTTTAGCTTTACCTTAGAACTGAAGTACCTTTTGTGCATTATCAGCCTCTTTGCTTTAGTTCAACAATATTAAAGTCAATTACCAGGGATCCCTGGATGGCTCTTTGGTTTAGCGCCTGCCTTCAGTTGAGGGCGTGATCCTAGAGTCCCCAGATAGAGACCCATGTCAGGCTCCCTGCATAGGGTCTGCTTATCCCTCTGCCTGCGTCTCCACCTCTCTGTGTGTGTCTCTCATGAATAAATAAATCTTTTTTTAAAAAGTCAATTACCAAAAAAAAAAAAAAAAGGGGAAATATCTTCCATTAAAAATACAGCAAGGGAAAATAAATATTGGGTATATTTTCAGGACTCATCATTCTGGATTCACCTATTATTGACTTTTTTTTTTTTAAGAGGTTCTGTTTTATTTTGGCATTTCAGGAATTGGCTTGTGCTTCATATGGAAGCTCTAGATCCCAGGTGCCCAGATGCTAACATGATGATGTATTAATACTGGTCCTTTACTCATCCTTATCTTGGAGAGAGGGGTAACCACAATATCTAACTCAGATCTTTGATATGATGTGAGAATATGTTTTAAATCACTAAGTGCTGTGCCTCACCCATTTATGATCCCAAGAGCTGTTAATTTCTAGTAGAAGTTGTGAAAAGAGCAAGACTTTTAGAGTCTAATGATTTGGACTGAGTCCCAAAACTCATTTAAGCAGGGTAGCTATTTTCTGCCTAATTTCATAAATCATTTAAGTGTTCATTTGGGAAAAGTTAATTTGTAAGGTATTTTCTATTGTTCTTAACATCTGGAAAATAATTCATTCTTCAAATCCTAGATTATTATCTTAGAACAATATCTAAGAGGTTGAAGTGCAAGGTCAGATCATTTGCACATTATAAATCTTTGATATGTACTATATACTTGCATTTATCTGAGATAAGGTAATAAAGCTAAAAAAATTTCAATCAATATTGTTTTCAAATCTTGATAAATGTTGAATCTAGTTCATGGGTACATGGAGGTTCACTGTATTATTCTCTTTATTTTCTAGCCTTGGAAACTTTCCTTAAAAATATCTTCAAACTCAAAAAGATATATAGATTAAATATGCATAGCTTTTGTATGTCAATCACAGCTCAAATAAAGGAGTCTAAAAATATACAGATTGAAGAAAAGAATAAAATCTTAAAAAAAATAGATAAAACCACCCTTAAAAATCTCTTCTGGAAGGAACTATGTTGAGGATAGTCTAACATGTCCTCTTTATAGAATTCCAACACAGCTAGTATTTCCTACTGGGTTGAAATAAGTCATCTTTTTCTTTGGTTAAGTACCAGATTAAAAAAAGGACTTGCCAATTTGATAGGTTAAAAAATTGCATTTTCCTCATTTAATTTGTATTGCTCTGAATACTAGTAAAGTTGACCTTGTTACATTTTTTATGCTTTTTAGTCCTATAATTGTCTTCTTTTCATATCTTTGGCTCATTTTACAATAGGGTCATTCATCCTTTTATTATTATTCTCTAAGGACTTCTTATACATTACAGATTAATTTTATTGTATAATACATGTCCCAAAGTCTCCCTGTCTTTATCTCACTTTTTACCATAGATATAAGATGTTAACCTTTATTCAGATATGCATATATATACATATTGTTTTTCCTTCATGCTTCCTTCCTTTGCCTTTTTACTTAGAAAAACTCTCCCCTTCCATTTATTGGTTACCTATTTACATATTTTTCCCCCTATTCTTTAAGATTCCATAAACTTTATAATATTTAAATAGTATATATATTATGATTTTGTATTATAGTTGACTCTTGAACATGGGTTTGAACTGCACTGGTCCACTTATACACAGATTTCTTTGTTCAACACATTATAACAAGTATATTTTCTTGTGGTTTTTAAAATAACATTTCCTCTTTCTAATGTGATTGTAAGAACCTAATATCTAATACCTATAACATATAAAATATGTGTTTCTTGACTATGTTATCAATAAAGCTTCAGATTAACAGTAGACTATTAGTAGTTAAGTTTTGGAGGAGTCGAAAGTTATATGTGGATTTTCGACTGTGCAGTTAGTTAGGTACACTTAAGCCCACGTTATTCAAGGGTCAGCTAAATTCCCTTTGGCACTTACTTAGATATATTTTGTGAAGTACAGATGTAACTTCCTTTTTCCCCTCAAATAGACAGTTATTATTTATTCTGAAAATAAATCCATCTATCCTTATATACTTGAGTTTTCTTCTCCTTCATATTCTAAACATTATGAAAACAGGATGCTTTGCGTACATATAATTTTTATTATAGGTGACCATTCAAAAGTTGACAAAAGGCAGCTTTAGTCTCTGTAGCTGAAAATATTTCATTTTTCAGAAACAGGTATACTTTGAGAAAATAAAGAAACTCTGAGGTCCCCATTTATTTTCACAGGATGAGTAGAAAGGAGATAGAATCTAAACTGTTCTGTAGGTAGTTCTGCTGCCCTTCTCTTGTGTTCAAAACAGAAATTTATGACACTAAAGTCAAAATCATGGTGCAGGTAACCTTGAAATAATCTTGAAATTCCCATGATAGGCACAAAACTTTTCATTTTTATTTTGAAAGTAAGGCTTAAAGATGTAAATAGTCTTAGAAGAGTTTACATTTTAACCTCCAAGAACTTTAGATATGATACTGATAAAAGCCAACCCTAGGAGCAGGTATCATTGATAAGGGTTCCTGTGACTGATTGGGCATGTTGGGGATGGAGAGAAGTTAAAAACACAAGATGAAAAATAGACAGTTTCTATCACTTGTCTTGCTATAGCTTCTATTTCCAGAAAGACGATCATATCCTAAGTACAATCTAGCAATCCTTCTCTGGAAGACGGGCAAATGAGTACCATCTGTAAAAAGCTATGGAATTCTCTAGGTAGTACATTTCATTTGACCCTGATGATGAAAATACCAGATCATAGGTTGATGAGAAAGATGAGATAAACAAGAAGAGTTATAAACTCAAGATACAATGGTGTACTACAGATACACGTAAGTCACTCCTAAGTTGTAGGAGGAACAACCGAAATTCCAGAGAAAAACAAATGACATATATTATACCTAGAATCTGAGTGGACAATGCTTGTAACTTCAGGGAGGGCGGGAGTAACATGTAGATGACTTAGGTGGTAAATTGTCCTGACCCTAAGAGATGCAATGTTTCCATGGTAAGAAAACATCATCATTCTGGTGTTTATATAGGGACAGGAGATAACCCCTCCCAGGGACGCACTGCCACAGATGGATATAAGTTGAATTTTCCACTCCTTTACCATACAACTAAGAGGTTAAAATACCTCCAATACAACAAACGCAGTATTTTACTGAAAGAAATACTTAATAGGATGTTTATTCTTAAGCAACAGAATGGACAAGGGAAGATATTGTCTTTGACAAAGAAACCCAAAAAAGTGCTTTTCTACTCAATTCTATTTTTGTCCCCTTAAATCAATGAACTCCAAGCATTCTCCAATACAAAATATTCTCTCTTTTACAAGAAAGGGAAATGCAGTCATTTCAGATTATAACTCCTTGCCTTAAACTCTTTACCTCTTCCAAATAAGATACATGTTTTCTCATTTATGTTGTCTTTCCCTGGAAATTGACTCTTGTTAAGAATAAAGAGTAATATCAAATCAAATTTCACATGGTTGAAAGGCAAAAACAGAAACATATTTCTGCTCTCTTATCCTAAACACAATCCTTTATAGATTAAGTATTAGTGTGTATTTCTTGTGAAATAGCGTTTCTATGATATTCTCCATTATTATTTAATGATATATCATTTTGCTTATTACGTTGAGGCTAAACTGGAGTGTACATGTTTCCCTGTGAGTGATTTTATTTGTTTTTGTTTTTGTGGTAGTGGTCATATTACTGTTTCTGTTTATCAATTTGATGATGACCATCATTTGGACAATATCCAATTCAGCACCTCTGTTAATTTTAACACACACCTCTAACTGCCTGCTGGATATTTTAACCATTGCTCACTTCTACCTAAAATCAGGCATGCTGAATGCTAGTATCACAATCTCCACCGCAGCCACAGTGAAATTGCCTCATTTGTTGATTCCCTTTTTTGTCTATGATAGGCAGAGCAATAAGTGGGAGTAGAGTCAGAATTCAACATTAGCAGAATCAACATCTTCTAGTCAAAGATGAGGCTTGAAATCCCTCATAATCCTTGTCTCCTTTCCTATTTTTTCCTTTCCTCATGTCTAATTATTCACTTGTTAGTTTCCTTTCCACAATTTCTTCCTTCATAGATTAAAGCAAACAAGGACAGCAGACAATGAGAAATATGTCTTCATCTCTCCCTGTGTCCAGGATTGGGAGGTGTTTTACTTCTATCAGGGCCTGAGGAAAGTTCACCTTCACTCTGTATTTCTAACCCACAGCACTATTAATGACACATTTCTATAGAGCTCAATGATCATACAGTTTTCTTTTATTTCCATCTGGCATGTCAGGTTCTTTTTTTTTTTTAATGGAGATCATCTACATTTAAGTCAGCAATTATTTTTGGAGCACATAATACATGCCTGGTGCTGTAACAGAAAGGGTGCCTACTTCCAATAGAAGAGTCTGGAAAGGTCCTACCTTTCCAAAAGTAAGAGGAGAGGTAAGTTCTAATGTGAGATCCTGCAACACTAAGGTTTACAGTGATTCTTACAACATATAAGTGCTAGAGATAAAAAAAGGTAAAAAAATTAATTTAGAGGAAAACCTCATTGAGAGCTTGTATGTTAGAATATAGCTTTCGCGTGAAAGGGGTAAGCAAAGTTGTAAGAAGACAAAGGTTAGTAAGGAATCCAGCTCCCTGTTAAAACCCCGTGTGTGATTCTTCAGGTTTGACCATGGTAACAGAGGCTTTAGTTGGCAGGCCTCATGGAAAAGCTGTCCTCCCCAAACCAGATTTGGGACACAGCCAGTGCATGGTAGCCTCCAAAGGGGAGTGCAGTGAAGGATGCACTCTGTGGGTGGTCATGCTCTTCACAGATTTATGTTCCTGGCCCAGAGGCTTCATTCCTCCGTCTCTTTATCCAAGACTTCAGGCAGAGGTGTTCTTTTGGCAACTTTGCTGAGGTCTCCTTATGCAATTGGGGAGTGGAGTTGGATGAGGAAACCTTCAAGACACTTTTATCTGCTCAGACTCAGTGCCTAGTATTTTTTTACACCTCAGCCTCCCACTTCCTCCTCCCCTTGACTTCAGGGTCCATCAAACTACCAGAGTTTTTGTTCAGGGTTCCCCCTTAGCGGTGATACAACCTCCTTTTGGCCCTACACGGGTGTGCAGTTCCATGGACAGGAATGGAACAGGAGGGGTCCCACCTTCTCCAGTTTTAGACTTGCTATTACCTTCCCAGAAAGTGATTAAGAGCTTAACCATTACATTTTTGGCTTCATGCTTTAATCAGGAGCAAGACACTATCAAATCCTTTGTGTACACAATAAGGCCTTCTCTATGAGACAGACAATTGTAAGGAAGCATCTTCACTAGGTAGACACATTCAAAATTTCCTCTTCCTTCAGAGCCATGGGGCTAGGGCTTGGAACTGGAAGCTCAGGCTGTATTTCACCCTTGTCCAACCTGCACAACCATAAAGGTAGACCAACCCTAGATTGACAGTACCAGCAAAACACACGGAAGGAGGAAGGGTAATTTCCTACAGATAATAAGGCTCTGGGCAGACACCAGAGCCCACCTCACATTCCATAAGCAGAAATCAACAGTGTCTACAGGCAGAAATAGAACGGACCATTAGTTACAAGCAATAACCCAGCTAGACAGAAGGCAAGGTGTGAATACAGGAGAAATTCATCCAACCATAACACAATGGAGGTGAACATATTTATAATCAAAAAGAAAAATCACATAAGGGAACAAAGGCTCTTTAAACAAACACTCAAGAGTTCTCACACCCATTGTATAATTGAAACTGTGATTAACACTCAAGAGGAGAATATTTATCCAGTACTTTGTCAATGTTTGTTGTTTTGTGAACCATTAAAAGCTTGGATCTCTAGTCTTGAACTTTGTATTTCTATCATTAAACTATAGCTTCTATCCACAAACCAAAGAGCAGATGAAATATAATTAGAATATGCCTTTCAAGGAGAGATAGGAATATGTAATAAAAGCATTTCACAACACCATTTGAGCTTGGACAAGGATCAGTGCCAAATATGGAAGGTTCTCCCACTGCATGTGGAAATGTTTGAATTGTGGGCCCCTTACTACATAGAGAGATGACTGAAGTCTCACTGAATTCAAAAGTAACCTGAAAAACTATATTTGTCTTTCTTTTTTCAAAAAGGATTTGAAATCCAATCTTTATCCTCTAAAGATAATATTTCAAGTGAGTACTTTTAGAGGATATTGTAATGACCCTGATTTCTTTTTTTATAGATACATCCTTCCTAGGTAGAATAATAATCTGATTTCTTAAGAGCCTTTAAATACAGCAATATCATTTTACCTACTTTAAAAAGTCAAATATGAATGTAATCACAGATCCTATTAATTATTGCACCTTCAAAATCTATTTTCACCATACTCAATGTTACGCTTTTATAATGAATACAGTAGGCAACTGACATTTGCAGGTTTGTATTTTATGATTTCAACAATTAACAATGATTATGAATGTCTATGACATGTAGTATTTTGTAATTTTCTGGAGGTCTGCATTTGAATTGCTGGGAGGTAGATGATCAAGAATAAGTTACTAAGCTAGTGACTGAGTACTCTCATCCAGCAGCTGCATACCTGACAAATGCCTATTTGCATTAACACAGATCCTAAATCAAGTTGCTTTATATTGTCAGAGATGACTCTATTCTATTCACAGGTGAAGTGGGCTGATGATCTAACACAATGACTCTCAAACCTGCGAGTGCATCAGAATCATCCAAAGGGCTTTATTAAAACACCAATTATTGGGCCCCATCCCACCCCAGTACTGTGTGAGTTGGAAACTAAGAATTTGCATTTCCAGCAAGTTTCAAGAGTTCTGAGGAGATGCTTTGAGGATCACTGATCAAAAAGATTTTATCCATTTCATCATCAGAAAATTTTTTTTCAAATTATAATTTCCTAAAGCAAGTAACAGCAATAGTTTCACCAATACAATTTGTTGAATCACACAATTACAAGGGATACCTAGATAAGAATTGATATTTACTGATAACATTATCTAATGGTCAAAAAAATTTTTTATGGTCAAAAAAAAAAAAACAACACTTTTCTACAAGTTGTACAATAGCCACATCACCGCAACAACTAAGTCCTTCCCCTTGACCAATACCATTCCTCTCAGTCTACACAGGAAGTAAGCAACTAGGTATTAATACCCAGTATAGAAGGGGGCCTCTAGAACTTTTCTTTTACACTCCAAAACCTGGTTGGGATTCTATTCTTTTTTGTATATTTTTGTATATTTTTGTATATTTTTTAATTGAAGTTCGATTTGCCAACATATATAGTATAACACCCAGTGCTCATCTCATCAAGTGCCCCCACTCAGTGCCGTCACTCAGTCACCCCAAACCCCTGCCCACCTCCCCTTCTACTACCCCTTGTTCGTTTCCCAGAGTTAGGTGTCTCTCATGTTCTGTCACCCTCTGATACTTCCCACTCATTTTCTCTCCTTTCCCCTTTAATCCCTTTCACTATTTCTTATATTCCCCATATGAATGAAACTATATAATGTTTGTCCTTCTCCGATTGACTTACTTCACTAAGCATAATACTCTTCAGTTCCATCCAGTTCAAAGCAAATGGTGGGTATTCGTCGTTTCTAATGGCTGAGGAATATTCCATTGTATACATAGACCACAGCTTCTTTATCCATTCATCTTTCGATGGACACCAAGGCGGCTCTTTCCACAGTTTGGCTATTGTGGACATTGCTGCTATAAACATTGGGGTGCAGGTGTCCTGCCATTTCACTGCATCTGTATCTTAGGGGTAAATCCCCAGCAGTGCAATTGCTGGGTGTAGGGCAGTTCTATTTTAAACTTTTTGAGGAACTTCCACACAGTTTTCCAGAGGGGCTGTACCAGTTTACATTCCCACCAACAGTGCAAGAGGGTTCCCCTTTCTCCACATCCTCTCCAACATTTGTTGTTTCCCGTCTTGTTAATTTTCCCCATTCTCACTGATGTGAGGTGGTATCTCATTATGGTTTTGATTTGTCTTTCCCTGATGGCCACTGATGCGGAGCATTTTCCCATGTGGTTGTTAGCCATGTGTATGTCTTCTTTGGTAAAATTTCTGTTTATGTCTTTTGCCCATTTCATGATTGGATTGTCTGTTTCTTTGCTGTTGAGTTTAATAAGTTCTTTAAAGACCTTGGATACTAGCCCTTTATCTGATACATCATTTGCAAATATCTTCTCCCATTCTGTGGGTTGTCTTTTAGTTTTGTTGACTGCTTCTTTTGCTGTGCAGAAGCTTTTTATCTTGATTATGTCCCAATAGTTCATTTTTGCATGTTTCCCTTGCCTTCATGGATGTATCTTGCAAGAAGTTGCTGTGGCCAAGTTCAAAAAGGGTGTTGCCTGTGTTCTCCTCTAGGATTTTGATGGATTCTAGTCTCACATTGAGATCTTTCAACCATTTTGAGTTTATCTTTGTGTGTGGTGTAAGAGAGTGTCTAGTTTCATTCTTCTGCATGTGGCTGCCCAATTTTCCCAGCGTCATTTATTGAAGAGATTGTCTATTTTCCAGTGGATAGTCTTTCCTGCTTTGCTGAATATTAGTTGACAATAGAGTTGAGGGAAATACATTGCAATACAGGCATCCCTCAAAAAATTGGAGAAAACTCAAATACACAAGCTAACCTCACACCTAAAGGAACTGGAGAAAGAACAGCAAATAAAACCTACACCAAGCAGAAGAAGAGAGTTAATAAAGATTTGAGCAGAACTCAATGAAATGGAGACCAGAAGAACTGTAGAACAGATCAACAAAACCAGGAGTTGGTTCTTTGAAAAAATTAGTAAGGGCAGTCTGGGTGGCTCAGCGGTTTAGCGTAGTCTTCAGCCCCGGGCCTGATCCTGGAGATCTGGGATCGAGTCCCACAATGGGCTCCCTGCATGGAGCCTGCTTCTCCCTCTGCCTGTGTCTCTGCCTCTCTCTGTGTGTCTCTCATGAATAAATGAATAAAATCTTTAAAAAGGGATCCCTGGGTGGCGCAGCGGTTTAGCGCCTGCCTTTGGCCCAGGGCGCGATCCTGGAGACCCGGGATCGAATCCCACGTCGGGCTCCCGATGCATGGAGACTGCTTCTCCCTCTGCCTGTGTCTCTGCCTCTCTCTCTCTCTCTCTGTGCGTGTGACTATCATAAATAAATAAAAATAAAAAAAAAATAAAAAAAAATAAAATAAAATCTTTAAAAAAAAGAATTAATAAGATAGATAAACCATTAGCCAGCCTTATTAAAAAGAAAAAAGACTGAAATTAATAAAATTATGAATGAAAGAGGAGAGATTACAACCAATACCAAGGAAATACAAATGTTTTTAAAAACATATTAGAACTTTTCTTATTGGCCATTGCCCTCTGTTTTAGAAAGCAAAGCATAATAGGAACTGGAAACTTTCCTTTGTCCAAGACAGGTCAGCCCTTCCTTAAGAGGAAGTAGGTAGAGAAGTGGGAGGTATTAATAAAGATTCTTTTGTTTTTTTAAATCTTTCCGTTTATTAGTTTCTTGATTAATTTTTTTATCAGTGTCTTACCATTTTATGTGTATATATATCTTTTACTTTCTTGGTTAAATTCATGCTTAACTATTTCACTGTTTTTTTTAAGATTTTATTTATTTATTCATGAGAGACACTGAGAGAGAGAGAGAGAAAGGCAGAGACACAGGCAGAGGGAGAAGCAGGTTCCATGCAGGGAGCCTGACATGGGACTCGATCCTGGGTCTCCAGGATCAGGCCCTGGACTGAAGGCAGCACTAAACCGCTGAGTACCCGGGCTGCCCTATTTTATTGTTTTTTAGTGATAATATAAATGAGATTGTCTATTTTTCAGATTTTTTTTCATGTGTAGAAATGTAACTTTTTTTTTTTTTTGAGAGAGAGAGACAGAGAGAGAAAGTAAGCAGGGGAGAGGGAGAGAAAGAATCCTTTTCGCTTTATTTTTTTAGAGGTGGGGGTGGGAGTGGGAGAGGAAGAATCTTAGCAGGCTCCATGTCCTGCAGAGCCTGATGCAGGGCTGGATCCCAGGACCTTGAGATCATGACCTAAGCAAAACCAAGAATCAGAGGCTTACCTGACTGAGCCACCCAGGTGCCCCTAGCAACTGATTTCTGTATATTGATTTTGTGTCCTGAAACTTTACTGAATTTATTTGTCATTTCAAATAATTTTTGGTGGAATCTTTACTTCAATAAAATAAGGATTCTTTTTGGTTAAAGAAAAGAGTTGGCAAGCTTATTTATGCTTGCTCCAGTAATGGAGGCTTTTTACAATGGAATAAATTCAAATTGCTATAATTCTTGAGCTTCCTGAGTCAGAATCATTCAGGCTCAATTATTCAGGTCAAACATTAGAAAGGAATCAGAACAAAACTCTACCATTAACAGCAGTTCACCTTGTTCAAGTACCCTCTTTGTATCTTTAGAGCTGGCATTGTGATAGTCAGATTAGGATCCAAGGATTTGGGAAGCAGCCACCTCAAAGATTCAACTAGACAAAAATGTCAATGGTATTTTGAAAGTTGTCTCATACATAAACATATTACATAATAATGAATGCATAAGGATTTATCATCACCATATGTTTGTATATGATCACTGGCTTTCAAGATGTTCTAAAGCAGCACTAATACAGATATCCAGGGGGATGTCTTAGTTAAATCTTTGACAGATTTTCCTCATGTCCCTGTTGGCAAAATTCTTCATGGGTAAATTACTCTAGTTTAAACTTAATCACTTTTCTCATTTGGTCCTTAGAGAAACAATTGTGTACCTCACAAAAAACTCCCAAAATTTTAAGCTAATGATTTTAAAATCTCTATCACCTTTTCTTTCCTTTCTCATTGATTCAAATAAATAAGCACCTACCCCTAGTACTAGGCTAAGTAGGAGGGCTATAAATGAACTAAGTATGATTCTGTCCTCATGACACAACCAACATCAGGGAGAATTACAGTTTTCTAGGAGAGGGCATGAAAGTGGAATAAGTTTGAACTGAGGAACAATATAGAGAGAAGAAAAGCATGAAAGAAGACTTGTCTTGGCAAACTGTTTCATGTAGTGGAGAAAGAAGAACCATGTGGTTGGAGCAGAGAGGAAAAGAGGGAGGGAAGGGCACAGAGACCATAGCATTCATGACTTTGTTGAAGATTTGGTCTTTAACCTAAGAACAATAGAAAACATATGAAGAGTTGCAAGTTAGGTGTGGTATGAGTAGACTGAATTTTTAAAAAATTATCCCTATGGCTGACATAGTGTGGAGACCACGCTAGAGAGGACTAGCATGGCGAGATGGTAATTATTGTAGTATTTCCACCAGACATGATGGTGACCTGGACTACAATGGTGATAGAGAACATGAAAAAATAAGAGCCCATTGGATATACATTCAGAAGGAAAAATAATCAAGATACTTTGGTGATGAAGTGAGTAAGGGGGAATTGAGGTAGGGGAGATTCTTGAGGCTGTGAATAGTAATGTCACTGTTTCCAAGTTTCAGGGACAGGGGAGATCAAGAGTTCATTTTCAGTTTGAGATGCCAGTGAACATTCTTGAGGAGATATCACAGATATCCAGGTCTCTCTCTCTGTAAGTCTAGATTTCAGAAGAAATTAATATTTAACCTTGTTGGTTATTAATATCTGTAGAAGAAATGTTGCATAGTGGCTACCTTAGGCTTTGGATTCAAAGGCATAGGGGCAGAACCAAAGACATCATGAATCCCCAGGGAAAGACTTTGAGCCAGCTTAGAAACTACCTTTTTTTTTTTAATGGTTTTCTGGTTCAATTCCACAAGCATCTATATAGTAAACTCAGTCTTATGGTTCACTTAGTCTGTAACTTAAAACTAAAAGAAATAAGCATAATGGATTTCCATTTGGCTCTGCCCAGATGACTAGTTGGCCAGCACCTGGATAAAGAGGCTAAGCTCACAGGGATCAATAAACAAAACAAACAACAACTCTGTCCTGCCCTGGAGATTTCTTTATATATTTTGTTTTTTTACTCTAATTGCTTGGCATCCCAGTTAATGACTTTCTATGAGATGAACCCTATGACAAACAGTTCTGATTCTAGTGACAGTCAGCTCTTTAACAATGCCATGTACTAATCAGTTTGCTTAGAGATGTCATCAGCAGAACCAGTGAGTCCTACCTATGGAATCTACATTTTCATGCAATTTGAAGCAATAAACAAAATTCTCAGGATATTTACTCAGCACCAAAAGTAATCTATCTCATGCAAGGAAAAAAATTACATTTTTCATATTTGTATATAGACTTTGCTTTTCTCTGTACTATCTTGAGAGATAACCTCTCCCTCAGCTGAAGCAGAGTACAATTTCATAAGAAAGTCATATTTGGAAAATAATATCAATACAAATTACTTAAGTGGTTATGATTAAATAAAAAAGTTTTCTCCAATATGGAGGATAATTTTCCTTCTCTTTTAAACTCTGAATTAAAAGAACTCATTCTGCCTGTCACTCATAAGAGTTACATCTTATAAAGAAATTAGTATCAATTATGTGCAGTGCATCATAACTTAGTCCTCAACCATTATGAGAGGCAAACACTATCTTATATATCTCAAGTTATATACTTTTATATTAAAAATATTTACATATATGCTTAATGTTGTATTTTATGTGTTTGTTTAAATAGTCAAATAAATTGCACAATAATTTTTACCAAAGTGAAATGCCCAAGGTCAGACAGCTGTTAAGTAGCATTTCTAAGAATTGAACCTTATGTGTGATCCTAAGTCTGAGCTCTTGACTAAAAAGATACATTCAGAATCATTTTTATCTTTGTAAGATTTCACAGCATTCATGGCATTGTCTGACTCTGTGGAATTAATGATTTGGATTAATTACTAAGATGTGAAAGGCCACCTTCAACTAAACTTTTACGTACCATCTTCGGTATTTGGGGACATACAAGGCTTGGTCTCCAAAGAGAATTATTTTCTCAGACTAAACGCAACTACTGAGAATTACAGCAACTCATTCAGCAGCAGCATCTATGTGCAATGAAATACTTGTCTTTAAAAATGATCAGTTCTCTTAGATATTCAGTTCATTCTCCAACTGTAAATTATTTAGAAAAGTTATCTCTTCTGCAGTTCTAATAAATCCTATGAACTATTTCTCATGATATCATATTCATATGCGAATGTGAAAATCTCCATCTTTTCTGTCTTTTGTGCCAAAATAAAATATAGCAAAGCTGCTGAAAACCTGTATTAAGGCATTGAAGTTGTGTTTCAAAAAATAATCAGGAAATAGTCAAAGAGAGTCTCTTTGTGTGTGAGTGAAACTGATTAAAGCCTAACATATTTGTAACCAAATGGAGGTATCACACCAATAGAATAAAAGGCTGCAAGTAGGTGTCTACTTGTTTTAACATGAAAATCATACTACTTACTCTGCACATATTGTTTTAATGCACATCTTTTCCTTAATGAGTTCTGAGTAATAAAAAGAGAATTATACTAGAAATTTCATATGGAATTATGTAGTGTATGAAAAGGGTTTGCATAAGGTTTCTCTTCTATCCAGGAGATAAAGTTTGTAATTCACTAAAACCCTGGATATTAACAGCTCCTATATCTAGCCTGAACAGTCTTAGCTATAAATGAAAATTTCATAGAAATATAGTCTAGTTTAAAACAGTGTTCTCAAAAAACAAATAAATAAAACAGTGTTCTCAGAAGAAGTTGAGACAGAGACAATAATATTTTACTTAGATTTATGCCTTGCCATACGTGGACATGCTAAGGATGGTTGGATTTTTTTCTTTTCTATATAAATCATCAGAAATATGCCTAACAGGCACTGTTGATTTTAGCTGACACACAGTGATTTCATCCTCTTCTTGGGAGACACCCTCTGCCTTTATTCTATCATGATTCTACGTCCCAAAGCAGGTTGAGCTCCGGGCTCAGCAGAGAGTCAGCTTGAGGATTTCTCTTCCTCTGTTCCTCCTCACTTTCTAAAGTAAATAAATAAATAAGGTAAAAAAAAAAAAGACCAAAGCAAACATGTTGAAATGTCTTAAAAGTCCTTCCACATACCACCTGAAAATATTTTCCATTCAAAAGCCCATTCTAGGGACTTAATTTAGAAAAGTCTTTATTATTCACATAATCTTTAGATCTTAGGGCATTTGACAAGAGTTAAAAGACAAACCATTTCTCAAATAAATCAGCCATCAAATCTCAAGTATTAGTTCCTGTTAAGTGAACCCTATAATTCGATCTTCCAATTAGTTCTAATAAAACACATACATCATAAAATGGAAATTAATTTTCAAAAATCTGGGATTCTTTGACAATAATGGATACATATATCTCTGGATATAAACTCTATATTTTAATCTGTTACATATATTTTCATAAGTTCTCTCATTTACTAACATCCTCAGATCAAAGGAGACTTCAAGACTTGGATAATAATTGGGAGATGTAGGCACCTAAGTGGCTATGTTGGTTAAGTCTTCGCCTTTGGCTGAGGTCATGATTCTAGGGTCCTGCAATGAAGTCCTGCATTGACTTGGCAGGGGGTCTGCTTCTCCCTCTGCCCTCCCCCTACACTCATGATCTCTCTTTTCCACTCTCACTCCCTCTCAAATAAATAAAATCTTTTAAAAAAATAATTAGGAGATGTAAACAAGTAGGAAGTGATATATTCTAGAAATCAAAATATAAAGGTACTTTCAGTTTGCCTCCAATACCAACTGATTAGCTTCACGTTCCTCAAGATTAAATATCACATGGTATTCCCTTCTGAAATAAAACAGGTCTAAAGTTAGCAAATTAAGGTAAGCAAGGCAGGTGTTCAGATGGCAGTCTGGGGGTGGGGGGGAGGCATGGTGGTGACCAGGGATCAGATGATCAGGTATGAGGAGGGGTCTTCATGAATGAATATGGGGTGGGGTGGAGGAAGTAGCCTGGTGTTCAGTGTCAGAGTCCAAGCAGGCTATGAAAGGTTACCTGGTGTGGAATGTTAGAGCCCAAGAGGGGTATGGAGGACATCTCTGTGGAAGATGGTCTGCCGCAAGTATCTGAGTCAGAGAAAAGTGAAGATGTCATTCACAAGGGTAAGCATGAGAATGCCTGAGAATGACTATACAAGGGGAGGGTGTGGGTGGGGTGGTTGGTGGGTAATGGTGTTCCATACAAAGTACAGGAACATGGACAGGGATAGGAGATGTGATGGGTGTGTTGACAGGTGGTGGTGTCATTTCTGCACACAGGGAGATGGACCAAATGAGTAAGTACTTTAAGGGACATGGGATTTGTGTTTCTCATTGTCAGAGGAAGAGGTAACAGACCAAAAGGCCACAGAGACCAAACATATGTCCACTTTTTATGAGAAGGTATTGAGGAAACACCTAAAATGTTCTAATATTTGATTAGTGAAGTGAATCATCAATGAAACTGCTGTAAGTTGACAGAGGAGTCTCACATTTTCTTCAAACCTGGTGCACAATTGTGCATCACAAATTTAAAGGCATGAATTAAAGGCTCAATTCACTCACCTGCAGACTGAGGAATCTTAAGCCTAGGATGCGTGAATGCATAGGATAAAGCAGAGTAATTCATACTGGTGGGAACAGGTGATCTTTCTCCTCCATGAACAAAGAACAGTAAGCTACTGTGTCTCATGAGACAAGTACAGGAAAAGAAACAATGCTAACATGACCAAAGAGATTATTACATACTAACTCTGATATATGCTTTAAATGTTTTGTCTCAGTTCTCCCTGCAACTCACAATAGATACTGGGAATCTGGATATTGTAAGACCATTTTGTAAAATGAACAACACAAAGCTTAGAATTTAAATATTCTAAGTTGGGACTTTGGACAAGTCCATTACAGGATTAAAGATCTTAGTCTGATTTCAAGCCCATACTTCCTATTTTATTTATATTTGCATATTTATCCCTAAAATAGAATATAGTTAGTCTCCCAAATATGATAGCTCTTCTGAAGTTGTGCTATTCCGGTTGCTAGTCTTCAGTAACTCTGTTACAATAAACACTGTCTCCTCAGTACATATTAGTATTGTGTGTCTTTCATGAAAAAAATGTGGAAATGAGGCTCTAAGATATTATGGGTTTAAGATAATCAAATGTTTTCTAAGGAAACGAGTTATTCCTTTTATCATAATGATGACAATTTATACATTTTCTATGCAAGGGGATTTTATTCTTTTTTTTTTATTTCTTGTGGTGATCACTCATTATACTTGGTTACCTTATGTGCTTATTGATTTTTAAACTGCTTGCCGCCCATTTTGTTTATAAACTTAAATAGGAAGCTCCTTTGAGGCATGGGATAAAGTTGAGCACCTCCTGAAAGGGTTAGAATCTGGTTCTGGCATGGTCTTAAATATATTCCTATGGGAAACACATCTGAATTTCTGACATGAATCAGCATTTTTGTATTCACCTTTTAGGATGAATTTAGTTGGCAAACTTGTACAAATGTTAGATGGTGTTTATATATTTTCAGGGGAGATATTTTACTCCTTCATTTAGTACCAAGTTTGGAGACAGGAAATTTTCCCATTTTCATCTGGGAACAGAGTTATTTCGAATTCCCCCTTATATGAAGAGAATGGTACTCTGGAGTTCCAACCAGAAGAGAAGAGGATTTCTGCTTTGACTTTCTCATTTGGGCTCAGCCTTAAAGTTGTTCTTTTCTGTACAGGACCCACCCCAGTCCTGTGAAATATCAAAAAATGACACTCAGGAAAACTGTGACTTGCACGTGTGATTCAGGTGAAAACTGGCTTCAGTGCTTCAATCAATCTCAGGGTCTGGGCTTCACTCAGCCATTGCTCTAAGTTCTTTACTTTTTTTTTGTCAGAGTATATACACACTTCTTTTCTTTTCCATTTTGTTGACTGTTTTCAAAAGAAAGGTCAGTCCTAGATCCTCATCTGCCACATTGCCAGAAATGGAACCTAGAAGGGTAAGTTTTTCATTATTTATTCAGTTAATCTCTAGAATTTGGTAATACATATTGCTGAAATTAATTTGAGGGAAAGACTATTATGGATGGCATGGTGATCTCATAACTTTCTATTTAAGGAAGAAATGTAATATATGTTAATCTTTCCCCTTGTTAATGTATTTCTTTTCTTTGCATTGAAGATCAATAATTTTCTTTTAATATTTTAAGGGATAATGAGTTTTTGAGAGGCCTATAGAGAGACTTGTATTCTATGCTTTTTTCAATAGGAAAAAGCTGTATCAGTTGATAAGCAACATAATCTCTCTGGACTACAGTTGTGAAAAGTTATCTCAAAAGGAAAGGTTTGTGTTTCTTATAACTACTCAATCATGGACAAGAATAATACATGGATGTAAAGATTCAGTCACAAAAAGGCCATTCTGGGACTAAAATCTCATTTGTAACCACAAGATCTTTGGGTGTGTTGATTTTAAATCAATGTATAATTTCATGGCAGTCACTCTCTACTTGTAATTCTGGTTTGTCATTTGGTCTCAAAAGACCTGATCTAAAGTTGGTAATGCTTATTACATTAAAATTTGCCAATGCCACTTGGAAAAATTAAACTATGATAGTTAATTAAAATATGCAGTGTTTAATATGGTGCTTCAAATTCTTACAGATACTTGACAGATATACAAGGGTTTCGGTGACTTGTCTTTTGAAATTCAGTGATTGGAGCTGCTTCTTTGAGTCTTATGTATACTCTCGTGCTTCACAAAGCTAATACACTGGAATGTGTCATGAGTAACCCTACAGTTTTACTTACACATATTTTGTATGAAATGCATGTTTTTAATACTTCTTATTTTGTATGAAATACAGGTTTTTAATAATTACATAGTCAAATCCTCTTGTTTGAGGTCTGTTAAAAGCAAGAAACAGATGTCCTGTTTAGTTAAGTTCCAAGAAAAACTAGAAAGGGCAATGCTTGGCAAATGCACAAATGATTGCTTGTGAATTTTATATAAACATTGAACTTGAGTTAGGCAAGATATTCCATTGATTGGTTTTACAATGAAACTCACATATTAAGTTAATAATACCAAAATTTGTTTTGAGAAGAATAGTGTTGACTGGAATAGTATCTGGCATGTAACTGTATTAATATTCAATCAAATATGTGTGGATAAATCAATCATTCATTGAGCTGTATAACAGATTTGTACACTTAAAATAGCCCAATAAATATCTAATAGTACATTATCCTTAATTTTATTAACTTGTCAAACAGCTCGTCTAAGTCAGAGCTTTCAGCTGTATGGATGTCTGGGTGATCCTTGGGATTATGTGTTAAATTATGAGTTTAATGCCTAAAGGTGTTTTTCCCTCCTGGGGAAAGAATAACTGCTTCCAGAAGACCCTTCAATTGTTTGAGATGTATAAAGTTTAAATATCACTATCTTAAGTAGGATTTGTCACCAGTTAAACCCCAGGACCTGGCTTTGACCGTCCACCTGCTTATACTATCTTTTGTTTTCTATTTTTCCCTATGTTTTCTTTCCATTTTTCCTTCTTACCTCAGACAAACGAAACTTTAACCTCACAATTTTTGAAAATCTTCCCAGTGTATGGTAAAATATATAAAGAATTTCAGCCAAGTAAGTCCCTAAAAGTCATATCTATGATGTTATATTCAGGTTTGAAGTCAAAACTTGAATCATCTTCTGGTTTGCTTTATTAAATGGTTTCAACATTTAGCTAAAAGAGTCACACTATTTTATTCATCCAACAAAAGCCTACGGTGCAGATACCAACAGAGCTTACACTCAAACAGGGGGAAATGGAAAGATCTATGCCTTTGAATTATAGTTCTTTCTAAAAGAATTAAGTCACAAATTATTAGATGATTAAAGAAAATGAAAGAAAGCAAAAAAATTAAGAAATAATGGTACTATATTATTAATTATATCCACATTTACATGTTAATGAAAACTGAAACCTTTTATAAAGAGCACTTAAGGATGATCTAATCTAACATTCATTTGACAGATGGGAAACCGAAGACCAAAAAGGTGAATTGGTTTGTGCAATATAAAACAGGTAATGCAAGAAGTCAGGAGGTAGGATAGATATCCATGTTTTCTAATAGTCTCAGAATACTTCCTCATAGAATGGGAACTCAGTTGTCCCCCATTATAGTGACTGAATGGGTGTTAGTTTGAATTCATTAACTAGTTCATTTCCACATAAAGAAAAAGACATATTATAATGCTAAAAACCTCAGAGTGATTAAGAACTAAGATGTAGGTCATGTATACTGATGGGTTAATATTTATCATCAGGTATTCTAGTAGTTCTAACTCCCTTAATAAAAACCAACTTATGGGTAAATGACTATCTTGGTAAAGATGGAATATTTAGGTATACCATTTTAGAGGGTCATTAGTAATATCTATCAATATTAAATATGTCTACGTTTTTATTTTACAATCACATCTCTAGAACACAAGTTTACAGACATGCATACAAATTAGCCAGAATACTTATAAAAGTGGCGCTTGTAATAAGAGGAAAAAAGGCAAATAGGTAGCTTTACTCAATCCTTAGGATTATAGAGACATGACTATTTTTCAAGTCTCTGAAAATTTTAGTCCCATCATCTAAAATGGATCTGATATATAGTAGGAGAATGATAAAATTTAGTTTAATTCTTCAAAAGCACAGAACCTGACACAACTCCTTGTACATAAAACATCAATAAATATTATTGATGAATTCCTTCTATCCTAAATGTACTATTTCAATCTATTGGGAGGCACCTTGAGAACCAGCATTGGTGAATGGTGTCAAACACCTAGATACTTTTCTAGGCTCTAACACATGACCATTCAGAACCTATTCTTTTGTTTCCTTTTTTTTTAAGCAGTCATAACACATCACCAACTTCATTTGACTGTTTTAAGCAATTAAGTCCTAACTTCAGAGACATGGTGAATGGCCATAATCATGATCATCATCATATGTATATGCACACAGGAGTTATACACTCTAAGCATTGTTTTTCTGTCTAGGAAGTGCTTAAAATACTGGCACCATTTTATCGGGTTGTAGTGGAGGTAAATAGAATTTTTTACTATAATATAGTGCTTTGTATTTCAGGTAATTATAAAGCAGCATTATTTAGTAACTATACTTCAACAAAAATCCTGAAAATTCTTCCGTAAAATATGTCTAATATGATAATTATACTGAGTTGTGACAGGGCTATTGAAGCTGACTTTATTTTTTTTATTTCATTTATTATATTTTTATAAATTTATTTTTTATTGGTGTTCAATTTGCCAACATATAGAATAACACCCAGTGCTCATCCCATCAAATGCCCCCGTCAGTGCCCATCACCCAGTAACCCCCACCCCCTGCCCACCTCCCCTTCCACCACCCCTAGTTCATTTCCCAGAGTTAGGAGTCTCTGAAGCTGACTTTAATAATAAATCTATTTTTAAAAACTTACTAATATCATGTGACTACTAAAGAGAGATTCTGAAATTATAGTTTATAATAGTATAGCTAGTAAGATGTCAAAATTCCTTCTCTCTCCAGGTATAATCATTTATTATGTTTGGTCTAATTTTTTTTTTAATTTTTTATTAATTTATGATAGTCACAGAGAGAGAGCGAGAGAGAGAGGCAGAGAGAGAAGCAGGCTCCATGCACCGGGAGCCCGACGTGGGATTCGATCCCGGGTCTCCAGGATCGCGCCCTGGGCCAAAGGCAGGCGCCAAACCGCTGCGCCACCCAGGGATCCCTGTTTGGTCTAATTTTTGAGGTGTATACAACCCCTGACTAATATTGAACTTTATATTTCAAAAAGGGACAACAGGCTATGTTTTGCTTTGCAAGTTGTACCTTCTACAGCTCTCAAATTATATGATAAACATTTCAAATTGTCAAGCTATCCAATGTCACAATGTTAACTAGTGTATATTCTTACGATTGCATAGCTTCAAAAATAAACAGGCTTAGTTTTAGGTAGATCAGGAATCAGCAATTTATTTTCCATAAAAGACCATGTTTTTTACTTGAGGGCTATACAGTCTCTACTTCAACTATTCAACTCTTCCACTGAAACATGAAAGCAGCTAAAGACAATACCTAAACAAAAAGGAATGGATGTATCCCAATAAAACTTTATTTACAAAAACCAATCTGTGGGGCATACTTCCCCAAGGCTGTGTTCATTGAGCTTTGCTTTAAAACTCTTTTTAGCATTCAATACCTGTGCTGTAGACCCCTAAATCAGACAGTATGTACATGAATTTTATAACATTGTACAAACTCATGAAAATGAAACATCTCATGCAGAACCTTTAATTTTTAAAGGCACAGCATTGTCAAATAGTGAGTTAACCACTGTCATAGGGCAAATGAAAGGCATCTTTCATGGATGGAATCCTGTCAGAAAGAGTGTTACTTTATAAAGAGAAAATGGCACATTAGCTACTCTTCATTACATGAAAAAACAAAAGCTACTCACGAAATATTAAAAGCATGTGGATATTGAGTGAAGAGAGAAATAGATGAGCTATGGCAGCAAAAAGAACCATTTCAGTGCATTTTATTGATCATTAACCTTTTGCTTTAGGAGGCATTTGAAAACAACAGAGAACTGTGTTATTGGTTTGGCATGAAACCTCTAATGATGCATGAGAATATATGCTCAAAAATGTCAAAGGTCACTGGAGAAATCTCATATTGACAGATAAAATGTTTTTGATGTTGTGTTATACAGAAGTAAAGGGCAATAAGCTAACTTTTCTTGCAATGCTGGCTTGGGGAACTTTTGTGGTATTTAGTAAAGCTAAAACTGAATGTGGTTCAATCTGGCCTTCTCCTTCCTAGATATCATGAGATAAAACTGATTGATAACATATCAATATCAGGGACATGTTTCTTACCAATCATGCATTTAAAATTGTCAAGAATCAACCAAAATATTTATATTAATGGTGGTTCAGCAATTTGTCAGTAAAGATTGTCAAAGATTGGAGAACCTGTTTACTTATAGGCAGACACAGTGTTTGCTATATAAAGCATTCATGCATTTTGTTTCTTTGGTGATTGCTAATGTCTAAAATATGTCCATGAGTAGTATCTTAACTATTATAAATATTAGGATAAGCTCAATGGAGCTTTTTTTTTCTAGAATGAAAGGTCCCCAAATAAACTTGAGAGGGATTTTAAAAATCTGGGATTGTGTACCTTTTACATATCACCAAATAAACATTGGTATGCTAAAAAGTTCTACCATTCTCACACTTAGAGCATTATACATTTAGGACCTCATCTGAATTTCTTAAACTGCTTTAATTGGAGAAGAATTCAACACTGCCTTCTAAAATAAACTTAATTTGCAAAATTAAGCTTTGCAGGTGTATTAATTTGATGAAGATAAAAATGAAAATTAGACCAAAAATATTAACTTGTTATAAGGATAGGATGGATTTCTTGATTTTGGTTGACAGTGATTTATAATCTACCTGAAGAGAAGGCAACATTTATAATGTGTGGTATAAGTTAAAAAACACCAAGTGTACATTAAAGAAGAAATCTTCATGGATTATCCTGTAGGTAATGTTCAAATGATCTGAGTTGGTCTGTAAGTTACTTTAAGTGATCAAGGAGAAACAAAACAAAAACAAAGAAGTCATACTTTATTTCTAGTTTCCATCTTGTCCCACATCAAATTCATCAAACACTAAGATTAATCCTACCTCCAAAATCTTACAAGCGTTCTCATTGCTCCCTACATACTTCCTCCTCTCCAGCCCACCCACCAGAGATTCTCACTGCAACTTTCACACTAACCTCCCAGATGGCCTTCCTGAGCCAACATTTTTGACATACAGTGGTGAGTATAATTAAAACAAAATAAAACAAGAGCGCCTGGGTGGCACAGTTGGTCAAAGATTTGACTCTTGCTTTTGACTCAGGTCGTGATCTCAGGGTCATGAGATTGAGCCCCACACTGGGCTATCTGCTCAGTGCAGTCTGCTTCAGTTTCTTTCCCTCTCTCTCTCTGCCCATCCTCGTGCTTGCTCTCTCTCTAAGATAAAGAAATCTTTAAAACAAACAAGCAAACAGAAAAACACAAAGAAATTCCTCAAAACCATCACCAACACCAAAAAAATGATTTAAGTCATGCCACTCTTACGCTTAAACATTAAATTGCTTCCTTTATCCTGCATATAAAATCTAGCTTCCTTATTATGACGTACAAGTCAACAATATGTCTCCTTTATCTGATACCATTTTTTTCTTATCCAGACTCACTTCTTGCCTCAACTTCTTTGACTTAATGGTTTCTCTGTTTGAAATGCTGTAGTCTTAACTCCTTTTATGATTAGAAAATTCTCCTCTTTTAGCTCTTTACTGAAATCTTCCACCACCCATCACTTCTCACTCTTTCAAATTCCCCTATTTCCCATTGCCATTACTAACCTCCTCACTGTATTTCCTTTACGGTCTACAATTACTCAGCTCATTTTCTGATTACTTGCCTTATGTTGATTACTTATTAAATGAAAGCTCCATGAGAACAGAGGCACTATTTTCTTTGCTAACTGCTAAATCCCACTGCCTAGTGTGAAGACCTATCCACTACAGATAATCAGACATTAATTAAAAAATGAGACACACACGAAGGATGAAAATCCTGCAGATCCAATAATAAAATGATGATATAAGGTATACACACACACACACACACACACAACTAGATGTTTTATAATTAAAGCTTCATGTCCTTATTAGGTGTCTTGAAATTATTATAACTACTGAGATTAAATACTATATTTAGATTAAATATAAATAGACAAGGTAGAGAAAACACTAGAGTGATGAAAAAGTTAAAAACCCTTTAGTTTAAGCTGAAAAATCACAAGAAAGTTTATGAACAGAATGACTTTATGTACCTAATTTCCTGTCTCCAAACTCATAGAACCTGATCTGAAGCACTGCTCCATCAAATGTCAAGTCTCAGTTAATGACAACCATTTATTGAGTTCTTATCTAGATGAGACTATGCTTTCTGCTTTATGTGGATTCTATGTTAATCCTCACAACAAACTTTATTGAGTTGCTATGACTATTCTCATTTTGCAGATTAGGGAATCTAGAATCTTTTATCTCCACAGACCATAGAAATAAAAAAAAAAATCAGCATATCATCTGCTAGGCTTATGAGAAAAAAAAAGACAGTGAAGATTTTACTGCTGTGCTAAATCATTTATGAATCTTAGTTTAACTTCTGTCTCTTGCTGGAAAATAGAGAGACTATGGAGTGCTCAGTTAATTAAGAGAAATGACATAGCATGTCTTTCTCCATGATTCATGCAGAAATGTCAGTGGCTGGAGATTGGTATAGGAAGCAAAAGGAATGAGAAGATTATATCAGATTGAAATATGGGAGACAATGATCCAGAACTCTCATTCGTTAATTCACTTCATTAATTCATTTGTTGATTTCCTTTCAATTACCAACCAGAGTGTTATATGCTAGAGATAAAAAGATAAATAAAAAGCATTCCCTGCAGAGACACAATTACTGTCATTTGAGTACAGAGACAAGTAAACCAGTAATAAAGATATGCTGATCCCTTTGATAATGGATTGTATTTATGGAACACTTTTCAAGAGTTAAATATATACCTAAATTCTGAGTAAATAAAACCGTGTGAAGCAAACCAGCATGAGATGTTTTTATGAGACAGTAGGGAAATGCCAAAAGCACAATTCATTAAGTAAATAAGGACTACACATCTTAGGAGACAGATACAGAACAAAAAAAATTTTCAGAAGAAAGAGAAAAATCTCTATTTTTCCCTTTGAAAAATATTGAAGTATTCAATATTGTATTCAAGTATTCCAGATAGAACGTATTGAAAAATATTGAAAAATCCCTGTTTTTCTCTCTGAAACAAGAAAATATATTTCTTAAAGTTTGGCTATTTACAAACTTCCCTTGCTCTCCCAAATCCTATCATATTGTTATTTATTTTAGACATAAAGCTGTCAGATTCATGCCTGTTCCCATGCAAAACTTCATCCTTGATTGTCTGAAGTTAATTCCTAGAGCCACTGCCTGACAGATGGTTTCAACTTTTACATTCTCACAATAAAGAGACAAGTTTACCCTTTTCCAGAAAACTATCTAAATTTGATTTCCAATAACTATTAAGGATAACATTAACATCTAGACTTGATAGCTATACAACATCCAGCACATCTATACAATATATTTGACAGTCAATTGTCTCGCAAACCAAAATACATTTTTACACTGACAAGTCAAATTTAAGGGATCTTTTCAAAGTAACATTGCTGGAAGCATAAACATGTAATTGTAAACACAAATACTTACAAAAGCATTCCCATTCCTGAAATATTTTTTTATTTTTATTCAAGACTTTTACAGGCTATTTCCTTAATTACCCTTTATTCAAATCTGTTTTTCTTCTTCAACATTTGTAACAGTGATTATTATATACTCCTATGTTTATAAATTTTATTTAAACTTTAGTATAATGTCTGTGTTTGATTTTCAATATGTCATTTTTCAAGTGTCTGTTTTATGTTATTTTCAATTTTCAGATATTAAAGTTTAAGAAGTTAAAAAATATGCATATACATACTTATACATCCATATATATGTATATATTTATATGCCTTTAATCTGTCCCACAGATTGTACACACACACACACACACACACACACTCTTTAGAGAAAAGAAAATGTAAATAAAACAGAGAGATATATACTCAGATTTTGCATAACACAGCTTTCCCTCAGGCTCTATCTAGTAACCTTAATTTGATTTTAGGGCCTCCTCCCAAGCAAGCATTTTAGAAACTTCTCTGACCACTTCTGATTAATCACTAAAGCTCTCCATAAGGAACTCTTCCATTCACCCTCTTTGCCTAAAGATGCAAATTTGGCTTGTGCTTTATTGCATTATTCAGAATCTGAGCCCATTATTGTCCAATTTTATTTGTATCCAAGAATGATTTAAGATTAGAAAAGGAAAACTTTCTGCTTACATCATCAAGCACTTGTCTGTGTGAATCAATGAAGAAAACCTGCGTTTTAAATCTTAGGTTGGCCCACAGTGTGGGCTCTACAGACTGGGGAAAGTAAAGTGTTTTCTCCCTTTAGGCTCTTGTCTGGATTAGCATTATTTTACCTGCTGCCCTTCAGAAAACAGGCTCAAGTCACCCCTGAAAAGACAATGCAGTGGTAACAGAATCTGAAACACAAATCTGAAATGAGGCCTACCAACTATAGATTCCATATTGAGTGTGGAGCTCAACCCAAACAAATGGGCAAAGTCTTGGGGTACCTGGTGTGTTATCATCACAGCCACTTGTTCCCTTGACTTGGGAAGAAACTGTTTTTTTCTCTTTATCTCAATTTAAGAGAGAGGCTTCAAGACCACTCTATATGTCACCCCTGTATTTGGAGCACACAGTGGATTGGGATGTGTTTCCTGCATAAAACTATCTGAAGCACCAGGCAGCCAACCAGCCTTTCTGAATTGAAATTAAGCTGGAATTCCTGCTGCATTGGTCTCTGTTGTAAATCTAGAGTTTGTCCAATCAATGAACATCTAAGTTTTCAAATTTCCTTGGATAGGATGTCAACCACATGAGAGAGCTCTTGGTGCCTTTAATCCATTCCCACATACCACACAAGGAGCCAGAAAAGCCCATCAAAAATATCTTAGCCAGCTGCAACAGAGCCAAAATGTCTAGTGTGACAAGTATGGGAACATAGAGCTCCTCAGTCAAGGTATTTAGTAAGAATTTCCTAGGATGGGGTGGTGAGTGGGAATGACGTCTCCAAAGAACCCATGAGAGCAACTTCAATGGATTCTCCTTGGACCTTGAGATCCACACAGCATGGTGACTCTCAAGACAGTAATTTCTAACATAGCAGTTCAAAGATACAAGAAATCAAAGCAGAAGGTACTAGTCCTCTTAAAGCACAAGCCCAGAACTGGCCTCGCCTCACTCTTGTCATAGTCCATTGGTTAAAGCATTTACTGGCCAGTTCGGGTAAGAGCGAGGGAAAGAGTCCCCATCTCTTGATGAGGGTATGATTGCAGCCATCTTTGGTTTGTCCACAGTCACAATTGAAGAAACTAATGGCAAGTAGGTGCTGATTTATGAAGTCCCTCCCTGCCTCTTTACCTTTTTCTCTGTTCATAAGCCATGGTTAGTGAGAAAGTGGAAAAACAGAAGTTCCAGATGAAGAGAGAAGCTATGCCTACCTCTCCCATTGAGACCAATAGGGTGCAGCAGACCTGAGATGAGCAAGGGGATGATTTTTTATTATTTTGTTTGTATTTAGATAGGAAAATTTAATTATCAACTAGAACACTTAAAACAAGTCCAGACATGTCACTGGACTTGCCATAAGTTATATTCAGGAGTAGAGAAACAATTAACATCATAAGACATTTAAAAGGGTGATGAGCCCTGTTAGAATGGCTACATCAGAAAGATAAGACATGGGAATGTGTTGGTGAGAATGCGGAAAAAAAGGAAACACTCATACACTGTTGGTGAGATTGTAAATTGGTGTAGCCAGTATGAAAACAGTGCAGAGTTCTCAAAAAATTAAAAATAGCATGGCTCCTGGTGGCTCAGCTGGATAAGCATCCATCTCTTGATATCAGCTCAAGTCCTGATCTCAGGGTTGTGAAATCAAGTTCCACTTCCCACCCTCAGGTCCCCCACCTCCCCGTCAGACTTCCCGCTGGGCTTAGAGCCTGCTTAAGTGTCTGTCTCTCCCTCTCCTGTCCCTCCCCACCCCAATTAGCACTCTTTCTCTCTAAAAAATAAAACAAAAACTTTATATAGAGTCTAGCTCAGATCCACAAAGGCCCCCTCCAAATATGAATGAGCCTGAAGATATGCCAAGGTGTCATGAACATTTGACTCATAAAAATGTGAGGATATCTAAGAGTCCAGTTTATCCTTTATGTGTACAGAAAGGCTTTAAAACAACTAAAACACTGAAATCTGAATATATTAGAGAAGAACAAGAAACTTTTTTGATGCAATTTTTTCTCCTTTAAAAATACCACTTTCTCAAGGAAGAATAATTGAAATCAAGTGCTTATAGACTCAGGACCCTAAAATTTACTTATGACCATTTGGGGAAATTGTTCTGGACCAGTAAAGGAAAGAGGTCATTTTTCCTTTTCGGTCTCTCTTCTGAAACAGAACAAACAAAAGAGAAACCGTGGGCATTTCCTTTCAATATGGCATTTGCTGCGTCAGTTTGCATCTTGAGTAGCAAGCAAGTATACAAATGGGATCAATGAAAGTGGTATCAACTCTGGAATAAAAGGCACAAAACATTTCAAGTATTAAGACGTTAGCACTAACCTCCTCATTCTTGCAGTATTCTGGATGAGAGAAGAGTAGAAATCAGTTCCAAGCATGCAGGACTGCGGACTGACTTCAGCAGGTAGAGAGATAACCATGTACTAGATGTATTTCATTTAATTATCACAAAACAGAAGCAGGCAATCTAACCTCCATTTGACAGGATGTTTAAAGGAATTCAGAGTGATCAAGTAAAGTGCTTGAAAGCAGTAAGCAAGTGAGTGGCACACTAAGGATATGCCGGCTGATTCCAAGCCCCCTATTTGTAATCATTTCCCAAATCTCCTAATATCTTTTCTAAAATTCAAGTTAGATGTACTTACCAAGACTTGACCAAGACTCAGCTGATACCTCTGTATAAAGTCCTTCCCACCAGTGTGTTGCTCAGATCTGGAAACTTCCCCAAGGCAAGTTACCATCTGCACCAGTTACCCAAGTTGCACAGGGCCTCTCCCAGTTCCGCCATCACTCCTGAGCCAGTGGGCTCATCTACCATCACATCCACCTGTAGCCCACTAGCTGCCTTTTCAACAGTGTGGTGGCTATAAACACAATGTTCTCCACAGGACTTAACAAGTCTTTGAGTAGAAGTATGGGTATGTGTTATTTTCAAGAAAATCTCTTTGAAGCTACAGAATGACTTTTCATTGAAAGGTGAATGTTAAGTAAGTGAAATGTTATTACCTTGGAAAATATACCCAGCACCTATTCTCCCTTTTGCCAGGTCTATAGATTCAAATCTTGACCTACATCTATTGCTCTCTCTTTCCTCAAGACTATTTCATTACTTTAAAATGAATCTCCCAAGGTATGGCATGAGGCAACAAAATTTTTTTTTTAAATCTGTATTCCTCATATAGAAGTGGAAAAACAGGAGAAAATGGCTTTTTTTCCCTCTACAGAACGTGCCTAATCAGGAAGGGCCTTGGATAGAGATAAACATACTTAATTTCTGAAGGGAGAAGCTTTAGGTTATGTGGTAGCAGTAGCCAAAGACATCACTTTTGGCGTTTCCAAACCCAACAGGACAGTCTGTCACTTATACATAGTGAGTGATTCTGGCAGTTGGAGGTACCCTGAGCTAGGTAAGAATACAAAAATAGTAATGTTCCTAAAATGGGCTTCTCTTGGATACACTTCACATGATTTCCTTTTACCTAACATATTCTTTTCTTCCAAGGCTCTCTAAAAATTTCTCAGCCATTACAGGCTAAGTTCCAGAACTTTTTCTACATGCTAGACCAGCCCTACCAGAACATGTGTCTCTGATTTAAACTTAATTATAAATAATGAGGAACATATATGAAGTCACAAACAGGCCTGTTTACTTAAATAGGCAATAACAAAACTCTTAGTCTGAGATTTAACACCTTTCTGAATAACATCCTCTGAATATTATCACTGGTGTAGTTGATTTGTGACAATATTCTGAGCTATTTGTCATCTGGGTCTGGCTTGAGAGATTACAGATTGCAGCCAGCAGAGGCTAGGCTCCTTACATGAACCCAGTATTGTGCACAAACTCTATCAACATTACCTTAGTTCTCACAATTACTTGAGCATATATTCTAAAATATCTTTCTCATCCTCAAATTACTCTCTAGTCTCTTTCTTTGCTTTCTTATATATAAAATTCCTGAGGCGAGGAATCTTAGACCTCTTATCTCAAGACCAGTGTCTGGAACTATGGATAAATTCATGAACCAACCTTTTAGTAAGATAGTATTACCATGTGTATTTGACAAGGAACCATTGAAGAAGGATTCAGCATTTAAAACCCAATAATAACAATAATATGATTAACTTATTAGAGTCTGTAATTGAGGACCAGGAGCCAAACTGTGATAGAGGCCTCCTATGATTACATCATGCCATCTGCCAGGATACTCCTCTAAGATGGGTCCTTGCATTGGTGCTGTTTTAGAGAAATACTGTGTCTCAGAGGGGATTAATTTCTTCTCCAAGGTCACACAGTTATTTAAAACATGGCTAGGATTTCCAACCCAGATCTATGACTGGGAACAAATGCTCTTAATGATGAGGCCATACCACCTTCTTTACAGTTTGGTCAACTTTCAGGGTATAGATGATCTATTGCTTATAATTACTTCAAATACAATTTTATAATACCTTTTGTTCTTCTAATTATCATATCTGTTATCTCCAGAGGCAGCCAGGAGAAAAAAATTAAGCAAACAAAACAGGAAAGGGTAAGATGAGATTGAATATTTCACTGATTTAATTCAACAAATATGTACTGAACAGATAAAGATGAGCCATGTACAATGAGAGCGCTTACTGTGCCAGGGTTTATAATCCAGTGGGCATTCTGACGTGTGATCTTGATATTTAGCCTTGGAAGGGCAGCCATTCTCATCTGGATGTTTTGGAAAAACCACTACAACAATCAAATTGAATGGACATTTCCCTTCCTCATTAGCCAGTCTAGCTATACATTTCAGATTAGCTTTGGGTTTGTGTTTGTCACATTCTACTGTCTGATGCCAAAATAAATCTGCTAATTTACCATTCTTATCTTTGTCTCTGTTCCCCCCACACCCCCACAGAGTTTTCCCAAGAAACATCCAATTATACAGTTTCTAATTCTTCCTTTTCCACACACAGTACTAATGACCCAGGTAGAATCATCAGGCACCAACCTAATTTCAATGGGCAGAGTAAGAGTAAAGAATAGGAATGAAGACGACAAATAACAGAAGTACCCTTTCTTACATATTTAATTCTGTATCAGTACATTTATTCTGTGTGCAAGTTCAAGAGGTAATTATCACCTACGTAGAAGCAAGACATGCTAAATTAGGGCTCAGTGTTCAAATAAAAACAAAAGCAGAAAAACCTAACGATTTAAATAAGCCATATTCCAATCTGTTTATATCATTTCTTTCAAAAGAATGGTACAATTTACTAATTGCTAATTTTGTAATTGCTGCCATGGGTTGATTTTACCTTCAATATTTACTGAAGTGTATCCAACTTATAATGAATATCAGTACATTTTTCATTTTTAAAAAGGGTATAATACTTCAGAAAAAACCAATTAAGGTTAATTTTAAATTTTAAAAAAAGATAGATGGCATTGTAAGAGTATGGAACGGCAGGGGGGATTTTAATTGGAATAAAAGAACTTGTAACATCCTAAACATTTCGCATTTTCTTTATTTTACTGAAATAAACTGTTATGTTTTTATTGAAAATGGTAAAAATATTGAAAATCAACACAGACCACCTTTAAAAATATTAAAGAAGGAGATCCCTGGGTGGCTCAGAGGTTTGGCGCCTGCCTTTGGCCCAGGGCATGATCCTGGAGTCCCGGGATCGAGTCCCACATAGGGTTCCCTGCATGGAGCCTGCTTCTCCCTCTGCCTGTGTCTCTGCCTCTTTCTCTCTCTGTCTCTATGTCTATCATGAATAAATAAAGTCTTTAAAAAAATAAAAATATTAAAGAAAATGTATGATGAAAATTAAACACAAAACCTAGAAAATATTTTTCATACAAATATTTTTATAACTTTTATGTAAGGAATTCTGAAGCTGGGCCAGTTTTATCATGGATAACTTTCCATGTAGGAATTAGAGAATATCAAAATTTACAATTGTCAAAAGGAAACTTCTTAGCTTTTGCATTCCCCAATTTGAGTTCTTATCGACAATAGAGGAAGAACAAAGTACACTACAAATTAGTACTACAAATGCTTACTCAAAATTTCTATATATTAAGATTTTTAGTTTATTTATTCATGAGAGACACACAGAGAGAGGCAGAGACACAGGCAGAGGGAGAAGCAGATTCCCTATGGAGAGCCCAATGTGGGACTTGAGGTGGACTCGATCCCAGGACCCCAGGATCACGCCCTGAGCTGAAGGCAGAGGCTCAACCACTGAACCAGGCAAGGCGTCCCTCAAAATCTCTAAATCTGATGGATCTGATTTTAAGAGGGACCTAATCGTGCCTTGGGGTGCAAAGTTTGCTGCTTGCCTGGGTTGGAATCCTATTTTACTTGCCCTTGCTAGAATGACGTTGTACAATGTACTTAAAATCTGAGCCTTGGTTTTCTTATCTGTAAAATGGGCTTGATAGTAATATCTAACTAATAAGATTGCTGTGATGAGATTACTTTAGCAACAGTTTAGTGGCTTGGAGTCTGGCACAAAGACAGTGAAGATGTCATCGGACATTATTCCTGTTATAGTCCTACAAAAAATCCAATAAAGAATCACTTTACCCTTCCTAGGAATTACTGGTATCATATACCTTTGATCCCAGTAGAATGAGATCAAGGGAAAGCTCTAAACATATTAAAAGAAAGTCACCCTCAAATGTTTATTTTTCAGTGTCACATATTTACCTATTGATGGGAAGATTAATGATAAGAGCGTGGCTCTAAGCACTTACACACATGGTTTCATTTACTAACTTCCAGCTTTTTAAGTGGGTACAAGAATAACTCAATTCACAAAAGATGAAATCCAGCACAAAGGGTGCAGTAGTCATGGAAGGTCGGACAACTCTAAACTACCATGGCCCCATTCTGCAGACCGGGAGACTGAGGCTTAGGGAAGTAACTGAATGTAAGCAAGGTCATATGGGCCACTAATTGGTGAGGGTGTAATTCAGACCAAGGCATTATGCCCTAAAGCTGACCTGATTTTGTCACGCTGAACAGCCTTGGCTTTAGAAGACAGGACACGGGCACTGGTTTTAGTGGCGTAACCTGTTTCCGCACATCCCTTAGGTCTTTCCCTTCTTTTAGGTACACTAATACACCTAGTACAGCTGTTGTAAATTTAAAATCGCACCTCCCTACACACAGGTGAACATACACTCATGCTTGGCACAAGCCCTACACACAGTTTCCCCACTTGATTGTTCTGCTTTTAAATCTTTGAGTTTTCATGTAAAAAGATAATTGAATTATTACTCTACTGTGAATTTTCCTTACATCCATAATAATATTTAAAACTCTTTACTAATTACAAATTAATCTCTTCTAGTGTATTTTTTGAAGTATTTAGAATATATTACACAAATATTGTTTAGAAAGTCTCAAACCCTGGTACCTGTGAGAAACTATGAAGGACTTGGTAAGTTGATATTAATCTTAAGAAAAAAGTTGTCAAAAATGTGGGTGTAGACATCATCAAACAAGTAAAGTCATTAGAAACTAGATACCATAATTATATAAAGTGTATTTCTTGCTTCCCCTCCCTCTCTCTCTCCCCATGCCCAAAATACTTTTAATATAAAAGACCCTTTTTTCTTTTTCTTTTTTTTATTATTGGAGTTCAATTTGCCAACATGTAGCATAACACCCAGTGCTCATCCCGCCAAGTGCCCCCCTCAGTGCCCATCACCCAGTCACCCCAACCCCCTACCCACTTCCCCTTCCACTACCCCTTGCTCATTTCCCAGAATTAGGTGTCTCTCATGTTTTGTCACCCTCACTGGTATTTTCACTCATTTTCTCTCCTTTCCCTTTATTCCCTTTCACTAATTTTTATATTCCCCAAATGAATGAGACCATATAATGTTTGTCCTTTTCTGATTCACTTATTTCACTCAGCACAATACCCTCCAGGTCCCTCCACGTCGAAGCAAATAGTGGGTATTTGTCGTTTCTAATGGCTGAGTAATATTCCATTGTATACATAAACCACATCTTCTTTATCCATTCATCTTTTGATGGACAACAAGGTTCCTTCCACAGTTTGGCTATTGTGGACATTGCTGCTATAAACATCGGGGTGCAGGTGTCCCGGTGTTTCACTGCATCTGTATCTTTGGGGTAAATCTCCAGCAGTGCAATTGCTGGGTCGTAGGGCAGATCTATTTTTAACTCTTTGAGGAACCTCCACACAGTTTTCCAGAGTAAAGACCCTGCCTTAAACTGCTGTTTTAACCAAGTCAGTAGGGTATAAAAATAATTTTAAAAATATCCCCTTAGGGGCACCTGGGTGGCTCAGTGGTTGAGACAAGTCTTTGGCTCAGGTCATGATCCTAGGGTCCTGGTATCAAGTCCCAAATCAGGCTCTCTACAGGGAGCCTGCTTCCCCCTCTGTTTCTCTGCCTCTCTTTCTGTGTCTCTCATGAATAAATAAATTAAATCTTAAAAAAATAGGGATCCCTGGGTGGCGCAGTGGTTTGGCGCCTGCCTTTGGCCCAGGGCGCGATCCTGGAGACCCGGGATCGAATCCCACGTCGGGCTCCCGGTGCATGGAGCCTGCTTCTCCCTCTGCCTGTGTCTCTGCCTCTCTCTCTCTCTATGTGACTATCATAAATAAATAAAAATTTAAAAAAAAAATAGAAAAAGTAAAAAATATCTCCTTAGAAGATGGAAAGACTAATATAAGAAAAATATAAGAAATGATAGCATCAGCATAACTATTATGATGCCCTCCCATTCCCCCCACCCCTTAAAATATGCTTTTTTACCATACCACAATTAATCATGCATGAGCATTTGATTGTTATAAATTTTATTCGAATAATAGAAAATAATACATACAGATAACCATAGGATACACACACAGAATTCAAAGATAAACTTTATACTTTTCAATATGAAACGAAGTACATATCTCATGGAGATATATTGCTACAAATGCCAGGAAACAATAGAATAATCATCTTGAAAATGGAAAGTATAGGAACATATTATCAGAATTACTAAATAATAAAAAGGTACAACTCCATTAGGTGTAGCATAAAATACAGGTATTGGAGAAAGTGTTTCCCCACTTTTTGACTGGAAATAACAATGGACATATGAAATCTACTAGTCATTCAGATTTTTTCTAGATATATACAGTATATACAGACGTTGCAGAGAAAGTTCTAAATCTTTTTCTCCTTTGTGTGTAATGACTTTATCTTAAATGTAATATTTAAATGTAAAGTAACATTTTATGACGGTATCAGAATTTTGCTAATTTTTATGCTTTTTTGATATCTGAACTGTTGGCTTCAAATTCTGATATCTTTGTAAAGAAGAACAAGTTCCTGCAAAATGTGAAACTGGTAGGAAAGAGGTAAAAAAATTGATTTTGCAATGTCTAACACTCAATCTGTCGATTTTCATATATTCTTTACATATTGCTATGAAGTCATGTCTTCAACAATCTTTTGAAAACCACATATTGAAAGACTGAGTCATACATATCAAAGTCAGCAGCACTGCCATGGTTCTATTACAAATTTAACTCAGGAACTAAAAAGCCTGCCAGACTCACTCTGATAGACGGTTGGATTTCATTAAAAAACCATCTCCACCATCCAAAAAAGAGACGGTCCCTTAATGGAATCAGAAATTGGAAATGAAGAATTGTGTGAATTTTGTTTAATATTTGAGTTGAGATTCAAGTCATTCCTTATTCTCTCCACCATGTTTTAATAAAACCTGAAAGCTTGTTCATAGGTGTGAAGGAAACAATTACTTTTTAATTTTTTTTTAATATTTGAGAAAGAATAAAATGTGATCATTTCAGTTTCATAATATTATTGAAAAAAAAAAAAGAAAGCATTACCCATAATAGAATGCAAACTTTAAAAAAGCCACTGGTCCTTATGACTTTTACATGGTTAAGTAAATTCATATTAATATTTTGCACAGATTCAGCGTGTTAAAGGTAACAGAACACTTTCACATTTCCTTCTTTATCTGTTAACAATGTATGGGGCAGGGTCAGATGCGAGGTATTATTTCCACATTTTCTAGATGAAAAATTGAGAGCTAGAAGAGCAAGGTGATTTGTAAAGAATCTCACAACTTTGTTATACTTAAACAAAACAGCACTGTTCCCACCTCTGGTGTAGCATTTTCCAACATTCTTTTGAATCACATGCACCCTCTTCCAAACAGGGTAATGTAAAGAGGTAAAAATGTATTTTCAGCCTTGAATATTTCAAGTGAACATTTCAGAATAATACTGATTAAGTCTTCTGAGCAATGCTGTTGTAATGGGAAAATAACATTTGGACTAAATGAGATAACAAACAAACGTGTGTGCATATGTGTGTGTATACATGAGAGCAAGTGAGTCTATCCATAGGCAGTGCTTAAAATCATAGCTTACGAAGATCTTTATCAAAAGTCTAATGTAGGTAATATGTAAATTCCTTTGGTTTATCAAGTAAATATTAAGGCATTTCAGATTCCCCTAAAAAGATTTACTGTTTTTTTTATTATATTCATATTTTACCTATAGAAAGTTAAAAATACAGAGTTGAAAAAAAACATGCATAATCACTGCATTTCAAGAAAGTACTTTTTTGTAACCAATTAACTTTCTAGTAAATAATTTAAAAAAGTTACTATCACCACAAGGCATTTACAATAAAGAACAATACTACAGGTATATAACTTGACACAGCGTGGACATTTGAGATGGCTGAAGTAGAACCTCTTGCATCCATATCTGTCAAAGATGATAAATAACTCATTAATAAGGACTGTATCAATATAAATAATCAGGGCAAAAGCAATACCTCTCTATCAAAATCAAATCATACCATGAACCTAACCTAAACCCCCAAGTTATTAGCCCTCATATTATTTATCAATGTAGTATTGTATTACTTGCCAAAAACATCTCTGAAAACGCTCATATACTTAAGGTTTTTAAAAAACAAATCTAGGCTTTGTTCATTTAGTATTATTTAACTTTAATTGAAATTGCAAAAACAACTTAATCATTTTGAAAACAATTACACTCTATTACTGACAATTTTGAGATAATTCAATGGTTTAATTAAAGAAAGCTTTATTGGATAAGAGTTTGGAAAATCTGTGTTTGTTTCTACTTTATGCATTTCTAGATAAATTATTTGGCATAATATAAAACATCATCTTTTTAAAAAGAGGCAATCAATAAGAAGCTCCATTTTCCTGAGATGGCCTTGTCTGCTCTTTGCAAGCTTTGAGTCTTTGCAAGCTCAGCAGACGGCACATGTCAAACGGAAAGGCTACTTTTGATTCAGCAGCCCTCAAAATGCAAAAATAGTGTCTGTCCCTGCAAAAGCAAAGAACCTACTCCTTACACTTACACTCTGGC
The DNA here is from genome assembly GCF_053574225.1 of Canis aureus. Taxonomy (NCBI): domain Eukaryota; kingdom Metazoa; phylum Chordata; class Mammalia; order Carnivora; family Canidae; genus Canis; species Canis aureus. The sequence goes on along the minus strand of NC_135629.1, from coordinate 19,091,653 downwards.
CCTATTATAATGTGAACTCTACATCTTGCCCTATTCTAGGAATAAGAGAACATATCTTAATTACTTTAAAACCTAATATAATAATCATAACAAACTTAAATTTCTAGTTTTGCTCTATTGAAGTGCATACAGTTTTTAAAATGTCTATAGTCTGAAATAGTTTTTATAGATTTTAATGCTGTGGAACTCTGTTCTGAGATAAATGCTTCCCATTTTCTTGGTATAGTTTAGCTATTTGTTTGTTTCAGTCTAAGTGTGGCAGTCTACATGATTTCACGTAAAGATACACTTCTTTCAAGTTTCCATACCCCTCTTTCTCGTTACTTCCTAATGATGTCAGTCATTTTGTTTTTTAAGATGAAAGAGAGAGCTTTTAATTTTACACCCAAGATTATAGACTAGGTCAAGCCCAATGACACAGGGAACAAAATTACTTATGTCACTGAGAGCTACAGAATAGAATATGAAGACAAGACAGCTTCTACTTTACTTAACTGAGGTCCCCAAACTCCAGACTTGAGATTTGAAAGAATAAATGAAGTTTCTTCTACCGTTGTCACTGATTAAATATGAAAGTGAGCCTGTTTCCCTTCACTCTAAAAGTGTAATTTCTATAGTAAAGTAAGTAGAATTTGGATTTTAAAAGGAAAAGTTAGTGTGAACCTCCTTTGAAATCAGAAACAAATTACTTTTTTTAAAGAAGTGACTTTTGGTTAAAAAAAAAAAAAAAGGAGAGTCTTTTGGTTTGGCCAAGCAGTTTATGACCTTAACAATATTAAATTTTCCATTTTTTGGCAGCAGCTCTTCCTACCCACAGGTCCTATCCCGGTGCTTTAATAAAACCACCATTTTGAAAAAAAATTTTGAAAAGTTTTTTTTAAAGAATTAGTAAGATTCATGTATAATTCTAGGAGGCAAACAAAGATCTTAAAAATAGTTTGTAAGTTTAACATTATTCTTGTGAAATGCTTAAGAAATTCTGTTCTTTACAGGCAATCCAAAGGCAAATTTAGGCATAACTCATAAGAAGGAAAAAAATTCAACTTGATAAAGTTCTGCTAAATATTTTTCGATGTCTTTTCTATTTATTATCTTTCTTCATATTTTGTATCACTCTTGAGAATTTTCTCTTAGCCTCATCTCTCATATTCCAAAAACTTCTTAGCATTCAGATGGAGGACATCATGGGGAAAAAATAGACAGAAGGGCATTGATTAATTCATTCTTGGGGGCTCATAACTCTGATGTTATCAATAAAGTAAGTGTTGAGTTTGACCAACTTACTGGTTATTCTTGGAATCCTGATCTGTTCGCTACTGGTTCCATCCCCTCCATCAGTGGTGGCCTTAACTTCAATAATGTAGTCCTCTTTAATGGGCAATAAAAGTTCTGCTGAAGTTTTATTTGTGTTTAGCACTTGCACATTATTTTGACTGCTAGTCCTATAGAAAACCTAAAATGAATGAACAAATACATTTATAATTCTTACATTGCCTACTCTTACTGTTTTTCATAGAACCGATTACACTGATGTCACCTCACTTATATTGTTTTGTTATAGTCACCAGAATACAAGTTCAATTCCTCGCTCTTTTCATAGGTCTTAAACTGGGGGTTAGTACATACTAGAATCATCAAGTCCTCAAAATCAAGAGTCCAGCTGGCTTGGGCATTTGTAAGGTTGGAGAGATGGAGCAAACCTCTACTGTACTGATTTTGAAAGCCAGACCAACAGGTTAGAGCCAACAATTTCAGTTGTTTTTTAAGTACTATATGAGCGACCATCAGAAGTAACTAATTAACATCATGAACAATTTACAAAAATTTTGTTCAAAATCACTGCATGACCAAAATTACTTCCCTTAAATTTATATTTAGAAATCAGATATCGGGGTGGGGGGATATCCTTTTTATAAAAAGTTTGATATCTCTTTGTCAAAATCAGATTATGGCAACCATATTATCACAATTGGAAAAATCATTCAAACCCAGCTTCCCTTGCCAGGAATAGGAAAAGAAATCATTGCAAATAACTTACTTTATAACCCGTTACTTCTGATTCATTCTCCTTTGCTTTAACTTGTTCCCAATTAAGTAACACTTTAGTGTCTGTAGCATTCCAAACAACATTTCCTGGTGGCTGACTGGGAGCTTGAAATGCAAAATGATAAATTAAAACAGATTTGAACAGAAGTGATACTTTACATAGAACAGATAATGACAGTCATAGAAGACTTATAGAAGTATAGCAAAATCTCTTCGGTAATATGTTGCATATATGTATATATAGGTGGAATCAGAAAAAAAGATGAAGAGTAGCTAAATGCCCTTTAAAAAAGCTTTTTCGGGATCCCTGGGTGGCGCAGCGGTTTGGCGCCTGCCTTTGGCCCAGGGTGCGATCCTGGAGACCTGGGATCGAATCCCACGTCGGGCTCCCGGTGCATGGAGCCTGCTTCTCCCTCTGCCTGTGTCTCTGCCTCTCTCTCTCTCTCTCTGTGTGACTATCATAAATAAATAAAAATTTAAAAAGAAAATAAAAAAAATAAAAAAGCTTTTTCAAGGGACATCTGGATGGCTTGGTGGTTGAGCATCTGCCTTCGGCTTAGGTTGTGATCCTGGGGTCCTGGGATCGAGTCCTGCATGGGGCCTGCTTCTCCCCTCTGCCTACGTCTCTGCCTCTCTCTATGTGTGTCTCTCATGGATAAATAAATAAAAGCTTATAAAACAAAAATACTGTTCAATTAAATTGTTAGATAATTCATTTCATCATAGTCATCACATCTTTTAGGACATTTCTTAATTGTGGCTGAGGGTCCTCTTCTGGAAACCTGTCCATAATGGAGATAAGGAAATTCCTTTATCCACCACTAGAGGGATGCTTGTTGATTTACCAAGAAAGGCAGGCTGTGTGACCCACTTTGACACATCCGGAGGCTGAGAGAAATTGCCAACTGAGCAGATTAAAGATGCACAAAATGAAGTGTGGATGATTTTTAAGCCAAATTGTGTGATGAGATAGGCAAAATGGGAGGCAATCAAAGATAAGGGTTACTCATATTTATTCCCATGAAGTAATAGCTATTCATGTGAAAAACTGCAGCAGAGAGTCTATATTTCACTCTTCGTTTTCCAAGTTTTAAATCAATTTTTGAGAAAAATAAGGCAAAACCCTAAAACATTAATGAGAATTCCATTAGATAATGAATGAAATTCTCTGAGGTTGGAAAAACTTGGGTTCACAGCTTAGTTCTCTCTCACGAGCACCAGACAGCATAGTCATGCTGGGGCAAGGGGGTTCAGCGACAGCACAGACAGGACATTAAAATTCAGTTTCCTGTCAAGCACAAAACAAACACAATATTATCCATTTGGCCACAGCATCGCAATTGCCCAAAGCAGTGCTGAAATATGTTGTACTTGTGGATTTAGCTGCAGAATGTGATCTGGTTAACTGAATTTGTAATGGGAAAATGATATAAAATATTGGCTATGCAGAGAAATTTCTAAACATCATTGACTCATGCCACGAGGGAAAGACGGCTGAATTTACAGATGGGAAGAGCTCTCAGATACATTTATGTGACTAATGACACCAAACAAGATTGTATTCCCTGCAGATTCTTTTGCTGCGTGTCTGCTCTTTCACACTATTCTATGCTGCCTTTGAAATGTTGCGATCTGGCATTAGCAACGACTTGAGGTCAGCTCAGAGAGCTGAAGCTGCACAGCTCTGATAACAAAAATATGTTTAACGGCAGTTGCTTAGGGTTGAAATACTGTTGACCACGTTCTGGTGACTCAATCCAAATGATATGAATGCACAAGTGTTAGAACATTTCCCCCAAGTCTATGATTTCCTGCATCCTGACAGTACTATAACAGGACAGGTTCTGTTGGATGTGGTGCAGAGCACAGCCAGCATGGTCTGTTCTACCAAAAGCTGTGTGTGCTTGGAGATTACAGGAAACTTGAGTAATTTTGGTTGAATCATCTCTTCCAACACTAGGCTTGTAGAAGAGATGAAGTGCAAGTGTAACATTGAGGCTTATCTTGTATCAGTCCAAAAACAGATGAATGAATTCAGCCTGAATCAAATACTTTTTGAATAAACAGAAAGAAAGAAACAGGAAAAGGGAAAGGAAGAAAAAAATTAAGGTTTGTTCTGGGTCTGATTACTCTTATTCTGAATCATATCAGTGTTTCCTGAGCCTCAGATAATCATGTACCACTTTCATAACTTTTGCTATCTTTAAAAAGAAGACTAGATTTTAAAAAAAACAACACCATATAAACATCTACCTTTAGCTTCATCACAAGCACTAATACACAATCATGGGCTTAATATGCTACTGACATTCTTAAGGTGCTCTCTAAAATAAATGAGGCATTCTTAAATTTTAAAAAAATTGTGAACCACCTTTAAATCATCTCTCTTACTACTACTACTAAGAATAAATGGTGGATTATTAATCACCACTAATAAGAATTTTCCATCATCTGGAAAATTCTATACCAAATAAGTTTTCCTTCTATGTTCAAAATCCTATTATTGTTAGTAACTAAATGCTTATTAAACATTTATAAGATGGGCTGCGCAGGGTGCCCGGGTAGCTTAGTTGGTTAAGTGGCTGTCTTCAACTCAGGTCATGATCTCAGGGTCTTGGGAGCTCTGTGCTCAGCAGGGAGTCTGCTTCTTCCTCTCCCTCTGCCCCTCCTCCTGCTTGTGCTCGCTCTCTCTCTGTCTCTAATAAATAAATAAAATCTTAAAAAAAACCATAATACGGGCATGGTAAAATGTGCTTTTATATAATGTAATTTACTTCATTCTCATTGCGTTATAATAACATCCATTTCTGTACATGGCTAATCTGGACCCAGAGACTTAAAAACAACTGAACACTCATGTTTACATCAGCATTATTCACAGTAGCAAAAAAGTGGAAGCACTCTAATCGTCTGTCAACAGATGAATGGATAATCAAAATGTGGTATATACATAAAATGAAATATTTTTTTTTTCATAAAATGAAATATTATTCAGCCTTAAATAGGAAGGAGATTTGCTAACACATATTACAATATGGATGAACCTTGAGGGTATTACAGAAAGTGAAATAAGCAGGTCAAGAAAAGGGACATTCTGTATGATTCCACTTACATGAGGTACCTAAAGTAGTCAGATTTATAAAGACAGGAAGGGGAATAGTGCTTGCCAGGGACTGGGGGCTGGGAATGGGGAGCTGTTTCATGGGAACAGAGTTTCGGTTTTTAAGATGAAAGACTTCTAGAATGAGTTATACAACAACCAATCTTAACACTACTGAAGTATACATTTAAAAATGGGCAAGATGGAAAATTCATGTTATGTGTATTTTTACCATAATTAAAAATTAAAAGCAAGAACTTACTAAGCTACACAACTGGTCAGAGATATTATGTGGATTCAAACCAGCTCTGATTAATTCCAAAGTCCATGCTGCCCATATTATATTGTGCAGAGTACCTGAGACCTTATTTAACTTCCAAGTAACTGATCACAGATTTATAGATGATGTGAAAATGAATATTAAACAAGAATGTCACAAGAATGTCACAACCTCCACCTTCACAGAAATGTTTTCCCTGCTATCTCAAACTAAAGTGGGGCCTCTTCTTCAGATATTAGGTCCTTTCTTCATAATCCTCATCAAAGGTATATTTTACATTTTGTTGTGGTTTTATTTTTATTAACATCCAGTTTTCCCCCATAAGATCCTTGTAAGCAGAGACAATATCCAGTAAGGTCTATGACACGGAGAAATCAATATGGTAGATCACTGGCCCAATGCCTTGTCAAGGGTAGAGAGCAAATTAGAATTTTGTATATGACTGATGTTTTATTTTTTTTTTTTATTTTTTTTTTAAATTTTTTAATTTTTATTTATTTATGATAGTCACAGAGAGAGAGAGAGAGAGAGAGAGAGAGAGAGAGAGGCAGAGACACAGGCAGAGGGAGAAGCAGGCTCCATGCACCGGGAGCCTGACGTGGGATTCAATCCCGGGTCTCCAGGATCGCGCCCTGGGCCAAAGGCAGGCGCTAAACCACTGCGCCACCCAGGGATCCCTATGACTGATGTTTTAATGTAAAAAGCACAAACTCAAGTATCAAGGAATCACTTTTACAGTGTTATCAAAAAATAAGTTCAATCCATTTCCTTCGTGTTCCCAAGAATGATTCGTGCAATGAACATTCTAAATAGGGTAAAGATTCAGAGTAAGCATTAGTGAAGTTAATTTCCTATGGTGGCAGCAGGACAACATTTGGCTGGCCACACTTCTCAAATGCAGCACATCAGATTTCGAAATGAATTGTCTAGCTACATGGTTAAAAGTTCTCCAAGACATCCCCCAAAATGGTATACAATTTACAAAGACAAAACTGGGAGAGTTAACACTCATTGATCATCAGCTTTGAAACCTGCAAAAGAAAGTGTGTTAAGGGTTAAAGAAAAAATGAATAAGGAGGTGACAACATCTGGAATAGTTTTTGAAAGGCAAATTACGATTTTTAGATATAGACGCGAAAGAGGGAAAGGTATCCTGCATAGGGTTAAACATGTGTGAAGGCACAAATGCAGGAAATAGCAAGGCACAGTGGGGAGCTAAGAAGTTCTGACTGGTTACAAGGTTATGGGGAGGAGAAGGGAGAGAGCAGATGCAGCTTAAGGAGCAAGTAGGAGGAGGCCTGGGTAGCTCAGTCGGTTAAGTGTCTGCCTTCGACTCAGGTCATGATCCCAGGGTCTTGGGATAGAGTCCTGTGTCTCTCTGCTCAGTGGGGAGTTGGCTTCACTTCTTTCTCTCTCCCCCCCGCCCCGCCCCCCACTTGTGTGTGCACAGGCATGCTCTCTCTCTCTCTCACTCTTTCTCTTAAATAACTAAATAAAATCTTAAAAAAAAAAGAAAAAACAAAAAACAAAAAAAGAGGCAAGTAGGAACCAGATGTGAAAGGTCTAAGAGACCAAAGAAACCAGAAGAAGGATTTTTCTGTAGGCAATTAGGAAGGCATTAAATAAATGAAAGTAGGGAAATGATACTACCAGTTTCGGTTTCCTAGATCTTTGTGGGAACAGAGGGAAAGGAGGAGAATCTTAGTGGGCATTCTGTTGGGAGAACATAAGTAGTGCTTCATGTAAGAGAGAATAAAGGTCTGTTAACATGAAGATGATTATAGAGGACCTGGAGGGATGAAATTTGTGTAGACGCAACAAATTATGATGACTGACATCATATAGGTGCTGGCAATAAAAAGCAAAGCTGGGATACCTGGGTGGCTCAGCGGTTGAGCATCTGCCTTTGGCTCAGGGCATGATTCTGGAGTCCGAGATCGAGTCCCACATTGGGCTCCTTGCAGGGAGCCTGCTTCTCCCTCTGCCTATGTCTCTGCCTCTCTCTGTCTCTCATGAATAAATAAATAAATCTTAAAAAAAAAAAAAAACCTAATTCTAGCTGATGACACAGACCTTGAGGAATAATGTCTCCACCTGGCATGTTTTTCACTATATAATTAAGAACTATTTATGTATTAGGGATCCTTCCGAGTACAGTAAGCAATGAGATAAACATGTTCTCTGACTCTAACCATAGGCCATATCAGTGGTTCCCAAGGATCCACATTTCTTCCACTAGAGAGGATTTTAAGTGGATGACATTTTTAATTGGAAATATGTAAACACTTTCATGATAGATTAAAAAAATCTGTCACATCCAATTCTTGACTGACAGATGTAATTCTTTTGGATGAAGCCAATATTGATACATCTGTGGTAATCTACTTCACACACAACACACGGATCATTAAAACTAGGTTCTAATTAATGATACAGAACAAAGGTGGTTATGCAAACACAAATAACTTGTATGTTTCCAGCTGCACACAGATGTCTGCTAAGCATCCCAAAATACAGAGTGACAATTCCAACTAATTGACCTAAGGGAATATTTAATACAAATAATTCATCTTAAACCAAGTGATCAAGAAAAGAATATCACTTTACTAATAATAGTCACAAATACCCTGATTAATTCTTTGTAAAACTTATTCTCAGGTTTTCCTTTTTTTTTTTTTTTTTTGGAAATCAATTAGGTTTATTTTTCTTTGCATTTCTTTGTACTGTTTAATTTTTCAATTCTAATAATTGCTCCATTTTCATTTTATTAAAAATCTTTAAAAAAATCTTATAGCTACTATCTAATAATAAAGAATATTAGGGATTTTCTGTTTCTAGTAAATGTATAGTTGCCTTTTATTTTATTATTTTTTAAAGATTTTATTTATTCATTCATGAGAGACAGAGGCAGAGGGAGGAGCAGGCTCTATGCAGGGAGCCCTACGTGGGACTCGATTCTGGGTCTCCAGAATCACGCCCTGGGCTGAAGGTGGCGCTAAACCGCTGAGCCACCCAGGTGTCCTGTATAGGTGCCTTTTAAAATAAATATATTTAACTATTAAATCTATAAGGAAAATAATAATACAGGTTGTTTGGGTTGGTGGCTAAACTCATGCAAATATCGAGGGACTGGAGATGGCAAAACGCTGGGCAGATTAGGAACAGGTTGAGTTTGCTCAATGCATGAACCAACCTTCTTTTTAGCAAAATCATTCCCATTTGTGGTTTCCATCGTCACCAAATTCAGTTACCTTGTATTGAGCCTTCAATGCCCTCTTCCATCTTCAAAGACTCAAACCTGAAGCAGGAACTCTTTGCTTCTACAATCTCTCTAAAAAGGCTGCCTACCCTCGTGTGCCAGGAGTCATCTTGTAACAAGCACAGAAACAATCTACCTCATTTACTTCAGACAAAGGCCTGAAAGCATTGTGGCCAGTTACAAGGCCCATGTCCTGAGCTACTTGCTTAACCCAACAGAAGCCACAGTGTCTCAACTGTAAAACAAGGAGAAGAGCTTGGAGAGCAACTGTTAAATGAAAACCCACAGGAGAGTGGAATCGCTTTACAACTATAAAACCTCAAATCGGAAGTTGCAACCTGAAAGTACATTAGACAGCCTGCAAACTTTTATTTTTTATTTTTTTGGTCTAACCCCCGGTACTTTAATTTTGTTTAGTTGCCGACATTTAAAACTCAGGAGCTTAAGTTCTGGATTTTTTTTTTTTTTAACTTTATTTATTTATTTGAGTAAGAGCACAAGAGGAGAGGGAGAGGCAGACTCCTTGCTGAGCAGAAAGTAACATGGAGCTTGATCCCAGGATCCTGAGATCACGAACCAAGTGGAAGGCAGACGACCAAACGACTGACGCACACAGACACCCCTAAATTCTGGATTTTTGATTGCTGATTGCTCGTGTAGTATTAGATTGGAAAGAATGGGGCCTACTCTGATGGATAGAGAGAACAGGCTGGACCTAAGATGCCCCAGCCACACTTCCCTGATCATTTATACCTGACAGCCACTGAAGGTATCTGACTTTACATTTCTCTTTAGAAATAAATACTAGTTTTGGCAGGCGGGGGTGGTGGTGGTGGTGTTATGTGTCTGGATGGCTCTGTCAGTTAGCAAAACTAACGAAAACTAATTCAATTTTAGTAGAAAGATAGCATATTACAATATAGCACAACACTGGTTGGCAGGCTGCGAAATTATTTCAGTAATTTTAAATGCTGTAACAAAAATTATTCATTGAAGGCCTTTATTATTGTTGTTCTTCAACCACCCATCATGATATCCTCTGTGTATTTGATTCATAGACTCCTCAAAGTCAGCTTTATAGATTTTACTTAGTCTGCAGCCTCTTGCCTATGAGTAAATGATAACTATAAGGCTGTTGACTGGATGAAGCTAGGAATATAAGGCATGTTTACCAGTAGCAAAATGATTAAATTGTGGTATATTATCACAATCAAATATAATACATACACTAACCTATTTATGAAAAACTGCTAATGACCATGGGATTTGCTATGATGTATAGGTAACTAATACACAGCATACTTCCAATACACAACAGACATTCTATAGAATATAAGCCTGAAAAGAAAGCCCAACAATTAATGGCGATATTTCTGAATAGACAGAATTATGAGTGATTTTTATTTTCTTCTCTTCAGTTTTCTTTTTTTCTCAAATTTTCAACAATAAACATGTTTTCTTTTATATAATAAAAAATAGAGGTTGTTAAAATTAAGAATATTATTTTCCAGAATTTTCAATAGTGATATTTTCATAGTGGTGATGGTGAAACTGGATTTACTTTCAAAATCTGGGATTTTAAGAACATACAGAATTTTAAGAACATGTTTGCTATTATTAATTATGGAATATTCAATAGATATCTCAATTTTTTTTTCTTGCCTCCTTGATGATAATGAAGTGACCTAGTGGTAAGTGGTTGTTCTCATCAGTAGCTAGAAACCGTATTTTATAGTTGGAGTTCAGTTGAGTTGAACATTAGCATTGGTCATGAAACTGCTTAAACATGTGACATTGTACAGGGATCAGGTAATGAAAAGATACTTTCTCCCAAATAAGGAGACATATTTGTTTAGGAACCATTAGAATTATTACAAATAAACAAATGACTAATAATAGGAAGCTGACTCAATGTTTAACTATACAACAAAAACATCTACTTAACTCATCTGAAACTCAGAAAAGACTTTTCTTGGGGTCTAACCTGGAATGTCAGAGAGGAAGATCTTTCTTTGTTTTAAAAGACTGGAAATTTCCTTGACCAAAATCTTTCCTTCTTTGAATAATAAAAATAATACAATTTGTAAACTATAAGTAAAAGCATTTAAAAATTTCTAGAGAATTTGTAGGCAAGTGGAATATTTCCAAAAAAGTGCCAAAGCTCCAACAAAGTAAAGTTCATAAGATTTACACATTTAGCCAGAGGAATGACTTGTTCTTTTATTAGCTGAAACTCCCTGACTGAATTCTGTTCAAGTTCAATATTACATTATTATCTTGTTTCAGAACTTACAAAATTAGAAATCATTTTGTTGAAGTCCATAGACAAAAAACAAAACAAAACAAAACAAAACAAAAAACAAAAACAAAGACAAAAAAACTCTATTGCTCCTAAGTCTGAGGAATATGCATTAATGAACAGTGTTTCTATATCTGTCTCTGTGATTTGTGGTATATCCAACAATAACATTAAGTCACCTAGTGAGAAATTTCCTTTACTTTTCCTATTGGTTTGAAGAGAAAGCTGGATTTGGGGATACTAGGTTTTTAACAATCTCTTAGATACTAATATCATAAACACGGAGGAACAGGTTTAGAGGTTTGAATAGGCAAGAGCATGTTGCTAGTATTAAAAAAGTGGAGTGACTTATTTGTTAATTTTATTATTATTATTGATTTTATTACTATTTGCCTTATTATTTTGTTAGCATGAATTTATGGCAATGATACTGGTTTCCATATTCAGTTTCCATTTTAGTTTTAAGTTTATAAAAGCAAAAATTACAAGCTACTTTTTAAAAAATAATACATTTATTTTTTATTGGTGTTCAATTTGCCAACATACAGAATAACACCCAGTGCTCATCCCGTCAAGTGCCCCCCTCAGTGCCCGCCACCCATTCATCCCCACCCCCCGCCCTCCTCCCCTTCCACCACCCCTAGTTTGTTTCCCAGAGTTAGGAGTCTTTATGTTCTGTCTCCCTTTCTGATATTCCTTACCCATTTCTTCTCCCTTCCCTTCTATTCCCTTTCACTATTATTTATATTCCCCAAATGAATGAGAACATATAATGTTTGTCCTTCTCCGATTGACTTATTTCACTCAGCATAATACCCTCCAGTTCCATCCACGCTGAAGCAAATGGTGGGTATTACAAGCTACTTTTTAAGACTGACTGCCGAGTACATATTAGAAGAGACCCAAAGGAATGGCAAAAATTGAGAAGAGAAGTCACATATAAAATTTGGGAAACCTTGCATTGATATCTTTTCCTAAATCATAACTTAGAGTGGATAATCAGATAATTAAATTATACACATAAAACTCGAGAACTTCCAAATTGTGTATTTGAAATAGGAATATTCATTTCATTTTAAACCTCTGAAATATTCTAACTCATATTCTTTTAGTGTTTGTTTTACTCACATTACCTTTTCAATTCCTTAGAACACACTTAATTGGTTTCCTTAAATTTAGACAATTGATTTTAGCTCAACTTATATGGATGAACATTCTACTTGCAAAAGCAAAAATCTCAAGGGTAAAACATTGTATCATTTAATATTATTCTGTTTTATCAAGTGGACATACATGTATAATCATCACTGAAGGAAAAAAAAATAGTATTCCCTTGTTCCAGGGTAAGGTCTGGGCCTGTGATTCAGGCCAGGCTAGGGAAGGTTTTCTATCAACTGATCATAACAATTGGTTCTGGAATGAGCCAAGAAGAACCATCCTTGGCTCTGAGTGGAGTTATCAGCAAGGAGTGGTCCACTTTTCCCAGGGCGTTTAGTTGATAGAAACAAGCCTTAAGGTGCAAATAGCAATACTTCTACCCTGAAAGGGGAATATGGTGAGAATGATTCCATCAGAGCCAAGAGATGGAGAGAGTCTTGTTTGTTCAACATCCATTATTGGGCACCAACTATAATTACTTCAACACTGGAGAAAGAAGTCTGAGGAGGGAGTTATGATCAAAGTGGGTAAAATTTTTGCGCTGAAAGACAAAAATTGTCTTCCATTCAAAGCAGGCTGGAGAGACAACAATCAAATAAACGAGGATGAGTTATAGAATGTGAGGTTGGTGTCAGTGCTCTACCCAAGAACAAAGCAAGGAAGGAGAAAGAGTGTCAGGAGATGAGAGATGCACTTTTAAATACAGTATATTAAATACAGTATATATTCGGGTGGCACTGAGCTGATACTTGAGCAAAGATCTGAAAGAGATGAGAGAATAAGCCCTGGATAGCTGGAGGAACTTTCTGGACAGAGGGAACAGCAAATGCAGAGGCCCTAAAGTGAAAGTGGAGTGAGCAAAGACGAATATAGTAGGAAATAAGTCAGGGTAGGATTTGGAGGATGGATCATATAAAGCCTTGTTAAGCATTATAAGGATTTAGTATTTATCTGAAGTGAGATGAAATGGGACATCTTGAGCAATACTGGGGACTTTGGGAGACAGGGGTGAGGAGAGGCTGAACAGAAAGTGGTCATTGCCCTGATCCATGTGAGGGATACTCCACCTTGCATCAGGGTGACAGCAGTGAAAGCAATGGGATGTGGTAGGTTCTTGCAGAGTCAGATTCTGAACCAGTTGTAGGGGATGAGAGAAAGATAAGAGTTGAGGGTGATTCCAAGATTTTTGACCTGAGAAACTGAAATACTGGGGTTTAATTTACTGAGACAGGAAATGTTGTAGAAAGGACAGGTTCTAAATGGGGTGGATGGGACAGTCAAAAACTTAGTTTTAGAAATATTCAGTATGAAGTCTTATTAGATGAATCTTGAGGATGTTGGTAGAGTGCTAAATCCATCCATACTGAAAGCCAGAATTACCACTTGACTTTTTAGTTATACAAAGCAGAATATTTGCCCTACAAATTCCTTCTTGCAATCTCTGAACATAAAATTCTCAATATGTTTCCTGTTAGAAGCCAAGAAATTTCATCATTTACATGCCATCTGCAATTTTTCCTCATCAGTGCCTTTAGAAACAAGATGTTCTTAAGAGTTAGCTCTCCTTGGGTTGCAAGTAACAGAGACCCATTTTAGATTACTTAAAGAGGCTAATTAGAGTTTAACTCAGAAATGCTTCCAAAAAACACAAGTATTTGGATATCAAAAATTAAGTGTTTAATGGAAGCTACAGCATTTAACTTGAGAATCCTTGTATTATTTTACATTAATCAAAAATAATCACCCAAGATCTGTATTGATATAAAGGCTTGCATACTAAATTCCATGATTACGAGTCCATGAAACTTGCACATTTTAAGCAAGATGGTAAAAGACTACATTAAGTGTTTTGAATTCACAATGTTCAGTCAAGAGGAAGTATATTTGATTAATAATAGTCCTTCAGGCTGGCCTGCTACTTTAAATTTCATTCATCCATTTAGCTACCCACTCAGTATTTAACACATGGTCTGTAGCACCATGCTGGGCACTAGGGCTGGATGAACAAGACACAGAAGGATTCTTTCCCCATAAAGTTTATAATCCAGAGGGGAAATCAGACAGCAAGAAAACAGTCAAAGATGTTATTTTAGTACTTATGTCTGAAGCATGATGATAATTCTCTTTATATAGAGATAAGCACAAAAACCTTACCAAAATTCTTACAGGATTTGAAGCTAAATCCAAAGTCAAAGGTTAGGATGACTATTAAGAGTTGCCAGTAACAGTAACAAGAACAATTTAATTTATATATCTATCTATTTATTTATTTTTAAAGATTTTATTTATTTATTCATGAAAAGCACAGAAGGAGAGGCAGAGACACAGGCAAAGGGAGAAGCAGGCTCCATGCAGGGAGCCTGATGTGGAACTTGATCCCGGGACTCCAGGACCACACCATGGGCCGAAAGGCAGGTGCTAAATCACTGAGCCACTGAGGCATCCCCAAGAACAATTTTAAAGGGTTCCATTTTACTTGCATTTTGGTATCTTTAAGGAAAATTATTAACATAAAATTGAAATTTGTAACATGCTTCTCATATCCAATCTTAGAATAATTAGGATTTCAATTATCTCTATCAATCTCTGACCCAAGGTAGGAAATTTTTCCCTAATAACACTACAGATCAACAAGCAATTCCACTGAATTGTAGAAATAAGAATGTATCACTTTCTGAGGGATTTTATTCAATTGTTGGAATTCCCATCAGACTACAGCTCCATGAGCAAAGGAATCCTGTCTAGCTTTGATCACATTACCCATATCCTAAGCATGGAGTAAAATCTCAAAAAACACTGATGTTAAATGAGACACAGATATTCTGATTATATGGATGAAAGAGAGGCTCGAAGAATTAAGACTCTGTATGGATTTGGATGCCTATCCTGCTACTAAGTCTGTGATCTCAGGGAAGTTAAATAACCTCTATATGCCCCAGCATCCTCATCTCTAAAGTGAGGCTACCATCAGCTTTGAAGTCATGGTGTTGCTGTGAGAACTGAGAATCAATATACAAAACATACTGAGAATAGTGACTGCAAATTGCTCAGTAAGTGTCAGTCATTAAAATCATAATCACCATCATTATTGTTGCATATTTCTACTTTAGATTGAGTGTTTATGTGTTACACTGAAATCATAAAAATTTCTTTTTAAAATTTTATTTCACTCATTGTACATTATCTTAATATTCCTATTATTTGTCTTTTCCTTATGTTTTACCAACTTAAGTTCTTCACTGATTCCATGATGATGTCATACTGTTATAATCATAATTTTTTAGCAAGTAATCATATCAATTATTAAGTCAGAGGGAAGAGCCAGATAAACTTGCTTGCATATATTCTTGCAATCAGAATTTTTGATTGATGCTGTGCTTTGAATACATAAATAATGATGTATATTTAAATCTTACTAATTCAGAATTGTTATTGAGAATACCAAACACATTTAGCGAGAAGTTCTAAACACAGAATGTTTTCAGTTTAAATATTTCCAAACCCGTATACTCCTTGGTCTAACCCCTGAAATGTATTATGAGTAAGAGGTTGGGGTCAGGCTTCCCCTACTAACTCGTGAAGGACAATATTGAATTATTCCATGAGTTGGCTGATTGTAAATGTATGTTACTGAAGATTTACAATGGTTTGTGTTAAACTTTTGCTCTGCAATCTCATTATATCAGCAAACTGGTAATTGACTCTCTCTCTCTCTCTCTCTCTGTCTCTCATGAATAAATAAATCAGATCTTTAAAAAAAAATAAAGTAGTAGAATTATGTTTTATATATATTTTAACTTATCCACAAAGTTAGCCAGTGATATTCAGTTTTATATTATTGGTATTCTCAGCAATTTTATTTAACAAATGTATGGTCTCATAAAAATTTGAGGATTATATACAGATATAGAAATGCATTACAGAAATCAAGCAAAATTAATGTCTCATTCCCATATGCAGCCAGTTAAGCAAACATTTTTACCGAGTTAATAAATTTTGAAAACAAGAAGAAAAATAATTTTCTGTAAATAAAAGTAATACATTATTGGGTTAAAAGTATTTCATCCTTCATGCCCATTTCCTTACCTGCACGATGCTAAAAATAATGATAGCTACCTCCTGTGGTAGTTAGGAAATTTAAATGTGGGAATACATCTAAAGCACTTGGGACATAGAGCATTCTCAGTTGCTATCAGCTATGATGAAGACATGACAGAGACAATTCAAACAGTTGTACTACAAGAAGTTACTAACAAAATACAACAAATAAAAACATATCTGTGCTCTCAGTTTAACTGAAATATATGTGGGAGACTATAAAATTGCAAATTACTGATTTTCCTGTAGTGTAATTCAAAGCCAAGTTATGTATAGCTCATAATTGCGGCTTGTGAATTTACCTGTGAATACATAACTAACAAAGGCTCAGCTTTGAAGGCAACTAACATCTCTGGTCAGATTTTTAAAAGTATTGGTATATTCACATGGACCAACATCTTCTGGTGGTAACCTTTTAATGCACATTGGCATCTTTTAAATAAAGTAGGAAAGCAAAAAACAAGAAAATCACTCGACTCTCTAGTATGAAATTTAACTTACTCATGTTTACCAGAAATCCTCAAGCTTTGGAAAACTAAAAACAAACACAAACAAACATGAAACTAAACTAAGTTTATCACATTTTGAAAGAAAAAAAAATCCCATACTAAGATTTTTCAAAAGGTACACATTTATTTTGACTTGGGGTTTCTATCTAATGATTCAGGGGTATCACAAAGACAAAGATATATGTGACTGAATTTCCAAGGGTTTGGGGTTGGATTTGTAAGATTCAGTGTGCTTACTGACTTGGGTTGTCCATTTTAAATGATGAAGAAAGCTACCATAAATTACTTCCTTGCCATTGAAAAAATCAGAATATACGTACGAGTTTTCTTGGTGGTTGCATTCACTGTGGTGCTAAAGGGACCAGCCCCAGCACTGTTGTAAGCCCGGACAGCTGTGTAATATGCCAAGTTACTCTTCAAGCCACGGAGTCTGGCTGACGTCTCATTTCCTGCCACTTTCACTTTGCTTGATGATTCTTCTTCTCCGTTATTCCAATAGCGCACCTGGTGGACAGAAAAACATTAATGATGCGAAAGGTTGACACAAACAGTACTACCCCTTTACATGAAGTGATTTTCATGAAAATGGGTACTGTAATATATATACATTAATCATTTATGCAACAAATGCTGGTTAAGGACCTCGTGTGTGCTAAGTGTTCCATTAGGTTCTGTTCCACAAAAGTGAGAGAAAAAGGATGGCAGGAGGAGACAGAAAATGAATAAGCACATGAAGAAGCCAGATAAAGTCAAAGAGAGTAAGTGCTTGACTACAGCTCATCAAGGGGAAAATGAGGGTGAAATCTTATTGAATAAAGCAAGTGCACCCCGCCCCCTTCTCAGGCCCTAACCAACCAGGTCCAAGCTCAAGATCAGAATGCTGGCAACTCTATTTAACCTCCACTCAATGCTAGAGGTTCCCTCCGGGAAGAAAGTGAACTGTCTGAGAAAAAAAAAAAAAGACTATCAAAAAGCCAGCTGGCCACTGGATTATCCTACAGTGATGGCCAGGTGTCAACAAGTCCACCTGCTCATGCAGAGCTGCTGAAGAGAAAAGGAAAGCAGTTAACACAGTTAAATTTAAGTATATGATAACATGTTTTACTTGTATTTCATTATTCTGAATTGTGAAAATGATCCAAGATATTATATAAAGATAAATGCATATGTAGTATAAGGCATAAAAATAGGTTAATGAGAATATTTAGTAAAAAAGAAAGAAGCGTAGGAAAATACAATAAAAATACATGTTTCCTATCTCCAGTCTTTGCTATAAAGTTCTGCTATGCTCTGCTAGGAAGTTTGGATTATCTATAAAGTAAAAGCAAAACCAACACAAACAGCAAAGGCATCAAAACCACCAAATGGTTCAGGAAAAGTACAGCCATTCCTCAAGAGAAGGCCAGATATTACCATTTAGTCCTGTAAAGCAGGGACCAGACACTTAACATAAATGTGTAAAGCACACTGGGTACATATTTTTTGCTTTCATAAAGAAATACATATGCTCTCTCCTGTTTTTCTTTTTTTTTTTTCTCCTGTTTTTCTTGCATCATGTGCCCTTTCTGTCTGACTTTCATTGATCTATTCTTGATAGTGAAATATGAAAACGGAAGACCATTTCTGTAATTTGTGTATGTCAACAGCTGTTCAAGCACAATGAAAATGGCAGTTGATCCTTAGCCGTCAGAGTCATGAGGGCAACAGACACTTGTGGGGACTGTGGCAAAATAGCCAGCCAAGTTTCATCTTAGTAAGGGAGCCACTGTTTGGCTCTGGTTGACTGAGGGAAGATAGAGCCAATATTTACAGGACGTTTTTTCTTTTTTAAGATTTATTTATTTGAGAAAGAGAGAGAGAGAGAGAGAGAGAGATAAAATCTCAAGCAGACTCCCTGCTGAGTGTGAAGCCCAATCAATGCAAGGCTTGACCCCCTGACCCTGAGTTCAAGACCCAAGCTGAAATCAAGTTGGACATTTGACCCACTGAGCCACCCAGGTGATTTTTTGTTTTTCTTTTTTAAGAAAAGGAGAAACCTTTATTTTAATGTGAAATGGTTCAAATTTAGTGTTGGCTCCATTTTTTAAAGTCATTGTCCAAACAAAGCACGTTTATGAGCTACTTTGGTGACCAGTTTTAGCCCTCTGAGAAAAATACACTAGAAATTACTGTTTTTTAAAAAAATGAATAACCATAAAATTCTTTATTTAAAAAAATTAGTAGCTAAGTATAAATCTCAGATTTTTCAATAATGATCCTAAATTAGCACACTAATATACTAGAACAATATTTTCCCTACATATGTATATGTGTATATATATGCATGTATGCACATATGTGTGTAAATGTGCAAATTTATGAATGTAAATGTATGTGTTTTTATTCATATTTACATTCATATTTATACTGGTATATAGGACCCCTTAAATTCATGTAAAATGGTGTGTCCATGTATATATGTAAGTGCATTTCTCTTGGAAAAGAGTTATTAATTCTTATAAAACCTTACAAGGAGGATATGAATTCAAATGATCAGGACTAATTGAATATGTTGTTTCTATTAAGTTAACAGTGAAACCTGATGATGACATTTTAGCAAAGAAAAATCCACATGTCTTAGGGAACCTGTTTTACCATTACAAAAGAAAACCACATAGATTGTATTCATTAATTGAAGATAACATACAAAATTGTCTTTTATAAAGCCATAGCCAAGTAAATTGTTAATGGATACAAAAAACTGGTACAGATTCCATATTCAACAACTGTTAACACTAGGTAGTGTTAGGTTTAGAGGACTCCAACTTGGTAAGACACATTCCCGGCCCTTGAAAGCATTATCTACGTATTAACTAAGAATGACACATAATCAATAATTAAAATAAAATGTTACAGACAGCCTGAAATTTGCAGCCTTGGACATAATATAGATTGGGGAAAGAAATCACATAATTATGAGCTATTAAAATCCTCCCTTAACAGATGGAACAGCAGAGGCACCAAGGAGTTAATAAATAACTCAATCAAGGCCATTGGGTCATACACACTGGTCTCAGCTCATGGGCCATTCTTTCTTTGATATGTCAAATTACCTCAATATAAGTTGCCTACAAAAGTGTTCCCTAAGTGAATGACTTAAAGAAGAAATGAAATTAATTTTCAATTGGCATAAGGAATATTTCTTATAGATTTACTTATAAAAAGTACTTAAGATTTTTGATAGCAGGATGCTTCTGAAGTACTCCATGGGCTAGGATGAGGGATTTATTTTTAGAACTTGGTTGCTGACACATATTAGAAATATTGAGACCACAGAGAAAATTTGTGCCAAATTGAAATGTGATATTAGTTAGAATTGATTAAAATTCTAAAAAATTGAATAAATATGCATACAACTCAAACAAAAATAAAACAGGGTAGTACATTGATATTCCCAATTTTCTATGAGTAGTTAATACATTATGTCTATATAATTTTGCTTAAAAATATTTATTAAAGGTGGATAATTTTTTCTTAAATAGGGAAAAGTTTTAAAAAAGTGAAAAAAGAAAAATAAAAGAGGAAAAAGTTGAGAATGAAATAAAGACAAAGATCATATTTTCCCTCTCAGTTGTGTTTGGGTTTAAATAGTAAAAGTCTTATACCTGAGAAAACAGACTATAACTCCATGCTGATTTGGGTTTTATAGATATACTGCAATGTAGGAAAGAAGAAAGGAAAAGTATCTAGACTGAAGAAGAATCTCTGCAAATATAATTGTCCAGACTGTGTCAATTATACTTCAGTTAAAAGATATGATACAGAACATATATATGTATATATATGTTTGTATAACATCTGGAGGAAAAGAATTAGTATAACAATGACAGAACATGAAAGTTCCATCTACTAAAGATGAGCAGAGAAAAATATTGCAAAATACATAAAGAACTCTGCCAACAAGAAAAAAAGTTAGCAGACTTAGCTAGTGGGAGACTAGCTACAAGATACTGATCTAAAGTGGATCCTAAAGTAAGTATATCTAAATGTCCAAATTTACTAAACAAGGGCCTGAATTTATGTCATCAGAGTAGAAGATTAAAACAAACAAACAAACAAACAAACAAAAAAAAAAAACAAAAGAAAACTGGATGGATTTGAAAAATATCAGAAAAATACAGTATTAAAAAATAAAGCCACTGATAAAATTAAGTGATAAAATGAATCATGTCTACGTGATTGAAAAGAGAATGAATAAATCCAGACAACATGGAGAGAAAAAAAAATTATGAAAGCAAGGTTAAGAGATACCAAACATCAATCAAATGAAAAGTTCCAACCAGAGTTTCAGAAGAGATGAAGGAAAAGGCAACAACAAAAGAGAAAACATCTGAGCGTTTTCCAGAATTGAAGATATGCATTTTCGAGTGGCAAATTCTGAGTTTGGGGGTAGGGGGCGGGAAATAAAAGGTAAATCCACTGCAAAGGAGCAGGTGACAAGAATAATTGTGGCTTTCAGCATTTTTCCATTGCTATATACATGAGAGTTAGAGCCCATCTTCTTGAATAGCTGTGTATCACTGTGCCTTGGTTTGCTAGTACCAGTGTACCCCTGTGAAGAGAAACAACTGCACTTCTCGGTATGGCAGACAGCAGGAGGGACAGATGCCAAGTTGTGGTCACACACCTGACGCTGTGTTTGTCTTGGTTATTACCACAGCTCTACCACCCGCAGCAAAGCCTGCACAAAGTAAGCACTCAGTATTACTGGATTCTTAAATGATTTAACAAATGAAGTCTAAAATGCCACTTTCCTTTCCACCTGAGATTCAAAGATCCCCAACCCCTTGGAATCTCCTTTGGAATGCTAATGAGCTATCTGGTGGTTGCTGGTTCTTGGATAGCTTTAGAATGGGGGCTAGATGCCAGGGGAACCAACCTTATAAATAGAGGGTGGGAAATTTCAGCCCCAGCTCCTGACAAGGGGCTGAAGGTTGGGTTATTGAGGTTAACTAATGATCACTGATGTAATCAAAGCCTATGTACTGAAGCCTCCTCCATAAAAATCCCAAATCGAAGGGTTCAGAGAGCTTCTGGGTTGGTGAACACACTAAGATGCTGAAGGGGTAATGCTGCTGGAGACGGTGTGAAAGCTCTGTGAGTGCCCCTTCTACAGAAGATGTCTTATGCATCTCTTCCATTTGGCTGTTCCTAAATTGTATCCTTCATAATAAATATATAATGGTAAGTAAAGTACTTTCCTGAGTTTTGTGAGCTGTACCAGCAAGATCTCAAACCCAACGAGGAAATTGTGGGAGCTCCTGACTTACAGTCAACCAGAAGTACAGGAGGCATGGCATCTGAGGTGTGTATGGGTGTGTGTGTGGGTGGAGGAACTGGCAGCCTTGTGTCCTACACCCTTAATTGTGGTATCTGAACCTAATTCTAGGTTGATAGTGTCAGAATTGAACTCAATTTTAGGATACCCAACAGGTGCAGGAGAATTGGTCAGTGTAGAGAAAAACCCCAAATATTTGGTATAAGAAGTTTTTGGTGTGATAAGGCTAGCTGAAGACAAAGCACAGGCTGACACCCTGCAACATCCCCCTCCTCACCATAGGCTATGCTATACATTCCTAGGAAGCTCCCAACTGTCTTAATTTTAATGCCTTGCTAGAGGGAAAGACAACCTTAACTTGACAACGGCAAGGCCTCCACTATTTGCAGGTCCTCTTTAGCTTATGAAAGTTCTTTTGAAAATCTCCATTTACCTTACCTCCCCCAACCCCAAGTATTATAATCAGCCACCCCTCACAGCCTCGGGGCAGCAGCTCCTTCTGCCCACAGGTCCTGTCTCCCTCCTTTAATAAAACCACTGTTTTGCACCAAAGATGTCTCAAGAATTCTTTCTTGGTCATTGGCTCCGGACCTCACCCCACCAAACCTCGCCTAGGTTCCAAAACTACATCTTCTGGACGAGTAAACAGAAACAAACTTGAGGAATATATGGATTTAAAATGCTATCTCTGTTTCTGTAAGCAATTTGGTTATTTCAAAAACTAATGTCCCTGCTATGAGTCCTTAATATCATTGCACAAGAGATTTCACTTAATTAAAACTTAACACAAAGTGCAATTTATAAAAGTAATGTATTGAATAATGACACTTTTTTAAGCCATTAAAGTACAGTAATGTATTGAAAAATGGCACTTTTTTAGCCATTAAAATATGGGTATTAAGTCAGAAATACTATTTTAGTAGATTAAAGTAATTTTGTTTATACTTAAAGATTTTCAGAGAGACAAATATTTCAACTTAGCTACTAGAACAAACATATTTAAATAAATATAAGGCAGGCAAAATGCATCCAATAGTGTTTTGGTAGACAAATCTGGATCTATCTTCAATTCTTCTTTAATTGGCTCTCAGTTCTAGGAGGGCTACATGACCCTGGCCCTCTGGCTTCTCACTGGATTTGGCCAATAAAAGGATGGGAGTGTAGGAGGAGAGAAGCTATATTTATTGCCCTGGATCCCTCAGTGCTGAGACACAGTCTGCCAGGGACTACCTTTTCCTAGCAAAGAAAACACACACACACACACACACACACACACAAACAACTTCCAATTATAAAATAAGTCATGAGGATCTAACATACAGCAATGGTAACTGTGAAGGTAGGTCTTTTATATTTTTTAAATTTTTTATATTTATTTTATTTTTTTCTTTTTAAATATTTTATTTATTTATTCATGACAGGCAGAGAGAGAGAGGCAGAGACACAGGCAGAGGGAGAAGGAGAGAAGCAGGCTCCATGCAGGGACCCCGACATGGGACTCGATCCTGGATCTCCAGGATCACATCCCGGGGTGAAGGCGGCGTCAAACCACTGGGCCATCGGGGCTGTCCCAGGTCTTAAAAGTTCTCATTACACACCCCAAATTTGTGACTATGTGTAGCAACGGATGTTAACTGTTTTATTGTGGTGGTCATTTCACAATATATACAAATATAGACTCATTATGTTATATACCTGAAGCTAATATTGTACCTTCAGTTATATCTTAAACACATACCCACAGCTCCATTTGAACATCCCACACTCATACACAGTTACTGCTCTCTCTAGCATAGCTAATCCTCACTCTGAGCCAAAAAAACTGCATCTTTTCACTGAAATTCATTTTTGCCTGTTTCCTGTTTGTTTAAATGTGGCTCAATTGTTTCTATCCAAGTTTCCTAAGTACATTTGATTCATTCTAGAATGAAGTTAATTTTTTGCCTGATAGTAAGGAATTAGACTTAATGTACATTCTTTTTTTTTTTCAGTAAAATTTTCACACTCTCAAAAAATTAAATATTTGACATCTTTTTCCATTGTAATTAAAACGTTAGAAACCAAGCACATTCTGTAGAGCTATTTGGAACAGGAGTCTGGACAAAGAGGACAAAGAAGTCAATAGTTAGGCATTTTGCACACATTTTTTATTGTGTTGCCCTCCCACACATTTAAAAAAATCTACTAAGTTTCCCCCAAATATACTAATCTGTATTATTTCACAAGTGTAGACTTTTGTTTCAATCACTTATCAAGGTCATTATCCCAAGTTTTATTTTTTCAAGGCACATAATGACTTTAAGAAATTGATGGTATATACCATGCTGTAACTTTGGAGCTTTTGTTCCTCTGGCACTTCCTACCCATGAACTTAAACACTCTGCATCCTCTTTATCATGTCTGTATCTCTTGTTCCTATCCAAAGGGCACAAGAAAAGATCTGAGCCTGAGTGTTACGGTTTAGCAGATGAAATAAATTGGAGCCTAGGGAAATGAGCTCCTCAACTACTACTTGGTCAAATCAGAAAGAAAATTAGTCTAGATGGTAATGATGATGTGTGCTCAGCATGCCACGTGGCACATGATCAACCCTCACTGAGATGAGAGAAGAGCAGGAGCTATTAACAATTTTAAAGCCATATTGGGGAAACTGCAACCCAGAAAGTTAGCCACATGACTGGTAATTAAACACTCTGCTATGTCATTTGTTTTTCCACGTTAGTGTTTAAATCATTATTGAACCTAAGAAAAAATATATTTTTATCCTGGTGTAATTATATAAATTATTTCTTAAGATTCTCCCAATTAGTGCATCCTTCCCTTAGCTTGTTTTCTTTCTCTTCCTATTTAACAAGCATTTGGGAAAGAATTTTCTGTAGTTGCTTCCTTTCAACACTGTATTCATACTACATTTTAAAGAAAGATTTTATCTATTTATTCATTTGAGAGAGAGAGAGAGAGAGAGGCAGAGACACAGGCAGAGGGAGAAGCAGGCTCCATGCAGGGAGCCCAACATGGGACTCAACCTGGGGATTCCAGGATCACGCTTTGGGCCGAAGGCAGGCGCTAAACCGCTGAGCCACCCAGGGATCCCCAAATTTCAAGATGAGTCACATTTTCCCATCGCCTCTCTCATCTTTTTGTCTCCTAGCCCAATGGCAACACCAGCACCAACAGAAACAACAGCCATTGAGCTGTACACTTGGACTGTGCTAAGTGTTTCTATATTTCTTCACTGTTTTTCAAATTTTTCCTTCCAAAGAAATCTTATCCCGGTGACCAATACTCAAAACAGAGAAAAGCCCAAGTCTCTTTGGGCTGTTTTGATAGTAGCTGCTTTATCTCATTTTATTCTCCTATGTTGCAGTGTATTATTTACTATTATCATCTTTATTTTAACTGAGCTTTGGAGAGCTTTAATAACTTGCTCAAGGCCACAGAGCAGTAAGATAGTAGAGTCAAAATTGCGTTTATTCAATCAACACATATTTTTTTGCATGCCTCCTGTGTGCCAGATAGGACTCCTGGCACTTAGCATACATCACTGAATAAACAAACAGAGTTTCCAGTCCCTTGTGGAGCTTATATTCTATCCTAGTGGAATTGAAGGCAAGTTTGTCTCATTCTAAGATGATAAGGTACCATGCTGGCTCTCTTTGGATTCTTTGGTTTTCTCTTTCATCCAATCACTCTTTCCTGACATGGACAATAGAGGTATAATTGAGCTTTCTTTTAGAATACTCTTTTTTAAAGATTTTATTTATTTATTTGACAGAAAATGAGAGAGAGAGAGAGAGAGAGAACAGGAGGAGCAGCAAGCAGATGGAGAGGGTGAGGGAGAAGCAGGCTTCCTTCTGAGCAGAAAGCCCGACAGACCATGGGGCTCCATCTTAGTACCTAGGATCATAACCTGAGCTGAAGGCAGATGTTTAACTAACTGAGCCATCCAGGCACCCCTCTTATAAAATATTATCAGCTTACATTTATGTAATGCCAAATTAACATCTATCTGTCCCTATGCTGCCAAAAAAATTGCCACCAACTACTAACTTTGCTGTGGTGCTTTGAAATCCACAAACCCCATTTCTGTATATTCTCTTGTTTATTTCTCTTAACTATTTCACAAAGTACAACCAACTCTCAAATTATGATTCTGTCTTGTGGTTTGTAAAGGGCAAAGTTATTAATGGGAGATGTGTATCTCAGTCTAATGTCTGAGGCAAGAAAAATGTGTTTATTTTCTTTAAGTAAATTTGATTTACCACTGAGTTTCCTATCCTGCTCAGCTAATGGGAAATTCAACCTCAGTCACTGCTGGGGCACCCATTCCCAAAACCTTAAGCCAAGAAAGCTTAATATTATATTGATTTGATCCCTTTGGTTCCTGGCCCATGCTTGGAGAACGGAAAATCATTGATCATTGATGAATGTGGGAAACACATGTTTCCTCCTGTGATCTTGCCACCAACATAGAGATTGCCAGGTAGAAAGGCATGGGCTCCCCAAGATTTTAAAAGCCTCAGATCTTTATACCACCAAGGTCACCTGAAATTTCTCTTCTATTTTGTCCTCAGTGGCATTTTCTTTTTTCTTACCCTCCAGGATACATGGAACTCTTCTTATTGGCTTGAGTTTTGGAAACAAAACTAGGAAGAAAGTACTTTTGCAGGCAATTCCTTCTAACAACCTTCATAAATTCTCTTAAGGCAAAGAAGCTTAGAGCTGAAGAATTGCTTGAGGATATTTACAGGGGAGAATTCTATTTATTAGTATTTCAAAAATTCTTTTGAGATACTGTTTACACTTATGGATTGTTTATTATTACAAGCCAGAAACTGTGAGAAGCACATTAAGTGTCTAATATCATTCAATACTTCCCAAATCCTAATAAGATTATGCCAATTACTGCCCTATTCTGCAGGTGTGGAAAATGAGGCTCACAGACTTTATGCAACTTTTCCAGCACTGGAGCCAGTGAGTGGCAGTCAAGATGTGGCACAGGTTCGAGCTCAGAACTACTTCCTTTTAGATCTCCTTCCATTACCTTTCCCGACAATGCCGTTTCTCTAATCACTGGGGAGCTACTAAGGGTTGCCCACAACCTTTCACTGCTTCATAGAATTGAGGGAACATTCCAACTAAATGTTCTTGGCTTCCTCTCAGGTGCTGAATCAAGCTGCATGGCTCTGTTTCTAGTCAAGTTTCTCTGGGTTAGGACTCATGTGTCCTGTACTGAAGGTGTGGGAAGATCTTTCCCTATGGATACCTACTAAAAATATACATTAACAAGACCATTCCTAGATGTTTGGGTTCAGTGAGTCCAGGGAGGGACCTGGGGGGTTCATCTTTAGCAAAAGTTCAGGTAATTCTGGTGAAGGTATTCTACAGTACCATCTTGGAGCACCGCTGCTCTAGACTATCTTTTCTCTACTTTATCATTAATATTTATTCAAGTCAATATTTGGTTATCAGAAAAAGAAACTCTCCAAATTCAAATATAAAGGGAGTTTCCTGAAAAGGAGGACAAGGTGACATTATGGAAAAAAATACAGAAAGTCTGCTTGAGAACTGGGCATTGTCAAAGAGCTATTCTGTTATGCTGTTTCTGGATCCATGCGTCCCTGTCTCCTCCATTCATTGGAGTTGTATGAGGGTATGTCTGTTCCATCTCATTGCTGTAGATGAGATTTGTTACGCTTGCCCATATTCTTAACTTGAGAAGCCTGAACTGAGTCCTAAATTTGACATATCAGTGAGTGCATTACACTCATAATTACAACCTCTATGTTGCTTCATTCAATATATCAAACAAGAATCTGACTAGCTCAGCTTAACTGTCCAAGGATCAGGTGGGTACCCTGGTGCAATAGTTTGAGGTTATGTGGAGGGGTATTTGGTCCTGTGTTGCAAATGTGCCTGTGTAAGCCTGCCACTGAATCGGGAGTTATAGGCATGAGAGAAGGTTCTTAAAAAGAGGACTAAAGGTGGGGATGAAATCATACCTATGACTCTTACAATATCACTGTCAGAGAAGTCTTTTTAAGACTACTTTTTTGGGCACCTGGGTGTCCCAGTTGAGTAAGCATCCAACTGTTGATTTTGGCTCAGGTCATGATCTCGGGGTATTGATATCAAGCTCCATGTTGGGCTCTAAGCTCACTGGGGTGTCTGATGGAGATTCTCCTTCTCCCTCTGCCCCTCCCCCCCACTTGCATGCTCTCTCTCTAGGAAATAAATACATAAATCTTCAAAAAAAAAAAAAAAAGACTTTACTTTTTATCTTGCCAGTTCTCAGATCAACTGCTTCCAGTTCTAACTCCTCCCTAGTAACCATGGGGCCCAGTAAGAATGGTTCTTTCCAATATTGAAAGTCGTCTGTGATCTGGCTCTCCTGTGTCTATCTGCAATCATCCAACCTACAGGAAACTTCTTCAGCAGATGGGTCTCTACTCCCTCTGCATTTCCAACATGCCACACTTAATCTAGAATTTTCCATCTTCTCTGTGTTTGCTTACTTTTCCTTTAAAGTCCCATTAAGCCTATGAAAACGTTCAAGATTGCTCATCACTCTTGCCCATTCCAATATTTCTCCTCTGTCACCTTTTCTGGTCTTCATTACATTTGGTCTTGTGTCATCCTATGTTTCAGATCTCTTATCTTATTTCTCCAGAGTACTTTGAAGGCAAAAATTATGTCACAGACTGCAGGCAAGAATTAAGTTATAGACAGATATCTTCTAAAGAATCTGAATTACACATTGTAACAAGTCTACCAAGAAAGTAAGACAAAGAGATGGAAGAAAATGATTTCCTATTGGGATAAATATCCTTTGGACTTAAATATTACAGTTTAACCTCTTATTTTTTTAGTTAATCGAAAAGATTTGGCCCATTTGATATATGATTTCCTTCCATATTACTGTTTTCTTTCTTTTTCTTCATTAAATATTTGTTTATTTATTTTAGAGAGACAGAGATGGGGGGAGGGTCTGAAAGAAAGGGGAAAAAAAGAACCTCAAGCAGACTCCTTGCCAACCATGGAGCCTGACATGGGGCTTGATCCACGACCCTGAGATCATGACGTACACCAAAACCAAAAATCCAACGTCCAACTGACTGTGCCACCAAGGCACTGCACTGTTTTTTGTTTTCTATCCCAAGTTATTTTATTCAGCTTAAGTTAAACTCAATATCCATTGATAATCACATGGGACAATGTACTGGTAAAATTTCAACAAAAGTTAGACTTTAGTTAAGATGTCATTGTTAAAAAGAATTTTAAATGAAAGGAGACAAGGTGCCATGGCAACATACATACACAGTCTAATTAGTTTTAAAAGAAATTACCTCATAGCCCAGTAAATGTCCATTGCTTAACTTCCAAGGAATGGTGTTCCATGACACTTCAATTTCTGAGGAGGAAAGGCTATTTGCAGACACTCGAGATGGAGCTATTGTAGGCTCTGTTTGGCAAAAGCAAGTGAAACACAATTATTATTTTGATAGTTAATTAAAAATCTACTGGAGTTCTTATTTTCAAAAAAGCACTTTAACATATTTGAAAACACAATAAAATATAAAAACATTTGAAAACATAAACCATCTCCTGATCTATTTCCATGCCTTGGGAATAGACAGGCTTTTCCTTGCTAAATAGCTACAGAAACTGTTCTTTCCTCCATTGCAGTTTTTTCTTAGTATCTTTTCTGCCCTTCTTTCCCTTTGTTCTCCTCACCAGATCATTATTTATCTCCCCTTTATCCCACAGCTCCTGCTCGGGCACTCCTATGCCCACAAATGCTGCCTATTTGTTTGTTTAATTTTGTCTTGTTAAACAAAGTCATGCTCTACAAAGTTCATTTATTCAATAAGTATTTACTTAGTGCCTTCTGTATCCAAGGCCCATAGGAAGGGTACACTTAAATGAGATGAAGCAACTTCCAGTTTACTGCTTTGAAGGAGTCAACAGACATGCACAGAACATTATCACACAACAAAGAGATTCCTTTGTAATAACCAACTCTTAGCATTAGGAAATCACAGTGATTCTCCTCTCTCAGGGCACAGCTCTGAGCAGGGACCTCCTCTTTCCCAATATCCATTTCTGTGTTAAAAGATACTTCTTCTGGGCCATGCTGATTGATAGTGAAGCAGAGTCTTGGTCCAAGGAAGGGTCTATTAGATTTTTCTCTCCTGAGAATTTGAAACTTGGTTTGAACAGATGAGGAGTACTTGAGGCCAGTCAGTCCAGCCCTGGCACCCTAGAGAGTCAAATGGTTTCTGAGGCTCCAGAGCTTCTCTTATGAATGACCTTTAAGAGGTATGCTGTTTAAATCCTCCTTTAATTCAATAAGTCCTAGTGTATTTCCAACAAATCTCTCATTTTTTTTTCATAGAAAAGTCAAATCTGTTTCTGATGTTTGGAACAGAAAGTCCTTTACCCAGCTTATCGTGGTGGCGAGAATAGTAACAGGAGGAGGAAAATACAGGGGGAAAGAGGGTAAAAGGCTGCAGTTAGCCCTCTCCCCAACCGCCACCCCTCCCAATCCAAGATGCACAGGGTAGGCAGTGTCTGAAACCTCCCTGGTTACCTGCTATCCTTCCTCAGAACCCTACCCTTGTAATGAATATCCTTGGCCACTCTTGGAAATGGGGTCTGGCTATGAATATAAAGGCTCTTTTTTTGTGAAGGTTTTTATACTACTTGTTTTTCTCTCAGAACTCCACATAAAAAGAAAGGATATGTAGTGTCTGAGGTATTAAAAAATGAGTCTTCTTATTATTATAGACATGACAACTGTGGACCACCTTCTACAATTTATTACAAGGTCTCAGGGCAGAGAAGATACTGTGAAATCACATTTCATGAGTTCAGAATGGTGAAGAGCAAAGACTCTGGGTTAAAATACTTGCTTAGTAAGTCTGTATGGAGTTTGGCAAGTTTATTAATTTCTTTCATTAAACTTCCATTTTCTTACCTATAAATGGGCCATAATAACAGTACCTACATGAAATTCCCCCTTAGAAAATAAAAATTAGGTAAAGTCTGGCAATGATAAGCTTTCAAGACAATTAGCTCCTGCCATTCTTATTAAGTTGAACCCCATTGGATAGCCAATATTTAGCTGCTTTTGTCTTATAAAAATGGCAATTTCATATGATTCTCCCGATAACAATATTTTCTAAAGAGATCCCATAGTTGAGGTAGGTATGAAAGAAAGGCAGAGAGATGCTATGGGTCCAGAGTGGGGTATGTACAAATCCACACTGGCTGGAACTGGTGCGTCACATCTTCCAGCCCA
This sequence comes from Canis aureus, assembly GCF_053574225.1. Lineage (NCBI taxonomy): Eukaryota > Metazoa > Chordata > Mammalia > Carnivora > Canidae > Canis > Canis aureus. The sequence goes on along the minus strand of NC_135629.1, from coordinate 19,060,286 downwards.
TACATTGCACACTTCTCCATAACACTTCTGTCCTCCCACACTACTCTGCTAACATGCTATTCTCAGGTCATGGGAAACACTATAAGAATCGAGATTAGGGAACTTCCATGAGAATACCTTAATCTTATCCCCAAAAGAAGAAGGCTGTGGAAGTCAGTGCTGTTCTCTGCTTCACAAGCTGGAACTCAGAATGTACTCCTCATCCACAGACTTTAACCTTTAGTTATACCCTTTGACTAGCTACTGAGTCTTGTGCTTCATGGTTGATATTTATGACCTGGACTGTGAATCTAACTGTGACTTCAGTCATTATTCTTGTGAAGAAACTTATCTGAAGTCACAAAGAATTTCCACATCAATTTTGGGAGCATTAGTGGTTTATTAGGATTGAAACAATACATAATAAAAATATTCCCCATACCTTCTTCTGCAGAAAACACTGTAGTCACTGGGCTAAATGGTCCTTCCCCTTTGTTATTATAAACACCCACTTTCACTTCATACAATGAAAATGGCATGATGCTTTCATTCCTAAAGACATATCTTGGGGTATCAGGAGATGTGACCACTGTCTGGATCCAGTTGGTAACTCCAAGAGGGCGGAAAGCAACAACATAACCAAAACCTCCACCGTTCTGTAGTTCTTCAGGGACTGGCTACAAAGGAAAGACATATTAAATCACGCTTACACATGAGGGCAAGGCAAAAATAAATGGAGCTATAATCCTTAGCCTTTTGCAAAACCCATAAAATAATAATCAACATCATATTAAGCAGTTACATAAAAAAGGAAAGAAGGGTCGGAGGCACAGCCACCTGCTTTTAAAGAGACAGATGCCACTCTTTCATAGCCATCCAAATAACTAATTGGAATTCTCCAAAATTACTCAGATATTTTGAGCATCCTATAGCCCCAACCTGAGTTATGTATCATAAAATATACATTCAGTTGAATATACTTTATCTCTTGAGTCATATAAAAATCGCCTAATCCCTAATGTTGACTTTACAGAAAGAAATTACCCGTTGATACGATGGCGAAGTACAAAGGCGTAAAAGTATATTTAAAAAAAGGTAAAAACGATTTATTAAGGTCAAAGCTGTATTTAGATCGTGTCAAAAATTTCTATTGACACTCCATCAGGATTTCTTAACTTCCTATTTTTTCAACAACATCTTCAAATAACACAGCCAATTCTCATGCTTTCTGACTTTAAATGTGTTAATTAAAATTTTTCCTAATTACAACATAAAGCAAGAGCTGAGAGCATGGCCAGGAAGCAAGCACCTGCTGGAATCAGAGTCTGCATCATCAGTGGGGTTACAGTTGTATGGAAAGCTGTGAGAACCGCTTGAGAGCAAACAGCCAGGACCTGACTCTCACCTCTGTGTTTACCAGCCAAATGACCCTGGGCAAATTATTTAATATTCTCTATGCCTTAGTGTTTTCATCTATAAAATGTTGCAAGAGTGAAATGAAAAAAATATACAAACTGCTAGAAATAGTAATTGGCATAGGGTGAGCTACTAGTATTACCACCACCTCCAATACCACTACCAGCACCAGCCAGGCATCCATGATGGGAATAGGAAACCCCAGAGGACACCATTCAGACACTTACATCCCAAGTTATCACCAGCTCAGACCGGCTTCCACCTCCTCCACTGACTTCTGAAGGAGGCACTTCTGGAACTGTGTAGGTCAGAGAGACAGAGATAAAACCTTATTTGCACTTGGTAATATTTAACTGAAAGATGATTCAATGTTGCTTATTTCTAATGTTTGAAGTAATTTGATCAATGGTACATTATACGTGTGTGTATGTGTGTATTATGTGAAACATACATGCAATATATATATATATATATTTGAGGAGCTCACCAAATAATTTAGATTTACATGAAATTATCAAAGATTCAAAATATCTCAAACAATACAAAAACTGCCTCAGTTCAAAGGTCAATACAACAAGGGAAAGTGATTCATTGGGAAGTATGGAAAAGGAATCCAGCATAAATTTTTAACTTGCGACTATTTCACAGTAGAGATATGACTGCTTAACCAACATTGACTTTACCTAAAAAAATGACCTAGACTCAACTCTTCAAATTTTGTTAGGAGATATTCTTTATAAGCTCCCATAGGCATCAGATTCCTTGCTTACACCAAGAACTTTATGCTTAGTAAATTCTATGACACAACTAGAATAGAAGTTCCCTGACTGGGTGTCTTTGTTTACAGCTGTATTCACCATATATCTAGAAAGTGCTGAGTACATAGTAGAAACTCCTTAAATATGTGTTGCATTAATAAATAAATGGACTACAAATATCAGCATGGTTCCCCTATTTCTCATAATTCCTTCCATAAATATCACCTGTATTGTCCTGAGTAAAAAGGCATCATTAAAATTACTGAAACGTATTTCATGACTTATATTTTGGCTCGTTCCTAAAGTGATGCACTAGCTACACTTCAAACATCATTTTAATTAATATTAATTAAAAGGAAAGTCTATAGATTCTCTCAGATGCATCAGTAATGTGATACTATGTACACTTCCTAATATTCAGTTTCAATGTTAGGATATTTTTAGAATTATAAAAATAGTCTTAAAGTTAATACTAACAGTTGACACAAACATGAATTTTAAGAATGATTCTCTCTTAATCTAATAGTCGAGGGGTCAAAGTATTCCTAATCGCCAGTTGCTTGAGCTCATTCATGGAGCTTGGTGGTGAAATGAGATTTCCTAGCAGCAGAACTCCCAAATGTCATTATCCTAACAATTTGTCAATGCTTGTTATAAATGAAAACAGCATTTCCCCTGTTAATAGGGTGAGTATGTCAGATAGTAATTATAACCTTAAGTGACAAAAACATATTCACTCAACATGCAGTAATGAACGCTGATGATGGACTGAACTTTTGGAAATGTCACATTACATCAGAATCACTTACACGAGTGTCTTTTGACAAATGCCATATGGCCAGTTCTGCCATTAGATAGGTCAGATAATTGCAACAATGGATTATTGAGGTTGCTCCCCTGCTGGCCTGGAGACCAAGGCTGAGAGAAATGGAAATACACACCCAGGGAAACCTATTAACCCATTTTACTCAGAAAACAAAAACACTAACCTGCCTCTTCAGTTCTTACTTTTTCTGAGGGTAAACTGGGCTCTCCACCTCCGATTTTGTTACTGGCTACAACCCGAAATTCGTATTCCACCCATGGATTTAACTCGACTACAGTAGCTGTGTGTGTTTTTCCATCAATGACCTCAGGCACTAAAAAGGAATATATCAAAGAAATAACACTCTGCAGGTCTTAGCACTGACTTAAAATCCATTTTTATGTACCAATGGCATTTGCTTTTCTCCCTTTACCTGTTGTGGCAGTTTGCCAACCCACGGAGAAAGGTGTCCTTGCCTGGACAGAATAGGATATAACTGGGCTATGATTATCTGTGCCTTCTTTCCAAGAGAGTTGGGCTGTGGTATCTGTAATTTCATCTACCTTCACATTTTCTGGTGGTCCAGGGGAACCTGAAGAAGGCAAAAATGCAAATGGTAGGTAGCAATTCCATAAATATCATCCTTTACCCAAGTGAAGAATGTCACATGATCACTTTAATATCAACAACTGATCCTAATTTCAAAAATACTTAGGGAAAAAGGATGTTGGCCTACCAATACAACTACCACTTTTTCTTTTTGACATTTCTACCGTCTGGACATGAGTCAGTAATTTCAAACTCATAGTACTCTTGGGCTGCAAATGATGCTCACTTTTTGAAGTTCTCTGTTCAGCAGGATTCCTACACCTTTCCAAATTCAACATCCTTTACTTCTGGCCTGATGCCTTCTCCTTTCATCTATTGGTGCACCACTGTAGTTCCCAGTTTGCCATCTAGAGCTGTTTTATTCTATCCCACACTGCTCATTTTTCAGCCCAGTAGCAAATCAGCACCTTGGACAGTACCTCATATTGGCAAATTCTCTCAGGCATCCTGGATGATCCTGGTTTTTTGGAACTTGTCATATACACACTATCACTATTGTCTTTCATATTAAACACTATCACTGCATTAATGACATGCTCAAAAACACATCAGCGTGGCAGCAGCTGTGAAACACTTATTACAGTGAGAGCTATTAGAAATGCATGGTTGAGATATTTATGTCATTGAATTAGCACTCATCCTTCTTGTCATATTCTCTGGTATTCTGGAGCAGGGGGGATCAAACCAATAATATAACTCACATGTCCATATGTGGTCTCATGGATTTTCCTCCAGTAAGGAATCATCAGTTAAGATGTAAGATATAAGATTAAAACAACAACAACAACAAAACAACCATGGAGGCATTAATGTCTACCTCTTACTATGAGGTCAGCAGCAGATGAAACACTGTCCACCCCCGTCTGCACCATACACACATATTTTCCACTGTGTTTCAGCTGAATGTTTCTTATCATTAAATCGCCAGATGAACTCTGTTGGAAAAAAACAGGTAATGAAAAAACTGTCATTCTGAAAACACGAAGAATCTTGAAGGCTGTAGCCAAAAACACCACTGGGATGAAACCCATATTTAGAAAGAAGACCAAGGTGGTTCAAGACTATAGATTGCTACAATGAAATATATGGAAATAAAAACAAGTTAAAAACCATACATGGCTGCAGACATAGATTTCTGTAGCTAAATAAATGACAAGCTTTCCTCTGGGCATTTATGGCTTCAAAAATAAATAAGGACAGAGATTATGCTCTCAGAGTCTATTTACTTCCACTAGGGTGACACTTCTTTTTATATCCGCTGCTCAGCACTGGCTCAACTCCTCTCTGGTTCCAACCTCTATGCAATTATCTGCCTGAGAAGAGGAGGGAAGCATTTAGGTATCTGGTGGGAGATAAATACAACAGGACAAGAGGATTACCATGGTTGAAACACTTTTTCTGAACACACTGGAGCTTAAAAAGCCTAAAGCTGTTTAATTCTTTCACTATAGAATTTAGGGTCTGTATGAACCCCTCAATAAGAAGAAATTAAAATACTTTAAACGCTGAAAGTAGCAGCTGTCCATAAAGACATTTGCTGGCATCCTCTAGCACTAATTGATGGAGCAAATGTATTTCTAAAAGCTCAACTTCAAATGGTCCTCATTTTAAAAGAATGTAAAATCTTGTTCATAAAATTACTTATTGGAGACCAAGCATTAGTAAAGATAAGGATGAAAATAAAATGATCTGGAAAGCAAAGCTCTTTGAAAAAGGATTACTGACTGAAACATCTCTAAACTGGTACACAAGAAGAAGTGATAGTGTTCACCTTATTAATTAAAAGGGATAGTTTTATTCTTGGGGTTTCCTAGTATTTTTTTAAGATATTTTATTTATTCATGAGAAACACACAGAGAGAGACACAGGCAGAGAGAGAAGCAGCCTCCATGCAGGGAGCCCGAAGTGGGACTCGATCCCAGGTCTCCAGGATCATACCCCGGGATGAAGGTGGTGCTAAACCGCTGAGCCACCGGGGCTGCCGCTCCTAGTATTTTTTAAAAGATGGATTCCTCTATCCTACTTTTAAGGCAATTTCCTAAGATCTCCTACAGAGCAATTCCTCAAATACTGCTTCCTAGTCTTTAGATTCTGAATGGGTTATATATTCTCTGTTGGTCAGATTGTGTGGCTTTTGCCTGAACGTCTTGAGTACTGGGGGAAAGCAGATGTGAAGTGATTGATGGCTGTAATTAAATGATAATCCAAAAACTGTTAAGTTTGCACATTTTACTTTCATCAAGTTGAACTTTTTTCTTTCTCTCCCTCTCTTTTTCCCCTCAGGGTTATTTAGAAATTTATCCCTAGGACAAAACTTTCAATGCTTGCTGACCTTTAGAAACTCTTCAGGTTTTATAAGCTCCATATACTCACAGGAGGTTGATTATCATTTCTATAGAAATCTCTTATTTTCAGGGAAGTAAGAACTGTTACTATTAAATTCCATCAAGGCGTTGGGTGAATTATTATTCTTCCCTAGGTTTATTTGCTTATTTTGAAAGCAGACCAGTAAAAGAAAATTGGAACTGGACTTTCTTTATGTCCTTAGCTACATAAATACATCTTTTAGGTACATTGGCTGGTTACATTTGTTGAAAGAGTAAGACAGTAAGAGACAGATATTGGATGTGTCATTTCTTTTCACTGATAGTATGATGGGTGAAGAGAGAAGAAACTTAGTTAGCTCATGTCAAAATGAAACCACCTTCCTGAAAAAAATGTTGTGAGGCTCCTCATCAGGGGAAATATAATTTTTAATTATCTTTTTACAATGTAGAGTGGAAAAGGAAGCAATTAAATAAGACATGTAGACAGTAGGAACCACTGATTTTTTTTCAGCACTAACATGAAGTTGAGTGGATGATTACATAAATGGAAAATAAATTTTAGCAAAATTTAGAAAGGATGCTCTCTTTCATTTCTGTCTCTTTCAATAAAATATATTTGCATTATTCCTCTTCAATTGCTTTTTCTCTGTAACTGTATCTATTCTTTTAATGGATCAGTACACAGACTTAAGATTCATCTTAACCAAAGTTCATTGAGTGCTTGTCATGTTGGGTTCACTCAAGGACACAGAAGTATCTCATACATGGTCTCTGCCCTCTAGACTGAAAATTCAAGTCAGGGTAACAGATATATACATGTTATATATCTGTTAACAAGTTACAGTTAACAAAAAGAAGTTATTTTTATAAATTTAGAAAGTTTACTTAATGGTTATATTTATTTGTTTGTTTATTTATCTACAAATGACACGGATGATTTGTAGATAACTTCAGAATAAATAAGACAATTTCAAGTCCTGCTGAGGATGTGGAGCAATCAGAACTCATTATGCTAACAGGAGTATAGATTAGTACCACTATTCTGGAAAACTATTTAGAAATAACCCACTAAAGCAGGACATATGCATAATCTATGACCCAGCCTAAGTATAAACCCTACAGAGATATATGCACGTGCTCACCAAAGACACTTACAAGAATGTCTGTAGCAGCACTATCCACAATAGCTAAAAAATAGAAACCACCTAATCACTGTCACAATAAAGTATATGAATTAGTGGAACACTCATTTAGGGAAATACTATTAGACCATGAAAATGAATGAACTATAACTATAGATCAACACAGCTGTCTCAACTTCAAAGATATAAATTGGATAGAAAAGAGCACATTATGGTAATCTATTGTATCACAAATGTGGATTATGGTTGCCCTTCAAAGGATGAGTAGTATTAAGATGAAGCACCATGAAGACTTCTGGGATAAAGGTCATGTTGTTTCTTGATTTCAGTGCTGGGTACTTGAGTGTCTGCATTTTGTATATATTCATTGAGTCATATGCTTATGATTTGTGTATTTTTTTTTGTATTTTTTTTTTGTATTTTTTTTGGTAGAATATAATGGCTCTTAAAATGCAGTTTTATTACATACAGCTATGTGTTTAAATGCTCCACATTAAAAAGGACCATAGGCTAGAAGTGGTCAAATAACATGATTATAATTCTAAACTCCAAATTTTTTCACAAGAATGAAACATTTACTAATAATAGTTTAAGTGATTATGCTATTAATTAGAACATCCTGTAATTTCTTATCAAGATTGAACTGAATATTCTTACACATTAAAAAAGATAAAAGAGGAAAAGACAATTCCTAAGGAAAGTTTCACTTATCTCAAACCAGTTCTTGTCCCCATCAGTTTTTTTTTTGTTAACAGTTACAGTATAGTTAATTGCAGATTAACTGTGATCAAGGCAAGAGAAGAGGTGTGTCCAGAAAAACACAAGTAAAATTAGTAAACTATAACTCAGTAAAGCTGAAAAAATTTGTCAAAATGTGGTAAAGCAGTACTCAATAGATTATTTCTCAACATATCAATAAAATTGCATCTATTATTTAGATATATTTAGATTCAAGTAAAACTTAGAAACATTAAAGTTTTCAAGTATATTCTTAGGAACAAGGTTAATTCTTTGAATGGCAAATAGCTTGTAATTTGTTATCTATTAAATTAGTTTGTTAGTATTTCTTTGTATTGTTTTCCTAAACTCTCCCCCTGCCCCCCTTCCCTCAAATATAGGAGATCAGAACTGGGCAGAGGTACAGTCAAAGCTTCAGGTTTTTTGACACTTCCCTGTCTCTATTTCCCTTAAAATCTCCCTCTCAAAACATTAACAGTGCAATTTCCAATCTTTTCCTTTTCAATGCTGCTGACCAGAGATTTACTTAGAAATGGAGCTTTAACTAGTAGGTCAGGCCTATTCAGAGGTCTTACACAGGGAGTTTAAGGAGAAGGAGACATTTCCCTAAGTTATATGAATTTAGTTCTTTCTGAAATTCTCTTTTAAAAATATGATAATTCATTCAAAGCTATCTATTAAGCATCCACCTGTACTTTAGTTGCTGGGGATACAATGGTGAAAAAAAATAACAGTCCATATGTTCATGGAGTTTACAGTTGAAAGACAGGCATTAATCATATGACTACAACAAATCAATGTAAAATTATAATGTAATGATGCAAGCTCAAAGTACAGAGAGGAACCTATGATTTTCTGGAGTTTCGGTGAATTGATAGTTGAGACGAAATTTGCAACATGAATACAAGCTATCTAAAAAAAGAGGGTTATAAAAAATGGTTTATACTAGTGCACTTAAACATATACAAAGACCCTAAGGCAGGTGAGAGCATGGTCTATTTGGGGGTATGAAGGGCAATGGCTATCAGGGGTATAGTTAATCCATTAATTGTTCATCTGTCCCCAGAAAACGTAAAGTTCATTGTAGATCATTTCAGGTTCATATTTACACCTTAATGACAATAACATTTTGAGTTTTTTTCTATTTAAAAAATGTTAAAACTTCACTAAATTTACTTGATTATCCAATTATTTGTTCATCTAACCATATAGATGTCTTCCTAGAAAAAAAAACTCCATTTCCAGAACATGTTACAGGTATAAACAGTAAATGGATTTATAAACCAAATCATCTTTGAAATAAATGCTAAGGGAAAATTCAGTTTGCATGAAATGAAGTAGAAGAGGAGCTTATTAACTTTTTCCCTATATTTTCTTAGGTGATGATGCTAATGGAATTTTTTATGTAATTTAAAAACTGTTCTGCCCTGGAAAAAAAAAAAGTACATGATGTGATAACCCATGCCAGGTGAAAATAAATAAGCAGACAGATCATTAATAATTATAGGTAGGCTGAAAGTACACTGTGATAACTACCATATGCTAAAAATCAAGGAATAAAATAAACCTTAGAACTCAGGAAACCTCTTGAACAGTGCAAATGTAGCATAAACTTTCAGTATAACAAATTATCAGCAAAAACTAATTCCCTAGTAAGCACTCTCAATGTAAATGCTGCTGCTGGACTGCCAAAAAGCATAATTTTCCAGTTTCAGGAAGGGGAAAAAAAAAGCCTTTGATGGCTATTTGGAAGGCAAGGTTGAATAGGTGGTCCTCCTCCTTTTTGTCACTTTACACAGCCTGTTATTGCATAGATTCCAATATTAATCATTCGTTCCATTGCTGGGTTGCCTTCTAAATCCTGGTACTGCAGGTAAATCATATGAGGTGCCTTGAAAACAGTCCAACCTGCTGGTTCTGGAGGAAGGAACTGGCTGGTGGTGTTTTCCTCTGTAAAGGTCCCTTAAGGAATTGCTGATAGACACGTATTTCTGACCAATCAAATTAAAACTTGCCCCCCATCAGCCAAAACAGCTGCAGCAAGGTCACGTCCATTACAAGCATACACTGCTCATACAAGGAACAGGAATAATGAGCCCCCGCTGAAACATGAAAAAAGGTCCTAATAATAAATACTTAGTCTTAGTTTTGTTGTCATTAACAGCTTCATCTGAAATTACCCAATGCTCGCCTGTCTGAATGGGTGATATTTAAAGGCAGGTAATATGGAGTTTATTAATACCAAAATTTGCTTGATATTCTTTGATACCAATGAACTGGAATAATTGCTCCATTAGTGAATTGAGAGTCTTGGCTTGTTCCATCATAACTGGTTGGGAAGAGGGACTCAAAAAATGATAAAGACTCAGTCCAAGGTACTTGGACTTGCTATAAGGTATCAGCTTTTCTATTGCAACATCAAGTTCACATTAGCAAATTGGGACTTTTCTTTTTTTTCTGGGAGGTGGTGTGTTGATGGAGTATCTAACTAAGCATTTGAGATCTCAGAATACCTAGTCTTTGTTCCCAACTGTAATTTTAACTCAGTGTTTTCTAATGACTTCATTCATTCAACAGTTATGTTTTGCCATATCCTAGTACCAAGGAGTATTTATTTTTTCTAAAGATTATAAACTTTCTTAGACTTATATTTATATGGAAATTGATATGGAAAATGTGTTTTCATCTTAAATGGAAAACTGCTGACCAAAAATAGTGACCTGCCAAAATGAATACAGTGAGTAGAAAACAGTGCAAAGGGACACTGTCAAAAATAATGTAAATGGACGTTAGCTGGACACTTCCAAAGTCTCTGAGACCGAGACATTTATTCTCTTGGTTAAAAGGGGAGATTGACAAGTATTAAAGAACCAAGAGTGACAAACCGAATACCATACCGAACCGTGTTCCTTGATTTAACCTAAATGATTCAAAGAAAATTAAAAATAGATCTTTCATTCTACCTTATTTAATATTGCCTATGGGTACATGGTCTGTGCCTTGCAAAAACATGGGGTGATCCAGTTCACTACACCCAGCAGTTCTCAGTGCTGGCTGGACAATAAATTCACCTGAAGAGTCTTTTAAAAAATACCAGAAATTCCTAGGCCACATCCCAGAATAATAAAATCAAAATGGACTAGAAAATGGAGACCCTCTACTTGACTCTAATGAGTGGTCTGGGTCAACAATCATTACACCTCCTGAGATTCTCCATTCTTCATCTTCATCCCTTTTGGACATAAAAGGCTGTAAATAATCGCTCATTTGTTTTCCTAACCCTAAAATTCTGCAACTAATAACTGCATGAGAAAATCATTAAGTTAGGCTATTACTGATGGGCTCATAAGCTGAGAATAGCAATCATATACATGTTTTAATCATAGATTATGGGTGAGAAAACCAGTATTTGTGAAACAGGAACTGTAGGTCAACCACAAGGCACATTTCCTTGTAATTAGACTGCCTTGGTATTCTCACTACAATTAAAACAAAACAAAACAATAGATTCTGAAATAATTCAACACGCTGATAAATTTCTATAGATTCATACAGAAACTGTTTAGTCAATATGCATCGCTCTAGGATTTCTCTGGATTTATGGGACAATTTTGACACAGAATTACAGTATTTCAAGTCATGAAAGACTACCCTGAGTAAGAATTTAACTTGTGGATCAGATCTCTCTCTTTGTAAATCCTTATATCAGAAGCTAAAAATTTAGTGAGAGTAGATTTATCTCTTGTAGAATGAAAAGACTAGCGTAGAAGAATAGGAATCCATCCATACACAGGAATAAAAAGTTGTTTCATGGAAACTTGACCTAGCGGTGCCAAATGTGTTATGTTTACTTGTAGTTCCAATTGCTATTGCTATGTGATTAAATTACCCAAAAGTTAGTGGCATAAAATAACAGTGATCATTTATTCTACTCTGGATTGTATAATTTGGGCAGAGATCAGTGGGGAGAGTTCTTCTTGGTTATAAATCTCATCAGCTGGGGTGGCTGGCAGGGGACTGGCAAGCCCATTTACATGATTAGCAAGTTGATGTGGGCTGTTGGCTGGGAATTCAGCCATACCTGTGGGATGGGGACTTTAGTTCCTCTTGAGGTAGGCCTCTCCACAGTGTGCTTGGGCTTCCTCATATTATGGTGGCTGGATTCCAAGAGAAATTGTGCTGATGGAACAAGATAGAAATGCATGCATTTTTATGAGCTAGCCTTAGCAATCACATAGCGTCACTCCTGCTGCTCTTTATTGCTCAAGGCAGTCATAAAGGACTAGGTTTCAAAGTGGGAGGTGTAGATTTCACGACTCAGTGGGGAGGAGTATCAAAGCCATTCCAAAGAAGAACATGTTGAATAAGGGATGTTATAGCAATTCACAAATATGATTGGCTATGCTCCTCCAGATCTCTCTGTACTTGCAATACTGCCTATTTTTTGGGTAGCTGACCTACATGTACTATATGTAAAATGGTTCCTTCATCCTCTGCCTTTTCCTTGGGTCTCTCCCATATCAGGAGATCTGAGGGAGAGAGAAGTTTGGGGTATTTATTCACCAAAATTTATCCTTGCAAGGTTGTTTTGAGTGGCTACACCGAGGACCCAAAATAGGTTAAAAGCAACAACAAAACAACAACAATCCTTGCCTGGACACTGTTCCTTTCATGTTAGTAGCCTGTGTATGAGTCAGGAAAGGACTTCTAAGCAGTCATGGAGGTTAAACTTATGCCTTCTCCCAGGAGAACTGCTTGGAAAAAAATCTCACTGTTGATTACAACAGCAAATCAATGTATTCCAATGGTTTTCCTAATACTTCAGAAGTACAGATTTTTAATCTCAATGTCTTATTGAAGAAGATTAAGAAAAAAGACTAGGTTTAAGGTCAAATATGACTATAGTTAGGGTATTTTTCTGGTAAAGAGTATGATCTAAAATTTTAGAGTCAGTATAAGAAAAAACAGCATAAAAATCAGTGTTTACAGTAATAAAAAAACATCTAAAATTTCTGATTTTTGAGTCTAAAATTTTAAATTGCCCTAAAGGAACCATTTATTCCTTACTTTCTTATTCAGGTTCAGATCAATTAAATGGCATAATTAAGTATTACATCTCACAAAGTAGAATGATTTTCCTTCTGAAATTGGGACATAAAATCTAAGCCAGCATGAACAATTACAACTCAATAATAAAAAGGAAAATAACCCAATTAAAAAATGGGCCAGTCACCCTGGCTTTTGGTTTTTAGGCAGCATACAAGCAGCTTAGCATCACAGTCTGTCCTAAAAGCAAGAAAAAGTTGAACGAACTGAAAAATCAACAACTCCTCTTCGACCTGGCACAGAAGTGAGGTCATAGAGAAAAAACACTTTCTTCAAAACTGGAAAAAAAAACAAAAGGTAAATACTGAGAATCCTAATTTCCTGGAGCAGAAACCTCCCTACAAGCCAGCAGTTGGGTAGAGAAATCTGAGCATCAATTGAGGAATTGCTGGAGGGTCAGTGTGTACAAGCTTGAGAGCTACAACTGCAGGAAACCCAACCATAGGTGGCTTCTATGGGTTGTTCCTCCAGGAGTTCTGCAAGGTCCTTACAATGAATAGAGGAGAAAAATCCCCCTATGTTTCTGGCATGGGAAGGGAATAGGAACCATTTACTATTTTGAAATCAGCCAGAGCATTCTGCTCTTAACAAGGTCTGGTTTCAGGAGAAACTATTTTACCAGAGCCTTGCTGGGTTTTTTTTGTTTTTGTTTTTTCTAATCAGAGACAAACACCACTTCTGGGAGAAAGGGAATACTCAAATTCAGCTCCCTCTAGCCTTCAACATGGGGGAAGGGAAAAGGACAACTTCAAGAATCTCACCAAAGAATGAGACCTAAGAATGCTCTCCCTCCACCCACACTATACACTATAGTAGTAGAGGCCAATTTACTGTAGTTCTTTTCTCCAAGTGCACCGTCTGCTTTTCAATAAAAAATGACAAGGCACATCAAATGGCAAAAAAAACATAGTTTGATTTTATATATATATATATATATATATATATATATATATATATGAAATAAAAGAAATGATACAAGGAATAGGAGGAAAGAATTAGGAATATTATGTTATAAGATACTTGCACTACCAGTGAAGCTGTACACAGTTATTTGAAAGTGAAATTGGGTTGGTTTTAATATATATTGCAAAGAGAGGCATTACCTAGTGCTAAAGTGGTTCAATATTCCAAGGCATAGCAATCATTAAAGTATATATACCTAACAACAAAAACCCAAAATACATAAAGGAAAAACTTGATAAAACTATAAGGAGAAATAGATGAATCCACTATTATAGCTGAAGAACTTAAAACCTAGCTATCAAAATAGATTCAATAAGAATAAATACAGTAAGAATATAGCATTATCATCAACTGGATACAATTTATACCTATAGACTTCTTCATCCCACAACAGCAGATTATACATTTTATTCAAGCTCACATAGAGCATTTACCAAGAAAGGCCACATTATCAGCCATAAAACACACTTTAATAAATCTGAAAGATATCCTATAATATCTGCTCTCAGACCACAATGAAATTAAACTAGAAATTGATAACAGAAAGATAGATGAAGATGGCTAGAAAATCCCCCAACTACTTGATATTAAACATCATACTTCTAAATAACACTAGGTCAAAGAAAATATCTCAAGAGAAATTTAGAAATATTTTGAACTAAATATAAATGAAAATATAACACCAAAATTTGTGGGACATAGAGACAGCAATGCTTAGAGGGAAATTTTCAGCATTGCATGCGTATATTAGAAAAGAAGGATATAAAGTCAATAATCTAAGTTTCCACTGTAAGAAACCATTTAAAAAAGAGAGATAATTAAATCAAAAGAAAGCAGATGAAATGAGAAAAATAAGATTAAAAATCAATGAAATTGGAAACAGGGAATCAATAGAGAAAAAGCAATGAAACTAGAAACTGATTCTTTGAAAAGATCAATAAAATCGATTACCCGTGGTCAGGCTAATTAAGAAGAGAAAGAGAAAACACAAATTACAAAATGAAAGAACGGGTGCCACTATGGATTCTATGAACATTAAAGAGATAACAGAAGGATACTACGATTAATTCTGTGTCCACAGTATATTTACCTACATGAAATGGGCCAAATCTCTGAAAGTCACATTCTGCCGAAACACATACAAGAAGAAACAAACTTAATAGAACTATACTATTAAAGAAATTTAATTTATAATTAATAACTCCCCCAAACACAAAGCAAAAGATCCAATTGGTTCACAGGCAAATTCTACCGAGCACTTAAGGAAGAAACACTAATTCTCTATAATCCTTATAAGAGATAAAAGCTAAGGTAATATGTCCAAACTCATTTCATGAGGCCAGCATCACCCTAATTAATACTGAAATCAGACAAAGATATTGCAGAAAAAGAAAACTACAGACCAATATCCCTCATGAACAAAGAGATAAAAATCTACAACAGAGTATTAGCAAATCAAATCCAATAATGTATAAAAATTTATACAATACCACCAAGTGTGATGTATCCCAGTTATGTAGGGCTGGTTCAATATTTGAAAATCATTTAATATAACCTATCATATCAAGAATCTGATAAAGAAAAAAAAATTGGAAACATTTCTATTCATGTTTTCTGCCCATTTTTAATTGGATTATTCATTTTTTGGTTGTTGAGTCTTATAAGGTCCTTATATATTTTGGAATCTGACCCTTTATTGGATGTCATTTGCAAATATCTTCTCCCATTCTATAAGTTGCCTTTTAGTTTTGTTGATTTCTTCCTTTTCTGCGCAGAATAAAGTGACGGTAACCAGAAGGGAGAATGGTGGGGGTATGGGTATTGGGGGCCAAGGAGGGCATTTGTGATGAGAATTGGATGATATTTGGAAGTGGTGAATCACTATATTGTACACCTGAAACTAATATTACACTGTATGTTAGCTAACTGGAATTTAAATAAAAACTTAAAAAGGAACCGGATGGTTCAGTTGGTTAAGTGTCTGCCTTCGGCTCAGGTTATGATCGCAGGGTCCTGGGATTGAGCCCCAAGGTGGGAACCCTCTCTGCGGGGAGTCTGCTTCTCCCTCTTCCTCTGCCCTTCCCTCACTTGTGTTCTCTCTCTGTGTCTCAAATAAATCAATAAAATCTTAAAAACAAAAACAAAACCTTAAAAAAAAAAAGAAAGATCATAGCATCACTTCTGCCATATTCAACTGGTAATACAAACCAGCTCTGGTACAGTGAAAAAGAGAAAAAAAGAGAAAAAAAGAAAAATCACATGATCATATCAATAAATGTAGAAAAAGCCTTTGACAAAAAAAAGAAAGAAAGAAAAAAATCTATTCATGAAGAGCACTCTTAACAAACACAGAATGAGGGAAATTCCTCAACTTGATAGAAAACATCTACAAAATACCTACCATTAACATCATAATTAATGGTTAGAAACATAAAGCTTTCCTGATAAAAAGCAAGTCAAGGATGTTCCTTTTCATCACTACTAGAAATCCTAGTAATTCAGTGAGACCAAAAAAAAAAAAAAGGGGGGGGGGAAATAAAGGTTGGGAAGAAGGAAAGAAATTTGTTTTTTTTCCTTAGATGATATGAGTATCTATGTAGAAAATCAGAAAGAAGCAACAAAACAAAATGCCTAGAACTAATCAGCAATTATAGCAAGGTTGCAGGATACAAGGTTAATATAGAAAAGTCAAATGCTCTCCTATCTAACAGTAATGAACAAGTGAATTTGAAATTAAACACATTACTATTCAAAAATGAAATATTTAGGTATAAATCTAACAAAATATATATAACTACTATATGAAGAAAACTATAAAACTCTGATGAAAGATATCAAAAAAGAACTAAATGGATCACAATAGATACTCTATGTTTATAGGAACATTTACTATTGTGAATGTCAGTTTTCCCCTACTTGATCTATAGAATAAATGCAATCCCAATTTAAAAAATCCAAGCAAATTAGGGTATGGATATGGACAAAGTGACTCTAAAGTTTACAGGGAGAGGCAGACGACCCAGAATAGCCAACTCAGTATTGAAGGAGAAGAACCAAGATGGAGGACTGACACTATCCAACTCCAGATTTCATAACAGTAAGGGCAGATTCAAGAGTGGAATCCCATTATGCACTAAAATAAGAACAAACAACTGATGCCCCTTGCCCAGGGAAAAAATCATCTCCTAAGTGACACATCCCCCTCCCCTTTTTTGGTAACACTCTCCAAAGAACAAGTGTTTCAAAGTTTTCTCCATATCCCTCTTCAAATTCCCACAGCTTGCATATCACATTACCCAGGAAAAGTTAGAAAACTCTTAAGAAAAGCAGACTGTTTTTTTTTTTTAAATGCTGTTTTATTTCAAGGAGCACTGAGTTTTTATGATTCTTTCCTTTTCTTCTCATCCATCCCTTCCTCCATCCACCCATCCACCTACCCATTCATTTTAACAAACTACTGTAGCTTTATTTAGATCTTGCATACCAATACAAATTATTAACATGTATTTTACCATAGAGGGAGTTTTATGTCCCATTTTATATTTTCTTGTCAGCTACTACTGGCACATAAAAAAGCTTTACTTTGTAAATTTGTCCTTATCTAAGCAGTTGATTGACCTCTCACTCATATTTAAAAATTTAGAGTTGGGGATGCCTGGGTGGCTCAGCCGCTGAGCGTCTGCCTTTAGCTCAGGGTGTGATCCCAGTTTGGGGATCAAGTCCCACATAGGGCTCCCTGTGAGGAGACTACTTCTCTCTCTGCCTATGTCTCTGCCTCTCTCTCTGTGTCTCTCATGAATAAATAAATGAAGTCTTAAAAAAATAGTGTTGGTACTATTGGATCTTGAGTAGCCCAAATATCATTTTGTCCTCAAATGATGGTAACTTTGTTTCCTTATTTTCAGAGTTAAATCATTTATTCCTATTTATACCTCATTGTATTGGTCCAAACATTTCCAAATGGTTTTAAATAGTTGTGCGTTTCCTTTCTTATTGCTGATGTAAGCATTTCCTGGTATTTCCCTTTAATGACAGTTTTTGGGGGAGATGTGGAGGCAGTATTTTTTTGTTACTATAATAGGTCATTAATTTTATTCAATGTCTTTTAAGTCCCCACTGAGAATAATGTGATCTATTTTATTATATTTATTGATATGATGCATGTACATTGGTTAGAATATACCCATGTAGGTTTTTAACGGGTAATTATCATTATTTTAATATAATGTTGAATCTCATTTGATAAAATGTCGTTTAGGTTTTCATACTATATTCATGAAATGAATTTATATCTACTAATTACTTGCTAACCTGGAAAACCAGGTTTTGTTCTTAGTAGTATGCTAGCATCACAAAATAAATTGAAAAGGTTTTTGAACTTTTTATGTTGTCAAGTAGCTTATATAACAAAATATCTGGTACCTGAAAGCTTAAAAAATTACCAATAAAATTATCTGGCCCTAAAATTCTTTTCTTGGGTGGGTTTATTGATTTACATGTTTTCATACTGATTATCTACTTAGGTTTTCTAATTCTTGTTAATTTTGATTATTTCTATTTTCCCAGAAATTTTCCATATAACTGAACTCCATTAAATACATAGGAGTTGAATGTGGGATGTTCTGTTTTTAATATTTCTTTATCTGTTATAATCTCTTTCTCTTAGTTTTTATCTTTATTCTTCACTGATACATTCTAGAGATTATCCATTGCTTTTTGACATTCCACCCATCCCATTTGTTTTGTCATCTCTTTTGTATATAATAGTTTTGCTATTTTTCTTTCCTAAGTTTTACAAGGGTATGAAAAGGAATGCGTATTTTCTATTCGTATGGTAAATTTTTTATATGTATCTGTTTTCTTCTATTATAATAGAGCATCAAAATGGTCTTTTTCTAATTTTGGCAAATTGATCTGTTGGCGGTTAAAAGAAGAGCTCTCAAAGACTGTATACCAATTTCGTTTCTCATTTTTCACTTTGCTTTTGACTTGGTATATTTTAATGGTATATTATTTGGAGTACTATAGTTTATGATTATTATACCTTCATGATGGAGCAAACTTTTTTCAAAATGTATTTATTTACCTTTTTTACTCTTGAGATTTGCCTTGAATTATTATGATCTTTTTACAAAATAACAGTTATTCTCTCTTTTGTGTTGCATTTGACTGATAAATATTTGCATATCTTTTCACTTATATCCTTTTATTTATAGCTTTGGTTTTTGTTGTAACTCTGATATTTTTATGGGATTAGTTCAAGTTACTTACTTGGTTTGACTTTTGTCAGTCCTCTTATAAATTTAAATCTTACAGAGTTTCCACTAGGGGTGGATTTGGACGATTCATCTTAATAAACATTTTATTTGATGAACACAGCCCTGGGGTGCCAATCACACCTGAAGTAGAAACAGAGCCTCTATATGCCTGATTGAGCAAAATGATGAGTTAGGGAAATAAACTCAACTTCAATTGTTTTGTGCATTTCCCTTTTTCCAACAAGCACTGCAGAATCCTTGTTTTTTCATCCCTAAGCTCCTTAGTGGGAAAAGCTGGACTTCAGGCAAGTGTTCAAGATGAATAATAGTAATTTCTTTGGTCTAATGACCACTTTTATAGACTCCTTCCTGAGTATATTCTCTTATGATCATTCCAAGTCAGATGATGTTTTGGATTTGGACAACATATAAAATTTATAAGACACTCCTAGTGAGAGATGCTTAAAAACTCAGAGTATCGCCACAACTAGTGTTTGGAAAGACTGCTTTGCCTCAGATCTGCATTTAAAATGTATATATAAGGGCATATGGGTGTCTCAGTCAGTTGGCCACCAAACTCTTGATTTTGGCTAAAGTACTGACTGATCTCCAGGTTGTGAGATTGAGCCCACATTGGGCTCAGTGCTTGGGTGTGGAACCTGCGTGAACTTCTCTCTGTCCCTTTCCCTCTGTACCTTCTCCCCTCTATCTTCCTCCCTCTCTTAAATAAATAAATAAATAAATAAATAAATAAATAATAAAATGCACATATAACCTTCTTTTAGACATGGTTTTGTATTATAAAAGAACTGTTATTTTCAAACTTTTGGTCCTCATACCCTGATAATTCTACGAAACAAATCAAATTAAAGTGACCACAATTGTGTTATTGTACACAAAGGATTACTTTTAAAGATACTCTTTTCTACTACTGAGAGCTGGGAAATGCATCAAGTCCCGAGACTCACAAGTAGCTGCCATAACAAGAGTGAGCCTGGGCTGTGGGAGATAAATCATACTGAAGTCAGCCACTCAAATGAATTGCAGTCACTGCTAAACCAGTCACCGCTAAACCTCTTCTTGCTTCCAGTGACTTTTATCCACACACATTCTAATTCATCATAGATCCAATTCCACGAAATGTTTGTAAAGCTGTACAGCTTGGCTCTATACATTCTTCATTTCTAAAGCACCTGCACCACATTGATGTGGTGTGGTTTATCAAAGCATATCTATTTAAACACTCATTACAAATATACTGAAATTTCGGTATGTTTTGGTTCGAAAGTTTCTATTTATAGGGAGCCCCATCATATAATATATCTAAGTCCAAAAGGCAGCTTATTAGGTAAGTCAATATTGTCCTTGAGTGGTCTAAAAAATTATATTTAAATTGCTAGGCCCCAGATACGTAGGTACCAGCTAGTAATGTCTTTTGTTTCTTTTGAACCTTGGGCTATTATCTCTTTTATCCTGATAGTAGAGACCAAGGTATATTTAAAAGTAGAAAAAGATGTTTTACTGGAGTTAATGACAGAATCTCTCTCCTTTCTCTCTCTGTTATTTTTTTTTTTAATATGCTGACTGAGTACATGGATAGGAATTCTGTTGGTTAACCATGAGTATAAGAAAATGCTACTGTATACATATTGCTGAGCCACTGTCTCTTAATTTTTCTTTTTGAGTGGGGGGAAAGGCAGAGGGAGCGGGAGAGAGAGAATCTTAAGCAGGCTCCATGCTCATCACAGAGCCCGATATGGGCCTCCATCTCACAACCCTGAGATCGTGACCTGAGCTGAAATCAAGAGTTGATGCTTAACTGAATGAGCCACCCAGGGACCCCAAACCTGTGTCTCTTCTTATAACTGCATATACATGAAATTATAGTGCATATATATATAAATATGTACATTCATACCTACATACATACGATTATATATATATATAGACATATAGACATAGTGAAATGAAGAGATAAGAGTGTTCCAGAAGAGACCTATGTGTCCAAACTCTCATGATGGGAGAGAACATGGCAAATATTGAAAACTGATGTGAAAAAAGACCAGAAAATGAGGGAAGAAAAGTTAAAAAAGCAAAAAAGTAAGTGATTTACCCATTGCATCCATCCAGTAGCAACAGAACCTAGACCTCATATGTACCTGAACACAAATTGCTTGTTTTTCCAGTTAACTCACAACGTGCCTACAACTGAGATTCGTGTGATACACAGTGGGCTTAAACAGAATTCTTTTACTGCTGATTTATTTATACAACTTTGATTCATCTCATGGGCACAGGCTTGTCTTCGGAACCATAGCTCTCACCTGTGATATGCCAATTTGCTTTAGTCACTTGGTTTAACAAGCTTTTCTGAATGTATAACTGTGCAGAAGCCTGTGACTGGCATGATGTTCAAACATACACAATAGATCTGATCTAAATTGTTACGGCATTTTGAGCTTGTTGGTTTTTCTCAAAAGGTGTGTGTGTGTGTGTGTGTGTGTGTGTGTGTGTGTGATTTTTTTTTACAATAAATGAATAAGTATTGAATACTCAGTGTATGGTCCAATAATACCCTCTCGTATAGTCCCAATGACAACTTAACTGGTTGAGTTAAAAGCTCTGAGTTAGATTTCCTATTTTTAAATTACTCCTCCCCCTTTAAAAACAGGTTCTTACTATCCACCTTTCTTGGCAACTTTCTGACATATTTTGCTGCTTTTGAAACGAGGGGATATAACTAGGAACATACTGGATAAAAGAGAAGCAGACTTTTCTAGGTATTAATGTGAATGCTGTAATGACTGTACAATCAGAGGACAAGACTTGTGTGATTACCTTCTCATGCAATGGAAAACCAATCTACTTAATTGCCCGTGCTTAAGGGTAATGTCATCATGTATGGCTTACTATTTTATACTGATGGGAGAATATTAAGTTACTAATGGCACAAGTCAGTAAAAGGATTCATGGGCCATGAACTAGCATCCTAGAAAACGAACAGAATTGGCAGGTGATAGAATTTATGAAATGTCATGTTTTAGATATGTGACTCTGGTAAAGAGATAACTTTATAATTTATGGAGGACCTATATGTAAGGCAGAGGCAAATTATATTAAAACCTCAAATATTCTTAACTCCAAGCTCCTCTTACAGAAAGCAGTAATCTAGCTCAGTCTAAAGTGAGCACTTCACTAAGAATATTTGATGAGGAGTGCCTGGCTGGTTTAGTCAGAAGAGGATGCAACTCTTCATCTTGGGGTTGTGAGTTTGAGTCCCAGGCTAGGTGTAGAGATGACATAAACAAACAAACTTAAAATAAAAATAATGTTTGATAAATATTAAAATCAAACTACTTTGGGTCTTGGGATGCCTAGGTGGCTCAGGTGGTTAACTCTCTGCCTTTGGCACAGGTCATGATCTCAAGGTCCTGAAATTGAGTCCTGCATCAGGCTCCTTGCTCAGCAGCGAGCCTGCTTCTCTCTCTGCCTGCCGCTCCCCCTATTTGTTCCCCCCGCCTCTCTCTCTCTCTCTGACAAATATACAAACGAAATCTTGAAAAAAGAAAAACTACTTCAAGTTTCTAGTCTCTCATTATGTATTTGTTTAGCATTAGTTAAGATGGAGGATACTGAATTGGATAAAACACCATCAACAATTTAATATCCAGCAGATAAATCACAAACACAATCATCTACATTAGACAACAAAGGTAACTAATGTTTTAAATAATACTCTTTATTTAAGAATTAAGGTTAGGGCAAGAGCTGAGTTAGAGGAGAAGCCTTTTCCAGACTGGAAAAGGGGACTTTTTGAAGGTAACATTCTAGGCTTTTCTATTTTCCTTTGTCTTCCCTCCAAAGAAAGACAAATGACAAATCCTGAGTATGCAGGAGAGTTGGTTGAGAATACTGGCATATGCCTGTTCCCATTGCGATAGAAGAAATTTGTGACTTTTTTTTTAAGAGGATTAAAAGTAATAGTGAAAGAAATGCTAATAGGTTGTAGCAATCGGTGGAGTTCTCGAAAGCCTTGAGTCATTTAGAATAATTAGGGAAACCAGACCTTCTAAAATGGAATAAGCCAGATGACAGAAAATAGAAATGGCAGTGAAATTGTACTGAACTATGGCTAGGTGTGGAAACTTCTCTTTTTTTCCCTTTTGAGACCATTCATATTAGTTACTAGGGCTGCTATAACAAAGTAACACAAACTGGGTGGCTGTAAACAACTTATTATTTTACAATTCTAGAGGCCGGATATCTGAAGTCAAGCTCTCTCCCCAAAATCTCTAGGAGAGGATCCTTCCTTGCCTCTTCCAATTTCTGGGAGCTGCATGTACTCCTCAGCCTATGGAAGCACAGCTTCAATTTTCTGCCTGAATCTTCATATCGTCATCTACCCTCTGTGTCTGTGTCTTTACATGGTACTCTCCCTGTATGTTTGTGTCTAAATTTCACTCTTTAAAAACTTTTTTTATTGAGGTATAGTTGATAAACAATATTATATTAGTTTCAGGTGTACCACCTAGTGAATCTCCAATTACATACATAACAAAATGCTCTCTGTGATAAATGCAGTTAGCTTTTATCACTAAAGTTATTACAATATTATTGACTATATTCCATATGCTGTATTTTTCTTCCCATGACTTATTTTACAATTCCAAGCTTGTATCTCTTTATCCCCTTCTCTCTTCTTTTAAGGACATCATTCACATAAGATTTGGGCCCATTCTACTCCAGTATGATGTCACTGTAACTTAACTAAGTATATCTGCAACAACCCTAATTTCAAATAAGGTCAACCTCTGACGTACTGGTTTAACTAAAAAACCTTCTGTATCCTCTTTACTGTCAGCTACCACACTCACACTCAGAACACACCGCAATACTTCGGATACCAGATGTGTATGTTGTCCATACCAAGCATCTGACACAGTTGGATGTTCTATAATTCAGGTCTGATACTATCTGCCTGGAGTTAGCATCAGATCCCATGAGTTAAGAGGTTAGTGCTAACTCCTCCTAATTTAGATACCAATTACAAGGCTCAGACTATTACCTGCACATTTGACGGATTGGCCATAAACTGGGGTTCCCATTACCCTCTGCTTGGATTTAATCATTTGCTAGTATGGCTCACAGAACTCGGGGAAGCATTTATTATATGCCAGTTTATTATAAAGGATATAATAAAGGTTGCAGATAGATGAAAGCCAGATGAAGAGGTACCATAGTGTGAGGTCCGGGAGAGTCTGAGCCCAGGAGCTTCTATCTCTGTTGATTTGAGGTGTGCCACCCTCCCAGCATGTAGACGTGTTCACCAACTTATGAAATCCCATACTTTTGGGATTTTTATGGAAGCTTCATCACTCAGGCTTGATCAATTATGAATTCAATTTCTAGCTCTTCTTTCCTTCTCAGAGGATGAGTGGTAGAGCTAAAACTTCCAGGCTTCTAATCATGGCTTTTCTGGTGACTAGTTTTCATCCTGAAGCTATTCAGAAGCCCAGAGTCATCTCATTATAACAAAAGCATTCCTATCACCCAGGAAATTCCTAGGGTTTTAGGAGCTTTGTTGTAGGAACCAGGGGCAGAAATCAATATATTCTATTATTTCACAATTAGGCTTTAGGACTTAAATCAGTTTTTTAGGGAATGGGCACACAATAGAAGTTATAACATTATCCTTTTAAGTTGCACATGATCCTAGTGGGTTGATATACCTTTGTGTATATATACCTACATTTAATATGAAATTTTTGTCAAATGAATAAAACTGAGCTGTCCATCATGCCATTTTTTGTTGTTGTTTTTATTTTTTTTATACAAAGGACAAAACTTGAACTCTACTATACATCATTGACATCTTAGCTAAGCACAATGAAGCTATCCCTAAGTCAATGCAAACAAGCTTCCAAGGGCAAATGGCCCTGTGATTCTGGATTCACAGACATGTGACCAGGTGGAGGGTGTGGCTCACCAACATCGAGTCACTTAAAAGTTCTCCTCAAAGTGTTGGTTCTTCCTTAAAATCTGTAATTCTTTCTCACATAAAACCATCACAAATGAGGAGTCAGAATGGAACATAAGAAATACTTGTTTTGAGCCATAAAGATTTAGGCTTGAACCTACAGTACACACTAACCAGCTCAGTGACCCTGGGCAAGTTAATAAACTCTTCAAATCTTTTGTCTGTGCATCTGTAAAATGCAAATTCTCATTGCTAATGCCCAGAATGATACTGAGGATTAATATAGACAAAGCTCTTGGCTTGACACAAAGGAAGCTCTTAGCAAATGTGACTTGTATTGAAAATCAACACTTGTGTAAGAAAACTTTCCCTTCTATAGGGTACTAATGACAAAATTATCATGGTAATATGTACAATTATGTATTTAATATAAATGCAACAAACATCAATTTTAATTAAAATTTACAGGTTGAAGTAACTGTGCTCACTTTCTGGCAACTACAGTAATAAAATTAGATCATAATAGAATCGGGAATGAAGATTTACTCACAGAACAAACATTTCTCGAGCATCACATATGTGCCAGATGTTTTTTAGTGATAATGTTTCAAAGCCACATGCGATGTAAAAAGCAGGAGGAAAGTGGCACACTTACCCCACCAACTTTCTCAAAGTGAGATCCATCTTTCTTAAAATCTGTGAGGGCCCCATTAAAATACCAGGTAAACATGATGTCTAACAGAGGGTCATGTTGCACTTGGCAGGGCAAAATGACACTTTCACCAACAGAGACGTCCATGTTGGATGGTGCCAAAGTTATTCTCGTTGGTTCTATAAAAAAAATCCAAAAAGTTTTAAGTAAATCTTTACCATTTTTATTTTGATGAAAGCATTTTCACAAGCTGATTGTTAATCTAACATTTATTGTATATAAGTAAAAGTCTTCAAGATTAATATAGACACTTTATGCAAGTCTGTAATGTATTTCATCAGATCCACAAATTCTTGCTAAAAAAGTTAGGATATTTGAATTTATAGGGTTTATCAGTTAAAAATTAAAGTCACTTGTAAACAAGAGTTATAATACCACTACAAAATCAATTTTAACTAATTTTATTGCTTCATGAAATGCAGAGGTAGAAACAGACACCAATGAATTTCCATTGACTTTGAATGACTCAAAAATGCACTGCTACCAAAATTTAAATAGACTCAAACACTTGAAAGGCCACACAAAAGATATCTAGAACAGGTATTATAAGAGGGATACTAAATTAAAATGTTAACTACTATGTTTCCCCCTAAATGTCCCCATGTACATTTCTTTCTCCTTATCATCACAATAGTCCTTCCATCTCTTGTATATTAAACTTCTTGTGACTCCATTTTTCCATTGCTGATCCTCATTTGTTGACTCCATGTTGCAGCAAAAGTCTTCGAAAGAATCATTTCTACATGTTTACAATTCCTCCAGTAAATTCCCTCTTTAATCCACTCCAGTTAGCCTCTGGATCTCTACAACCCATTTGCTTTTGTCAAGGTTCCCAGTAATCCCCCTGTGGCAAACCAATGGCACATTTTCCAATCTCATCTTACTTAATTGACCTTTCAGTAGCATTTGCTACCCTTGATCATTGTCTTCCTGTCAATTCACTGTCTTGGCTTGGTTTCTGGGACACCAAACTCTCTTTGTTTTCTAGTCCAATCCAATGCTGTTCACTCCTTTGTCCCTCTTCTCTTCTTAAATCCCTTAATGTTAGATTGCCTCAAACTCACTCTTTGGTTTTTCTTATTCTCTGTCTTCACCTACTCTCTTGGTGATTTTAGCTAGTCTTTTCTTCTCAAGTATATCTATATGCTAACAGCTCTCAAATGTGTATTACTATCCTTGATCTCTCTCCCCAAACCCAGATTCATATATTTTCTCTGGAACAGCTACTTGAGTGTTAAAATAGACATTATTTTTCACCATTATTTCTGTAAACACATAGAGTAAGGTTAAAGTATCAACATCATTGAATTCAGGCATAGCCAAATGCTGATGCATTGGTCAAAGAAATATAAAATGGAATTATGTGTGGTAGTGACAGGAAGGAGCCTGGAAGAACTAAGAGATCATTTGACCAGTCTTCCCTCTTTCACCAGGGTGGGCAATGTGCCAGATGGTGGAGGCACTGGGATCCTTTATTCCCGAATGAAGACAGCATGCATGACCCACCATGGACTTGCCGCAAAGGCAAAAAGTAAGTATTTGCTATTTTAACCCATTAAAAGATTGGATTTATTGCTAATGCCAGAATGCCACAGTCTGCTTTAAACAGATAGAGCCTAATGAACATTTCATACTTAATACATCCAAACTGAACTTCTGGTCTATCTCTTCCCAAACTTGTGCAACCTTTTAGTCTCAGTTGTTTTGATTGTCATTCTTTCTGTTATTTGCCAAATACCCTGCAACCATCCTTGTCTCCTTTCTCTTGGGCCTCAATTCAGTTCATCAGCAACTCCTGTTGACTCTACAAGCAGAGTATTTACAGAATCTGATCCTTTCCTATCAATTCCTCTGCTGCTCCATTCACTTGCGTCATTATTATCTCCAGCCTGGTTTGCAGCTGTGGTCTTCTGAGATCTCTCCCACTTCTATTCTTGATTCCCCATAGTCTGTTGTCATCAGAGCAGCTAGACTAAACCTTTAAACATAGATTTCACATCATGCCACTCTTCTGTTGATTTGCACCAGCCTCCACTTCTCATCCTCACTAAAAGCACATAACTAATGTGTTCCCTGGTGCACACTATGTGGTGTGTGAAGAAAGATTAATAATTGTTCTCTTGACTTCCACCTGTTAAATATAACAGTGCAAACACAGATTATACCTTCACAGTGCACTGCATATTGTAAAAAATCTGTTTTTTCTTTGATCTTAATAACATGCAAACAGTTCATTTCCACATAGGGCAATCTTTAAGAAATGTACCTACCTGTAACAACCAAGCGAGTTGTGCCATTTGCTTTTCCAAACTGGTTTTCTGCTATACAGGTATAAGTTCCAGCATCAGCTTTAGTCACATTGGCTATTTTAAGTCCTCCATCTTTTAAAAAAGAAATTCTAAAGAAAATATAAATTAGACAAATAAATGCATAATAGTCATTTTTTCCAAGTAAATAGCAAATTTTTAATAGAAGTAGTGCCTTAAGCTAGTATTTTTAAGGGTATATAAACAAGTCCTTAGTCTTCTTGGGAATAAGGAACATTAAAAGAAAATTTACACATAAACACACGTATACACACACACAGACACAGCTGAGTAATAAAAGATGCTCTCTCAATTTGAGCTTTTCTTGACATTTTTATGCAGCATTACTTAACAGCATTATTTAACATTACACCTACTTTCAGGGGTGCCTTTATCAAATAAGTGTGAAATATCTTCTAAAAATATATAGTGTGTAGATTGTCCATGATGGGCTAGCCTTATCAGTTTGGAGAAAATAGAAAATAGACATGACATGAATTCCCTTAACTTTGAAATAGTATATTTCTTGAGAAGTGAGAAACTCTCTTTCCTTTCATAATGAACTTGGGAGAGTCACATTTAACCCAATATAAATTCAAATTTTGCAAAATAATATTCATGGTCACCTGTGAGCTATTGCAAATTATCTGGGCAATACAAATGAACCTTACATTAGAGTTTCTGAGCATATGCTTAAAGCACTTAAAGCTTCTTTATCTATCTAATTAATTAAGGAAATACAAATGAGTGTCTTACATGTGCTATGCATTATGAGACTCTCTGGGATAATAGTGTGAACAAGATGAAAAGTCTCTACTTTCATGGAAATAACAGTCTACTGAGCAGCACAGACAATAAATAACCAAATTAGGGAGAGAAGTTCAGATATTTGAGAAATATTCTGAAGGAGACAAACAGGGTGACACAATAAAGAACAACATCTGTAAAGAGGTTCCAGGATAGGGTACCTTAGACTATTTCTTAAAAGAGGTACCATTTCAAATGAGAAAGAAGAATGAGAAAAGGTTTGCCTGTCATTAGTCAGACCT
Source organism: Canis aureus (assembly GCF_053574225.1). Taxonomy (NCBI): domain Eukaryota; kingdom Metazoa; phylum Chordata; class Mammalia; order Carnivora; family Canidae; genus Canis; species Canis aureus. Next base: position 19,031,141 of record NC_135629.1, on the reverse strand, counting down.
ATAAATCTTAATTGCCCATCTTGTCAGCCCATAATCATTTCCCCTTTCTTTGAATTCTTACAATCTTTATCACCTATACTATACATCTAGTAGTTAGGATGCCTTTTATCTTGTATGATTCATATCTTTGGTATGTGAGTGTTATATCTATCCAAACATAAGATAAACTTCTTAAAAAGGTTTCTAACCCCAATGTCAGCATTGTATGATATACGTAAACCATCGTCAATAAGTGTTTCCAACTTTTAGGCTATACAGTAGACAGGAAGGTTACATCAGAGTATAGTGGACGATCTCAACTCAATTTCTATTATCCTGTTTGACATAAGATTTTGAAGTGAGTGTCAAAAGTGCTATTAATCTGAGTTTATGTTTCAAAAATACGTAAGATATGTATTTTATATTACACCTATGTATTTTAATGTATTTTATATAAACCACATATATTCCTTTGATGACCTGAAATTCACTTTCACTCAAATCTTAGTTTCATTTTCTTGAGTGAGAAAGCGGTGAAATTAGAGCCAGCACATAGAGACCTGCTCATGATCCCAGGTAGAGTATCCACGATAGTTTGTTGCTCATGTGATTTTTTTTTTTAATATGTCAAGGCATGTTTGAAACAAAAGGGTTTGAGAACAATGGCCTAGAAAGCTAATCAGGGAACACAGAGCATTCTATTTTCCTTTGAAGAGCAAGTTCAAGGATTGAAAATGCCGAGAACTTTCCTAGGTAGCTGTGAAAAAGGCGTTGTATCTGATTTCTCTCATGGAACCCTGATTACTTTGTTGGGTATGAAATGCACAATGATCACTTTTCTCAAAGAGGTAATCGTAGAAGAATCTCTTTATTCCTTACCTTCTCAGGAATAAAGATTTTCTTAGTGTGCAATAATAACAGAAAGAGGAGACCATGCAGAGGGACACAAGCAAATAGAACACTTAGCATATGGAGACTGTTTTGAGAAACATAGGGAGTGGGGCACCTGGGTGGCTCAGTGGTGAAGCGTCTGCTTTCAGCTCAGGGCATGATCCCAGGATCCGGGGATCGAGTCCCACATGGGCTCTCCGCATGGAGCCTACTTCTCCCTCTGCCTATGTCTCTGCCTGTCTCTCATGAATGAATAAATAAAATCTTAAAAAAAAAACATGGGGGGTAACCTGAAAGAAATATAAATCTGATCATGTAATTCTGTCATAATGCCCAATCCTGGCTTCTCTGCCGTCACATTTCGTATTGGAGAAAAATTATTACATCCTAAGCCTGATAAGTATTTTCTCATCAGAACCCCGCCTCGCTCTAACTTCGTGAAGCCTCGTGAATTCTACTCCTTGTTTGTTTTTCTCCAGTCACACATACTTTCTTTTAAATGCTTTTATGCTTCTTGTCTTGGTGCTTTGTGAACTCTGTTCCTTATGTCTGGGTAATGTGTACTTAACCTTCAGATTTTGGCCAATTCCTGAACCATGGGTCAGACTGGATATTCCATTAAATGATGATACATCACTTAATGATGATACATATTTTGTACCTTCTCTATAGCATTTGACAACTGTCCAATTACATATTTGTATGCTTATTTTACTACAATTTCCTCCTCTAGTAACCTCAGTAAGCTCTCTGGAGGTAGGGAGAGTGTCTAGATAGTGTCTGAATAATTCACCACTAAATTTCTAGAGCCTTGAATCATTCCTGACACAGAGTAAATGTTCAAAGTTGATACTTGTTGAATGAACAAATGACTGTGTGCTTTTAAGACTCACTACAAAAGGACTAAAATTAGTGAAGGCAAGTTGCAAGGCACTGAGGACTTTTAGAAATTATAAGAAAATAAATTCAAAAAGTGTGCAAACCATTATACAAATATGCATGTATATAAATATATATACATATGTGTATATTTATGTTTTATATATATCTATACATATGCATATATATATATATATATATATATGCATACAGTTGGCCCGTGAACAACACAGGTTTGAACTGCAGGGGTCCACTTATTTACAGATTTTAATACAGTACCATAAATGTATTTTCTCTCTTTTATAATATTCTTAATAAGACTTTATTATAATAATATATACTGCATATAACATACAGAATATGTGTTAATTGACTGTTTGAGCTATTGATAAGGCTTCCAGCCAATAGTGGGCTCTTAGTTAAGTTTTTGGGAAACCGAAGTTACATTGGATTTTCCACTTTGCATGGAGATGGCACCCTCAACCCCCATGTTGTTTAAGAGTCAACTGTGTAAATATATATGTGGAAAAATGAAAGATAAGACAATAGAAGGCAAGATGAAAAGAATTTAGAAATTCCTAGGATAAGAGGACTAGAAATCTACTTCTACGCAGAAAGAAGTTAAGAAGGAGGGAGAAACTGAATAAAGGTGGGAAGAAAGGGAAACGGGAATGTAGGGAAAAGAGAGTAAGAGAAAAGCCTCTGAAAAAGGTTGATGCTCCTGACCCACTTTACTTGCTAATCCTATCTGTAAAAATTTTGGGCCACGACCCTCAAAGAGGATAGGACTTGACCATTGCATTGCTCAATAAATTTAACTTATCTTTGCTAGTAAAAAAAATATAAATAAATAAATAAATAAATAAATAAATAAATAAATAATAAATAAAATTTAAAAATGCAGCTTTGCTGGAAATTTTCATATGGAAAGAAAGCAAGCTAGAGGATGGTTATGAAGAGGTCTTAAAGATATTTAAATAGTGAGGCTACTTCCTCTGCTCTGAGTTAGAGGCTGGAGGTAGAACTGGAAGCTCCAGGAAGCTGGGCAACTGACCACTTCCAAGGTTAGCAAGCATGAATCCAAAGTAAAATTGTCTCTGGTTGACTGAATACATTTTCACCTGAAGCTCAGACCTTCAGATTTAAGTGTCCCACAGCAGAGAGAGGCCATTTCAGATACCTTCACATGCTATGAATTAGTGTAACAGCTAACCTTCCACTACAAATATAGAACTATTAGGGATATTGGAAGAGCTACAAAACCTTCAGTGCATGAGGTTTAGTAGCTATAAATGAACAAATCTATCTTCACAACTATGCCAAGATGAGGAATAGTTTCAAAAACAAGGCTAACAATTTAGGAATCACACAGACTCCAAAATAAACATATTGACTCTTAAAGAATGCAAACTCTGTACATTGTAAAATTTTGAGCTAATTGGGTATTTTCTTCCTAAATTGGTTCTTCCAGTAAGATCTAAGAGGCCCACAGGGCATTTCACACAACATAAAAATAAACAATATTCAGTAAATGGATGGAGTAATTGTTTCTCAAAAGAAAACCTTCAATAACCCATGCTTCCCTACAGAGATCCAAAGTGAAAATTTTATACCACTTCAGTATAAATGAAATTGCTTTCTAAGCTATCTGGGAACACGTTTGCTGGAAATGGATAGAGCTGAAAATGTAGATAACAATGAGTGACTCTAAGTCTTGGCACAAAGTTAGATTTATGAGATTAACATTCAAAAATGTGGTACTCCAGTTTCCTATGAAAAACGTAGAATTTAAATCACTGTGGCATTTTTAACTCCTTCATCGGTTTTATAATATACCTTTATATATCCCCCTTTATCAGGCCTTCCTTTCACAGTACAAGAGGTTAATTATCTTACTTAACTTTGTGCAGTCTGTGGTTAGTTTAGGATAAGTAAACTTAATTGCTCTAAGCTGCTCTAATGTAATTCTGAATTCTGTAATTCAGTGGTGGCATTGAATTTATGACTGTTAAGAAAAGCTGTTTGTTCAGAAAGTTGACTTGTTATCTAGGCAACACTGACCTGTACTTTATGATGACATATAACCATCCATAATGACACAGTATGTTTTAGAATGGGAACAGTGTGGAATATTATGCATGCAAGGCAGGATTTCTGAATATATTGTTTTACTCTTGCTTAAGTTCTGAATATTACGGTAATTTATTCAACTTGAATTTTAATAAACACGCTGCAACTCTACATTTTCTCAGGAAGCACATCTCAGTGGAGATGAAATCACATGAGATTGTAATGATTAAACTGCTGTATAGAAAATAACAAGGCTATTTTGGACTTGACTTTCTGAGTACATATTCGAAGAGATGGATGCTTACAATTAGCCGTAAGAGAAAAGTACTCACAATGCATATATTATAGGATAAATACTGACAGTTAAGAAAAGCAAATATAAATTGATGAAAACGCATGAGAAAATAAGTCAGTGAAAAAGAGCACAAAGCGTACGTTCTCATTTGCAGCTCCCTCTCAGCCACAAATGCTTGGTGAAAGAACTTCTTGAGTTCAAAGACAACGTGTACATGCTATTTAGGAAAATATTAGAATTTTTATTCTTTTAGCTAAACCATCTTGGACTTTTGTCTTATAAATTCAATTAGGTTAGTGATTTATTGGTTGGAAAATCTCTGAGGAAAAGAGACGCAGAGTAGAGAAAATTCAGCTGTTAATTATCCTATTTTTGAGTAAGCACTAGGCTAATAATATGAGGTGCTGTTATTTTTTTGGACACACACATTACATGGAACAGGCACCTGAGATACTAGAGAGATGTACTTTTTCCATATCAATTAATATTTTTTATATTCAGAAGAAGAGAAGCAATGATAAAGGAACATGAGCATTTCTTTTATAAAAGCTTACCAAAATATGTGCATGTTGACAAATAAATCTGGAGCTCGGTTTTTGTTACAACAGTGATGTGACAGTTTTTTTTTTTTCTAAAATGGACTCAAGCCATAGATAAAAAGGCTCTTAAAGGGGATTTCCATAAAAAAACAAAAACAAAACAAAAACAAAGAAAGGGGGATTTCCAATTTGAATAACTATAAAACTACTCATCTAAGTAATTCATTAATTAGGTAATGAATTATTAGGGCTGAAGTAGTCCATTTGAAACATTAAAATCTTTATATAAGGAAGTATCTGCAAAAATGATAAATACTCTAATGTATGAAGGAGTAAACCAAACAAGACAAATAAACAACCTTCTAATGGCTCATGTATTTAAAAGAAAACTTCAAAGATAATACTTATTGATATTCAAAGGGACGTTATACTTCACACTATTCTTTCCTGCTTGAGAGACAGATTTTTAAGTGAAATCAATGAAAATCAAAATGTCAGCTCTATTACTTATACTATACATAAAGCTGATTCAAAACTGCTTAAGTGAACAGCATGGTTTTCTGATATTTCATTCCTGAATTAGACAGATCTAAGCACCCTGGCTCAGGTGAAAACACCAGGCCTCTCCCTGTAAAGGAAAAAGAGAACATCAAAATACATTCATTCTCTACAGGAAGGCAGACACCAAAGAGAAAGGAGGGGAGCCCAACATCGGGCTCCATCTCATGACCTGAGCTGAAATCAAGACTCAGATGCTTAACCAACTGAGCCATCCAGGCACCCCAGGGAACCACACTTTGAGTAACAGTATTCTAAGCTATGCCTATCAGATTCTTCCTCCTTCAACTTTAATTTGTGACATAAAGACAAAAATGATGCTTAGCTCATTCACTCCAGCACCTGCTTTGAGAAGATGGTGCAATCTCTTCTACTAGGATTTCTGGAGTCCCTTGGTTTTCTGCTCATCTCTGAAACATTTTCTGCACCTTATCTAATAATTCTGAGTAACATCCCTGAATTAGTTTTTAGCTACAGTTCCCAAATTCCTAAAGGATACAAGCAACCACAAATGGTGCCACATAAATAGTATTTTTTCCATGTATATTTGTCATCTTAACTATATGAAGGACTCAGATGCAATCTTCCATATAGAGAGGACCAGGTTTTATCACAAATCAAGAGTGGCCCAAAAACATCGGCCTTGATATTGGGTTCTTGCATGATAGAATGGTTCTGGCCCCACTATCCCAACTCCAAGGTCATTTTTATTTTCGATATTCATCAGTATAGAAGTGGCCATTCACTTATGCAGTGTAACTAAACTGGTTGGGAAACAGGGTTCTTAGAATATTTGAAAAGTGTGAGAACTCTATGCAGAATAAATACACAGACACATACATAACCATTAGAACAAATGTGATACAATTCAAGATGTTCTATGGACATCAGGTTGGCAACTCCTGCTAGCAATTCAACTCATCCAATGATAAAAGACTGTGTTTGAAAACTTTTTCTCTTGGATGCATCAGTGTTAGTTGTTTTAGATGCACCTTATTAAGATTTTCCTTCATGATGACTGTGTACTTTTGGTGGTTAGCTCCTTAAAACTTATCTTCCACAAAAATGTAAACTTTAATATTAGTTCAATTGACTCTTTAAGCACTGACTCTTCATTTTCACAGCAGCCCCTTCTGAGTACCCTACATTCTTGACACCAAACATAATCTTGAAACAATTTCTATTTCAAGCTCACTAAAAACATTATGTGGGAAATAATATGCATGGAAAATTAGCTAGAAGAAATGTGGTCTATCTCTTTCTTGAGAGCCTCGAGGCTTACTACTCAAAGTTATGCTTGGATTGCAAAGAAGAAAAAAAAAACCCTTTAATATTCATTGAAAAGTCACTGTGTTTTTTAAAGATTTATTTTATTCATTCATTTGAGAGAGAGAGAGAGCAAGCATGAGCAGGGAGGAGGGTCAGAGGAAGAGGGAGAAGCAGACTCCCTATTGCGCAGGGTGCTCAACGTGGGATTTGATCCCAGGACCCAGCGATCATGACCTGAGCCAAAGGCAGATGCTTAATGGACTAAGCCATCCATGTGCCCTGAGAAGCCATTGTATTTAATTTTAAGAATGCAGACTTAGTACTACATTACTCAATGTTCTCTTCATGAAAATCCATTGGATTTGGATATACACATTTGCAAATGTATGCCTAGGAAGAGTTGCATATTTGCTTATCAAATGGGTTCATTTCACCTTATGGACATCATGAGTTGTGCAACTGGCAGTATTTTTCTCTGCTCATTTTTAGCACAAAGCTCTGAGCCAAAATTGAGCATCTCAACTAAATTGGATCCATTGACCTATGTTTTATAAATTTGCCTCAGACACTCATCCAACAAGGATTTATTCAACATGTACTATGGATCAGGCTCTATAAGAGGCAGTAAGGATTCACTGGTAAGAATTTAGGCTGTTCTGATATAACTTACATTCTAGGCAAGTGGAATGCTGGCATCTTTTTTTTCCTCCTCAATTTCTTCTCCTCAATATACACTTTGTGTATACTTTGATAAACTGTCTCAAGTTCTTTTAGAATGAGACATGATATGAGTAAATGGAAAAAACTAGAAGACAAGTTATTATAATGAGGTTAGAGTAACAAAGAAATAATAAATAATAAACATAGTGAGGTATCAATATTTTTAAGTACCTAGAAAAACGTAGAACTTATATCCAGTTTTGAAATACTACCATTTTCCCAATTAAGTAAATTAATAAATACTGTGGAAAATAAAGTGCCTGATCAAATATTAAAAGTAAAGTTAGACATGCCTCTTTCTTTAGTATTTGAAGGTAAAAGGTCAGGAGATATTTTTTTCCCAAACAAGATTGATTTTTATATATTCAACCTCAATTATAGATTTTTTTTCTAGACTTCATACTCATAAAGGGTCAAACACTCATCTTCTTATAGAAACTGCTCTAGCAATGAAATTATCATTATTATAGAACTTAAAAATATCACTAATAAAATCAGGAAGTGGAAAACAAGTCAAAGTTCACAATCAATTGTTTTTAAGCTTATTAGGCAGTAAGAAATTTAACTCAGTGTACCAACTCATTAAAATTTATATAACAGATCATAAATTATGAATAACACCTTTTAACATCAGAATGTAGGAGGTAGCAACCAGCAACCATCACTACTGAAACATGCTTATTCTTTTTTTATGGAAGTACAATGGTACCTCACCAATCATCCATTCATCTACCCATCCATCCACGCCTATTTCTGTTAACGGTTCATGTAGGAGGAAGAATTAAGATAAGGATCTTTTTTATTTTCAATAGGAAATCCAAAGTAGAAATTTGCTTAAAAAAACAATTTTTGTATACTTTAAAGAAATTTTTGTGGCAATTTAAATAAGAAAATTATAGGGGGCATCTCGGTGGCTCAGTCAGTTAAGCAGTTAACTCTTGTTCTTAGCTCAGGTCTTGATCTCAGGGTCTTGATCTCAGGGTTGTGAATTCAAGCCCCATGTTGGGCTCCATGCTGAGTGTGGAGCCTACTTAAAAAAGAAAAGGAAGGAAAAGAAAAGTATAGGTATTTTTAAGAAACAAAAAAACTGCTCAAAAAATAATGAAACTCACTTCAACAGGTGTTTTTTGAGGACTTAAATTGTGCTGAGTGTTTTGGAGAATAAGATTAATAACTAGCCCTTACCCTTTGAAGACTTACAATCTAATGGTTGAGAGGCATACACATAGTTCATGCACAACTAACCATAAAATGTGATCATGTGGTATGAAGATTTTTATAACTAAGGAACAAATTCATCCAACTCTACCTTTAAAATATATGGTATCTTTTTTCTTTAGTTCATCCACTGTTACCCTAAGTCAAGCTTCCAGTCAATCTTGTCTTGTCAACTACAAATTGCTTTCTCATCAGATTTGTGCTACCTTCCTTTCTCTCTTCAACCCACTCTCCATACTTCAGCCAGAGTTTTCTTTTAACCAGATCATGTCACATTCCTGCCTTAAGACCTCCAATTATTCTTATTCTATTTAAAATAAAATCCAACATTTTTATCATGGTCTTTATGGATCCCATCTCTGAGACTTCATTTTATTAATCAATTATTTATTTATTTATTTATTTATTTATTTATTTATCTTATATAAATATATTTTTTTTCTGAGACTTTATATTTTGTTACTGTCCTGATCAACACATGACACCTCAGTGACACTGGTTTCCTCCTGATTCTCAAAGACATCCATTTCATTTCCATCTGTAGGCCTTTGTTCTTGTTGGAGTGTCTTCCTGGAAGGTCCTTCTCCCAATTCTTGGCATGATACATTGCTTCTTACCATTTAGTGTTCTGCCCCAAAATTATTTCTTTAATGAAGCTTTTCATTTTAAATAAAACTCTATATAATTATATATATATATTAATATTTTTTTATTTATTCATGAGAGACACAAAGAGAGAGAGGGGCAGAGACAAAGGCAGAGGGAGAAGCAGGCCTGATGTGGGACTTGATCCCTAGACTCCAGGATCATGCCCTGGGCCGAAGACAGGCGTTAAACTGTTGAGCCACCCAGTGATCCCTATATATTTTTACTTTACAGTAAAGAAATTATCTTTTTAACTTACATGTACTCTGCTTCTCCCTTCTGCAACTTCTATGAGGTCTTTTCAACTTATCTGCATTCTGTATTTCCCTTCTGCAAGTCCCATGAGGAAGGGACCATGGCTGAATTGTTCGTGAGGTTTCCTTAGGACTCAGGGTAAATCATGACACATGGGATGTGCCAGGTTGCACTTTTCAAAGGTGGCCACAGTTAGATTTCCCATCCCACCTGCTCCTCTAGAATCTTGCTATGGTCTCATCAAGAGGTAGAGTCTAATTCTGCTGCCTGTGAATCTGATTAGCTTAGTGATTCCTTAATAACCAATGTAATGTTAGAAAAGTGGGATATTGCATCTTCTGAGCCTAGATTACTCACCTTCCATTATGCTGTCTTGAACATTCACTCATGAACCCATTAGCTGTCTTGTAGGCATTTCAACTCCCTAAAGCCACCATTGTAAGGCAGTGCAAACTAGCCTATGTGGAGAAACCACATGGAAAGGCCTTGGGACTGCCATAGAGAACAGAGGGTATAGGCAGCTCCAGATCTTCTGGCTGTAGCCACTACTTGACTCCAGTCATAGGAGACAAGATGAGCTAATACCTAGTCAAGCCTTTTCCCAATTTCTGACCTACAAAATAGTGAAATCTAACAAAGTGACTGTTTTAGCACCATTGACTTTCAGGGTGATTGGTATGCAGCAGTAAGTAATGGGAACAGATGTTAAACAAATATTTGAGTAATAAATGAATGTTGAAATGAACAAACATGTATGGAGCAGAGCCTGAGGCTACAAGGATAGATAAGGAAAAGGCTTTTTGAGAACCCAGGTAAGATGGCCTCTGCACAAATAGTTCTAGTATACTGTGTTAGATGATACAACTGGATAAAGAAACCGCAAGGATAAAGCAGAAGAAAGAGTAATTAATCTTGCCTTCTGGAGGAAGGTTTCCCACCATGAGTAACAATAAGCTGGGCCTTGAGTGATAAGTTTGGGTTTTGTAGATTGAGAAGAAAAGATACTGTAGCCAGAGGAAATTACAAGAGCAAAAAACGGCAGGATGAAATGAGAACTCTGTCTCTTTCTCCTTTCTTTTAACATTTATTCAAAAGACAGTGGTATGCACCTCTGTCCTCTAACTTGATAGTGTTAAAAGAGTCATTATTGTTACTTTGAGAGAAAGCATCTGATTTTTCCTATCTTAGCCATATTAGTAGGAAAAAAAGAAAAGGTAGAATGGGATGATAATACCGGTTTCTACAACAGCATTGATATTTTTTTCTTTTAGTTTTCAGTGAGAACAAGGATATAGAACATTGACTGGGCTGTAGGCAATTATGCATGGGATTTGGGGGCTTGAGTGAGAAATGCTCTATGACCAAACAGTTGTGGTACGAGTGAACACACCCACTAAGTAAAACACTGACCAAGTATGGGTATGAATTAATTACTAGGTTCTAACAAGGAACTGGCTTCAAGTAGATTCATGTCCAGCACATTCAAATTCATTAACCAGCTTCACCCTATAAAAATCATTACACTGACAAAATATTTTTAAACTGACCTTAACTTTTTAAAAAAGATATTTATTTATTTATTCATGAGGCACACAGAGAGAGAGAGAGGGAGAGAGAGGCAGAGGGAGAAGCAGGCTCCATGCAGGGAGCCCCATGTGGGGCTCGATCCAGGGACTCCAGGATCATGTCCTAGGCTGAAGGCAGGTGACCAACCGTTGAGCCACCCAAGGAATCCCTTAAAGTGGCCTTAACTTTTATAAGTTAATTCATAAAAATCATATTTGAAATATGGAAACATGGTCATCTGCAAAATTTAGCTGAAACGGTTTTTGAAAGTAGCAATTTCTTAGGGTGCCGGGGGGCTCATTTGGTTAAGCTTCCAGCTTTGGCTCAGGTCATGATCTCATGGCCCTGGGATTGGCTGATGGGATCTGTGCTCAGCAGGGAATCTGCCTGAACCCTTCCTTGCTCTGCCCTTCCCCCTACTCATGTTTTCGTTCTCTCTCTTAAATAAATAAAATCTTTTATAAAAAAGAAAGCAGCAATTTTCTTTAATAACATTTAGGTAAATTTTATTTATTTAAGAAGGTTTAAATAATGGAAAACTCAATTAAGAGTTGTAAAACACAAATAACTTACTCATATTTCTTTTTAACCCAGTGCTGTTATCCCTAAAGTAACAGAGCAACATGATGAAAACACTTAATATTGAAAACAACATTAATAGCAACAGGTACCTTTTCCTGAAAACATCTGGACGCTATTATAGTAGATGCTTCACATACATTATCTTGTTTACTTTTTAAATGTAATTTAAGTTCAATTAATTTACATATAATGTATTACTGGTTTCAGAGGCAGAGGTCAGTGATTCATCAGTCTTCTATAACACCCAGTACTCATTATATCACATGCCCTCCTTAATGTCTGTTACCCAGTTACCCAATTTCCCCATCCCTCTCCCCTCTAGTGACCCTCAGTTTGTTTCCTATGCTTAAGAGTCTCTTATGGTTTGTCTCTCTGATTTTGTCTTTATTTTTTCCTCTCTTCTCCTATGATCTTCTGTTTTGTTTCTTAAATTCCACATGAGTGAGATCATAATTGTCTTTCTCTGATTGAATTATTTCACTTAGCAAAATATCCTCTAGTTCCATCCATGTCTTTGCAAATGGCAAGATTTCATTGTTTTTTGATGGCTGAGTAGTATTCCATTGTATATATACAAATCTTTTGTATCTATTCATCTGTCGATGGACATGTGGGCTCTTTCCCTAGCTTGGCTATTGTGGACTTTGCTGCTATAAACATTGGGGTGCAGGTGCCCCTTTAGATCACTACTTTTGTATCCTTGGGGTAAATACCCAGTAGGGCAATTGCTGGGTCACAGGGTAGCTCTATTTTCAACTTTTTGAGAAACCTCCACACTGTTTTCCAGAGTGGCTGCATCAGCGTATATTCCCATGGACTGTGTACAAGGGTTCCCCTTTCTCTGCATCTAAACTATCTTATTTTTTATCTTTACAACTAGAGCCCATTGGGATAAAGAAATGTAAGAGAAATGAGGCTGAGACAGAGTTGGACATAATTTTTTTGAAGAAAACTTTGTCCTTTCTTTGCTTGTCAGGGAAGGTCAGTATTTTTGTCCAACGTTTGCTTAAGAGTATGTGCCAAGCAAATACCACCTAACAGACTAGCTAACTTTGCAATAAGAATTTCTGGCCCATTTTACAAATAAGGTAATACGACTCAGAGTTATAAATGAAAGAGCCAAGATTAAACCCACATCTTTCTGATTCTGATGCTTTGTTCTTTCCATGTGTTAAAATTAAATCAAGAAGGAAATCAAACCTACATTTAGCTTCATCGAGCACAGTGAATAATGTGCATAGTACTTAGTATGCTGCATGCCAATTAGGCATAAATAATTCACATAAATAATGATACAAATACATACTTAGAAACATAGATGCCAAAAAAAATTAAAAAAAGAAACGTAGATGCCTGTGGTTAATGGGAGAAGCTCTGTAGGCATGTTCTGGTGGCTGGAGGGTGGGGGATGGCAGAGAGGAAGTGATTAGGATGGCTTCCCAAGAGCCATATCCCAAATCAAAAGTCTGGATTGCATTGGTTCTCCTCTTAATTATCTTCACTGTTAAATGCTAGCTTAATCTTCTAATAGGGCATGAGATGTAAGGGACAAATGTGCCCTTTCCTGTTCTCTTTATAACTGGAAGCATGAGAGAAATGGAGGTGTGATAGGAAGCCCAGACAAGGAAGGGGGCTGTTCTCTACTCTCTGAAACTGTTGTATCCTTAACCAGGTATCTAAGTGTCCCCTTTAATAAAAATGATCTTCTGATGTTCATCTCCTTTGAAGGAGAGAGATGGTTCTTTATCTGGGAAAGAACCCAGGTCAGGCCTTCTTATATTCCTGTCATATATGAACTTTAGCACAGACACAAATGGAATAAATACCCAGTTTCATCTCTGTCTATGCCATCAATCATTTTGTTCAGATGGTGTCTTCCCTACTCTTTTGCCCTGTTAGATTTTATAGGTCCTTCAAATTGTAGCTCCCGGGTTGCTTCCTTAGAGATGCCTCTCCTTATAGGGAGCTGCTTTCCCAGTTTGCAAGGCTGAGACAGCATTTCTTCCCTGTGCTTCTTACTCGCTTCTGTACACCTCCATTATAGACAAGGTGGTAATTTCCGGTTTCTTTGGGACAGTACAGTTTATATATGTTGTCTTGGAGGTAATTACCAGCAGTGCCCCCTTTCTAAGTTTATAGAATAAATTCTATATGGTCACTTTGATCATACAATCTATCCCAGTGTAACTGATGGCTAACTTTTCCAAATTTGTAATAAACTATGAGTGGGCTCTTTAAGTGCCCTTGCTGTTTTGTATTAATCTGTGTATTCCCAGGGCTAGGGACAGCCTGCATTGTTGAATAAAGACAAATTAGTGGACAATAGGAGTACCTTCCCTGTAGATAGGGAGCAGAGATGTCAATCTTTATTCAACTAATATCCAAGCTGAAAGTGGTAACATCATTGATTATTAAATCAATAAGATTTAATTATTTATATGAGAGACACAGAGAGATAGGCAAAGGGAGAAGCAGGCTCCCTGTGAGGAGCCTGATGCAGGACTCGATCCCAGGACCTTGGGATCATGACCTGAGCCAAAGGCACACACTCAACCACTGAGCCACCCAGGTGCCCCAACATCACACATATTAAATACAATTCTCCTTTGATTTTCTAAGTTCACCAGTTAAAGATTAAGTTGGAGCCAAGGGCATAAGGAGTGAAGAATTACCTGATATCTTAGCTCTTTGCCCAGGGTAGATGAACTGAAATTGAGCTTCCATACTTATCTGGCAGTTGTGAAGTCACAGCTGTTTAGATGAGTAGACTAAAGATGAAAGGGAAGATAACAGAATCCAGCTCTTTGGGTGAAAGAGAGCATCAGAAGGCAGAAGAGAAGGGAGCAGCATTTGCAACAGTATGAAACAAACAAACCAGATTCTCTGTGATAAGAGACAGAGGAGCCAAGAAATGTGGGGGAATGGGGAAGGGAAGGAGACAGAAACTTTGGCGAAGGAATCCTTATTCTTTATCTAAGAGCTTGAGACAAGAGAATGTGCCATCTAACAGATTTTCTGGATAGTAACAGAGTTCCTAGACACATCTTTACAGAGCACGACTGTGGCGACTAGTAGTAGCAGTGGTGGAAATGCCAAGTGATTCTTGCTCTGACAGAATTATTCTGGTTACTGGCAAAAGTTTCAATTCTGCTTTTAGGTGCTGTCATGGAATCGCTCAATGTCTCACAGAAGGCAGAAGTCACCTGTTGGGAGCATTTTTTTAAGCCTTTCAATTTCTCTATGAAACTACTCATGAATTCAGGATGAAGTGCATATAAAATTGCATGTAAATTTTTGCTTAAAATTAAAGTATAATTTATATATAATGTAATTCACCCTGTTTGGTATGCAATTCTTTGAGTTTTAATAAATCAATGTGGTCATGTAGTCACTGTTACAGTCAAGACCTAGAACAGTTCCCTGACCCTTAAAAGTTCCCGCATGTCCCTGAATAGTCAATCCCTCTACCTAATCTGGCAACAGTGATCATTGTTTTCTGTCCCCAAGGCTATACCTTTTTCAGCAATGTGATATAAATGGATTTATACAGAATATAATATTCACTGCATTTTTAAAGCCAGTTTCTAACTATATGTAAGAAGCATGTTAAGAATTGGTTAATACATTTTAAAAGCGTTATGTGGATTATGGCTATTAATATTTGGAAAAAAAACTTTGCTATTTCTTTCTTTAAAAAGCATTTAAATTTCTATAATATTAAATGCTGCCTAGAACATCTGAAACAATTTTAATGTGTTTAATTAGAAGTAATGGGCCATTCTTTGATTCTCTTTTGAATTGAGGCTATTGCAATAAAATATTTACTATTATAAGTAATAGCATTCAACTGAAAGCCCCATTTTTAAAAATAATTGGCTAATGCATTTTAAGTACCACTAAGTGATAGAGAAAAGCTAAACATTCTTTAAAATATGCCAACTGGCTATTTCTTCTTGAATACCATGCCTGGTTGCATTCTCTAGAGTCTTTTCCAATTTTACTTTGCTTAAAGGAGAAAAAACATCCTATTTCAATTCCAGTCTTCTTTGAAAATATGTGGATTATAAGCAAATGAATTGAAGAACACTAAAACACTGACACCTGTGAACTACCACTGACCACTCAAAGGGGCAGGGCATTTCTATTTATTCAGAAAACCTGTTTCTTGCAAAGGGGAAAAAACACAATAACTTCTCTCAGTATGGATGATACAAATATAAGCAAAACAGAACAAAAAAGCAAACAACTTTGCTCAGTAATGACGCTAGCAATTTCGAAGATTAGGATATCTGCATATCAAGTGATTTAACATTGACCTTTACTTAGTAAATCGATTACTTATAAATTATGACTAGAAGCCATTTAACTAAGACTGTATAAACAGGCTTCCTCTATCCATAACTTGTTTCCATGAGCTTCAGAGATATGGTGCTGACTCTTTACCATTTAATGCTATGTGCCTTCCAAGACAATTTTATTTAGTGCCATGGTTTCAGCTACCATGTCGTGCTCAGAACACCTAAATGTCTATCGGTAGCTCAAGTCTTTCTCCTGAGTTCCAGATTCATTTAGTCAACCCCTGTATGCTCACATATATAGTTGGATTTTCAACAAGGACTTCAAACACCAAAAATCCCAAGTAGTACTTATATTTGTGCTTATTCCTTCTGCTCTTTCTGTAATGTTCCCTGTCTCACTGAATAGGTCCTGATGTCTAAGCTGGAAATTTCGGGTTCATCCTTGACTCTTACCTTCTCTTCAAATCATTAATCTAATCAACTCATAGGTCCTGTGGATTTAACCCCTTCTCAAACTCCTCAATACTTCTCTGTCTTCTCACTGCCCTTTCTTTAGTTCAGGCTAGAAAACTTTCTTGTTCAGGTTGATGAAATGCTATGAATTGAGATTTTTGCCTCAAGTCTTCCTGCCACTCCAATCCATGTTCCCTGTTGCCACCATTGTGATCTTTCTTAAAGAACATAATCAAAATTAAACTTGGTCTTTTAATTCTGCTACTTGGATTTTACTCTGTTGCTTCTCAGCACCTGTGGAGTAAAGCCCAAGCTTCTTGATTTGGTTTACACATCATTCCCAGTAAGATTCTGGTTCACCTCTACCGCCCCGTTCTGTCTACATCCGTCCTCACAAGGCATGTTAAGCTGAAGCTGCTCAAGTTCCTAAACCACCCTTTACCCTGTGCCTTTGCACATGCTCTTCCTCTGTCTGAAGCATTCTTCTTCAGGGAACTCTAGTCATCTTTTAAGTCTTGCTGAACATATTACATTCTCCAGAAGGCCTGCACAGATCCCTGATTTGGAGAGGGGGCCCTCTCTGGTAATCACCAAACATACTGCACTTTCCTAATTAAGTTTTATTGTAACTGCTCTGTGTTCTTTTGTTGGTATACCCCCAAAAAGCTACAAGCAAGAATATGGACTTATTTGATAAAAATTAAATATCTGGTGCCTAGCACACAGTAGGCACTCAAAATAATTTTCCAATGAATGAATGAGCACTTGATTTTGAGACCTCAGGAATCACTACTTGCATTTTAAGCTCTTGCAATCTATTCAGAGCAGCTTTTCTAAGACCCCTGCTGGGAAGTAATTCCTTTATTACCTTAGCTTGAAATGCTCTCTCGACCTCAAAGCAATAACACCGATTTCTTCAAAATGATACTGTAATTTAGGTGTCTCACTGACTTAGATCCCCATTACTACAGCTGATGCATTAATTACAAAGCTGTTATTGTGCTGATATAAAAACTTACAAACCAGGTTGATTATAATCATTCAAATGTACTGTGTGATTTACATCGTAGACATATTTATTAGTTTATACAATTTTTAAGACATTTTTAATCCTTAGATGGTTTTTCCTAATTTAGACTTTATTTTTTTCCCTGATTTAGGCTTTACATAATAATGTATGTATTGGCTTAATCAAAGGTTTATTTGCCACCAGCATTCCCTACACTAAATTGGAGAAAGGTTTCCTACTTATAAGTTTCTCATTCACCGACAAACCCAAGTTCACATACAAAACAAAAACAAAAACAAAAATAGAAACAAACCTAAAAAACTAACGGCTTTAAAATCTTTCCATAAATACCCTATTAAAATTTTGTCTTCTCTTATATTTTCAAATGTGTCAATAAACTCTTTTGTCCCCAAAATGAGATTTGAATCTGCACGTTTTAAGTTGGAACAGCCAATGATTGAACAACCGCAATAAATCTATCATTTAAAGTGCTTCCCCAATTTGGCTTAAGGCTGCAGACTCAGTCAAGAGGGACACACATGGGTTTTCATTGCCAAGTGATGGCTGAGGCCCACACTGATTTCACACAAACTTGGGGAGGATTCAAAAGTGCAACTTGTTCAATAATTGCTTCTAGCAGTCTTTTCCCTAAGCATCAAGGCTCTGGCTCATCAGTGTTTTTGCTGTCCAAATAGATAAAAACAAAATCCAAACCACCAGACCTGGTGCTATGTACTGAATGTCTGAGTCTCTCCAAATTCCTATGTTAAATCCTAATGCCCAGTGTGATGCTATTAGGAGGAAGGGCCTTTGGGAGGTGGTTAGGTCATGAGCCCTGAGCCGGGAGGGGGAGAAAGAGCTCACGAATGGGATTGGTACCTTTATGAGATACCATATTGCTCTCTGTCTGCCATATGAGTATATAAGAAGATTGATATCTGAAACCCAGAAGAAGGCCCTTACCAGAACTTGACTGAGCTGGCATCCTGATCTCGGACTACCATGCCCAGAATTGTGGGAAATAAATTTCTGTTGTTTATAAGCCATCTGATTTATTGTACTATGTCATAAAAGCTCAGATTAAGATACTTGGCAGGGAAGGCAACATTATGAACCCTCTTCTCAAATATGTCTCCTCTTTCTAACTATTTTTGTACTTAAAAGTTTCCTTATTCACAGAGGAGATGTTAGAAATATTTAAAACAAATGAAGGGTCAGTAGTCCTCATATGGACAGAAGTAACATTTATGAACATGATACAGGTGCTAGAGTAAGCCATTTCCTCTTTCTACTTAAAACATTATTCCAATTAAAAAAATTAATCCCAATTTCTCATTGGATACATACATGTCCACCAAAAAAAAAAAAAGATAAATAAAAGAAAATCCATATTTTTTAGCCTCTCCCTTACATTTAAGTTTGGCCTGGGAACTAATTTCTGCCCAGTAGGGGCATAAAAGAAATTACTGTTGAAACTTTTGGAAAGTTCCTAAGAAAGGGAAGAAGTATACTCTGATTTCTACTTTCTTCCTTCCTGTTACTGGGAGATGATATTGAGAAGCTGAAGCCCAGGGAGCCATCTTGGTTCAGGATATGAAGATAGTGGAGCAGCAAGATAAAAGGGGTAGTCCTGATTGCCTACCTTTAGAGACATCAAACAGCCAATGAGCTACCCAACTAAAGAGCAAAAAGCTTCTATCTTTCTTACTCACTGTTACTTTCAACATTTTATTTGTAATATATCTTATTCTTACTTATCAGTATAAGAATGTCTGCAAATATCAGACATTCTGCTAAATGCTCACTGTATAGCAACTATGTTAAGATAGAAATTATGATCTCTTCTATGAGTGAGGAAATTAAGATTCAAAGGTGTTACATAATGGTCCTAATGACACCAAGGTAGTAAGCGGCCAAATCAGATTCCGGAATTTATAGTCTTTTTTTCCTGCATTATTACTGCATTACTCTATAATGTGGGAGTAAATCCCTCCTTGTGTGCCTGTAGTTTAAACTCTTAATCTTCTTATCCTCTTTTGAAATTAAGATTAAAAACCTCTGCCTACTATAGGCACTACTGTGAAGACAAGTGGGTTCATTATTGTGTAAAGCATTGAAGTCCTTGGGACTTAACCACTATTTAATTTATGTACACAGTTAAAACTATTTAAAACTTTTTTGAACACAAAAAGTCAGCAGTTATACAAGAAGACTTAACTTCAATACAGCCACAATTAACTAATTTGTGCCACAAGCCTATACTTGTTTCAACTGGTTTACAAAATTAAACTCCAAATCACTAATTAACTTCCTGTTTCAGAAATCTATTCTGTGAGGCCCAGCATTTAGCTGAATTGTGCTTAACCACTCAGCTCACAACTTTGCCTTGTCATCCTGCTGTGGCTGCCTTTCAATGGAAGTGTTTTCCATTAAATACTGGAGGAACTGCAAATTGTGTTGTCATACCAACTCACAAAAATATCTTGGTGTCTTGGTAATAAAAGCAGTCAACTTGGTTGTCTGCAACAAGACTTTGTAATTTTGAAAAACTAATCCACAGTTCTTGGCCTACGGTTTTATTGTTTGTTTCCCCTAATCTCTAAAAAGAGTAATTTGGACTCTGATTGCAAAGGCTGAGACCACCTCTAAAATTCTGGTCTCCCTATACAAAATGTGGCATTGAAAATGCTTAGAGCTTATGTCTAGAGTCAAACAGTCAAACAGACAGGGATTAAAATCCTGGTTCTGTAATTTTAGGCAAATTACATAATCTAAGTTTTGTTTTTCTCATTAGAAAAATGGAGATGATAATATGATTTATAACACATCATAGAGCTCCAGAGATGTTTAAAATAGATAATGAGTGTAGAGTTCTGTATCCATTTCCTCTTGCTTCTGTAATAAATTACTACAAATTTAGTAATCTGTCCTACAACACAAATTTATTATTCTATAGTTCTGGAAGTCAGAAGTCCAGGATGGGTTTTAGTGGACCAAAATTATTGTCTGGGCTATGTTTCTTAGGAGGGTTCAGAATTATTAATTGTTCCTTCACATTGTTGATAGAATTCAGTTCATTGTGGCTATGGGACTAAGGTCCCTTTCCTTACTGGCTATCAACTGAGGCTGTTCCCATCTTAAAGAGTTATCCAAAATCCTTTGCTCATGGCTACCTTCCACCATCTTCAAAGCAGAAATACCAACTGAAGTCCCTCTGAAGTTTGAAATCTCTCCTGCCTCATCCTTGATTATCATATATCTCTGACAAATCCTTCTGCCTTCCTCTTCCCCTTATAAATTTTCAGGTGATTACTGTGAACCTACCCACATAATCCAGGATAAGTTCCCTATTTTGAAGTCATCTACTTAGTAATTTTAAGTATTTAAATTTAATTACTTTTTGTCATGTATGTAACGCAATCAGAGGTTTATAGGATAAGGACATGGACATCTTTGGGGTCAATTATCTATTTATCACAAGCTCTGAGCATAACACCTGGCAATGTAGTTAAGTACTAAATAAATAAAAATAGCTAATACTTATGTTTACCTACTGCTCGGTAAAGACTGTATATGCTATATAGATAGCATATATATAGGATATATATAGTGCTATATAGATATTTATGTATTTCATCTAATAATCCCCATTATTATCTAGTGATATCTAATATCACCATCCACATTAAAATGAGAAAATGAAGAGCCTGGGTGGCTCAGTTGGTTAGGTGGTTGGCTCTTGATTTCAGCTCAGGTGGTGATTTCAGGGTCCTGGGATCAAGCCCCTCCTTGTTGGGCTCCATCCTCAGCAGGGAGTCGGCTAGAAGATTCTCTCTCTCTCCTGGTGCCACTCCCCTGCTTGTGTGCACACGCACTCTTCTCTCTCTCTCTCATAAATATATATAAATATATATATTTATATATATATAAATATATAAAAAATATATATAAATATATATATAAATAAATATATATAAATATATATATATATAAATATATATATATATTTATTTTTATATATATCTATTTTTTAAATAAAAAAAAAGAGACCCAGAAAGTAAAGCTTTTCATTGAGCAAGCAAAAGGTAGAACAAAGAATTGAACCCAGGCTGTTTGGCTCTACAAGTGGTACCCTTAAGCTTCATCCTTCCTCCTCATTTTAAATATTATAACAATCAGAAAACCATGAAAGCCTTTGCTTAAACTACTACCAAGAATGCTAAATTATTTCAGTATAGGGCAACAGCAATATTGGTATTTATTTGGCATATGTTCTTAATATATCTTCTCTTCTTTGTCCAAGGATGTTGGCTCATGTGGGTCCAGGACTGATTTTCTTTATCATTCTACTTTGAGTCTTACCCAGTGACTGGGGAGGAAAATCCTTGCTAAGATAAGGTATTCTGTATGGGTAGAAGCTAGATGATATATCTAACTTTTTCCAGATTTCAAAAATTGCTCACTATCTTCCTGAGAGAATTACAAAACCAAAAATACTACTGTCTTGATTTTTCAACAACTCATATTCTACTCATTTCATATTGAAAACCTGCTTTGACATCAGTATGGAAAGTAAGAAGAAAGTGAATCACCATTATTTTGGTCAGCAAATACCTTTCATTCTCCTGCACGATCATATCTCCTTTTTTCCATGAACAGACTGGTTTGGGGGAGGCTCTAGGTTTACAAACCAAGCTGACCATGCTGCCCACCTGCACCTGAATCAACTTTTTCATTGGAGCCTTTGAAAAATCTGGAGCAGAAGCTGAAAGGCAAGAAGGAATAAAATTTTATTTTTAATTTAATATTTTAAAATTTCTGTAGGTAAAAATAAAATAATAAAATAAAATAAAATAAAATAAAATAAAATAAAATAAAATAAAATAAAATAAAATTCCTGTAGGTTCAGAGGTTGACTTTACAATCATTTTTAAAGTTTTCTGACACACAGATGTCAGTACTTGATTTACTTAATTGACTGGGCACCACTCAAGTTTTTAATGCTAAAAAAGTAATTCCTACTATTTTGTGCTCTAGGAAGTTCTAAATCTTGGGATGATTATTTTATATAGGAATTTTTAAAGTTTACTGTGAAGTTTGAAAGTAGCTCATGAGCTTATTTAAATGAAAACCTATCACAGAATGTTCTTGAAAGTTAGTTCCATGCAGACAACAATAGTCAGTCTCTTGTGATCTCTAAAACTCAGCACTTGGCACTTAGTAAGTGCTCAGTAAGTGTTTTTAGAATGAAGGCTGGGTATTGAATTATTATTCTCTTCCATAAAAATTATCAAGATCTATTATAAAATTTTCACATGGCTGTGTTTACCTTCTGCATTGAAGAAATATATAATATGCGTTATTATATTAGTGTTACAGTATCACATTAAATACAATAATATGTAAAGAACATCATATCTGCCAATAATGCACACAATGCTGATCCTGAAACAACTGAACATTCAAGATAAATAAAAATGTATCATTTGATTGAAATGGTACTTTAATCAGAAAATCATTCTTCCTCTTATTGCAAATGTGGGAAAAGTTAACCAAACACAGTGCATTTCTCCTAATGTTTAATGCTCTGTCTTATGGAAAATCCCAGGGAATACAATTTATTTATTTTTTTGGTCAGTGGGCATCATATAGCTAATTATATTATGCGGTTATATATAAGACTGTGGATAAAGAAGATATGTTACCCAGACATTGTTGGTCTTAAAAATTAAGATCTTAAAATAATTCTTTTGACTAAAAAAAAAAAAACCCTTTGTACTTTAAGTGAATTATATAGATTTTTAACATAGCTCATATTTTTCCCATACAAAAGCCTCATACAGCATGTTTGGCATGAAATCACGCATTTTAAGATGAATGAACCATCACTCATAAGGCTAATTTAATACAATAGTACAGCAATGCTTCAACTTAAGACTAGGTAAAAATCCACTCTCTTTTTGTTAAGTACCCCACTTCTCTGTTATGGATAAGAGTAGCCAGATTTTCAGTTGATGATCTGACTTTTCCAGAATTGAGGCTTCCCAGTGCAGATGATGTATTTCTAACCTCCAGGCATCAAGGATGAGAGATCTGCTTCCCATCAAACCAGGGATTCTCAGTGTGGCACCTGACATTTTGGGCTGAATAATTATTTGCTATGAGAGTCTGTCTTGTGCACTGTAGGATATTTACATTGTAGAATTATTTGTGAGTAGCCTTTCTGGCTTCTACCCACGAGATGCCAGGAATACACACTGGCTCCCTTCTTCCCCTATCTGTCCTCAACATTATGACAACTAAAAATGTCTCCCAACATTTCCAAATATTTCCTGAGAGCAAAGTCATCCCTGACTGGGGATCGCTGAGTTAGGTCAATCAGGGTCTTCCAACTTCTGGGCCATATGGATTGACCAGCCATGGGTATAGGACTCAACTCAGTGATGCAGGGCCAATGCCATGTAGGACTGCGATTTTTATTAGCACAATTCAGAAAGCCATGCTTCTTCCATTAGACTGACTGATCATGGAAACTGAATGTGTTGGGGATCAACCATGTAGATCCTGATGATGGTGATGATGCTTGAGCCCTGGATCATGTTCTGTTCATATCCAAATCTGCACTTTAATTACATGGAACAAAAAATTTCCCTTCTTCTTTCTCTCTTATTTACATCATATGATGCTATGCTCTGACAATTTTGGTTGACTTTCAGGCATTTGTCACTTACAAAGTGTTTCTCTGGATAATTGCCCTACACACAATGTAACATTTTCTACCTTTTCATATACTTAGAGTGCAAGAAGAAGAAAATAATTCAGAATTTCAAATAGTTGAGCTTTGTTAATTAAAACTTCACTATGCCCAATGTTTGATGCTTTGAGCAGGGTCACTAAAAACAAAGCAACTCTTTATGGATCCATAAATTATTGTTTTCAATTCTGTTCTTTACTTTTGAACTTTTACTAGCCCTGCAACAGAAAACACCAAATTCACTTATTATCTTAAAAGGCATTGCATAGTTTGTAACATTGGAGTTGGATAAGGATGTTTTAGGTCAACAAGTTTCCTTATTGTTGTTCTATTTCAGCCTTTGAGGTTTATTCCAGCCACAATTGCTGCTTTTCCTTAGAAATCACTAAAATATATTCCCTGATTAAAAACCCTGATGTTGTTATAATACTGTAGAGAATATAGGAGTATAATAGGAGAAGTAAATATTTCTGGTTCTAGCAAAAATGGGGGATTTAAGAAAAAAAGTGACAAGAGAAGCTTTGTCTTACCTACAACCTTAAGTTCTGCACTGGAATAGATGAGACCATGTTTGTTTTCTGCTATGCACTGGAACATTCCAGAATCAGTCACATTTAGGTTCGATATTGTAAGGGCACCATTTTCTATCTGTATTCTCTCCTAGGTAAGAACAAAAATCTCTTGCATATCAATGTATGTATCATTTTAAAAGAAAAATGAAACCACTATTATTTCAATGATATACAAACCTCCTTCATTTTCCTCAGAGTATTAGGCAACCTGACCTGAAATTGTAATATTTCCTTATTTTGAAAATCTGAGACTGATTTAACATAACAGCCACACATTAGAAATACTAATAAACACCCTTCAGTCCAAATGCCTATCAGTAAAATAAATAACAAAGCAAGAAGTAAAATATTATAGGCACTTCATTTTTCCCTATGGTTAAAGTTGCAGACTTTAAAAAATGTATCATGTTTCCATCCCATCAACTGGAAAGGTTTTCACCATTTTTTAAATCATTTAAATTAAACACATTATAAATTCTGTGCACCAGAAAGGGTTCTGGAAAATACATTTATTAAGGGTTTTTAGGTAGTATGACAAGTTATATATAGAAATTTGAAGGAACATAATTGACTTAGTACACAATTTTTTAAAAGAGTAAAAATTATATGGCTTAAGAAAGCAAGTGATTGAGAAAATAAGTACTCATGTAAAAAGGTAACCATGTAATGATACATTTACTCTCCAGAGGCCAATACCAACTTGTCAAACAGGAAAAAGAAATTATATTCCACATTTGATTAAAGTCAAGTCTTTTCTAATTTCAAAAGCAAAAAAAAAAAAAAATAGTATATCAGTTTTAGACTAAATTCACAAAATTATTTTTTACCAATCAAATATAATTGTTGAAAGTATTTCCTTTTTGGCAGACTGGATTCTTGATTTTATATTTTTCTTCTCTTTATCACTTTATAGGTACAAATGAATGTGTACAAACTTTGGCACTAGGTACAAGGAAGGCATTTATTTAACACAAAATGAAGAGACGAAGGATTAACCAGGCTCGTTACCTTACCTCGAGCACAAGGGCTTCTCCATTTTTCAACCATCGGTAGGAGGGTTTGGGCTTACCACTTGCCCGGCATTCCCAAAAAAGATTGTCCTCCACTGCTATTTCTACATCTTTTATGAGCTGAACCCAATGAGGCTTTGCTGCAAGGAAAAAAAAAAAAAAAAAAAAAACAAACCACCCAGCAAATAATAAATAAATACTTTATATAAATGGATATAAACACTGTGAGCAATTAATTAATAGGAGCATAGTGACTAAAATTATATTTAATTCCCTATTTACTAAGAGGGTATGGGAAATATTTCTAGATTTGAGAATGAATGTTTCAATCTGTCACTTCTTAAGCCAAATTCATTATGCTTTCTCCGTTTTCAAAATTCTGGGCATTGTACTATATTCTCTTTCTTAAATTTTTATTTATTTATTTATTTATTTATTTATTTATTTATTTATTTATTTTAAAAGGGAGACAGTGGGGATGGGCAGAGCAGAGGGATTGAGAATCTGAGAATCTTAAACAAGATCTACACTCAGCACGGAGCCTGACACATTGGCTTGATCTCGTGACCCTGAGAGTTTGGCCTGAGCCGAAATCAAGAGTCAGATGCTTAACTGACTGAGTCACCCAGGTGCCGCGGCACTATGTTATATTCTTCAAGTGTGTCTTAGTAGACTGTAATGCAGGGATACTAAATAGACTCCTTTCCAAATGCATTTGTGAATCATAAGGTCACAATTGATGACAACTTAATACACATATGACAGGAGATACTCATCTTAATTATGCACTAAAAATTAACATCCGTAGAAGGGAAACTTCTGTAGCTGAGGAAAAAAAATCTCCCTCAAGTTAGAAATAAGTTTTAATTAAATACAAGCCAATGAGCATCTTATGAACCTCTTTGTGAATTAAAATGAAAGCAGAGAAAGATGGATAAATTGGTTCAATTTGAATAATATGATTTTTTATGAAAAAGAACTAGCTCATGCAACCTTAAATTATGTATGCAAATCAGTGGCATCAACTGGATTTATCATTTTCTCTTACATTTTAGAAGATATTTGGAAAATTCTTTTTACAGATGAAAGCAACATACCACTTATAACCAAAGCCACTCCATATACACAGCATATTCAGCCAAGTCTCAGCTTGCATTTTAGATCCAAAACTGGGAGGTGAGATGTCTTACTGGTTTCACATTGCATTATGCATGTGATGTCTACTGTGAGATTCACATTTGCATCCTCCATATGGAGAAACAGTTTATCTATTTCTATTTAATTGCAACCATGGGAAGATTTGTCTTTCCATTTCTATCTTGTAAAATTGCTTTTCTTTAAATAAAGGAAATAGAAATATAGCTATTTAGCTTTTAGAGAAAATCTATTGGTCTAAATTTTGCCTTATTATTATTATTTTTTCTCATTATTATTTTTTTTTACATAAATGACTTCCTCAGTCTGAAGTATAGTTCAGTCTAAAGTCACTTCACTCTACTTATATTGAAGCACATTTTTTTTTCTTTCAGGAATTATCAGCCTTCATGGAATAAGACCGCAAAGAAACTCATACATGAGTCCTTCTCTAAGACTCAAGATTCTAGCAAAAAATTTCCACTGGTTTCTCAGAACTACTGTTCTCCAAATGAGAGGATAATTCATTGGGCTGAAGCCAATCCTGAGATTACAACTGCCATGTTAATTGTGATTTCCCCCCTTACTCTATCATATGAGATCCAAATATTCTATCTATATGAAATATTAGAACGGATAACCAGAGAACTTCATGGCACTGATTGAATATAATAGTCTTAAGTCAGAAATGTAGCATAACTATCATGAAACTCCTTATCTCATTAATTCCTGATTTATTTCTTGGGTATATATTATATTACCTACCTAATGAAATAAAGCAGTAGTCTACCTTCTTTAGTCAGTATAGGGGATGATGCTGGTTGTCTGTTGTGTATCCATTTCATCTTTTCTTTATTTGTAAAATAACCCCCATTTCTCATTAAACTATCTTCTCTTTCATCACCTCACACCGCCCATAAAATTCAGGGAATCTGACCATATTCCCTGTTCCTGATGCACTTAAATTGTATAAGTCAATTCTCCCCACTACTGATTGGTTTAGGAATGAACTTCCAGGCAATGATATTTGAGAAGGGAATTACAAGATGTTTTGGAGACAGGAAGGGTGAACAAGGGTTAATGTTCTGGTCTCAGTGGACAGCTATTTTATGACTCTACCAGAGACTAACATGCAGGTAAAGGGAAAAGACCGGTAAGGGCAGAAACAAAATCACAGAGAAACTGAGCAAGGACCTGCTTATAAGGTACTTGAACACCAACTTAGCTTTGAATTTCTCATCTTATGAGGCATTCAATTATTTATTTTTTAGTCAAGGTTGCTGGTCCACAGAGCTAAAACATTGCTGCTGAAACATTTAGACAGTTGGAATAGCTTGTGTTTTCTTGTAAGGGTCACTTCTTACCCTAGGTCAAGTAATTCTTTCTCAGAAAGGAGAAACTAAGCTCCTCCTTTGGAGCTTTCTCCTACCAGAAAAAGGGACTTGCTCTGGGTGGTCTTAGAGCTGTACAGTCATATGGCTTAAGTGCCCCCTGACCTACTTCTTTTTTTTTTTTTCCCCTGACCTACTTCTTTATTGTCCCATCAGTATGTAGACCTTGACACCTAGGTAATGTCACCGTGGTGCTCTGTAATCATGTAACGAGACAGTTATAACACAGAATGACTCATGATATTAAACCAGGCCTCCAATTTGTTCCTGACAGATCCTAAAATCTTACAATAGGTGAACACATGTCAATTTAATCAGAAGCAATGCAAATTTTTTTGAGGGAGGTCATAAAAAGCCCTTTAATTTTAATATTTGTCTTTGCAAATGATTTCCTCCCTGAAACATTTATGTATGCAAACTGTTTCCATTTCCACTTTCTAAGATAAATAGAATGCAATGCAATTTGCCTTTCACAAAAGTGGTCAATTCTCTCTCTCGTTTTACAATGCTTCTCATGATCAAACTGCAAGTATATATCCATTGAGCATATATCTTCCTATATATTACAGTACATTTTGTAAAATCGTGTATTTATGCTTTCTAAATCATGCTTTCTTCAAAAAACTTACTTTTCTTAATAAAAATGATCTGAAAACAAAAAGGATAATTTAATTTTCCTATACCAAATGACTCTAAATAAATGTAGCATTATTATCCTTTCCTTACCCAAACTGAACAGTACATCAAATAAATGATTATAAATTAAAGGAAGCAAACACAGCACAGTTACATTATTGGAAGGGAGAGAATTAATACCAAAGAACTTCAGCCTGACTTGATGTGGTTTGTCTAATGCAGTAATTACAAGTTCTCTCTGTAAACAGTTTCTTTCTGTGTAGTAAAGATCATAAAGAAAGATACAGTCACATTTTCTAGGGGAGAGGATAGACACAAAGGAGATTGCTCCGTGATATGACCAAGTGTATAAAAGCATTACTCATAGAAAAAAATGAAATATTCATTATTATATGAATCGTTTTAAAATGCAAAAAGACTATGTCATGCCTCCGACTTCACCACAAAATGGTACTGCTTCTTAATTCCTCCTAAATATTCATCCTCCTTTAACAAAACTCAAAAGAGAACAAGGTGAACATTGGCATCCTGTCATAACTTCCCACTGCCCAACAATATTTTGTTGAGAGAGCAAAAGCTAAAAATTCCATTTGCCCAAAGTAGATACTCACCATAGTAAGTGAGACGCCCTCTGGCGACATTTCTTCCTCGTGAATTCTCAGCAATGCATTCATAGGAACCCGTATCTTCCTGTTGGAAGTTGGGGATTTCAAGCACGCCATTGAACTTTCTCAGTTTAATTTTACTGGAAAACGGCAGTCCGTCACTTCTCCTCCAATTAATCTGAGGTACAGGGCTAAGCAGAAAATTGTCAAGTTATTGCTCTTTTACACAGATGCCTGGATGCATCTTAGGCCCTACAAAAGGAACCTTTTGTTAGGATAGAGCAAAAAGGCACCAGGTTTCCAATGCAGAACATCTCCAGTTGTCAATTACATAAACCTGATACAAGGATTTACCTAAGTTGATATTTTAATAAGGTGTGCATTTTCTTGAGTTAATTCATGACTTAAAGAAAAAAGAGGAACACGTCTCCATTGTATTATGACAAATGAACAAGCAAAAGAAAAATAACAGCAATCTAGTTCATGAAATTAGGCAGGCACAGTCATTTTCTGCGAATTGCCTTTCAAGCTTCAACCTAAATTATGTATGTGCATTCTTATATTTTATTTTTCCTTTGCTTCTAAATGAAAGAAAATTTTAGAAAATAAGGACAAGAAGACTCTGTCAAAAACTATTTTGATCTTTTACGGCAAACTAATATTTCAGCACATTGGGGTAAGTGTTACAAAACTTACTTTCCAAGAGCAAAACATTCCAATTTCACAGTTGCTCCTTTAGCTGCCGGAAGAGTTTCTGGAAATTGTACTTCTATTTTTGGCTCATATTCACCCATCACACCTGTAAAGCCATATGAGGTTAATAGTTTCAATGTTTCCTATGGAATTATCTCATTTTTCTTCAATAAAACTTTCTTTTGCTCCATTTTGAACTAGTTTCTCTAATGATTTAAATTACTAGCCATCCATTAGGTACTTTTAAAAGCAGAGCTAACTGGGCCAAATATGCAACATTATTAAACATCAGGGACCTCAGATTCTGTGATTCATAAATTTACTGCTTATAGAGCAGTTCCAAGAAAACCATTATACCCTTTACATTGTGTAAAAGGGGGGCTTTTTTATTCTGTATTTAATCTGGACATTTCTAGTCAAACTGAAATATACAATGTATTATGACTTCTTGAAATATCCTAAAGAGCAAAAATTATGGGAGGGAATTTACTTAATGGTACCCTGGTAGCAGAGAAACCAATCTTAAACTTATTAAATGGCACCCTGGAGACGAAAAACAGTAACTTAATAAATGAGAAAGGTCAAATTCAATTATAACTGACTGGAAGGAAATGTTTAGATAATATGTGGTCATGGCATGGTGCTTTATCAGATATGGCTTTGTGTAAGTGGGGCAGTTATGCAGGCTTACAAATCTGTTTCCTCTGAAGTTCATGTGCTCCCTTGAAATAGCCATAAAGGAGTTGAGGGAACACATGTTTTCATTTTCAGCTTTACTGAGGTATGATTAGCAAATAAAGATTATATAAATTTAGAAGGCACAGCCCGATTTTTTTTTACTGTGCTCAATGTGATGATTTATATATGTATATACATTCTTAAATGATTATGTCAGTCAAGTTAACACATCTAGCACCTCACATAGATACCATTTAATTTCTAAATATTCTGTGGTAAGAACACCTCAGGTCTACTCTCTCAGCAAATTTCAAATATACAGTACAATATTATTAACTATTAT
Organism: Canis aureus; assembly: GCF_053574225.1. Taxonomy (NCBI): domain Eukaryota; kingdom Metazoa; phylum Chordata; class Mammalia; order Carnivora; family Canidae; genus Canis; species Canis aureus. The sequence continues at coordinate 19,000,099 of NC_135629.1, read as the reverse complement.
GACTATGTTGTTGGAGGTGGGGGAAATGGGGAGAGGTTGGTCAAAGAGTACAAACTTTCAGTTATGAAATGAATAAGCTTTGAGACACCTGGGTGGCTCAGTGAATGAGCATCTGCCTTCAGCTCAGGGCATGATCCAGGGGTCCTGGGATCAAGTCCCGCATTGGGCTCCCCACAGGGAGCCTGCTTCTCCTTCTGCCTATGTTTCTGCCTCTCTCTGTGTCTCTCATGAATAAATACATAAAAATCTTTTTAAAAAATAAAAAATAAAATGAGTAAGCTTTGGGAATCTAGAGTACATTTGAAAACATTTTTAAGAGATACTTTATATCCTATAACAAAACAACCAAACTTTTAAGAACCTCAAGGTGACCAAAATCAGGACAAGTGGTTCATGACAATGTAACCTGAGCCAGAGGCTCAGAAGAACCTCATGCTTGGTTTGATGGTCTCCTATCATCATCTTGAAATTCTTAATAATTTCTGAACAATGGATCCACGATTATTATTTTGCTCTGGTCCTTAAAAACTATGAAGCTGGTCCTGGGTAAGGATTAGGAACAAGGACCTATGTTAATGAAATAATCTGCATCGCTGTACTCATAATTTTTTTTGTTTGCCCCAAAATGAAATAATCCATGATATACTTTTCACCTTTTCCCTTTGTTTTTGGATGTATTCCCAACATTTACATTTAGAATTGCACCTTGAAATATTTCCTACCATCAGAACGTAGCACCAGAGGAGTTGGGGAGCCCAGCACTCTGGCTTTCGTCACTGTACTGGTCACCACACATGTGTAATTACCCACATCGGATGGCTCGACCTTGGCTATGTAGAGATGGCCTGTCTCTTGAGAGACAAATCTCCGACTATCTTCTTCAACAAATGATGGATATTCATTGAAGATCCAAGCATATGATAGTTCTAACAAAGTTTGGGGGTAAAAGAAATTCCATCATTAAAGAAAGTTTTCCATATTATAACTAAAAAATACACAAAATCACCTTTACTGCAAAGCAATGCTGAGTGCATTTATTGCAGGTCATGAAGAGAAAGAGTTCTGTGAACTGATTCTGCGGTCATTCTGCATTACGGTGGAGGACACTGCCGATTAGCATTCTTGTGGGAGCAATATTATCACCATCATCATTATCACTACTCCTGACACCTCCTGACAAGTCTCTCTCGCTTCGGTTTTCCTCCCTTTTATTTTGTGTCTCCACACCACACATTCTACACTCTTTCAAATTACCGATCCCGTCCTGTCAGTTTTTGATATAACTTTTCTGTAATTTCTTGGTATTCTTGAGAATAATGCAAAATTTCTTAACCTGAATAGGAAATTCTGCACAATTAGACCCCTGCTTAAAGCCTTACCACGTGGGTGCCTTTGCATGTGCTGCTCTAGAAGGCTGCAGTGTCCTTGTTTTCTGTTCACTCTCTTGCCTCTCTCCCACAACCTTTCAACACTAAACCCCCTTCTGCCAGAGTAACTTCCAGATGGTTTTCAAAGCTTAGTTCCAAATATAAGGAATCACCTCCTCAGAGAGGACGGGTCTTCCTTCATCCTCGTCCTCAGAGTGGGTTCTCCTATATTCTAGAGCAACTCTTAAGCTCACATAGGTTAAAGCACTTACTGCTTTGTATGTAATGGTCTCCTTATCTGTCCTTCCATTGCTTGGTAAACATTGAGGTCAACTTTTATCCTGACTGCCCTGCCCCACCCAATTAGCAAAATGGAATATCCAAAGACACTGAACAGTTCTCAGTAAACATTTATTGAGTTAATTAAGGATATAATTACACTATTACCTCCTATGTAAAGTCCAATGTGAGAGTTTTCTTGACTTTTTGGGTCAAGGTAAACCAACTTTCTCCAAAGGAACTAATAATGTTCTTCTACTCTGTGATAATGAGGGTAAATCATACAATGCTGCATTGTTCTAGATGCCCGTATTTTTTAGAGGCAAGTTGTAATTTAAGCACACTTAACCATGGTTGGCTTATTTGATTCCTTTTTTTCCACGGCCCTACTGTGTTTTACAATTTCATCAACCTTATTGTATTGGTTCGTTGCTGTAATGCTTTTTCAAAAGAATTTTTGGAAAATGTATGTAATCAAAATAAATTTAGTAACAAATTGAAAATATAGTTAAGACATTACTTCAGTGGCAGAGGATCTTCGCATTTGGCAGAGGTGGACAGTAACTCAGTATACAAATAACAACGAGACAGTGTAAAAGGTCTGGGTGAGAGTTACTCTGGATTTCAGAGGAAGGACAGGTGACATTCTCTCATGACTAAACAGCAGATCTTAAAGGATAGAAGAACATTCTGACAGGCAGGGAGAAAAGCACTCCAGATGAAGTGAAGAGCATATGAAAAGTTGGCAGGGAAGAGAAAATGTTAAGTACCTGGTAGCAATGAGAAACCACTGACTTCCTTCTGCCTTCAAGCAAATACAAATGTTTGATGATTCCAAAGGTTAGCAAGTCAAGGGCAAACTGGGAGCACATTTAGAAACACGGATTTTTAACCTTGAACTGCTCTCCACATCACGTTATAATAGCAGTAGGGTGTTTCAGGAAATTTCAGTCAGTCACCTGATAGGCTGTGAAATCCAAAGTTGTTTGTTGGACTGTATGAAAATGAAACGTGTCTCAAACATACACTCCCCCGCTAGCCTCATGCTTACTGAGATGGTGCTTTGCTCTTAAAATAGTACTAAATAAACCACAGAGTTAAAGAATGCTGGTCAGGGAGGCTGGATTAGTTATGCAATTGTTGAAACTGACAGGTGTGGAAGCCTCAGTTCCCCAGGCTCTTCCTGTTGCACTAAGCATGCCGTCCCACCCAACATCCCCTGTCCCCTAACTCTGTAACCTCACCTTGCTTTAGAGAAGACAAAGCCATCTCATTCTGCCTTTCAAAGTATTCTATCCATGAAATTAATAGGATTGCCTCACTCTCTTTTATTTTTTTAATTTAAAAATATCCCTTTTATCCAGTAAGTGTAAAACTTCCACTGCTCCCCAACATAACATACCTCAGTTGGGTGTGAAGAACAAGAAATCAACCTTATTAAACCAGTTTATACTAAACTAAGAATTGCTGGTGGGAAGAACGCAGATGCAGAATCTAAAAAACCTAAAATCTAATAAATTCATGTAAGAAATACTATATAGCAAGGAGAATGTCTGATCAATAAGCACATGCAACAATTTGGAATAAATATTACATATGTCATTTTGACTGAAATGCTGTAAGGCTCCACTTTAGCATTTTTTAAATCCCAAATCAATACTTTCAAGATTTAAATATTGTATTATCATTATATTGTTATACAGATACTATGGTGGCTTTGCTTATATGACCCCTGTAATGAAGGACTGTTAGAAGAGAAGAAAGTCAAAATTAAAATCATTTTAAGCTGCTCACAAAATGAGCACGGAGAAGTGAATATGGCTGGATTGAAGGGTGGGTTGTGATAGATATGGAAGTGTCCCACTTAGGTCTCACTTCAGGAGAACTTCATAGAACACAGTTAACTGGTGGCCTCCACCTGCTAGCCTATGAGTGGAGTGCTGTGGCTACACTTTCCTGGGGCTGCTTCTAGCTAAACGATGAACCCCACTGGGGTGTTCATGCTGGCTCATTCCCCCTGTTGCAGGATGTCCCCCATTGGGCAATTCAGGTTGGAGACGTCCCATCAGGTAATGGTCATGATATTCTCAGAACTTCACAGTGATTTGGCTTTCTTCCTATCCAAATTTTCTTCTCCTCTCTTTGCTCAGAGATAGTAGATTTGAATTTCAGACTGGAGTTTCCTCTACCAATTTCTGCTTCTTCACCGTTTAACCTTCACAGGCATTTTCTCCAGGATTTTTTCTTTATTATTTTTTTTTAATAGCAAGTCTGATCCTCTAATCCCATCTTGGAGTCTGCTTCTCAGAACACTTGAACTGACACAATGCTGCTAAAACGGAGTAACAGACTCTCCTCTGTGTTAGAAATTGCCCCTTCCCTTAGACCCTCAGGAAATATCCTCTATTACTGACCTCCTTTTCAATAACTGTTTAATCCCCTCACCTCACCCTCAGACTTTTCAAATTTACAAACTAATTCCTAATTGATTCTTAGCACCTACCCTCCACACAAGCCCTGACAAATCAGCATCCCAGAGGAAAATGGTGTAAACCCACCCTGAGATCCCCACCAAACAAATTAGAAACAATAGAATCTTCATCCCCCTAGGCTATATTACTGAGCAGAAGCCCTAAAGCCATCACTTACTTGTAACTTGAGAATGCAGTGGAGAAAAGCTGCTCTTTTGCAGGAATTTGCACTCCTGCATTCCTCTTTGACAAACTGTGTAACAATCAGGCAGATTTGGGATCTATCTCAGAATAGCATACAGGTATTCCTTGAATTACAAAGGGTTTATTATATTTGTAAACCATCACCCAAGGCATGTTGTATATGTGATCTTCACACAATCATGTGGACTGTATACTCCCTGTATATTAAACAGTGTAGAAAGACTTTTTTTTTTTTTAAAAAAAGATCTTATTTATTTATTCATGAGGGACACACATAGAGAGGCAGAGACATAGGCAGAGGGAGAAGCAGGCTTCCCATAGGGAGCCTGATGCAGGACTTGATCCAGGGACTCTGGGATCATGATCTGAGCCAAAGGCAGAGGCTCAACCACTGAGCCACCTAGGTGCCCCTGTAGAAAGAAATTTTAAAGAGTTTTCAATAACACTCCCTCTCTCTTCACATCCTAATAGCATAGTATGTATACTTTTGAATTAAAAGTGCAATACTATGGCCTAACTATTGGAATATATTATAACCAGAATACCATAGTGGTCTTCCTCCACTATTTCTGCCAAATAGTATATTCTCACAGCTACAGGAGAAAAAAGGATCTTTGATGAGCAGCACAAAAATCGAACTCTAAGGTATTGAGCTGGGATAAACAGGAAAAACAAGAGAGCAGAAACAAGAGCCACTTTAGGGATGGAAGAGGTTGTACTATAAATTGATTTTGAGAATCAGGCAGGTAACCTAGAAGTAAATGCCCAATGGGTAGGTGAGACCTTTAAATGTAAATGTATGAGAGAGATTGGGCCTAATAATGGCATGGGAGGCTGAATCATGACCCCTAGAATATTTCATCACTCTAATCCCTGAAATCTTGAACATATTACCTGACATGAAAAGAAGGGCTCTGCAGATGTGATTAAATTAAGGATACGGAGATGGGAAGATTATCCTGGATTATCAGGGGTGGGGGAAATGTAATACTAAAAGTCCTTGTAAGAGGGAAGCAAGAGGGTCAGAGAAAAGGAACTGGAACTGTGGAAGCAGGGGCGTCAGCCAGAGAGTGCTATTTGAAGATGCTATGCTCTTGATCTTGAGGAAGGGACAGGTGGGGCTAGGTAGGGAGAGATAGATAACGGACTATGTGATCAGGCTCAGAGAAATTCCCAAAATGCTGAGATGTTAGGAAACCAGAGAAAAGAGAACAAACCAGACCACCCTGCCTTGGTGTGGGTGGGGAGGATTTTTTTTTTTTCTTTTTTCGTGATAGTTGCCTGTGACCAACAAAAAATGACCAGACCCCAAATGAAGCCATTAAAGATGTTATCACCGGGCATCCTGGGTGGCTCAGCGGTTTAGCGCTGCCTTCAGCCCAGGGTGTGATCCTGGAGACCCGGGATTGGGTCCCATGTCGGGCTCCCTGCATGGAGCCTGCTTCTCCCCCTGCCTGTGTCTCTGCCTCTCTCTCTCTCTCTCTCTCTGTGTCCCTGAAGGATAAATAAATAAAATCTTTAAAAAAAAAAAAGATGTTATCACCACTCCTTATTCAAACCAGGGCATCTCAAGAATGATAAAGCCACAAGGTTCCCAGTCAGTTCTAAATAAAAAAACTGTCAGGGGAGGGAGGCCCACGCTGGCAACCCTGTTGGGACCCCTTTCACTCCCGGGAGCTTTTTCTATGCCCTTGCTTAATACTCTTCTATCGCTTTACTCACTCTCCTTTGTCTGTGAGATTCATTCTTCGGTTCAGTGAGACAAGAACCTAGCTCTCCCACTTCAATCTGAAGATGGAAGACAGGACCATGAGTCAAGGAAAACAGGTGGCATCTAGAAGCTGGAAGAGGCAAGACAATGGATTCTCCCCTAGAGCCTTTGGAGCTTTCAGCAGCCCTGTCAACATCTGGCATGTTGATTTTAGCTCTGGGACACCTGTATTGGACTTCTGACTTACAGAATTGTAAGATAATAAATCCATGGTGTTTTAAAGCACTAAATTTGTGGTAATTTGTCATACTAGCAAGAGGAAACCAATAGAAATAATGATAATAGGTAACAATCAGGTGTTATTATTAAGTCTAGGTGCAGTGCTAAGTGGTAGAGAGAAAATTTCCAAAGAAAAACAATGACCAGAGACAAAAAAAAAAAAAAAAAAAAAAGAGAAAGCCTGCACTTAGAAGGCCTACAGAAGAATCCTATTTCATATAAAGTGATTTTAAGACCAATACAGTGGCAAAGGGTGAGGTATTCCAAAAGAGCAAATCACAACCTCAAAGCAAATGAACGAATTAGTGTTCTGTTTTATACAAAGATTCAGATCCTTGGGATGCCTAAGTGGCTCAGTCTGGTTAAGCTTCTGACTCTTGGTTTCAGTTCAGGTCATGCTCTCAGGGTCATGAGATTGAGCCCCACTTTGGGTTCCATGCTGGGCATGGAGTCTGCTTGAGATTCTCTCCCTTTCCCTCACCCACTGCACTACCCTCCCCCCACTAAAAAAAAGCCAAAACAAAACAAAAACACACAAAGATTCAGACCCTTGACAACTTACAGAAAGAAATCAAACCTGTGTTTAATATGGTATATACAGTCATGACAGCTACAACAGAAATTTGTAGCACCTACCTACCTTTCTTTACAGACTTTCTTATTGAGATGGAATGAGACATAACTTTTATGTCTCAGAGAGAAGATCTGCAGTATTTCATTTATTGCCTGCATGACCATGTTAAAATGTATGGCATCACTCTGATTGAAAACATTAGAGAATTATGTGATTTATTGCATTCTGATTAAACTAAAAAAAAATCTGCTGTAATACCATCAGAGTTTACTTATCATAAAAATCTGCATTTGCAATAAACATTAATTGTACACTGCAAAGTAAAATATACATCAAATCAGCATTCTTTGGAGATTTTTCAACATCATTTTATGTATGATGATAAATACAAAGCTATAATAAAGATGATAATTTTATATACTCAAACAAACTAGACTTTACAAAATCTGTCATAACCTGTGGTGTAAATCACAAACACATTATGCCAAAACTACTTGGCCACTGGGCTTTCTATTAACAACACTACGTTAATATTAGGTATGTGAATATTTTTTAGTAGAGAGCAAAGAGGCTTTACCAATCAGAGCCATAAATTAAGATAATGAAGTGTGGAAACTGCTTTCTAAAAAAGTAATATGTGATGAATGACATCACTCCTCCAGCCACATTCTTTCCCAGGTCACTTAAGTACAAGGCCAGTCAATTTAACAGGAAATATGTCACTCTAGTGTTTATCTGGAGATACATTAATACATATACTAGTGACATTTAAGGGTTTATTTCTAGTTTCATTATGAAATTCTACTATGAGGGAGATTTAATCCTTTGTATAGGCATTTTCTAGAAGAAGCTGTCAAATAAAACTGCAGTTGAACAAAACTGTAGAAGTAACCTTGGTTATTTTCTCTGGTGCCAACTGGAAAGTTTGATCTACCTGAAAAGAAGGAATAGTAGGAGTTTGTGGGAACTTGCTGGATGTCATTCAAGATTTATTTCATTGATTCAGACATTTGGGAAGGAAATTTTACTATGGAGCTTAGAGATGACACTCACTGATGGAGGGTCTGAGGCAGTACATAACTCGAAAGCCATGTAGAAAACTGAAGATAATTTAAGGTTCAAAGAGCAAAACATCACTGGTTAGGATTGAAAAGTCTGTATCATCAAAGCAGAAGGTATCTATGGACATCACCAACATTTCATTGTTTTGTCTTTCAAAAGCTGTTTTGTAAGTTGTTGCATTGAGGGCAACATTACATATACTGCAGGTTTCCTTGTTAGCCCATAAATGTCTGTCTAATTTATTTTTACTTAGAGTACTAAACTGTGACTTTTGAGGATCCTCAGATAAAGAGAACAATGATCGAGGAAAAAGAAAAAAAACTAAAAATGTCATTCCTTTACCTTTTCATACTTCTGGGCTGATTCTAAGCCAGGAGTCAGCAAAGTAAAACTACAGCATCAAGTCTAATCTGCTATCTGCTTTGTAAACTAAATATTTTGGAACCTACTCACATTCATCCAATTATTCTTGTCCGTGGCTGCTTTTATGCTACCAAAGCAGGTCTGAATAGCTGCAACAGAGACTATATGGCCCATAAAGGCTAAAATATTTATCTGACTAAAATTTTAAGAAAAAGTTTGCTAATTTGTGTTCTAGGTTAGTATTAGCCAAGGACCAAGTTATGAGTTCGGTGACCTTTACCTGCCTTACTTTACTTTTACTCCTCTCTTCCTTATAAGGCTGTCATATTGTCCTAACCACCACATGAAGCTTCACAAAGGCCAGTCTCCTTAATCTTCTGTACTCTTCTCTTTTGCTTTAGCCCCGTCACCTTTTGAGAGTATACACGAGTCATTTCCATAGCTTCACAAAAGTTTCCAAGAGATAACGCAGTTTTCTGATGTGTTTTCTGATCATCATTTTTGGTTCTACCATTTTCTTTCAGAAACAGGAATATTGGGGATCCCTGGGTGGCGGAGCGGTTTAGCGCCTGCCTTTGGCCCAGGGCGCAATCCTGGAGAACCGGGATCGAATCCCACGTCGGGCTCCCGGTGCATGGAGCCTGCTTCTCCCTCTGCCTATGTCTCTGCCTCTCTCTCTCTCTCTCTCTCTCTGTGTGTGACTATCATAAATAAATAAAAATTTAAAAAAATAAATATATTAAGAAACAGGAATATTTTCAGTGGGTCCCTGCATCTCCCATTGTATTGTTACTCCACAAGGCTGTGTTCTTTTTTTTTTCAATATTTATTTACTTATTTTAGAGAGACAGAGAAAGAAAGAGTCCTGGGGGAAGGGCAGAAGGAGAGAAAGAAAGAACCTAGAGCTGACTCCCTGCTGAGCATGGAGTCTGATCAGGGCTTGATCCCAGGACCCTGACATCATGACCTGAGCCAAAACCAAGAGTTGGAAGCCTAACTGACTGAGCCACCCAGGTGTTCCTGTCTTCATTTTTAATGCCAGGGAAGCTCTTCTAACAAGTTCCTTCATCTCTTTCCTGGTACCCTGGCCACAAAAACTGATGTGGTGCCAGAGTTCTTTCCTCCATATCTGTTGATGCAGAAATGTAGGGAGCCCTCTAGAGGTCATTCTTTATTCTTGCTTGGACCCACACATTTCTTTTTCTCATGAAGAATTTTTTAATTTTCCCCAGAGAACGAGCCCTCTCCCATCCTTAATACAAGTTGTTTCAATGGACTGACCCCACCCTTGTCTCCTTGTTCCAAAATCTCATGATGAGTACGTGCAAGTGGGCGCCAACTTCAATGACACTCCAACTCTGGTGTGCAGCAATGATTTCAGGTAACTGAGAATGGGAAGGAGCAAAAAAAATGGGCAAGACATTTACTGACCTAGTTCCCTTCACCAGGGTGCTAAAGAAGCATGTCATTGTTAAAGAAAGTAGTTTAAGTTTTTCCAAGAGAAAATAATACCTAATCAGGACGGGCCAGTTTACTCTGATGTCTTATGAAGACAGGACAATCTTGTCTTGTCACAGACCCAACCTGCAGTTACTGCAACTCCTGGGTTGTGTGTGGAATTTCTGCTATATGATGAAACTCAGGCAGAAACCCCAAAAATGATAAGAGTCAGATCCTAAGGTAAGAGAGACTTGGGAATATAATGCATTTCTTTTCTGCTTCCTCATTTTTATGATAAAAATATGCTTTTCCAAGGAGTTCAAGGCTCTGAAAATGGTAGAAAGCAATTTTAAGATTAGCTCAAAACCCAAATGCTGCGGATGACTACAAGTTTCATTGCCAAGGCCTGCTTGTGCAGCTAAAAGAAAGTGCTTTGTAACAGCACATTTCGCACAATGCCATGCTTGATGCAATGTGTATATTGGTGTGCAGATCTTAACTCTATGTCAAATCCCTCTTGCCAGGTTTGCACTTTCCTCATCACTTATACTGAATAATGGACATTTTTTATGACTTCAGTGACAGTAAATAACATTTTCCTTTTAAGTGCAATCCAGGAGAAGCTAAGGAATCCTACAGCTCCTGAGAGTGTTAATTGGAGCCAATTATAATTTGATTGACCTGCCTTGCTATTAAAATGATATGCAGAATTTACACTGTCCTTGCAAAATGGAAATTTCCTAGTATAAGCCCACCCTTTAATGAATCCAAAGGTAGTACTTTTGGGTTACAAATCCCACATCAACTCTCAGAAGCTAATTTCAGACAGGGGTTTCATTGGGTTGCAAATGATACAAAAGAACTCTATAGATGGGGAAAACATGTAATAAAAGTAACTGGAATAATTAAGGACTAGTGGATAAAGGAGCATCACAATAACTGTGCATTCGTCATTAGGTCTCATTTTCTTAAGGAATGTCATGAGCACTTGAAATTTCTCTTCTTGCTATGTGGGTGATTTTTTTTTTAATAGCAGAATAAAATGTCCACTATCACTGGTAAATAGAATGAGTTTATTAGCAGAGGATGAAGTCATCCTACCAAATCACAGGGGCCTTTTTACTGAGTACAATAAATGAGTTCTCAGGAAGATGAAAAATTAATATTTCTCTCTCTCTCTCTCTCTCACACACACACACACACATACATACACAGTACTACTATTTGCCATTAATAGCACATCAAACTGTTCATCAAAATAGTTTAGTACTATATAAAAACATTTTATAATAGATCTTTACCCTCTGGAGTCTGTAACTTCTCTGAATAATAGATTTTAAATGGTAGTGGTTTCATTATAAAGTATACTTCTGAAATAGTACAAAGTCACCTAATTTTTAAAAAGTGACTAAATGTCTGATTAGGGCAGGTTATGCAATTATATCTGAGTACATAAACTTGGTAACAAAACAGAATGCCCCCCCAAATCTAGCATTAAAAGTAATTCCTGTCCTTCTCATCCGTAAGGCTCTATAAATGCCAACCTCTTTAGGTACTAACAGATGTACTCAGGACACTTTACAGCAGCCTCGGGTTCAAGTCAAATATAGATAACAGTTTGTAGGTTTTGAAAAAAGATAGGAGTTAGAAAAATACCATTACCTCCTGATCCCTTCCTTGTTATGCTCAATTATAAACACACATGTTTACACATACATTTCTTCTCTGCCTCCAGTGTTTCTAGTCCTTGCCTACTTGGCTATGCAGATATGTCCAGGGAAAAATCTATCACTCTGTAGAAATGTCTTTCAAAGCCTGAAAACAATTGCTATAGCTTTTTCTGTGATTTTAATAACCTAGCTGAAAAAAAAGGCCCTGCTGATGTTAGAGAGAAATACCACAAAGAAATAAAAGCCTATTGCTCAAATGCAGACTTTAGTTAAAATTCTCATTTGCTTAATGTTTGACGTTTTCTGGAAATCATCTTTCTGATCCTTGTTTCTAAAGATTTACTATGTTGACCAATTGGCTTATTTATCAAATCCTTAATATTGTTGTAACTTTATATTTGATCCCTCTCTATTAATTGCTTTCTTTTTATAGTATACCTCATTCAGTGCAAAGAATGATTTCTGGTCAATGAAAGATAAATCCTTAGAGAAGTATCTGAATGGTTGTAATTCAGGGACCCTTTTACAATTTATACTATCCAGGAACAGTAAGAAGTAAAAGTTAGGAAGAAAATAATATATTGCTTTTATTCTGTCCATACCCTGACATTATGAGCACCTCAAACTGATGGGTATTCATATCATGTGAGATTCTATTTTACAAAGAACTTTTTGATCTAATATTAATTTCTAATAGTAGACTTACCCTTACTACTTCAGTAGGTTTTCCTTATCCCCATTTTATTTTTCAGCGTCCCAGCTATCCGTTTACAAACATCATATTTAACTAATAAATGTGCACTGTATTGCTCAATAAATGCAGAGGTGTAAGAATAGATGAATAACAAGCTGATAGAGAGTGTGTCAAAGGCAGCATTTCAACTATGAATTCTTTAGCACTGGATTCCAGTGCTATGAAGCCCTTATTTTTCTATATCTGGTTAATGGATTAATGACTCTTCTAGTCATTCATAAGGGGACCAGTAGGATTCTAATCTGAATCTTCTTCTAATATAAAAATATTGGGTGAATATTGGCTTCACTGTGATTTTCAAAATTGTAGAACAGGAGTCCATTGAGGCAGACAGAGTTTTAAAAATGCATCCTAATTACACTTCAGTCAGTAACTGGGCTCATTTGTGCCTTATGCAGAAGGTTGCAAAGCTCATGCCATAATCTTCAGTTGGAAAAAAAAAAAAAGACAATGACCTTTCAAACCAGCTCAATTATTTAATATAATCTAATTGTCCTATTGACAGTTGTCTCTAAAATGTGGTCAAGTTTATGTTTACTACATCAATTAATTTCTTTCTTTTTACATTTTTCAAATAAGAAACAAATTATAATAGTGTGAGAGCACTGGCTCTTTGTTTTTTTCTTCTCTCTTCTCTCTCTCTCTCTCTCTCTCTCTCTCTCTCTCTCGGCTCCAAATGTATTTACCTAAAACAATACAAAGAAATGCAAAGCAACCACCTGCTCCCTCTTTCAAACATTTTTGTCTAAAGCACTGCTGGTAAAGGGGACATAGGTCTTGTGAAAAGAAAAAACAGCCATCATGTGAGTGCTCTTCAGCTAATATGATGAAAAGCTTTTCTTTCCAAGAAGTAAATATGCAGATCTACAGTATAAGAACATTAGATTCTGCCTTGATAAAAGTCAAGAATAAATTTACGAAGGAATGTTAATCTGTTTGACATAAATGTTCATTGATTCTTTCACTGGAAGTATTCTGAACTTCATTCCTTCCTAATCCAGTATTACCTCATCTATTTATTCTCCCAAACAATACTGCATTTTTATTTTCTAAATAAATTCACATTGAACAAGTTGTCTTGCTGATTTACCCTGCTTATTTTGATTCTTTTCCCTTAATATTACCTGAAGTGATATAAATACCTTTCTGTCAGTTACGTTTCAGCAGTTGGTATTCTAAGTGAAAGCAATGCATTTATTTTCGTTACCCCGTGGAACTCTAGTCCTCTGCTTCTAGACACTTTTCCTGTCTTATTTATTTATTTAATTTTTTTGAGACCATATGTAGTATAAGGTTCTGGGAATTACTGAAATTGCTCATATTCGTTTTACGCTATATTTTACTTCAACAACATACCTTCTGGAAAATTTATGAGCATGTTCATTTCCTTCATCTCTCTATTTTATAAATTCAACTAGTTGACCTTCCACTGGCATGGCATTAAGGGCTTTCCTAGCTTTCAATTTGAATGTGTTACGTCAAAGAATATTTAGCATGCTATGTTTTTGATCAAGCAACCTTGTAGCTACTATATTTTATTTCTGTCACTCATAGACACTTAACATACTTGGGCTCTGGTAAAAATAATAAAATTTCAAATTCCAGTTAGAAAATATGTTTTTGTACCATTTGTTCACCAGAGAAAATGTATGAAGGTGATGAGAACGGTCTTAGCAATAAGGATTTGATTATTAACCCTGTAGGGTACCTGATGACTTGTAATGACAGCAGGTAGACAGAACATGGAAACTGTTCTGTTGTAGCTCCAAAGTTCCTTTCAGCCTCTGATATATAAAGATACAAAGGGACACTTCTTTTATTGCTTATGAGGAAAAACAGCAAAGATAATGGGGATAACATAAACTCAAAGAGCATAAAATACTGTTTAAGGACACATGGTGCTTGACCAAGCCATCTTTCGGACTGTAAAAACAACTTGAAATAAGTTTTTTGGGACATCTTTGGAAGTAAGGATTTCCATGTTAGAGTCATGAGATTTGAGGTTTAGACATTACTTTGTCCCATTCTAGGTTATGTGTCTTTGATAAATTATCTTAAACTCACTGGTCTCAGATTCCCTTTCCTGAAAAAGGAGAGGGTTGCATGAGATTGCTTTGGTTTTCAAATTGTGGAATATGGCTTCTCTGAGAATTGTGCAATTGCTGTAAGACTAGAGAATCCATATGCATGCTGTACTTGATGGAGAGACTGAACAAATTATATGTTATATAACATAAAGACATGTCCTGTTATTTAAAATGTGTAGGCTACACTGTGATTGACAAGAATGTATATTAAATAAAGAAGTGTGACTAAATATATCAGGACTTGTGTATCATATATTGGGTATCATGTATTTTCTCTCCCCAAAATACAAAAAGCCATAAAAATAGCTAAATTGAACACTTAATCTAATAATCTAAAATAATCTATGCTGATATTGATTTTAGCACCAGATACCGATAACACCTTTACATATTAATTTATTTAATCCTCATAAGAGTCTATGAGGCAAATACTGTTATCATCCTGTTTTACACAGATGAAGCAACTAAGACAATTAGGGAAGCCCCAAGTAATAAAGTTAGAAGAATTTGAACTCAGGCAATGTGAAACAGAGCCCAAGCCACTACACAGAACTGTCTTCTCGTTGTATCTTCTCAATCATGTGATAGTAACATTGTGACATTAAAATGAACCCATGAATTTAAAAGGGTTGGGGAATACTGGTGTTTATGATACCTTCCATTCCTTAAAATACTGAATAATCTCCTTTATAGTTTCACTTCTACGAAAGACAAGCTAGGGTATTGGTTAAAAACAAGAGTCAAAGGCAAACAAACCAACCAAAACCAAATAACTATTTTTTAAAAATCCCCCAAAACCATGACTAGGATCCAGTTCTGGTTATGGTACTGCCAGATATGTAACCTTAGGGAAAATTTCCTTTTCTCCCTATGCCTCAGTTCCCCTTTTTTTTTTTTTTTGCAAAATAAAGATAAGAATAGCACCTACTCCATAGGTTTGGCGTGTGGGTTAAAGAAGAAAATACAAAGCACTCACAGGCATGCATGACAAATAGTGTGAGTGCTCAATAAATATTTATGTTTTTTGTCACTGTCTTTGATGTTGTTTTGATCTTGTTGGATTGTCCTCTGTGGGGTCCTTACAAAGAAGTCAACTATGCAAAATGTAGGCTTTGTGAAGAAAGCAGAGAGGCAGGGCTGAATAACATGGGCTCTGAAGTGGACTAGCCTACCTCGATTCAAGGAGTGAAGATAGAATTTTCCCTGGCAGAACTAGGGAGCAGACCAAACCAACTGGAAGAGCTTAAGATCCTGGTAGGGAGGGCAAGGCAAATAGGTGTCAAACAAATTTTCGATGCTTCATTGATGGTGAGAAGCTCTAAAAAATGATAATGTGCATGGAGATTGACACCTATAACCCACTAGGTTGAGTGGTGGGAATTGTTTTTTAAGTATTTTAGTGTACTTTTAGCAGATACTAAGGTATACACTTTTGGATATATAGATACCATTAGATATAAAAAGAGAAGAAAATGTGGCAAGAATAAACTTTCATCAAAACAAGTGGCAGAACCAGAGAAGAATAAAATAATTAAACAGAAAAATTAGAATTAAAATTTTATTCTCAAGAGAAAATGTAAGCCAGTGTAAGCATTCTGAAAAAGTTACATGGACTAATTTCAATGGAAAGGTAATAGGACCAAACTTGGAACCCAAAAATATTCAAAACGCAGGCATGACAAAACACTGACTGCATCCTTTCTGCTAAATTAATCAGATGAACTAAATTTCCCGCAAAAACAGGGTTCTCAGTGCAGGTGGTGTTGAGTGAGCTGGGGAGTGGGTATGTTTGCTCTGCATGGCGCTGGAAGCTACTAATGATTTGGACTTCGATTTCTAACTTGCTTTGGAAATATTTCCTAATGGGAACAATCATTTCTAAATGTCAGTTCACTGTCTCTACTCTTAAGTAATGGAAATATCTCATCATATCCCTATGAGAATATTGAGAGCTCGCTCTCCCTTTAAAATCAGAAGAGCTGTTAATTAAATGCTCATCTCCATGCCATTGTTTTGGGTAATATGCAGATATTAAATGAATATGAGAGAAGGTCCCCATTCTACTTCACTCCTGAACCTTAATGGAAACATAATGACACAGGTAGGAAAAGAAACAATTTATATTTAACATTTTTAACATCATACATAGAAAATGGGATCCTGGTAATTAAAAATGTTCTCTCCTTTTCTTTAATTGATGAATTCTCATTCAGGGGTGAAAGGGAGAATATTCAAAGGTGGATGATCAGCTCATAGCAGCTCTGCTGGCTGCTGGCAGTGTCAGGATGCTCTACTACAGGCTGATTAGCCAGATATTAGCCTATCTCAGTGCCATGATGGTTTCTGATAAAAACCAATTCAATGACTTAAAAATTACCTTAGTACATCTCAAAGGGTGGGTGAGAGATAGCAAAACCAAATAAGCTAATATTGAAATTAAAAAGGAGCATGAATTTCAATAAAAGTCTACATTGTAAATATCTGAGAACCTAATATATGAGAAATTTATTGGGTTGACAAACATCTTTTGAAAGATTAATTACATAATTCCTTTTTTTAAAAAAAGATTTTATTTATGTATTCATGAGAGACACAGAGAGAGAGGCAGAGACACAGGCAGAGGGAGAAGCAGGCTCCCTGTGGGGAGACCGATGGACTTGATCCTGGCACTCCAGGATCATGGCCCGGCCGAAGGCAGGCAGTGGCTGAGCCACTGGGGCTGCCCTAATTACATAATTCTTATGATAAGAGTATACTTCAGCTGTGAGTGGCTGTCATATCGCCGATTTTAGAATTTCAAATATTTTAAACATGACTAAAAAACTCAGTGCAAGACAAATCATAGCATATGCCTACTTGAAGGTTTTTCCTGTTTAAAAAAAGAAAGATACACAGAAAAATAAAATAAAATCCCATATTTATTTTTATTACAAACTTTCTCAAAAAAGGTATAAAATAAATGCTAATAATTGTATTTATTTTAACAAATATATCCCAGTAAGTTATATTCTAAGGGACTGCTAAAATAGACTTTGGGTACAAAATATATTCTATCCATTTGTCTTCACAGGACATTTCACAAAATTGCCTACAGGCACACAGGCAAGAGAAAATCGACTGGCCTTTACAACCTCAACAAAGAGAGCACTCTTGTCGTCCACGTGGCAGCAAGTCCTGGATAAAATCAGGGAAATGAGATTCTTGACAGATTCAGCCATCACTTAAATGTATTTAGAAAAGGACAATTATGCCACCAGACTTTCTTTTCTTCATCTCTTATGTTAGTTACCAAATTTTAATGTGATTACTGAGGCTAATTCCCACTGTTTTCCATATTAGAGATCGATATGTATATTCTTGGCATTTGTCCCATACTATGGATTAATTTTTCTTTGTATTCACATTGTCAGCATGCAGCTTCAATTGACTTCATATGCAAGTTACTGACAGAATAAATGAAAGTATTAAAAACATAATTTTAATTATTAAAATTATTGACCTTTATCTCTCAAATATTGTATGCTAGATATTTATAAGCAAACTTTATGGAATTACATTGGCTTTTATATTTGTAGAAGGTTAAATTAAATTAAAATCACCCTGCTAGTGTCACTGAATTAACGAGTTTGGATTAATTTTGTAAATTATTTTAACACACTGCTAAGTATGAGGTTTCTAGTTACATGAGAGAAAATGGAATAGGAAGAATGTCTGGCTCAGAAAGTCTACTTCAAAAACCATTTTACATCAACAACCATGGCACATAAAAGTGACTCAGAGAAGGGTCATGGCCAATTTTTGAGCTTTAGGCTATGCTGCGAAAAGTGTGACACATATTGAGTAGAGTATTTTATAATAACAACAGCAAATACAGTCACAGTAGTAACAATAACAGCTATTACTTAATGAGAAATGACTGTGTCAGGTATTTTATCACTGCATACTGGTATCTCCTTTAATGCTCATACCACTCCATGAGGTAGGAGCTACTATTCCCATTTTACAGATGAGAATACTGAGGCCCATAATGGTTATATGAGATCTCACACAGAGTAAGGCAGGGAAGCAAGGCTGGAACCCAGCTGATTCCTAAGCCCCAGATCTTGAAATGTAAGTACTGGCATACCTACTACCTACTAACTCACACTTGTCATCAATCTTTCCTCTCTCTTTAATCCAAGCCTTATCCCATATGCCAAGATAAAAAAAGAGAAAGTGAAGGCCTAAAATTTAGATCCCAAGCCTAACGACTTGGAAGGAAGCCTTATTATTCCCTCTGGAATAAATAACACGCTTCTGAAAGATGTAATTAAGATTCTTGGGAACCAGCATGATAATAACTTGGAGGAGTCAACACTACACCTTTGCCTTTTTTTCAGCTCTCTTCTTTCAAACTCATCCCTTAGTCACATATCATACTTACTTCCCCTTGTAGTTAAATGGTACAGGGAATTGTATACGATGATCTTCAAAAAGTTCTCTATGAACTATTAAGAACAAAAATGTCATTTGTTAGTCAAGCAATCTCATTACAGGGCATTCCTCCAACAGGTCACTCAGAGCTCTAGTAGAGCTGGATTCCAAATCCTGCAGCATTTGACCTGGGTGGGACCCAGGACCAAATGAGAGCTTTTGCTATAGGGTATGACTCAATAGAAAATACGGAACAGCCCTAACAGCGTGCCATTTTAGTCTTTATCTTGCTGCTGAGAGTCTGCTCTTTTTGAAGAAAAGGCTATTTCATGACAGAATAATTGGTTCTGAGTCCACAGTTCTTTGTGTCAATGTTCTTCCATTCATGAGGCCCTAGAAAGCTTTGAGCTGCATGGGAAACATATAAAATCAAAAAATAGATTCGATGCATGTGGAAGCTCCACAATGCAATCCCAAAGTCAGGCAGAGCAAAGTCAGGCAAAGCAGAAATGGCAGCAGGAAAGAACTCCTTTGGGGACCTGCACACGGTCAACAGGTACAGCACACCAGCCATGGCCTGCCAGGCAAACCGGGTCAGCCCAATACCTTTCCCAGTCAACAGTATCCACCTACGTTCTATACACTGAACACTTAGCAGGTGCTATGCTTGCCCAGCGCAGATCATGTCATTATAAAGATGGTAATGGTGTAACCGTAAAAGTCAGATTTAGCAGTGTTCAGACAAATGGGTAAATGTAACTGGGAAATCAAAATCACAATACAAAGGTTAATTTAGGGGAAAAGGTAGAATTATAAAGGCACTATGCACTCTGAAAGTATTTTCTTTTACATTTATTAGCTTCTCTGCCAGTACTCTATTTATTGAAGTATAATAAGAACCCATTCCTGGTCATGAATTACCGGAGATGTGTCTTACTAGAGGAATTAAACACATAACAGCCTCTAATATGAATGAAGGTATTTTAATAACTTTGCGTTTGGCAGCCCGATAAAACATTATGATCATCTTGAGATTTACGCTGAAGTTAGCAGCCCTGCTTCATGCAAACAGGCTCCACCTGAGTAATCTATGCTTTGCCTAACCACACGCTTCCTCCTTATGATGATACTGTTTCAGGTTACAGAAGACAGAAGGTACAATACCCATAAAGACATAAAATTGCCAAGACTGTGGACATTCTGTAAATATGTGTATCCTGGATTGGGAGACAGGAGCACTTCGAAGCATACGCTGATCTGACTCTACTGCCCATCAACCATGTGATTTACTGAGCTCCAGTGTTCTCATCTGCTAAATGGGGAATATAACATCTCTGACCTTTATGGAGTTGTTGTGAAAATTAAACAGTGAATATATCTCAGTGGCACAGACTGAATACTTAGTAAATCTTAGCTATTATTGTATTTATTTACAAATATTTATTTATTTATTTATTTATTTATTTATTTATTTATTTATTTGAAACACAGAGAGAGAGAGAGAGCAGGAAAAGGGGCAGGGAGAGGGAGAGAGCATCTGAAGCAGACTCCCAACTGAGCACGGAGCCCACCTGGATATCAGGACCATGAGATCAGATCTCAGAGGCAGATGCTTAACTGATCAAGTCACCCAGATGCCCCAGCTATTGTTATACTTAGTATTATTTTGCACTCTCATACTTAGATTGTTAACACACCACCTCTTAATTTCGATGTGTATGGTTATGTGACTCTCCCCCTGTAAGAAGTAGAAACAGGCCCTGGAATGACAAAGAAGGTATGAAAAGGAATAGAAAAGGAGAGGAAGAGGGAATAAGAGGGGGTAGGGGAGAGAAGGACAGAGAATCCAAACCAAGGTCTAGTAATGTTGAGTATTTAATTGACGGTAGAGAAGTTTAAAGGGCATTACTCCCACAGAAAGAAGCCATGGTTAGGCAAAGAAAGGTCACTGATGTAAATGGGAGGTGACAAGGCAAGGGAAGAATGCCAATGGCTCTTGCTTGCTCCACTTATGCTTCTTCCCTCCCTCCTCCACCTTTTTTTCCTTCCTTGTTCTTCTTTCCATCCTTAACCAGCAACCACTAAACCCTTAGAATGTCACGAAACCACATTCTATAAATACCCCACTAACAAAAGGCCGACAGATTAGATAGTAGGTACAGGATGCTGCATAAGTGAACAAGGCAGAGAGAATTCAGTGCCATTATATGTATGAGTCATGTAGTAACAAACAAGTTAGAGGAATTACCTGTTCTCAGGGAGCTTAATATTCTAGTAGTGAGAGAGAGTGCAAGGAACAAACATAGTTATCAGAAAAGTATCAAATGATGATAGTGACTATGAAAAAATGTTAGAATGCTGATGTCATAAAAATCAACTCAGGAGAACTACTTTGGGCAGGTAAATAAGAATAGGGTTCACATTTCTAATTCTGAGTTGAGGTTTAACATTCATATGTACAGTGCACCATTTTAAGTATAAAGCTTGGTGAGTTTTCATATTATGCATACATCTGTGCAATTATCACCCAAACCAAAGTCCAGAACATTCTCAGAAATTTGGTTTATGTTTTTCATAAATGATATTGTGTTATAGATCTAATTCTTAAATTTTTAAAATCAGGTACTATTTTAAGGTCTCTCCATCTAAGGCATTTCACATGTGGCTTGTAACCTCTGTACAACACTTCCTGATGTATATTAACCACATTTTTACTATATTTACTTATCCTCTAATACATTAAGGGACTGCCAGGTTGCTCCCAACATTCCAGTGGTCTAAATAATACTGAAAGAAACATCCTCAAACATGGACCCTTACTGTGCTACAAAAGAGTTTTTTATTTATTTATTTTTTTTTTTTTTTAATACATGACGAGGAGCAAAAAGTCAGCGTCTGAGTCTATAAGAACATTAAATAGACTGCTTTCTGGAACACGTGCCATGCCATACTCCTACCAGCAGTGTGCATTTGATTGCTGTTGCTTACATTTGCATGCTTGCATATCTCACCATTTTGAAAATCTTTTTATACAGTACTAAAACTTTTCCTTTCTTTTCCCTTTAATTTGCTGTTCCTTCCCTTGGCACATTTCTCCACGGATATGGCCATCCTTTTCTGGATGATTTGCGAGGGTAGTGCCTATTAAAGGAGGTAACACTTCAGCTGAGGTGTGATGTTAACAGGGAGGAGCAGACCTTGGATAGATCAGCAAGTTCCAGGCAGAAGGAACATCCAGAACAACAACTCTCATGCAGGATTGAATCTGCCATGTAGAGGGAACAGAGGGGCTGGAACACAGTGGGGAAAGGGAGGAGGAGTACAGCTGAGGTCAGACAGTGAGGAAGGGCTGAGAACAGTCCTGTGATTCTAAACCTGCCAGACAGTGCTGAGTTTTTCCTGTTCCATTTGCAGAATTTTTAATGTTGAACCTGACCTTTTACCAGCCATCAATGAATAGAGAATGACAAGCACAATTGTAGCTGATATACCTCTGAGGGTTTAATAGTAATAAAAAGTAGACCAACAATTGTGATTCAAAGCACTTAGAACATCATAAAAGTACATTCTATAAAAATCTCAATAACAAAAAGCTAAAAGATTACATATTAGGTAGAGGGGATATTGTGTAGCAGAATAAGACACATCACCGAGAGAACCCAGAAAATTGCTTTTTCCTCCTGGGAAAAGTCAAAAAGAATAATAATAATACACTTATTTCATTAGACCAGTCTGTGGAGATGTTCATCTTAAATTAATATAGAAATGAGTCTACATAAGGCAAGGGATTTTGAGATTTAAATTTAAGGACAAATTGTTTTTCTCATTTAGTAAGTCAAAAACTCAAAGGGTAGTAAGTTACTAGCTATAACACAGAGGAAAAAAAAAGCCTGCATCTGATTAAGGGGAACATTATTGAGTCTCAATAAGATATATACACTCTTCAGACATTAATTAAATATCTAGCATTTAGAAAAAAAGTGATTTTGAAGCAATATATTATAAAGCTCTTAGAGAAAAGAAACAGAAGAATTATTTATTTATTTTTTAAACTGGTGTAGAGTGAAATGGCAAAGGATCTATCATTTGAATGACATCAAGAGTGTACATTTTGTTGGGACAAAAGATACTCAATCTCAATTTGTCTGTCTGGCCAAGAGTGAAAGTCATTATGAAGATAATGATGCTCATGATCATCTAAACCACGTTAAGAAAGGAAGCAAAGAACAGCAAACACTGAGGAAAGTATATTAAGTCTATCTGGAGACAAATGAAGATTTTGAAATGTTAAAAGGAAAAGCTAATCTCTCATTTTAGTCATTTGATTTGAAAAGATGGGGAGGAACCAGGAAAGCTAGACTGAAGCGAGTTTTTTTAAGCATTTGTGATAAATGTTAAAATAACCATCACAAATGGTAAAACCTGTATTCTTTTTATTCTTGATCACCGGCTTCTGATTTCAAATAAAGATATGATTTTTAATCACTTCTTGTTACTCTGCTGTGATAAGTAATTTGATGTGCATGAAAGTGCTTTGAACTTACAGAAGAGTCTATAAATATAGGACTCTCATTATTTCAAACAAATAAATACATAAAAGTGTTTAATGTATAATGAAAAGGAAATATGTTAAAAGAGTGATAAGATAAAATGTAAATAATATAAGTTGATACAATGATCAAAAACTGGAATTAACAGAGTAGCCTGAGAAATCTAGATTCTTGTTTGCACACGCCTATGGTATTCATTCTGCTTCCCTGCAAACTGTTCATGTCCTTTTTGGTTTCTCTGGCTAGTCCCTAAGCATCTCAGGGCCAGAATGTCAACTTCATCTCTATGGCACCAGAGTGTGGGATGGTGTTGGAGGTTAAGAAACATGAGAATTCACTTAAATGTACCCAATCATAAGCTCAGTGTAACACATAGGCTTTGAAGAACAAAATCAGGATTAGTCTGATTCATGAATCTGTAATCAGTATGCTAAGCCTTCAACATTGCCTGCCATAAGTTTATACACATATATACCACATACACACATACCTGGTTTCAGCCTACCTGAGGACATCTTCCCATCCTCCTCTCCACCTCTCCTTCTCCCCAGACTTGCTGGCCTCATGCTCTTCCCAGAACTCCTAAGGACCACAATTAGGGACCTGGCATTGGCTTTCTCTCTACCTCCAAAGTTTACGCCACCCCCAGTCCTTCCCTGGCCAACTTCTTGCCATTGATTGGGCTCTGCTGCACTAGCCTCTTTCCTGAGCCTTGGATCTAAAGAAGCCTCCTCTCTCTGTCACTGTGTCACAGGTTTATTTCCTTCATAGCTTTTACCATTTTCTCCCATTTTGCTTATCGATCTTGTTTATCTTAAAAATTGTTGCCTCTTTGCCAATATAATTAGAGTCTACCTCCAGGTGAGTTAAGACTTTACTTAATTTTTTTAGCCCTGAGAGTCAAACAATACAGACTTGAATCTGACTCCCTATGAGCACATATTTATAAAGCGTTTATGAGGGTAATTGGCATTTAGTAAGAGTTATACAAATGCTTGGTTAGAAAACAACAACAAATAACAACAATGAATTTGGGCCCTGTCCATGCTAATAGCTAGTCAACCCTGGTCAAGTTATTTTCCTGCTTTGAATCTGGGTTTCCTTATCCCTGAAAATGGAATAACACTTCTTATTTCATAGGGTTTTTGTCAAGAGGAAAATGTGAAAATTAACAGAAAAGTATTTAACATGCGAGTGTTCAAAAAATATTACTTTTTTTTCTCCACTGATTTTGTCTAAATTTTAAAAACTGTTTTAAAACTGTGTGTCTCGGGGATCCCTGGGTGGATCAGTGATTTAATGCCTGCCTTCGGCTCAGGGCGTGATCCTGCAGTCTGGGGATCGAGTCCCACATTGGGCTCCCTGCATGGAGCGTGCTTCTCCCTCTGCCTGTGTCTCTGCCTCTCTGTCTATGCGTGTCTCTCATGAATAAATAAATCTTAAAAAAAAAAAAGACAAAACTGTTGCAAACTCTGTTCTTAAGTAGTTTACTTTTGGTAAAGTGATTTGCAGTGATGGAAAGGTATTACATGACAGGAAAAATATTAAAGATTGTTAACTAGGGGTAAAGCATGAGCAGTTTAACCTGAGGTCTCACTTGTTTACCCCCTTTGCAATCTGTATTCAGCCTTAATTTCTTACTTATCATCCAGTTTGTAAGTGTCTTTATTACATGCTTCTCCACCTTTAGACTATGAGCAGCATGAAGGCAACTATGGTGTTTATTTATGTTTGTCTCCTTTAAGCCCAGCAAGGGAGTGGGTATAAAATTAATGCTTGGTGAACTAAGTTACAGTGGTGGGAATCTCAAATAATCATGACTAGGCTGCTTATGTCTGGTTGTAGCCTACAAATAAAAAGGTTAGGCTGTTTTGGGTAGAGATTTATAACTAGGTCTTAAAATAGTTAACAACAAATTTATGAATGCTGTCTCTAGTTAAAATTTGTCCGTACATTTTATACAAAGAAATGATTCTGCAAATTAACATAAGGCTCTTCTTTGCTCCTTCAAAGATGCCATTTCTTTTCCTTTTAACTTTCCCATTTGTTTATCTTCAAACAGAAGGTGTTCCTAATAATCTCCATTTAACAGATGGGAACACTGAAGTTCAGAGCTGCTATTAAATTGCTTTCTCAAGCAAGAGCACCATCCCAGTTGGGGTCATGATAGAAGTCTTGTATCTTCCATTACTCTTTCAATTAGAATCTGCTTCCTAGTAATTAACACATTCTCTTTAGCTAGCAAAATAATCATCCTTTGTAGAGCTCCGGTGTGGAAAATTCCTATTTGAGCAAGACTTATTTTGGAAAGTTTTATAAGGAATTGAGATTGCAGGCCATTGTGAAAACCACTGGGCCATTTTAGGTTTAAAAGTGTAATTGTGATCCCTAATGCCCTGCAACCATGGCAACACAATGTGCCCCTTTTTACTTGTTTACTTTTAAGGAATTAGAGCACTATTTAAGGATTAAGATTACCATGCATGCTATACCAGCTGACCTTTACAAAGGCTAAAATGAAATCTCTTGAGTACTCAGCCTTATAAATCAGTGTTGGTGATTACCTTGGGTTACATAGGTATATATATATATGTATATATATACATATATATAGGTTTATATATGTATATATATATAAACATTTCAGTTGCTAGGAACTATTTATAATAATCCAGCAGTAACTATCACATTTTAAAGTCTGATTTGCACACCAAAGGATACTTTAATATAGTATTTATGTTTGAATAAGTTTGTGGATCAGTGTTTAATATCAGCTATGAGATCAAAGCAAAGAAGGATTCCCTTTACCTTGGATTTCCAAATAAGAACACATTCATAATTTTCCTTACTTCTATTAAAGATACATTAATATTTGTATAAGAAGAGCAGGGAAGAAAACTCAGGAGGAATAAACCTGTGACCCTGTTGAAGAGAAATGCTTCATAACTGACAGGTTATATGTGGCTGGAGACTATGAGACTGGCTCCGTTATTAATGAAAATATAAAAAAAAATTTTAATGCATGCTGGTTCCACTACTTAATAAGATCCAATTTAATTTACTCTTGAAGCTCAATCACTACAGAAGATGAGTTTTTCTTTAACTACAATTTTTTAACTGTTCATACTAAAAAAGAGATTCAAACAGTCCTTATTATAACCAAATTAGTTTTTGTAAAAGTATGTACTCAAGATAAAAGAGAGACTAGGAAAACAGTATTTACAGAACCATTTTTTACCACTCAGCCACAGTCTTTAATCCCTCCATTTGAATGTGAATGCTTTGTTCATACTCTCATTCATTTTCTCTCTCACACAGTTATCTCAAACAAGCTGATTCAGGGGCCTAATTAAATATTTTAAAAACAGTATTTGTTAGAACCATTTTATTTTTGTTTTATTTTAAAAAATATTTTATGTATTTATTTGACAGAGAGAGAGAGAGAGCCCCCACACACAAGCAGGGGGAGCAGCAGAGGGAGAAAACAAAGCAGACTCCCTGCTGAGCGGGGAGCCCAATGCAGGGCTCAATCCCAGTGGGGACTGACATAAGCCAAAGGCAGACACTTTACCAACTGAGCCACTCAGGTGCCTCTCTATTTTTGTTTTAAAGATTAATTCATTTATTTGAGAGAAAGAGAGAGAGAGAGAGAGAGAGAGAGAGTGTGTGTGTGTGTGTGTGAGAGAGAGAGAGAGGGTGATGGGAAGAGGGAGAGAATCTCAAACAGTCTCTGGCCCAGTGCCAGGACTGATGCAGGGCTTCATCTCAGGACCCTGAGATCATGACCTGAGCCAAAATCAAGAGTCGATGCTCAACTGACTGAGCCACCCATGCACCCTAGAACCATTCTAAAACATATGATACCCCTTTCTTTTAGCAAATTGAGCCTGAGGAACATAATCTGACATCATAAGCATCAGGTACATAATGTCATGTAGTGCAATAAAGAGAGGCCAAGAGAAGCTCACAGAAGCCTCAGACCTGCAGAGCTGAAAATGCTGTGGTGTCTGCTCCCTGTTCCCCTCATTTTCCTCACTTTCTGCTACTTGGTGAGTCATTTTTTCCAGAATAGCTCATTCTTCCAACCACTCTCTAATACACAGGCTTTTATATCAGCCAGCATTTTAGATCTAGTTTTAAGTATAGGCTTGGCTGGGAAGCACTTATGAATGGAGCTCATCTTCCTCTAAGAATAAACTTTGCAAAAGATACAAGGTCTTTTATGTTTCTTAGGCTGGAGGCTATGTTGCCCAGGAGCAGAAGCCTGAATGCTGGGGATATATGAGGCCCCAGGGTTCACAGGTACATCTTCTGGGGGCATCAATTTTACCCCTTGGATATATTATAGGGTAGAAGGCAAAAACTACATGATTCTTCAAAGTGAGATATGAGACTTCAAAGGATTCTTGGATTTATGGTTGCTCTCCCACGGCTATGTCTCAGAACCCCTAAGGTTTGTGTTTTTTCTCTCCTCTTCCAAGTTAAAAAAAAATACAGAAGCACTGCTTTAAGGCATGGGTATGAAATTATGTCATGAATACATGAGGTTTCTGATAATCTAACAAAGGTCTTTAAGGCTAGGTTATTTTTACTTTTTAATAACAGCCCACCAAATGAAGCCTTACCTAAGTTCATAAAACTTTACAACTTTGCAACTCACCACTTTCTACCTTGCCATACTTAGAGCTATGCCTTTTTTCTCCTTCTATACCACAAACTTTTTCTCCTATATCGCAAACACAGAAACTTCCTATACCACAATACCTTAGGTAAGTAGGTAGTAAATAGCATTGTAAGTGTGCCAGCAGGTACCTGGCACCTGTTTACTGAATGTACGCTATATACTAAGCATTATCCTTGGCTCTAAGGGTACAGAGCTAAAAGATTAAGCAAAGTCTTAATTCACCTGGAGGTGGACACTTTAATTGACAAGAGGGCAACAATTTTTAAAATAAACAAGGTGGATAAGCCATAAAATGAGGAGAGAATGGGAAAACCCACGAAGGAAGTGACCCCAGGTGACAGTGCAGTGACAGGAAAAGGAGGCTGCTTTAGATGCTCAGGAAAGAGGCCAGCTCAGCAGAGCCCCATCGATGGCAATAAAAAGTCAGCCAGGGAAGGACTAGGGGTGGGGTGAGCTTTGGTGGTAGAGGGAAAGCTAGCACCAGCACCCTAATTCTGGCCCTTAGCAGTTCTGGGAGGAGCATGAGGCCAGTAAGTCTGGGGAGAATGAGAGGTGGAGAGGAGGATGAAAAGATGTCCTCAGGTAGGCTGAGACCAGGTGTCTTGCGCCTTATGAGAAGGATAAAGAATTTGGACTTGACTTTATCTGTGATAAGCAGCTGCTGAAGTGCTTTAAGCAAGGGAGTAAAAGAATTGAATTTACATTTTAAAGTGGTAACTGGCTATTGTGTACACAATGAGAGAGGCTGGAGCAGGAATAGGGTGGCAGGACACTCCTCCAATGACAGAGAGTGCCAGGTGCAATCAGACTTGGTGAATGGCAAGCATGTGCACAATCTTGTTGAGCAGAATTGCTGAAACAGTATGAAGTATAAGCGAAAGAGAAGCACAGGGCATACTTCACATGCATTCTCTCATGGACTCATCTGAAGAACTTGTGAAGTTAGGAGGACAATTATTGTCCCTTGAGCAAGGTCACAAGGTGCTGGGTGGGTGAGTCAGAACTGAAACCAGAATGTGGGACTCCACCCACTTTATAATAGAAACTGATCAGGTCAGAAATTCTAGTTCTTCGACATAAAGATGACACCATCAGAAAGAGGCTGAAGGTCTAATCCATTTACGGCCTGACCTGGTGTTTGACATCCTCTATAATACCCCATACTGCACAGCAGTTTGTGCTTAATATTTTAAATTTTCAGTGTTTTTTTCCTTTTCAAGAATATATATGCATAAAAATGTTACAGGAAACAAAAGCTTGTCCAATATTCTGACCTCCTTATTCTTCTTGTTTGTCATTAAACCCTTTAATGAAGGAAGTTGATTCACTTCTAGTTCATTTTTCTCTTCTCTCTTGTCTTTAGGATTATTGATATTCCGTGCTTTGCTTCCTGGAGGCTCACTTAACCAGGAAACGTATCTTTATCATGAAAAACAATCTTTTACAAGCCACCTCTTCCTTGATGTCTTCCCTCTTCCAACCTCATAACACTTTATCCATTTGGCTTTTACGGGATTTACCATTTTCTGTATTTCCCTTCTTACAAATCACAAACTTTCTGACAGATGCTCTTACCTAGTGCACTTTGAAAACAGCAGTCACAAAATAAATATATACAAAATAAACCATTATCTAAATTGCTAGGCTAAATTTACCTATAATGAGTCCATTCCATTTTAGGAAAGATGCAAGGGATCAGGGATTTTCTTTCTTTTCTTTAAGATTTTATTTATTCATTCATGAGAGACACAGAGAGAGACAGAGACACAGGCAGAGGGAGAAACAGGCTCCATGCAGGGAGCCCAATGTGGGACTCGATCCCAGGTCTCCAGGATCAGGCCCTGGGCTGAAGGCGGAGCTAAACCACTGAGCCACCCGGGGTGCCCGGAATTTTCTTTCTTAATTCAGTTTGGGTGAAAGTAAATAGACAAATATTCATTATTTCAACAAATGCTTGCTGAAATTAACAAACAGGAGTGATTTGTTTACAAGACTTCCCAACATGCTAGGGATGTTGTACACATTGGACACATAAAAGAAGTTGACTAGTCTTCTTAGTCAGTGTTTATTACTCTGGTTTAATTAAACTGGAAGAACATGAACATGATTAAGTCATTTCCATGTCTGTCTCTCTTAAATTACAACTCTACCTTTTCCTCCCAACTGAAACTTAAGTCTGTTTCCTCTTGAGAAAAGCTTTACAAAAGATTTTCTTACAAAACTCAATATGGTCTTAAAATAACCCAGGACACAGCCTGCTATCATGAAAAGGATTAATTATCAGGAAACCTGAGTTTTCAGATGGCGTGGCCATATACTATGTAGTGTTGGTTCAATCAGTTGACCTACAGTGGTCTCAGTTTCCTCATCTGTAAAATAAAGAAATTAAGGTAGAATTTTCTATAGTATGTTTATGGCTAGTACACTACTGCAAAATACTGACATGGTTATAAAACAATGTAGTTTGCTCTAGAGCTGTTTGTTTTTCTATAGAGACATTTTTAGAGTAAGAAGCCAAGTGAAAAAAAATGGACTAGACAATATTACTATTATAGAAATTGAATTAACAGTCCTCACTACTTGCACTTTTGAAGAATTCAAACACAAAAAATCTTTTACAATAACCCAAACTGCAGAGTGAACTTTACACCTAAAGATACTCATCATAGCATTATAATAGTAACAGTCCAAATGAGAAATGAAGGGCCAGCTCCTTAATGTGATAAAGAATATCTAGCAGAATAGCAGAAAGAAGTATCTTTAGTGATACACAATCAATGGGACTCTCTTCAGATGTATTTAAAAAATGGCTCTGGGACGCCTGGGTGGCTCAGCGGTTTAGCACCTGCCTTCAGCTCAGGGCCTGATCCTGGAGTCCCGAGATCGAGTTCCACGTCGGGCTCCCTGCATGGAGCCTGCTTCTCCCTCTGTCTGTGTCTCTGCCTCTCTCTCTGTGTCTCTCATGAATAAATGAAGTCTTTTAAAAAAATGGCTCTTGTCATAGTATTTTCCAGGAACACATAAGCATCACTCAAGAATCCTAATATAGTGTTCAGAAAATCTGGCCATATTAAAAAAAATGAAAAACTAGGTCATCTTCTTATATACTAGAAAATCTTTAGAAAAATAATACGTAAATGCCTAGATACGTAATTTTTAAAAATATATGTAGTTTATACAGAAAGAACTGATTTATTGAAAAAAAACTGTGATTTAATGCTGAAGGCATATACATCATATTCATGAATGCAAAATCTTAATAGTATAGATATCAATTTTCTCAAAATAACATGCAAATTAATTGGAATTATCAGGTAATTCCAATTAAAATTTTAGCTATTTAATGTGATGATTCTGATGTGTATTTAGAAGAATGAATATATTTGAAAGAATATTTTTTTCTTTTTTTTGACAAAACAAGTTGTATTAACAGGGGAACTTGCCCTACAAATTATTAAAACATTATGAAATGTAGCAAGTGTAGGTAGCATTTAAAATATTGTATTGATGCTATAGGGAGTGAACAATGATAGAGTAAAGAATTCAAAAATTGATCCACGTATATATAGATGTATGTATGTATGTATGTATGTATGTATCCATGAAGCTACCTAGATGACATTTTTAAGTGACTGGATGGCATTTCAAAGAAGTGGGGAAAACAGTGGATTATCCACTGAAGAGCATTGGGATAACTGGGTATCCATTTAACAAAAATGATGCCAAATCCCAATCTCATACATTATACCAAACAAATTCTGGATGGATTGAAATGAACATTAAAAAATATATAAAGATACTAAAAGAAAAATAAGTGAACATATATGCAATATAGGGACTTTATCAAGAATGATGCCCAAGGCTGAAAATCATATGTAAATCAAAGAGATTTAACTATAAAAAGCTTTAACATAGTAATAAGACAAAATAAGCAGGCAAATATGAAGTCCAATAAACATAGTAACAAGAGGTGACAAATTAGAAGAAAAATCTGCCAAATATGAGAAACAAAACGCTAATCATCTTAAAATATAAAGAATGATTTAAAGGCATTATTTTTATAGTTACAGTTGTTCCTTTTCACAAAAAAGACTATTTCTAATGTGTTTAAACTAACATAGGGAAATGCTTAAGCTAAAACATTAATAGAAAAAAATACAAATTTGTCTGTATAGTAGTCCACAATTATGGAAAAATATGTGTAAGAAAAAAATAAGACTGAGTAAATAGACCAAAATGATGGCTATTTTGGCACTGTGGTAATGTGAGTAATTTTACCTTTGTGATTTAAACCTACTAAATTTTCTAAATGTTCTATAATAAGCATCGTTGCTTTTATCATCTGAAAAAAACCATGAATTATTTTTCTAAAAGTACCTTCAAGGAAAGGCTTGAGTTCATTTTGGAATCTTACTTTTTATATGTTCCTTAGTTTAACTATATGCAGTGGAGACTGTATGCCAATAAACACCTTCTTTCTCCATGTGTGTTATTTTCCTTCATCCAGTTTTCTTTCTTAGCAAATCTATAATTTGGCCAAAAGGAAAAGAAACCATGTGGGTACCTGTGTGTTTACGCAAAGGAAATAAAGTGGCTACATTATTTCTCATTGATAGTAATTTTTTTTTTCTGCCAGAGGAAGAGAGCAATAAAGAAAAGATATATAGGAGAATTTTAGTAGAGAACATGTACTTACTAATTTTTTTCAGGACTAAAATGACAACTCCACTTTGTTTGTTATGGTGTATCTCGAAAACTATCCAAAGACATAAAAGAAAAATAAAAGTTCTTGTGCTAAATAAACAGCACATTCTCAGACCGAAAGACTTCCAGAGTGATGTGGCCAAACTGAAAAGGTCCTTCATGTCTCCCTTGCAAGTGAACACTGAACTCTGCTTTGAGTTGTAGCATTACACTGGAATTTGTTATATTTTTCCATGTACTGCTCAAGATAAAGCAAAGTGAAACTTAAGAGAAATGATGAACTAAACCTACTCTGTGGGTTGTAGAAGAATCCTGACTGAGAAAACACGAAGCTGTGAGTAAAATATAGGCATGCCAAATGTTCTAAGTAGAGGACCTAGAATTTTCTGCACCCACAGAAGCTTCTTAAATAGCAAGTCTGGATTATACTGGTAAATAAACACTTGATGGTAAAATATAACACCATACCGCATCCATCCAGAGATATCTCAGTCTGACAAAGTAAATCTTGCTGATGTTTAAAGCAATTAGACTGGTACTCCTATTAGAATAGGAAATATGTGCAGGGGCTGAATACATACCTAATAGGTTCTCCAGTGGTGGTAGTTGTGAGCAACATGGTGAGTCTCTAGTTAACCTTTCTTTGACCTGATATTTTCCAGTTTAGCCAGAATGGCCCAAGCAATCACTGGCTTCCTGCAGTTGGCTTATACCTTGGAGTAGGAACAACAATGATGCTTGAACAAATTCTGCTCCACTGTGGGAGGCAGGAAACTTCAAGATAACGTGCTTCAAAGGAAATTAATTTCCCACTGGTCTTGCAACTTTGTGTTCTATAAATCCCTGGTTTTAAGACTAGGAATATTTCTGATGTGCTTTTGAAAATCTGATCTAACTAGTGTTTAAGAAAAGGAAAACAAAATGCTCCAGAACACAATGTTGTAGGCCTTTAATAAAAGGTTTGCACTGAGCAAATCTTATCCCTGGATTATCTCCCTAGTAGAGTAACCGTGGTTGGTTTTTAAAAGGTATCACAGAAATAAGAAAAGCACGGAAAGGGTATGCTCAGGAGGCAATGCAGGTTTTAATTCTTTCAACTGCACTTGGATTTGGAAGTTGTTCCTGTCCTTGGAGGGGACTCGACTGAGGTAGGAAACTTGCTTGCAATTTGAATCTCTCTTGATGATTTCCAAACTGGGCCAGATTTCTGGAGCCACTCTTAAATATATGTACCTACCCTGCAAATCCTGGTAGACAGCATGCTGCGCCTTTGTAAATCTGCTTGGAATTGTCTGCAGAATAGGACATTCCATTTTTTTAAAAAGATTCATTTATTTATTTTGAGAGAGAGAGAGAGAGAGAGAACGAGCAGGAGGGGCAAAGGGAGAGGGAGAGAGAGAATCTTAAGCAGACTGCCTGCTGAGCTTGGAACCCAATGTGGGCTCAATCTCATCACCCTGAGATCATGACCTGAGTCAAAATTAAGAGTCAGATGCTTAACTGACTAAGCCACCCAGGCTCCCCATCCTCCATTTTCCATATGGAATCTTGTATGTAGCTTTGCTAAAGGATTCCTTTCCCTTCTTCAGTGCACTTGCCCTGCATGGAGACTCTTGCATCATGATTCCAAAACAATTTTCATAAAATTCATCTCTCCTTTTCTTTTTTAATGAAGCCCCTTCATGGTTACAGAGAGACCATTTGAAGGCTGTTTCCCTAAGTTTTATTAAGATTGTAGTAGGACTAAGAGCATAGCTGTTTATACAATTATCAACTCTACAATATGTTTTTCAATTCTGAGTTTAAAGCTTTCAAGTCCTTTCAGCAACACGCCACACAGAGCTTAGAAGAAGTAGTTCTCCATGCCACAAATCGCTCAAGAACTTTGCAGATACATAAGGATGCTATGTTATATCCCCTACCAGGATGTCTTATCACAGTACTAGCAATCAAATTGCTAGTTGTGTCAATTCCTGTTAACATTGACTCAAGGCATCTATCCCTAATCCTATGCCTAAGGCAGTGGAGTTCACAAATATAACAAAAAAATATACATAGGTACTATTCTTTGGGGAGAACATTATTACACTTTGGTTCTAAATTTTCTCTACATAGTACCTCCAACTGAAATCCCCAGGCTGTCTGTTTAATGCTTGCTTCCTTTGACTAGGAAGTCAATTCTTGGCTTGTTTTGAAGTTCGTGCAACTTGGAGATATTTGGATATCCACTGAGTTTTGGATTTCATCTAGTCCTTTTACTTTCTGAAGAATTTCTTCGTTGCATTATGATATTATGACCATAATGACTTAGTTTAGCAAACTAGCATTTATTTCAATTTAATTGAGGATCCTTATTGATGCCTTGTAGGTTGGAATATATACCTCCAATACACTTCACTAACATTTAGAAAGAGGTTATAGATGCATTGATATATCCACTGCCGTATAGGAGATAGAATTTTGGAAAATATTGCTTCTGATCTACTTCACTAATAGAAAGAATAATAACATCTTTAATAATAACACCCTCTGGGTGTTACAGTTCTCCTTATGTGTCCATGTGTTATTCTAATTATCTTTTAACTCTCCTTATTCTCTGGTACTGTGGAGAGAACAACATCCTGTCACTGTATGGCTAAGGACTGGTGAACCTGTCTTTGGCCTGATCTATCGTGATGAATCCAAGACAGAACCACAGCTATGGAAAGCTAGAATGTAAGTAGCTTTTACTGCTTTCTACCACTGTATTAAGAAAACTCATATAGACTTCAGTTTATAACCATGGGAAAAACAAAATATATCATATGAGCATCTGTAAGTGGTTGGCAATATTAAGTATGTGTCAAGAATTAACATTTCATGTTTATACCAGATGTCAGGTATACTGCTCTCTCTCTGAGCTGTCAAAAAGCATAATACAGAGAGAAAAGGTCAAAGAATCCTAAGGGATGCTAGTGGTGCTTAAAGGTTATAATGATTGAAAAAGATTGCTCTAAGTCTACATATATCACCACTTCAGATGTCATTTCATATCTCAAGTGGAAACAGAATGGGCCTTCTTAAGAGATTTCTAGAATACAATATGATTTGGCAGTAACGATGAAAACACACTTTGGCTACTGTAAGCCAGTCAGAACAGGTCCCTTTATTTGAAGATCAATGATTATGGATGATTGATGGACTAGTTTCCCCACCAGAAAACACCGGCCTGTTGTTATTACTATCACAGATGTAATGTGAGCCACACATAATTAATTGAATTTACAGAATGCCAGAAGTACATTAACTACTCAAAGCATCCTTTAATTTTCTCCCCCAATTTTCATAATGATATAATGAACAAACCACCCTCTAACATATCAAGTATTCTACAGTCAAAATAAAAAGGAATGAATTCAGGCAACTGACTCCACTTGTTCACTGATAAAAGATATATTCTCTCTCTATCCTTCTCTCCCTCTTTCTTATCTCCTTCTGTCTCCCTCTCTTACACTTTTCCTTCCTTTTTTTAAATAGTTTGTCAACTCAGAATCCTGCCTTTAAAGAATATTCATATGGAACTATATATTTAAAATAAGTAGAAACAGAAATGCTCTGCTCTTTATGAAGAGGAAGTTAGAGGTCTGTACATTGAGCTGTCCCCCCTTTTTAAAAGATTTTATTTATTTATTCATGAGACACACACAGAGAGAGGCAGAGACATAGGCAGAGGGAGAAGCAGGCTCCATGCAGGGAGCCTGATGCGAGACTTGATCCCAGGACCCCAGGATCATGACCTGAGCCAAAGGCAGACTCTCAACCACTGAGCCACCCAGATGCCCTGAGCTGTCCCCTCCAGTACTTTCACAAACCCTCAGAGCACTTGGCAGAAGACATTTTGAAAATTACTGGTGTGCACATTCTTCAAGCTAGGTGAGCATCTCCTGAAGTGTGCTCCTCAGAACATCTGGTCCTGCAAGATGCTTCGTAAACAAAGGGTTCTCTTGTCAGGTAAATTCAAGAAAAGCTGCATGCTAGAGTCCTCTTGGATAGGGAGACTTAACGCTATACTCTTAAAAGCTCTGAGAAAAAAAGAACAATGTTTTCTTTTGCTTTCCTCAATATTTTTAAATTTGGGAGTTTAAATTAATATTTTGAAATTAGTATTTTAAAAATACCAGTTTTTTCAAACTGCCTCACATTTGTACATGATAGTTATTACTGTTCCATAAAAACACAGTGTGAAAAATGTCACACAAATAGTCTCTGAGTATAACATATATTGATAAAATACAAGACCACAAAAGGAAATAGTCTATGGAGGGAACACAGAATTTACCTTTAACAATCATATTTAATGTATCAATTCATTAATCAGATGGTTATGTCAGGGCGCAGTGCATAATAAAATTCCTTATCTGTGGAAGTTGATCATTACCAGGCAGTACGGGTAATATGTGACATGTTGTATAGAAATCAGACGGGAAATTAAAAGAAGTAACAGGAATGAGTTGCAAAATGCATAAAACTTACCAATACAATAATATCACAGGCAGCATTATGTTAGAAAAATGAGAAAAAATTCTCATTTTTACATAAATTCCTAGATTTATGCAAAAATTTACTTCAGGAACAACAATTTACTTATAGCAATAAGAGAATAAGTAATTATGTTTTTGCTGAGTTACTATATTTACTCTTGGGAACATCATGCTTCTTCAGGGGAACTGGCCTTTGCTGACATCTGACATTGATCTTCCAAAATCACCTTTTGCCAGATTAAAATCAATTTCAGTCTCAAGCATTACACAGTTTGTACTTATGCGTAATAAAATCACACATTAGATCCCTACCACTCTATGGTACTTCGTTGACTAGTTTAGCCCCACTTTGGGAGCATAAAACATTTGCTAAGAAAAGTAATGATGTAAAATAGAAGGGGAGAACGCTTAATTACTTCAGAAGAAGTATGTAAAATGAATTTAGATAACTATTTCCAGAAGGAATGAGATGTGACTTACAAATACCGCAGGTCTCCAGGAACCCATAATTAGCTGTTTTAATTAGCCTTGTTTGGAATTATTTTATGTACTCCTG
Organism: Canis aureus; assembly: GCF_053574225.1. Lineage (NCBI taxonomy): Eukaryota > Metazoa > Chordata > Mammalia > Carnivora > Canidae > Canis > Canis aureus. Next base: position 18,962,411 of record NC_135629.1, on the reverse strand, counting down.
AATCTCATAAAAGTGAATTTTTAAAGGCTATAAACCATAACCTTAACCCTCTCTCAGACTTGTAGACTCTCATATTGTTGAGTCAATGGGGCTTATTTTTTAGCATTAATCCTATGTCCCTAAGGAAGAGACCTCCAAATATGGCCTATAGGCTGAAGGCAGCCTTGAACCATGTATGGTTTAACCCACAATCTTAAAACACTTGAGGAAATTTTGCCAATATAGAGTTTCTAGCTTTTTGTGAAAAATCCAAAGATGTACTTTTCTCCATGGCAATAACCAGCTGGAGTTGAGCAGTATTTGAAACCTTTGCATGGTCTGAACGTTTTGGGTGCCACTTTTTTCATCAAGATATATTATTCCTGGGCAGCCCGGTGTCTCAGTGGTTTAGTGCCGCCTTTGGCCCAAGGTGTGATCCTGGAGACCTGGGATCGAGTCCCACGTCGGGCTCCCTGCATGGAGCCTGCTACTCCCTCTGCCTGTGTCTCTGTCTCTCTCTCTCTGTGTGTCTCTCATGAATAAATACATAAAATCCTTTCTTTTAAAGATATATTATTCCTATGTTTTCCTGTTGGTAGAGTGAGGACAACATAAACTATCATATCTAGGTCTAATCAAATGTGGGAAAACTGAAAGTACAACTACAAAAACCAAATAGCTAAAAAAAAACTAGAGGGCATACAATTATCTTATTTAAATTATTTGTTGCTTGTTTCTGTGATAGGATAGTTTCTTTCTCTTTTGTTTTTTTTTAAATATTTTATTTTATTTATTCATTCATGGTGACAACTATAATCAGCAAATGGAAAATATATGTGACAAAAACCTAAACGAACTAAAAAAAAAAACTCTGTATTTTCTATGGTTAAAAATACAAATAAAGTAAATGATGTTAAAAGATTTAACTTGTAAGTAGAAAAAAGTTCAAGACTTAAAACCCAACCCTGCTCATTCATTTGCATCACTTGGCTGGCTCCTGCAGAATATGGAAAGGTGAATACTGTGGCATTTCTGTGAATTTAAGAACTGAATCTTACTGAAAACTTTGCACATGACTCATTTCACAATTTCTTGGAGTTAAATCCTGGTATCATTTTAAAGTCCAACTTGCTATATTTAATGGGGGAAATCCAGTTTTTAAATAAGAGTGAGGCCAAAGAGAGAAAGTGATCAACTTTGAAATTCCCTCCCTACAAGTTCTGGGTTTTACACTAGACAGATACACCCCCTTGAGATGAAACACACACACACGTATATAATAACAACGAACAGATCCAAACTACTCAGGAGTGAGATGCCAAACAGTGCCATGAAGACCCCAAGGTTAAGCAATCTTTACCGATTACCAGTAGCTCATTTCATGTGACCATCAACATACACAGTTGATTGTGGGTGCCTACCAACAGTTCAACATTTGGGAAAGTGGGTGAAAGCCAGGGAATAGTCAGTTATATACAGCATACCAACAACCATGCTCTCTAAGGCAGCTAATGTTAATGAAGAAAACATTCAGCTGATATAGAAACTGCCTAGCTTATAAATAAGTGAACATCAATGTTTTATATAAGCCAAGAATTCCATTTCCCTTTCAGAGTCTAAATTGTCCTTATTAATAAAATTCAGCCACTGAAATATTGAATGCTCACAATTTCTTCATCATAAATGACATTCTTCCATTCCGATATATTTCCTTAAAACATTTAAATTTGTATGACTTGATGATAGTATGTTTCAAAGCGTTGCTCAAAGACCATCTGAATCAAAAATCCCTTGAGTCATTTATAAGAGTACAGATTCCCAAAAAGACCTCACACTACTGAGTCAGAATCTCAGAGTGGGATCATGGAATGAACATTTTAAACAAACTCTCCAAATAAAACTTCTCACATAGCCACCAGAGTTCACAAACAAACCCTAAGTCATGTGACTGTATTTTATGCCTCAGTTCTCATGCGCTTATATTCAAAACACAGATCTAAATATGGCAGAGACAAGCTAGCCATACTTTCAACTTGTTCTCATTTCTTCCTTGGCACAGACTGGGCCACATATTCTCATCTCCCTCCTTTGCTCTCAGTGTGACCATATGGTTGGAGATGAGGCAATGGAATGTTCACAACTTGGGGCACCTGGGTGGCTCAGTGGGTTGAGCATCCAACTCTTGATTTGAACTCAAGTCATAGGATCATACCCCATGTCAGGCTCTGCATTTAGCACGTTATCTCCTTCAGATTCTCTCTCCCACTCCCTTGGCCCCTCCCCTAACTTGTGCTTGCTTTCTCTCTCTCTCTCTCTCTTTCCCCTCTCTAAAGAAATAAAATCTTAAAAAAAAAAATACAAAACAAAGACTGTGCGCACAGGTAATGTATGACATCTAGATCTATTCTATAAAAACCACCCATGTGGCTTCTTTCACCCTTTTCTTTCTGCCAGCTTAAGGGAGACAGAGGCAATGACCATGGATTTTAGATTAAGGGGCACAAATGGATGGAGTCAGAGAGCTTGAATTGGACCTTATCTGAATGAGAAACCCAGTTTGATTTGAGCTAATATATTTTCAGGTTTGTTACCACAGCCCTCGGAATCTTAATTAAAACACTAAGTCCATCTAAATGCATTTTCATGGCAAAGCAACCAATGTTTAGCTTTCCCTCTTACCAGTGTACAGATTATTTCTTAGGTTTTCCCTAGTGCTGATGTGGTTTGTTTTCTTTGTTTGTTTTTAATGACAAAAATCACCAACTAATGATCATCCTCAATTTCTGCTTAGAATGTCAGGAAAACAAAGCCTTTATACATCCTTGATGAGCACTAAATTAACAATGTTATTTTTACTTAAAGCAGAAAGCATCAGTCAGAGCGCTGCAATTTTTAAATAAGATCTTGTTGAGGCACTACCACTGTGACAGTGGACCTAAACTTCCAGTTTATGCATGTAATTTTTCCTAATGGGCTTAAGGCTCCTTCTGACTTCTGTCTGTGGGTGGACAGAATCAGAGCAAGGAAAACTCTGCAGTCTTTAGAACAGGGAGAAATGATTTTCTCATTCTACTGAGAAGAAGACGACCATTAAGGGGATCTGAGAATGAAGTGGAAGGGAAAAGTATGAGGCCATGGGGCAGTGATAACTATATACGGAATGGGGCACCTTGGTGGCTCAGTTGGCTAAGTGTTTGACTCTTGATTTCAGCTCAGGTCATGATCTCAGGGTTGTGGGATTGAGAGCTCCATGTGACTCCATGCTCACTGGGGAGTCTGCTTGAGATTCTCTCTACTTCTCCCTCTGCCCCTTCCCCTCCTTGCACACTTGTGTGCTCTCTCTTTCACTCTAAAACAAATAAGTAACTCTATAAAATGTGTGTGTGTGTGTGTAATGGTCAGTGGCACCCCTGAGATGTTGGGGAAACTGACTCAGAAATTGCAAATATAAGTAGCAATGAATACAGATTCTTCAAATTGTCATCTATGACCCTGCCTCCTTCCAGGGCCATTTGTGATATGTTCACTGCTTACGTCAATCATAAAAGGATGCTGGAACTGCCCAAGGACACTTGTTGAAACATGTAGCTTCTTTCTTTACTTTTTATATTCAATTTCTTATTAACCTTGCATCAGTTTCATCACCCTATCCTCAGACTAGTTTAGCCTTAATAGTAATGCCCTTTGAATGAGGTATGAGCCTTTAATTATAAGAAACAGAAGACCACTACAGTCAATTTAAATAATAAAGAGAATGCAATACACACACATATGTGTGTGTATATATATACATATACATACATACATATCTCCCTGTATACTAAGCCTGGTGCATGGCACCCAAGGGCAAAAAAGCAGCTGCCAAGGAGGGAAGGGAGGAGAGCCTGTGGGTAAGCAGTCTTTTTTTTTTTAAGATTTATTTATTTATTTATGATAGACACACACACAGAGAGAGAGAGAGAGAGAGAGAGAGAGAGAGAGGCAGACACATAGGCAGATGGAGAAGCAGGCTCCATGCTGGGAGCCCGACGTGGGACCCGATCCAGGGACTCCGGGATCACGCCCTGGGCCAAAGGCAGGCGCCAAACCGCTGAGCCACCCAGGGATCCCCAGGTAAGCAGTCTTTAGTCTTTACTCTCTGTCCCTGGTCTCTTAATCCATGGCAGGGCTGCATCTCTGCTCCATGTACATCACCTTTCTTGGCTGCCTGGTCTACATAATAGTCTGTCTCAAATTCCAAAATTCAGAATTCTTTCCAGTCGGGTCAAATACCAAATTTCCAGAACAGAGCATCTGATTGGCCCAGCTTGTTTCAGGTGTCCTTCTCTGGACCAATCAGCCAAGGCCAGCTGGAACATGCTGCATGGAAGTTCAGCCCATGGAGGCCATGGGATGGGGGGTGGTAAGTCCCTGGGGACAGGCAGTCACTGATGCTTGTACAGAATAAGCATCTCAAAGCCATCTCCACTCCTCTATTTCTAAGTATCACTGTATTGTTAAACAAAAAAGTTAAGTCTTCCATCCGCAACCACAAATCTATGGGAAACCCAAACATTTTCTAGAACCGTGTTTTCCAGAGTGGGGTACAAATATTCCAAGCAAGAAAATCCTCTGGAGTAAAGGGAAAAAGTACAATAAACTTTCTTTATAGATTTACTTTTATTTAGATATTTTAAATTTTTATATTTTTCCTTATAGTAAAAATACTAGGGCTATAGCATATTTTTTTTTGTCTAATAAATAAGTTACACATTTCAAACAAGTCACATGTACTTAAATCCTCACAACCACCCTATAAGGATAAGTTCTATGATTATTCCCTGTTTAGAGATATGAAACAGATTCAGAGGTTAGGCATTATGCCCAAAGTTTGTAGTTATGTCAGAGTTAGAACTAGAACTCAAGCAACCTACTTCCAAAATGCCCAGCTTGTACCTACTATTCCTCCTAAGTATGTCTGAGAGACAGACAGAGAGACAGAGAGAGACAGAGAGAGTAGGGTGGTGGTACCTATAGACATTTTAATTATAAATTTTCATATATCAGGAAATTCTGAAGAACACCATACTAGAAGGCACATAATATATAAATTAAAAAACTGGAGCCTATAATTTTTGTGAACATAGGGAAATCTTCCTTCAAAAATCAAGAGATTTAGGTCTGAAGCCTAAATCTACTATTGTGTGGCTTTCAACAAATTATCTAACTGCTCTGAGGTCCAGCTTGTCAATATACCCTTCCTTGATGTTATGAACAATAAACACAATATCTGGTTGAATAATGATAACTACTGCTGTTTTTTAGGGCTAACCAGTCACCAGCAAAACCACCTTTCTACTTCTTGTGGGACCATAAGCCTCTGAGGACAAGGGGATTCCTATTCATCTTTCTTTTTTTTTTTTTAAGATTTTATTTATTTATTCATGAAAGATACAGAGAGAGAGGCAGAGACACAGGCAAAGGGAGAAGCAGGCTCCATGCAGGGAGCCTGACATGGGACTCAATCCCAGGTCTCCAGGATCAGGCCCTGGGCTGAAGGTGGCCCTAAACTGCTGAGCCACCTGGGCTGCTCCCTATTCATCTTTCTATTTCTTACCCACTTTCAGGGTTTTTCACTGGGGAGAGGTTTGGGGTGAGGTTCAACAAATACTGATTTGAATACATTATCAACAATATTCTGTTTTCTTCTACTTAATACTAAGATTATTCATGTAAAAGGTGGTATTTATTGTAGTAAAATCGCATTATAAGACATCAAACATTTTCTATACATCAGCATATACTTGGTGGATATATGATCAAATCAATGGATGATTAAAATGGATGGATGGATGGATGGATGGATGGATGGATGGATGGATGGAGAAAAGCAAGGAAATAGGCAGACTCAAATGAATATTTCTAATTCACAGATTCCACATCCAAATACTTCAGAGTAACTATGGATTTTTCATCTTCATTTCCAATCACAAAATGGATGTTCAGCAATTAAGACTGTTCACTACAACAGATATTTCCTTTAGAGATCAAAATATTTTGCTTTACCCATACAATAGCAGCTGAGGTTTGTGTGTCAATTGACTTAGAACATATTTGTCTGAATGCTACTATGATTTGTTAATATTTTGGACTCCTGTAAATGTCAATAGTCACATCAGAATGGAAGTAGATTAAAAAAAAAAGTTTTGCAATTGTGATATATTATTCATTTAGTCTACCAACGGATTCTCTAACTTCTTGCCATGACATATTAACCTAATCTTGTCCACTTCCTTCTCCCCAGTTAGAAGCAATAAAATCAGGGTGATAGATGCTTATTCCTCAGCAACCCATCAGTCATCTGCTGTATCTTGATTGCACAAGTTGTGATGGCATTAATGCCTGCTAAGATGCAACTTTTTCAGCTCTAGGTAAGGGGAAACCATTGGGTTCTCAGAGAAACATTTCACACAGTGATCAATGATTGCAAATGTGATGGAAGCCAAAAAGCCCATCAACGTATTATGTATTCTTTACCTTAAAGTTTTGTAAGACACTTGTTTTAAGTTTGATGAAATTATAAGCATAGACAGTAGGAAAGTGTTGTTCAAGGAAAACGAGTGTTTAAGAAAAAATAGTGTTAAATTCACAGATTATTTGTGGAAATTATTGTTTTGAGATAATCCCATCAAAAAGTACTTCACAGTGTATTGAAACCTTAATGAAGGTCTAGCAATTGGACACATCTTTCCAGAAAATTCCTCTTGGTACCTTTTCTTCAGGCTTGTCCCATCTAAGCTACCTGAGATGACTTTTATTTTTCAGTCTTGAAGAAAGAATAAAAAAAACTCAACAACCAAAGATGTTGATACAGAGGGTGTAAATCCCATGCCATCTGGTTATGTTGCTAACAGTTCTCACCTCTGTCACACCAGGATTTACAAAGCAATTTTTAGCATAAAGCTACTTCAGCCTTCACTACCTGCTGTTTGGCATCTCACATTGTCCTCTGAACATCCCAAAGGCTATGTTTTTATAAGTGGATGGGTGTCCAGGGCTGTCATTTCAAGAAGAGCATGCACACAGCTCAGACACAGAAATCTGGATCAGAGAACAAACATGGCAAAAACCTACAACCTAATTCTTTACTCAGAATCAATTTCATCAGCCATCTTTGGACAAAAACCAACTCTTTATTAACATGTGTGTATGCAATAACGTGACCACCCTATGAATTCCTGTCTAATATTTATCATGAAGTACCCATGAACTAGTCTTGTAACCTTATGTATAATAGGGTAATTTTTCTGGTGGATTTGAATTTCTAATGATTTTATAGTGATGCCAACAACTGCACAGTAATTACACTAATTCCCAGCTTTTCACACTGTTGGTAACTAGATTAATAATTAAGCTATTGATAATCCATGTCCAGGCTCCTATTTCTGACTTGTCAATTCCTAGTTTTCCTACTATTTCTAAGAGGATGCTAATTCCTCTTGCTTCAGATTGTTCTACAGAGAAGCCAACAGACATAAGTGACAAAAAAAAAAAAAAAGTCACAGAATGAGTGGAAGATAAGACCCTTCTCAAACGTCAGTGACCTGTGTTGCTTAGGAGTTGTAGGGATTCCTAAGAGAAATTCCTAATTGTCGCCTACCATGAGACAATTTTTTCCTTCTTATTGGCATCAAATAAATGGTGGCTGCTCTTAAGCAAAGCAGCCCCGGGTTGCTGCCGCTTTCTTATACATTATCTACATAAGTGAATTAAGGCAGTATAAATAATATAATGCAGTTTCCATACTTCAGTACCTTTATTTTGGCTCTTAACATGTATAATTCCCTAATCTATTTTTAGGAGAATATTTCTGATTTTTATCCCAAATGAACAAAGGAAAGTAAACACTTTATTTACAAGAGAAGAGATTTTAACACAATTTTACTATGGGCCTATAGTAGAAGAAATAAAAGCCAGAAAATTAAGGAAAAAAGGGTAAAAAAGGCTATTGCAATCTTCAATAAAGAGCTGTGAAGTGGCTCTTATAGATCACAGTATGGCTCCAGGAAAAACACAACCAAAACCCAAATAGAACACCTTTGGTATGAGTCCCAACTCCATACCCTCCAAATCACCAAATAAGGGATGTCTTTCTAGTACAGGACACTTTAGAATCCTGAAGTGTCCTCCCTCCAAGAAGGCAGAAATCAGTGTGAGAAAAATAAAGCTGTTTGGGGGCACACTGCACCAATGGATGATTAAAAAATGCATGGCATACTGTAACTGATGTGTCTTTGTGCCTTGATGTTTCATCTTATTGTGATTAAAATAGTAAAAGCATTATCTCATGCAGTATTTGAGACATGCATTCTCAGAGGGGTTTTACAGAAACATCCACCCAACTGAGAGTTCCCATCAACAGTTAAGGTACTTCAAGTCATATAATTCCAAAATCTGAAGAGTCTATTTCTGGTGGGGTTCTCTGTGAATTCTTAGATTGAAACTAATGTCAAATTCAAGGTTATGTTGCCTCTCACATAACACCTGGGAGGTTAAAAGTCATGAGATAAAACCATGATTCTTTCTATGCTTGGGACTCTGGCACCTTCATTTCAAGGGCAACATTAAATGGGCAGTTCTCTTTCCCCTAGGACTTAGGAAAGAAAAAGAAAGACAAGAGTTTTAGGAGACATTAAATATATATAAATCTGTTGGAGACCGGGAAGGCCATCAAAGATGGGAATAAATCTGAGTGGAGAGCATATTGAGAAAGGCTAGTTAGGAGGAATGGAAGAAAAAAAAAGTGATGTCCTCAGTGGGGAGGTAATATTTTGGTTCTGAAGTTACAAATATATTCCAGTGTCTAGGCCAAGAAACTGGCTAGGGAAAAAGGAAGGAGTGAGAGCAGAAGTAGGTAACGGGAAATCATTAGGGACTCCACCTAATGGCTAGGGTATTGCTATTCAGAGTGTGGCCCATGGGCCTGCAGCAGCAGCTTCAGGAGAGAGCTTATTGAAAATACAGCATCTCAGGCTCCAACCCAGACCCAGTGATTCAGAATCTGCATTTTAGCAGGTCCCCAGTTGATTCATTTGCCATCAAACTCTCAGAAGCACTGGACTAGCATATACCTGAGTTGGGTATTTGGTTGAACTCCAGGGAGATTTCTGCTCAAGGGGACTTTGGGCATTGTTGATCTGTTGTGTTTCCATAAACAATGGCCTTGAACACTAAAACAAAACCACTAACTCTGCTGCATCTAAATTTGAAATGTCAGAAGCCCTTGGCTTAAGACCGTGACACTTTCATTAAGGACTCTGTGCCTTTGTACCATGATTACTTAGAGAATGCCACCTGGGGTCTGCTTAGGATTTGCCATAACAGAAAGAGCCCTGGCCAAGAGTCAGGCACTGAGGGTCTAATTCTACTTCTTCAGAGTTCTAAGATTTTAGGAATACCATTTCCCCTCTGAGCCACATTTTGTGAATTTCCAAACTGTAGCACTAAAAAACTGCTAGGAGGCTCAGTGCTGATGTTTACTTTCCAGCCTTCTGCCTCATCTGTCATTGCTCAGCAAGAACTTTGGGCTCAAGGCATTTAGGTTTTGGCTAGGTAAGAGCTGAGCCTCTTGGCATCTCCAGAACTGAAGCATCCCCTACTCTTTGACCGTCCCTCAAACAGTTCCTCTCCATGCTTTCAATCAAAACAATTTCCTAACAAAGGATTTCCATGAGAAGCCAGCACACTGTTTAGCACCTAAGTAGGACTCCATAAATAAAGGAGACTAGGACTGTGATGATGATTTTTACTATTAAGATTTTGCCATTCTGTGCCTACTCTGTTAGGATATTATTCTGGTAAAAAATATGGTGGATGAATAAAATAGGGTGGTATATTCAGTAATCAGAAAATATCAACATAATTAAACACTTCCAGCCAGTGAGAAGGGACCAAGAAGAAGTGAAGAAAGGGGAAGAAGTGAATGAAGATAATGCAGAATGGTGAAGACAGAAGCAAGTGCACATCTCATAGGGTCACAGGGTGGGCCATGAGTGCCACAGATCACATGTACTGAGAAACCCTGGCATCACAGCTTTAGCTGTGTAGTGATCTGCCTCATACCCTTCATTAGATTAAAACTCCCTAAGTCAATAAGAGACAGGAAGCAGGGTTGATATCAGCTGCTATGGCTGGAGTTCACTCTCATCTGTCCGCACCTGCACCTGCCTGGTTGGCACCCAGGGTATATTGGTTGTTAGATGCTGATACCTCTAGAAACAAAGTTTCTAGTGATTTCTCAAAAAGCCTTTATAAAAAAAAAAAAAAAGCCTTTATAATTGACCAAATCTAAAAAAGGATTTCTTTATTCCTTTCATGAATGTGCTCAATTGTTCAACCAATATTCAGTGACTACTTGTTATCAACCAGCCTTGTGCTGCTTATTAAACGTGTATTAAATTATTTCATGTGTGCTGAAGTCCATTTCCCTTGGACGTTTGGGTGCAGAGCCAACAGTGACTTGGGCTCTGTCTTCAAGGAGTTCACAAGCCAATGTATTAGGGCAGTAGATGTAAATTGTGAATATCTTAGCATTAGATAGACTTGGGTCAATGAGAATCCTGTTTTCAGCATCTAAGTCTGACAGCCTAGCCCTGATCATTTTCCTGCGTGATCTGGCACTGAGGAAGGTAAGCTTTTGTTCAATTCTTTACAGTCCCATACATGGTTTAGCTTCTTCAGTGCTAAAGTTTCTTGCCTTCTTCATCTATAATCCTACTTGACTTCTGCAATCACCTCAACCTATGTGCTCTAAAAATGAGAAGAGGAATATGGGGAGTCACCAAAAGTTCTCCAATTGCATGATATTAGAAGATTCTTTTGGGACATGTTTCATTCAATAGCTTAAGTCAGCTAAAAGGTCCCTCCTTTGTTATCGGCAAATATATCTAATCATAAAAGGACTTAAAGATCACTCAGTCATGTTCTTAAATTAGGCCAACATTTCCAAAACTCACCACAGACAAGATTCTCCAGCAGTTATTTTTATATTTAAAAAAACAAAATGATTTTGATACTTTTATACCACCTGTAGTTTTAGACATTTACTCTTTCTAATGCATTGCTTCCTGCTTTTCCTCATAACTAAGCCCTCTTTGCTTTTAGAAAATACATGTTTCCCACCCCAGTGCTTGTCAGTAGACACAGCTGACCCTGCCCCCCTGCTGTAGGAATAATCTCCTAAATAAGGTTAATTCAGCTAAAATAATGAAGAGCCACTGAACAGGTTGTCTGGTTTATTAGGATCTCTAGCATTAAGGACCATGAAAGCTTGGAGTTATCAGAGGCCACCTATGACACCATAAGACGTCTACTTCACATGGAATCAACATTGAGGGAAGCAGAGCCAAGAGATATAAGGAAAGTACAACTGTGAAACTGCTTGAACCTGTGGCTCCAACAAAATGGGGGATGAATTCTCAGGGGGCAATCAGAGTTTGGGATAAAATATTTTTATCAATGATAGAAACTTACAAAAGGAAAGAAACAGGTGCTGGACTGGAGGAGAAAGAAGTCTAATTGTGAGATGGTCCAATGAAGCCCTAGATATCCTGGAAGGAAGTTCCAGAAGGACAGCCCATCAGAACTGTTCAGTGTTGAGCACAAAGGGCTGACCCTTTACTCCTGCCCTGATGAGTCACCAGATGTGGGCTGCTACAGACAAGGTAAGACTCTGGGCAACTGGCTCTCTATAGTTGAGGAGACTGGGAGGGAGTTAAGACCTCGAGGCTATCGACTGACCCCACTACCCACAGCGAGGCAGCAAGTCTTTCTGGGTGGTACATATCTGTGACAACCATACAGCTCAACTAGACCACAACTAATCATCCCAGTGATGTGAGCCAGTAAACTCCCTATTTTCTTCAAGCCAGTTTGAGCTCAGTTACTTTTATTTACATTCAAGAAAATCTGTTTCCCTACAAAGTTAAAATTCCTTTGGAACTTCAAGATACCAGAAAATATACGCTACTGAAGTACACTGGGGAGTCCAATATAAACCCATCCCTCAGCATCCTGGCAATCATGTCTGCTAATCAAGCCCTACACTGGCAGTCTCCAGCTGGCTCATACATTTCAAGTGATCAGATAGTGAAGATGGTATGTTTGTTTTATTGGACTGAGGGTTTTGTTATTAAAACTGACAAGTCACCGGGGGGAAAGGACTATGGTTTGTATGTCACAAAACAAATAAAGCCCATCATATTTTCATTTGAATAAACTTCACTATGATGGGAAGACTTCTCAGCTTCGCCTCTGGTCAGAAAGATCCTCTCTAACCTGTTTATCTCTCAGTATCCTCTCCAGAACAGAATTGTTGGTTTCTCCAAGAACAGTGATTTATACATTAATAATGTCCTCTTTGTTCCCACTAGTGACCAAGCTTGCAGGAGTAAGCATGAGAGCAAAATCAAACCAAGACTCGAGGCTCCTACTGGGGAGCAATGCTTATTAAATTATTTTCATATGTGCTGAAGTTCATTTTCACTTGGGTAGCTATTTTGTTAAGCTTCTGAATTTTTAGCAGTATTTCAATTTATACCAGTGTAGCATAAAATTTGCAATTCCAACACCCCAATGAAAATGATGTGAATGTATATATATATACACATATATACGTATCATTTTCATATGTATATCATACATAGAGATCCAATAGCATATATTAATCATCATGTTTGAGTGTGTATATGAGAGAAAAGGGGAGAGAGAGAGAGAGAGACAGAGATGGGGGAGAGAAAGAGGCAGGGGAGAGTCAGAGAGAGAGAGAGAGAGAGAGAAAGAGAGAGAGAGGAAAAGAGAGAGAGTAGGAAACCACATGGATTCCACAAAGACTCTGGTGTCTGTCATGTTCTAAAACTAAGTAACAAATGAAATGGTGTAAGAAGCATGGTTCAGCACCATTAGGTAACTGAAACAAACTTGAACTCATCTGCCTTTACAACACACCTTGTAATAAATTATGTTTATAAACTTCACAGAATGGACTATCTCTTATAGAGTTTCTTATATCCCAACTCAGCGGACAGAATCCAATCCTTGGGTTGTCAATTTTCTTAGGGTAATTTAAGGAAGCAAGACCAACATGTGCTGTTGGTCTTGCACTGATGCTTATTCAAGAAATATAAAAAACTTACAAACAGAAGTTCTCACCTCCAGAGTGTGGCGGCGGGCCACAGAGTAGGACGACACCCTGGCCTTCACGCACAGACACGGTACTTCTCATTTTGGTTTTGAAATTTTCAAGATCTGATTTGAAAACAAAACAAAATGGAATTTCAGAAAGGATAACACAAATTAAAATCTTCACATGGAGACAATCCATTCTTTTGCAGCACAATTTTTAAAAACGTTTCTCAGGAATCTCAAGAGGAAAACATTTGCTTGGAGAAGGAAAATTAAGGATTTTGATTTATTAAGCCTTCTTATAAATTCAGCAATACAATAAAAATATATACCCACTAATCCTGTGGTGCTGTAACAGTGTCAAAAATGGCCTGGGCTGTCCCAAAGGACAAAGCATATTGGAATTAAATAACCGCACTATATGACTTAAAGAAGGAAATGGAATACCTTGAACCAAAAATATATAGAAACCAATATCCACATTTGCCACAGTGATTCATCAAATCATGAAGACGTGTAGCTTTGCCTTTTAATGAAAGTCAGCTATTCATGAATTTCTCTCCCAAAATATTTTATCATAAGTAGCCTAAATAAATTTTATTCCACCTATAAATATTGTTGTTATTCACAAAAAGAATTGAAAACATTCAGGTTCTGGTTATAAATCCTATTTGTCCCATCTTGAAGGGTTACATAGAGGATATGTATCACTAAAAATTACCATCAAGGTAGAATTTAAAGAATAACAGTAAATTAGATCCATCTATTCCTTTATATTTGTAGCTGCGAAAAAAATGCAAATCATTTTTATAATTGCCCAAAGGCTTTTTTTTCCCCCAAGTTTTTATTTTTAATAAAGCAATCAAGAGGGATCCCTGGGTGGCTCAGCAGTTTAGCGCCTGCCTTCCGTCCAGGGTGTGATCCTGGAGACCTGGGATCAAGTCCGACGTCAGGCTCCCTGCATGGAGCCTGCTTCTCCCTCTGCCTATGTCTCTACCTATCTCGGTCTGTCTCTGTATCTCTCATGGATAAATAAATAAAATCTTTTTTAAAAAATTAAGCAATCAAGGTAAATGTGATTTTGGTCAGCTGTGATCATTTCTTAAAGTTGTTTAATCTCTTCCAGTGACAGTCCAGGGCAACAAATTCTGATTCTTATTATCCAGCATAAATTACAGAAAGGATTAAATTCTCTTGGTTCATTTTGAACAAAGCTTAAGCCTTTGGGGAAAAAGGAAGAAAAAAATCTGTTTCTTTTAACCCAAAACTTGTGAACTCCACAGTTAATATACTCAGTGGTGTCACTTTCTGTATCAGAACAATTGAACTGTCAATTTGTGAAAGAATACACTCATTTCATAGCTTTTAAGGGTTCATATAAATTGCCTATGTGGTGAGGCAGTGTGTGCACTTCAGAACACAACTTGGAAAATTGCAACTTTGCCTTGAAAAATGTAAAAAGCAAAATAATTATCTTCAAACTGATACACAACTACCAACTGTATTCTAAGCACTTAAGTCAGCTTATCAGAGGGAAATAGGAAGGTCTACTTGCTTCATTTTAATTTTACTGAAAAACAGTATTAAATTACTAAGTTATAAGCATGGAATAAATCTATTCAGCAAAACTCATTAGGTATGTCTTTAAAAGAAGAAAAAATGGTGTTTCTGGACTTGTTTTAACAGGCAGTTCCCCTACAAAAACGATATGATAACACAGTATTATATTATCTTAAATGTGTAACTAAAATGCACATAATCAAAACATTAAGGTTCCTGAAGTGTGCCTGAGTTGGAACTGCAAAACCATAGCATCCAAATATTTCTCAACATCTAAACGGGGGAGTACACCATATCAGAACGTAGCCTATATATGGAAAAATAATATCAAATGATGATTTTTGGCAACCAACTATGTGTCATCATTGCTGACTTCTTACTCAATTCTTGTTTTATTCTGTTACATAAATTCACACCATGGAAATGATTCATCACTGATTTTAGCTCAAATATGCAAAAAAAAAAAAAAAAGGATGAAAATGTTCTGTGGGAACTAATAATGTCTCTTCTCTGCTAAAGGTAAAGATCCCTTTTGTTTAAAGCACTAACAGGGCCTGGAACAGATCTGCCCATTGCTCT
This sequence comes from Canis aureus, assembly GCF_053574225.1. Lineage (NCBI taxonomy): Eukaryota > Metazoa > Chordata > Mammalia > Carnivora > Canidae > Canis > Canis aureus. Next base: position 18,947,132 of record NC_135629.1, on the reverse strand, counting down.
AGACATTTCATTGATACTGCCTCTAATGCTATACATGGGCAAAGAACATTATTTCTTGGATACCTGTGGCCAGTTTGTGGAGCACAGACACAAGGGAAAGCAAAGAAAAATACCAGTACTGCCTTTAACAGGTTTTCCAGGGCTTTGTTGCTAGTGAATCACTCTGACTACAGTGAATTTTCATTTTCTTTAAAACACAATCCCTTCAATTCTTAATTCATGTTACTCCAAGTGTAGTCTAGCACCACCTGCATCATTATTACCTAGGATTCCCATTACAAATGCAGGTATCTGGGAAATCGCTTAAAACTAGTAAATTAGAATGAGATCTGCATTTTTAACAAGCTCACTAGCTAAAGTCTGTGCACACAAAATGTAACTTTGTGGCTTCCTACTAGGAGGTATCAAGTTCAACCCAGTTTAAGTATTTTAAAACATATCTTTGACTTTTTAGAACATAGGAAAATGCCCATGGGGTATAAAGAATCTTTGAAACATCCATTTAGCAGCAGGGATGAAAAGTGAAGCAGTCACTTATTGAACAAGTATCCACTGAAGACTTTAGCTCACTGCATTCATGTTCTGAAATATAAATCACTGGAACCTTCTTTCAAGGAAAGCTCTATCTGGTTAGAGATGGACTTGACACCAACAGCGAAAACCTTGCTCTTACAGTGGTAAGTACACAGAGGACAAACACTCAACCTAGAGATGCCTTGAAAAAGCAGCAGTTGGCCAGTCAAATAGAAGTTGGTGTGGGTGTTGAGTAGTGGGGTGTGGGGGGGAATTCTGTTCAGACAGAGAGATCAACAAAGTAAAAACACTGATGCATAAGAACACCTGCTTCAAAACATAGAAAGATTTCCTCCCTTTAGAGGGAATACTAAAGACTACAGAGATAAAGGTAGTGTAAGTGTCCAAAAAGTTTTAGATTACTGAAATATCTCCTCGAAGGTTACATGTGTAACCCAAATTCAAGTTAAGGCTATAAAGAATCCATTCTTGGCAAGTACTGTATTAGAACACACTCCTCTTAGGAGTCAAAATAAATATAAACTAAATCCAGAATTTATTAGATAGAAACTTCTCAGAATTTTATTTTTGTCTCCTTTCCAAACTCTGAATTTATTTTGGAACCTCTAATTAGCTGGATTTTAAACACAAACCAACATGATAAAAAAAGTCTACAAAGAAGTACAGTTAACATCATATTTAATGGTGTAGGGCTGAATGCTTTCTCCCTAATATCAGGAATATGAGAAGGATATCTGTTCTTAGGTAACACTCTTAATATTGTACTAAAAGTTCTAACCATGGCAATAATGAAAGAACAAGAAATAAGAAGTATACAATTTGGAGAGGAAGAAACAAACTACTGCTATTTGCAGATGACATGTCTAAATAGAAAATGAGAAGCAATCTATCAAAAACAGAACAAAACCAAAAAGCAACTTCTCAGTATAAATAACTGAGTTAAATAAGATGATACAATTTCTAGACACACTGAACATGCAAAAATCAAAATTAAAATGCAAAACTGATTACAATCATTCCAAAAATTAAAATACTTACCTATAATAAAGCATGCAAAGCATATATATATGCTGAGAATGACAAGATACTGATAGAAAACAATCAAATGTAAGTAAATGGAGAGCTGTACTGTGTTCATGGACTGGAAGACTCAACATAGCATGAACTCTCTGCAAATTGATATGTAGGTTTAATGCAATTAGTATCAAAATTCCAGCACATTTAAAAAACGTGTTCTGCTTTTATTTTTTTGAAAGTACAGGCAAGCTTTTTCCAAATAGTATATGTAAAAGCACAGGCCTTTGAATAGGCCTTAGAAGACCATCTTCACTAAGAAGAATAAAGAGGAAAGAATCACTCAACTCAATATTAAGGCTTATTTTATAGCTACAATGACTAAGACAGTGTGGTACTGGTAAACGGATAGATAAATAGATCCATGGAACAAAATAGCCTAGAAATAGACTCATATAAATATGCTCAATTGATTTTTAAAATTTTTTAAATTTTATTTTAAAAATTTATTTAAATTCAACTAACATACAGTAGATTATCAGTTTCAGAGGTAGAGTTTAGTGATTCATCAGTTGCATATAACATTCAATGCTCATTATATCAAGTGCTCTCCTTAATGCCTGTCACCCAGTTACCTCATCCCTGCACTCACCTCCTGTCCAACAACCCTCATTTTGTTTCCTTTAGTTAAGATTTGTGTGGAATCAGAAGAGACCCCGAATAGCCAGGGGAATTTTAAAAAAGAAAACCATAGCTGGGGGCATCACAATGCCAGATTTCAGGTTGTACTACAAAGCTGTGGTCATCAAGACAGTGTGGTACTGGCACAAAAACAGACACATAGATCAATGGAACAGAATAGAGAACCCAGAAGTGGACCCTCAACTTTATGGTCAACTAATATTCAATAAAGGAGGAAAGACTATCCACTGGAAGAAAGACAGTCTCTTCAAGAAATGGTGCTGGGAAAATTGGACATCCACATGCAGAAGAATGAAACTAGACCACTCTCTTGCACCATACACAAAGATAAACTCAAAATGGATGAAAGATCTAAATGTGAGAAAAGATTCCATCAAAATCCTAGAGGAGAACACAGGCAACACCTTTTTGAACTCGGCCACAGTAACTTCTTGCAAGATACATACACGAAGGCAAAATAAGCAAAAGCAAAAATGAACTATTGGGACTTCATCAAGATAAGAAGCTTTTGCACAGCAAAGGATACAGTCAACAAAACTCAAAGACAACCTACAGAATGGGAGAAGTTATTTGCAAATGATGTATCAGATAAAGGGCTAGTTTCCAAGATCTATAAAGAACTTATTAAACTCAACACCAAAGAAACAAACAATCCAATCATGAAATGGGCAAAAGACATGAAGAGAAATCTCACAGAGGAAGACATAGACATGGCCAACATGCACATGAGAAAATGCTCTGCATCACTTGCCATCAGGGAAATACAAATCAAAACCACAATGAGATACCACCTCACACCAGTGAGAATGGGGAAAATTAACAAGGCAGGAAACCACAAATGTTGGAGAGGATGCGGAGAAAAGGGAACCCTCTTACACTGTTGGTGGGAATGTGAACTGGTGCAGCCACTCTGGAAAACTGTGTGGAGGTTCCTAAAAGAGTTAAAAATAGACCTGCCCTACGACCCAGCAATTGCACTGTTGGGGATTTACCACAAAGATACAGATGCAATGAAACGCAAGGACACCTGCACCCTGATGTTTATAGCAGCAATGTCCACAATAGCCAAACTGTGGAAGGAGCCTTGGTGTCCTTCGAAAGATGGATGGATAAAGAAGATGTGGTTTATGTATACAATGGAATATTACTCAGCCATTAGAAATGACAAATACCCACCATTTGCTTCAACGTGGATGGAACTGGAGGGTATTATGTTGAGTGAAGTAAGTCAATCGGAGAAGGACAAACAGTGTATGTTCTCATTCATTTGGGGAATATAAATAATAGTGAAAGGGAATAGAAGGGAAGGGAGAAGAAATGGGTAGGAAATATCAGAAAGGGAGACAGAACATGAAGACTCCTAACTCTGGGAAACAAACTAGGGGTGGTGGAAGGGGAGGAGGGGGGGGTGGGGGTGAATGGGTGACGGGCACTGAGGGGGGCACTTGACGGAATGAGCACTGGGTGTTATTCTGTATGTTGGCAAATTGAACACCAATAAAAAATAAATTTATTATTTAAAAAAAGTCTCTTATGGTTTGTCTCCCTCTCTGATTTTGTCTTATTTTTCCCCTCCCTCCTCCTATGGTTCTGTTTTGTTTCTTAAATCTCACATGTGAGTGAAATCATATAACTGTCTTTCTCTGACTGACTTATTTCGCTTAGCATAATACCCTCCAGTTCCATCCACATTGTTGCAGCTAAGATTTCATTTTTATGGCTGAGTACTATTCCAGTGTGTGTGTGTGTATGTGTGCGTGCATGCGCGCGCCACATCTTTATCCATTCTTGTCTATGGAAATCTGGGCTCTGACTTTTTTTTTTTTTTTTAAGATTTTATCCATTTACCTGAGAGAGATAGTGTACATGTAAGAGAGCAGGGGTGTGGGTGGGGAGGGGCAGAAGGAGAGGGAGAAGGAAATTTCCCACTGAGCAGAGATCCCGACTCCAGCTTGATTCCAGGGTACCTGGAGTGAAAGGCAGACACTTAAGCAACTGAGCCAACCAGGCATCCAATGCTTAACTGATTTTCGAGTGTCAGAAGCAATGAAATGGAAGGGGAGCCTTTCTTTTACATGGTGCCAGAGCAACTGGACAACCGTGGGGGAAGAAAAAAGACCTAAATCTCACTCATATGTAAAAATTAACTCAAAATGAATCGTTAACTTAAATGTAAAAAAAAGTATAAAACTTTTAGACTTTTAGAGAAATATAAAGGAGAGCGTCCTTGGGATCTAGCACTAGGCAAAGAGCTTTTGATAACAAAATACTTGACAATAAGTATTTGGATTATAAATGGAAGAATAATGAACTGGACTTGATCAAAATTTTAAAAAATTTGCCTTATGAAAACCCAAGTAGAGAATGAAAAGACCAGCTGCAGACTGGAGAAAAGTGTTTGCAAGTCATTTACCTAGTAAATAAATAGTATCTAGAATACGTAATTCCTCTCAAAACTCAATAATAAAAGCCAAAACTATTCAGTTAGAAAATGGGCAAGCAACCTGAACAGACACTTCCCTAAAGAGGATATACAGATGCCAAAAAGAATGTGAAAAGATGTTCAGCATCATTAGCCATCAGGGAAATATAAAGTAAGTCCCCAATGAGATAGCACAGCACGAATATCCGAATAGCTAAAAATAATAAATGGTGACAGTACTAGACCCTGTGAGGATGTGGAGAAACTGGATCGCTCCTACTTTGCTGGTAGGAATACAAAATGCTACACAGTCCCTCTGGAAACACAGTTTGGCAGCTTCTTATAAAACTAAACACACAAGGACCATATCATATCCATCCAGGAAAATGAAAACATACCTTCACACAAAAAATCTGTACGTGAAAATTCATACAGCTTTATCTGCAATTACCCTGAACTGGAAATAACCCAGATGTGCTGCAATGGGTCAGTAGTTAAGCTAACACTGGTGCATACACATCATGGGGTACCATGCAGCAATAAAAAAAAGTGAGCTACTGATACATCTTACAACTTGCATGGATCTTCAGAGAATTATGGTGGGGGGAAAACAACAAAAACCAAACAATCCAGAAAGGTTGGTTATATGCTGTACGAGTCCCTTCATATAATGTTTTTTAAATTCAAAGAAATTAAAAATAGAGAACAGGTCAGTGTTGCCAGTGTTTAGAAAAGGTGGGAGTGGGGATATGGATGTGGCTGTAAAAGGGTACTGGTGGAGGGATGCCTGGGTGACTCCACGGTTGAGCGTCTTCCTTCAGCCCAGGGTGTGATCCTGGAGTCCCGGGATCGAGTCCCACGTCAGGCTCCCTGCATGGAGCCTGCTTCTCTCTCTGCCTATGTCTCTGCCTCTCTCTCTCTCTCTCTCTCTGTGTGTGTGTGTGTCTTTCATGAATAAATAAAATCTTTAAAAAAAGGGTACTGGTGGGGATACTGACAGTAGTGGTGGACCCACAACCCACATATGGGCTAAAATTATATAGAACTAAATACACACACATATGAATACATGTAAAATTGGGGAAATCTGAATGAAAAACAAAGAAAAGCTCCAGGTCTCCATATTTCCTTTTGTTTACTCTTCTCTACACCACTCACAGTCTGGAATGCTGTGCTCAAATATCCCAAAACTCCAACCAGATCATAGGGGCAGTATCTCTAAGGCTGGCATCAAAGGAAGGTATGGGGCCAGGAAGAAGTACACTCCTTATTCAGACTGCACTCCCTGAGAGAATTCATATCGATCATTCCTGGTGTATCAAATAGTCTGCCTTGATGCCCGTTAATTTCCTGTATTGAGCAGGTTTTTCATGTACTTCCTAAGGACTTTACTTCTAGGTTCATCTGCCCAAGCTGTGGAGAGGAAGCCAAGAGCACAAGAAACCAATGATGCATACACAGAAAAGACTGGGGTGACTCCAAATTCCTGAGCACACTCATGTGCTCAATTTTCAGTCTGATTCCACTTGCTACATATTCCTGGTGCTGGTCTCTCCATGTAGATTAATTCAGGTAATCACCTAGTAAGCAGAATTATGTGAAATGTTACTGAGTATAACTGCAGGGCTGTAGTGAACATCTACCTGGGCATGACTTAAAATCACCCAAAGAATGGCTGTCAATTCTCACTCGAGTCAGTTTGGGAAATGCTGTGTTAAGCCAAATTAAATGAGTTTTTTCATGCCGAATGTCAGAGACCTTAATAGAAAATAGGCACTGATGAGGTCTACTAATGTCGGATGGGTACTAGACTATCCCAAACATATCTGACCAAAGAATCCTGTGTAGAACATTTTATGGGAAATGCTGGCAAAGGCCCTATGTTGAATTAGGTACATATATGTGCAATTGGGTATGCCATAAATATGAAAAAGGATGACGATAAAAGACTGCAAAATATAGCCATTTTCTCCCTAGGAGGGTTAAAATGAAGCATAAAAGTGGCAATATGTCAGAAATTTTAGCCAGCTAACTAAATGGTCCGAAAGCTTAAAAATTTAGAGTTCTGCCTCCAAATACTTTGTGATCATTTGCAATTAGAGCATGAAGAATTATTAAAATGATTGTCACTGAAAATTGTATGTGAACTTTACTACCCGTGTAACACAATTCTACTTGATGCTATGGGGTGAAGTGTTATCTTTTCAATTAAAATGCAAAATATTACTGAGTAGTGATAGTTAAATAAATTGTCAAAGGAACATAGATATAGGCAATGGCAATGTAATAGTCCTCCATGTATAATGCTTTAAATGTCTTTAATGTTTAATATTGAAACACTTAGTGGTTTGTAGTTACCGAATTCAATCATCACCTGAACAGTGTAAATGACAAGACTATCTTTCAAAGAATCGGATAGCTTTTAGTAAAAGAAAGCTGTGCACTCCTCCACAAAAGCTAAGAAAAAACTCAATGAATACATCCAAAAGGGCAATAAAAATCAAAATCGCAGTTCGGGTAAGGTTTTCTTCTTCATCTCCACGGTACCAGGTGTTATAAATAAAGAAGAATCGCAGGCAATGATTCAGCTTCTACTACAAGTGGTAGAATTTTAATTAGTTGAAAAATCTCATTAAAGCATGTGCTCCTATAAAAAGAAAAAAAAAAAACAACTGTTTTTCAGTGGATGACCATGAGTTTTCTTCCTTTTTCCTGACACACACAGAAGCCTCTGCAAGATCTCCCACAACTGAAAATTAAGACATAGCCAATTTACTCTCCATCATCTTCAGTATCAGCAAATCCAAAACATAACCAATCTTTTCTGCTCCGTATCCTGACCCCCAAATTCAAAGTGGCTCTTCTTGTTTTGTTCCCTTCTTTGATATATCAGTCTGATTCTCAAAGCATTTAATCAACTCTGAAATCCCTATGGGAAAATTCTACACGTGTGTCTTAGGAAAATAAAAATGTTCCCTTATGTAAAAACTATGGCTTGTTCAGCAAAGCTCACTAGCGTTTTAGTTTTGTTTCTGCAAAAGCAGAGCCTCAGGTGATGGAGTGTGTATGTGTGGAAGATGGTCTCAGGAGGTAGCAGGGAGGGGGTGAGAACAGTAAGAAGCTGGTACTGGAGTCCATGAGGGCTTGATTGTTCAAAAACTTCCAACAAGCTCACAAATGCCTTACAGAACTGTCATGTCTACCCTCCTGCAAATAAATTAAGGTGGGTGAAGGGGATGTCACACTGGGTCCCAAAAATGTCTATTGCAAACAGGTTTTTTATGTTAAGCCTGGCCTTGTGAGAGGTTTTAAAACAGGTGTGTACTGTTAGTTTCCAAGCATACTTAAGTATTCAGTATTTTTTTAAAGATTTTATTTATTTATTTGGGAAGAGAAAGTGAGCACAAGCAGGAGGAGGGGTAGAAGGAGAAATAGACTCCCCACCGAGCAGGAGGGCTTAAACCTGGAGCTTGATCCCAGAGCCAGATCACAGAGCTCCAGGATCATGACCTAAGCTGAAGGCAGATGCTTAATTGACCTAGCCACACAGGTGCCCCAAGGATTCAGTATTTTCTAAGCCGAAGTAGGATATAGGGAAGCACCTAATAAAATCTTAACATCTTCAGGAACTGTTTAGTTTTTTTTAATACAATTTGGGAATTAATTTTGGCATAAAGGGTGAGTGCCAGTCCATAAACATTCTACAATACCACACAGGTGGGCAGCCCGGGTGGCTCAGCGGGTTAGTGCCACCTCCAGGCCAGGGCGTGATCTGGAGACCCGGGATCGAGTCCCACGTCGGGCTCCCTGCATGGAGCCTGCTTCTCCCTCTGCCTGTGTCTCTGCCTCTCTCTCTTCTCTCTCTCTCTCTGTTTCTCATGAATAAATAAATAAAATCTTAAAAAAAAATACCACACAGGTATCCCACAATTCAGCTTCTCTCTGGCTCCCATCACCCCATTGCTTTGGCACCCCCAACTGTCTGCCACATACACTGCAAGAGTAACAAACTGCTTAGATTTCCCTGAGCACAAAATGCTGGTCTAGTCATGTCAATTGTGTTCCCATTTCTTCATGGGGATAGCATACTTTTATTCACCTTCAAAATCAGCTTCAGCCACATAACCCTTTCTTGAAGCTCCTGAAATTACCTCCAACCACCTACCTCTGAACTTCCCATACTTTTGTATTTGCTAATCTTGTTTTCCTATTTTGGGGGCTCCATCAAGATTAGAGCAATATCATTTTCACCTTTAATATCTGTAGACAATAGTATATTTTGTGGCATTGTGTGGGTCATTGACAGAAGTTTAAAATGAGTTAAGCTGTCTTTTTTTTTTATTTCCTAAAGATTTTATTTAAGAGAGTGAGGCAGAGACATAGGTAGAGGGAGAAGCAGGCTCCCTCTTCGGGAGCCGATGCAGGGCTCAATCCCAGGACCCGGGGATCATGACCTGAGCAAAAGGCAGATGCTCAACCACTGAGCCACCCAGGTGTCCCTAAACTGTCTTTTAATCATGTAATTTTTCTTGGAATCTCCATGGTATCCCCACCAGTCAAAGCCTATGTGCCTGTGTTGCACATTTCCGAGCTTTCTATCACAGTAGCTTAAGAAAAGGACACAGGAATAGGAACACCAGAAATCACACCTTTGCTCTATCCCAGTTATGAGTGTCCTGTGACTGTTCTGCACTCTTAGTTTTCCATCTGAAAAGTGTGGACACCTGCCCTTTGAAGCTCACAGGGTTTTTTAAGAAAAGGATCTCTAGCATCACAGATCTGAAAGTCTTGTGAAAAATGAAAAACATTATAGGACTGCAAAGTTGTGCTATTCCTTCTGAGTGGTTTTATACCTGTCCCTACTTTAGTCTCTCTCATCTTGTCCTCTATAGTTTCAAACAAGTACAGATTACCCCACCCAAAAATCAAAATGTATCTTTCAATGACCCTCATACTGACTTTTTTTCTTAAAGATTTTATTTATTTATTCATGAGAGACACAGAGAAAGAGAGAGAGGCAGAGACACGGGCAGAGGGAGAAGCAGGCTCCATGCAGGGAGGGAGCCTGATGAGGGACTCGATCCGGGACTCGATCCCTGGACTCCAGAATCACGCCCTGGGCCAAAGGCAGGTGCCAAACCACTGAGCCACCCAGGGATCCCCCATACTTGACTTTTTAAAACATCTCCCTACCCTCGGTCCTGACCGTTTCTCTGTTTTAACTTGGGCGGAACTCAGGTCTTTCTCCCCTGGAGTTAGATGAACCTAGGTACAAATCCCTTCTCCGAAACTCTGTTTGACCTGGGGCACATTACTTCACTTGTTAATCCACACTTTCATCATCTGTGCATTGAAGATAATGATAGCAATTATTTCTGCTATATTTGTGAGGAAGAAATAAAATCACTCATGCTAATTTCTTAACACAGTGTCTCATTGAGAAATGTTCAGTAAATGACAGCTATCATTTCTTTACATTTTTTCCAGGAACCTCATCAAATCTGAAGCTTCTACTACTATGTCCATACCCGTGACGTGTCTATCAAAATTCTGATGAATTACTGAACACTACATCTGAAACTAATGATGTACTATATGTTGGATAACTGAATTTAAATAAAGATATTTTTTTAATTTTATTCAAAATGGGCATTTTCTGCTTGCCTTCCAGACATTTTTGGGATATCCAATTGCCACCTCATATTTGACATTTCATTTTCCAATGCTCATAATGCTCCTTACAAAGCCAGTTCCACTTCCAACTTCCATATTTCTCTCATTGATCTCTATGATGTCCATATCCAATCTGTTGCTTTTCTTTCCTATGTCTGCTTAATTCACTCTATTTGATCATGTTAATCATTCTGTAAAGTCTACCTCCTCCCTCTTCCCATCTCTAATTTTTCACTGCCACCATTTTAATTTAGCAAGGATTATGCTATGATGAAAATTCAACTGTCTATAGTAAGCATATGGCTCCAGTATGCTTGTCTGTCTTTTATATCTAAGCATTCCTAATGTTGTAAGAAGACAACTTATCAACACTGACTAAATGGATGTAGGAAGAAATTAATGGATGAATGGATTTACTAGGCTCTCTGATAGAAATTTTCTGAAATTTATCTCATTTAATTTTCAAAAGAGCTCTATTACAAAGACATTATTTTTCCATTTTCCAAAAAGCTATGGCTCAAATCTATTATGGACCTTGACAAAAAGTGTTGTCATATGTGGTAAAGACAGTTCCATTGATTTTGGTCCACTTCTTTTTAACTTTATGTGTGTAATAAGTCCAGCCAGCTTTTGGGCTTTTCTTTCCAGTTGTGGTCTCCTCTCTCTCTCTTTCAAACTATCTATCCTATACCCACAACTTCGAGTTCAGTCTTCTTCATAAAACACATCCTCAGTTTTCAATATCCGCTCAACAATCTACATTCATTCCTTATTACCCAGATGATAAAGTCCACATTCCTTATCCAAATATTCAGTCATTGATTCAACAGATATATATGTATATGCATGCGAAGTATGTGTTTCTGTCTCAAGTACTGGGACCCACAAGCACAGTTTGTCACTTCGACTATTTCTGCTTCTCAAACTTGGGTCCCATCCCTACTTTCAACTTACATCAAATTTATATATCTCAAGGCCTAGTCAAAAATGTTCAATCCTAGTGAAGGAAGCATGGTTTGATAATTCTGAACTCTTCTGGCAACTGTGTTTTAGATCTGTCTGTCTAACAAGACTAGGGTGGAGGGCTGTGACCTCCTTCATCTCTTCTTTTTGCCTTTCAAAGACCTCATACTCCACCTATCCCTGACAAGTGGCTTCAACTTATATGACATGATCTCTATGTAAAAGGTACTCTCATCTGTCCAAGGCAAACAGAACACCTGTGCCTAGTATCTATTCTCCACTATGTCCTTCTGCTTCTTTCTGTTTCATTTGTTAACAAAACTAATTGCTCAGTTTAGACATTTTGTTGTTGTTGAAATTAAGTTACTAGAGAAATACCAAAGAAATTTGATGAAATCCGTATATTTCAGAGCTAATGTTTATAAATAAATACATTTAAAGACTTTTGGAAAATTCAATAAAGAAAATTTATCTTTTTCTAAAAACTGATGCCAAAATAGGTGGAATAGGTGGGGCCACATAAACATAAAATCTTGAAAATACAAAATAAAAATCTTTAGGCTATTTCCATACCCAGAATGCTTCAGAAATATTTTTAAATTGTTATTCAAATTTTAAAAAATCTACAACTAGAAGTCTCAAAAGATTCATATGGGTATAATTTATACAAATAATATAATGAACTGTTAACATCCCACCTTTAATCAAAGAAGAATGTTTGACACTATATTAAAAACCAGAAAACAAAAACAAAAAGCAAAAAAAGCCATATACAGTCATATATTCTAAGCAAAAATAAATTTTTATGATATATATGTATCTTTTAAAAATACCTGTTATAAAAGGATTTTTTAATCAATCCTGTAACTATTGGTCCTGACTATGTCAAATGAAAAACCCCCTTATACATTTAGAAAAAAGTAAATGCTGGGTTGTTAAATCAAACAAGAAAAAAATAAGAATACTTTAATATTTATGACACTGGCAGTTTTGTTCTACTAGTGTATTAAATCTAGAAAAAAATAAAAAAAACCCCAATCCTCTCCATTTGGTTATGGATTCTAATTTCTCCTATAATACTAAAGTTAAACACATGAACAGTTAATGTAAACTGAAGAATAAAGTAAATCCTTACTTCTGGAAAATGTTTTTCTTCTTATTCTTCATGAATTAAAAAAAAATCTCAGCTTTATCATCAAAACCACAATTTAAAAAACTTATATGGCAATACTATAGATCATTTTCCTCTTCTTTGAAACAAAGATCTTTAGGCATATCAGAGATTTGAGATAACTCAGAAAATCTGCATGAAAATCATATTTTAAAAGTTAATTTGATTTTAATAGGCCCTAGAAAAAGCCAGTGTCCTCATATACAACATTACCAAATAAAGAAAGATAAATTTTCAAGACTATTAAAACTATAAAAATTAACCATCATGTTGGTTGTGCCATCAAGGAGTTTTAATAATTAGTATTATAAAGATATACTTGGTCCTTTCATTTAGGAACATCTACTTGCCAATTTGAAATTTTTTTAAAAATCACGTACTGACAATATTCTGAATATGGGAACATATAGCACTTCAATGTAGTTATCTTAATCATGTTCTCAAACGTTCTTTAAAAGCATCTCAACAGTCTAAATTAAAATATGTCCATGGCTTCTTCAGCAAAGAATCTGAAGTTATACTTCAGTTGCAGTATCTGCTACTAAAACTAGTCTATGATTTTGAACAAATTCTCAACTTCTTTGATACACTGATTTTTCTGAAAAATAAGATTTTCTGAAAAGTGCAGGGAATATAACCTCTGTCAGAAGACTGCTGAGAGGATTGTATGAGAAAATAAATATAAAATTCTTGGAATATATTACGTGCTCAACAAGTATTAGCATGCTGCTTCACCTCCCCAGGCAAGGATACATCCTATGTATCTTATCCTCATGTTTCCAAACTTGTATCATTCAAGACTAGCCAACATCTTTCCTTCTCCTTTGAAGCCTTCAACAATTACTCCCCTTTTTCTATATTTAGCTTTTTGCTTTTTATAGGTATGACTCCTTGGGAACATCATAATTCTATTGTTTTCCCCTCACAAATAATGGAGTAGTTGCTAGGTAATATTTGTTAAATTCAATACATGTAATGAGTTTCAAAATCTCCTGATCTTTGGCATCTGTGGTTGGCCAAGTAGATCAGTCACTGAAACTGTTTATAAATGTCACAGAATAGTTGCCTTTAACATACATATCATCTTAGCAATGAATATATGGTCATATCATATACTTAGTTTCATTGTCACATAGGAATACTAAAAATAAAACCAAACCAGCATAATGCAGTAACTCTCCTAACATTAGAGAAAAAAATATCAAATATGGAAGCCTTTCACTTATTTACAAATAGTTAATTTTTTAATGATTCACTCAGCAGCACATTTCCACACTAATAGCAAGGCTTATAGGTGATGAGAACTCCTAGAGTCTGGCATTCAAAGAGTACCCTTGCTACCTAGAAAGAAGCTAATTAGGTTTATTTTTTCTTTATTATAAGATCACTTCATACTGAAAATTCTCATTAAAATAAGAGAAAGAGACATCAAAGATTACTTATGGATTGCTTGAAAAAAATATTTACCCAATTCAGTTTAAAGGACTGAAATGACTTTAGATATGCATAAGCCTCTAGAGATACATGTATTTTATCTCACATGATTCTCAAAAAAAATCTGTGATACAGGCAATATATATCATTATTCCCAATTTTTATGTGAGCAAATCAAGGCTGCAGGATGTTAGATTTTGCCCAAAGTCACACTGCTAATTAAGTGTCAGAGCTAGGCTGATGGCACCTCCTCTGATTTCTAATACAGAAAAAAAAAAAGGAAGAACATCACATCCAAATTAAAGTTTAAGCGTCTGACTCTTTTGCAGTCTCAAGAAATTCTACCTTAGAAAATTGGCATGAATAATATTTGCTCAATTTGAAGGTCATATTTAAGATACGTTCATTCTTTCCATCATTCACTCAATTATTTCACAAATTGTATTAAGTGCCTACAAGACAATGAGGGAAAAGATGTGGTACTCCTTTGGAAACTTGCCAGCTGGTTCCTTGACCACATGGTGTCTTGGTTTCCTCTTTCTCACTAGGTGGAAAACCACCTGTCCAGGAATCCCTTGGGGGTTTGATATAGTGATCAAAGGCACTGATCAGGGATCCCTGGGTGGCGCAGCGGTTTGGCGCCTGCCTTTGGCCCAGGGCGCAATCCTGGAGACCCGGGATCGAATCCCACATCAGGCTCCCGGTGCATGGAGCCTGCTTCTCCCTCTGCCTGTGTCTCTGCCTCTCTCTCTCTCTCTTTCTCTCTGTGACTACCATAAATAGATAAAAATTAAAAAAAAAAAGGCACTGATCACTGAAACAGGGCTTTCAAAATGTAAATGACAACACCATATTTAGATGTAAGTGCTCCCCACAATAAGCATCCCTCTCTATAATCTTAATGTAGCTTCATGTTTCTTCAGTCATTATACAATATTGTCTATAAGGTGTATTCACTGTTTATTTGGTACTGACCTCCATCCCTCATCCTGTCTAGAAAGTGTCACAAGACTACAAAATTTTTTTCTGCTTTATTTTTAAATCCCGGGCACACAGAGTGGTGTTTTGCACAAATTATGTACTAAGTATACAAATCGATGTTATCCTATGACTTCAGTGCGAGACTTCACTCTCTTATGCCTCTACATTAACCTACTGGTTAATGTAGTGGGAGGCTGATATTATCTTAGAGCACAACCTTGCATAGTTGTTTCTGTTGTTCTGTAGATCTCTTGAATTATTAACTTAAAGCTTACAAAGCAAACTGGTAGAAAAAATCTCCTACAAATTATAATTGTGAAATTTGAAGAAATGTGTGTATTTTCCCCTAATGTTAACACTGGGCCTGATTTACTGTGTCATAGACATCAATTTCAAAACTTTTATAAGCAAAAAAAAAAAAAAAAAAAAAAAAAAAAAAAAAGTAGCAATTTACAATAATGGGGAATAGTAAAAAGTTACATTGGTAATAATGGCTTCTTATTAATTTTATGAGGTCTTTAAAATGTTTAACCCAGAAAAAAATAACCTATTATAAAGTTATATAGAAAATAAGGCATGTATTATTTTGTCATTTTAACACCATACCCTAAAATAAACTAAAGCATAATAGATGGATATAAATATTATGATAGCCTGCTTGTTGCCATGGAAACATCACTATCAGTATATCTCTGAATATGCATTTGCCTGTTTCTCTGGCTAAGCAAACAAACACAGATTCAGACTACTTGTTTTCTTTATAAGTTATATCAAGATCCAGAATAAGCAAAGAACAAGAATGCAATTTTGTGCTTCAGAAATGCATTACACATGATACTAGGTGACACATGGATCCATTAGTCTAGTAGACCCCCTACCTTTTAGTACTTAAGGAGCCCTACAAAGAGGTTTCTTGGTTTAAATTTTTAAAGCACAAAAATGTACACAAATTAGAAACCAATTAGGGCAAATATGCTGATGTGGAGGGTAAGACAAAGTGAAAATGGGACAAATGTAAATATAGCATTGTTAGAATAAATGTGCTAACTTATTAAATGAGTGATATACTGTCCTCTGGACCTGTCTGTTTACTAAAAGTGCCAGAAATCATGAGGCTAGCAGGAAAAATGCATTCCATCAATCCTATGTATATCTCTCCCCATAAATAAGTTTTCTTTTGCACTTAGCTGACATGACCAATTAGGCTACCATTCTCATAATGATCAAAGTGTTGTCTAATATTGCCTACAAGTATATACTCCATAAGCCTGACTTTTATTTATTTATTTATTTATTTATTTATTTATTTATTTATTTTATTATTTTTTTATTGGAGTTCAATATGCCAACATATAGCATATTACCCAGTGCTCATCCCGTCAAGTGTCACCCTCAGTGCCCGTCACCCAGTCACCCCAACCCCCCGCTCACCTCCCTTTCCACTACCCCCCTTGTTCGGTTCCCAGAGTTAGGAGTCTCTCATGTTCTGTCATCCTCACTGATACTCATTTTCTCTCCTTTCCCCTTTATTCACTTTCACTATTTTTTTATATTCCCCGAATGAATGAGACCATATAATGTTTGTCCTTCTCCGATTAACTTACTTCACTCAGCATAATACCCTCCAGTTCCATCCACATTGAAGCAAATCGTGGGTATTCGTCATTTCTAATAGCTGAGTAATATTCCATTGTATACATAGACCACAGCTTCTTTATCCATTCATCTTTCGATGGACACCGAGGCTCCTTCCACAGTTTGGCTATTGTGGCCATTGCTGCTAAAAACATTGGGGTGCAGGTGTCCTGCCGTTTCACTGCATCTGTATCTTTGGGGTAAATCCCCAGCAGTGCAATTGCTGGGTCGTAGGGCGGGTCTATTTTTAACTCTGAGGAACCTCCACACAGTTTTCCAGAGTCGCTGTGCCAGTTCATGTTCTCACCAACAGTGGAAGAAGGTTCCCCTTTCTCCACATCCTCTCCAACATTTGTTGTTTCCTGTCTTGTTAATTTTTCCCATTCTCACTGGTGTGAGGTGGTACCTCATTGTGGTTTTGATTTGTATTTCCCTGATGGCAAGTGATGCGGAGCATTTTCTCATGTGCTTGTTGGCCATGTCTGTGTCTTCCTCTGTGAGATTTCTCTTCATGTCTTTTGCCCATGTCATGATTGGATTGTTTGTTTCTTTGCTGTTGAGTTTAATAAGTTCTTTAGAGATCTTGGATACTAGCCCTTTATCTGATCTGTCATTTGCAAATATCTTCTCCCATTCTGTAGGTGGTCTTTTAGTTTTGTTGACTGTTTCTTCTGCTGTGCAGAAGTTTTTTTATCCTGATGAAGTCCCAATAACTCACTTTTGCTTTTGTTTCCCTTGCCTTCATAGATATATCTTGCAAGAAGTTGCTGTGGCCAAGTTCAAAAAGGGTGTTGCCTGTGTTCTCCTCTAGGATTTTGATGGATTCTTGTCTCACATTTAAATCTTTCATTCATTTTGAGTTTATCTTTGGGTATGATGTAAGAGAATGGTCTAGTTTCATTCTTCTGCATGTGGCTGTCCAAATTTTCCCAGGACCATTTATTGAAGAGACTTTTTTCCAGTGGATAGTCTTTCCTGCTTTGTCAAATATTAGTTGACCATAGAGTTGAGGGCCCATTTTTGGATTCTCTATTCTGTTCCATTGATCTATGCATCTGTTGTTGTGCCAGTACCACACTGTCTTGATGATCACAGCTTTGTAGTACAACTTGAAATCTGGCATTTGATGCCCTGGCTCTGTTTTGTTTTTTTTTCTTTTTTCTTTTTTCAATATTCCCCTGGCTTTTCAGGGTCTTTTCTGATTCCACACAAATCTTAAGATGATTTGTTCCAATTCTCTAAAGAAAGTCCATGGTATTTTGATAGGGATTGCATTAAACGTGCAAATTGCCCTGGATAGCATTGACATTTTCACAATGTTAATTAATTCTTCCAATCCATGAGCATGGAATATTTTTCCATCTCTTTGTGTCTTCCTCAATTTCTTTCAGAAGTGTTCTGTAGTTTTTAGGGTATAGATCCTTTACCTCTTTGGTTAGGTTTATTCCTAGGTATCTTATGCTTTTGGGTTCAATTGTAAATGGGATTGACTCCTTAATTTCTCTTTCTTCAGTCTCATTGTTAGTGTATAGAAATGCCACTGACTTCTGGGCATTGATTTTGTATCCTGCCACACTGCTGAATTGCTGTATGAGTTCTAGCAATCTTGGGGTGAAGTCTTTTGGGTTTTCTATGTACAGTGTCATGTCATCTGTGAAGAGGGAGAGTTTGACTTCTTCTTTGCCAATCTGAATGCCTTTTATTTCTTTTGGTTGCCTGATTGCTGAGGCTAGGATAAGCTTGACTTTTTAAACACTGAGGTCTCTGCATTCCTGTTCTACTCATTTTTTTTTTTTTTGCTTAATTATTATAGTAAAATAAATTAGATGGGAAATGGGTTTGGACTCAGATCACAGAAATAGAAAGAGATTTTAGAAATACTTCTATGAGGTAAAATTACCCAATTTGTAATGTGTGGCAATACTGATAAGGTACAATAGAAAGTGCTAGAGGAAACTCCAAGTTCCTTTGGATGGTGTATGTGGTACTGTGGGATGTGAACCTGGGCTCTCCTGCAGCAATTCACCATTGCCCATGGCCCTCCTCCACTGCAGTCAGATGTTATTCTTTTCTCTAGGCTGCCTACAGCATGGCTATATCCTGTTTCTAGGCCTTCCTTCTCCAGCTCCTTCCACTTGGCTAACTGCCATTAACTCCTCCAGACGGGCTTGGGTACTGTTTCTCACTGGAGGTCTTCATTATCCCAGGATATCTCATTATCCCAGGATAGTGGTTTTACCTAGTATGTGAGCTTCATGAAGGCAGAGAACTCTTGGGCAAGACATGGTGCTTAGTAGGTGCTATATCAGTTTCTTAAGGCTGCTGTAACAAAGTACCACAAACTGGGTGGGTTAAAACACAGACATTTTCTGTCCCATAATTCTGGAGGCTGGGAAGTCTAAAATCAAAGTGTTGTCAATGCTCCCAGTGATACCTGTAAAGGAACCCTTCCTTTCCTCCCTCGAGCTCTAGTGGCTTGCAGGTAATCTTTGGCACTCCTCGGCTTATAGATACCATCACTCCAATCTCTGCCTCACATGCATCCTCCTCATGCATCTGTCTTAAATGGGTATATTCTTTGAAGAACACCAGTCACATTAGATTAGGGGCTCACTCTGCTCCAGAATGACTCATCTAAGCCAATGACATCTGCAATGACCCTATTTCCAACTAACGGTATACTCTGATCCTGGGTTAGGACTTTGACTTATCTTTTTTGGGGGCAAGGGCACAATTTAACCCAGAATAGGTGATGAACAATATAATGAATAAAGTACAAATGCTATTTCTAGGGAAGAAGGGGCATTCAAGAATAGACATGAGTGTTTCCCACACTACCGATGCATGTTTCAGAATGCTGAGCGGAAGATCTTACTGAAAACCAGGCTTCCTGTGTCTTGTCCCTGAACTTTTCACCTCCCAGACTGTGGACCCTGTTTTAATCACAAGCTTCAAGATCATGACATATTTCCTCAGACTCTTCTTATGCCTAACACTGCTACCTTTCTTGTTTCCAGCAAATATTCTTTTTCTCATCTTGTACTCCTAACCCAGCTGGCACTTTAAACTAAATGTGGCATAGCTTCAGTTAAAAATTTTTTCTGAAATTACCACTTTAACTAAATTTTGATATACTTCTAGGAAAACCATTTTAATTGAGGCATTTTAGCAAAAATTTAAATTTTCTTAATTATAAACCTGTCAGGAACTAGCTGAATATGGCCTGCTCCTTTACTGCTCAATTAAAGGACATTATCAACTGTAAAAAAAAAAATCATTAAAAGCTACAAATGGCTAAAATTAGGCAATGCTAAACACAAATGATTCTGATTATTTTTATATACACCAAAATACCTTACTCATGATGTCGTACATGCTAATACAGAAAGATGACTTTAAAAAACACAACTATGCACGAGAAGGAATTAAATACAGCTATCTTTCCTGAAGTCAGCAAACAGAATAGCTTCAATAAAGTATGCAGTGCAGTGTCTAGATGGCTATTGCATTATTACTCTATGATGAATACTGCCTTTTGGTATGCTTGATGCCACTAATGACATTCATAATATTTAATGCACTAATGATATATTTTAGTTAGAAGGTTAACTGATGTTTGTAGTGCAACATTCTCTAGAACATCACAGTCTTCTGACAATAACATATGGGAACATTAAAAACTACTCTTGTTTTATGAATGCTTTCTACTAGAATCAATGAAATTAAAGAGAAATGCTATAACAAGATATGTATTTAACTATGACTGTAAGCGAAAGTAGCACTGGTAACGCATGGATGTGAAAAGCAATATATTTTATGGAGCTTCTTAATGGGTACTGCCAAAGCAAGGGTAACAACAGTGAAGAATGCTGTCATAATGCTCATAGAGATGTGCTCCATCATGATGGATCACAGGACAAAGCAGGGCTTCTGCAATGGCATTATCAAGTACTCTTCGTTTGTATTTGAAAAAAAACAGACGGGATAACTTAGTAATTTGCTTATACTTATGAGTCTGGGGCACAAACGAACCTAAAGTCAGGAGCACCACGTACAGCTGCATAGATGCGCACTGCATAACTTAAGTGAGCATCCTTCACATGGACTATGATGTAAATAGGGCCCCAAAGATATATGCAGTGTTCAACTCATGATGACACAAAAGGAGTTCTGCTTAAATCCCAAGTCTTCATGATCCTGATTTTTACCCCAAACCACATGAGCTCACAATGTTGCTGCCTAGGTCAAAGGCAAATAAATGCCAGATCTGAATTTCTTTTACTTTCCCCCTGTCAATCGCTACTAGTCAAACATACCTACCCCTAGTTCAACCCGTAGAACTCCATACATCTGACTTCTAATATACTGGTCTTAGAGTCAGGAAAAGTTCAGTTAGGACTTAGTAGCTCTGTAACTCTGGGCTAGCTGCTTATTGCCTCTGTGACTCAGTTTTCTCATCTGTAAAATCAGAGCAATCCTCACCTGGACAAGTTGTACTCAGATTTGCATATAGGCTTTTAGGATTTACTTAGATTGGCAAGGGAATATCTTACTGTTTTAGGAGGATTCTGTAAGCATTTCTGAATATATACACGTGTATACATATGTATGCATATAAAAATAAACAAAAATTAGTTTTATTTATATACAAATACATGTGTTTTCATAATATAATATAATATAAATATATATGCATATATAGAGAGAGACAAGGAAAGACAAAGATAGACTCTATACTAAATGATATCATGAGCCCTAGAGCTGCACTCTTGAATACAGCACCATTAGTCACATGTGGCTACTGAGCCACTGAAATGTGACTAGTCTGGATTGAAATGTGTTATAACTGAATATCAAAGACTTGGTATAAAAATGTAGAGTATCTCCTTCAAGCTTTTTATACTGAAATCATATACATCTTGAGATAAAATTTAGGAAATATTTAACAAAATGTATTATTTAAATTAACTTCACTTATTTATTTTTGCTTTTTTAAATGTGGACACTAGAAAATTTTAAAATTACATGTGTGATTCACATTATATTTTCATGAGATAGTGCTGCCTTAGAGTATTTTGCTTCAGGAAGCCAAAACACCTCTATGTACATTTCCAGAGATCAGGGTCAGATGGTAAGGGCTTTGACTTTTAGACAGACAGATTTGCATTGTAGGGCATGTCAAATACTTCATTCTAATTTCTTCCCTACAAATATTCCATGCCAGGTCTTATTATATGTGAATGTAATACCAAGTTGCTTGAAAGTTCCAAAGACATTTTCTTTCATTTGTTCCATTTATAGTTATTTCATTAGACACATATTCATCAGGCCTTTAGCAGTATACAGATGGCATACTTCAGTACGGTAAAATGGAGGACAGTTTGACAAAGTAGGGTGAGGCAGCCCACAGTAATACTCCTACTATCAACCTGTTTTCAAGTTCAAGATTTACCATCAGCTTTCACTCCTAAGATGAATGATCTAGTGTGCACAGGTTATCATCCCTTCGTTGGAGAGATCATAAGGAGTTTCACAGCTCTAAGTATTAATAGTACGAACAAGAATCTTCTGGACCCCAAATTAAATTGCTCTATTTGAAAAACATAAACCATTTTATAATAAAGAGATAAAAACAATCTCAAAAGGTCATTTTTTTCCCAGCTACTTGAGTAATAACTCATTTTGGCACACCCATCAGGACGCAGCCCAGCTTAAAATTGGATGATCCATGTAGCCCATTGCCTGATGTCATTTTATGGATGGGGCACTCAGCTGCGAACATCTGCTTTAAGATTTTCCAGGTTAAAGCTTTGTCTTCTATGCTACATGGGGCAGAACTCTAGAGTTTTTGACCAATTACTGACGCACAGACTCAATATGATTCATGGGTCTTCTATGGACAGAGAACTTATTCATTCCACCTTCAGGAATTCCACACTGAAGTGTGTAAGCCCTGTATCTAGGTTAGAGGGCAACTTCCTTTCTACTTTGTTGTTGATACTCATTCTGAACACGTATGTCATGCTGTGTACATTGCCAAAAAAGACATAAGTAGATAGGCTTCTTTTATTTTTATTTTTTTAAGATTTTATTTATTTATTCATGAGAGACACAGAGAGAGACACAGACATAGGCAGAGGGAGAAGCAGGCTCTCTGAGGGAAGCCCAGTGTGGGACTCCATCCCAGGATCCAGGGATCACGACCTGAGCTGAAGGCAGACAGACATTCAACAAGTGAGCCACCCAGGTGCCCTGATAGGCTTCTTTTAATCAACAACATAGAACAACAGCAGAACCACTAGGGAGCAATTTCATTTCATGGCATTAAAGGATTAAGACATTTGACTTGTCCTGGAAACTGAAAGGCACTGTGATATTGTACATACCCTCTATTCCTCTTTATTCATATAATACAAACCACTTCAATGAATCTGACATGTATGTAAAGTGTGGAGTGTAATAACACATAATAAAGTCAGGATGCCACTTGCTACCCTGAGCAACTAGTTACCTAGCCTCTCTACAAACAACGAAGTTTCTTTAGCTGTAAAGCAAGAACATTACATACATTTCAGGAGTTGTTGAGATTAAATGAAATATCACATACAGGAGTAATATAAATGCTAAATATGAGGCATTCTTACAGTGTACAAGCCCAACCAGAAATGTCTTTTGTGGCTATATTTACGAAAAGGCCCTTATGGTCTATCAGAACGGTGTATTCCACTGTCTTTCTGTGTTTTGCAAAACATTCCTTATTTTCTGTGTTGTACAACAGCCATCACTATCCATCCCACATTCACCTCAGCTTGGTTCTAGGAAAAAGCCTCTTCTGATGATCATAAATGCTTTCTATATCCAATATTAAAAATTTATAAACCGTCATGTTTCATTTTGGTTGCAGCTATCAGGATACTTCCCAGCTGTTAGAATTAACATCTCCCAGGTGCCTCCAATCCTTTTAAATGGTCTCTATTTTTATCTGGGCTTGTCCCATTTTATATTAATTTCCTTCCATAAGCTAACTCAAGTCTTTCAGAAGCCATTGAGTATAAAACATAAAGAAATATCTATGTATTATACAATAAAAATTAACGTAGATTTTTTGTGGCTTCTTATTGTGCCTGCTCTGGGGCCATTTCATTGCCAACTGACATCCTGCCACAAGAAAGACAAAGTAAAATAAAAAGACTGAAATTAAATTTGTCATTTTTAGATGAGGTTCTGAGTCTTAACGTAAATCACACCACTGCAGTAAAGAGTTTAAATCTGAATTATTTATATACTCTTTTAGAACACTAATCTCCATCGTCATCTTTGCTCAATTAAAAGAAAACCAGCCATTATTTTTAATAGAAGAATAAATTCCAATTTAGCTTATAACAATCAACAGGGGAGCATGTTTAAAGTGAATATTCCCAGGGCCTGCCTCTAAGGATTCAGACAATGCAGGTGGTGGAGGGGCATTGGCTCCATTAAATATAAAACACATATTAATATAAATATAAAATTGATAAGTCCAGATAGTGAGCTGAAGGTGAAATATTTTTATAATTTTGCATAAATGGATAGTCTATCTGATAGGCAGAAAACCCTCTGAAATACTTTATCCTTCATGAAACAGTAATCCTGGGTTCATTGAAGTCATTTCAATTCTGACATTTACGAAAAGCTACTAAGAATTAATTGGTCTTCTTCCAAATTTACAAGAGAATACCTGAATACTCTCTTATAGAGGTGAGCCAAAAATATTTACCCAGGACCCTAACATTCAGAGAGGTATTCGTAGAACATTATCATTAAGCAAGAGAATTATTTGAAAATTCTGGACACATAAGGCAATGTAATTACATATTTCTCAAAAGAGCATGTTAAACTTCATCTCTTATTTTTATAATAATTTGTTATGATAATATGTAGTTATATAATCATTTAATAGCAAGAAAATGAATCATGCCGAGTCTTTCCTTCTTACTTCTTACCTAAAAAATGAAAATAGTCCTTTGCTTGTAGCCTTATGAAAATTAAGTGACTTGAGTCTCTAACACACAGTAGGCTTTCACTGCGTGGTTGCTTTAAGTGTCTATTACTGTGGTAGGGTAGGTTTTATATTCTGCTTTCTAGCTATTTGAAATATACTTTAAACATATACCATTTTTTTGAGATACAGTAAAAGAAAAGAATTCTAGTGTTCCAGTTATAAGAATATAGAAGAAAATCTCTATAAAAGATTGCTTCAGAAATACTAAGAAAAATCTCATACATTATTGCTGGAATTGCAGGTTGGTATAACTTTAGAAAGCAATTTGACAAATTTCTCTCAATCTCCATAAAAGGTCCATATACAAGGATATTCACGGCAGCACTATTCACAAAAGAAAAAGTCTAGAAAACACCTAAATAATTTTTAATAGAAACCATCATAAAGAACATGGCTAATCGGAAGCCCTGGTTCTCCAGCATCAGTGAGCATCAGAATCACATGAGGTCTTGTTAAAACAATGCATCCTGTATGCCACGCAACAATGTTGGATGCACTGTATTGGGAGGTGGGGCTCCAGAATGGGCATTTAAGATAAGTTCCCAGGTGAAGCTGATGCTGTTGATATAGGGAATCACACTTTGAATCTACTGGTCTATGCCACAGATTATTACACAGCTGTGGGAGAAAAAATAATATGTTCTGATATGGAACAATCTCCAAAATATGTTGAATGGGAATTGTAAGGTGTTGGACAGTCTGTTTGGTTTTAGCATTTCAAGTATATATACCTATATATGCTTGAACAGGCACAGAATTGTGGCCTGGCAACCATGGATATGCAGGTGGGAAGAGGGTATACTCTTCATTGCAGGATTTTAGCATTTTGCATGAGCATATGTTATTTTTTAAATGAAAACCTATCCAGTGGAAAAAAGAAATAAAAAAGCAATTCAAGAATATTCAATTTTAATTACTTTTCTACTAAATTACAAAGCCCGTCTTCCTTGTCTAGGAGCATCTTATTTCAAAGGTACTGCAGAAGTATAAACTTGAAATCTGGAGAATCCTAAAGCCAGCTTCACTTATACAGTTTCTTGGCAACATATTAGGATTATGTTGCATTAATGGGCTAAAAATGAGGGGGATAGATATGAAAAATGACATGTTTCTTTTAGAACAGTAAAGTACGATACTAAAATAGTAACTTAATGTCAGTACGTAGGAACAG
Source organism: Canis aureus (assembly GCF_053574225.1). NCBI lineage: Eukaryota > Metazoa > Chordata > Mammalia > Carnivora > Canidae > Canis > Canis aureus. The sequence goes on along the minus strand of NC_135629.1, from coordinate 18,921,391 downwards.
ATGAAAACACAGAAAGAGATAATCTGCTCATTTACCATTAGGTGGTATGTGCTATAAAAGCACCTGATATTAATATAGGTTTCAGTGGTGGAAAGTAAATTGTTTCAAACAGGTTGTTGAGCATTTCTTTAAATAGGAAGCCAATGACTGGTTGGAAGTTTCATTGTAGCTAATTCACATTTTCAATTAAAAAAACAAAATTTTCTCAGTTTTCTTTGTTACGACTTAGGTTAAATTTTTTTGGCAGATGAACATGTGGTATTCATCTCATCTAGCTGAGAATTTGAAATATTCCTTTTATGTTGAAATAGCAAATGATTAAGAGTATACTCAAAAAAATCTATTTACCAAGGAGTCCTTTTTCTATATACTCTATATACCATAAAAAAGCAAATAAAATAATTCTAAAGCCCAATAAATACAAGGATATAAAACTCCTTCCACAAACATGCTATAATGTGTTAATGGTAGACTTTATTTTAACATTATTAAAATACTATATAAAGTTATATGATAAAATTAACATTCTAGGAGTTAGTGGTCTATTTTAATATTCCTAAAATCTGATGTTTTGTGGAATCTTATGGTAAACAAGATTATATAATTGACTTCAATGGAAAAGAAGTCACCATTTAGCGTAGAGTAAAAAAAATGTAAAAGCGTTGTGATTGTTTACAAAAGTTTAATGTACTCCACATGAGTAATGGTTTTCAGAAGATAACTTTCCAATACAATACAATTTTAGAAGTCTGATATGTATGTTAACAGTCTTTGATTTATAGTTAGGTGGCCAAGATTTTCATTTAATTACATTTTTAATGCTTTGCTTTGTGTTTTTTTGTTTTTGTTTTTGTTTTTGTTTTTTTGCTTTGCTTTGTGAAAGAAAAAAATTTTGCATGGCCCAAAAGGATAGTTAAATTAATTTATGACAACAAATTAGATTCTAAGAAATTTAAAAAAAGGAAAAAGGAAAAACATACACAAAATAGAGTCAGAAACTGTTATAAAGTGCTATCTGCTTATATTCAGGTCACTAACTCCATTCTGAGCTAACAATTATGAAGAACACAAACATTTATTTGGTTAAATAATTCATAATGTCCAGAAAGTTCTTCTTGTTTGATTCAGTGAATAAAACACAACCATACCTGATACCAAATCTAGAAGAAAAAAGTCATATAGGTTCCCATAAAGAGGGTCTATCTACTGGTATCACATGCAGCCCCCTCAACCTACATCTTCCTGGAGGTACACAGTGGTGAGCATTTTATGGATGCCCCTCATAAGATCTTCTGGGTTGACCACAGAAATTCATCTACACCAAGATAATTTTGAATGTGAACAGAGGTATTAATTCATGAACTATGCACGAGACAGGGAAAACAGATATAAACTGAAAATGTTCCAGGCAAATGGGAACAAATGGTCAACCCTGCTGAATCTATGAGTAAAAGTAATTCTATAGAGACTCAGGGAGGACATAATTGGTAATTTGATGAGATCTGCGTAAAAAAACTCTTGGCTGGAGTAATGTATATATTTTCTCTGCTTCTGATTAGCAATGGGAATTTGTAGAAGCATAAGCAATAAAAGTAGCTTACATTTTCCATGACTTATTAAGCGCCTGGTACTAATGGTTTCAGGAATTGGTGAACTACGGCCTGCCTGAGGGCTAAATATAACCTGCTGCCTGTTTTTGTTCAGCCTGGGAGCTAAAATTATTTTTTTATGTAGTTGAAAATAATTAAAAGAAAAATACTGTTTCATGACAAGTGAAAATTACATGAAATGAAAATTTCAGTGCTTACAAGTAAAGTTTTGTTGGGACACCACTGCACCCATTTCTATGGCTGCTCATCTCACACCAAGGGGAGAACTGAGTAGTTGTGAGAGACCATATGCCCAGCAGAGAAGCCAGACTCAAAAGGTTATGTACTGTATGATCCCATGTGTGCAACCTTGTAGAAAAGTTACAAGTATGGTCACAGGGAAGAGATGGGTGGTTTTCAAAGGTAAGGGATAAAGAAGTTTGACTGACTATAAAGGAGAAACTGGGGATTGCGATTGTGTCACTGATGTAACTGTCAACACCCTTAGACCTATACAACCAAAAGTGTGAATTTAACTGTATATAATTAAGAAAAAAAACCTGTCCTGTTTGGTTTCAAACCCCATAGCCATACAGATTCAACAGAACACAATTTTCTCTCTTTCCAGTTCCATTCTCTTCCAGCTGGACACTACACACCAACAGTAAATTCCCAATCTCAGTTCAGGCATCTTTCAATACAAGAGCTACATTTTACTCAATTAAAGACCACTAAACCCACCTGCTTCATGTGAAGACCAGCCAAAGCCTTTCTCGGCTTGCCTGAGCACCCCATAACCATCCTGCACTGACTGGACTCTTCAGGGCTTTTTGATGCCTCGTCTCTCTGGGTTGTCTAAGGTATTTCTGTGGGGTCCTCCGTGCAGCTTGCTCTACCCCATGTTGCCTCTTCTCTCAGATACTACTCTCCCAGATCCAGAGGGCTCTCGCTAGCATTTTTCACTCATTCTTCTTTCTGACACCCAGTCTATCACCCAGTCCTATTACTTCTATCTCTGAATACCTCCTGATCTTCTCTACATATCTAGGGCTAAGATCCCCATCCAGGCTACCATCATCAACTCACTCTTATCAAACAATCCTGCCAATCATCCAGGTGTGGATCGCACTCTCCTACTGCACTGCTTACACCATCCCAATGGCTTCCCACTGAACTGACTTCTTGACAAGGCTTGCAAGGCCTCTGCTTGCCTCTTTCCTTAACCTCATCTCTACAGAACTCTAGGGTTCAACCATCAGACTTTTCTCAGGCCTTGGAATGTCCTGTGCTTGCTGCTTTTCCTGCCACAAAACCTTTACATATGCTGTTCCCTCTGCTAAAACTCTCTCCATCTACTCTTTTATTGTCCTCTTCCACCCTCCATTAGTTCTCAGTTAAAAGCTGTCTTTAATCTTAAGGGTAGTTTGCCTAAATGCTCCCCAAAAAGACTATACCCTTCTTTTAGTACCTTCTTTTATTACCTCTTTGGTTAAGTTTTCTAAATTCTGGCTTTTCTGTTTGTCCTGAGATACTTTAAAGCAAACCTAACAAGCTCATTATTTTACTTTAAATGCTGTAGTATTTTTTCCAACACCTATCCCTTTTTTCTTCCAGTCAATCTCAATTTTTGCCATTAGCACACAGTGCTTGCAATACTGTCTCCCAGTCAGTAGAGTATCTTTTCGTTCTCTTCCCATGGTCTGTTTTTTTGTTTCTTTTTTGCTGTTTTTAAATTTTTTAATGGGGCCCAATTTACAATTTTTTTCGTTTAATGGATCATGCTCTTGGTGTCAAGTCTAGGAAGTCTTAAACTAGATCTAGATTGAAAAAAAAATCCTATTTTTCCTGGAGTTTTTATAGTTTCACACTTCATACTTAAGTTCATGATTCACTTTGAGTCAATTTTTGTTTAAAGTGTGAGGTTTAAGTCAAGATTCATTGTTTTGCCTATGCAGATCCAAAAGCTCCAACACCATTTGTTGAAAAGGCTACCTCTCCTTCACTGAACTGCCTCTGCACATCTGTCAAAAATCACTTGAGAGTATATGTGTGAGCCTATTTCTGGATTCTTCGTTCTATTCCTTGAACTTGTATCTATCCATCCCCCAATACAACACAGTTTTCATTATTATCACCAAGTATTAATCCTTAATATCAGGTACAGTGTTTCCTTCTACTTTATTCTTCTACATCAAGATTCCTTTAACTATTTTAGGGTCTGTACCTTCCCAAATAAATTTTAGAATGAGCTTTTCTCTATATACAAAAACAAAACAAACCTTGCTGGGTTTGCTAGCAATTGCATTAAACCTGTAGATCAAACGGAAGAGAACTGACTGACATCTTTATTATGTTGAGTTTTCCAATTTAGGAACATGGTATATCCCTCATATATTTAGGTATACTTTGATTTTTTTTCAATAACATGATACAATTTTCAGCGTAAAGATGCTGAACAAAAATATTTTGCAAAGTTTATACCTAAGTATTTTGTTTTCTTTGGAGTAACTGTAACTGGTATTGTGCTTGTAGTTTTGGTTTCAATCAGTTCATTTATTATCATATAACAATTTGTCTAGTTTTTGTGTGCTGAACTTATTTTCTCTGACCCTGGTAAGCTTCCTTTTAAGAGATTTCCATTGGTTTTTTGAGATTTTAGACAGAGCCTGCAAATAGAGACACTTTTTTTTTTTTAACTTTTCAGTACCTATACCTTTTATTTCTTTGCCTTGCCTTACTGAGATGGCTGCAATTTCTAGTACTATGTTGAATAAGAGAAGTAAGAATGGACATCTTGCCTTATTTCTGATCTAATGGGAAAACCATCTGGTCTTTCACCATTAGATATGTTGTGAGCTGTAGATGCTATTCATCAAGTGGAGGCAGTTACCTTCGATTCCTAACTTGGTGAGAGATTTCATCATGTATCCCGATGCTTTTCCTGGTCTACTGACATGATCATATGATTTTTCTTCTGTACCTGTTGTTATATTAAACTGATTTTCACCCCTTCCAACATATGTGGATATAATGGAAAGTCTGCAACCCAGGAGAGGCCCTCATCTGACCATGCAGGCATTTTGTTCTCAAGACTTCTAGCCTCAAGAACTGTGAAGAATAAATTTCTGTTGTTTTTAAGTTATCTAGTCTGTGGTATTTGCTCTAGCAGCCCAAATGGGATGAAGACAACAAGCTTTTTGTTTCACTGATTTTTTTTGTCCCTCCTCCTCCTCTTTTCTTTTCTTTTTTTTTCATGTCATTTATTTGCTGAAGAAAAATCAGACATTTGTGCTACTGACTTGATTATAATTTGGATTAGATTTACTGCATCTCACTGTCCTTTTAACTTGAACTTCTATCCCCTAAACTGGTAATTTGACCTACAGGCTTAATTAGAGTCAAGTTACTATCCATTTTAGTTAGTTAGTTAGTTAGTTAATTTTTAGAGGGGAGAGGGGCAGAAGGAGAGGGAGAGAATCCCAAGCAGATTCCTTGTTGAGTGCATTCCCCATTGAGTGCAGAGCCCAGTGAGGCGCCATGACCCCAAAATCATGACCTGAGCCAAAACCCAGAGTCAGATGCATAACCAACTGAGCCACCCAGGTGTTCCTCTTTTTTTTTTTTTTTTTGTAACTATCACTCATAGCGGCACTGTATATTTTCTATATTTCTTCAAATCAAGAGGTACTTAATTCTGGATGCCCCCTTTTTGGTAATGTTAAAATTGACCAGTAGGTTCAGATATTATCTATTTCCCAACATAGATATAATCTCCACTAATTGGGAATTTTGGTGAAATTGCAATTTCACTCTTCAATCTATTTGCATCTTATTTGAATTATACCGTTGGATACTTAAACATATCAATTACTGAGATGGTTTATGAAAAAAAATTGAGGAGTGAGTACGGTCAACACTAGGGATATTACTAGGGAGGGATGTTATTACAATGTGGAACTTTTTTTTTTTTTTAATTTATTTATGATAGTCACACACAGAAAGAGAGAGAGGCAGAGATATAGGCAGAGGGAGAAGCAGGCTCCATGCACCGGGAGCCCGACGTGGGATTCGATCCCGGGCCTCCAGGATCATGCCCTGGGCCAAAGGCAGGCGCCAAACCGCTGCGCCACCCAGGGATCCCCAATGTGGAACATTTTTATAAGTGGTCAATTCATTAATAGATATTTTCTGGTTCAAATCATTTTTACTACTCAATTATACTTCATAAGTATAAGGAATCAGATAAAAGTTACAAGAAGGCCTCCAATAATTCAATGACCTATCTCCAATGCCCTTCAGCTATGACTTATCCTTCTAAGTTAGAACATCCTGGGGTGAGGTAGAGCAACAGCAACAATGTGGCTTTCCCTTATATAATGTGTAAACCTTGAAGTTTCCCCCTAAGTACCTACAACAACTACAATATTGGCTGTTGGATAATTTAATAAATTTGTAAAAAAAAAAAACCCAAAAAACTATTTTACCCATTCTTCTCCAGCTATCACAGCATCCTTCAATCTTCCTTTTATATTCACTCAAAAGCTAAGAATCAACTCAGAGTCCTCTTGCTTCCTTGTTACTTATCCAAGTCCAGTCAAGTCTATTTTGGACATGTTTATCTCAGAAATCAATTTAATTTATTTTTCTTCTGCCTCTCTCTGCTTCTCCTAATTAGCCCTTTTTCTAAACTCCTTACCTCCAAACTATCATTTTATCCTGCCAGATTAAATGTCCAGGAACACAAATCTGGCCATCCTGCTAACTCTAATATTTAATGGCTCTTCATTACATAGAGATTAAGTCTCAAATCCCAAAAAATGGTATACGAGACCTGTGTCATCTAATCTTATTTCTCAGCATTCTCTTTCTTATAAAATTTATTTCAAAAAAATAACTATTTCTTTGTATCTGTATGTCTATATTTAAAGAAAAAAAAACCTCCACTGACTAGAATATTATCTCCAAAAATCTATGGCAGTGTCAATATCCAAAGTATCTGATGACCTATGTGACAGGGGCACCAACAAATTAGATGGACTGTCAGCCAGTAAATCTCACTGGTTGGTACCAGTTTAGGGCAGGCCTGTTACAAAGCTTCAGCATGCTTCTGTTTGCTTTTTTTTTTTTTCAAGATTTTATTTATTTATTAGAGACACAGAGAGAGAAAGGCAGAGACATAGGCAGAGGGAGAAGCAGGCTTCCTGTGGGGAGCTGATGCAGAACTCGATCCCAGGACCCTGGGATCACAACCTGAGCCAAAGGTAGGCACTCAACCACTGAACCACCCAGGTGCCCCAAAGCTTCAGCATTCTTTTGGAAACTGTATCCTAGGCTACTTCCTCTATAGTATCTCTATTCACTCCCACAGATTCCCATAGTCCCATATAGACATTAAAGTAAGGATCACATCATTTCCTTTTCAATAGTTATGTCGTCTTCCTGTCTGGTCTGTAACTTCCTAAGGTTCGGAGCTCTCTGATTTATCTTTGATGCCCTTCCTATCTCTCGGGTAAGGACTATCTTATATCTGTTTATGATAGACCTACACATTTTTGAAGTCCGAAAACAAATGGCATCTCCCATGTGCAACCTTTCATATTATTCCTGGCCTTGTCAATCTCTCCTTACTTAGTGCTTCAATAATTTCTTCAAATTCTTACCTGTCCATCAGTCTATCTTTCTTGTTAGGCTGTGGGTCAGTGAAGGGTGTGGGTACATGTCTTTATGTCTCCCATATTTAGCATAGTGACTGGCACACAGAACTTGCTCAATAAAAGGTTATTTAAATGAATTATTAAATGAGCTCAGTAATGATTGGTTCAGTGGAGGGCTAGAAAGGCTCTGACCCATTAAGCATTTATTTCTAACAATGTATAGACAGCTAATTTGCATTATGTGTATATCTCTGTTCTGCAATAAGCAGACTGAAACCTCAAGTCTGTGCCATGTCCCTTTTGTCTCTCACATATTACTTAATATCTCTGAATATGTGCAAATGAGTGATATATAACATCAATACCAATAGACATGAATTTTGGTTAGTAAGTAAAAGTGCAAGATTAAAAGCTAACTATGTAGGATTTCTGGCAGCTGGGAGAAGGAGTGAGGCATACCTACCCTAGTCTCCTGCTGTTAGAATCCATGGTTCTCTCTCTCATTATAAAGCTGACTCCTTTTGTGAATGCCACTATGAGCAACTAATTGGTTTTCTGGATTCCAGATTTCCTGCACAAGATGTCAAATGAGTTTGCACCTCATGCAGACATATCTCACAGCAGGGACAAGACTATCTTAAAAACGTTACATGTTTCCAGTTTAACACTGTTCTGGCTGGTTTCCTGGTCAGTTACTTAAGGAAACCTTAAAAACATGTCTTATGCTGTTGTTGTTTTGTTCTCAGGTCAACATCTCCTGGAGAGCCAGCATGTCTTATTCACACCCTTCACTTTCTCTCTAGGAAATGATGCTGTGGTCTAAACAATCTTTTGTCTTCTCTATCAGCATTTTAAAATCAATCCATATTACAAATCTGTTGATGTGAAGAAGTCCAGAGGGACAAGAAACAGTGGTATCTGGCCAAAATATGTACCTGTTTTTAGTGTTTTTATTGCATTTGATCTAGTTAAAATCTGTAAACAGACATTCAAAAAGAATCAATGTCAGTTTCCTAGTAAACCTAGCTAGGGCTTCAATGCTTTGCATAAATTTTGTTTTTTTGTTTTTGTTTTTGTTTTGTTTTGTTTTTTTTGTTTTTTAAGTAGGCTCCATACCCAACATGGGGCTTGAATTCATGACCCCGAGATCAAGAGACACATGCTCCACCAATTGAGCCAGCCAGGCACCCCAATGCTTTGTATAGTGCTTTTTACCCCCAAAATCTGTGTAGTAGTTAAATCATAGACTTTGGATGAAAAATGCTAGGTTTCAGAATTTGGCTCTCCTCTTGACAGCTGTGTGACCTCACACAGTTGTTAAGAGAATTAAATGAGAGGACTATGTAAATGATTTTATTAGCACTGTGCATGGTCTATAATAAATGCTCAACAGATATTATTTACCATTACTTTATCTAAATATACGTATGCCAAAAAATTCCATGCTTTATTAAGCAGCATTTAAAATTCTCAACCAAATAAATATCTATTGGCCCCCAAATAAACTTCGTTATGGGACCCAAACTACTGTATTCTGATTTCTTCTTTGCTGAGATACTCTGTATCTATATATAGATAGAAGGGCAAGAATGCAGAAAAATAGTGCTAAGACAAGAGGAGAGTAGTTTACATGAAAGAGTGGCAGTAGAACATGCTGACAGCTGAAAACCCAGCTACCAAAGCTACAGTACTTAACATCCAGATCCAGAGAGGGCCAATCAAAAACATTTACTAAAGAGCTACTAGACCCAAAGGACAGTCTGTGCAAAGTGCCTACTCAGGAAAAAAAATCCATTTTATACAGTAAATTCATATTATACAACTGTTGAATGTAAAAACAAAAATCCACAGGGAAAAGAAATGGTGGGTTTCCAGCCAAGAGTGTATGTACCACATTTTACTGTTTCTGTTACATGGGATTCTGTTAAAATTTATAAATAGACATTTCTTAAGAACCTTCTGACAATCTCAGTTTCCTATTAAACCCAGCTGGGCCTTAAATGCTTCGCATAGCACTTAGAAAGTGGCAGGTACACAGTAGGCCTTTGGTAATTGTTAGCCAGCTTGCAAAATTATTTTCCACCAGGTACTATGTGCAATTCTGGGGATACAAAGTATATAAAATGATCCCACATACAGTACTAAGTATTGTGTAGACAGACAGGAGAAGCAAAAAATAACTAAAGGTCCTTAACATTGCTATTACATGCACAAGTCAGTTAAGGGATGTAGGGATTCATACATTATTTAAGGAAAAAGAAAACCAGAAGGTTATAACAGAAAAAAAAAATGAGAACAGTGGAACTACAGCCTCAGTTAACCCACCACATCTGAAATAGCTTTTCCATGCTGCTGCTCTAGGAGGAACAATCTAGAAAGCGCTGTAAAATGGTGATTGTTTCTAAGGCAATTAAGTGCCATCTTATTCTTGACCAGGAGTCATCTTTGCATACAAAAAAAAAAAGTACTTCTTTTTTTTTTTTTTTTTGTACTACTTCACCCAAGAAAAAGTTATAGTGAAAACACTTTTGCCTGTGCAGCATCCATCTGTTTTCGGTAAACAACTCCACATTTCCTTTCAGGGTACTTTCCACACCACCTGCTTCAGTATATGAGGACTGATGAGGCTCAGCCAGTTGGTAGAGCCCAGCCACATGGTCATAGAGTAAATCCTGGATGAGCAAGTCTCTGGTTCCAGGTGGCGAAAGCCTACCCTTGGGATTCATGTGTAGAAAGCGAGTCTTTGTCCTGAGATGCCTAAGCATGGGAGGCTGGCAGTGATCCTGGTGGAAAGCAGCTAGAAAGAAGCTACTCCAGAGTGAGGCCAGAGGAGGGGAGGCCAACACAGAGGAAACCAGAAATCAGGGACTGAGGCCTGAGGACATTATCTGAACTCTTACGTCCCGCCTTGGTAACAGCCAACTTACTCAGGATTTTTCAGCTGCAAGAGCCAAAAAAATTCCCTTGGGATTTCTATCCAATTCAGATTTGAGTTTCTATCACTTGTCACTGCAAGAGTCTGAAGGAAAACAAACAGGGACTGAAAAGACACCAGAAAATGGTGCCAGAAGGAGAGAAAGATGGAGAAAATGAATGACCTTGGTGGAAGGGAGAGTGACAGAGGAAAGTCAGGAGGCAATAATGGGCAAAGGAAGAAGATAAACATGTTGTATGTCATACATAATATTAGTCTTTCTGGACACTAATTCCTTGCAGAGGAACCCGGGGCCACATCAAGAAAAAGGGATTCCGAGTTGCGGACACCCGAGACATGGTATTTGAAAAAGCATAATTAAAATATTAATAACAAAGTTCACAGCCAAGAAAAGAAAGAAAAATATAATCAAGAAATGGAGATCAATTTCTAAAATATTATGTTGGAACTATTATCACACATTAGGAGACATACAATTATGATGGTGGGAAAAACTAGGATATTTATAATTTTATCATTAATACCTATTCTAAATGGGACCTTGAAAGTGAGATGAACTGTTATGGAAGAAAATTTATCTAATGACTATGGGTTGAGTAAGACCTTTCATTAACAAGCTGTCTACTGAACAAGCTAAAATATAGATTTTTAAGAAACAATTTCAGTGCATGCATTTAAACAAATTTAATATTTTAAGAAAGCAGTTATCATAAGAATGCAAACCTGAAAATCAAGAAGTGACAATCAAGATATTAGGATTGCAAAACAAAAAATAGATCTATTCACTTTAAATCATCGTATATTAAGATTTTTGAGTGGAAAGGAATAAAACTTTACTGGGAAAGTGACAAATAGCATTGTTAATCATAGCCTGCACACATAAAGAAGAAAACTGATTATTAGTGTTCACTGTAGGAAATTTTCATCAATAACTTTACCAAATCAAATAACTGAAATGATGAAATATTCTATTTTATAAAAAGAATGTTGTTTGAAATATTGAAATCAAAATTCTGAAGTATCTTTAGAGCAAACAATTTTTTTTAAAAGATATATTGTACTCTTGAGTAGCATATGCTTTGATTTATCACAAAAGGATTGGGACAGACAATTCACAAAATAAAAAAAAGGGGTTATTAGTATGTCTTCGGCAAATCAAATGATTCTAAAACTAATAAACAAGAGATGCCTTACCAAATGGAATTATGAGAATATATATACAGTGAAATATTATATGCTTATAAAAAGTATTTTGATTTTTAAAGCCAAAACTTCAGATTGAAGTAAAATAAGAAAAAGAAGGAAAAGAAAAAAAAAATCCACCAAAAGAGATCATTATTCTGAAAATTACAGAATTACATGTATGATCTTAAAGACATTTTCCAACATTTGCAAAATAGAACCACAGCAGTATAATGGATGAGCACTAAACCAGGACTCAATTAAATAGATGCTCATGTAGAAGGAAAAAAATACAGAATATTTTTAGCATGCTACAGCAGGATAACACAACAGCCTAAAAATTATGGTACACAATGCACTATAAAACACCACACACCTATAATAGTGCCTTATGTGAAATTAAAGGGTTGAGTTCAATCTAGCTTTTTCACAAGCCATTTGGTTTTAACTTTAAATATACCACCCAAGCAGCTGCTACTTTTACCAGGCAACACTCTCACAGACAAGGCATAGCAGTTCTGCTACGGACAAGAAATTGCTTTTAGAGTTAAGACAGAGTGATAACAAACAAACAAACAAACAAAACCAACAGAACAGCAATGAAAGAATATTCCTACAGTGACCAAAGAGGAAAAGTAAAACAAAGCAACAGGAAGATTCTTTTTAAAAAACAAGAACTTTTCTGAAGTTCAAGGAAATAAAACTGACCTATACTGAGAAGCATTCAATCTACTTTTACTATAATGGCATCGTATTGGAACAGAAGAAAATCCATCTGGAAGAATGCCAGTTAATCAAAGGGCCAAATGGCCTTGTGATTTTGCCAGCCTCGAGAAATTTCCAAGTCTCTTGGATACTGGACTCTGATAAGACAGGATTTCATAGAACTTATTTTTTATACAATCGCACTCAATTTGAAAGGAATCAGAATCAGCGTCAAAAAAGCCAAGCAGCATTTTTTTCTTTGATCCCCACAATGATATATACCACGTTTTGTATTCAAATGTATGTATGTATAAGAAGTTAATATAAAATAGTATTGCTATCTCAAGCACAACCTTGAGTCTAGAAGTTTATCATGATTGGTCACTGACAGAAAAGCAAAGGAAGCTAAAATCCAGCCAAGGCTTAATATCAAATAAGATTTATTAAAAAAAAAAAAAGAAACAGTGGGCAGCCCGGGTGGCTCAGCGGTTTAGCACTGCCTTCAACCCAGGCCGTGATCCTAGGTCCTGGAATAGAGTCCCATATCAGGCTCCCTGCATGGAGCCTGCTTCTCCTCCCTCTGCCTGTGTCTCTGGCCTCCCTATCTCTCTCTCTCTCTCTCTCTCTCTCTCTCTCTCTCTTTCTCTCTCTCTGTCTCTCTTGAATAAATAAATAAAATATTTTTTAAAAAATGAAACAATAAAAACTGAAATGGATCTGATTCAGAGATCAGAAATTTTTTAGATGCTCAGACTTGATACCTACCGTCACCATTAACAAAGAATCTAAGTTAATGAGTTTCACATAATGGCCAGTGACTAGCCTACAATGATGGAGATGACTCCATTCTAATACCACTGCCCCTGGAGGAAATGCCCTATTTGACTTCTTGGAATTAACTGATGACATTTTTAATGATGGAATTAGCTAAAACCAACTAAATAAGACAAAACTGCAGCTAGGGGAAAAGCAAAAAACTATACTAAACAATCATCTAAATTTTCATGAATGCTATCGTATTTCAACATATGAACCATAAAGTTCTAAGACTCTCCCCAGCAACAACCTTGTGATTATAGCATACAAGGGCCATGTCCAATAGTCAACGTCCATAGACACAAGACCGAGGCGACTCTTTCATGTAACAGATATCAGAGGAATTTAAACATTACTCTTCAAACTGTGAAATTACATGGTCATACAGAAACAGAGTTTATAGGCTTGTCATTTAGTTGTTAGTTTCAAAAAGTACTCTGGGGAAGGGAAAAAGGCAAAAGGATTCCAAAGGCTGTTATTATACTCTGATATTTAGGTATTCTTGATAAAAAAAAAAAAAAAGAAGGGAAAATTATTCCATGAAAAACTCTCAGATATATCAAAATCTAGAAGTTAGTATCTTTGCCTTGAAAATAACACTAGTTTCATTCTGTTCAGCTTAACTTCTAACCTTAGAATCATACAGTGGTAAAACAGGAGAATGTTTAAGGTGCCCAGTGCCTCCTTACAGATTAAAAAAAACTTTAAGGGTTTTTTTAATCTGAGCTACTCAGAGTTACTGAGTAATTCCCATTCATTAACTAAGCTAAGACTAGAACAAGGTCTTCAACTTCTAACCTTAAATTCATTCCACTCTAGTACATCAGTGTGATTAATATAGTATTTATAGTATTTCACTTGAACCTTATTGAATCACTCCCAAATTGAAGGTTTTTAGCTAAGTAATCACAGAAGATTTCTATTAATGACCCAGACTTTTAAAGAGGTGACTCAAAAGCTCATCTGACACACAGAATGGTAGGAAATATTTGCATGTATCTGACAGTTGAAGGACTTGTATATAAAATGTATAAAGAATTTTTATAACTCAATAATAAAAAGATAACCCAATTAAAAGATGGACAAAATCTGTGAGTAGACATACACACAAAGCAGCTATACAAATACCCAATAAATCAATGAAAACATGCTCAACATCACCAGTCACAAGAGAGATGCAAATCAGAACTGCAATAAGATACCATTCCCCACCCACTGGGATGGTTACAATAAAAAAAAAAAAAAAAAAAAAAAAAACCACCAAATAATGGGATGGGAGAAATCAGAAGCCTCATACACTGCTGGGGGGTCTCTACATTGGTGCAATGACTTTGTAAAATGGTATGACACAGCCTCAAAAGGTCTAACAACATTATCATATAAACAAGCAATTTCGGGGGGGTTGGGGAAAAAATAAAAAATTTTAAAAATTTAAAAATAAAAAATAAAAAAGAAACAAGCAATTTCAATCTTCAGTATAAACTCAAGAGAAATAAAAACCTATGTCTATATAAACGCTTACACAAAATGTTAATAGCAGCATTATTCATAACAGTTAAAAAGAGAAAGCAACTCTAATGACCACCAATTAATGAACAGATAAACAGCAAATGGTATATCCATATAGCAGAGTATTATTCAGCAATAAAAAGGAATGAAGGATGATATATATATTATACTAAGGGTGAATCTCCAAAACATTATGCTAAGTGGAAGAAGCTAATAAAGAAATAACCACATACTGTATGATCCCATTTACGTGAACTATCAACAACAGAAAAATCCATAGAGACAGAAAGTAGATCAGTGATTGCTAGGAGCTGAGATGGGTGGCTTTTAGGAGGAAATGGAATTGGTTGTCAATGGGCACAAAGTTTCTTTTGGGGATGATGAAAACGTTCTAAAATTGACCGTGGTGATGGTGAACTTGCTCATTGTACACAAAATACAAGTGAAGTGGTATATTCACAACTCTGTGAATCCCCTACAAACCACTGAATTATACACTTTAAAAGGGGGAATTATATGGTTTATGAATTGTATCTCAATGAAGCTGTTCTTAAAAAATATCTGAACCTGTCCCCTGTTCCAACTCACCATGCCCCAGGCACTGGCAAGATCATGTCTGCACACACAATGCCTGCTTAAAAACTGTAAAAACCTGCCTTCTCTGGGCAAGACAGAAAGCCACCCCTTCTTCCATGCTGACACAGCCAGACCTGGAGCAGGCTTCACTGCTGGAAAAGAAAGCCTTGGGTGGATTTCATCCAGGAGCCCTTGGGCAGGGTATGTCTTGCATGAATATGTATAACATGTTTGTGACATGCTGCTCCTAGATTACTCTATTATTACCAGAACAGACAGAAAATATCTTTTTCAGGTGACCTATAGATATGCTATCAAATTGTATTAATAACAAACACATGACCTTTCCACTTCCCCCTCCTCCTACCATCTAATCCACAAAATATCATAATCTTCTAAAGTTGCTTATCTCAGTGACGTGTACCACCAAGTCAAGCCTGTGAGGAAAATATTCCACAGCCTTCACATCCAATCCTTTACCAAGATTTACCATTTTTATCACAAGCCATCTAAATGCCAGCTTCCCCCAATAATCATCAGCTGTGTAAACAGCTGTAGTAATTTCCTATTGGTCTCCTTGGTGGCATTTCTTCTGCCCTTCAATCTAATTGCTACAGAGAAGTCCGCCATTTGATCTTTATAAATCAAAATATGTCATCTTGTTTTTTGGCTGCTTGGAATAAGATAGCTTATGTGAGCTTGAACGACTTATCCCCGTGGATACTTCTGTCAATGTACCTCATGCCATTCTTCCTTCACTGGCTACAGTGTACAGAACTTCACTCATGTCTAGGTGATGATGAGCTCTTTTTCAATTCATTTTCTTTTTTTTTTTAAGATTTTATTTATTTATTCATGAGAGACACAGAGAGAGAGAGAGATCCAGAGACATAGGCAGAGAGAGAAGCAGGCTTCATGCAGGGTGCCTGATGTGGGACTCGATCCCAGGACTCCAGGACCATGCCCTGGGCCGAAGGCAGGCACTAAACCACTGAGCCATCCAGGAATCCCCCGATTCATTTTCTTTAAGGGTAAAGAGTGAAGATTGATTGTAGAATTTCAAGCAGTGAGGATTATGGGGAAAGGGGAGGCTATTGGTTTTCCTAATAATAGTACTATCACAGTGTATAATTTTGTATTAATTTGATGAAATTTTGTTCTCCACTGCCCAGCCTCTTAAAAAATGTCTTAACAATAGCAAATACTCAATGAACACTCACTGAATAAAAGGATAAGCTCTGGTTACAGAGTTTTACTAACTTCTTCCGGTGGCTCACTGTTACCATTATAAAATCTACAATGAAAATGCTTCCTTTACATTTGGAAGCTTTGCTATCATGATAGGGCCAGTTGATTAAATCATGGACCCATGCTACCCTCATGTAATGAAGATCTCAGTGATAAAGATTCCAACCCAATTCAATCTCAATAATCCAGATTAAGCTATCCTATCCAGTATTTCAGCACACGGGAGTGTCCTAGGAAAGATGTGTATCAATATGCTTTTAGAAGAAAATTGATTGGGAAATATTCTGATTAATTCAGACATGTTGGTCAGATGTGCTTCAACCATGCCATCACTCTCATTCATATATAAGCATCTCAAAGACATGAGGATCAGTAGGTAGACACAGCAAATTCAATGGAAAGTTCAATTAAGATACTTGTTTATGGAATCCTCTCAACTGAGATTTCCTCCAAAACATAGGGCCTGAAATAATATTGTCACATAATAAAAATCCTTAGATATGTGCAGTTATTTTACAAACTAAAACTTTTTATGATTCAAAATGCCAAGAACAAATATATTCTGTTTATATGAAAAAGCATAAGACAGACTGAGAAGTTACTGAAAAATTGTTGACTTCCATAGAATCTTGTTTTAAGAATCATTCCTATGGGACTGAGTTAGAGTGTTGTGTTTGACTAAAAAGTTTTGCTTTGCCTTTTAAATTCATAAAGCATGAATGGCATACTGATAAAGTTACAGCCTTTTGTTTTAAATTTAACTTGTTTTAGACCATCAGAGCAAAGCAGCTTTGAACTTCATCAAAGTCATTATGTTCAAAGATGAAATTTATGTTTTTAGCTGCACTATTTAGTTATGAAATAGCACTGCCTGTAACTCACACCAAACTAAGCTCCTACTAATTATAGCACAACAGTTTAAGCTAATTAGTCTTTAGTGATTTTTCTTTTCAGATACAGCCAGCAACGCTGAGTTTCATCCTTAACATTTTCTACATTTGTTTAATCTTTCTTCAATTTTATTTTTCCAAGCCTCAATGTGTTCTTCAAGATTATAATCTAAGAAAAGTGAAAAATCTGCTACCTTTTCTGCTGATAGAGAAAGAAGTAATCCTTTGTGGGGGGGCAATATGGTCAATTTCTGTAATGGAGAGCAGTGTAAAAAAAGAAAAAGAAAGGGAAAAAAAAGAACTTTGAGTTCAAGAGACACACTGTCTTGTTTCTTTTTTAAGAGAACAAGGTAGCATCATTTATAATCTAGTACTATCCTTTTAATTTCAGCATATCTGCTCTTAGCATCTGTGTTAGAGGTCACTAACTGGTGATACCTGGGCTATATCTGGTCTTTAGACTTGTTTTGTTCGATGCAGAATGAAGACAGAATTGGCCTATGCAGTGTTTTCATTAAAAAAATTAAGGTTAGTCTCTAACATTTAAAAAGTCAGGACATTTCATGTAAAGAATGATGGATTCCGGTTTATCTTGAAAAGTGATTAGCTTTGGTAACAGTGTTCCTGTATTTTCTCATTTGTTATTTCATCCACTAAACAAATACTGGCTGCGTGAGCATCTACTTAATTCCAGGCACACTGTCAGGCTCTATATACAGCAGAGAAAAACACAAACAAGTCTTTCAATATAGTAAGGGAGTTAAAAGTAAAAAGATGTCCAAAGTCATATAAGGATCAAGGCTGTGGTGAACATACAGAGGATCGAAAAGATTTGCTTCTCTCTTGTCTTTTTAGGAATTCACATAAAACACTGACCTGGATGAAGTGAGCAAGCTGTACAGGTCTGATAGAAGCCCTGAGGTAAGGACGTTCTTAGCATAGAAAGGAAGGGCAGGGTTAGTGGGGTTGGATTCAAGGACACAATAAGCAATGGGAGGAGATCACACATGGGAAGCAGGAGAGGGCCTTGGGAGCTAGGGTAATCCAGTGAAATTAGGCTCATTCTAATGGAAAACTGCTAGGGGTTTAAGAAGAGACTGATTTTACAAGTGTGGAATCACTCTACTCCTTGGATGGAGAACAAAATATTGTGGGCAGTGGCAGGGATGGGAGTGGCTGAGTGGCACCATGAAGAGATAGGAAGTAGGAGGCTATGTGAGAAGGCTGGCTAATACAGCATGGAAGGTGAGAGGTGGACATGACTTGTGTTCCAATGGTAGCAGTGCAGGGAATGAGTAGTGGTGAGCTCCTGGGTATATATATATATTTTTAAAGATTTTATTTATTAGTTAATGAGAAACACAGAGAGAGGCAGAGACATAGGCAGAGGGAGAAGCAGGCTCCCTGCAGGGAGCCTAATGCAGGACTTGATCCCAGGACCCCAGGATCACAATCTGAACCAAAGGCAGACGCTCAACCACTGAGCCACCCAGGTGCCCCAGCTCCTGAGTATACTTTAAAGGTAAAACTAATAGGATGGATTGATGAACAGATGTGGAAAGTGAATAGCAGAAAAAGAGCTCAAGGATAATTCAGCTTTGCAGCCTGATCCAGTGCAGCAAATGCGTCTTTTGTGTGGGAGGGGCATCAAATGAATTTTTTTTATTCCAGCATAATTAACATACAGTGTTATATTAGTTTCAGGTACAATATAGTGATTCAACAATTCTAGACATTATTCAGTGCTCGTCACAATGGCGGGAAAGGAGAATCCTAAGCTCACCTTCTCTCACCGAGGCACCTAGGTAAGAGCCACATCAATGCAACTAACCCAGAAAATAAATGTGTCTTTTATCAAAGTGGTGAACACCGGAGAGGAGCAAGGTTAACAGGAAAATCAAGATTCTTGTTTAGAGGGATCCCTGGGTGGCGCAGCAGTTTGGCGCCTGCCTTTGGCCCAGGGCACGATCCTGGAGACCTGGGATCGAATCCCACGTCGGGCTCCCGGTGCATGGAGCCTGCTTCTCCCTCTGCCTGTGTCTCTGCCTCTCTCTCTCTCTGTGTGACTATCATAAATAAATAAAAATTAAAAAAAAAAGATTCTTGTTTAGAAATGTAACTGTGAGATGTCTACTGATATCCAGAGTAGAACTGGCAGGTGGTTATTTGAGCCATGAGTTTGGGAAGAGATCAAAGCTGGAAGTATGAATTTAGGAGTAAATAAATGACAAAAACTGAGGAACTGAGCAGTAAGCACCCCCTTTAGAAAAAGCATGCCATCATCTCTGGCCCATTCTAGACTTTACTACCCCTTATTGCTTACTCCAAGCTTGTTTCACTCATTGATGTTATCTTCCTAAGTAACCAAATTGGATAGATATTATTAAAAAGCCTAAGAAACGGTAGAGACATCTAGTTCTACAAATTGCCTTGCAGTGTTGGTTAAAACACATCAAAAATTAAGTTGAATGCTGAGCTGGGCAAAAAAGTAAACTGCAAAGCAGAGCAATTAATTCCAGAGCTTATGCTGGGGTTGCCAGGACAGTGGAATAAGGATGTGGCCAGTGAGAGCATTAGGCTTGGCAACCTGGGAGCTGAGGCTGAACTCTCCATGTGGAAACAGGAAATAAGGTTTTGGGCCTAGGAAGTGACCATTTGGAAATAAGCCCTTCCATACACAGCTGCACACCTGCAAGGCTGCACTCATGGCTAAACTGATTTGTGGACTCACGGAAAGAACGAAATAGTTAACTTATCCTTCTCTCTCTCCTTAGGTGAGGCTAGGGTGCAGGTGAGGGGTTTGCAGGGCACAGATACTTCGATGAAGAATTCATGATGTGGGACCTACACTTCACACTGCTTGGGATTTCATAGCACTAAACATATAGTTGACCCTCATTATTTGAGTTTCATTATTTGTGAGTTTCATATTTGTAAATTGATCTACTCCCTCAGATTTTTTTTGTAAACTCCAAATCAGTATTTGTGGCACTTCTGCAGTCATTTTAAGACATGCATGAAGTGGTGAAAAATTTGAGTCACACCATGTGCACATTCCCAGGTGAGGTTGAAAAGCAATGCCTTCTTGTTTCAGCTTTCATACTGTAAACAAGCATCTTTTTTTTTTCTGTATATTTTGTGCCACGATTTTGGCATTTGTGTCCCTTCTGCTGACCTCACTGAATCAGATGGACGCCAAGTATAGTACTGAAATCTATCTCGTATTCTTATACATAAGGAAACTGTTGTGCTTTATGGAAAAAAATATGTTTGTTAGAAAAGCTTTGTTCAAGCATGAGTAATAGAGTTCTTGACCAGGAGTTTAATGTTAATAAATCAACAATATACATTACATAAGATTTCTTTAAACAGAAACATACATAAAACAAGGTTATATATTGATTGGTTGATGATAATGTTATGATCAGAGGCTTGCAGGAACCTAACCCTGTATTCCCCCAAAGAGCAATGGTTCAATATTCATTAATTCAGTGTTAACAGTGACTTTATAGAACACAACTACCATAAATAGTGAAAATTGACTGTTTGTGTTGGGCTACATAGAACCAATATATTAAAATAAAATTGTTCCCAGGTTGGTTATATCCCTGAGGTTCCTGGCAAAAGCAATAAAACCTTCTTAAACCAAGGCTAAAGAGAGTCTCATGTTGGCCTGGGTAAGTAGAAATTTTGCTAAAGGTCATATTCACATCGCAGGGCACCTGGGTGACTGAGTTAGTTAAGCAGGTGCCTTCAGCTCAGGTGTGATACAGCCCTGGGATCCAGCCCTGTGTCAGGCTCCCTGCTCAGTGGGAAGTCTACTTCTCCTCCTCCCTCTGTACTCCCCCCCAACCTACCGCTGGCCACTGCACTTGTGCACATGTGCTCTCTCTCTCAAATAAATAAGTAAATAAATATTTATTTTTTAAAGATCACATTCATATCCAAAAATATAAACATGGGAATATTTTTATATTCCCAACGAACCAACAAATCACAGGTTAACACTGGCAATATCCTGAGCTAATAAAACAGTATCAAAGAATATCTAAATACTTAAGAGTTCTAACAATTAAAATAAAGAAAAATGGGGTTGCATGTCAAACCATCAGGAACACAAGATGCTCTGAAGAGAGAACAGAAACATAGAAAAAAAAACCTGATAAAATGTCTAGACAGGGAAAATACTAGAATTAAAAACTCAGAGAGTTTAATAGTAAATGAGGCAGAGATTAATTAGTGATGTGTAGGCTAAAACTAAGTAAGTAACTCTGAGCACTGCAGAGAGATGTGGAGACAAGCCAGTTAGCAGATATGCAGGAGAGAGTGAGAACTTTCAAAATATATTCAAAAGGAAACCAGAAGGAGTAGAGTTGCCACGGGGATAAATGAAACTGGAAGATACCTGCTGAAAAATTTTCAATTGCCATGAGACATGTATCCCAAGATTCAGGAAATCATATCATAGAACTGTGTAAGAATGGTAACTGTTGATCCTTGTATAGCATGAATTTTGTGCTAGGCACTGCTCTGGATGCTTGACATACTTTAGCTCCTGTAACCTCACACCTGATGAAATAAGTCCCACTGCTCATCTTTGCTCTATGGATGAAGAACTGTAAACACCAAGAGCCTCAGTGTTCGTCCGAAGTCACATAGCTGGTAAGTGGTGGAGGTGGGATTTGAACCCATCTAATCCAGCTCCAATCTCAGAGTGTAGCAGTACATTTTGCAGTGAAATTCTTTTTTTGAAGAACAAGGGCATACAGACACACTTTTAGGCCAATGGGAAAAGAGAAAACAAAATAGTACTGACCATCAACAGAAACATACTAAACAGATTTCTCAAAGATACAGATTTCAAAGAAGGAAAATGAGCCCAGATACAAGAGAGAGGGTGCAAAAATGACACGGTAAACACGTGAGTACATCTGAAAAAAACACTGCGTGAAATAATAAGGCTTCTACAGAAAACACATACATATTTAATTCCTCTCTTCCTCTGAGATAGTCCCCAAACTAGGATCTTCTTGCAGTGTAGAGGTATTTTTGGAAGGCAAAACTCAAAGACAGGAAAAGAGAACAGCAAACTGCAATATCAACTATAGAACCCAAAAGACAGAAGGGATGGTTAACCAGTTTCGCATCATGAAGAAGGAGGACTTTTAGGCTCATAGCAAGAAAAACCTAGAAGTGGGCAGATTTGTGGGCACAAATCTCAAAATGCTTAAGAATGGAGACAGCAGGCACATCTTAAAAAGGAAATGAAGGTGGAGAAGGTGGTAAAGTAAGAATTTTAAGCAGCAGATGCCCAGATCACCTGTCTTCCCCTCTACGACCAACAGAGTTCCATTCCACATCAAAGAAGAAGCTTATTGTCTAAAGGGAGTAAAACGCAGGATGTCTTGACTAGACATTACTCAGCAGATCTTGTGACATGCACTGTGAGGAATCAGGTGGATTAAATAAATATATGTGCCCTGAATACTGAAATCATTTAGGCCTTTTCCCTCATTAGCAGTAGCTATTGCCATCCAGGGAGAAGACTGGATTTTTTTTTCCTCCCTCTGGGAAATCTGAATTACCCAAAGGGAAGAACTAAAAGCCCTGCTAGCAAGAGGTTTCTGATGAAATGAGCATCAGTATCATTAACCTCACAAAGACAAGGTCCACCATGAAACTGAAGATTTCTGTCAGGGATGAGTTCCCCACACTGTTAGGTCTGTGCAAAACAACCAAAAGTTACCAGATGTATACAAAAAAATTCTTATAAGAAAGATTGAAACCAGCCAGCATAAAACAGGATTGAAGCTACTTGGAAAAAACACTTTGTACAGGGGAAGAAAATATAAAGGAAGAAAACCATCACTCATGGGACGCCTGGGTGGCTCAGTGGTTAAGCATCTGCCTTCAGTCCAGGGCGTGATCCTGGAGAACCGGGATCGAGTCCCGTATCAAGGTCCCTGCATGGAGCCTGCTTCTCTCTCTGCCTATGTCTCTGTCTCTCTCTCTCTCTGTGTGTCTCTCATGAATAAATCTTAAAAAAAAAAAAATCACTCAAACAACTTCATATATACATGAAAAGATATTACAACTATTAAACTAGAAAAAGACATAAAGAGGAAATTTAAAATGTGAAAAGTCTCTTAAATTGCAAACATAAGACAGCATGTATTAAAAATTCAGTAGAACTAGTCAAAGGAAAGATCTCCAGAACAGATTTCAAGAAGATATAACTGACAGGATATATGATGCATTTCAATATCTGAGAGGACATTGAGAAGCTAGCAAAATTTTAGATGACAGAGTATAAAACCATAGAAAATCAAGAAATTAAAGAAAAAAAAGATTACTAATTTCTGGGAAAAGAAAAATTAGGCACAAAGGAAAAATAACTAGCTATTATATTTGTTACAAAACTTAGCTCTGAATATCATTTATAAAGTCATCACTGGGTACTGAATTCAAATTTTGATCCAGTAAAATCCTACAATAATATGCCCTAAGTGACTGCATATTCAAAAATTAATCAATTGGAAATTAGCTTCTTCCCAGCCCCCTAGTTTCAAAAAAAGGCAGGTGAAATATTTATTCATTGTGAAGATTTGAATGAGGGCGACTTGAAAACTGACTGATTTGTGCTCATATGAAGCTCTATCCAGTCAGAGTACAGTAAGTGGAATAAAATGTAGATTTCCGTTTTTTTTTTAAATTTTGTGCTTTTTTTTTGTAAAAGTGATGACTTTAAAAATGCTGTATTTCATAAACTGTTTTTAAGAGTGATGACTTTGGGATCCCTGGGTGGCGCAGAGGTTTAGCACCTGCCTTTGGCCCAGGGCACGATCCTGGAGACCCGGGATCGAATCCCACGTCGGGCTCCCGGTGCATGGAGCCTGCTTCTCCATCAGCCTATGTCTCTGCCTCTCTCTCTCTCTCTCTCTCTCTGACTATCATAAATCAATAAAAATTTAAAAAAAAGAGTGATGACTTTAAAAATGCTGTATTTCATAAACTTCATAAAAAGGCAACCTCACTTTGCTGTGGTGGTATGAGAGTGTTCTAGCATCAGTTACCATCAAGTAATGCTTAAAACTAAAAAATCAAGAAGTAGCAACATAAGTAAATTATGTATTTTAAAAATGTGTTATATAAGAACCAAAGAGTTGAAAGTAGTTTCCTCTCAGAAAGGATAAATCAACAGGATATGGGCAGAAGCTGGACATTTTCCTCATAAAACAAACAAACAAACAAAAAAACATAAAAAAAAAAAAAACAACAAGAGGGGCACCTGGGTGGCTCAGTGGTTGGACATTTTTTTGGCTGAGGGTGTGATCCTGGGGTCCTGGGATAGAGTTCTGAATCAGGCTCCCCACAGGGAACCTGCTTCTCCCTCTGCCTATGTCTCCGCTTCTCCCTCTGTGTCTTTCATGAATAAATAAATAAAATCTTTTAAAAAAGCAAACAAGAAACTATGTCGAAGTTTATACATGCTTACATTATTTAGTTCTGAAATAAAAGAAAAACTAGAAAATAAAAGGAACAGGATCAGTAATGTCTAATTCATGGCAGTAAGAATTTCAACAAAAATATTTGATAACAATACTACAGTACTCTGGAGAAGAGCAATATAGTTTAAAATACTTCAAAGTCAGGGCAGCCCGGGTGGCTCAGCGGTTTAGCGCCACCTTCAGCCCAGGACCTGATCCTGGAGACCCAGGATCGAGTCCCACGTCGGGCTTCCTGCATGAAGCCTGTTTCTCCCTCTGCTTCTCTCCCTCTCTGTGTCTCTCATGAATAAATAAATAAATAGAATCTTAAAAAAAATAATAAAAAATAAAAAACTTCAAAGTCCTCTATCGTCAGAGATACTGATTAACTTTAGACTTTGTGGGATCCCTGGGTGGCACAGTGGTTTAGCGCCTGCCTTTGGCCCAGGGCGCGATCCTGGAGACCCGGGATCGAATCCCACATCGGGCTCCCGGTGCATGGAGCCTGCTTCTCCCTCTGCCTGTGTCTCTGCCTCTCTCTCTCTCTCTCTATCATAAATAAAAAAAAAAAATTTAAAAATTAACTTTAGACTTTGTTAAACATGCATACTGAAATTTCTAAGGTAATTACTAGAAGAAAATAAATAAGGTGTACAACTTTCAATCTTCCTAAGACGGGGGGAGATTCTCAGTCAGTCCAAACAAAGAAGAAGAACACACACAAAAAATCAGAACATATTAATAGAGCAAGATTAATATATTAACAGTTAAATTCTAAGGCAAGCCATTTATTAGGGATAGTTGGTCACCTCATGTTAACCAAAATATTACTATTATAAATTTTTATTCATTAATAATTCACTAAATACACAAAGAAAAATACAGAAATACAAGGATAGGCAGAAATCTATCACTTTATGAAACTGATTGATTAGATAAAGCATCAGTAACGAGATATACAATTCCAATGAACATGGACAACACTGCTTTGAACAGTGGGGCAAAGGTTAGAAATCAGTAAAAAGAGGTACTTGGGTGGCTCAGTTGGTTAAGCATCTGCCTTCAGCTCAGCTCATGATCCCAGGATCCAGGGCCCGCTCACTGGAAAGTCTGCTTCTCCCTCTGCCCATCCCCTTCCCACACTTCTCTCTCCCATGCATGTGCTCTCTTTCAAATAAATAAAATCTTTAAAGAAAAAAATAGAAATCAGACAAAAGATGACTAGAAAAAAACACCACTGGGCAGCCCGGGTGGCTCAGCGGTTTAGCGTCACCTTCAGCCCAGGGCCTGATCCTGGAGACCCGGGATTGAGTCCCACATCGGGCTCCCTGCATGGAGCCTGCTTCTCCCTCTGCCTGTGTCTCTGTGCCTCTCTCTCTCTCTCTCTCTGTCTCTGTCTCTGTCTCTCATGAATAAATAAAATATTTTTTAAAAAGAAAGAAAAAGCGCCACTATGTTTGGAAATTCAAAAACATGTATCTGATAATTCAAGGATCCAAGAGAAAATCATAATGATATTATAACACATATAGAACTGAACCATAATAAGTATGCTATATGTCAAAACCCTGGTTTACATTTAAAACTATAATTTCAAGAAAATTTATAGCCACACATATTTGTGTTAAAAGAGAAGAATGGGAGGAAATAGCCTTATAACTTAAGTGATTAAAAAAAGAACAATAAAATAATCTAAGAAGTTGGAAAGAACAATAAAACGAATGAAATATAATGATTCAAAAGTGAACAGTAATGCCAAGTTCTGAAAAGTTTGATTAAAAAGAGTACTAAAATAATACTTAGAATGAAACAGGGAATGTACATATAGATGAAACAAAGATAAGTTGATAATAAAAGGAAATGTTTTGAAACGACTTTTTGGCAATGCTTTAGAAACCATAAAACAAAGGATGCAATTCTTAGAAAAAAACCCTAACTCTGCATAAAGAAAAAGACCGTATGATTACTTCTACAACTATTCAAAAGATTCAATCAATAGTTAAAACATTTTTCTCAGTGAAAACTCCAAGCCCAGGTGGTTTTATTCATAAGTTCTACTTCTTATTCAAATAGATAATTCTACTATTTCTCAAATTTTTCTAGGTAATATAAAAATAATAAATACTCTTCAGCTCCCTTTTAGAGGTGAAAATAACTTTGACACTAAAGCCAAGGAAAGGATAGTATAAGAGAAAATAAAATCTCCCCCATGAATACATATGCAAAAATGCAAAATAAAATATTGGCAAACAGCTAATATCCATTTATTTTAAAAACATACATAAAAGCCAAGGTGAAACTAACCCAGGAATAGGAGGTTGGTTAATAATTAAAAATTGTTTACTACAGTAACCATTTAAAGAAAACAGCACGAATATCCTAGTAAAAGTAGGAAAATCACTTAAAAGAATAAGGCATTCATGATAAAAACTAACCTAGAGAGGATCTGCCTTAACTTGATAAAGAGTATTTACAAAATCTACAGGACATATCATATCAAATGGTGAAATGTTACTTAGTTCATCTTCTTTAAAATCTGAAGCAAAATAGGAATATCTACCATCAAAGTATTTAACACTGTATTAGGCTAGAGAACATGCAGTCATATAAAAAGATATAAGGCTTGATAAGGAAACAAAAACTCTCATTATTTACAGATATTATAATTCTCCAAACACATCCAAAGAAACCAGAGACAATGACCATACGATATATTCAGGTTGGTTAAGAACAGACTCTTCGATCAATGGGGCTGCTAAAGTTAACATCCATATTGGAATAAAACAAATGAGTACTTCTACCTTACATGATATACAAAATCAATTCCAGACAATTAAAGACTTAAATATAAAGAGCATAACATAAAACTTTTATAAGTACATTTAGGAGAATGTCATTACCGCTTCAGGATAAGGGAAAAAAAAATGTTAAACTCATAAGAGAAAATAAGCTATATGGGACGCCTGGGTGGCTCAGTGGTTTAGTGCCTGCTGTCGGCCCAGGGCATGATCTCGGAATCCCGGGATCAAGTCCCACATGGGGCTCCCTGCGTGGAGCCTGCTTCTCCCTCTGCCTGTGTCCTGCCTCTCTCTCTCTCTCTGTCTCTTATGAATAAACAAATAAAATCTTTTAAAAAACAGAGAGAACATAAGCTATAAAGAAAAAGATTGATACTTTAATTCAAAATTAAGAATACTTGTTTATCATTTGACAGCATGAAGGGGGAAAAAAATTAGCCACTAAAAAGATGATGATTAATTCAGTGTACAAAAAACTCCTAAAAAAAAAAGAGACTATCATATAGTTAAAAAAAAAAAATCAAGATCACAGAAATATAAATGATCACCAAACACCAAAAAGGAGCTGAACATCATTGTCATCACAAAAATGAAAATAAAACCATAGTGAAATACAATTTTATGTTCACCAGACATGCACAAATTAAAAAAACGAACAATAACAAGCATTAGCATGGATGTAGACGAACAGATACTCATAAACATAATGTTGAGGAAACAAAAATGTTGTAAAATGCGTGTATGCTGTATGATGCCACTGTATAAAAGTTTAAAAGATTAAAAAGGGGGCAGCCTGGTTGGCTCAGCGGTTTAGCGCCACCTGCAGCCCAGGGCGTGATCCCAGAGACCAGGGATCGAGTCCCACATCAGGCTCCTTGCATGGAGCCTGCTTCTCCCTCTGCCTGTGTCTCTGCCTCTCTCTCTCTCTCTCTCTCTCTCTCTCTGTGTCTCTCATGAATAAATAAATAAAATATTTTTAAAAATAAAATAAAAATAAAAGATTAAAAAGGTAAAAACAATTTAACATGTGGTTTAGAAATACACATGTGTATTCAAAGAATAAAAAACACTTTTAATTCAGAACAGTGAATACCTATTGAGAGGGGAAGCGAAGGAAGAAAATGTCAGGTGGGGGAGCTAGCAGGTAGGTTTAATTGTACTTCAAATGCTTTAAATCTTACATGGTAGCTACAAAGACATTCTTCACAGTTTTTCCATTCCACTTGTATGGGTAATATAATTCATGATTAAAAATACACTGCACCACAAAACGACCAAAATAAAAACATTTTAATAAAGAATTGTAAGAAATTCAGGAATAAGACAAATAAAACTGATTATTAATAAAGCAAAGAAAGATTATTTGGGGAGTTTGGAGGTACCATCCTAACCTGCTGCGATTGGAATTAAGAATTTGGAAAAACATTTTCAAGTATATTAAGAGAGTATCAAAATTATACAACGAAACAGAACAGCAGATAATTGAGAAAGCCTAGAATTCAAACACTGAATCACTACATATTTCTCCCTTCCATAGGTTTCCTAACTGTTCCACAAATAATCTACCAGAAGTGGTTGAGAATCGCTACAAAATGGAGACTTCTTAAATTATGGATGGGCTTTCCACTTTGATTTTTTTACAAACACTGTTTTCAAGCAATTTGAAAATTAAGGTAAAATTTCTTTGTTTTTTCACCAGCGTTAAAGGGGTCCATTTACTTTTGTTTACTCATTTATCCATGAAGCACATTTTATATATTTTCCCCATGACTAATAGAAACAAAAAAGTATTACTAAGCATGCAAACATAATCAAGAGAGGAGACAGCTAGTAAACCACTAGAACATTTTTCCCTGACAACAGCTTACCATCCATTTGCATGCAACGAAGACCATCAAAATTCCCCTGAAGTCATGAGCATCTTTTACTAATACAAGACTCTTGATCCTAATTCTTTCTTTAGTTAATTTATCACATCCCTTCAAAGCTGCCAAGTTAAAGCAGTGCTCTCTTACCCCTGGTGATTTGAAACCTCTGATATAGTAAAATATCCCCCACTACTTTTGCCACTGTCTTTGGTTTCTTTACCAGAAACCTATCTCTTAACCATATGTATTTAAAAATACATTTTTTACCTTTCCAATCTTATGTGGCATTAGGCTAAGAATACCCAAAATTCCTTCCTGTAACTTCCTGAGAACACTTATGAACTACCCCCACCCCTGCCAACTGCAAAACCAGACCAAACCAAAGAATCTCACTGTCCAACAAGACTGCTAAGCAAGCCCATGCTCAAGCATCGGAACAAGTAAAACCCAAGGGACTAAATGGTTCATCCTGGGTTTTCTTTATATTCTGTCCCTCGTTTGCCACATGTATCCGGACAGGGCACATCCGAAGGAAGAAACTCAAAGACAGTACCAGACAGTACCAGACAAACAAACAATGGGCATTTTTCTGTGTAAGTAAGTTTTTACTGGGTGTGCAGAGACTGAAAGGTCCAGTCACTCCTATGCAGGCCCATTTCTCACTGATGTGTCTACACAGAGCAATCTGGAGGGATAAGGTGATGCCTTCCTCTAAGATGAAGAGCATGTTGCTTGTTGCTTGCTATAAAAGAGACGGGATCTCTTATTCCAGTGATCCTCAGCTGTGAGAGCAGCAGCTATCCCAGTCATTTCTCATTGCCTCCATGGGACTTGAGAGCAAGGGGAACTAAAGCACGTTGCTTGCTGTGCTCTGAGTAACAAAGTTCTTTGTCACTGACCCAAGAAGATCACGTCTTATGCTAGCACCCGTGAAACAGCAACAGGCTGTGGGACCCGGGAAATTAAAAAAAATCCCCTACCCCTGGACAAGCAGAGCAGGACTGATTCCATTTTGTGCTGCACCCGCCACCTCCTGTATGACCCCCACATGACCTGCTTATTGCTTAAGGCGCTGCCCCACCCTAGTCAAGCCATTGGGGTTGGGCGCACCCTAATCGGAAATCGGCTCAGAACAATGTAACCCTGCCTTGTGCCCACCAAAGCTGCACGCCAATTCTGACCAAAGTAATAGGCCAGCTCAAATGGATACTATAGGGTAAAATGTAATTCAATTGGCCACCTGCGTGTGGACCAACATGACTGTGCAACTTTCTGCATATGTTACAATCCCACTGGCCCCTATAAAGCTGCTACTCGGGATCCCTGGGTGGCGCAGTGGTTTAGCGCCTGCCTTTGGCCCAGGGCGCGATCCTGGAGACCCGGGATCGAATCCCACGTCGGGCTCCCGGTGCATGGAGCCTGCTTCTCCCTCTGCCTATGTCTCTGCCTCTCTCTCTCTCTCTCTGTGTGACTATCATAAATAAAAAAAAAAAAAAAAAAAAAAGCTGCTACTCCTCTTAGCCTCGGGGTCCAAGTACCTGCTCTGCTGTGTCCGGTATACTTGGACCCAAGCTCGAGCTTGCAAATAAACCCTCCTATGTTTGCTTCGGTGTCGGCTCCTTGGTGGTTTCTCGGATTCTCAATCTTGGGCACAACACAGGCCAGCTTATTAGCTTGTAAGTAGGGTAAATAAAATCCCAGACTTAACAATTTTATCCCATTTGCCTATCAAGTACTGGCCAGGAAGTAGGGGAAAACTGGAAGACACATGATATAATTTTAGAAGTATTTACAAAAAAGTCATAACTCTATGAATGATAGACTGAGAAAAAAAATCTTTTAATTATACTTTTTCAGATATTACAAAGTATCAAGAATCTATAACAGAAAAATTCCACTGTCTAAAAGGAATAGCACATTTGATGAAAGACTCCTAAAATAGGGACTTAAACTAGGAATTCTACATTCTCCTACAGATCTGAGAGAAGAATCTGACTTCTGCATCTAGAGAAGCAAGCAGAGTCAGGGTAATCCACTGACATCATCTGTTGATAAGGGTGGGCTTTGGATAAAATTGGCTTTAGAATGTATTGAAAATATTAAGCATAAAAATGAAAACACTCATCGAAAGTCGTAAAAAAGACTGCCCGTATATCAAAAAAAGTACTTTAGGAAACTGACTCTATCTTCGAAAGAACAAACAAATAGATGTGGCCTCGGTGAATCAGGAACAGAAATTCATAGGAAGGAACAGCCGGAGATAAAAAGTATTTCAAGAAATAGAACCCAAAAATCTGATATACAGAGTACCAGTGCCTTTTAAAAATATAAATAAATCATACATAATGCTAAAAGATAGAAAAGGAAAATTTTCTGAACTGTGTATAAAATATGCAGTACAATAAACCAATTTTTCAAGTTCTAAGCAAAGTAAATTAAAAGAGAGCTAAACCTACCTGTATGCTGGAAATATGCATGTTTTTAACTAAAGGGATGAAGAAAAAAATGATCTCATATGCAACTAAAAAGTGAGACAAAAAAACAAACAAAAAAGCAGTTGGTGGTTGATCTCCCAAGAAATATAAGGGATTCTGATCCCAGACCTGTATTCAGCAACACTAATTCTAAAAGATAACAGAACATCACATTGGAATTCTTTGCCAGTTTTGGGATCCAACCTTTGTACCAACCAAAAAGTGTCTTCATATATAAGCCAATATAATGATTCTTTAAAATGCAAGAGGTTCAAACACAGTGATAACTATGAAATATAACTCATTGTTAAATATTTAAAAATTGAGAAATTAAAAAAAAATAGAATGCAAGAATGGGAAGAAGTCTTGTGGCTGATATTGCAACTAGGTAAAACATTGATATTTCATAGATTCTGGCAAAATTCTGGTTAAAAACAATATGCACATATAAAATTATTCATGAGAAAAATACTATACGTATACTTATTATATACATATACACATGCGTATATACATAGTACCTAACATATATATGTATGCCTTGTGTGTATATATATGTAAGAAAATGACATATATATGAAAATGGCATAATAAGAATTTAAACCAGTGACCATAGAAATCACCAAGATAGCAAAGTATATATAATCAGGAGGAAAACAGGAACTGAACTTATCTAAGACGGAAGGACTCTGAAAAAATAATTTAGGTTTAAAATTCTGGCTACTAGAGAAGTATATACAAAACACCAGTGAACTTAAAGACAAAATTAAATTTGTATAGTATAAATATAATACCTAGCCCTCAAAAGACCCAGAGAAGATAGAGCTTTAAGTCAGAGAACCAGAGGAGAGCCTGGGTGACTCAGGCGGTTAAGCATCTGCCTTTGGCTCAGGTCAGGATCCCTGAGTCCTAGAATGGAGCCACGCATCAGTCTCCCTGCTCAGTGGAGCCTGCTTCTCCCTTTCCCTCTGCCTTCTGCTCCCCCTGCTTGTGCGCATGAGCGTTCTCTCTCTTTCTCTCTCTCTCTCTCTCTCTCTGTCAAATAAATGAATAAAATCTTTAAAAAAAATAAAGTAAATCAGACAACCAAAAGCACTGTTCACAGAGGAAAACAAAGGAAAGAACAAGTATGAAAAACAGAGCACGCAGAATAGAATATCAAAAGCAGAACCAACCACTGTCATTATAAAACAGAAAGCTACAGAATAAGCCATGCATTAAATGGCACATCATCAATTTATTAATGGCTTGTGGCCGTGGAGGGAGAACACAGCCACATTATAAGCACACATGCATTCCAATTTCAGGATTACTGAGGTCTAAAGAATGAAGAGAAACCTCAGAACCAAGATAATCCTGATAATGCAATTCATACAAAATATACCGCCATAACAAAGGAAGAGAATCTAGTAAGAAGAAACCAAAAGTAGAAAGTAATCAAAAGATGTGTCCAAAAGAGAAAAACTCAATGAGGTCTCTGGTCCCAATTCTAAATTCACTAAAGAAAGAAAGTGATTTTCTCAGGTTGGGCCACAAGTTCACCCAGGTCCAATTAACAGAGTACAAAGTTGACTTCCAGAGCTAGGCCTCAGAGAGGGTTGCCCCAAAGGTTGCTGTGAGCTGGGCAAGATGCAGAGGAAGGTCAACAAAATGTCACATTCTTTTCTTTTTCATTGTCTTTGCTCCTAAAACATTTTCACACCTGACAGATATAATTCTCTTATATCAATGCTCTCTGAGAGCAAGGACCTTGTCTGACAATCTTTTTTATTTTCTTTCCAGTTCAAACACAGTACATAGAGTAGCTACTCAATAAGCATATCCTTAACGAGATTCTTTTTCCTGTCCTTAACAGAATCCTTACAAAAACAGTACCCACTTGCATTTTAGGCTCTGCTTTGTACAGTACACAGAGATCCAGAAGATCATACTGAATTGTTCCTCAAACTATTTATTCAATTAATAAAATCCACATATTGCTTTTGAAATCCAGAATGACCACACAAACTCAGTTAAATATTTTTAAATGCTGGACTTGCTAGACATTGTAAGCATAAACTTACAGGCAAACTGGAGTTTAGCTTCTCTGCTGACAATGGTTCCAAGTGAATTTGTTGCAAAACACTGATAATTTCCTGTATCCCAATTTCTGTTGGGGTTAATAACCACAAGATTTCCTCCGTCCAACTTATACCGATATTCCATACTCAGATTAATATCGCTTCCATTCAGCTGCCATCTGCAAAACAAATGTCAAGGTTTTTCCCCACTTAGTATATTTATATTTTAAAAAACCCTATGGGGTACCTGTGTGGCTCCGTAGGTTAAGTATCTGCCTTCGGCTCAGGTCCTGATCTCAGGGTCCTGGGATGAGGAGCCCCATATCAGGCTCCCTGCTCAGCAGATAGCCTGCTTCTTCCTCTC
The DNA here is from genome assembly GCF_053574225.1 of Canis aureus. Lineage (NCBI taxonomy): Eukaryota > Metazoa > Chordata > Mammalia > Carnivora > Canidae > Canis > Canis aureus. The sequence continues at coordinate 18,887,236 of NC_135629.1, read as the reverse complement.
CCTCTGCCTGCCACTACCCCCCACTCCACCCCCGCCCACTTGTGCTCTCTCTTTCTCTCTGTATCAGAAAAATAAACAAAATCTTTTAAAAATATAAATAAATAAATAAATAAATAAATCTTACATTATAAAATCCACTTTAATCATCACCTCTCTTACAAATGAGAGGTAAATATATTATTCCATTGTGCCATATCTGAAGCTCAAACATGGCCTACTTAACAGAAACCAAAGCTTAAAGCATAGTAAAAAGCACAACAGAATCACATCTAAAAGTTAAATATTTTTCACACTTTTCAAAAGAGGTGAGAATAATTTGTTCATGAACAAATTAAGCTAAGTCCATATAGGCAAAGATGAAGCAGAAAGTGGAGGTAATTACCTCATGTACTTCAGGCCAATCTCATGCTGCCAATGAAGGGGGAAAAGAGCACACTTCTTTGATTTATTCAGACTGACTGAGCACATTTAATAAATTAATTGGATAAGTGCTCAACTATCCATTTCAATTTATCTGGGTAAATACCTATCCCTCAGGCACTCTCCACTCTTCTCAGCCATCACAATGCTATTTACTAAATGGTACACTGTGGTAAAAGACCCTATATACTACCTAGGGGGTCTCAAACAGTAAAGGCACTAACCCCCAGAGCCATATTTATCAATGGGAAGCCAAAAGAATAAAAAGGGTGGGGGGAGTAATTTTTAAACAAGAGTTTTTAAACAGAAAAACCAGGGTTTTTAAAAAAGATTTATTTATTTGAGAGAGAGAGAAGGAGAGAGAAAGAACAGGCAGAGGGGCAAGAGGAGAGGAAGAGAGAGAATCTTAAGTGGACTCCCTGCTGAGTGTGGAGCCTATGAGGAACTCGATCTCAGAACCCTGAGACCATGACCTAAGCTGAAGTTGGACGTTTAATCAACTGAGCCACCAAGGTGTCCCCAGAAAAAAACAGTTTTTAAACAGTACGTATACTTGACACATCAAAGTAGACTTCGCCTTTAAAAACTCAGAAATATCCCATAATTTCAAGAACACATACATTGTATAAATTAGAGCCCATCTACCTCCTAGAAGACTTACTTTTTATTACAAAAAGAAACTGCTATCAGTTCTATAAATTTTTGTGTATTATAACAATCATCTCAATTACTCTTTGTAATTTTAAGAATGTGAGTAATCTAGTAGTCATTTTATAGATGATGATTTCAATAAAAAAGCTGAATGAGATGTCCACTGTCCCCAAATTATTCAGTACTGGATTAGTAGTAGTACTCACTTGAAGTCTAGCTCAGAATTCTTTCATCATGTCATGTGCCATCTAAAAGTTGCTGTATTTATATATAAAATATTTAACCTGAACATATGACATGCTCTAAAAGTAAATAAAGACATGAAATGTTAACATTATCACAAATGAAAGTATGCAATGTCAAATGAAATATATAGTTGTGAAATGTTTGAATTTAGTATGTTTAAGTCTCATAAACAATTGTGAAACATTTTATAAAGTGCAATTTGATACCATTTATATACATTTGTTTTTAAAGATTTATTTATTTACTCATGAGAGACATAGACTGAGAGAGAGAGAGAGAGAGAGAGAGAGAGAGAGGCAGAGACATAGGCAGAGCAGAAGCAAGCTCCTTCCAGGGAACCTGATTAGGGACTTGATCCCGGATCCCAGGGTCACAACCTGAGCTGAAGGCCGACACCCAACCACTGAGCCACTCAGGCGTCCCCCATTTATATAAAGTTTCAAAACATATAAAATAATATTAATAATGCATGAAACATATTTTAAAGCATGAAAATGATAAACCTCCACTTTAAGGTATTTTAAAGCTCTCATGGAGAGAAAGTGAAGTACGTTCAGGGAGCAAATACTAGGAAATTTAGGCTTTTGGTTTTATTTTGTGAGTAGTGGTTATATGGATGTTTATCATTGCAGTAGATTATATATCATTTTCTATATCTGAATAATATATAATAAAGTTTTCATGATAGAAGCCATAGGAAATGAACAAATGTATAAGTTTAGTTCCACATTTCAATGAATTCTCAGGCAGATACAAATATGTACACAAACCACATATGGAAAACATAGTCCTAAACATGCTGGGCTTGACTTTCACAGAATAAAACAACAGTAAATCACAAGTGGGTGCATTGAATTTTTAAGCTGTAAATATTTGTCAGTTTCTGACAACTTTTAATTTAATGCTTGCAGTGGGAAAAACTTCTCTAAACTCAAACCAGAAAAGACATAGATAATTTCACATATTTTTGAACTGAAGACTCTCATGGCAAAGGGTACTTGTGTTTTTGTCACCTACAAAATACAGTTTGTATGGGAGAAAAGGGATTTTAGTTCTAGAGTTAGACTGCTTATGACCTAACTAAGTATGTCTGATGGCTTCATTCGAAAATTCTGCTTTTGTGTTTAGCTGATGAATAATAAAGGTACAGTGGCTATGTGGAAAATTGTAAAGATAAATAAAAATATGGAGAGGCACTTCTTCTAGCCTATTTAATAGCTGGGAAGATTTAAGAGATCAAAAAGTATGTGGGAAAATACTTTATTTCAGTTGTGTCTAAGATCTAAAAGATATCATCCCAAAGCTTTGACTAAACAACTAAAATGGGAAACATCTTTTATGCATAACTGTTTCTTACTTCCTTTAGCTCAATCTTCATCATAGACTGACTCCCTAGATTATTTCATTATGTGAAAAGGCAAAATCTACTCTCTTTTAAAATATGTTTCTACTATCGCAAAAGAGCACCCTTGCTTTAGCTAACTCTTCAGAGCTAAGATATACACGACATACCTGAAAGAATGCTAATTTTAACAAAGTGATAGATTTCTCTCCTTATTAACACTATTCATCATTAAATGGACCTAATCCCCAGGTGGTATAAAATTTCTCAATATCTTATTAAACATTAATTGTTTTTTCCCTTTTTGAAAGTATGTGGATTTAAAATGGCTGTATTTATTTAAACTCTGGAATGTGTGAGGAACCTTTGGGCCTGAAATTCCAAAAATTATCATATCCTGAGAAAATAGTGTACTTAAGTTCCCAATGCAAAGTATTCATATTTGGGCCTGATTTCCAGATATTTCTCAGATTTTCTTTGTACAAGAAACATGCGGAAAAACTGAAGGCATACACACATACTCCTTTTACAAATATGTGTCCAATAAATCTACAAATTAGATTAATTTTCTTTGCAGTGAATTGTAATCAACTGTTCAGAGTTCATGAACACGTAGTAATAAAGTGTGACAGGTGAATGGCATATTTAGGTCATGAATTTGGGAAGCTTTTAGAGGTAGATACTATCTTTAGTTTTTGCACATTCACAATTTCTTATAAAAGGTGCAGATGTCCACTTTTAGGAATAAAATGTGAAGTTCATGAGAAACTCTATAAAGTTTCGGAATGAAATCTTCTTGAAATGACAAAATTGTTTAAAAATTCATAAAAGTAACATTTGCATACCCAAATTTCATTCCAAAAGGCTTAATGCAGTGATCTGGAACAAAAGAAGACAGCCCCATGGCTCTGGGGCTGCATACACCAGCATTTCAATACTATAACATTTACATTGTGCTCTAGAAACAGACTAACCTTGTAGCTTTAGCTCAGTGGTAAATGTCATAAGATTAAGCACCTTTGTATAATCATCATGTTGTAACACTCTTGAATGATCTTATAAGTTCACTGCCAGCCTTCAGTGTTCAAATGCTCATTCTACACAAATTAGGATTTGCTTTTAGAAACCACAAGTGAGAAATGGTTTAATATTCATATTTCACAAATCTACTGATTCTCAAGCAATGAGCTCTCATCCCCTTCTATTTCTTCATGGGGAGGTTATATGTTAATTTGCTTCCGGGCCGATAAGTACAAGTTGGGAGATGGAATGAGAAGTCCTGGGCTTCATGCTCTGCTGGAATTCCTGAGACAACATGAATCTGATCAATCCACTTCTCCTAAAATCTCACCTGTATCTTCTACACAACAGGGTGCTGGTACCTCCTCACTGGAGAGAGGCTGGGCAGGTGGAGTAAGGAGATTTGGCCAAGCCTGTTCAATGGAATGGTGGAAGTCTATGGCAAATTTCTCCCTAAACATTTTTTTAATACAATTTCTTTAAAACATATATGCCCTTGAGCCAATAGATTTTGAATTTTGAGAACAGCATAAGGTACCTGACATAGAAACTATTTCAACTGGCAGTTACTACGTTTTCATGATGAAAACTATACTTGTTATTTCTGGGAAATAGACTAAAACATCAGTGACCAAATTGCCTTCTAATACAAAAAACAAACTATGTTTAAGAGTGTGTATATGAGTCTGCATGTGTAAGCAAACATGAATTTATACAATAAGTTAAATCAGTATGAAAAGCTTGCTTCTCCCTCTGCCTATGTCTTTGCCTCTCTGTGTCTCTCATGAATAAATAAATAAAACATCTTTAAAAAAAGTATGAAAAGCCTAAATTTTCAGAGTTGAAAAGTGCTTTTGAAAGCATGACCTCTGATGAATGATGACTGTTTCAATCACTGCTGAATTCCCACCACCAGTCATAATAGGTGGTTCACGGTAGGTGCTTATAGAAGTTTTCTGAGTGGAGTAACCTAACCATATCTAACCTCCTCACTGAGATTATCCATATTAGCAATAAACAACTCAAAGATGAAGAATTAATGCATATTTATTTCATTTACTTTATTACTTATTATTTATTTACCTTAGTAGTTATTACAGGAGATGGCAACGCTTAGAGAAAATCTCACTAGCGTGGAACAACAATCATGAATATAAGCACAGCTCTACCTTGTCAGTATAATTTAAGGCACCAAGCCCCAAACAGTGTCTTTCTCTAGAATGTGATAACAAGGTTAGAGACTGTTACCCTGTGAAACTGAAACAAAACTGAGTGACTTCAGGTAGTTTTGAAATAATCCCTGGATATAATTTACCTCACAGCTGATTATACAAAGGTAATCCTTCAGCATATCTACGCTATCACACCAAATCTGGTCACGAAAATGGAAATATAAACAATATACTAGTGAAAAACGAGTGTGACATATTAGACTTCAACATAAAACAAAGCGAGAAGAACAAAATAATTTACTGAAATATTTAGGGAGCGGGGCTAGGTTTGGGAAATAAGCCCACGCTAAACACTTGTTAAATCAACAGGCAATACTTTATTTGGGGTTTGACAGGAAAATTAGGAATTTAATCACAGAAGCAATTTGCGGTTTTAGATGCGGCTTTCAAGTTAATAAGCAAATGCATTTGTGTTCAAATGCAATGTTTGTTAATATGTTTACTGAAGTGATGAGAATAATTGCAGCCCTTGAAAGAATGAATGTTCGAATTTGCATATTCAATACTTTATCCAAAAATAACTAGTTAGGCTTCAGCAATAATTGCCAAAGATATAAATGAGTTAAATTGCAATGCTGTGTTTTTAAAAATTAAGTTTTTAAAATGTGTTTTATGACACAGATTCCCATTTCTCACTCACTGATAAATTTTAAACATATACATTTAAGAAAAAAAACCCACTGGGATTAAAAGCAACTTTCAGTTTGCACAATTATAGTGTGGTTCAAATTGATCAGTGACTGCCTTAAAATTATCCCTACGAGAATTACAGAAGAGGTTTGCTATTCCTGCCTTCTCTGCATCCATGTTTGCTCTTTCTGGTAGCAGTTCCCGCTCACTCCCATCCAAGAGGCCACTCCTCAGGTGACCAGGCCTGGCCACTCAGAACAATGCACGTCTTGCCCTCAGTGATTAGTTAAGAATACAAATGTGACCCAACTGATTTAACTTGGTTTTGACCTTCATGTGTTATCCTTCCTCCTCACCCCACTTCAAAAATACGAAGAAGAACAACAAACGATGTGAATTAATTTTTACACTTCCATCTGTAATATCTAAAATCCAACTTCTACATTTTTCTCGGGTTTTGATTGCTTACACTATTAGCTATTTTTTTATTTCATGTTTTTTTCTGACACCATTCAAAACTTTTTATGACACTAATAGGAAAGGTGCCCTCTGAATACATGTAGTAGACTTCTGGTAAATTCCATTATAGGGAGCCATACTTTAAAGGAAGAACCTGTGGCCAGGGGAGATGATATTTTGCAATGATATTTAGTCTTTATAACTTGTATATCTGATATTTTTCAGTGTACTTTATTAACATAGTTTACTTATTATATAGAACTGCAAGAAAATAATGTTGTGGTTATTTCCTTTTAAGGAGAAAAAAACAGAAAAGCTATGGATTCAAGGATCAGTCTACAGCAGTGCCATCCAAAAGAACTTTCTAGAAGCATAAAAATGGTCATCAGTTTACAGTAGCTATATGTGCCTACTCAGCACTTGAAATAAGGCTGCCTTGACTGAGGAAATATATTTTTAATTTAACTGATTTAAATCTATAGGGCCAACTTCTGGCTACTGGCTACCATATTGAACAACACAGCTCTTAAATCTCAAGCTCGACTAAATATTGAAAACATAAAGCCCACATGGGCCACATTCCACTTTAAGACTTATTTTCTTTGGCCTACATTACAATAATTTTTAAAAAGGCCAAGTCAATAATAGAAGTAGAGAGATTCCAAAGAGAAAATATCTGAATTTTAAAACATCTCTTGAAAGCCTTTAATTACATTGGACTAAGATTCCTGAATGGTAACCATTGGCCAGTGTTGAGAAGTGGTCATGACTACTCAATAGCCTTGTGGCTGTGTTCGACAGTTTCCAGTCATTATTCAAAGTTTCTATATGTTCCCAAGGCACGCCCACCTCTTTTAGCTTTGCTACTTCCCTGGTCCCTACAGGTATTTGCATATTTTATCCCACCCTAGTTCAAATATGTAGTTCCTTTAAAGGGTGAATGGTATCAGTGGAAGTGACCAAGGTTCTTCCTATTTGGGGTCTTTCATCTGAGCAAATGGTGAGCTTTTATAACCCCAGGAAAAGTCAGAGAAACCCCTCCCATTTAAAAAAGTTATTAATATTCCCTCAGGGCAATCTCTTTCAGCAACATCGGCAATTACAATGAGAATGAATACTAATTAACCTTTAAATATAGGCTTTGGGGCTTCGGTGGGGAGATGCAAAAGAAAGAATAAAATTCTCAATTAAACCCTAACACAAGTAATTTCTCTTGAGAATTTCTGAACTTTTGGATTTCTAATATGACCAATTAAGAGTTCTTTTTACCCAATGGGAGACTCAAGAAAAGATCTCTCATCAGATAAATCTGTCTCAGTCTACAAGACAGGCTGTGGGCTTATGGAGGATATTCTTTTATAAGACTCTCAAACTTTATTCTTAATCTTGGGAAACATGTTTGGATTGTCTTCAAATTGTAATTTCACATGAACCACTGATTTTCTTCTATGGTATCTATTTATCTATCTAACAGCTTCTATTTATAAAGACTTATAAAAAATATCCTTTCTCTGATTTCATGTAAAAAAGAAAATCCCCATTTTTATGTCTTCAATGTTACTCCATACTCATACCATTAATCTATAGTTTTTAAAGGCTAGTAAAAAATAAAAATAAACAAGCATATTTTCTTTTAAAATATTTAAAGACTACTGTAGATCATTGACTGACTAGGAGAAAAAAAAACAGGCCATAACTGAAGGCACTGTCTAAATAGACAAGTTCATGATTACAACCTACATTGTTCTATACTCCTATTTACTCTATCAGCATAACCTCTTACATGGATAACATGAATAACTGAGTTGTTATATAAAAGCCTAATATTTTCACAATGTAAAGAGGTTCCCTTGTGCTTTTTCAAGGTCTTGACTTTCAGTGACTAAAAACCCTTAGTTTAAGTGGAATTTTGTATTGGTTACAAGTCTTTACTTTAGAAAATCTTTAGAGCCATAATAAAAGTATCTGGGCTATTTAGCTACAAACCAAATACTTTAAAACAATACTTAGCATGTTAAATTTCTTCATTTATCAGACATAAAACTGATTAATTTAAGTCATGTATCTCCTAGTTTCAGGTACAGATTTTCTTTAAATGGCAACATACAATATCTCAGGCCACATCATAAAATACAAGAAGCACTATGTAAACGACAAGACCTCTTCATCAACATTTTATACATGTTGTCAGTATGTTTAAAAACACACTCCCTGGCATTATAATAAATACTCAATATATAAATAAATGATTGCAACAAAAGAGTACTTCTGGATTTCTGAGCTCAAGACTTCTTGCTATTTGATAAAATTTTACAAACATAATTATACTATTCATTTAGAAATACACTCCTGTCTGACTAAATCTTGCATCTTGACAATTTTTCAGCTGAATACATTTATCATCAATTTATTCATAAGATAAATGCTGGTAATACAACTTTACTGAAAACAGAAACAATCCACAGGTAAGTCATTCATATGGACACTTTGTCATATTATAGTCCTATCTAAAACGATAATCTGTTTCAGAAAGAAACAAATGAGTGCATTTAGAAAATGTTAGAATGCCCTATGAAAATGCTGGGCGAAAAGTTTTGATGATAACATCTTATTATTACTATTGATCTGTTTATCATTCCCCCAAAGAGGAAATTATTTTCAGATGTTACCTGTGCTTGTGTCTGATTAATTGTACTATCTCATAAAATACAATTTTTTAAAATCTTATGTTATACTTTTCTTATTTCTACAGGGTTTGGAAGAGGCAGAGAGAACTTTTTATCACCTCTGTCAGTTCTGACTAGTAACCTGGAATCGTTGTTTATTTTTTTTAACAGGTGCTCAATAAACATGTCTTGAATATTGTTGAAAGAGACTGACCTCGATTACTTTCAAATGCAAAAATACGAAGGTCTACCCAATGCTGACCCAATTTAACAATGAATGTTGCCTTCCATTACTTACATGTAATAATTAAGAAAACAATAGAAGTTCAATAAGATCTACATTACTACTCTAAACACTTATAATTTTATTAATATAGTCTGAAATATGCTTGTTCTGCAGGTTATAGAAAAGGTTTTGCCAAGAAACTAATACTGTAAACAGAGTTTTTGAGACAAATGCTCACAAGTATTCAAAAGAGCATGTTGTTTTCAAGGTGCCTCAAGCACTTTTTTGTAGCCACTTACATGAAAGCAGCATATGCTATTTATCAATAATTCATTTCTTCATTAAATTGGGTCACCTAAGCACATCTAACAGTAAAAATTGTTAATCTTGTGTTCTTTCAAAAAGTAAATACCCATCCTGTCCAAATAATCTACCCTTGTCCCCCAAATGTTAATATTTTTATCTTAAGGTGATGGGAATTCACATTTTTTTCTTTCCTTATACCTTTCTGTGATGTTTGAAAGTTTTCAGTTAACAAGTATTATTCATGTAATCTGAAAAATGCATACTTTTACATGAAAAAAACTACTAAATTAAATATAATTTCTCTCCAAGAATACTTAAAATGACTTTAGTGAGAATGTATTTTATTCTTCTATATTTAATTTACTTCAAACACATAGTAAAATGGTAAAGAAAGAAGTATGAATGCTGAAAAGTGTCTTTTTTTAAAACTATGTTTTCTAAATACCTTTGGAACATTTGATTTCATCCCCACAACTGGTATGTTCCCAATGACTACATTTTATAAACACAAATTTTACATTAAGTTGCACTATAAATCAGTGAATAGACATTGTTTATTTAAGAGATTCTACTGTGTCTTTTTTAAATCAAAAAATCTTTTTGTAAAGTGAATAATCAAATATATAAAGTATGCATCCAAATGTTTACATGTGATATCTGTTGAACATAGCATACAACTACAGTTTCATGTATTATTTCTTAGTGATGCCATGACTATATTGAAACAAAAAAGGTCACAATTGCTACATGATTATTTCTTAATTTGGATTTGAAACTTGCCACTATACCTGTAATGAGGTGAAGGGTTGCCTCTTGCTTCACAATTTAAAGTTATTTTTTTATCCTCTGAACCCACAGGGAAAATGCTGTTGCTGGGCTCTCTGATAAACACTGGACCTTGTAAGAGAAGCTCACCTGCATGGGTGGAAGACATCCAAACAAATAATCACAATAAGTAAAAGGCACTGTAAAAGCCGCATCCTAGAATCGAAGAAAAATAAGCAACCAGTATCTGCTCTTTAAAGAAAAAGAAGAAACAGCAGGTATTGTTTCCCTTGTCCATAAAACATGCTCTGCAGGCATTGCTTTGCTAATGAGCATCAGTTAAACTGTTGACAGCCTAGAAACATGTATGAAACAATGAAAATTTATATTAAAAAACCTTGCCATATTAGTAAAATTCCTTAAAAGTATAAGTAAGGTTGTACTAATTACTTTTTATAATACAAAGTCTACCTAACTTTTCACTGGTGAACATCCTCTTGTAGGAGGTCTTTCTGTCTCATTACAAAAGTAAAGTTGTATTCAAAACGAGTTGAATACCTGACCATGACTTTCTTACAAAATCTGCCATGCATGCAAATCTGAAGGTTGACAATATTATTTTTCTGTTTTGACCTCAAAACACTCAACATTTGGTGGTATTTCTACTTTATTACCAGCCAAGTGAAGAGAGAAGGATGCAACTCTGAGCAAGTATCTTTTAAAAGGTTTTTTACTCGGATGTCTCTGCCTCTCTCTGTCTCTCATGAATAAATAAATAAAATCTTTCAAAAAATAAATAAAAGGTTTTTTACTTTGTGAAGAAAAATTGAGTATTTTCTGAGAATTTCCACATATACACAAAAACAAAAATCTGTCTTTGTACTCAGAATTTAAAAAGGAATGGGATAATGCCATCAACAAATGCTTATGCTACTTTAGTTGTACAATCATTGCCAAAGCATTTCTGAAAACAAACAAATTCACAGGAAAAAATGAGAGAGAGAGAGAGAGAGAGACTTCTTTACTCTCCTATCTTGGAATGCTCAGTAAAATGGGAGGAATTTCTGCTGAAGCAAAGAATGAATAAACAGACTAAGAGACAAGGAGAGCTTACAAGTAGTCGGACAAAGAAAACAGGTTGGAAAAGCTCCCCACTCAAAAGTCCAGAAGCTAAAAACTTGTATTTTGGCTAATTCAAATGGTAATAACACTCATTCATAAGAAGTATTTACCATAATAACAAGAATAATAAAATAACATGATACTGAAAATAATCACTGACATGATGAAAACAGCAGCAGCTGATGCCAGTGCATGAATCCTACATGACAGTATTTGATTAATCTTCGCAGAGATCATTATTCCCAGTGAACAGGAGAGAAGCACTAGGCCTAAAAGTAGTTAGGTGACAGGGGCAAGTTCACACAGCATTTCAGAATGCACACCCTCTGGAACATCTGAGTCCAGATTCCAGGCAGGAATACCCTCCTGTTTTATATCAGAATGTAGCCTTGCCCTTCATCTGATCTTGGCTCTCAGCTTCTGGTAGGTAACCAATGTCATACATGATCAGAATGCCTTTGTTTAGGGTAGGGCCTAGCCACACTGGATCTGAGGGTAGGACCAGCCACATCTGACAGTGTCGGATGGGGATTGACCATACCAGAAAGCCCAACACGTGATTGATGATGGATATTTGAGTCATGAGGTAGGAGCTGACTTAGGCAACTGAGCTCAACTACCCATGGTGTCATTTAGGTAAAGATGCCCCAGTAAAAACTATGAACACTGGGGCTTGGTGAGTTTCCCTTGTTAGCAGTAGTCCTTGCTTATTAACACACATCAATACCAGGAGGTTTACTCATCCTGAGAACAACAAAAGCTTAGTATTAGGACCCTTCCAGATGTTATGCTACGGGTTTCTTCCTTTGGCTGATTTGAGCATGTATCCTTTCCCTATAATAAACTATAATCACCTGTAATCACAATTATAATGGCTTTCAGTGGCTCCTGTTGGTCCTTCTAGCAAATTATCAAAGCCAGAACTTGAAGTTGGTGTTAGAAATGAGAGTAGTGTAGGGACTGTACACTTATACCTCAAAGTCTAGCTAAATCTAGACACCCTTTCCACTGCAACATCACCACTAAATTAACCCTTACTAAAACCAACCACACCTTAAGAAAACGGCTTGCTATCCTCTTTAGTCCCTGGTTTTTATTTACCTCTGAGAGGAAAATAACACAAGGAAAAAGTTCTCCTTTTCTATGAAGAAAAGGATTTTGAAGAAATGGATTTTGAAATAGCTATTAACACCCCTACCAAAAGATTCGATGTGGTCATTTTCCTGATTTTTACCCCTAAGTAAGTTTACTGCACAAAAATATATACAAGCAAGACAGCTGGCTTTAATAGTCAAATTTACTGTCTCAGAAAGTTGAAAATAATTCTAATACCTGTTTGTAAATATTTACAAATACGGTGAATTTTTCATAGCATTTTTTTCTGGTCTAATAGCTCTTAATTTACTTTGAGTAGCTAATATATTTTGTTCATGTATAAGTTGGTATAGCATCATCATTCCAATAAACTCTGATATGTGTAAAGCCTGAAAACAATACTATAGTAACATAATGGTGTAGATTTGAAAATTCCAGGAAGGTTGGGAAGAGAAGCTGACAAAAGGAAAATTAAGTCAAGATAAGAAGGGGGGTTATTTCAATGAAAAAGACACAAAGAGGTGTTTTTTAAAAATTCCCTATAAGTGACCACAATGAAAATCAAAATGTCCATTCCATCATCTTCTAACACAAGTCAAATCCCAAGAGATACTCTAATTATTCTCTAGAGACTATTATTAATTTTAAATGAGGGTGCTAAATAACTAGAAGCCTTTTTATTCTGAGATCCTTTTTAGAGAATGGCAACAATAGCTAATTTACTTACATTTATGTGCCAGGCACTGTACTAAGGAAATTACAAGCCTTGCCTCCCTTATTCTCAGGGTATATTTGAGCCCATCCCCTACTCTATGAGGTCCAGCTGTGGTACCACCCTGTAACACTACCATCCTCCACCACCATCTTCATCTATTCCTCTGAGTTCATGCTGACCGTTGTCACATTTGGGCTCAGCCCCCACCACCCTTGTTATTCTCTGCTCTGATTTCCTTTTGTCATTCAGAAATTGGCATAAATGTCATCTTCTCGGCTTAAATGTCCTTCCACCCACCCCTCACTTCCACCTTTCACAGAGGTACCAAAGCACATCTCACTGAATTTCACTATTTATAAACATTATACATGTTCACATATGCACTTGTTATTTTTATCTAATTCACTGTTGTATCCTCAACTCCTAGAACATGGAAGATATTCCACATTTATTGAATGAAAAAGATGAATGAAGGAATTCTCACAATAACTCAGTTTAAGGCATATACTTTTTTTTTTTACAACTAGTGATTGATAAAGCTAAGATTTTAATTTCAGAGCTTATGTTCTCAACTTACAGTTATTAGGCCTCCCCAACAGAAAGAAATGAGGCACAGACCAATTAAATCACCCAACCTCGGTAACAGGTTTTTTTGGGTGAGAGACCTGGGATCAGACCCTAATAATCCTATTCTTGTTGTGCTTCCCTTTCCAATAAGCCAGACAGTTCTAAATATGGTTAAAGGCAAAAATTAACCATTAGCTTGCCTTTTAAGTTTTAGTATTTCCTGATAACCCTGGACCTTTCCAGCCTGCGAGGTACATACCCACCCTTTCTGAAATTAAAGTTCCTAAAGGCCTTTTAGACCTTCAGCAGCCATTCAAAAGCCTCCCAAAATGTAAGTACAAATTAATAATCAAACATGACAGTTCAGTTCATGCTTCATACTCTGAAAAGGGACAAAGACCACTCAGTCTTGCTTCACCAGAATGAAGTAAGAGATGCTGGAGTATAATGTTGTAGTCTCTTGCTGGCGACATAAATTTAAAAGAAAGAGACTCTGAAGTCCTTGCTAATCGAAAAGAAATTATCCAGCATTTTCTTCAAAATGAATTTTGATCTTCAAAAGGACAGAACCTTGACGATTCACACGGATATTCATAACCAGCAAAAAAAGAAGCTTGGCTGAGAACAGAAGGAGGCCTCCTGCCTAACGAAATGGATTCAATGTAACATTTAGATTGATGCTAAACTTTACTTTTTGTGACAGGGGCATTTTTTTGATATGCTAGCCTGACTCCAAAGCTCCATTTTAAGTTTACAGCCTAAAATAAAGGGCATATAACATTTCCGAACAGGATTAATAAGTCCAAAAGTCCAATCCTGAGGTGTTATTTTTTTCCCCCAAACGCCCACGGGCTACTCAGAATAACTACCTTTGAATGTAAGTACAAGCTTTATGAGCTCCTAAGGTAATGTCACCTAAAAGATCAATCTGTGGTCAATCAATTCTAATAGTCACACTCTATACAGTTTTTATGAAGGCTGACAAAGAGAAATAGACAGAGCATTCCAGGCAGTTGGATCACTTTTACTATAAGAAATAAAATTCCTAAAAGACCATGATGGTATCTCTGAAATTCCTATGGAAAAAGGAAAGCGTATCCTATTTTCTCTCACTTATTTTACATCATATCTACATAATGCAAAACTAAAGGATATTTTGAAATGAAGAGGGTAAATCCAAAAAGGGAGCTAGGGTGGGCTCTGCTATTTAAAGCAGAATTTAAGAGAAGGTGGAGCTAGAAAGGAATAGTCAATCTACTTATGAGGTATTCAAACCAGACATAATGAGCTCTACCCTAGGTCAGAGAAAATAAAAGTAATACATCACCAGTGAAATGAGATCTGTACTCTAGGCCCTACTATTCTATAGAAAAAAAATTAAAGATGGAAACATTTTATAGCAGTGAGGCATCAACTTTTTTTTTTTTTTTTATCTTTGGCATTGGTGGCGTGGAGCTAGAAAATGCCAAACAAACAAGAAATGACAAAAATAAAATTCCATTTATATTCTCCCAAAGCCCAGAGGATAAAGAATTCAATCTTAATTCATTTTTTAAAATATTTTATTTACTTATTCATGAGAGAGAGAGAGGCAGAGACATAGGCAGAGGGAGAAGCAGACACCATGCAGGGAGCCTGATGTGGGACTCGATCCCAGGACTCCAGGATCACGCCCTGAGCCAAAGGCAGATGCTCAACCGCTGAGCCACCCAGGCGTACCTTAATTCATTTCTTATACAAATATTTGAATGCCAAACACGTGCAGTTTTTAAGAAACTAACTGTAACAGATATGATGATTGTCGACTCAAACATTCTTTTTCTTTGCTTTCAGAATCTGCCTTTTATCAAAGATACAGAAAGCACCAGATAAGCTACATTCCCAGAACTCTTTGTAGTTCTTGCTGGGAAGAAGGGAAGACAAAAAAGATTGGGTTCTGAGACTAGTAACAGCCCAAGAGGGGTATGTATTAGTTTGTGAGGTCTGCCATGACAGAGCACCACAAACTGGATTGTTTAAACAACAGAAAATTACTGTCTCACAGTTCTGCAGGCTAGAAGTCTCAAATCAAGATGTGGGAAGGACTGTTTTTTCTGAGGGCTATTATAAGGGAAGAATCTGCTCCAACCCTGTTAACTTAGCTTATAGGTGGCTGTCTTCTCCCTGTGTCCCTTCAAGTCATCTTCCCTCTATGTGTGTCTCTGTGTCCAAATTTTCCCTTTTTATATGGATACCAATCACAACAGATTAGGGCCCACCTTAATGACCTCATCTTAACTACTCCCATCTGCAATGACCCTATATCCAATAAAGTCATGTTCTGAAGACCTGGGGATTAAGACTTCAACACACAATTTCTGAGGGGGACATAATTCAATCTGTAACAAGAGGTATGGGACAATCTGCTAAAAACTTTTAGGAAAGAGTCTCTACCCTGATTTTGAGGAAAATCAAAACAAAACAAAAGATGAAGGAAATGCTGACCTTGCTTCCTTTCTTCTTTGATATGGAAATTGTCAGGTGAGGAAGGATGTAACACTGGGAACCCCCATGACCATCTAGACACCGTGAGGGTGTGTGTGTGTGTGTGTGTGTGTGTGTGTGTGTGTGTGTGTATCACGGAAAAGCTAACCCAGAGTCCTCACATCTTTGAGTTCCTGAACCAACATGAACCACATAAGCCTAAACATCATGTTAGAAAAATAAACCTCTAATGGATTTTTGTCATGTGCTGCTGAATGTACTAGAACTACGTGCTAGAAAGAGAAAAAGTAATACAGCGTACTTAAGATGAAAAAGAAACAGAAAATGCTTACCAGGAATAACTAATTTATCCATTTCCCACATCTGGAAATGTTATCAAGCAATTAGGTTATAAGAAAAAGTGCTGGAGTATAGCAAACACCTGGAGTATGAGACCATAATAGAGACCAATAGAAAGCAATACAAATTATTTAATTTGCCAAATTAGTGGTTTACTACATGATTTGCTCAATCTCTATTTCACGTTTTGTCCATAAACAGAAATTTTTAAAAAGCTGCATGGGAAGCAGTGTGCAATAATTAGACAATTAAAAACTGAAAGGGACAGGTTAAGCTTTACAGGTGCTAGAAATAAATGTTTAATAAAAAAAAAAATTCTGTGGATGGCAGAACTTTTCAAAGCACAACAAATTTTTAGCAAAAGTTGCATTTTTCTTTCATTGCAATATGTTCTTTAAAAAAAACAACACAAAGATGCCCACACCCATAAGCATATATGCACATTATGGTCATGTTGAAAGTTAAGATATCTGGATTTTAGCACTTTTATTTAGTGAACTAATGACATATATATTTTTTTTAATTTTATTTATTCATGGGAGACACAGAGAGGCAGAGACACAGGCAGAGGGAGAAGCAGGGAGCCCGATGTGGGACTCGATTCCTGGACCCTGGGATCACACCCTGAGCCAAAAGCTCAACCACTGAGCCACCCAGGTACCCCACTAATTACATATTTTGATGAAAGTTACAATCTATTTCATTGAATTAATATTTAGTTTATATAGTTAAGTAAAAGAAGAGAACGTGGGAGAATTTTGAAGGTGCCCAACATTTTGATACTTTTAGGCCAATGGCTGTATTTCTGATTTTTGAACTATTCTTTACAAATGAATGAAATAGTTAACCAATGACTGTTATGTTGCAGAAATAACGTACTTGGGCGAAAAAGGCTTAGGTGATGGGTTGAAGCCTCTGTAGATTAAAATCTTTTCATAATAATTTACAGCTTTATTTAAATTCATGTTTTGTCTCTATATGAATGTGAGTTCTAGTGCTTTTGAACTTCCTCGACATCCTTCCATAATCCCTAGACCTTCCTTGCTAGATGGTTTAATAACAACTCGACGTGAAAAGACAAAAAAAAAGTTACAATGCTATTGTTAGATGCAGTATGCAATGTGCACAATACAGGCAGGAGTGTACAATCCATGGCTCATTTGTGTAAAAAAAAAAAAACAACCACTTACATCTCCGCTTTCTATTATACCAACTCTCACTGAACATCTCTGACATATGCAAATTCACGAGGTTCTCACGAATCATATTGAATTGAAGACTTCATTAATCAACTCTTTTAAAAACATTTCTTAGGCATCCTACCCTCAAAGGTTTTAATAGAGTTTATTATGTTTATGGTTTCTATTCTTTACCAAAGACACTGGATCAAGGCTTTCTGGGGTCCAGGTATGATTCCTTCTGTGTATTCTACAAAGAATGTTTCATATCGAACTCCAGTTCAAGGCTATTGTTTCTATGAAAAAAATTACAATAAAAATTTCTATAATAAATCAGTTGTATGTAATGGAGAAGCTATTAGGTAACACCAGCTAGTGATTGCATTCTGTAGTATTTTTGCAGTGTTAATCTCATAAACTAGAAAAAAGCATAATCGTTTCCTGCCTACACCTCAGTAAGCAGAAGCCGGCAGGGTTTGTAAATATCTGCAGATATAAAACACCATCTAGTTCCCTCATCCCAGCAAGGATCCTGTTTTTTTTCTTTCTAGACCACTAAGGATATTAAACTGGGCCATGTGGTAGGTAACAAAGATCCACAGAAACAGGTCAGAGGAAGACCGTTGCCTAAACTGTCTGGGACTATAGGGTGAAAGTAGGGGGGAGTCCCAGAGCGCCTAAACTTGAATAACTAAATAATTTCTCAACTTTACTCTCATAACTTTTCATTTACCCACATCTAAAATTTATTTTTCATGATTTATTGTAGACATGGCATGTGTGTGTACACACACATACAAGGTATTAAAAAAAGTCTCTTGAAATAATCTTAATCTTTATTGCATTCTGGATCATAGCATTTTTTCTATTCTATTCCACCCAATGTCCTTCACCTATTCTTTATTTTTTAAATGCCAGACATACCTACTATATTAATATCATCACCCATCAATGAGTTTCCATTCCCAATTTGATAATCCCTGGTCTAGAACCATGCCTCTCCTGCCCTCAATGTCCTAGATTATTATTTTGGGAGGGACTTGTGATGATTGCAAGGTATTTCTTTAATTTTCTCCACTTAGAAATGAGACCAACTTTGGCAGTGAAGTAAGGCACTGTCTACTTTTGAAATGGAAAGAGTACTTGTGGTCCTAACATGTAGAAATGACAAGAGCCTTTCCCAAATCTCCTGAACTGCTACATTTTCTGTTATCTTGCAGAGGGGAGAAATACTATTATGCATTGCTGCTAACCTTGGAAAATAAGAACATGTTTTATTTTGAAAAACACAGTTTCTTACTTTTTTATAACAGGGATCAAAATCCCTCATTATATATACTTATTAAACAAATGCACAGTCTCAAACATCAACTTATGAAGGTAAAATAGACACTGCTTACCAGGTCCTATACTAGACACTTTGCATTTACTGAGTCACCTAATTCAAAGTGAATATTAAACACTCATTTTAATGTTATTGCTTTCCTTAATATTGAAACAGAATATAAATAATGATCCTCAGGGCTGCAGAGGATGAATTAAATTGAATGCTCTATACACATTTTTGGCACCACCATTCTGGAGAAGCATTTGGCGATACATATAAGAAGCCACCATCATGCAGGAAGCCTAAAGAAAATCTGCCCTCAATTATTTTATTGATTTTTACTCAGTATCTCTACTTAGCAGTCTTCCTCCATTCAGAATTCTTAGAACAATTTTTGTGTACTCTACTCATCACAGTATCCCTATCAGACTCTATTGGCTTTACTTGTTTTTCACTCATATTTTCCCTATTCCCAATCTTTAAAATTTGGAAGATAGTGAATATAATAAACACACATTTCTACCTTCTTATCAGGTCTATCAATATTACATATATTGGAAAACCTAGTACATTAATGTTAGAATAGAAATATGTGTGTTTGTGCTTCTTTGCAAATGATTTTAATTTACAAAATGTTAATGCTGATCTAAATAAAAGAATGTATTTGGCCATTCTTTTTTTTTTAAGATTTTATTCATTTATTCATGACAGAGAGAGAGAGAGAGGCAGAGACACAGGCAGAGGGGGAAGCAGGCTCCATGTGGGGAACCTGTTGTGGGACTCAATCTCAGGTCTCCAGGATCACCCCGGGCCAAAGGTGGCACTAAACCGCTGAGCCACCTGGGCTGCCCAAATTTGCCCATTCTTAAGATAACCCTAAGCAAATATCCTTTCTCTGACTGGAATACATATGTCCCACTGCAACATAATTCATCATATAAAAATATGGACTTATATAAGCTAACTAAATGATTGTACTGATGACTCTCAAAAAATACCCCCATTGTGTTCTCAGAGGTATCTACCATCATTGGATGGCTATTTCTGTTTGAAAAACTTACAGGATGTTGGTCACCTATAATTCATTCACTCCCTCCTGAATACTGAGAATACTGGTATTACACAGAATAACTTCATTAAAACTATACATAAATAGCACTCTTAAAAGCGGGGATCCCTGGGTGGTGCAGCGGTTTGGTGCCTGCCTTTGGTCCAGGGCGCGATCCTCGAGACCCGGGATCGAGTCCCATGTCGGGCTCCCGGTGCATGGAGCCTGCTTCTCCCTCTGCCTATGTCTCTGCCCCACCCCCCTCTCTCTCTGTGACTATCATAAATAAAAAAAAAAGTTTTAAAAAAAAAAAAAGCAATAGCACCCTACCAGTCATCTCTTGTATAACTTCCGAGTGTGGAAGCAAAGCCCCATTTCTGGATTTTAATGACTCATTTGAATATAACAGCTGCCTTAGCCATTTAAAAAAAAAAGTGAGCTTTTGGTGGGCTATTTTATTACTCAGATTTCCAAGGAAGTTGCTTAAAGTTACTCTTAAGAGAGTTTAGCATTTACACAGCTTTTACTGTTCCATAAAATAGATTTCTTTGCAAAATATCCCCAAATCCATAATAAATTATTTATGTGAACCATGAATTTAGTTAACATATAACCAACATGCAATTTTTATTTTAGTCTAAATCTTCTAAAGTTGGACATAATGTTAGGATTTGAATCTGTCACCTGTATGCTATACATTTCTGTATCTTCATCTCAGAACTGGAGCTCTATTTAGGAAAACACATTTGCTTTTCGGAGAGGGCCTGAGCTACACTGTCTTTTCAGGACTTTTCAAATGTGAGATTCTTTAATTTTATAAAATGTATATGACACAGCTCATTACACATATTTGGGAATTTTGGTTTGTAGAGCTATACACCGGTGGCTACTGGGCCAAATCTATCCTGCAGCATTATTAGACTTGTATCATAAAATGTTCAGGGGAGGGGGAATAAAACAAGAAAACCCTTCACTTAAATGGCCTCATTATAAATCCAAAAGTAGTAGGTATGAAGTCAAATTTAACCTTAAGAAAAAATATCAAAGATCTAGTAATATCATGCCTCCTTTTTCCCATGGCAATCCTAAATTCAGCAATGCCATACAGACAGAGCAACCCAGTCTTCCCAGAAGGCAGCCCCTCGGGGAGTAAGCCATCTTGGGTTGTTAGCAAGAAATTCATCCACAGTTATGGGAAAATAACTTTGTTTACCAACAAAATTATCTTGAATTCATTCACACCACCCTTCTTCCTGGAATGACTGATTTCCCTCCTATCATTCAAGACATGGAATCTTTTGATAGTCCAGCCAAAATTAATCTCACTTTATCAGAAATTAAATTTAGTGCATTGAATTATAACTCTCCCAAAACATCTGTATTTTAGTAATTTGTGTGCAGGTTGTCTACTTTTTCCTGGACCTATATCCTTTTGATTCCCTAACAGTACATTTCAAAATACCTTGCAAATAATAACATAAGTGCTTGATAAAAAATGATCTTAAAAAAACATATATTATGCTTTAGGACAGAGGTCAATAAACTATATACCCAGAGGCCAAATTTGACTGCCATCTGTTTTTGTACGACCCATGAATCAAAAGAACAATATTTCATGACACATGAAAATTATATGAAATTCAAGTCTCAGTGTCCATCAATAAAGTTTTATTGGAAGACAGCCATGTTCACTTGTTTATCTATTGTCTATGGCTGATTTCACATTTTAATGGCACAGTAGTTATGACGGAGACCATATGGCACACAAAGCCCAAAATATTTACTATCTAAATACTGCATGAAAAAGTTTGCCAACACCTGCTTTAGGAAGGAATATGTCTAATAGGAGGAATAGTGCCTTTGCATTGAGTTAGATGTGCTTTTTTCCCCTAAATATTAACATCTACCTTTTTAGAGAAGCCATTTAAGTTCTCTGAGCCACTGAGTTATAGGGATGATATCAATATTAAAGAGTTTTTGATGCAAAGATAAGCAATATTTTTAATGCAGCAGCAGTGCAATAAATGGGATTTGATATTATCACCTATTTTTGCTTAGCACTTGCATCAAACTTTTAATTACATCTGACTGAGGAATGGTGATTTATGAGAAGGTAGTCTAATAAACGGCTTCATTCATTAGACTGTCCTATCTACAAGACATTGCCTTTATCTTCATGGTACTTGTGAACACTGCCACCTGCATTCAGTGTATCTGGTTTGAGCAAATAATTGCAAGTATTATGTCTAAGACCAAAGGTCCTTATTAATCTATGGAGGGTGGTAACTTCAAAAAAAGAAGGGGAAAATGCATCTTTATAATACCTATTGCGTCAGTTCTCATTGAGAGACAATTCTCCAACAGGTATTTACTCTCCTTCGTGTCTTCAAATAATTATTTGCCAAAGTAGTATCAATGGGAAACTCAACAAAATAAGCAGCAAAGAATGTTCAAAAACCCCATGAGGCAGGAAAAAAGCATTAGATTCTTCTATATTGTTGTTAGCCAAATGTTTATTTTCTCTCTTCTCCCATAATAGGAATAATGGCCATAGCACTGAGTATTCTAAATTTTCTTTGCTGCATAATCAAGCAAAAAGAAAAAAATTGTTACATTGTGTGCTGCAGTGAATATCATTTTTTCACTGAAGACGGATGGCTACTCAGAAACCCATGTAGTACATTGTTCAACAGCCAATTCTTCATAATTACATGATCTGTATATGACTTCTTTGTATGTTTTTTAACATATGTCTGAATTTAAGTATCATTCGCATTTGTGCACACTCGGGATGGGAACGAAAGGCTCTCATTTCCTATTCAAAAAATTAGGGAAGGTTATTTTAAAATCCTATAAAAGAACAGCTATTAATGAACAACTTATTTGAGGACTAAAAATCCAGGAGTTCTACTTCAAAAACTTAAGGCTGATATAAAAACACATATAGATTGCCATCTGCCTTTAAAATCACTTGGGTGGCACATCCTGACTGCACTTTATGTTGCATGGGTTCTAAGAATAAGAAGGAATGTGTGATGCTGCCATGAATAGTAGAACAGGGAAATACTATCCCCGGGTGTTTTTTGAAAAATACTTGAAACTCAGTAGCGCTACGTGTCAACAGGCAACACTAATCAATGTCACAATGGCAGCAAGTGATCCCAGAGTGGTCTGGATTCCTTTAAGCCCAGCCAAGGGCAGTGTTCATCGCCCTTCCTTGCTTGAAGGATCGAAGAGCAAATGATGTTCTTCACATGCTTGGAATAAACCATGAATGAGTCACCAGAGCCAATGAAAACGGCAGCCTACACGTTCCACTCTCTCAGATCAGCAGACCCTATTAAGCTATCCAGGTAAGCAACTGAATGGAGTTACAGGTTCAGAGAATGTGGATTCATGAGTCACCACACCATCACACATCATTGCGTACCATCTCACACCTCTGTAACCGGTCCTTGAGTTTTCTTTCTTGACCACCTTCCACCAACAGATCACAGGCCTCTGATCACTATGTAGTAAGTCCAAGAAAAGAGCAGTTTCTTCTGTGTACGAGTCTCCCAAGGTCACTCATCACGAGGGATGGCTCGGGTCTACCTGAACAAATAGACAATGCTTTCCTTTCCCTGTTTTTTAACTGTCCTTTTAGTTAAAGGGAACAAATTGCTTCCTGTTTAAGTGACAGGTAGGAATATTACTTTTGTCTCCAGTAGTCCCATAAATAAGAAGAGTAAACCCAGATAATATAAAGAGAAAGTAGTAAGTCAAATACCAAGATAAGAGCTTAATTCCTTAGCTGCCAGGCAGAAGTTGGAAGAAGTTGGAAGAAGCATCATTTTGGTTAATCTAATGGCCCAGTAGAGGTATAGGTTTTTCGCCTCCTTTTAGTGTCTCAAGCATCAAGTTTGTTGTTTTTCTTCTTTTTAAGCAAGAAATAGCCACAATGTAGCATGACCAAGAAACACAATACTCAGTATATGCTTTTCAGATACAGACTGTTGTGCAAACATTTATCACCAGTATTTTATTTATTTTTATTTTTAAAATATTTTATTTATTCATGATAGACACAGACGAGAGAGAGAGAGAGAGAGAAAGAGAGAGAGAGAGAGAGAAAGAGAGGCAGAGACACAGGCAGAAGGAGAAGCAGGTTCCAAGCAGGGAGCCCGACGCGGGACCCAATCCCGGGACCCCAGGATCACGCCCTGGACCAAAGGCAGGCTGAGCCACCCAGGGATCCCTATCACCAGTATTTTAATATTAACCATACTACATGAATTTCATGAATAGTAGTGCTGGAATGACACAAAATTTCACAACCAAATTTGTAGTGTAATGTTAGTTATTTTAGATTCCATTTCTTGCATCAATGCTTTAATGATAAAAATTAATAAATAAAAAGGTTCCTGAATCATTTTCATTTATACACTTGTTTACTGACGGGCAGATGAATTCTAACATTTCACCCATTTCTGTAAGTCATTTGCCTTCTTGTTTTCACTAACTCTGTTCAAAGAAATTAATGTGGTGTTCCTTACGGGCATTGGGAGTTGACCTCATGTAAAGACAGAACAATCCTGGCAATCAGTAGACAATTAGTGAAATTAGCTAAGCTTCTTTGCCATGGTTGACAAATAAAAACTCCAAAATCTGTTCAATAATGTGGTACTGCTTTAAAATGAAAATTGTATCACAAAACATAAAATAACCATCTCCTCCCATAGTTTCTTCAAATTATAGACACAGATACTTATAGATGTTAAGATGCGTATATAATTTGATTGTTCCTTACTGCATACTATCCTCATAAGGCAATTTGAAATTTAAAAATATCTCTATCTAAAATAGCATCCAATGTTGCATATCTAATCACAGAGTTGTCACTTGATATTGTCTCTAACTTAAAGTGTCAGCTGATGTTCAAAGGAAGCAACATGCAGAAGTAAACATAAATTATATCTGCATATCATGCATGAGGGGAAAAAAAGGCACAAGACAAGTCAAGGCCCAGTGACAAAACAAGAACAAAGAACCCTGCTATTTCTCAAATTAAAATATTCTGCAGTTTTTGAGTTAGGGTTTTGCTTTGAAAGTAACAGGGTTGCA
This sequence comes from Canis aureus, assembly GCF_053574225.1. Taxonomy (NCBI): domain Eukaryota; kingdom Metazoa; phylum Chordata; class Mammalia; order Carnivora; family Canidae; genus Canis; species Canis aureus. Next base: position 18,862,295 of record NC_135629.1, on the reverse strand, counting down.
GAACTGGTACCTATGAATGGACATTTTCTTTTGTCTAAGATTTGAATTTACACAAGTAGGGACAGGGTTGGGGTGTGGTGAGGCTCTAAAAGGGTGGATGGTCAATGGAAGGTCACTCTAAGAAGCTAGGGAAGGGATCCCCAAGGAATACCTTTGCAGGCTTTTTCACTGCCAGAGTGCTTGAATGATATGTTAAGCAAAAATGAAAACTTTTAAAACTTCTAGGAAACAGAAGAAAGAATATACATGGGAACTGGACACTACACAGTTGATGTGAGAATTATAGAAAAACATGTAAATTCCTTGCATGGTGCTTGCCATCGAGGACAACCAAGTAGTGGTAGTCATTATCTTTATACAAGCTTAAAAGACATGGACTGGCAAATGGTAATAATTGAGGAAACAATCTATTTCCACACTGATGAGTATTTTTATATAATCAAACTCATATAATGATTAGCAAGATGGTACAAATATAGTATAAAAGAAATGCACATCATTTTTAAAGACTCAATCTCCCAAACACTCAGCAGTAGGTAAGATGGATCAGAGTTACTTGAAGCAATAAATGTTAGTACCTGCTCACAATTCATTCTAGGAAAGCAATGTACAGTTTTTAAGAGGGAAAGATGAAATAAACACAGAAGCCTGGACTAGGACTTAGGAATCATCAATCCCATTGTATAACAAATGGGATTTTTATCCCCCAAGCCACTTGACACACCAAGGCAATTCCTTGCCACATAATACCAACTAAGAGTCAAGTGTTTTGACTTAGGAGTAGCTCTGTATTGAAAGGACCACTTTCCTTTTAGTAGCACAACTGTCCTGGGACATTTTAGTTTCTGTCCATTCTCTTAAGGCTTTTCACCTTAAGAGTGGCTGGAAGAAGTGGTATATTTACAGAAGTGTTTTTAATAGACAACTCCTTACACCTGGGCTGTCATGGACATACACACCTGTCTTCTAAACACTGGTCAGTATCAATCCTCTCCAGGGGGAAATATTTAGTTCTTTTCTGTAAAAGGATCTACAACACACCATACTCAGAAAAGGCTTATTAGCACAGTTGAAAGCTTCAAAGGGGGAAATTTTGGCAATCTAGATCAAGAACCCAGTGGGCCAGTAATTGGCCAGGTGACTGGGGCAAAAGGGCCCCAAATATTCTAAACCACACTGTTCTCATTTACAAGGTGAGCATGGCCTGGAATACACAAGTGTATGTGCAAAAATATATGCTTGTGTATGTATATAAAAATAACCCTCTCTTATCAAAGATTACTGTCATTGATGTACTTCCTTCCTTCCTTAATGGTTTCTACTCCAGTAATTCAGGGCTGCGGGAGGGGCAGGAGAAGAAAGAATCTCAAGCAGACCCAGCACTAAGTGTGGAGCCTGACACAGGGCACGATCTCAGGACTCTGAGATCAAGACCCGAATCAAAACCAAGAGTCAGATGCTCAGCCAACTGCACCACTCTAAGGGCTTACTGTTCACAAGTCTAAGCAGCTTCTTCTCAGACTCCATCTTCTTCCAACTTTCCTTTTTTCCTGAAATAATTCTCCACTTCCACCTTATCTTGGTGGTTTTGAGATCTTCCATATCTTTGCTGTCTTTCCTTCCCTCTTACACTTGCACCTGGGTTTGGTCTGCCTCCTATAACTCTCTACCCATCATCCTTAAACAGGCTCCCCAGTTGCTCTCAGAATGAAAACCCCTCCCCCATCTTGATCTCCTGCTGGGATACCATGTGCTCCCTCCACCAACACTGGGATCTAATCTTTTGATTTTAACAGACTTGCAGCTCCTACCACCCACACTTTGAGTATCTCAAAACTCATTATGCTCAAAACACATCCAAATCCTTGCCTCCTTCTGTGTTTATTAGTTCTGTTAATTGCCTCATTATCTTCCCACTCAACTTGGAAACTTTGAAAGTCTTCGACAATCTCTTCTCCCTTACCAGGTAGACCATCCAATTGCTTGTCATACCTTTTCAGTTCTGGCTCTGTAATTTCTCTCATCACCAGCCTTACCTCTAGGACTCCAACTACCCTGGTTTGGGCAGAAGTTATCCCTCACATTATGGTACATTCATGTACCACAATGACCTCAAGATAGGTCTTTTCTTTTGTTTGTTTGTTTGCTTTTCTTCCTTCTAATTGATCCTACAAATATCCTTTGGGAGCAATGGTCTTACAGCAAGTCAAGATGCTCTCATTCCTTGCTTAACAATTTCTAGTCCCAACCCTTTTTTCTTCTAGCTTTTTCTCTACTATTTCTCCTCAAGTGTGCTAAGGGTATAAAATCTACATCTGTAATTTTCAATGGAAATAGAACTATACTTGGTACCATATTATATAATTGGAATTTGCTTAGAACAGAATTTAAATGGTCTCACTAAAAACAAAAACAAAAACAAAAAAGATACATGACACATATAAAATTTACATTGTCTGGGGATCAAAAGGAAAATGAACCAGATGAAATTAATTTTAATCATATATTATAAACAACCCATTATATCAATATTATTTCAAAATTCAAGCAATATAAATACTGTTAATGGGATATCATCTATTCTTTTTTCAAAATATGTCTTTGAAATTCAGTATTTTACACTTAAAAAAATCTTAGTTTGGATTAGCCAATACCTTCAAGTGCCCAATAGTTCCATGTTGCTACCATAATGGACAGTGTAGATCTATAAAAATATTACCTGGGTTTGAAATGTTGCTACATTTAACAACGGCATGTAGCTTGATGCAAGGTAATAATCTCTCTGTACCTCAGTTTCCTTCCATAAAGTAATAACATTTAAATAATACCTATCTCAAAGAGTCATTGCAATAATTAAATGACTTAACACAAACATTGCTCACGCTGAGGTTGATGTGCAATAAAACTTCAACATATATTAACTGTCATTATAATCATAGCTATTCCATACTTGCAAAGTATAATCAGCATCCAATTCTATGTTACACTTTTCTCCGCACTTAAATAATCCTTCCCACCTATTATGTGCTAAATGTTCGTGTCCTCCCCAAAATAGTATGTTAAAGCTCTATCCTCCCATATAAGAGTATTAGGAGGTGGGTCCTTTGGGAGGTAATGAGGTTTATATAAAGCCATAAGATGGGACCATCATGTAAACATTAGTGTCCTTATAAGATGAGACCAAAGAGCTTAATCTCTCTTTCTCTCTGTCATGTAAGGGCCTAGCAAGAAGGTGGCTGTCAACAACTAGGAATAGTGACGTCAGGAAGTGAATCAACTGGCACCTTGACCTTGGCTGTCCCAGCCTCTAAAATTATGAGAAATAAATTTCTGTTGTTAAAGCCACGCAGCCTATGCAGTTTGAACAGACTAAGATATTGCCTCATTTTCTTAGATTATGTCCAATTTTAACATAATGGTTATATCCATGGGCTGTGGAGTGAGGCTGTCTTATACACTGGTTTTTGAATCCCAGTTCAAACCTTTATTATCTATGTGAATTTTAGGAAATTCTTTAACTTGTCAGAGCTATCAGTCCCTGATTTATAAAACAGGGATAACAATAGTATAAAGCTCAGAAGGTTGCCAAAGGAATTAAATGATACAATCTACACAAGGCCCTTACTTCAATTCTTGGTACAAAGTAAAGCACTCAATGTATGTTCACTCTAATTATTATTATTTTAAGATACAGCTTAAATGCTGTCCTCCCCAGGAATATTTTTCCTTCTTCATTTTTTAAAAAGATTTACTTATTTATCTGAGAAAGAAACACAGCAAGGAGGGGCAGAGGGAGATGGAGACAGTCTTAATCAGACTCTGCCCTGAGTGTGGAGCCCTGAGACCACAACTGGAGTAGAAACAAGACTTAGATGCTTAACTGACTGCACCACCCAGGTGTCTTAACCTTCTTCATTTCTGTAAGTTCTCTCTTCTGAAAACTTCCATTTTAGTTTCTTTTTCCAGCATTTTTAAAAAATAAGATCTTAAATCTTAGCATTTTTCTTCTCTCACTGTTTATAAATGCTTCCTTTTCTTCCTAAACAGATAGCAACCCAATCCACCTTAGCCTCTTCTATACCACTTATTGAAGTGCCTTACATAAAACAAACATTCAGGAAAATGTCTGTTGAATAGCTATTTGAAAAGATAACCTGGGTTACAATGTGTGGGATGTGCTGGAAAAAGGAAGGGAAAGAAGGCAAAGAGATGAAAAGCAAGGTTAGGGCAACAGTTCGGGTCAAAGATAACAAAGACTGAAGTGGACTACAGAAAACTGTACTGCAAGTGGTGAAAACAGAAGAATGACAAGGAAGTGTAATTTAGGGACACCCTCTACCACAACATAAACACTGCCTTCTCTTTGCTCATAGGTATATTTGTAAGACAGATGCTACTGACCAGAATCAAGATTTCTTTCGTTGTGCCTTACTTAAATGCAGGTATACACATGTGTTTGCTTGTGCATGTGTGTGTTTATCTTATACTCAAAGTTCACTGTCATTCATGAGTTAATAAAGACTGTACTTCTACATAGCAGAAACCCAATCCTTTTAGCTCTGCTAAAACACCCCCATGGAAAGGTAAAATATGCACAGGGATACTTAAAAACACTTTTATGTGAGGAGTACTTTAAGATGACTTATCACTTAGGCAATAGTCAATTAAGTTGGTTTGAATGAGCACTGCATTTCCAGGAGTCAGTGAATTAATCAACAGATACATTTGAGACAATAGCTACTTTAAGAGCTAAATAAAATTGTGGTTTTTATTTAATCTCATGTGTTTGCTCAACTCTAATAGCATTTCCAATGCACATTATTTTTTAAGTCCCCCGAATGCTTTCTTAGTCACCATCAGGCTTACAAAAATCCAATATGTGGAGCTATCAATGATCAAGGTTATAAGAACAAAATGCACCAACAATCTTGCCTTGTTTTTCTCTAGATTTTCACATTCATACTCTGATAAACTGTCAAGATTTAAAAGGGATAAATGAAAAGCATTTCAAGATTTAGGGTGCTGCAACTGAGGAGGATGATTTGAAATAGTTTATCGGTGAAAACAAGGAGGATGTCAAGATTTATAAGCAGAAATCAGCGACATCTCCATTTCACCAGTATCAGAGCCATCAAATCATATTACACTGCACACAAATACCACAGAAGAAATGACAGTAATTTGAGTTTATGGCAACAGTTTACTTGAAATGCCACATCCAACACCACAGACTCGTTTTCTCAGTGATTATAAGGGTGGCATCATTAAACCAATTGAAAAATATTCCTCAATTATTTCAGAGAGGACTTAAAAAGTTTAGTTTGCTTTTAAAGCTTTCCTTAACCATGATTTGGATGAAAAACAAGTGCAGAAAGTGATTCACATTAAGGTGACAAAGAACGGGATTTAACCACATTTTAGGAATATGTGATTCGGGCACTCAAAGATGTTATGTCCTTTGTACACAAACTATTGCCTTTAAAACAAGCAGAGTGCATGATTTTCAAATGCAGCCCAAATATGTGAATTCTGTTTATTTATTGGTAGATGTTGTCCATTACTAAGTCTACACTGTTAAAGGAAGCCAAGGCTCATGTTTGGTGATCAGATATTTCATCCTCAATTACAATATCAACAGTTCTTAAGAAATTATTTAATCAAGATGATCTGAATCATCTCATAAGGCGTGATCTATAGTCTCAGTTATAACACATTTAAGGATACAATGAGGAGTACAGGTTGCCTTCTTAATTCTTGAAAGTGGCAAACAAAGTTCATGGGTTAGTGTAGCTCTGCAGAATAAAGAGCTACACTTTATTCTGAAGGTATGGTGGGGGGCATTTACTGCTCTTTATGCTGTTTAAGCCAAGAGTGGGGCCATGTAAGTACAGTACCACTGAAGAGCTTATTTCTTTTGCTATCTCCGATCCGTATGCACAGAATCAGCATTTCTCTCAGGCTGGTTTTTCTGATGATTGCATGATGGCCACCTGCAGCAATCAGGGTTTCAGCATTCCTCACTCAGACACATTAGGAGACAGGGCACTTTCCATAAAGTTTGAACAAAAAGTTATGGCTAAAAGATTGCCATGAACTCAGTAACTCAGGCCAGGCACTGGGGCAAAGGAGACAGGTCCATCTCTGGAGCTTCGTATGGTGCCAATCTTGTCCAAGCATCGTGGTTAACTCACAACTGTAGAACAGAGTAGATGTTGGAGACACTACCATAATATCTACTAAAAGGTTAAGGACAACTGAAGATCATCCTCCCTTCTCAGATTAATGGCTACTTAATTTCATGAATAATTTTTAGGTATTATAAATCCCAATATACTGATTATTCATTAAAATTTTAAGAGAAGAATTTGATGATATAAGAACACCTTGAAACCTCTATAGAAATATGATATTTTTCATGATGGTTATTTAACAGGGCATCAACAATGATTTCAGCTATCCAAGGAAATTTCTCTTTCCAAAAGACATATTTACTTAGCTCTTCCCACTAGAGGATTAAAACTAATAACACAATATAATATAGTCTGTGAAGTCTACAATGTCCACATTCATTGATTAAGAGCTTGTCTACATTCAACATGCAATGACACTTGAAATGCAAACTCAGCCTACAAAGAATTTAGTTAGGCAATACACTTTAAGGAATTATGTACAACTCATCATATGAAATCAGAAAGTCCCATTATCTCAATTCATTTGGTTTCCTATTGGGCTAGTATACAGTAAAAACATTTGTAAAATGGTCAGGTTTCTATTTCATAAATGTCTAGACTTGTGCTATCCAAAAATAAAAGGCAAGCCATACACATAGTTTAAATTTTCTAGGAGCCACATTTCTTCATGAGAGAGGAACCACACTTAAAAAGGTTAAAAGATACAAGTGAAATTAATTTTAATAATATTTTACTTAACCAAATATATCTCAACTATTATCATTTCAACATCTAATCAATAAAGAATTACTGAGATTTTAAATCTTAATATTTTTGGTACCAAGTCTTTGAAAATCTTTGTATATTTTATACTTATAGTACATCTCAATATAGACTAGCCACACATGGCTAGTGGCTTCCATATTGGACAGTGAAAATCTAGAGTTACTAATATGGTTAAGCAATTAACTTACAGGTAATTAAGTCGTGAGACAACAGTCACCTGAGTTCTTGATTATTCTTTCCTCATGACTTATACTTTGACTTTATTCCAGAAATTAAATTATTGAAGTAGTAAGTACTACTGATTATAGTAGAGGACTATCCCTTGATTTCAAAGAGAAGTAAAAATCTTGATACAACCACAAAGATGAAGAAAGTTACTTAAAATCTTAGAGACTGTTCTCCTTGTCTCTAAGATAGAAGTGATAATATCTATCTCATTGTATTTTTGCGAATTAGATGAGCGAAGTAAAGCACTTCTGCAGTGTCTAGTACAGAGTGAGTGAGGTTCCATTCATTAATATTGTTAGTATTATTAACTTTGCTGTATTTACTATTGTTTTCCTCATCCACATGTTTCTTTTCTGGCTTCTTCTCAAAATAGAGTTCTCTTCTCTATCTCTCATCTACTTACATTTCCAGCTCTTAAACTTTTTTGACAGTAAGTTAGTAGGAAATATATGAACTATCAGGACTTTACACACATATGTTCAAAGAAAGACTCCAGAAGGATCAGGATATTATTGGTTTTGTTTCACTGCTATATTCCAAATGCCTATAAGTGCTCAACATAAAATATTTACTAAGTGACCCGTGCATGCTGTTATATTAATTCTTTTTAATTCTAATTTACCTATTTTAATAAAAAAAACACTGGTCATGATCCACTAAATTGACTTTGTGCTTTGTGTAACCCGTGCTTTGTTTGGCCTTCATTCCACCCACGAGGCACACCTCCTGAGGTGGACAGAGGTAATTTGGTTGTTTTTTTTTTTTTTTTTTTGGAATTAAGCAACCACTTTTTAATCAATAAATATGAACATCTGTGTGTTAACCAGTTATTAGGCCAGAATAAAATCGTAACTTATCAAGAATTCAAAAGGTAACCTTGAAAACAAAGTGGAAAAATCTTTGCCGTAAACTTTTCCCCCATAGAGAATTAGGGGTAACAAAAAATTTACTCAGAATAAGGCTTGGAATAATCTAAAAAATTCCAGGTAGATTTCAAAGCTAAAAAAAAAAAAAATTAATTTGCACATAGTGGTCAATACGGAGATTATCGGACAATTCAATGAATAAATGATTGAAGGGAGGAATCGCTGAACCTCAGGGAATAGTGACATAGCCTTCTAGTTACCCTCAACTCATCCTTTTCTCTCATACCCCACATCTATTCTACCAGAAAATCTTCCTGATTTTACCCTCAAAATACATACAGAATTTGACCAACAACCTTGCTACCACCCTAGAGTCAGCCACCATCACCTCTTGACTGATGATTATATTAACTTCTAACTAATGCCTCTGCTTATTCACTTCTCCCTCCACAATTAATCTACAACACAGCATACATCAAGACCCTTTTAAAAAGTAAGTGAGATCATATCACTTCTCTATTCCAACTATGCTATGGTTCCTGAGGGCATTTAGAATAAAAGCTCTCATTTACTCATTTTCTCTTACATCCATCCCCACATTACCTCCTGGCTCTCAACTATTGCTTCCTTCCTGGTCTAACCATGCTAGCTTTCCTGCTGTTTTTAGAACACTCAGCTTGTCAAATGTTACAACCTTGGCATGCACTATTGTCTTTGCCTGATCTCTCTTCTCTAAATACCCACAAGGTCAACTTATTCAGCTCTAAGTCTTTGTTCAAATGTTATCTTCTCGAGGAGGACTGACCTTACTTGAAATGGCAATCCACATCCCAATCTCCCACACTCTCACCATATTTTGCTTCTCTTCCCCCCATTGCACTATCATCTTCTAACTTGATGCCATTTTCTACCTCACCATGACACAATGTAAACCCCACACGGACAGAGTTTTGTCCATTTTCTCCACTGAAAACTACATGTGTTGCATAAACAGATGCCAAAAGGGATCTGTTTAACAACAAATGAACCCTAATGTTTTTTTGAAGAAAATCAGTCAAATCTGTCCAAAGAAAAAGTATTGCCAGAAATTACTTTTGCCTCTTTGTTGCAGGGGGAAACATGCATATACACAGTAACAGAAGGAAATGAAAAATAAAAGCACAAAATAATGGATAATAAAAGCTTAAATATGCCTCATATTTAATGTAAATATATGTAATGGAAACATAATTATCAAGCACTTGCTGCATTTATTGAGTTTATATCATTGGCTAAACACTACTCTAAGAAAGCAAATTCCCACAATGTGTTTTTACTTGCCATTTGTTATAAGATAATCCCTATAGCATGAACAGAGTTTCAACTTTAATACATAAAAGATTACTCATATTGGTTAGCAGAATATCACACTAACTTTTAATTTTTTTTTTTAATTTTATTTATTTATGATAGTCACAGTGAGAGAGAGAGAGGCAGAGACACAGGCAGAGGGAGAAGCAGGCTCCATGCACCGGGAGCCCGACGTGGGACTCGATCCCGGGTCTCCAGGATCGCGCCCTGGGCCAAAGGCAGGCGCCAAACCGCTGCGCCACCCAGGGATCCCCTAACTTTTAACTTAAATTTAATATAGAACCTAGAGGAGCACCAAAGTATATAAAGTATACAATCAATGCTTTTTAGAAAATTGGTATGAGCCCAGTTGTTCTCTGTGATATAATTACGAAGATTACCAATTCTCTAAATAACATTCTACATAAAATTTACCTATATCAATTAATCCAATTCTTCCTTAGAAATTCTCAAAGCTTTCTTATCAACATATCCAGAGAATTAAGTTGACCTTTAAACTGTTTTATGATGGGTATCCTTGGGTGGCTCAGCGGTTTAGCGCCTGCCTTCGGCCCAGGGCATGATCCTGGAGTCCTGGACTCAAGTCCCACATCAGGCTCCCTGCATGGAGCCTGTTACTCCCTCTGCCTGTGTGTGTGTGTGTGTATGTGCATGTGTCTCTCCGTCTCTCTGTGTCTCTCATGAATAAATAAATAAAATCTTTAAAAAAATAAACTTATGATGCTTAACATTTTAGCAAAATGGATACTGCTTTTTCTATAAATTTGCTCAAAAATATGTAAATTACAACTGAAAACTTTGTGATAAACTCATCTTGTTTTCTGTTGTTACACTTCCACTTCTTGCATATATCTTCTTTGGGAAATTTCAAGGTTGCTCTATGAAAGTTAATATAGTAAATAATAATATTGCTGCAGTACAATCCTTTTTCATTTTGGTCCCCTCTTCAACAACAGAATTCAAATTTGAAACTGTGTAAATGAAAAAAAGAATCCAAGAAAAGAGTATTCTAGTCTAAATATCTGTGTTGATCTTTCTTTAATCATTACTTGAAAAGGCAAAAATTTATAAATAGTTGGTCCATTTTTCTTCAATGCAGATTAGAAGCAGTCAAAGATAATAGTTTAGGAGCAAGACTGAGGCGTCACAGGGGATGAACATCCATTTAGAAGAAACAAAAACTTTACTTTAAAAGTCCTGCATCAGACTCCCTACAGGGAGCCTGCTTCTCCCTCTGTCTGTCTCTGCTCTCTCTCTCTGTGTCTCTCATGCATAAATAAAATAAAATCTTTTTTAAAAAGTTGGAGATTTTAATTTATAATCTCTTACTGATTATGAATTTTTGCCATATATTTTTATTTAAGTATGTGAAGAATGTTTTAAGTTTGACAGAAGAGTTAAAAAATCTTGAATATATGCATTTCTTTAAGTAACGTGTTTTACCTGGCAATACGTTTGTCCTCATCCTACACCAATTTTGCCCTCTTGGAAAAGAAAAATTACAAGCTACTTTTTAAATTAGTTTCCTTAGGTATCATAAAGAAATTGTGCTTAGGCAGAAAATCGGTTGTCTCCTCAAGAGATGGGCACTGAATTTTTTAGAAGTGAGAGGTGATGATCTCCGGAACTTATTTTCAGATACATTAGCCAAATAAATAAATAAACAGATAAAAGGAAATACAAACAAATGGACACACGGACAGAACAAATACAGTAAAATGGCATAAAATTCAAATTAAAAAAAAACAAACAGAAACAGCATGTACATGTGTATTCATTATACTATTCTTTCAACTTTTTAGGTGCTGGTTAATTTTTATAGTAACAAAGAAGGGAAACAATAAAAGAAACTAAAAATACTAAATGTAGTATATGTTTCATTTTACTTTTAAAAAATTTTCTTTTACTTTGCCACTCACCCAGCAAACAAAACAAAATTAATTTTTGATTCCTAAAATACGTTATTTGCGAAAGTAAAAATCACATTCTTTTTAAGATTAGATATGAAAATACTGGTGGTTTTTAAAACTTCTATTTTTCCTTGTATACTAGAGATTACAACTTTAAGCTCCTTTTGGAAAAAAAGTCACAAATTAATATCCTCAAATTGTGATTAACTGTTATAATAGTACAGTGCGTGTGTATTACTAGGTATTCTTATATTTGCTTGGAAGAGAGAAGAGCTTGCAAAAATTAGGGAGTTGGGAAGAGAATCCAATTATCAGAAGAGGAAATTGGAATTTTCTTTCTGGGAAAAATATCTATTTCTCTTTGCTACTGATAGAGTATTATTTCAACATTTAAAATTATTTAACATATAACTCAAGTATAGTTCTAACCTTAATTTTAAAAATACAGTTTATTGTTACCTCCTAGGCAGCCAATGAATGAAAGCAGGATCAACTGTTTCCATGACAACATCATCTTTAATTGCCAAAAACAAGAGTAACTCTTGTCCAGTCTCTGATGAATAGAATGCTTTGTCTTCAGGTAAATCCTTTAATCTGTAAAATATATGTACAAAGAAGTTAGACTTAAAAAAATTGCTTTTAAAACAGATTTTCTTCTTTTCATATAACTGCCATTCACAGCCACTCAAAATCCTAAAACAAAACAAATCTTTTGTGATACAAAAGAGAAGATGTATGAAATATAGATACTTCAGAAACACTTTTTGTGGGGTCTCTGAGTGGCTCAGTCAGTTGAACATCTGACTCTTGATTTTGGCACAGGTCATGATCTCAGGATCCTGAGATTGAGCCCCGCGTTGGATTCTGAGCTGAGCTTGGAGCCTGCTTCGGATTTTCTCTCTACCTTGACCCCTCCCCTCCCCAACTTGCATGCTCTCTCTCTAAAAAAAAAAGTTTTTAATAAAAACTTTATGTAATGGATATGCAGATGGAAGCAGCTTTACAGAATTATAAATGTTCAATAATACTAAAATATTAAATATTAAAACTTTAGCTAGATAATAATTAGAACAAATAACATATTATCCTAAAATCCTAACTTTTCTCATTTTTCTCTAATGATAACATTTTGATGAAACTAAGAGTCAAATCATGCAGATACCGTGAAGCCCCATTTTCATTGTCTCTGAATCCCTAATAAGACATATAAATTATAAATAGCATTATCAATGCTCATATTAAGCCTATTTTTTCAGAGACAATTGCAGAAAGCCCTCAATTATATATGCTGCATAAACCAGATTAAAAAATGCTAATGGTGGAAATTGTTCAGTCTGAGAATATTGCAAATGAAACAATTTTCTACTTTCTTTCTTGAATTCTCACAAACTCAACTGAACGTGCTGATCGAGAGAAAAGAATTACGTGGATACCTTGCATCACTTTCAGTGGCCATTCAAAACTAGTACAAATGCATGGTTAATGATCAAGGAGACTAGATGTGCACACCTAAAATTGGAGAATCTTTTCTGGACTGCTGAAACTCAGATGGTTCCATACAGGGGAATTAATGACTTTGACTATCATCCACATTAGGAGAAATGCTTAGTACTCTGGTTCAGCAGCTGCTATGCATTGAGCTGTATTAGTTGTTGTTGAGCAAGACAGAGAAATCTCAGCTTTCCTAAGACAGTGGTGGTTTATCATGAGATCTTGATGTGTGATGTGATGTATCTGATTGGAATGAAGTGTGTCCAGATAACAGTGTTGATAGTAAAAATATGACAACTTGCAAGTTATGTACTTAAAATAATATATTAAATCAGTCATTTCTGTCTAGTAACATTATTCTTGTGCACTTGTAATCTAATATATGTTGTTGGGGGGGGAAGTAAGAGGTGGAACTGCAACAAAAATACCAGCATTTGGGTAAAACTTGGTCCATGGGAACCTGAAACAGGTAGAAATACCTTTTGAGAACTACTTTTCTAAAGAACTGCAGGCAAGTAACTTACACCATCATGGGATCTATGAGCATCTCTCACTAGCCCCATTACTACAAATTCCAAGTATCTTGGGTTCCCCTATTACAAACACTGCTAAATAAATTCAAGTGCAAGCAGTCTACTTAGGTGGTGAAGGACAAAAATGTCAGCATATGGAGAAAGGAGATGGGGAGGAGGGAAGTCAATAAAGGGTAAGAAATAAAGTCACTAATCCCTATGTTTGTTTGACGGGAGCTTACTCTTGCTGGGGAAACTCTGGAGGTCCAGGCCTAGTAGAATGCATGCCTCAGAGTCATTCAAGACTTATCTAGAGTTGCCCAAAGTTATCCTCGCCAATGAACAAGAGAGCTGGGGTATTTATACACCAACCTCCATTAGTCACCATTTGAAGGCTATTCTTAGGAAGTATTAACTACACAGCACTTCTAACCTCTGGTTGGGGGAAACAAAATGGCTCCAGAGGCCAAAAACATGACTTCAGCTGGAAGTGGTGTTGCACTGAACTGGAAGTGGTGTTGCACTGAAGTGACAAAAAACTAGAGGTTATGTGTGGGGAAGATGTAGTGTCTATCACAGCAGGCATATGAACATGAGAGTTTTTGAAGCTATTTTCAACACCATCAGATCCCAAAAGACTGATGGCCAAAATTACTCAATGATTTAAGTACACAGTGAGGACACACATTCTGCCACAATCAATCATTACACTTCTCAAGCTTTTCCAGTGGCTGAGTTCCCCTACTTGGATCAAAGGCTTTCAGATAGATACTTAGCCTTCCTTCTTTTATTTCTTCTCAATCAGTGACAGATTTTGTGTTCATAATTGTTTTCAATTACTAAACTGAATGATAACTGAAATCATTCTAGATTATATTTAACTTATAACTGATATCCATAAATGTTATAATCTCCTCCTAATCATGCATGTCAGAAAAGTTCTCCAGAAATCACAAGAAGGGTAACATAAACTACACAAACATACACATGCATGTTCACACACACACAAAGTAGAAAAGCAGGAGATTTTTTTTAAACCCTCAAGTAAAATACAATGGCAGTCACAAAAGGCATGGGAATATGAAATGCAATGATATTATATATGATGTGTCCGATTCATAAAAAATTCGGAGTGATATCAAGATTTATTAAAGTCTGGAGAAAATAGGTAAGTCTTGAACAGAGGAAAGGCTTGAGAAAAACAGTGAACTGGTATCTCCTCCTGTGAGGAGTGAAAGCCATCCAGTTTATACACTAAATCAAATCAGAAAGAATGTGGTAATAACAAAAAAAAAAAAAAACATAAAAAGAACAAGTAGTTGGAACTTTCAGGAAAGAAGAAAAGACAAATTTTAACAAAGCATCCTGTAGTAACAATATCATAATCATTAAAAAGCATCCAAGGAGGTGCTTGGGTGGCTCAGTTGGTTAAGGGTATGCCTTCAGTTCAGGTCATGATCCCAGGGTCCTGGGATTAAGCCCTGCATCAGGTTTCCTGCTCAGTGGAGACAGTTTCTCCCTCTCCTTCTGCCCCTCCCTATCCTTAGTCTCTATCTCAAATAAATAATAAAAAAAAAAGCATCAAAGGGCACCTGGCTGGCTCAGTTGATAGAGTATGAAACTCTTGATCTCATGGTCATGAGTTCAAGCCCCATGTTGGACATAGAGCTTACACACATACAGACAAATATACATAAATGTATTACCTATTTATTAAAAAAAGCACATCTACATAAATATGAAAGACTTTTCTCTGTGTCATATAGAAAACAAAATATATGGTCTTTGCTCTGACATTGCAATGGAGAAAGAAAGTGTTATAAACACTTATAAATAGGATAAGGAGAAAATTACTAGATTGATACTCTCTGAAGGTAGGACAGCAGCTCATCCATCACTGGTCGCTCCAATGTTCCAAACATCCTGTATTAGAGTAGGCTTTCAAGTTTCAAGTTTTAATGTTTCTTGCTGAGCTTTAAGAACAATGAATAATTCAACTTAGGAGATTAAATCTTTGTACTGGACATCAAGTGAGTGAAAGCATTTCTATTAGAACAAAAAGATAAGTCACAGTTTGGGATTCAGCCACTATTTGAAAATAATTTCAGGAAAATGTGCATAAAGACATTAAAAAGATGATGCATTTAAAAATGTTATTGGGCTACCTGTGACTCAGTCGGTTATGTGTCTGCCTTCAGCTCAGGTCATGATCCCAGGGTCCTGGGACTGAGCTCCCATCAAAGTCTACTTCTCCCTCTCTCTCTGCCCTTCTTCCCCACCCCACCCTCCTCTCATGCTCTCTCTCTGGTGTGCTTTCTCTAATAAATAAATAAAATCTTTTAAAAAATGTTATCTTCAAAGTACCTGAGTGGCTCAGTCGGTTGAGTGCCTGACTCGTGATTTCAGCTCACGTCATGACATCATGGGTCATGGAATCGAGCCCTGCATCAGGCTCCACGCTCAGTGGGGATTTTGCTTGTCCCTTTCCCTCTGTTTCTCCCCTCACTTGCCCTCTCTCTCTAAAATAATAAATAAATCTTTAAAAAATGTTATCTTCCCAACAATGCATCCCCCAAACAGCATGCCTATCACTTAAATTTTAAAAGTATGAAAGTGTTCTAGGAAGTTATAAAGTTTTTTTGAAAACTCATCCATTCAATAAATATTTATTGAGCATCTAATAGGGGCTGGGATTTCAAGTCTCAAGGAAGGTAGCAGTGAGGACGACATTATCAGGTCATTGATGAATGCCCTCAGGCATTCCTGCCCACAAAAAGTAAAACACAATTCAAAAAATTACATAGTATTTATAAACTAACCACTGTGAAAGGTATAATGGAGGGGTAGAAGTCTTTGAAAAGCCCAGTGAGATAGGCCCTCATCAGGAAGGTCAGGGAGGGGTAGCCCCGGTGGCACAGCGGTTTAGCGCCGCCTGCAGCCCAGGGCGTGATCCTGGAGACCCTGGATCAAGTCCCATGTCGGGCTCTGTGCTTGGAGCCTGCTTCTCCCTCTGCCTGTGTCTCTGCCTCTCTCTCTCTCTCTCTGTCTCTATGAATAAATAAATAAAATATTAAAAAAAAAGGAAGGTCAGGGAAAGCTCCTCTGAGGAGATAAAGTGTAATAGAAGAAAAGAACGTATCATATAATCAAAGGCATGGATGTGTTGAAGGGGAAGGAAAGGAAGGAATTTCCCAGGTATAGACAAATACTTGGTATGGCTTTGATCTGGCAAAGAGCCTGGTGAGGAGTCACTACCTGGACTTTCTCCCATCAACTACCACCTCATCTCCCAAGAACTGCCCCAGCACCCCACTCCAACACACTGGACTGACTACCTAAAAAGTTAATCCCTGGTTCAGCAGGGGGCTTCCAGAATCCTGATCTGGCCCATGTCACTTCTAATTGGTCAGTGTCCATGCCCTATCTCTCTGATTAAATATTTTGGCAGTCAGCTATGGACATAAGGAATAAAATATGCAAGGGCCTTGGGCTTAAGGGCTCATGGCTTGTTGCTAGAACAGAAAGAAAGCTAATGAGATGAAATGCAGGTGGCCAGGTTGAGTGTGGTATGAAATAAGATAGCAGATGTATAATGCCTGGCTGCAGACCTCACATGTCTGGCTAAGAATATTAGTATCAAGATAAAGTCCTTTGAAAAGTCACTGTAGTATTAATCAGTAATTGCCATGATCGGATTTGCAATGAACATTCAATCAGACATATTATATAATCTGTATCAGACTTAAAAGGATGAAAAGAAAACATTTTGCAACACATTAGTTTTGTTCTTATCCTCAAATTCATAGAAATCAGAGGCTAGACAATATTAGGTAAACTATCTAATTTAAGAGAAGAAAAACAAATATTCTAATATTCTTATATATGCACCCACACATACACATACACACACAGAAACACACTGAATAAGGTTTGAACATAAAACCTCATTTAGGAATATTCTTTCTAAAAATTATGTCGCCCACTTTTAATCAGTGCTGAAGTAGGGCACTGACTTTATAAATAATGAAGGTAATTAATACAATCACGACCTGACTTCTCAGCATTGCCAAGTATTGTCACGGAGAGACGGGACATAGAAAAGCCTGTTCCATTTCTGAAATCACCAAGCTAAAATAAATACAAAGGAAACTACTGAAGCAAGACAAATACAAATCAAAATGTCATCTGCTACATTAGGAATATTCTACTAGTCATAGGAATGTTGTAAATAAAAGAAAAAATACCCTTTAGAATTTTCTCTGCTAATAGACATTTGCATCTGGGGGCTACAGCTTAATATATTCATAACACGTTTCTCATGGCAATCTTTAAATAGCCCCCAAATTTAGTACATATTGACAACTGTACTATCTATGCTTAATGTCAGCAGAGCTAAAAAATGCTAGACCTTGGACTCAAAACCAAAAATGCTCTAAATAGTTGTTCCTGGTTGCTCTAAAAGAAGAGGCCATTTGTGGCTTTTGTCACATACTTTACAAAATTGCTACCAAGATTATAGATCACGAAATATTGATAATATATTTATAATATTAAAAGTCCATGGGTAACTTTGAATGTAGTCTTGGCAAACGCTCAGAGTTAAGTTTCTTTATGTGGTGGAAAGTTTAGGTGTGAGAATGATCTGGTTTCATTTGTATCAGAGTAACTGGCACTTAATAAGCATTCTCTTTTCAAGGAGACAAACCCTACAGAAATTTTGTCTAGATGGATTGTTTAACACATCTCTCATATCCACAAAAAGATAACTCTGACCCTGACATCTGAGAAAAAAACTCCATTCACAAAAAAAAAAACTCTATTCACTGAATATATATTGTTCTGAACCCCCACCAAATGCCCCTCCCTGCCCCTCACCAAGGAGCCAAAACAACCCTTGAACAGATTAGAGATTTATAGTATAGTGAAACATTCAATTATTAATAAATAAAAGTTTGATGCCTATGGGTTTTGTATTTTGAGTCTTCTAAAACTAGTATTAACTCACTATCATGGAATGCAACCATAATACCACAGCAGTCAACTAATAAATAAGTTTAAGGGCTTTATGAGACCGTACATCCTACCAGATCAGAAATCAGGCATCATCTACCTCCCTTGTTTTCGTTCACAATCACCATTCATTCATAATCTGCACATCTTCCCGAAACGCAGGTGATCTATTCTGCATACCAAACCTCTTCCCTGCTGGAACTGAACTGGCAGGGAATTAAACTTACATGAACATTGGACTCCCCCAAGTCCAAGATTCTTGACAACTCCACACACATCCTCCCTATAACTCACAAGGGTTCAGTAGCTAAGGAGAGGGAAGCTCATAATGTGCCCAGTCTGATCATATCTTCACACCAGCAGTTCTATGTTTATAGTAGCACAATCAGCAAACACAGCAAATGCCAGCTGGAAGTCATCTTGTGCTCCCCGGGACCCCTACAGCACCTGATCTTCCTTCCTTCATGCTCAACATTTTCAACACCTCCCATTACGGTTAGTTTGACTATGGTTTCTCTGCAATTAGACTAAGATGTGCAAAAAAACAGTGATCTATATAACCTGTTGTAGGTTAAGGCACCTTCTGTGAATCAGCCAAACCTATGGATTCAGCTAACTAACTCTCCGCCTGAATACATACAGACTGACATAAGTTCTGCACACAATTGTTTTTCTACACAGATATATCTACATAGATATTATCTATCGATATAGATATAGATATAGATATATGAATGTATATATATTTGGGTATTAATTTTTGTTTTTGGGTTCATGCAAAATTATGAGAGACTATCAAAAATAGAATTAAATATAAATTATACAGAGAGAAAAAAATATGTTAAAAAATATTCTGAGAAGGCTACTGTTGAAGGCTTGATAAAGAAGCTGAAATTATGAAGCTGTTTTTGGTATAGTGAGGCATGTCATCTCTGACATCCAGTTAATTCTTTTCTTCTGGCCTTTTAGCAATCAATGTACACAGGCAGAAACAGAATCAGTCACGTTGTGCATACGATGAGTCGATGAGTCAGCTATATAAAAAACTTTGCCAGAACACTCTGAGTTGCCTTGTGTTGATTTCAGAGCCTCTGTACTTTGTCCTCAATACAAAGACATCTTCTCTGGCAACTCAAAGAGATCTCCCTGTCCTCAATTCAAAGAGATTTTCACTGATGATGTGTCAGGAAAAATTACATATCCATTCTTCAATTGGTTCCACTGGCTTCAGCCAAACGCACACTGAAGGGAAAAGACACGGCCACCAGAACATGCCAACCCATTTCCTGCTTCATAATATTAGACAAAATGTCAACCTTTCTTAAGTGTACTCCAGAGAGTGCTTACTTCAATTCACTTGCTTTATGTTAAGCCTCAAATGAACATGGCCATTTCCAGGGCACGCTGTTTTACAAACATCTCTCCAACAACGGGTGACTACTTAGCATGCAACGTTTGCCCTTGTAGTATGCTCAGGACAATACTTTTGTTTTGGAACAAGTCCGAATTTCAAAAAAAGCAAAAAAAATTGTGGGATTTTCTAATGGAGCCTTCATCCCTGAAAAAGACCTTGTCTAATGTTTTTCTAATATAGTCAGACCTAAGGTGCTCTTTTGGGATTTTTAAAAAATTTCATACCTTGGGACACTTGGGTGGCTCAGTGGTTGAGCATCTGCCTTTGACTCAGGGTGTGATCCCAGGGTCCTTGGATCGAGCCCCCCGTCAGGCTCCCTACAAGGAGCCTGTTTCTTCCTATGTCTCTCTGTGTCTCTCGTGAATAAATAAATAAAATCCTCAAAATTAAAAAAAAATTAAAAATTTCATACATCTAATGAAAGAAACCATGTGAGGGCACTAGAGTGGCTCAGTTGGTTTAGCATCTGGCTCTCAGTTTTGGCTCAGGTCATGATCTCAGGGTTGTGGGGTCAAATCCCACATCACGCTGCTTGCTCAGCAAGTCTACTTGGGATTCTCCTCCTCCTCCTGCCCCTCTTCCCCACTCACACATGCATGCTCTCTCGCTCAATAAATTAAAAAAAAAAAAAAAAAAAAGGAAAGGAAAGGAAAAGAAAAGATCCTTGCCCTCATTAAGGGACTTAGACTTTGGGGTCTCACCACATTTAATGATAATAAGAAAACTAAACAATAAGCAAATTCTAGGACATATTTTTATCCTTGACATTTTCCAAATTAAACAGGAACAAAATGAACAGACATTTCCATAATTATAAATGCTGCATGAGTTTTCTTTCCTTCTTATCAAATAGGAAATTACTGCAGACCTCATGATATGGTGATGAGGAGCAGTGTACCTTTCCTAAGTTGGCAAACAACATTCCTTGCCATCATATGTTTATTTAGAATTTTAAAATAGCTTAATACCAATATGATGGAAATGTTTTTCTACAAAGACAATTTCAAAATTTCAGAAAGGAAAATAAATACTAACATAATAATCAATGCCTTTTATTGAGTGTTATTTGCCAGGTACTGCTTCATATACTAACCCATTTCATCCTCACAATAATCCATGAGTGTTCATTCTATGATCACTCTCACTCATTTTTCATAAAGAGAGACATAGATCCACCAAGACATTCATAAAAAAAGATGACAGATGCTGTGTATTTTATATATATATTTTTTTCACATAATAGGTGTGAACTCGAATGCTTAGGCAGTAAGAATCATTAGGGAACTATAATGTATGAGCTGATACTTTATATATTTTTAAAACTCTGTATTAATATAATTGACAACTGAAGTTAGATCTTTAAGTGATAATACATTAACTTTCATTTAATTTCATTAAATTTTTAAGAAATTAAATTTCTTCTACCTAGGGAAAGGACAGTTGTTAAATAAACAACTCTTCCGCTTTATTTCAAGCATATGCACTGTGATAACACACCATCCCTGTTGTAGGCATGAATTAGGAAGAATTCAGCAACTCTATTTGGGATTAAATCAAGATATCTCCAAGACACTCTAAGCCACAAACATAAGGTGCAAAACAGCGTATGAAAAGTAGGATACTTTTTGTATGGGGACCAAAAGCATATATCTATTTACATTTGTAAGCATAGAGAATAGTTTGAAAGGATTTGTGAAAACTAAAGAGAACAGCTATGTCTCGGGAGGAAACTGTACACTTGGAAACAGGAACTAGAGGAATAAAATACTTTTCATTTTACATATTATGCATTTTAAATTTTCTTCAATGTCCATATATTGACTTCTCAATATAAAAATATAAGTATAAAAATTAACAATTTTAAAAGAAAAAAATTACTTAATTTCTAACATGACAATAGGTAAAAAATGTGTAAATAGTTTTATTGTCAGAATCAAGTAGGAAAAGGTAAAAGGGGGGTGAAAGTACTAGAAAGTACATTTTGGCTAGAATATAAACTGCATTCAAAAGGAACTCTAGGTCGGTACACTCGGCAAGGCCATTCCATTCCTTCCCTCATAATTTTGGATGAAGAACATTCACTGAGTGCCTGCAGCATGTCAGGTACAGACACGGAGAAGATATTTTAAAATAAAATATCATCTTTGCCCTCAAGAAGCACGCTGGTCCATGAACATTCTAATAGAAGAGTCTGGACTGGAGAAGAGGAATCTGCAACAGGATGTTAAAGTGAAGTTCCTTCGGTCATGTGGACACAGCAGGTCTCACATCCCAAACGAAAGGGAGGTTCCAGAAGAATAAGGAACAATTTTTCAAAGGAGATACCGCAAAACCATTCGTCTGGCTCTGAGACCCTTGTTCACACAGGAGGTTTCAGGAGACTAAGTGAAGGATTTTTAAAAGTTCCTTTTGAAGAGAATTCTGGTAAGTTCTGCCCCCTTAGAGGCAGGAAGAAGAGTACTTTTTTTTTTTTTACCTACACTTTAAGGACACCAGAGAGAGCTGCATTCTAGGGGATGCAGTGGCCTAGGACCACACTAAAGAGTAAGAGCAAGCTGAAGCAGAACGGAAGGTTGCAATGGGTGAAGGAAATGGAACTTAAGGGATAACAGGGGCACAGAGTGCATGGCAATTCCTGGGAGCCAGATATACATTGGGGAGCACATGGGGAAAGGCAGTGCCATACATCCCAAGCAGGAGAAGCCTGAGTGGAAGGAGGAGACCTTCCAGAGAAAAGCTAGGGTATCTCTGCACTTCTAGAGCCTGAGAAAGATGGAGATGACAAATTCGTGGTGGGAGTGTATCACCGCAAAAAAGAACTGAGGGAGGAACATATCCAAAGTTTAGGATCTCTAATGAAACCATGAAAGAACGAGTGAAAGAAAATACCAGTTTACTGGTAAGTGTAAAATGCCATGATCCTAAATCACACTAATGTAATCAATCAAGTAAAACTGACTGGACTCTTTCTTCTCTTCCCTTGTAAAACACTAAGCCAAATTGGGATTAGGAAATTAAGAGGAAGGGGTGAGGACATGCTAGGTAAGAAGGGAAGCCAAAGAATTCCTTCTCTGAGTGCAGACTTCCTCTCTCCAGCGGCTAAGCACTGGAGAGAGATTAGCTATGTCTTCAAATCAAGTTCTAAGTTTACTATTACATGAGAGGGAGCACTTTAGTTTTTTTTAATCAAAATTACATCCGATATCTAAGCATCACCAAAAGTATTGTGCATAGAGCTACTTGGGTTTTCATCCAGGAGCAGGAAAGGACTCCACAGAAAGAATCTAAGGGGACAAAGAGGAACAACAAAGTTGCCATGTGGCACAGCTCATGAGCTACACTTCTTCACTATACAGTTACAGATAAGATGTACGACCAATGGTTAGGAAATGAGGACACTTCACAGGACATCTTAGAACAGGTGGCATCCTAGGTGATTCTTAATTAAAAAGGGTTTACCTAGGAGACAAGGCAGGAGAGCAGTATGGGAGAAACTAATAACATCAGCAAATCCCACCACAGTAAGTGATTCATGGGAGCGAATGAAATGACTCAGGGTAAATCCATAAAGCACTGGGCTGGAAGAAGGATGGAGAAGCCGAATATTTAAGATGTGAGCAGAGGAAGACAAACTCCGTGAGGACAGGAAAGGGCCACTGTGAAAGGCCAAGTGCAGCCCATGGATGGACTGCATTATAAAAGCAAAGAGTTACATGCAGTGTGTAGCTTTGCAAGGAAGTGATGGAGAATATCTTGATTGCCTGGGGCTAGGCGTGTGAATGCACAGGGACTGCTAATGGGTAGGAGGGTTTTTTCTGCAGTGATGAAGTTTTCTAAAACTGAGTGATGACAATGGTTGTGCAAGTCTGTAAACTTACTAAAATGCACTGAATTGTATACTCACATGAGTGAGTTTTATGGTATGTAAATTTTACCTCACTAAAGCTATTTTTTAAAAAATACACAAATAGAGAAAGAATGAGAACAAGAAAGAATGAGAGACTGAGGGAGAGCGAGAAAGAGAGAGAGAGACACTGTGAATCAAGACCTTCAACATGCCTTTGACGATGTTATCATGCCAGGCTCAGTGCAGTCCTTGGGAAGAAGTTTCAGCCACATTGTGGAGGGCTGAAGTACAACTAGAGGGCAAGGAAGTGGCCACAGCAAGAATGAGCTACTCTTTCAATAATTTAGAATGAGAGAGACTGGATAGTGGTTGGAGATGGGTGGAGGGTCGATTGAGAGTCAATGAAAGCTATTTTTAAGTTGGAGAATTGTTGAGCATATTTATAAACTGAGGGGAAGAACTGAAAAGATAGGAAGTAAAAGGTCTGTTTTTCTAGAGGAGAGAATCTTCCTGGAGTTTACTTGCATGGTATTGATTCTGCTTTCACCAAAATCATATGAGCAAGGTTGAAAGTATATGGTGAAGAGGAAAGAGAAATGATTCACCACTGTTCAATAGCTATAGGAGAAAAGATGGACTCTTGGATGGAGATGTCTCATTTTGGACTATCCCAGGTGGGGCTCTGTGGCTCCTTATCAGTGTCTCCAAAGTGTCAGAGAAACACTAATGTCTAGCCAGGGACCAAGTGCTCAGCATGTCCTGTCTGCCTATGGTTTGTACTATTATTTTCACAGGTAAATTAATACAGAAACCGTGATTTGATCTTATGGAGTCACTCCATTTTAAGGAGTTCTAAAAACCAATTGTACTACATCACACAACCTTTTTTTTACATCAAAAACTACTCAGGCAGCAATTTGACTACACATTCTAAGTAAACATTCTCAAAGTACTCAAATATTTATGAACACTAGTAACTAAGTATGTACTAATACAGCTCTTTGGAGAATCCCTTTATCCTCCAGATTTCTAAACCATCATGTTGGCACAATGGGTTCTAGGTAGATACTAATGGCAAACACTAAGTACTTAATGTGTGCCAGGCAAGGTTCTAAGAGTTTTATAAATGTAAATATATATACTGTAACCATCCCCATCTTATAGACGAGGTCACGAAGATAGATAAACTTTAATTAACATGTCCAATTTCACATAAATGACCCTGCCTAACTCTGGTATTTCTAAATAATCTATAACTGGTTTGCCCTAAGACATAGGCAGAATGTGGTTCTTGGAAGCTTTAGATCTCTGATTAAAGTTTAGCTAGGAAAAAAAAAGAAGTTTAGCTAGGCATGTATACCAGGTGAGGTGATGTGTTCAGGCTCTATGGCAGTGGCTCTCAACCAGGGATGATTTTGCCCCTCAATGGACATTTGTCAATGTCTGAGGAGGTTTCTGGTTGTCACAACTGGGGATGGGAAGGATATAGATAGGATGAGACTGGCATCTAGAGGGAAGGGGCCAGGAGAGTCCCTAAATATTATACAATACAAAGGAGAGTCCCCCCACAACAAAGAATTATTCACCCACAAATATAAACTGTATCAATGTGAGACACCCAACTCTAGAGTAGCTGGTCATCAGAAGACTCCAAAAATAAATAAATAAATAAATAAATAAATAAATAAATAAATAAATAAATAAAAATTTAAAAAAAATAAAAAATAATAAAAAAAGAAGACTCCAAAACCAGCTTCTGCCAGCCTGGCAACATACTGTTCACGTCCTTACAGAAGAAAAGCCACACTTCAACCTTCATGGCTCCTGCTCTCAGACAACAAGGAGCCTTGGTAGAAAACAAAACAGAAGACCATTATGGCCCTAGTTTGTAAAAACAACTTTTTATTACAAAAAATTCTCATCACATACAAAGTAAACAAAGTCATGAACTCCCATATACTTACGATCCAACCTCAACAAATACCAGTTCTCTGACATTCTTGTTCTGTCTGGAGCTCTACCCCCCTCACCTCGCATTTGATTATTGTTTAGTTACTTTAGGTATAATTTGCATACATTAGAACTGCTGTACAATTTTAATACACAATTTTGAATAATTATTTTTATTGTAAAATAAAGCAAAAATCTTTCCGTTGTAAGGTAAAATATGAATTCAAAGACAAATGTATGCATGGCTCCATGAATTATTATTAGGAAAATCCATTTGTATTATGTCCTCATTTTATTTTATTTTTTTATTTATTTATGATAGTCACACAGAGAGAGAGAGAGGCAGAGACACAGGCAGAGGGAGAAGCAGGCTCCACGCAGGGAGCCCGACGCGGGACTCGATCCCGGGTCTCCAGGATCGCGCCCTGGGCCAAAGGCAGGCGCTAAACCCCTGCGCCACCCAGGGATCCCTATGTCCTCATTTTAACAAGTGTCTTCTCTCACATGCTCCATCAGGTATGCTTTCCCTGATACCTAGCTTCTAAGTCAGTGTTTCTCAAACTTCAGGTTATGTTTCATTTGGGGGACTATGCACTGACTTTTTGTTTATGTGTGTGTTTGGGGACAAATGAAAGAGGAGAAAATAATGATCATAATGTACTGAATTTAATAAGGGTTAGTACTGGTTTGCACAAGGATACTCTAGAAGTACAATTTATTAAATAGTAAGCCCTGAAATAACTAGTATTTCTTACTATGATTGGTGGTAAAGAATAGTTCAAAATCATGAGAAGCAGAAGGTGCTGTGGTTAAATATGAAATACGTGTGCATGTTATATATGTGTACATGTGTATAAATATGCAACGTAAAATATATGTATGTGTGTACACACACACATCCAAGATTATAAAACTGTAGGCAAGGTGTTATTTAAACCTCTTTTGCTCTCAAAATCTGCATCTGTAAAATAGAGGTGGTAAAGATGTACATAATTGGTTTATTGTAAAGATTAAGTAAGATCGTGATTATATGCTGAGCCAACTCCTTGGTATTCAAGACACAATAGTTACTGCTATTATTTCAAAGAAATTAAGCATAATTGACACCTTGACTAGAGAGAAATCAAAGACTTAAAAGTACTAACTCAAACATAGGTCTCTAATTCATTTTAAGGAGACATCAACTGTTTACATCCTTTTAAAAAAATACTTGTTCTGCTTAACTGTGTTTTTTAAAGTTGCTTTATCACAATGAAAGGAGTGATTTTGACACCTTTTGGAAATGCTAATCGTGGCTATGAATACTTATCTGCTTAGAATTCACACCTATTAGGGGCTGTATCTAGGTGTATAAAACATCCATTCTATCAACACAGAAGTGTAAATCTAAATTGAGGCAAGCTGTGATAGCAGCTTGAATTTATACCCACAGCAATTTCAGCTCAGGAGACAGAGAGAGGAAAACTACCCGGGGCTACCTCCCTCAACACAATAAGCTTCTATTTGTTTTCATACAAATATATAATGGTTCTGATGAAACCCATACAACACAATGGTGGTGAGGGGTGGGAGGATCCTCAAACTGATTGCCCATGTGGAATAATCTGAAATGTACGTAAGGAAGGGTGGAGACTGAGCACAGAAGCATGTATGCCCATGTACCTCAGCCTTGGGGGCTGTCCACATGGTGCAAAGTGAGCCTAGGGCTACCAGACCATCTGATTTTCTGGTAGATGTTGGACCTACAGAGTTTTATAGGTCTCTCTGTTTTCAAACATTTCAAACTAATTAAACACACAATTTCAAAACATTTGTGTTGACCAAACAAAATGTGTCTACCATTTACATGCAACCCATCTTGAAATCTGATCAAAATGCACTTTTCCACTTAAGAACTTTGAAAAGCATAATTGGTCACTCTCTTGCTCCTGAATAAATAAACTCTGTATATTAGAAACACTTCAATATTTCTTCTCTTCAGACATATAAATTAGGGCACCTGGGTGGCTCAGTCAGTTAGGCATCTACCTTTAACTCAGGTCATATCCCGGGGTCCTCCCCGCTTAGCAGGGAGCCTGCTTCTCTCTCCCCCTCTGCTCTTCTCCTCCACTCAGGTTCACTCTCTATCTCAAATAAATAAATAAAATCATAAAAAAAAGAAACACAATTTCCGTACTGTACACTCAAAACTAATATAACATTGTATATTAACTGAATTAAAATTTTAAAAATGCAATGTCTTTAATTTTTGTTGTTGTTGTTATTGGGCACCTGGGTGACTCAGTCAATTAAGTGTCTGAATCTTGATTTTGGCTTAGGTCGTGATCTCGGAGTTGTGAGATCAAGCCCTGTGTTGGGCTCAGCAATGAGCATGGAACCTGCTTGAGATTCTCTCTCCTTCTACCTTTTCCCCCCTCACTGAGCATCCATGCATGCACTCTTTTCTCTCTCTCTAAAAAAAAAAAAAAAAAAATCTTTTCTTGGGGAAGTGTGAAAATGAAGGGAAGGATGCATGCATCAAAGGAGAAAATGTCTGTCATGCAGAAAATATCCCACTGCATTCAATGAAATGGTTCTCATACATCCACTAGAACTGATGTCTAAGAACCAAAACTTTGCAACCAAATACCAGAGGGTACCAAACACTGTGCCCACACGGAAGATACCTTGGCTCTGGGTACACAGGCTGCCTCAGGCCACAAGGTGCCTCTCTTCTCTACCCCAGCATGCTGTAAAGAGATTAGCATTTTCTATGCATGCCATTTGTGAAATTAATTAGGAAAGCATTTGTAACTATTGGCAGGAAAAGTTTGAAGACCGTAATGAAGATCATGAGGTACACCTAAGAGTTAACAAATTCCAGTATTCATTTCCCCACATGGGCTGATTTAGGGCATAGAACTGAATTTACCAAAAAAGCTACATGCTGGGGATCCCTGGGTGGCTCAGCGGTTTGGCGCCTGCCTTTGGCCCAGGGCGTGATCCTTGAGTCCTGGGATCAAGTCCCGCATCGGGCTCCCTGCATGGGGCCTGCTTCTCCCTCTGCCTGTGTCTCTGCCTCTCTCTCTCTCTCTCTATCGTGAATAAATAAATAAAATCTTAAAAAAAAAAAAGATATTACCCTAACATAAAATAAAGGTGGCTTAAAAAAAAAAAAAAAGCTACATGCAGATTTATAGGTAAAGGTCCAACTCTGAATACCAGTGCAGTTTCTTCGGCACCTAGAATTTTGTGTGAATACACTTAGGATAAATATGTTTCTAATAATGGACATTGTGGTTTCTAGTTTGTTTAAAGTACAAATTCTGCTTACAACCAGCTTCTCTTAAACCCTCCAGATAACGCACAACTATGTGGACATCTGAGGTTCCATTTCATTTTGTAGAACCAGAACAAGTTCCCTTCACCAGGGCTTCACATTCTGGAAAACAAAAAGATAGATTTCACGAGTACATACATACTTGACGTTTCCTAATATACTCAAAATTGAGGACATTAAAGAACTAGACAGACATGAAAAATTAGTGAAGAATGCCACTTCACCACGGGAACGGTGTGGAAGTGCTCAAGGTCTATCCAGTAAAGAGGGTCAGCCCCTTCTCACTTTCAGCTGCTGACCTTTTTGTTTTCATGTTGGCAACTCATTTTTTTTTAACACAGAATTGCTCTAACAAAACTTGCCGTAGACAAGATGTAGCCTGAAGGCCAGGAGTCTGAGGCTTCTGAATATACAGTTACAGGTGAGGAACAATAAGACAACAACAATAAAACTTCTTTTTCAAATAAAGATAAGCTCTCCCATGCGCACTTTCTGCTTTACCGTTTCCAAGCGCATCCCCACTGTACACCCAAAAGCCTGTCATGGTGCTTGGCGCACAGTAGACACTCAAAACAATATGTGCTGAATTAATGAACATCAGATTTAGGGCAGTAGTGCCACACTTGGCTTCATATCAGACCATCTGGGGGAGCTTTGCAAAAATGCTGATCCCCCAGTCCCACTGCATCATAATTTCCAGGCACCAGGCCCGTAATTGCTGCTGCTGCTGTTGCTGTTATTGTTGTTGTTGTTTTAAACTTTCCAAAGTAATTCTGCTGAAGAGTTATTGATGCATTCCAAAACGACTGGTGAGATCACAGTGAGCTTCCAAGTTCTAGCCCTAGGTGTCAGTACCAAATCTGAAAGGTGTCTTCACCTCTGCGGCTGTTTTAACATTTTTAATTTGGGTTCAGTGTCCCTGAATCTCCTCCTTTTGCCGGTTCTGCGATTCCTTATGAACAGGGAAGGAGGAGACAGAATGGAAAGTTCAGATTGCTCCCCCAACGCACAGGATGTTTCCAAGAAACCCCTGAGAAGATTCCACAAAAGCCTCAGCTAGAAACACATTAACAGTGAAGGAAGAATTTCTTTCAAGACTAATATTTCCCAGCTAGGAAGGCATGGGGGTCTGGAAGCCCAAAGAGAAGCAGCAAGCCTGAAGAGAAGGGCGGTTACCCAGAGTTCCCAGAAAGGTGGACTTGGGAAAGATTCCAGGAAGGAAGAAGGGACAGGCAGCCTGACAGGAAGGGACACACAGAGACAACCTGGAAGAATGAACCATCTTAGCCCGTCCTTCCAAGTATTGTTCATTCTCACCCACTTCCCAAGTCATTGGCTCTGTGAAGACTCTGGGAGATAATTGCAGGACACCTGTGGAGGACGAAAGAGGGTTTGCACTTCAAACAAACAGACGTAAATTGAATTATAAAACTATAGGAAGCAGGTTTTCTTGTTGAGTAAGAGCTTGTGGGTTGCAATTCCAACTTCCTTTTTTTTTTTTTTTTTTTTTTTTTTTTAATGATAGTCACACAGAGAGAGAGAGAGAGAGAGAGGCAGAGACACAGGCAGAGGGAGAAGCAGGCTCCATGCACGGGGAGCCCGACGTGGGATTCGATCCCGGGTCTCCAGGATCGTGCCCTGGGCCAAAGGCAGGCGCTAAACCGCTGCACCACCCAGGGATTCCAACTTCTAACACCCCACTACAGGAAGGCTTTTTATACAAACTTGGGGTGATACTTAGTTGAAAGAATGCTGCGCAGATTAATTAATAACTCTTTGTGAAACACTTTGGTGGGTGCAATGAGAATGCTCTTTATTTTGGTTACATCATCTACTACTTTTACAGTTTGAAAGCAGAATGATTAAAGTTTGATCACAAGCTAAGAAAGCCGAGAATGCTGAACTTCACTTAAAATTCTCTCCCTGTGTATCCCTCCTGAGCCCAATTACTTCCAGGGTCAGACATCTATTTTATGTAGCAAAACTGGTGCGTGGAAACATATAAAATAGATTCCGATTTATCGTAATAAAAATCTTCCCATTTAATGTTCATTTTGGAGACAATCTATGTTATTGGAGCACATATATTTGAATAATGTTTATTATCATGTGGGCATTCTGAAAACTTAAGTGTTTTATAATATAAAGGGGATATGGACATTCATGTAGGCGGCATGTATTTTTTTGTGAAATGCTCCTCCCTGAGGCAGAAATGGAGGAAAGAAATCAAAAACAAAGCTGCTGGCTCTATGGGGAGTAGTAACTAAAAGCCTGGAAATTGCTGAAGATTTGCAGCTGCAACCCAAGCCCTCTCTTCACCAGAGTCTAGGCTGATACTGAGTTCAGGTATACACCGCCTAGCTATAACCAGTATGCACAGCTTTGCCCATTCTGATTGGGCAGTACCATGCCCCTTCGTAAATATTCTGAATACCACCTTGGCTGCCCTACAAAAAGTAGTTTAGTGGGCTTTTCATATTATGCAGAACTATATAAATGGTCTTTTTCTAACATTTTAAAAAGAAAGCCCAACACTAATTCCATCCAACATGTGCTATGATATTTTCTTCTCAGCACATGGTGTCCCATGGACACAGGCCTGATATAAATGAGAGCATATCTAGCACATGATGAATGATGAGATTCAACTATTTAGAGTGCACTTCTGGGCAGAAGTGTCACTCTGAAATTTCAGGATTCGATTTATTACAAGTATTTAGTGCCAAATACTAGTGCTAAAATGTTTCTCTTAAAGTACTAAAAGGCAAATGCTGATAGTAATTCCTGCCATTGACTATCATGTGCTTGGCATTGAGTTCATTTAATCCTCAAAAGGGCCCTATGAGGGAAGTGCTATGATTCCTGCCACCTACGGAGAAGCAAAGGAAGGTGTAGAGGAGGGAAGTAAGCTGTCCACCATCACCTAGCTTATGAAGAGTGGTCTGGAGTCTACCCCAATGCAATTTTAGGGCTCTATTTCCACTTCCTGGAATATCCACAGGCCCCCTTCACCAGCTTAAAACATCAGATCCTTCTGGGATAGAACAACAACAGCAAAATAACAATTTAATACAGTATCATCTAGGCAGTCCCTACACAGATATCTCTACCATGGAGTTCTGGCGCTGCTCTTTTGTTAGATACTGGTGATCATTTCTTCTTATTTGTACATTTGAGTTCACTGACATGTTTGTACTTTCTTGCTCCTTTGAGCCTCTGAGGAGGTGCTAGAGTGGGTAGGTGAATAAAGAGGATTGCAAGCGAGTAGGATAGAAACAATATGTTGGTACAAAGTCAAGTCCTCTACTATGTCTAAATGTAAAGGAATTATTTCCCATTTCCACATTGTATTTGTTCAGAAAGAGGGCTCCATTTACTAAGAAGACGTGATAGAATGACCTGGTAGAGAGCCTTCCAGAAAAGCACACATAAAATCCAGACCTGCATGACCTGTCATGCAGCACATTCTATTAGGGAAGCTGGGCTTCTTCAAGGTTACCACTCCAGGGGACAATGTTTCTAAGAACTAGGAAAGTGCATTGTTAGCAAAACACTTCTCTCTTCCAGGGCTGGCAGCCATCCATGTTCGAAGAAGCATGCACTTGAAATAAAAAGCCAACCTCTTCGCAAACACTCTAATTCCTCTATGGTTTCTATTTTTGTTTATACTTTTTCCCAAGATTTTCATAGATTCTTCTCAATGTCTTTCAATAAAAAGGGGTGGGGAACATGGAAAAGTGTGAACCAACAAATTGCAAGAAATGGTTTTAGATTCTCAAGTTTAGGGGATTTCCTTCATGTACTGCTTAACAGTTCACAGTTCTCTTTCTACCATAGAGTTTACATGAACACTGACTTGGTTATAAATGATGTTATCAGTCTGACTTTGGTTCTCAGCATGTTTCCTGTACTGTTACTTTCTTTATGTATGTCCTGTTTCTCCAAGCAGATGGTCAATGAAGTCTGATGAACATTTACTACATGCCACATTCTATACTAAGTGCTTTCCATGGATTCCATCAATTCATCTTCACACAAACAAATAGAGTAAGCTACTCTTATGTTGCAGAATTCGAGTTTGAGTTCTGAGGAATCCAAGCTTGGGAGATGAAGCAATTTGTATATGGCTAATTAAGTGACACAGCTGGGGAAGATCTCAACAGCTCTATCTCCCTCTCCTTATACACTGTGTCCTAGCCGTTACAGACTTTCTGCTACTTCCCTCTACCCAAACGACACTGTTAATCCAAAGTTAACCAGGATGCAAAGAAGAAGTGATACAGCCAAGTGGTATCACTGAATCAAGCAATATTAAGTGATAATTTGTCTATTCTATGTGTGTGTATATATACTCATATACATACACTGATATACATACACACATGATGATAATGTTATTTATATGTTTGCAATCATAATATACAGATTATTCTGTATTTTTCCATTGAAAATATTCCAAATTTTTGGTCTCAATACAATAATACAAATCCATTGTGTAAAATATAACATATAGCAAGCAAAAAAGAAAAATAATCAAACATTATCAAAAATGTCACAAGATAGATAAAAGCACTGGCAGAAACTTAAAAGTTAGAGTATCAACTGTCAGTGAAACAAAAAGAACTTTTATACCTTGACTGTTGAAATATAAGTTCAGATTAATCACTTTGGACAAAAATGTCTATTATTTGCTAAATGAAGGCACAGACATTTGTCTTCTAGGTATAGACACTGGAAAAATTATTGTACATGTGTACTATTTAACATGTCCAAAAATAAACCTAGCAGCATTACAGATAATATCAAAAATATAAAATAAACCAAAGTCCTTCAACAAGTATTCAGTCAAAGCACAAAGAATTGGTAGAAGTATAGTTTTACATACCCACATAATTGAATCTCAAAATACATTAAATGAAAAAACACACTGCAGAAGAATAGAGTATAATACCATCTACATGAAATTCAAAAAAATAAAAATAAAACTTAGTTGTACAGAGTAACCAGACTACATAGCAATGTTGAAACAAAAAGCAGGAAAATGATAAATGTAAAACTCAAATGGTGCCAACCTCTACAATAAAAAGAGAGACAGAAATAGAGGAAAAACAGAGAGCAGCCTTCAAAGCCACTGATAATATGCTATTTCATAAGTTGTGTAGTGGACTCATGAGAGTTTATTTTATTGCCCTTTATAAAGTACGTACGTGCAACATGTATTCTTTTGTATGCATGAAACATTTCACTAAAAACAAATATTAGATTGTTTTTTCTCTAAATTCTATAAAGCTGGAGATTAGAACAAAGAGTACAGGTAGATTATGATGGTAAATTGGTTTCACTGTACACATCAACTCTCACCACTTGGTTGTAGCTTTCTGTACAACTATGTGAAAAAGGATACTCGGATCAAATCTGAGTTCTGCTGAAAGTAGACCCGTGCCTGACTGCCAATGTCTGCTATGAGTGCAGGAAGAAGCCAGTGACTTGACTGCCATGTGTTTCGCTATTGCTGTTGTGTGACACAGGAATTATGACTGTAACTGTGGGATCTTTTCCAGCCTACTTTGGGACAAGGAGGGACTTAAGCACTAAAATATGTATTTCATCCTATAAATAAGAGAACCAACCAAGACTTTGGAAAATGATGTACTTAAATAATTTGTGATTTAGAAAAATTAAGCCGGGGTCACTTGCAAAACCGAAAGAAGATAAATCAGGCCATTAAAATAGTGGATTACTGTCAGGGAGATTTTTCAAAACCCTTGTTTTTGCTCTACCCACGCAAAAGCTGAGACTTGGGAATGTACGTATTTGAAAAGTTCTTAATGTAATTCTTCTCCACGCAGCTATTTGAAAATCACTAAGTAAGTTATTAAATACTCAGCAAAAATGCCCTAAGTAGTATATCACGATGACTCAGAAACGCTAAGTATCATCTGACATGACTCAGCAGTGATACACAGTCTTGACTGTAGCTATGGGTGTAAATTAATTAGATACATTGTTTCAACGTTGTTTAATACAGTCACTAATTTTGATCCTATTTATTCTTTTCTACCTGTACAGCTGAAAAGGTTCTTTTATGACTTCATATTTTCTTTAAATATAAAAAGTACTGGTTAATAAATTTTCTGTTTTTTTCTTTTAAAAAGTTAAGAATGACAGCTGCCCAAATATACCTAACAGTTAAAAAACACAGTGTGTTAAATTTCAAAGTATTCAACAGGCAGAAAGTAAATGAAATGTGTGGAAAACTGAGACACAAGTAATCAAGATAGAAGAGAATACGAGAACATGCAGGCATTCAAGGAGACAGCATGACAAGAAAAAATAAGGCTGAAAACCAGCATATAATTTATTACTTAGCAATGATAATCTCTGCTGGTAACAGATCTTCTGAGATCACTTCACAAATGATGTAGCCAAGCTAAGGCTTTTGGATTCAATGCTCCAGATAACATGCTACTGATGACACTTATCACAGTTTTCCTACAAAAAGGGGGTTAAAGTGAAAACACTCGGAGATTCAAAATGGAGAAAGATAAAAATATGCATTTGTAAAAACATGAATTAATACTTATAGTAAAATACTTTCCAAGTAAAATGATACAAACTAATTGTGGCCAGGAAGTAACACAACTAGATCTTCAATATTATTTTCTAATTTCACCTAGAAGATATTAACATTTATATTTTATACGCAGATATTAATTTATGTCCGCCCCCAAAAAAAACCTAAGGAACACTTTGATCATAGCAACTGCACAAACATGACCATTACATAATCAAACCTGTAAGTACCTCCATGATGGACTTCACAAAGACCTCACAGCCTCACATTTTATCTTGAGACCATAGAAATGCCAAAGCTGAGCAGAAAAATGGAGACAGGATAGGAATAGGAAATAAAACTGACAAAGTAGCAATTTGGTAACCATCTAATCAACTAGTTAAGAGTTTTTCCTGTGGGCAGAAGCATGGGTGGCTCACTCAGTTAAGTGACTGATTGTGGCTAAGGTCAAGATCTCAGGGTTCTGGGATGGGCCCCCCACCCCATTGCTGGGCTCCCACTCAGCAGGGAGTCTGCTTGTCCATCTGTGCTTCTCCCTGCTATTCTCTCCCTCTCTCTGTCTCTCTCTCTCTCAAATAGGTTAATAAAATCTTTAAAAACAAAAAGTTTTTCCACTGGAAATGAAGGTCAAGTACAAAGACCTCTAAAAGAACACATAAAAAAAATTATTACTTCTTTGCGAGTGGTTTTTAATCATATTTGACTGACAAGTTCAAGTTAAACTTTCAATTTGCAATGGTGGAATTTGTAGTCATTGAGGATAAATTAATCAGAAACTACGAATGCAAGAGTCAGAAAGAACATGGACTGATTTTTCTATATTGATCAGAGACCACAGGCAGAAAATAAATTGGGAAAGGTGACATGGGAGGTCAAGCTGGCATTGAAAGGTGAAAAGCATTATTAGAATGTCTTCTCAATAAATTATGATGTGAATTTACAACCTTATGATATAACAATATATAGTGAATGGCTCAAGAATATTATATAACTGACTTTGAGAAACTTTTAAGTTTAAAAGAGCCTTTATTCATCCTCAGATCGTATTATCAAACTCTTCACTGAACACACGTAAAAATGTTCTGCTTTTAAGTAGTATTTACAATATAGTTTTATGAGCACTCAAAATTATTTAATGATGCATAAATATCTTCTTTTTATCCAAGCACTTTTATTTATCAGTACATAAACTTTCTAAGGTTTACAGTACTGAATATAACAGGACCATCTCCTACTCTAAAATAAAGACTGTATGAACGCTTCTGGAAAGACATGGCCTTAACCATCTCCTTCAAAATCCTTTATGCTGCTTATTTAAAAAGCCAATTATAGAGCCCCTTCCACCCTTAGATTAACTGAATGAGAATATCAGTGTGAAATCGAGGAATCTACATTTTATAGATATAGCCTAGGTGATTCACTGGTACAGTGAAGTTGAGAAGTAATGGGAAAATCTTTAAAAATAATTTTGAGGTACAGAACAAGAAATCTTCAAAAAACTGACATCATTATTCCAAAACAACATATGCGATTATAACAAAAGTTCCAGGAGGTAGTTGTAGGGATGTGTGCTCTGCAGGGCTACAGTTCCAAATACCCACTAGTTAATTCACAGCAATTAGCTGCTATTATCCCAATTTGAAATTAGAATGTCTATCATTTGCTTTAAAATTTTTCAAAATAGAAAGCTATCCTTTAAATTTCTCTAATCTCTGATGGGATGCCTATTTAGGATCTTCAATCCCGTCAAAATAATTTTCTGAATGAATCTATGTATGCTAATTGACCACTCCCATACTCAACCTTTAGGGCTCTGTGAAAATTATCCTTTTGGAACCCCCATTACTCTCTTTAATATTTTAATAACTCTAAATCTACTTGGTATCAGTTTTATCAAATTCAAATTCCAGCACATCTGAAGTGTCTGTAAAATCTCATCTGTCTATTCACAAGCATTAATGTACGCATTTTATTTATACATTCTCAGATCCAGTAACTGCCTTAATTTAGACTACAAGTTCATTAAGGTTAAGGGAAAGGACTTTAATTTAAATTGCATTATAAGGACAACTTCTTGATCTTTTTCCTAACAAACATACAGAATTCATAAATATGAAACTCACTTTCTTAGGGCTACTCTGATATTCTGTAATAAGAAAAAAATGATATAAATTTGGTGAGTTGCTACTAAAAAATGCTGTGATAATTTTTTTTAAATGTGACCATTTAGATCATATCAATAAAGCTATCTTGATTATAGTAGCCTATACTTTATGTACCATCCTTGGGAGATAAAAGGCAGAGTTGAGAACTGGGTCCAATCTCTACTGTTAATCAAACTACACCATCTCTTAATAACTCTTGATCGACTGATTGATATTTTTATTTTTTAAAGTAGGCTCCACATCCAGTGTAGAGCCCAACACAAGGCTTGAACTCATGACCCAGAGATCTAGACCTGAGTGGAGATCAAGTCAGATGCTTAACCAACTGAGTCACCCAGGCACCCCTCTTAAGTAACTTTTTAAAGTTCCTGATTTGGACAATACCTGGGTAGCTCAGTCGGTTAAACGTCTGACTTTTGATTTTTGCTCAGATCGTGATCTCAGGATTGTGAGATCCAGCTCTGTGTTGGGTTCTGCAATGGGTGTGGAGCCTACTTAAGATTCTCTATCTCGGGGCACCTGGGTGGCTCAGTGGTTGAGCATTTGCCTTCGGCTTAAGTCATGATCCTGGGGCCCTGGGATCGAGTCCCACATGGGCTCCCCTCAAGGATCCTGTTTCTCCCTCTGCTGATGTCTCTGTCTCACTCCGTGCCTCTCATGAATAAACAAATAAATAAAATCTTTAAAAAAATTTAAAAAGATTCTCTCTCCGCCCCCCCCAAAATAAAAATAAAGTTCTAGATTTGGTTTCATTTCTTGAAACTTTAAAACAGTCAATAAATACCCACATTCACAAGAACTCAAATTAATTTTTTAAATTCCACTTACTTTTCTTTCATTTTATTTATTAAATTTTGATTTAGTACAATTATTTTTCAATTTCTTTTTCTCTTACTACCACTTTTCTGCACTTCACTCTTTGCCCCTTTATGCATATCACACTATCATTTCTATTCCACTTATTCCAGGTTAACAAACCAATAGAACGGTCTCTTTCCATAGCTTCCCTTTTTTTATTAATTCAACTATTTAGGGATCCCTGGGTGGCGCAGCAGTTTGGCGCCTGCCTTTGGCCCAGGGCCCGATCCTGGAGTCCTGAGATCGAATCCCACGTCGGGCTCCCGGTGCATGGAGCCTGCTTCTCCCTCTGCCTGTGTCTCTGCCTCTCTCTCCCTCTCTCTGTGTGACTATCATAAATAAATAAAAATTAAAAAAAAAAATTCAACTATTTAATATATATACATTCATACAAACAAATTAATACACAAATATACCGTATACCTAAAGTGTCAATGATTTACAAAATCTACAGTTGGCCCTTGAAGAACATGGGTTTCAACTATGCAGATCCATTTATATGCAATTTTTGGATAAATATAATTTAGTATTGTACATGTATTTTCTCTTATAATTAATTTTTTTCTAGCCTTACTTTACTTTAAGAATACAGTACATAATACATATACACAGTATGTGTTAACTGACTATTTACGTTATCATCAAGGATTCTGCTCAACAGTAGCCTATTAGTAATTAAATTTGGGGGGAGTCGAAACTTATATGCAGATTTTTAACTGTGTGGATGGGCGCAGCACCCCTAACCCCATATTGTTTACAGTCAAGTACATAATATACTATAGGTAGATGCATTGACATGTATCCAACCTTTGTTAAACTCTTAGACAGAGACACGGACACACACACATTATTTCACTTATAGGAACAGATTCTCAGAAATGAAAATATATGTAATATATCATTTTTATTTATTTATTTTTTATTTATTTAATTTAAACACATTTGCCAACATAAACTATAACACACAGTGCTCATCACATTGCTTGCCTTCCTTAATAGATAATTTTTAAAATCGTAGCATCAGATTGGTTTACTGAAAGGATGAAACAGTTTTTATTTCTACTTGACAAGCAAATGCCATCACTTTTTCACTTTTGCCATGACTTCATGAAGTTTAAGCATCCTTTTATATATTTGCTAGCTCCCTGGTTTTACTTTTTTATGAATTACCTATTTGTTTCTTTATTCCTTTTTCTACTGAGCTATTATATAGAAATAGAATTAACAAATGCTAAGAATAAGAAATCTTTGTATATTATTTATATTAACTTTGCCTGCCATCTACTTGCAAAGTTTCTTCAACATATTTTCTACTGACTCTCTCTGTGCTAATACTTTCTATGTAATAGTTTTCTATGTAATAATTTTTGGGTTTTACATAGACAGTATATCTATATTTTCTTTATATTTTCTCAGTTGCAATCTTTTTTTAAAAAATATTTTATTTATTTATTTAATCATGAGAGACAAAGACTGACAGAGAGAGAGAGAGAGAGAGAGAGAGAGAGGGGCAGAGACACAGGCAGAGGGAGAAGCAGGCTCCATGCAGGGAGCCCGACGTGGGACTCCATCCCGGGTCTCCAGGATCACACCCTGGGCTGAAGGCGGCGCTAAACCGCTAAGCCACCTGGGCTGCCCTCTCAGTTGCAATCTTAAGAATTTTTTTCCCACTATTAAATATACAGCTTCTTAAATGTCCTCCTAAGATTGTCTTCATATTTAAATCCTTCACTATACAGAGTTTATTTTAATATATACACTGTAAGGTAAGGGCCCAATCTCAAACTTTATCCCAGATGGATAGCCATTCGTGCCAACACCACTTCTTAAATGAATCATCTATTTACCACTAAATTGAAATGCCATCTTTAGTATATATTAAATTCTCACATATACTAGGATCCATTTCTAGATTCTATATTCTAGTATGCCAATCTGTCTCTTCTTATGCCAAATCATGTAGATTAGGTTATAGTACGTTTGTAGATATAATGGTGATCACAGGCATCCTTGTAAATTTTTTTTTTATTTTAATCTTAGTGGCTAGCCATTTAAACTAGTACATGTTGGTTTTAATAGTTTTTAATATAGAGCCTTTATCCTATCTAAACATTTATATTTCTATTTTATCTACATATCAAACAAGGAATAGCAGCTGACCCTTATTAGATGGTTTTTCAGTATGTATTTACTATGGTCATATGGTTTTTCCAAACTAATTTGTTGACCTTTATGACACAATTAAATAGTCTTATATTCCTGGAATAAACCTTCCTTGGTCAGAGTTATCTTCTTAATACATTCCTGAATTCTGTTAATATTTTAGTTAGAATTTTACCTTTTTAAGTTAGAATTATCTTTCCTAAAATCACATGTATATTGGGCATTTCCTTCTTATATAGCGTATCATTCTGACATTACAATTATGTAGCCTTCGTAATATAAATTACTGAACTTTCAATATTTTTCTAGGACATTCACTAGGGATAGACAATTGTACACATTTACGGTCTTGCTCAGGGATGTGATAACTCTTCCACCTGGACATAATATAGTCTCAAGGGACCTAAACAATGTGGACATTCTGAACAACATGATATTATATTAATAACAGCATGTTAATCAGACCAAATGAGCAAAATATGGCAGGGTTATTAGAGGTCTTGATGCATGTATTACAGAAAGTGGGAGGAAAAACCCTACCTACATCCAGTGGTTGGTCTCATAGCTGAACTTCTTTTATTTTTATAGGTCCAGTGTATAGAGCATGTGAGGACATTTCCACCAAAGTAAAGGACAGATTACTGCATTGTCAAATCTTCCCCCACCAGTTAGCTCTCTTTCTCCTCTAAACAATTCTCTGACTTGTTACCCAGATGATACATAGAATTCCAGTTTTCAGTGGGCCCAGAGCCAGAAAAGACTACAGCAGACAAGGACATGAGTGCAAGCAGCCCTTCACCTAGGGCCATATGACCTGGCAGATGCTATGGCTTTAGCACTATCAGTGGTGGGTAAATGCATTATAAAGTTTCTGGCAAGTCCCAGTAAGAGAATCATAACATATCCCCTCAGGGTCCTGGAGCAAGGACATGCCTTCTGCAGTGGAAAATTATACACACCATTTGAAAAACAGCTCCCAGAGAGCTATTGTGCCCTGGTAAAGAGAGATGCCTCATCATGGGACATTAGATAATCATTCTGATATAACTGCCAATCATAACCTGGTTCAGACAGGCCCATCAAGTCACATGGTCAGGCAGGCACAGCAGAAATCCATCATAACATGGAGGTGGTTATTTCTGGGATGAAGCATGAGGAGGGCCAGACTGGCCAGCTGTGCATGCGTGAGCATGTCAAAAATAAACCACATCTCCAACCAGAGGAAACTCTGAAAGACAGCCATGAAGGGAAATATTCAGAATGGGCAGAGCATCCATTTTCTTTAAAAGAGAAGTATCCCAAGGTATGAATAAACCCAGAGTGAAAGGCAGGGGTTAATAACTTGGCTAGTTGGTTAGGAGACTAAAATAGGAAAGAATAGTAGACCAGGAACTGAGTGACCCGTGGAACACAAATGTGAAAAGAAATACAAGAGTGGCTACAAAAGGTGAAGATGTTGATATTATAGGTATTACACCCCAGAGAAGTACCCAATAGCCTAGGTAGGCAGAAGAGCTCACCAGTTACCAGCAAGCTTTTGTCATCAACTACCACAACGCTGGCACAGTCGGTGCAGAAATGGGGCAGCAGCACAGATGGAGGCCACAGATGGGGCCCAAAAACACAGTCTCCCCACTCACCAAAGCTATGCCAATCACTAGCAAGAGATCAACACTGAGCTCCAAATCTGGCCATGTCCATAAAGAAGCAACAAGCAACCTGGCAATAATTTGATTACATCGGACTCCCTCCAACCTGGAAGGTACAAAAATTCATCTTGATGGAAACTGATCTATATTCCAGGTCTAGGTTTGCCTCTTTTGCTCATGGGTCTTAACTAGCACCATTATATAAAGGCTTATAGAGCATCTGAATCATTTAACATGAGATCACCCATAATATCACATCAGATTAAAAACCCTACTTTACAGCAATGGAGATGCAAAAGTGGGCACAGCTGGCACATGTGCCACTTGACACACTTTATCCTACTAAGAAGCCCTCGGCCCCATAAAGTGCTATAATGATCAGTTTCCTTAATAGACTTAATTTCTTAGAGAAGTTTTAAGTTCACAGCAACACTGAAAAGAAAATATAGAGATTTCCCATGTACCTCTGCCTCTATACTCACACAGCCACCCTATCAACATCTCACACCAGAGGGTAAAGTGGTTAAAATCAACAAACCCAAACTGTCACATCATTATCACCCAAAGTCCATAGTTTACCTTGATGTTCACTCTTCTTTTTTAAAGATTTTATTTATTTCAGAGAGAAAGAAAGAGAGAGTGAGAGAGAGTACAGGCAGGGGGAGCAGCAGAGAGAAAAGGAGAAGCAAATTCCCTGCTGAGCAGGGAGTCCGATATGGAGCTTGATCCCAGGACCCTGAGATCATGACCTAAGCTGAAGTGAGACACTTAACTGACTGAGCCACCCAGGCACCCCACCTTGGGGTTCACTCTTGGTGTACATTCTATGAGTTTTGGCAAATATTTAATGACATGGATCCACCATCACAGTATCACACCCAATAGTCTGACTGCCCTAAAAATTCTGTGTTAAGCCTATTTATCTCTCCCTTCCCTTAACCACCCTTAAAAATCTACTTACTGAGACACCTGGGTAGCTCAGTGGTTCAGCGTCTGTCTTTGGCTCAGGGCATGATCCCGGGGTCCCAGAATCGAGTCCCACATCTGGCTTCCTACATGGAGACTGCTTCTCCTTCTGCCTATGTTTCTGCCCCTCTGTGTGTGTGTGTGTTTCCTGAATAAATAAATAAAATCTTTAAAAAAATCTAATGTCTCCACAGTTTTGTCTCTCCTGGAATGTCAAATAATTAGAATCAGAGAATACAGCCTTCTCAGATTGGCTTCTTTCACTTTGTAGTATGCATTTAAAGTTCCTCCAAGTCTTTTCATGACATGAAATAGCTCATTTCTTTTTAGAACTGAATAATATTCCACCGACTATATATATATATATATATATATATATATATATATATATATAAAATATTCCACCGACAATTCACTTATCCATTTACCTAACCAAAGGACATCTTAGCTCCCTCCGTATTTTGGCAATCATGAATAAAGTTGCCATAAATGTCTGTAAGTTTCTGTGTAAGTTTTATTTATTTATTCTGTGTAAGTTTTAACCTCCTCTGGGCAAATACCATATAGCACAACTGCGGGATCATATGGTACAAGTGTATTTACTTTTCTAATAAACTGACAACCACCTATCAAGGTGACTGTACCATTTGGCATTCCCACCAGGAATGAATGAGAGTTAATGTTGTTACATCCTCACCAGTACTCGGTGTTATCAGTGTCCTGGATTTTGACTATTCTAATACATGCATAATGGTATCCCATGGTTATTTATTTATTTATTTATTTTTGCTCCTGATGATATGTAATGTAGAACATCTCTTTATTTAATTATTTGCCATCTGTATATCTCCCTTGGTGAGATGTCTATTAAGATCTTTGGCTCATTTTTCAATCAGATTGTTCATTTTCTTATTATTGAATTTTAAGTGTTCTTTGTATTTTAGATGACAGTCTTTTATCAGACAGGCTTTCTGTAAATGTTTTCTCCCAGTCTGTGGCTTTCGTCTAATTATTTTGAGTATGTTTTCAGGTGTTTATTGGC
This sequence comes from Canis aureus, assembly GCF_053574225.1. Lineage (NCBI taxonomy): Eukaryota > Metazoa > Chordata > Mammalia > Carnivora > Canidae > Canis > Canis aureus. The sequence goes on along the minus strand of NC_135629.1, from coordinate 18,818,025 downwards.
CATTTGTATGTCTTCTTTAGAGAAGTCTCTCCTCAAATCCTTTCCCCATGTTTTAATTAGGTTGTTTCTTTGTCATTTCATTGTAAGAGTTCTTACATTCTCCAGAATCTTTTATTTTTTACAAATATTTTACCCATTCTGTCAGTTGCCTTTTCACTCTTTTTATGGTATCCTCAAAAAACACAAAGGTCTTTAATTCTGACGAAGTACAATTTGTCTCTTTTCTTGAATGCCATAGCTAAGAAGCCACTGCCTAATCCAAAGTATGAAGACTTGCACATAAGTGTTCTTCTAAATGTTTTGTAGCTTTAGCTCTTATGCTAGGCCTAGATGATCTATTTTAAAATAATGTGTTGCACAGTGTGAGGTGGTAGTCTTATTTTGCATATGCATACTCAATTGTCCAAGCATTGTAATGGCATTCCGAAGGCACAGGAAGCATCAAATTGTAGAAGATTCTCTGAAAGAATGGGGCATCATGCTCCAGGACACATCCTAAATTAATGACCATTATGTATGGAGATGTGCCCTTAACTGGTAAAATATGTAAGTTTTAGAGTAGAAGTGGCTTCACCTACGACCCCCACTGCCTCACATAGAAAACATCTTTTTTTCTCTTTGCTGAAACTCAGAATTTAAGAATTTTTGTTTCTAGAAAGATTTCTACCTGACATAGGCAGAGTCCCACTGAACTTTAAAGTTCCATCTTTTCACTTCAGATCCCTCACATGCCAGAAGATCAACAAAGAAAGAAGAGAAACACCTGCCAAAGAGAATCTAGAATGGGTACAAAAGAGACAAAAAGTCTCATGTACATACATATAGTCTTTTAAATTTATTATCAATATAATAAAATACATATTTTTATCTGAAAACCAGATGTAGAGGTGAAGAATATATTTTATCCTATGAATTGTCTGCTGTAAGTTTCTCCAAGAGACCAAGAAGAATCTAGAGAAGATGTTTCAAAAACCTACCACACAAAGTGAGTTTTTGTGTCCCATACAAGAGGTGAACTACAGTCGTGCCCTTTAGAAGGAGGCACTCATTATCCCAGTGGCTGGAAGTACAGGTGCCTGAGACCCCCTACAGCAAGGGCCTTCAACTACAGAAAATCACCTTTCTCAAAGTTGTTATCTCTTTCCCTAGGGACAACCTACAGGCAATCACTGCTGTTTGCATGGTATATAAAGGACTAGTCTCTTGCCTTAAAGAAAGGCAAACCCTAAGGTCCATTCCAGGCCAGACCTCACCAGAGGATGGACTGAGGCTGTGGATATGCCTGCAGCACAAGTGATCTTGTCCCTTGGCTCAATCCTATTTCCTTTGTTCTCTCACAGGACTTGATCCTGAAAGCACTCCTCCAAGAAGTTGCCTATAAGCAGAACTGGGTCTCAGAGTCATTCTCCCAAGGAAGATAATCTAAGTAACATCTTCCAGCTTTAGGAGTACATTTTTGCAACACACCTCAACAACTGTTAGTGGCATGTACATGTATCCCTGTGCCATATGTTTAAAATGATGACCTGTGGCATGCAGAGCCCTCCTGTGAATATTTCTTTTAATCAGATATGTATCATTTTCAAGGATTTGAAGAAAATAGCATATAGATGATTCACATAGTCTTTGGTATATTGGACTTGTATTTGAGTCTTTGGCTATGTACTGTGATTTGACCTTGGGCATATTACTTAACATCTTATATCTTATTTTATCTACAACATGGGATTTATAATAGTAACTTCATTCAGGGGGCTACCTTAAAAGCTAAACACCCTAAGGCATAGAAAAGTATTAAGCACAGAGGCTCAGTGAACATTAGCCATTATTTTCATAATTAATGAAATAATTACTAAGGAAAAAATATACAAAATTGGATTTAAATACAAAGTTTCCTAGTTTACACTGGACCTCAGATTCCTTAACAGCAAAAATGAAACAGTAGATGAAAAGTTGCTAAGCTGTCTTTCTGTTGGAAAAAGCCGTGATTCTTTAAGGGCAGGGAACCAAATGATTTGCATTAGTTGGTTTTATGGTATTAACGATCCCTAAGATGTTGATGATTCCTCCACAGCAAAGGGGAAGCACTGGCCACCCCTGCTCCTTTGGGGCCTCATTAGAGCCTTGCTCCTCAGCAGCTCGGAAGATTCCTCGTCATCAGGGAGCTTTGGCATGTGGCAGTGGCTGTGTACCTTGTGACTTATACAGCCTACCTCTACCAGCAGGGAGCTTTGTGGCTGGCAGTAAGTCCTGACAGAATTGAAGGGTAAACATAGAAGATTAAAATAATCTAAGACACCCACAACCAACCTAAATTTAAAAAAATAGCAACTCTGAGCAATATTTTAGTGCTTGTGCATTGCTCAAAGGAGAAAAAGAGGAAAGAAAGAAAAAAAATATCCTGCCTCCTTAAAAGAAATGAAGGCATGACCCTCCTGCTTGATTTAATGTTGTTACTTCTGATCATGCTAGGCAACTACTTAATACAATAATATACAGATTTAGTGGCTTCCTAAAGGGTATTTCAGTGGCCCCTAGTCAGAACAACGGAGTCTCAATTATGATGAAATCTAATGTCTGAGATACTGGGGTACTGGTAATATCCCCATGTCCAGAATATGCATCTCTAAGGCAAGTGAGATCATGTATCATTCATTCAACAGGTGGCAATTCAACAGGTATTTTAAGTTTACAATCACCTCAATGGACTGGATGACCATCAATGACATCAATATACAATGTCAGCACTCCTCAGGCTCTAAAGCCAGACAACCCCGGGAATTCATTGGCTAGATACTAGCAGATACATCAGTGCACTCTTTCAAGCATTAGTTCCTCCTCTAAAATAAGAATTTAATAATAACACCCAGCTCTTGAGGACCAGATGAGCTAATACCTATAGAGCCCTGAATGCAGGCTGACTGACTGATAAGGGTTACTTCTCATTCTGAATGATGTTATTAGGGATGGTAACCTCAAAAGAGGGTAGATTTAATTATATATTCCTTAGACGCTATATTAGCCTATAAATGCCTTTAAAACTCAATTTGCATAAGAATATATAAATGATTATGTGTGTCTATATATATATAGACACACATATGTGCATATGTGCATGCATGCACATATTTATTTAAAAATTTAGAAATAATCTATCCATGCCTCTCTCCATCTCCAGGCTATCACCCTGGTCCAAACTATTTTAATCTCCTAATAGGATTATTGAAACTGATAATTAACTAGCTTATCTGCTTCTCCTCTTGGTTTCTGCTCCTTTCCATTTCCCTCCCAGTGACCAATGTTTAAACCCTAGATGAGCTCTTGTTATTTCCTGCTTAAAACTCTCCAATGACTTCCCATTGTCCTTGGAATAAAATCCAGCCTCCTGCCATGGGTTACAAGGGCCTACCTGTTCTGACCCCCATTCTCTCCCTCTAACTTCCTCTTCTTTCACTCAGCCTTCATACTGCATTCCAGCCATTGGCCTTCATCCTGTTCTTCAAGTAAATCAACTGTATTCCCTCCGCAGGACATTTGCACTTGCTAATGTCAGCCTGTAAATCTTCCTTCTACCCCAACCTCCCATGACTTGCTTTCCCTCCCATGCTTCTGGTCTCTGCTCAGGATAAGCCTCCCTTACAGAGTATCCTGATTCCCTCACTATCCTCATTACAAAATCTTGTCATCTGGTCCTTATATTCATTATCACTCCCTGGATTTATTGCATTCATTTATTTTTACATGTAGCATTTATCTCCTTTATATTATTTCTACTGACCACCTACTTTATAAATAAGAAAGGTCAAAATGGATTTAGCATTCAAAATTGCAAGCTCCCAAGAGCTTTAGAAAACATTTCTAGAAGCTATGAAGTGAGCTATTCTCACAAACCTGACTCATCTAGGATAGCAATTCGCCTAAACCCTTGGGACCGAGATCCTACACGCCTCTTGGCATTTTCCCCATACTTCCACCAACCACATCATTTTTTATTCCCATTCCCAGTAGAAATTATTGACATAACAAAGTGAAATGAAACAAAATTGTTAACATGTTTACAGGTAATGGGTTCTAGCATATATGACTGCTGTGAAAATAAACACATTCAGTTTTTACAGAGTCAGATTCAAACAAACATAAGCTAAGACCTGCTTTTGTTGCATCTGGTGTTATTTTCATAACTCTCCCCAAAACAATGTTTTCCTCCTTTTAATAACATTTTTCATTATGCAATGTTTTCTTCCTTTTTAAATCTTAATCTGATGTCCTGCTTTACAAACTTTAAAAGAAAAAGTGCACACATCATCGTTATTTTTTCTTTGTTTGCCAAAGAATTAGATGCTATGGCAACAGCATCCAGAAAATGATTATTGAAAATAATTAGGGCACAGGCATGAACACAAATTATATCCAGGTTATAAACTCAAAAGGGAAAATGATAGACTGATGATGGGCCCATGAAGGTGAATCCTTTTGCTCAAAAATGAGTTGATGGTAAACTATGAAGATTTTTCATACACTCGGAAACACCGGCCACACATGGCTTTTCTTCCTCTGCTTCTCCCTCTGCTACCACAGCTCAGCACTAAACTCTGGATGCTTTCTGTTAACACGATTCCAGAGTGTTTTCCCTCAAGTCATTGAGAGGACCTCTCCCTCCAGGACATGTCAACTTTTCCAACCCTTACCTTCAAAGCAATTCAGACAACAGAAAGGAAAAAAAATTACTGTATTTGACCTTAAAGCTGATCACTTGAATTTCCATGCAATTAAAATCAATCGAAATGTAAACCCCACAGAGAGCTCTATTAGAAAGGCTAAGAGACACAGAGGCGTCCCTGGCATGCAAAGTGATAATGCCCATCTGAGAATAATGATAAAGCAGCTGCAGATGTTCAGTCAATTAGACTGCCTGATTAGCTGAACATTCCACTGCATCATGCAACTCAATCACGGCTCGCCCCACTGTTCCTTTTCTGGGGGAATGGCTTTAAGCAGCATACCCACTACAGCTGCTGGGTACCATCGATTTGTTTCCCTACATTCCACTATTCACATCACCTCTCAGTGCTTCTTTTGGTTGCCAAATCACAGATGTTTTTGCTTTCTCATTTCCCTTTTTCCGAATACCTATTTCATTTGAAACCCAATAAGCTTGATGGGGGGAAAATTTTTCCACATTAGCTCTTCAATTGTGGAAGCTAAAAACAGTTACATCAATGCCTACTGGAAAGGTTATACCTGCAAGTGCCACAATGCTACTGTTAAGTAATGATGGAATCCAATTTGGAATCCTAACATTCCTATTATAAGTGAAGCAGACTTGTGCCATTCTATCTGGGCAGTCAGCATCCTCATTGTTTACATGTGAAAACTCTCTGCAAGGCCCAAGCCAGAATCCTCCAGAACAGAACTCCACTTGCCAGAAACCTATTTCCCCAGGCTCCCTTGCAGCTATGATGTAGCACACGACCTAGGCTCTGACAAGTGAATACGCTCATCCCAAACTTTGAACGGTGAGCATATGGCACATAGCATTCATCTTAGTGGAGAGTGGCGACAGTAGTGGTGTGTCCTTCACTTTCCATAGAACACACAGCAGCAGTTCCAGCACCTGGATCTCATTGATACAAGCTCTGAGTGTTCTTGATGTTCTTGGCTGTGTAGATTCTTGGCTTGGCTCTCTGGCCCTTTAGATATTTTCTTCTTGATTTATCCAGCTAAATTCCCTTTCTGCTTAAACAACCAGAGAGGTAGTTTCTATTGCCTGCAAATTAAGAATCCTGACAAATATAGCCAGAGTAGAACAATGATATGTGATTCTTAGAGCAGAGTGTGAGACAGAAAAACACATCTTTCAGTAGCCTAAATAAGACAGAAGCTTATTGCTCTCCTACTTACCAATTTAGACTTCAGTAGCTCTGTGCCATCAAGTCACCCAGGAATCCAATGCCCTCCTCTGCAAGATCAAACCTACCTTCCACTATTTCCTCATTTCAACTCAGGAAAAGGAAAAAAGCTGGAGTGGAGTTTCAGTGGTTTTCTTTTTTGTAGTTGTTGCCTACTGCTGCTATAAACAATTCTACAAACTTTGTGGCTTAAAATAACACAAATTGATCTTTTGGGTTAAAATCAAGGTGTCAGTAGAGTTGGGTTTCTTTGGTTTTCTTTGGAGGATGGAATTTGTTCCCTCTGCTTTTCTAGTTTCTAGAGGCTGTGTAGGGTACTTGGCTTGTGGCCCCTTTCTCCATCTTCAAAGCCATCACTCTAACCTCTGCTCCACCATCACATCCTCTCTCTGACTCTCATCTTCCTGCCTCCCTCTAATAAGGAAGGGCTCTCATGATTACACCAGGTCCACTGAGATAATCCAGCATACCATCTTTAGAAAGTCCCTACTGCATGCAAAGTAACAAATATATTATTCACAGGCCTCAGTAATTAGGGCATGGACATATTTGGGGGACTATCATTCAACTAACTACAGGATAGAAAACAGAAGTGGAACCTATTATTTTCAATCATGTCCCACCAATCTGAAATTAGCCATATGGCCACACATAGCTGCAAGGGAACCTAAAAATGTCAGTCAACCTGTGAGGATGTCACCTGCCAAAACCCCATGATCGTGGTAAAGGGGGAGGGTTTCTATAATTGAAAGAAAGGTGAGATGCATGAAGTGTGTCAGTTAGAGGTCATGCTGGTGGTAGCAAGGTAGCACAGTCTAACAGTATAATTCAGGAGAGTTTAAGAAAGGGACTGCTCACAAATGTATGAACAAGGTTAAAGGAAATCACCAAGACAGAGATGATTAGTTTAGCTGATGCTAAGTTTAGCATCTGAGGGCTCTAACCAACTTTAGATCTAAAGGGACAAATATTAGGCCACTGACAGTAGTTTCCTAGGGCTGCCATAACAAATTACCACAAACCAGGTGATTTAAAAAAAAAAAAAACAGAAATTTATTCTCTCCATGTTTTGGAAGAGAGAAGCCCCAAACCATGGTATTGGCATGGCCAGGCTGCCTCCAAGAGCTTTATGGAAGAATACTCCCTTGCCTCTCCTATCTTCTGGTGGTTGCTGGCAATCCATGGCCTTTAGCTTGTGGCAGCATTCATTCCAATCCTCATGCTCATCTCCCCTTGGTCCTCTTCCCTGTATCTCCTCTGGTCTTCAAATTTCTCTGTCATTATAAATACACCAAACACCAGTCCTTGGATTTAACGCTCACCCTGACCTAGTATGAACTCATCTTGATTACATCCGCAGAGACCCTATTTCCAAATAGAGTCGCACTTAGGAGTACAGGGTTAGGACATTAACATATATTTTGAGGGAACACAATCCAACCCAGAACAGAGGAGATTACGAGGCACTGGAAAGGGGGATTCTAGCTTAACAGAGGATTGGTTAAGAGAAGCCGTGACCTTCCAGAGAGAACATGGCCCAGTTATGGCAACACAACATGGAAACAGCTCATGTAGTAACTATGGATTACACTCTTCTCTCACCCTCTGAACTTCTGCCACCCATTGGCTGATTTCCACTAAAATCGAATCTGGGGGATAGGAAGAAAATCCAAAACAGCAATCCACAGAAGTCAGCATTTTGGGGTACAGAGTAGGGTGGACAGGCTTGTACACTGGATGTGGAAATGCAAACAGAGTTTAGAGACCACTCAATGTCTCTGTTGTAGGCATCCTCATGAATACAAGACCTAAAGTGGCTTCTGAATCATTGATAGATGATTATCAAACAGCTGAAATCAATTCAGCCTGTTTGAGTTCCTGCTGTGTGACACATATCACCGTAGGTACCACAGTGACTACAAATATGGCACCTTCCCAGGGGACTGACCTGGGAGGAGGGGGTACCTGCATACCCTCCAAGGGAAGGGCCTTTTCAAATCTGGAGAAGATAAAGGGTGGAGCCTTTTTACAAATGATCATTTCCTCTACTGACAACCGGATGATGCCTCTGGGTACCTGCTTTCAAGATGCTCCAAGATAAACAAAGGAGACACACAGCTAAACAAAAACAATTTGATGGTAATTATAAGAATATGCACAGGAGCTAAGAGAATACAAATGAGGGACAGTTATCTGGGCTCAATACCTCTCCCTGATAAACTGGTAATCTACAAAAAATAAAACTAGAAAAAATCTGTGTTAGCAAGACTGAAACAGTTCTCAGCCATCCTGTGTCAACTGCGAGCTCCTAATTGAACCTGGTAAATGTTCTCAAACACATTTCTAGTGACAGTCCCCTAAACTTTCTCAGCCAAAAGAGAAAGAAACTCCTAAGCATTTTAGAAGTCATCAATATCAATTTTCCACTTTTGAAAGGCTGAGAATATTATCCCCATGCTGTCCAATACAGAAACTCATTCACTTAATAACTTTTTAAAAAATTTATGTGACATTTGAGTAGAGATTCCTAAATGATTTAATGAAGGCAAATGGAATGTTCTCATCTGTATTTAAAGAAAGCTTTAATGCAGACTCTAAATCATCTGTGCACTTTGTGTCCATGCGTAGGCACATGAATGTGAGCACATGTGTATGTGTTTAGGGAAAACAATTCCTTCACTCCTCCCACGTGGACAAGATCCCATTAACTTAATATGGCATCTTATGCTAACTCCTCTGCTCCAGGAGACATGGAATGGCTTAGCTGCTTCATATAACTGAAAACAAACTGAATATAATCAGGCCACTCCATGCTTCCTTCCCTTGGTTTCATGTCACTCTGCTGCTCTCTGGGAACTGGTTATGTGACGTGAAGCCTATACCAGTCCATCTCTGCCTGTAAGAGGTAAGTATCCTGCTAACCTATAGGTGAAAAGTCTTAACAAGGCCACCAGAACCAAAGCTCTGCTCTCCAACTTGGCCTCTATCAGTAACAAAGGTGAAAATTTGGCTTCTGCAGCCTCTTCTCTGCTTCATTTTCCATTGTTTTTCAGAATGTGAGTGGGCCATGGGGTTCTACTTATTGGGGGTCCTCTCAAAGGCTTTAATCTCTGGTGAGCTATCTTGGACTATGATAAAATATACACCAAAGTGTCAAAGCTGGTGAAGCCAATTGATGCTTTTAGGACATCAAGACCTGTGGCTTCAAGTCTTGGACTTTAGCGTGTGGGCAAAGGAAACAAACACTGATGGCTGGATAAAGCTTGTATGAGGCCAGGAGCATTAAGCAGCCATGCCCTGGGAAAGAGGATCGAGCTTGGAACCAGACAGTATCTTGAACATGGAGGGTTTAGTGGGTACAGTTGGGATTTTACCAAAATCCATTTGGACCCACTTAACAGGTTCTGGATGCCTCACTCCCAGTTTCCAGTGTGCTCTGTGTCTAAAGAATCATACCTGTTACCCAGGACCTCCTGTAAAAGCATGCCCTTTTATTACTGGAGTTGTATCACCTTCACAAGCATAGAACAGAAAATGCCTGGGAATTATATCCCTTGGGTGGAACCCAAAGCCAACCTCTGAATGGTGTGGGAGGACAAAAGCCCAACTCCTTTACCTTAAAATGGGATAGGCTTTGGGTATAATTTATATGCCAGAGCTTCTTGAAGGATCAGGCATGACCAGAACTTTGCCTGATCTGCCCACTGCTTAGCTTTTTTCCGTTTCATATCCTTCTCCCCTGCTTTCCCACCAGTCCTCCCTGGGAGCATTTCCTAAAAACAAACAAAAAGAAAAAACCCAGCACAAATGACCTCACCTCAGTCAACCATGGGGGAAATCCCATTGAAGAGTGAGAGACCAGAGCTTTGCCTGAACTGAGCAGCTCCTTCCAAAGGCAAGAACTCACTCTGTGGGCACTGAACAAAAGTACTAGAGCCTCCTCAGAGGCAACACAGCCCCCGCCAGATGGCAGCAAAAGGGAGGGTGACAAGCATGTCTCCAACAAGGTTAGGTGGATGGCTTTGAGCTTCAAGAGCCAGTTGTCCAGTTGATGAAGGCCACCCTGCCATTCCTGGGCAGGATAGATCGAGGCCAGGATTACACTGCAGGAAAACAGCCCTGATAGGCCTTTTACGCTTTGGTAGGCAAATAAATTTTGCTGCTTTTAATGGTAATTCTCCATTTGCCATATAGAACTACAGGGCTGGGCCTTGGTAAGCAGCACTAATAAGAGACATCATCCTGGGCCAAAAACAGAGAGTTGTGGTAAGACATATACTGAATTCATTTTGCTTGTCCACAGGCTCAACAAGGGAGAGCTCACAAATGATGACTCGGTGACTTTAAAGTACGATCTTACAGATGAGTACATCAGGAACATCTGGTCCCCGAGGGAACATGCCAGAAAATAAACAGAACTCAGAAGAGTCTGACGCAGTATTTGGTCTTCAAAAATTCCTGGGGCAGAAGTTTCGGTAGCACTGACAGAGCCGCAAGTGCAGGGACCAGCTAACAGTGAGTCTGCTGCTGAAACAATTGGCAGGATAGAGGAGATAGTGTCCCTGGTGGACACGGAGTCAATGGGACAGCTATCAAGGCACAGAACTGAAAATGCCCAACATCAAAAGAGATGCTGTATCGGGAGGGAAAGCCCACACTCAACTCAGTGCTGTACTAAGTGAAATGAAGAGCTATCTACTAGAGAAGAAAGAAAAATAGTATCTATCTCTATCTTAAGTAGGACCTACCGATTAGGGACACCATCCTTGCAAAAGTTTTTAAACGTTGCCATGTTACTTTTCTACTGCTGCCTAACAAGTGACCACATGCTTAATGGTTTAAAACAACATAAGTTTATGCTCTCATAGTTTCCATGGGTCAGGAGTCTGGGCAGCAGCTGCATCCTCTGCTCACGGTCTCACCAGGATGCAATCTCACCTGAGACTTGCGATCCTCTTCAGAGTTGACTCAGGTTTCTGGCAGATTTCAGTTCCTTGAAGTTGGAGGACTGAGCTGCCCCTTATCTTACTGTCATCCAAGGACCACTCTTAGCTCCTGGGGCTCGCATGGAGGTCCTTGCCATATCAAGGCAGTTCACAACTTGGATGTTTACTTCCTTCTGAACCAAAGGAAGCTCAACTTTCTACCTTCACCCTCTACAACCAGCCAGAGAAATGTTCTGCTGTGAGAACTCAGCTTGCTTGCTTAGATAAGGCTACCTGGAGACTCTCTCTTTTGCCATATAAGGCACCAATATCACCAGAATAATATCCCATTATATTTACAGAGTGCCACCAACATCCAAGTAGATTATACAAGACATGCTCACTAGGCTCAGGGTGAAAATCTTGCTGCCACCCTAAAGGGAATCCTGCTTACAATAATGTATACAGTACAATTCTCGGCATTAGGAAACAGTATGCAAAGGTGGATGTTTCCCACCAGGTATGGCAAACGGATAGTGTCCATTTGGACTTCTTACTAGGGGACAGAACTGGGCAATGAAGGTGAAATCAAGATACTGTCTCTCAGCCCTTCTTGGTTTCAGAGCACTGGCTCTCTGGTGACATTAAGTGCTGGTTTCTGCAAACATAACACTGCCTGAGATGAGTGCCCTTGTAGACTAAAGATTGGATTTTTTTTCAGATCAGAATATGTTGTAGGGGAGGCAATGCTGAGTGATTATCTGGTGTGTCCTATTAATTCTTTGACTCTTTAAAAACAAAGGACACTAGAGTCTTGGCCTCAATTTCTGAGGTATTCCTTCCTCAGACTGCAAGGGTCAAGGATCACCAATTTTCTAATGCTTCGCTTAGAATTAATAGGAGGGGATGGATGTGGGGTTCTACTGTTACTTAAGATTTTGAAATTGTAACTTAAAAATAGGAAATTTGACTGTAGACTTTAATTCACGTGAATGTGAATGTGTTTTGGTATTTAACTTCTAAAGGGACTTAACATTTCACTTTTTCCTTGGGAATAAGATAATGGAGTGAGGATTCCTACTGGAATTTAAGGCCCCTCTAAAATAATAAAGAATAGACTATAATAGCATAGACACATGGTGTCACATTTGCACAGGTAAGTGCTTTTGCATGAAGTATAATTTCTGAATTACATATATTTGTGCACTTATGCTTGGTTATTATATAAAGCAGATTTCTGACTGTAGGCTGCAGTAGGAGTAGGTTGAAAGTCATTTAATACATATAAAGTGTTTAATAAGTGCATGTAATAAGCATCAGTGTATTTTAGACAGTGTTCCTATTTCTCCCATATCTATATCAGCAGGTCTCAACCTGGGCGGGACAGTGAATCATCTGGGGAGCTTTAAACTGCCTGAGGATGTTTGTTTCCTCACCCTTCACACCCCCAGAGTCTAATGTGACTGGCATGAAATACAGTTTTTTTAAGAAAATGGCGATCAGCTCAATGTTAAAGACCTACAACGTGGCTTGTGCTGCCTGTGTAACCCTGAACAAGCTACTTAGCTTCTCAGAATATCAGTTTCTTCACCTGCAATATGGGAAATTAATCTATTGTCTGCTTCTGTAGGGTTATTACAAGGATTATATGGCACACTGCATGTAAAGCACTTAGCAAAGTGTCTGTTGTGTATGTTTACAACGTGGTAGCTATTATTCTGACATGTTAAAAAACCTACAACAGGAAATGCACAACTCAGATAGATATTTACTGATTCCTTTTTTTTTTTAAGCTTTATTTTTTTATATTTTTTTTAATTTTTATTTATTTATGATAGTCACAGAGAGAGAGAGAGAGGCAGAGACACAGGCAGAGGGAGAAGCAGGCTCCATGCACCGGGAGCCCGACGTGGGATTCGATCCCAGGACTCCAGGATCGCGCCCCGGGCCAAAGGCAGGCGCCAAACCGCTGCGCCACCCAGGGATCCCCTGATTCCTTTTATCAAAATAAGCTTGTTGCTTATTTAGACAATATGCAACAGAAGTTATTTCATCCTTGGAAACAAGGAAACAAAACTTACAGACCTCAGCTCTCTCTTTCATTAATACCGATTATGAATAACACCTTACCATCTTTTGTCACTTCTTCTTAGTGTACTGGTGGCCCAAGTTCATCTTTGCTCCTTCTGGCTCTGTGATCATCTACAGCTCCTTCCATTTATTATACCAATTAGGGTATCATATTAAATGTGTCAGTGGTGGCTTTGGGCCACACGCTGACCTGTTTCTTAACTACCCCCACAGTCTGCACATCACCTGCCATGAGCTCCAAGGCTTTACATTTCTCTTCAATTTCTTTAGTGTTTCTGAGTTACTTTTAAATAAAATATATGGACTTGTCTTGCTGTTCTACTTTCTTCACTAAGGACTGCTACAAAGGTCACAAATATGTGTACCTAACCTATTTCAGTTCCCTGGGACAGGTAAGTTAAAAGAAAATTCCGTTTTTCACCCATCAGATGAACAAACATTTTAAAATCTGGTAATACCAAACACTGGAAGAGAGTAAGTAAATAAGAACTCTCTGGTACTGCCAGAGGGAGTAAAATTAATGCCACTACTTTGGAAGGCAATCAGAAATTATCAAAGTTTAAAATGCACTTATTCCTGCACAATGCATGTGCTGATAAAGCAACGATTGCTCTTGTGAATATCTAATGTAGAAGAAATCTTGCTTCTGAAAAAAGGAGGGATAGCCCAAGATATTCACAGCAGCTTGTCTGTAATAACAAAAATCTAATGTAAATGCATATCAGAAGGAGAATGGCTAATTGAACTATGATATACTTCACTATGGAATACCATACAAATATCAAAAGGAAAAGTTGAAGGTATTTACCATAAAACACAATGTTAAGTGATAAAAGCATGATATAAAATGACACATCATGATATTATTTAGGTAAAACAATACACAGCAGTATCTTATATTTTCTGTTTGTACATGCAGTTGGTTTGTCTCTGGAATGGTAGACTCTTACCTATACTACTTGGGTTTTTTTTTTTTAAGATTTATTTATTTATTTATTTATTTATTTATTTATTTATTTATTTATGATAGACAGAGAGAGAGAGAGAGAGAGGCAGAGACACAGGAGGAGGGAGAAGGATCGCGCCCTGGGCCAAAGACAGGCACCAAACCGCTGAGCCACCCAGGGATCCCCCTACTTGGGTTTTATTAAAGGATATATTTATTAATTACTTGTGTAAGTGGAATTATAAAATTCTGCTTTCTTAAAGAGTAACAACAGACCTCTCTTTTTCTCTTTCCTTGCCACAGACAACCTGGCAATGGGTGAGAACTTTTATGAGAAGCCAGGAGAAGTCCGGGGCAAGAAGTAACCGCCTGCATGCACAGGAGGATACCTATGATCCAGAAAATCAGGAAGGTCTAAGATTTCATGTACCTTTCATGTAGGTCTACATGAGTGCCTGGAGAGACTCTAAGAATCATCTTTGAATCACCTTATTGGGATACAGTTAGTGCTTAGACCAGGTTGGAGAGAGTGGAGGTTCCTTGCTTTATCTTCCTACCCAGTGCATGTAAGACAAGTAGAGATGGCAGTTTCCCCACAGGGCTCATGACTCTTTGCCTCATCGCCTGCAGCCAGAGCATGCTTTGTACCCAAATCAATGGAGAGGATGGACAGGACTCTAGTGAATTGCTTTGTACCCAAATCAATGGAGAGGATGGACAGGACTCTAGTGAATTGCAAAGGACCTACTCAACCAGAATGTAAGAGCATTCTCTAGGCCTCAACATTCAGGGACGCCCCAAGCCTCAGGCAAAAGGATAGAAGGGGCTGGCACAGCAGATGTATGTCTGAGGACAGTGTGAGATGTAGGTGGAGGGTGGGCAGGTTAAAGAGAGGAAAAGTTCTTCAATTGTGCAAGCCATCATAAGCACTGGCTCCCACACACAGGTCTCTCACAGAGTAAGCTCAATGCATTTTCTTTGCATTGCTATTTCAGAATCTATATGATAGGTCACAATCACCATTGGTATTCTGATCATGAAAGATAAATGTGGGAGTGAGAGTTGAGAGCAGTCAATGCCTAAGCCAAACCATATGAAAGCCCAGAATTCATGGTCTACCTATACATGAAAATGTTTTCAAAGTTGGGACACATTAAAATTATACCTACCCAAATACTCAATAGTGAGGGATTGATCAATAAATTATGGTATACCCACTTCTGGAATATCATACTCCTATTAAAAATACAGTATAGAAATATGTTAGTCAACATGGAAAACTGTTCAAAAGAGGCAAGGAACAGTGAAGTTCCAAAGAGGTGCCCTTGAAGACAGTCTAGGATTAAGTCTAGGATATGTAATTTTTTAAAGATTTTATTTATTTACTCATGAGAGGCAGAGACACAGGCAGAGGGAGAAGCAGGCAGGCTCCATGCAGGGAGCGCGATGTGGGACTCAATCCCGGGACTCCAGGATCATGCCCTGAGACAAAGGCAGATGCTCAACCACTGAGCCACCTAGGCGTCCCAAGGATATGTCATTTTTGATCTATGGATATTTTAGCAAGACTCCTACCAAGACTCTTAGCTAAGACTTTTGTAAGATTCTTAAGCTGTGTGTCAGTATAATAAAGCATTTGACTTACAAAATTGTTGTAAGGCTTAAATTAATGTATACATAAATACTCAGAGGAGTGCCTGGCACTTAGTAAATGCTCAATAAATATCAGCTATTATGTTAATATCATCATTTTTCAAAAATTGGTGTTAAATGAAAAAATTTTAGAAACTGATGGGATATTTTCCCACTTTGAAAAAGTATACAGATATATTTATATATAATCTATATTGATATAGAAATAACTCAAATATACATGTTTCAAAATACAGTAACATATAAACAATTTAAAAGATATGACTAACAATTTTTACTAAGTACTCTAGGAAATATTTTATTTCTTCTCTTTTCTAATTTTAATAACACAGTTGTTAGAACGCTGAACTTTGAAGCCAGACTGTTGGCATTCAATCTCTGGTTTGGACACTTACTAGCTGTGTAACTTGGGAAAGTCACTTAACCTCTCTGTGCCTCAGCTTCCCTTATCTGTCAAGTGATAATATATTTCTAGCTATGTTAAATTTGAATAAAATATGCATCTTCTTTAAAAATCATGCTATTTACCATGACAAATGAAATAAAGTTAAACTGTTTTAAATATACATGATGGGTATGAAAGGATGTCAATTTTTACTGTTCTATCCTGAGTTTATAAAAATGGTTACAATTTTGAGATGACATGATCTTATATACAGAAAACTCTAAGAAAGCCACAGAAAAATTACTAGAATCAATAAACAAGCTCAGCATGGTTGCAGGATACAAGATAGAGATAGAAAAATCAGTGGCATTTCTATACACTGAAAAGGCACAAGTTGAAAATGAATAATACATATATTTATAATAAGCATCAAGAATAACATAATACAGCAGTGAACATTATCAAAAATAAGAAAATAGTTAGAAACAAATTTAACAAAAGTAGTATAAGACTTATACATTGAAAACTACCCAAAAGTGCTGAAAGAAATTCTAGAAGACCTAAAGAAATAGTAAGTCCCTACTTGTTCACAGATTGGGAGATGTAATGCTGTTAAGATGGCAACACTACCCAAATCGATGAGATTCAGTGCAGTTCTTGCAAAATTCTAATTGTTTTATTTGTACAAATTGACAGACATATCCCAAAGTTCATATAAAAATCCAATGAATCCAGAATAGCCAAACAATCTTGAAAATGAAAATGAACAAATTAGGAAGACTCACACACTTCTCAATTTCAAAACTTACTACAAAACTGCAGAATTAAGACAGCATAGTACTGGATTAAGTATAGACACATGAATAAATGGAATAACACTGATATTCTAGGAATGAACTCATATATCCAATGAAAACTGATTCTTGGCCAAGGTTTTCAGATAATTCATTGGGAGGAGAGAGTAGTCTTTTCAACAAATGGTGCCAGGACAACTGGCTATCCACATACAAAAGTATACATATGGACTCCTACCACACAATGCATACACAAATTAATTCAGAACAGATCAAAAATCGGTATGTAAAAGCAACAGTTATAAAACTCTTAGAAAACTCCTTGAGACCTGGAATTAGACAATGTTTTTGAAATAGGACACCTGAAGCATAAGCAACAAAAGAAAAAAAATAAGTTAGACTTCACCAAAGTAAAATGAAATATTTCATGTGTCAAAAAACACTATCAAGAAAATGAAAAGAGAACCCAAAGATTGAGAGAAAACACTTGCAAATTATGAATCTCTTAAGGGCCTAATTCCCAGGGTTCATAAAGAATGCTTACAACTCAATAAAAAAGACAAATAACTCAAATAAAAGACAAGTCTCCAAAGAAGTTTTACAAATGGTCATAAGCTTATGAAACCATACTCAACTGATCACAACAGAAATGCAAATCAAAACTACAATGATATCACTACTTTGCACCGACAAAGACAGTTATAATAAAAAAAAAAAAAAAGAAGAAAGGAAAGTAACAAGGCAATGGAGAAACTGGAACTCTTCAGCATTGCTGACGGTGATGTAAAACAATGCAGATTCTGTGGGAAACAATCTAGCAGCTTCCTAAAAAGTTAACCTCAGAGTTACCATATGACCCATCAATTCCATTCCCATTTATATATCCAAGAAAATCCAAAACACATGTTCACATAAAAACCTGTATACCAATACTCAAAGCAGTTATTATTGATAACAGCCACAAAGTAGAAGTAACCCTAACAATCAACAAATTGTGGATAAGTATAATATGAATGGACAAGTATAATATAATATACACAATGAAATATTTCAGAAGTAAAAAGTTATAAAGTATTGATACATGCTACAAGGATGAACCCTGAACAAACACAAAAGGCCACTTATTGTATGACTCCATTTGTATAAAATTTCCAGAATAGGGAAACCCATAAAGAAGAAAGTGAATTAGCCACTGGCAGGGGCTTAGGGGGTGTGGATAGAACAGGGAGTGATTGCTAATGAGTACAGGGTTCTTTTAGAGTGAGTAAAATGTTCTAGAATTAGGCAGTGGTGATGGTTGTACAACCTCATGAATATACTAAACCCTAAACAACAGTATACTTTAAAATGTTGAACTTTATGATGTATAAATTCTATTTCAAGAGATAAAAACTGCTGAGAACAATTTTAAAAACTGAAATCTAACTTCTAACTTCATGTTTCATGGTAACTATACCAAAGCCATTAAAGTTTGCTATCAAGTTAAAGATCCGTCCATGAAATTTATGTTATTTTCTCCAAACAAACTTCTTTTCCCCCACCCCCAGTGTCACACCTATGTTTTCAGTCATTAAAATGTACCAGTTACCTTTGGAATCAGCTGGTAATAAACTGGGTTCACCTCAACTTCCATTCTGGAAAATTCTTGGAAAAATCTAAGGTTAAAGGTTCAATCAGGCACTTCCTGAAGGATCTGCATTAACTTCATATAATCTTATCACCGAAAATAATTTCAACTGTGGTGAGAAGTGCATATGTGACATCAGAGAACACATTGCTCATTGTAATGGAATGCTTTCTCAGAAGCATTTTCTATCCATTTAAAATAAAATGATTAGATAATGTGTGGATATTCAAGTGTGATTCATCGTGCCTAAGTCTCTCCCCAACATACACAGACACATGCATAAATATACACATGTTTCAAACTGTATAGTCAGGTATTTTGCGATCCCTTGATGTATAGGAGGTTATCTGGAGAAAGAACTCAGTTCCTGGCTTTCTTATCTCTCAAACTCCTTCATTTTTTGGTGACTCTCTCTTTAGTTAAATCTTTCTGGGAGACTTCTGAGTTCACTGAGTTACTAAAGAGATACCCACTATCCCAGTCTACAGGGTTCTTGGAAATCCGACACCTCTCCTTTTTCAGGAATAAGCCTGAGTGAGTAAACATTTCCTAGGTTGGTCATCCTGGTATCCTGTGCTCAACTTCCCGAGGCCCATCACAAAGACTCTCACCCCCAAAGAAACCTATTTACTCTGGAAGATTCTATCACCTGTGGTGTGTGCCAAAGACATCTGCTCCTTTTAATATCCAAAACCTCTGCCTCCTTATAATGCCAAGATTCCTTCTCTTTCCTCTATTCACCTCATTCCCCTCCTTCCACATCTTCTCCTCTTCTTTTCTTCCCTTAAACCCAGAAGCTCATCTTTTTCCCTAGGAGAAGAGAACAAAGGAATATACTACAGATTTATAGCTTCAGAATCTATTCTGCTATGCATTTATATGAAAACAAACACAGTTCTCTGATCTTGAACATATCAAATAAACTTCCAATGTTCTTATCAAGAAAATGAAAGAAGTTGGGAAGTTAATATCAGTAGTTTCTTTCCATTTAAAAAAGAAAAAAAATCCAATATTATATAATATGTCTAATTAAAATGGAACTAGAGAAATTCATTCCCAAAACCAGACGAGACTACTTACAATTTCTTAAGAAAAAAATAATAATTCTTAACCTGGCCACAAGCAAGAAGGAAACAATTTCATAAATCAATAAGAATTGAAATTGCGTTAATCATTTATATGTAAACCAGAAAAGAAATTCTTTTTATGGCTGAGATAAAAATCAGAGTGATCATACATTATTCTATTAAAAATGCCCTGAAAATTGTATCTCTTCTTTAGAAAAGTTTTGGTGTTTCTCACACTGTAATTTTAAATTTATACTAAGTAAAAGAAAAGGGAAACAAAATACCTACCCCTGATGTTCAATGATTTCTTTCCTATTTAGAAAAAAGAAAAGTATTCTTACATACTTTCTAAGTAAGTGCATATTTAAAGAATTCAAATAAAGCCTTAAATCCTACTTTCCTACTAAAAAGAGAGTGTTCATTTTCTGGGTTAAAACCCCCCACTTCTCAGCTTATTTTACTTCTCAAATTAACCACCAGTTCTTACAGATTTGTATGGACCATCTCCGGCCTTCTAAGGAGCAGCAGCTATGAACTTGTTAAGAGGTCTTCTTACTATACCTAAGAATAGAGATAAACCTCTTTTCTGAGTTTATCGTGTCCAAGCTCCATTCAAGAAGGAAAACAAAACACATACTTCTCCCTGGAGGAAGACGCAGTTATTATGCCCAAAACACAAAGTCATCACAACCTAAAGTTAGGGAAAATGCCGTTTAGGGAATTATGCTGAAGATGTTTTAGATGAATGGATAAACTAATATCAAATGAGAATCAAATACTTCCACGCACTATAAAAATGAAGAGATACTTCTCTAAAACAGATCGTTAATCCAAGTTGTATCAGCAGTTTCCCCCTTGGAAGTTGTGATTTCTGACTGTTCAAACTTCCCAAGTGATGGCATTAAAATGCATCTGGCTTCATTCTTCAATTGGCTTCACAACATTACTTATTCTATTATACGTTTTCAAGAGTGGGGGGGGAGGAAGAATTATAGTACGTGGATGTTACTGAAATGACCTCAAACCCAAATAGCATAGTTCTCTCTCATTTAACCAATGCATATTTCATTTTTACTACCACACAAGATCTCCCGTTAGTCTAAATTATTCATGATCACTCCTTCCCAGTAACATCCATATGTTCTCACTCACCCAAAAGAGAAAAGCCATTTCCATTCTTGATTAGTACCATTTGCAACCTATCACCTTTCTTTAAAATGAAAGAAGGTTGAATATTTTAAAAAAATCATTATAATATTGGCAAATGCTTAGGTCACATACAACCATTAATTTTAGTCAAAAGTTTTATCATTCACCAGCGATGACTCTTACTGACAGAAATCTATGATTAGATACTTTAATGTTAATTATGTTGCCGACACATACGCAGTTCACAGAATCTGGAAATGTGCCTGGCACAAGGCACAAGGCAAGCATTCCATCCATATTTGTTGAATGAAAAAAAATGAGTGTCTAACTGATGGAAGTTTTATTTTAAACTTTTAAAAAAGATGCATTTATTTTAAATGTCCTATATTTCTATTATAACAAATTTTTGAGAAATCCTTACCAATTTGCAAATGAAACAGTGAAAATACCAACTTCCTTATAAGGTAAAGTTAATGTTGCTTACTACTTCCCTATTAAAGGAACACTAATGTAAAGAAATTACATGTTACACACAACTTAAGAAGATTCTCATGCAATAATACATCACTTCTACTGATCAGTTAATGTGGAATCAGGTTCTATGAAATGCTACCAGGTCATCTAAGTTAAATGAAAGGACAACTCTTTCATACAGACATCTCTTCTCTACAAGCTCATTCTGCAAGTTCATGTACAAGTACATTCATTAACCCTCAGAGTATTCCATCATGCAATCAGGAATCATTAGAATTTAGAGCTGGCTACCATGGCATGTTTCAAAGAAGACTAAAGTTACTAACGGGTCTCATGACTTACTATACTTTCCATATGATTTGGAAGGGATAGGGGAGGGAACAAAGATGACAAGGTTTTAATCACTAATTGCAAAAGACTTATAAGCTTTAAGTAGCTTTATTCTAAAACCCCTGTTTGTCAATTATACCTCAATAAAGCTTTAAAAAAAAGCATCCTGTGACTGTGTCTGCTGCCTCAATAGGAGTAATGAATAAACCCATGTATATGAATATATGACAGACCTAATAAGCCTATCAAGATCACATTAAATGTAGACAAGCACTCGCTATAATTAAGAAGCAAAGACTATCAGACTGATTTTTTTAAAAAAAAGCAACCATATGCTCCTTACAAAAAATATACTTTAAATTAAGGTAATAGATTGAAAGTAAACAGAGAAAAAAATTTCCCATGCAAACTCTAAGCATAAGAAAGCTACTATTATATACCAATATAAGACAGAGTAGACTTTAAGACAAGGACTATTACTAAGAATAAAAAGGGCATTCCATAACAACAAAAAGATAAAAAAAAATTACAAAAGGATTACATCATTAGGTAGAGATAGCAATGTTAAATGTATGCACACATAACAAAAAGATCTTAAAATATAGAAAGCAAAAATTGACAAATCAAAGAGAGAAACAAAAATATACAGTAACAGTTGAAGATTTTAAAAGCATTTTCTCAGTTATGGATAGAAATAGTAGGCCTCAGGATCCCTGGGTGGCTCAGCAGTTTAGCCCCTGCTTTCAGCCCAGGGCGTGATCCTGGAGTCCCGGGATCAAATCTGACATCAGGCTCCCTGCATGGAGCCTGCTTCTCCCTCTGCCTGTGTCTCTACCTCTCTCTCTCCCTCTCTGTGTGTGTGTGTGTGTGTCTCTCATGAATAAATAAATGAAATCTTAGAAAAAATAAATAGTAGGCCTTCTGTCACCCAAGGGAGGGAAAAATCACCTAAGAGACAGAAAACTTGAAACAAAGAATCAGCCAATTGCCACTAACTGGCGTTAACAGAATAATAATCTAACAGGAGAACACATATTCTTTTCAAGTTCACTGGGACATTCACAGAGATACACTGATGTTGCTCTCTAAAGTACGTTTCAAAATCATCAAAGAATTGAAATAATAAACAGTAGCTCCTCTGACAAAAAAGTATAAATTTAGAAACTAACAAACCTCATATTGATAAATACAAAAATACTAGGGAAAATGTACTTCTAAATAACCCAGGGATTAAAGAAGAAATTAAATTAAAAATATGCTAAAATTCATAGTAATGAAAATATATCAAAAATGTGCAGGGCAGAGAAAGTAGGTCTTGGAAGTGTATAGTTTTAACTCTTAAAGGAAAGGAAGAAAGGTTGAAAATAAGTGATCTGAGATCCTACTTTAAGTAGCAAAATACTCAAGCAAATGAAGCTCAAAATAAATGCAACAAAGAAAATGTTAAAAAAGCAAAATAACTAAAAGTTTTAAAGGAACAATAGGGAAAATCAACAAAGTAAAATACTGTTACTTTGAATATCTCAATAAAATTGATAAATCACTAGCAATACTACACAGGAAAAAAAGAGAAAACAGAAAATCCAACATTAGGAATGAAAAGAGCAACATCACAACCTATCCTCCAAACATTAAAATGATAATAAGGGATAATCACAGAAGATACTGTAAACAACATTATGCCAATAAATTCAGTACACTGAATTGGATACAAAGGATAAACTCCTTCAAAAATACAAATTATAACACCTGATCCAAGGTAAAGTAGAAAATCAAAGTAACCCCATATCTATTAAATAAATAAATTTGTAATCAAAACCCTTCCCATAAAGAAAGCTTTAGGCCTGATGATCTCATGGCTGAATTACAACATTAAGAAAATCAAACCAATCTTACACAGATCATTTCAGAATACGGAAGAAGAAGGAATACTCTCTAAAGCATTTCATATGGTTAGCATTACCATGATCTCAAATAATCTGGCAAATATTACAACCAAATTACAGGCCAATATTTTCTCATGAAAAAAGAAACTTTAATTCCCTTAAGATTCTAAAAATGCAAAAGTCCTTAAAAATATTAACAAATCAAACACATCAGTGTATAAAAAGAGTAATAAATCATGAAAGAATGGAGTCTATCCCAAGATATAAGATTGGCTTAACCTTCAAAATACCAATCAGTGTATTTGCTACATTAACAAAGAGAAAAATAATCACTCTCAACAAATGAAGAAAATGCATATGACAAACGCATCACCTTCATGATAAAATTATCAGCAAAGCTGGGATAGAAAGGAGCTGCTCCAGTAAGAAAAAGAGTGTCTACACCTATAGCCACATCATTCTTAATGGTAAAACTAAATCTTTTTCCACTTTCACAGAGAAAGCCAGATGTTTGTTCTCTTACCACACGTATTCACCACTGCACTGGCAATCTTGGACAATGTAGTAAGTCAAGCAAAAGAAATCAAAAACATTCACATGGAAAAAAATATAAAGCTCATTATTCATAAACAAAATGATGGTATATTAGAAAACTCTTTAAGATCTACACAAAAACCAAAAAAATACTTAGACTACAATAGGAATCAGCAATGCTGCAGAATACAAATTCAATACACTAAAATCAACAGTATTTCTAAATGTAACAATGAAAACTTAGAAAATGAAATTTCAAAAATCATACTTCCAATAGCATATAAAAACATCAAACAGCCAAACTAAATCTAACAAGTATGTCTGATACTCCTACACTGAAAACCACAGATATCACTGATATAAATAAGATGACCTAAATAAAAGGAGAGATAAGCAATGCTCATTGATTCAAGGATTCGATATTGTTAAGAGGTCCATTCTCCCTATAATGCCTTAGAGGTTCAAAGCAATTCCTTTTAAGATCCCAATAGGTCCTTTTAAAGAAACAGATAATTCTAAAATTTACATGGAACTGCAAAAGATGGAAAAGTACAAAAACAAGGAGAAATTTAAAAGACTTATTCAACCTATAATAAGACAGTGTTGAATCTGCATAAGTAGACAGATCACTGGAAGAGTTCAGAAACGTATCCCAAATATTAGACTGATTTTTTTTCCCTGTTTAAACCAAGTTAGCAAACCTGTTCATGTGGCTGAATGGGTGGTGCCATTTTTAATAAATGTGATTGCAAAGATGGGTATCTGTAATTTTTAAAAATCCTCAATTCCTAAGCCACTCTATTTATGAACATTTATTTGACATGGATCAGAGAGTGAAATGGTAAAGACCAAACCACAAAGTGTCCATAAGAACACACAGAAGAATATTTTTGTGACCATAGGCAGGATACACAAAACATTAACAAGTTCATAAAGTGATAAGCTGGATTTCTTAAGAAAATAAAAATTTCTTTTCATAAATAGTATCATTAAGATCAACAGACAATCCAATGTAGGAAAAATTTTAGAGGTACACTTTTATGCTGAATATATAAGAAAATGATAAAAAGATTTTTTTTTAAATCCAATAAAAATGGGCAATAGACTTGAACAAACACTTCCCAGAAGATATATAAATGACAAATTAGCATATGAAAAGATGCTTCGCAGCATTCATCATGCAAATTAAATCACAAATGATACACTTTTTCAATTACTAGAATCTTTACAATAAAGATGCACAAATGCTGGCAAAGAAGGTAGTAACAAATCTCCAAATATTGCTGGTGGGAAAGTGAAATGGTACCACCACTACTAAGAGTATGAGAGTTTGTGTGTTTGTGTGTGTGTGTGTGAGGGGGTTGGGGAGGGAGAAAGAGAGAGACCCTGAGACAGAAAATTCTACTCATAGGCATTTGCCCTGAGACATAAAAACATGTCCACAAAATACACAGTACACAAATGCTTATATAATCTCTATTTATAACTGTCTCATTTGTACTCGTGGGAATTTAATTTATGGTGGTGACTGAGTGATAACATGGAGAGGTTAATGCCATTGAAAGATTGAAAAAAAAAAGACTCGTTACTTACATTTCCCAAAAGGAGGGGGCATGCCATGCCACACAGGGCCACATGAGGAGGTACCACTTTTGGAAAGGAAGCAAAAGAAGAGCAAGAGGAAGGCACAGGCCACAGCTTTTATTGGAAAAAAGCAAGACAGGACCAAGTAAACATCTTAGAATAGGCTAATCCAAATGACTATGGAGGACTCTGGGGCACAGGAGTCCTACTTAACTGCCTGGTACCTGGTTCTGGGTTGGTTTGGGGCAGGGAGGACCCTGGCTTAGTGGGTGGCAGGTAGATGCAAGAGGCAGTTCGGAGCATGGGTTCTGATCACAGAGGAGATATAAATGACTTTGGTCAGTATTTTGGCCCTGCAATTAATGAATGCCAACTAGACAAATAGAGAATCTAAAAAAACACAGAATAATAGCCCAAGACTGCAAAACAAACCAAAGGCCCATCGGCAGACAAATGAATAAACAATTTGTGGTATGTCCCTATGATAAAGTGCTTCTTAACAATTGAAAAATACTGTTAGATGCAATACTACCTAAATAAATCTAAAAAAAAAACGATCTTAAACAAAATACTTTAAAGAACATGTAGATTATATTTTCAGTTATATGAAGCCCGAGAACAGGTAAAACTCTATTGCAGCAGGAACTAAAAATGAGATATCCTGGGACCTGGGGGGCTGGGATTACCTAGAAAGGGCTGTGAGGGAAATTTCTAGGGGAATACATCTTATCAACATCTTGTTGTGCCTATTCGTGGCTACCCAGACATATTTAATTGTCAAAATGCATTAAACTGAATACGTAAGATCTGTACAATTAGTTGTCAATTATGTATATTTCATTTAAAAAAAACTGTTAGAAAAGGTTATATATCTGAAGCACAGAATTGCTTTGTCTATTTTTACTGCTGACTTTTCACATTCATCCTTTATTTAAAGTCCAGTAAGAAACAATTAATTGCAGTTGTTCCAAGCATAGGCTTTGCAGACAGTCCTAGTTTCTAGTCCTGGCTCTTGTCCCTGGTTCTTATTCCAAAATCTGTGGGACTTTTTTACCAAGGTACTTATCTTTTCTAAGCCTCAGCTTTTTCACCTGAAAAAAATAGAAAAATAGTACCTACATCTCACTTACATAAACAGTCCAGCAATATCACAGCATAGTGAGCTACATACTGATAACATTCATCACTACATGTCTCTGGCTGAACATTAATGTAATATGCATTTCCTTCATTTGTATTTGATGAATTCTGTATCTTATTTCTTGTGATCAATGTGACATCTTATACAGTTGTTGACATTCAAATGGGATAAAATATAGAAAAACGTCATGTCCATTATATTCTTGCTTCTCAGAAGGTATGAACTGTATGTAGCACTGTGCCTCCAATGTGCTCTACAAGTACTATTACACATGAAATGGATATGATTACTTCTCTATTACAGATGAGGAAAACATGACTTAGAGATATGCCATGCTCAAAGATGACAAATGGATAAATGACAGAGCCAAGACCTCAACTTTACCATTAAGAACTCTGGTTCTTTCCATCTTTTCATCCTGACAGCCTCAGCAAACTGGCTAATTCCCTCATGACAACAAGATGTTTGTCTTTGATCAGGTGTCACACCTTTCAGTATCTAGATTCCAGAAGGAAAGAGGATGGATCTTCTTTGTCCCTTTTTTTTTAAAGATTTTATTTATTTATTCATAAGAGACACAGAGAGAGAAGCGGAGACCTAGACAGGAGAAGCAGGCTCCTAGCAGGAAGCCGGGTGGGGGACTAGATCCCAGAACCCCAGGATCACACCCTAAGCCAAAGGCAGACACTCAACCGCTGAGCCACCCAGGGATCCCTTCTTTGTCCTTTTTAACTCAACCAGTCTGGTAACAAACGTAAGGATTGCTTCCTCCTTTTTTTAATTCCTTTGAAAGGAAAAAAAAAAAAGGTAAGAAGTGGCATAGCTAGCTTTAATAAAATAGTATAGGTGTGATTTTCATATGCATGGAAGTCATTAGATTTAAGGATCCTGATGGGTCTGTATTCACAACTTATAAGAGAGGTCTGTGTAAATGAAGCCAAGTTGCAATAACTTGGAGAATCACAAATTAAGTTGTAAATTCCATAGTGCTTTTATGTATGATCGAAATAGAAGTTGGAGTATCTAATCCTTATTGCTTTAATGTTAAGGAATAACTGTTCATAAATCCAAAGTCTATAGATTTTCTGTAAAACAACTGTTGGAATTAAGTCCTTGCAAACTACAGAATTAATCATTTACTGACATTTGTGGGTATAAATTGCATTAGATTTTCTATTTTGAAATCAGGTGTAGACAGGCAAAACACTACAAAAAACTGACCATCTTTTATACTACACTAAACTGAATGGAATCCCATATTTGTATTTGACTCCAAATCTCTTATGGCATAATACTGGCCTCTTGTAGGTCATACTAAAAAAAAAAATCACATAACTTGATCATTAAAGATTAAGTATATGTACATTTTAAGGCATACTATAAAATTAAAACACACTTAACTTTGCAAAATCATTATATCTACCATCTTGAAATACTAAATGCCTGTCTTAACAAAATCTAATGATTTTCCTATTTCAAATAAATGCAATCAAAAATGCAATTTTAATGTCAGATAAATATAGATTAAAAAAGGATCTATTCATGCCCATTTAAGAGTTTCTTAACTGTCAAAATGAGCTACAGAAGAACAAACGGGAATTGCATTCTATTTTATTTCACCTTTCTACAGAGGCACAGTATGAAATTCTTTTCTTGTAACTTCCTTGTTAAAATTACAATGTATCAAGTAGAATACCAACCCACTGGGATAATGGTAAAATTACTGTCTTGGCATTCAGACTTCATTTCCTCAAAGATTTTGGAAGTTGTGACAAGCTGCTAGATGTCTTCAAACTACAGAGAAAAGCAAAATATCCTTATTTTGGCTGGCACAGGACAAGACAGCAAACAAAGCAGGGTGTATAGCCTCGGGCAATGATTTCTCTATAGAGATACCATATCTGAGAAAAACATTTATCAAAATATTTGTTCCTCTATACCAATAGAAGAGGTTTCCAATCAAGTATGTAATGGACATTTCATCAAGAAACCTACTAAAAGTCATTAATACAGTGAGTGATCAAAAGGATAATTCTAAAACATATATATATATACACACACACACACACACACACTCCATTGGGCAGCCCGGGTGGCTCAGCGGTTTAGCGCCGCCTTCCGCCCAGGGTGTGATCCTGGGGACCCGGGATTGAGTCCCACATTGGGCTCACATCGGGCTCCCTGCATGGAGCCTGCTTCTCCCCTGCCTGTGTCTCTGCCTCTCTCTCTCTGTCTCTCTCATGAATAAATAAATAAAATCTTAAAAAAAAAAATATATATATATATATATCCCATTAACTTCCTTATCTGGATTGACTGTCAAAACACTCTCCTGGATCTTGTGGAATTAACACCTCTACTCTATCTTTTAACCTGCATTAACAATGAAAGATATAATGTACAGTTTGAGACAAAAGGTATTAAGAAAATATATCAAGTGACTGCTTGTTAAATACAGTGATGGATCACAGAATTGGACTGGCGGCTTCACATACCTAGGAGAGAACTGGGTAGCTCTGAGAAGCTGGTTGAGGTACTTCACTTTTTCAGCCTCACCTTTCCCAGCTGATCAAAAGGATTAATAAGGGCAGCCTGGTGGCTCAGCAGTTTAGCACCGCCTTCAGCCCAGGGCATGATCCTGGAGACCTGATATCGAGTCCCACATCAGGCTCCCTTCATGGAGCCTGCTTCTCCTTCGGCCTGTCCCTCTCCCTGTGTCTCCAATAAATAATTTTTTTAAAAAAAGAATTAGGGGATCCCTGGGTGGCGCAGCGGTTTGGCGCCTGCCTTTGGCCCAGGGCGCGATCCTGGAGACCCAGGATTGAGTCCCATGTCGGGCTCCCTGCATGGAGCCTGCTTCTCCCTCTGCCTGTGTCTCTGCCTCTCTCTCTCTGTGTGTGACTATCATAAATAAATAAATTAATTAATTAATTAAAAAAAAAGAATTAATAGGAGCACTTACTTAATGGTGTGTTTGTGGGATTCCATGAATTCATATACATAAGGCATATAGAAAGAACATAGCATAATAAAATACACAGGCTAACTAATAATAAAATATTATAAATGAATGAATGAATAAAGTAACAACTCAAGCAAGACACTACTTTAAAACACTACCCAGGATATACAAAAATAAAAAATAAAAATAAGGTAAAAAAAAAGTGTTAGTCCTTTTTTCTCAAGTAGTGTTTAATCTAATTAGGGAATTTAGGAGTTTCTGTGGTATTGTCTTGCCTTCACCGAGTATCTGTTCTGCCTTAGTATTTACTTTGATGAGCTACCCCTCCAAGTCAGTCTCCCTCCAAATAATTCGGGTGTGACATATCCCACTTCTTGCTCTTTCAAAGATCCAAGGAGAGGCACATGAGCCATACCTGGCCAAAAAAAAAAAAAAAAAAAGCAATTTCAGAACTTGGTATCTAGTAGTAAGACAATGGTTCCTTTTTCTATGCAGGAGTTAAAAAGCATTAAAAATATAAGAATAGGGGCACTTCAGTGGCTCAGCTGGTTAAGCTTGATTTCAGCTTAGTCTTGATCTCAGGGTCATGAGTTCAAGCCCCACACTGGGCTCCATGCTGGGCGTGAGCCTACTTAAAAATAAAAATAATAAAAATGTAAATAAAATATTTTAATAAATAAATAAATAAAATATTTTTTAAAACATAACAATAGAGACAAATAAAACTATAAGTGGAGCATGCAGACAATGCAGGCAGATAATATTGACACAAAGGAAATCCCACTGAGTTCAATATCAGGGCTCACCTGTTCATAAATATTATGGTTTTTCTTTCCACTCAGGCACAGAGGAGGACTCCATCCCCCTTTGAGTATGGGCATGGCTATTTGACTGGTTTTGGTCAATGAGATATGAACAGAACTTGTATCTCCCCTAGGCAGAAGCTTGAAGACAACAGCACAATTTCCCATGTTCCCTTTTCCATATCATTTCAAGAGAAAGGTACATGTCAGAATTGTGCTTCTGTCAACCTGAGCCCCTGAGTAACTCCAATGAGCAGATTCCACCTGCTACTTACATTGGATATGTAGCATGAGCAAGAAATACACTTCAACTGTATTAAGCTATGATGATTTTGAGGACTTAGCCTGCATGACAGATACATGAGCCCAAAGAGAAAAAGGGAAAGTGGGCAGAACTAGCCAATACCCATTGTGAAACTTTTGGATTTCACTCTACTTAGTGACATCTGTCCTGGATGTTTCAATAACAAGCACCAATGCATTTTGAAGGAACTGAAGACAGAGGCTTTAGTGAGTTGGAGTTGTTCAGGTATCTGACATTTGCGACCAAAACTACACCTCTGAATACAGGAAGGAGCTATATTCTTGTGCAGAAAATAAACATATACAACCACAATACAGATGTTAAATTATCGCAGGATGCTTTCAAACAGATGAAGGATCACAGTATAAGCTTTAGACATAGATTTGATTCTGAGAAGCAGACAGATGAATGCAGCCTGTTCCTAGATGGAGAAGGGCACGTACTATTTACTATGTGGACACTTTAGAAAACATCTGGGGGCACTGGAATTGGCTCACTGGGGAAAACCAGGGTCTCTAGAGGGCAGAGGCTATGGAGGCTAGATGTTCTGCAATGCAATTCCCACATGGCTTTCAAGTAGGAAGGTGAGAGAAAAACCTACTTATTATCCAAGCTTATAAATAATTATTTGCACAGTATTAATACGGAAGAATGCAACTCCAGTGCAAATTGAAAGACTGAATTTGTAACGTTCAGAAGTCACCCAAAGTTGTCCACCATGTCAGAAAATCACATTACCAGTGGCATCACCCCTAACGGGAATCTGGTCAACAACTTGAATCACTGGTAATTAGTCTGCAATTGTATCCACCACATTCACACACTGATTTTATAAATATATTCACACATACATCCTTAGCTATTTTTTAAAATGTCAAATGTGAAGAAAAATGACTCTAACGTTTAGTTGACTACTGTCTTATTTCTCTTTAGTACAAGGTTAATTATTACAAGTATACATACAAGCATGGGTAATCTCATCTTATTTTCAGGGTGGCCACAGCCAAGCATTTATTTATAGATTAAAACATCAGATTATATTATGACTTAATACATTTCTCCTTTCATTATACTTGGGGCTTACGTTGGCTCTTTTGAAATCATATAATTCTGTTGTATTACCTATGAATCTCATGTCATTATATAAAGAGGATGTTGCAAAATATTAGCTATACACAAGATGTATAAGAACCATGGACTCTGATGAAAGTAACTGAAAGGATCATACTGTTGTCAAAACGTGGGAAGCCTCGAACACTAGGTTAAGAGCTTTTTTTAAATTTTACATTTTTCCATTAGCAGCGAGAATGTATTATAGTTATGCAATGATCATGTGGTGCAGAGATGGCAGTGTCTGAAGATAATTAACATGGTACCATGCAGGGTGATGGGAGGAAGTGAGAAAACATGGAGGCAGCAGCTGTAGTCCTTGTGATGTGATAATAAAGGTGTGAACTGGGGGAATGGCTGGGAGGTATGCATCTGAGGGACAATGCAAAGAAGACTCCAGCAAGACAAGTGACAAGATTTGGGAGGTGAGGAGAAGAGAATCAGTGGTACTTGATGGGCTCTGGTTTCCCTAACAGGGAAGACAGACGGTCCTGAGACAGAAACAGGGAAGTCTCAGAGGAGAAGCCACATCTGGGAAGAAAGAGGATTTTAAGGTCACACATACTCAGGTTTAAATCAACAGCAAGACATTCAGATGGAAATGGTGGTCAGCAATTGGCTGGCTACTTGGGACCCTGCGAAAGGAAGAATCCAAAGCTGATAATACATAATCAGGACACAGGAGTAAAGAGTTACAGAGAGGATGGACTCTCTAAAGGAAGAAAGGCAGCAAGAGGAGGGGGTCGGGGGAGAAGGCAATAGAGAGTGGAAGCTCAGAAAACATCTACAATGGAGCAAGGGAAGAAGGATAAAAATCAGTTCAGACAGCGGTCAGAGACCCAAAGTTCAGTGGTATGAAAATAAAAAGAGGTAAAGTGAGGGCGGGAAGAAGCAACGAGAGCAACTTCATGGAGAGCTTAAAACAAGGCTGGAGACATCACCATTGCCTTGCCAGAAAGAAGGAGCTTGTGATTTCAGGAATGCCACTTCCACAGTAGTGAGAGCAGAAGGCCGACAGGAAAGCAATCAAAACCAAGACAGGCAGGTGCAGGCCACCTGTTCTAGAAGCTCAGTGGTGTAAGGGAGAGAGCAACAGGATGAAACCTTAGGTCACTGTTTACTGATTTCCATATAGACTACCAAAAGATAGGCTGATTTACACAGACAGGGATTTTACAATAAAATTGAGAATTGGGGAACAATACATCTACTCTAAAATATTACTGGGCAAAAAGAAAAACAAAATGTGTATCTTTTTCTATCCATCCATCCATCCATCCACCCATCCATCTATTGTCTATCCAGTGATTCTTACTTTAAAAAGTTAAAGGAATACAAATTTTCCTGAAGGAAAAGGAGGGTTAAGTGGAGGTTGTTACTAGGATTTTCCTTCACAACAAACGACTGTGAGTCACATCCACCTGAAGATTGAGCTCTAGTATTCTTAATAAATTTGTTTTTTAAGGAGCTTAAAGCAAACCTCTGGATTTATATGTCTAACTGACCATAAATCCTTTCTAGAAAATATCTTTTTTTTTGGTAGGATTCCAAGAATATGTGCAATTTACTAAAGCAAAAATTGTTACCTTTAATTACTCCATAAAAGTAGCAACAATTAAATGGATGGTAGGTTGTAGGCACAAATAGAGATTTACAATGATTTTAGCTTCCTAAAATGTAAACAAATAAGGAAATTGGCTCAATATTTTAACATATTATTAGGTGTTGAGTTTTGGGTTTCGACATTTGATTTTTTTTTAGAACATGTCACAAATTCTGACTAGAAAATTAACTGGGACTTTTATAGTTTGGCAAATTTGTTTTCACTTTAGAACAATTCATGATAAGAAGTCTAAAATGCATTGTGGCTAATTAATGGCTTTTGGGGGGCTGATACACATAATACATGAGCTTTCTAATGGTTTTGCCTCAGATCCTACTGAACCATCTCTCTCTAAAATTTCAACACATGTAAGTGGTTGAAAGAATAGAAATTCCATTTTCTCCTCTCTTTCATAACAACTTATGGCGCAAAGGTGATTTGCTAGTGAACATCAAAGAACAAGGGATAGACATGGAAGATTGAAGGAACATTATCACATGTGATGTTAAATGTCCAAACACGTACTAGTCTAGAATTTCTAATGATGTTATAAAGTCTAAGTGTTCCCAAGAAGGGAAAATATCTTCACTGATGGTAAGATAATACTAGTATTCTTATTTGAGAAGAAATGAGTGTCTCTGTGCCAGAAATTGTGTTATTTTTAATTCTGACAAATGAAACTCAGTTTAACTTTCCAAGACACACATACATTCTCTCTCTCTGTCTCTCTCTCTCTATATATATATAATACATAATATATATATTTTATAGATATATATATAATTGTCTTCAAACACTGCCATTTCTGCACCATGTGATCCTTGTATAACTATAATACATTCTTGCTGCTAATGGAAAAGTGTAAAATTAAAAAAAAATCTTAACCTGGTATATAATAAAAGGGTAGAAGCTATCTAAAAACCTCACCGTTGCCCTGTTGCCTGCTAGAATTTTTCTAATAAGATCAACATTAGTTGCTATTCCTATTATGTTAGCACCTAAGAGAAAGCCCACCTTGACAGTAAGAGATATGTCACTGACTTAAAACTTACACAAAGAAGAAATATCAAATATATATTTCTTTACCCTCTCAACACCAAGCCACAGTACAGAGGAGTAACTTGAAACAAAGTGACTGACAACTCACTCTCTAGAGGTGGAGGAGAGATGGTACTTTGAATAGTGGACACAGGGGGATAAAAGGCCTAGAAAACATAGGAGAGAAGAAATTAAACTCCCAAGGGAATGTTTTATTCTCCTAACTACAGGCTCAGTGAGAGATGAAGATGAGACATACTGGCAGACTCTCAATAGGCTGTAAGCACCGATTCTGTTTTAAATTCCTAGTGCACCCAATGTAACAGTGCTAGGCTAAGGAGCTGTTTGCTAGTGAACAATTGGATCAGTCCCTGCACTTAGATTAAACACAATGTACCATAGTTACATACTCCAAACTATTTCTTATCTGATAAAAGTATGGACAATGTATACAAAGACAAAATAAGGAAAGGAAACCACAATGTATTACCAATATTGAAATCAATGGCTCCCATCCCTTAAGCATATCAGTTAGTATAAAATAAAAGTGTAACTGACTCGAGTACCTGGGGTCCTTCCATTTGGAAGTGGTACAATTCTGTCATTGCAGAATATTACTGTTTAAGAAGCAAAGTTCCAATGCTTCAGCATGGCATCAGTATGTGCCAGCATATTGATACGAACAGCAAATGACCTGCGGTTAGTTCTTTTATCTTGAAGGGAAGTATAACCAAGTATCCCCTAGAATTCAGGTTCCCCCTCATTCTCTTAACCACACTGGCAATAGAAGTTAGACAATTTAAACAATCCATCCATTCATTTACCTAGAATTCTAGAGTAGCAAAGTAATGAAAGGAGGAGGGGCTCCATTCACTCAGACAATTCAGAGGTATGACATAAGGAATCTGTCAAATATGCATTGACTATACACAAGATTCACGAAATCAGATTTATTCTAGGTTTGATCCTAATCCAGAAACACCCACCCACCCCCCTTTACAACCATTTCAGAAGAGTTTACCCTTGGAATAATGATTTCATTAGATATATAAACCTCTCCACATGATTTAATAATGTATGTGAAAATTCTCTATACTCTAAGTAAAAATCTTTCCTAAGCAAAAACCTTTCTAGAATGATATTGCATCAAGCAGATTATTATTTTTTTAATGAATAAGGAGTAACCCAGACTTTGTTCCTCCTAGCTACTGAGCTGTGGCTTTGTGAAATGGAATTTACAATCACTAAGGAGAAAACAGCCCCAAATCCCACAACTCCTTTCACTTAATTATTCATGACATTGATCAGCACATTTATTTTTAAAAACAGATAAAGTTAGAGCAGCACTCATAAAGGAAGAAAACTTCTTGCTATCTAGCACTACTGTAGGCTACGGAGTTTCTTTTTTCAGGGATTTGTACTTTGCATGTGCAAATTTTAAAACCAGGCAAATATTATCACTACATATTTAAAACGAGCTTATAATGTTAAAAGCCAAGTCCCACAGGTGACACTTTTCATCCCAATTCACTCATCAAGATTAGTTTCTGTTTATTGTTCATAACCATAAAAATTAGATAACTCTAGCAATACTAAAAATAATAACATATTAAAAACTAGACTTTTTACTCCCCAAATGAACCAAGGGTATCTTCAAAAATTCTAGAAGAAAACTTAAGAGATACATAGGTAGCTTCTTTGGAATGGGAGATGTCTGTGAAGATGGCAACCAATAATTCCTCTTAATGCTATCCACCATGCTGCTTCTCCCCATCAATAAGTAAACCTGTTTCCCCTTCTCTCATTCCTGGAGTGGCCTTGTGACATGCTTTACCCAACAGAAAGTAGTAGAGGTGATGTTCTGCTAGTTGCAGGCTTAGACCTTATGAGGCCTTATAGCTTCCACTTTTACTCTTTTGAAATGTAAAAGAAAAGTAAGCCCAGATTACTGAAGTGATGATGACATGTAAGAGAGGGCAACCCATCTAGGTCCTAGTATTTCTAGTTACCCCAAAGAGGCACCAGATATGTGAGTGAAAGTATCTTGGATCCTCAAGGCCTAGTCAAGTGACCCCAGCCAACACCAACCACATAGATCAAAGATGTGAAGATATGCTGTCCCTGAAGTACCCTGTTTGAATTTCCAAAGCACTCAGACACAATTCTAAACAATGTTTTAAGCCATTAAATTTTGGGGCAGTATCAACCAGCAATAAATAACCAATAAATATATTTATAATGGAGTTCAATACAATGTGATTCCCATAGTTACACTACTCCTTTCATATAATAAGCAACTCATATTAATTCTATAAAAGAATCAATGAACACATACTTCCTGAGGCATTTACTAAGTGTAAGGCACAGAGATAAAATTAATAATAGTAATACCAACTGTTTAATGTGAGCTTAAGTATGATTATTTATTCATTAAATATGTGTGGAATGCTTATAAAGATGCCAGGTAGTGTGCCAGGCACAGGTGACCAGCACCCAGAGAAGTTTTACAACTTAGAGGGATATATAGACAATTATAATATAGTACAATAATTGTTATCATAACAAAGAGTCAAAATCTAGGTGTGGAGATTTTTAAAAATCCAGAAATAACTATGTTGAGGCAATATGATACACATCATAAGAAAAGTGGCTGCACTGCTCATTTGTTGTAAGCATTAAATGGAGTGGTTAGCATAGCACTTAGCACATAATTAATCCACATTAAATGGTGCTGAAAAATCTAAACTATACAAAGAGTTACAAGAATTCAAACAGGGAAAGATCATGAGTGCTCTGTAGGCTATTTGTGGTCTTTATCTAATTAGTTCAATAGTTTTGAGAGCCTACTCTCTGCCAGACAATGGGTTATAGGGGTAGCCAAGAAAGACAGGTTTCTTGCCCTTAAGCTACTCAATCTGGAAACAGACAGTAAATAATGGTGATATAGATACAGAAAAGTAGAGCAAAAAAATGTCATCTGTTCAGGAAGTGTCACTTAACTGGCAACTTGTAAGATGACCAGGAGTCGGCCAGGCAATGGCTGCTGGGTAAGTACATGTGTATCAATGCATGTGTGTGGTGGGATGGAAGCAACAGGGGTAATGGGGAAGTGTACTCAGCCAGTGGTCCCACCACATGCAAAGACTCATTCATCAATGCTAGAATGACAGAACCCAGGAGTTGCCCATGATAAGGACAGAAGGGCAGGAGGGGTAAAATCATGGAGGCTCTATGAGTCCTGTCAAATAATCTGGACTTTATCCTAACACCAACTGAAATTCTGTAAGGTCTCAAAGAGGGCTTCATATTTCATTCTGCATGTTAGCTGAAGTATGGAAATAGGATCAAAATAATCAAGACTAGGTAGCAGAGACAGGAAGCCAGACTGGATGCTTTTGTAATAATCGACAATAATGATGGTGGTTTAGATGAAGATATTAAGAGAACCGAGCAATTTCAATGAATATTTCAGATGCAGGAAAGACAAAACTTGCGTGGTTTCAATTGGGCTTCAAAAAGAGGAGGTCAATAAATCCCAAGTTTATGGTTTTAGTAATTGGCTTGACGCAGATGTTGTTTTCAGTGGTGGGGCAAAGTGGAAAACAGTGGTACGAATGAAATTTTGGCAAGGATGTTCATGAAGTCAGCTCCGTATGTGTTGTGGCTGAAAGCCTCTGAGAGAGCCAAGTAGGAGTGGTATTATTGATCAGCACAGATCAGGTTATTGCAGTAACCAACAACACAAAAATTTCCATGCTGGTGACAATGAAGTGTATCTTGTGCTTATGTTTGATGTTTAATGCAGGTCAACAGACGGTTCTGCACATAGCAGTCACTCAGGTCCCAGGCTCCAGGAAACTACATCTTAACATGGGATTCCATGGCCTCAGAAGCAAAGAAAAACAGAAGGAACGATGTACTGGCTACCAAGCACCTGCAGGAAGTGAATAAATGTGAAATGTTCACATTTCATTGGCCAAAGCAAGTCACCCGATCAAGCCTGTCATGATCAATAGCATGGGAAAGAATCACCCTTCCTCAGGGAAGAGTGAATGATTCTCAATAGTTTGTAAACAGCAATAAAGCAAACAATCAGGTAAGTAGGTTTAGATCTTTGGATAAAGCTAACTAGAGCTAAAGAGAGACAAAAGAGAAATGTTAAGCTGAACTTTAAAAAATATGGGTAAGGGATCCCTGGGTGGCGCAGCGGTTTGGCGCCTGCCTTTGGCCCAGGGCGCGATCCTGGAGACCCGGGATCGAATCCCACGTCGGGCTCCCGGTGCATGGAGCCTGCTTCTCCCTCTGCCTGTGTCTCTGCCTCATTCTCTCTCTCTCTCTGTGACTATCACAAATAAATTAATTAATTAATTAATTAATTAATTAAAAAAAAAATATGGGTATGATTTCAACAGAAGTAAAGAAAAAATCATTAAGAGGATTCTAGGTATTAATGTGGGGCAATGGTAAGGAAAGCGCCTATGGTAGTTTTTGATAGCTTCTCTGTTCCTCTCTTTATAATAAAGAGCAAAAGAGAAGAAAAAAATGAATGATTCACATGAGGGAGAAGGAAAACGAGGCAACTACAGACTCTAGGCCTTAAGAGCCAAGGAGGGCCAGCTTTGGAAATATGGGAAGAGGGAGAGTTAAGCTAATGGGGGGGGGGGGCTGAAAGAGGTCCTGAAAAGTGAACTCAATTTCAGTCCTAGAGATGAGATTCTACGTAGAGAAAGGAAAGTGAGTCCACTTGGGGTGTGAGATGAGTACAAGAGTTCACTCACAATCACTATGGAGGATAAGGCTATAGTTCCCATTTCCAGTTATATAAATTTTTCTTATAAGTGGAGGCTGTTCGAGAGTGAAAAATGCAGTACCTGCAGACATGGGAAATATGGATTCCATTTCTGGGTAGGTCATTAACCTGTATTTGACCTGAAGAATTCTATGAATCTTTTTGGCCTCATTGGCAAAATGTATTCTAAGATGCTATGCTTTGTAAGAATTTCTGGGCAAAAAATAAGAGCTCTTTACAGAGATTTTTTACCTAGACCCATCATCCTCTGCCCAGTCTCCTATTACTTATTCACAACAGGGCCTGGCATCAGATCTACCTCCATCACCTAATAGTGTCCTACAGTCTGCCCAAATCAGGGTCTTCTGTATCACAACTTACAGCTCATGAAATAACCCCTTAAACACACTCTCAACTATAACAAGCATGAAAATGACTCACTAGTTCAAAAAACTACCAGTCCAACTTTTACCAGGCAAACTAACTGTGCTCTGATTTCTGGCTCTTCATACCCGGAGGATTGAGCTCATCCTAAAGCCTTCCCTAATCATTCTTGATAGTTCTACCAGTTTCCTTTCATTCCTCCCAACTCCCTTGTCTTTTAGCATATACCATACCTCCATTATTCCATTAGTATATATAAAATATAGTGAATAATATGGACATCAACAGTAAAACAAGCAACAGGTAGGAAAACTCTGGGGTTTTTTTAAGGGCCTGACCTTACTTTGCATATTTATCACAACAAATCTATACAGGACCAATATTCCAATTTTACAGGTGAAGAAACTAAGGCTTAGGAGAATCAATTAATGTGCATGACATCACAAACTATTAAGTGGCAGACACTTTGCCTGGATTAAGAAGTATACACATTAACACTAGGCAAAACTTCCCAATTTTATTCCTAGATTTTCAAATACATAGTTCTTTCAACTGGACTATACATTCTCTGAGAGCTTTCACTGTATTTTCCAACTCTGTGTATTACTGAGCTTCACACAGGACTCCTTCACTTAGGCAGCAATTAGAGAGTTATAATTCATTCATAGGCAATAAAGTGACATTTTACATTTCTTGTTTTTAATTTGAAATGCAACTAAAATCTAGCAGGCATTTATGATGCTTAATGGATATGAGGTTTAGTGGTATGGCAGATTGCATTATTGGCCCAAATTTTTCACCCTTCCTGTATCTATGCCCTTGGCAATTGCTGCCATTAAAGAGACAGAGGGGAGTTCCCCACCCCTGACTTAGAGTTTGCCCATGTCTGTCATTACAGCCAACAGAATATAGCATAAGTGACAATATCTGAATTGTGGCCAAGATCGTGTATGGTTCCATTTGTCCTTCTGCACTTATCCAATTGGCATGAGAATTTCTACCAGGGAATTTTTCCTTTAACCTATACCTCAGAATTAGATATGGAACTATCTGGGCTGGTCAGATCTGAAGTTTGAGCAAAGAAACCCAGCCAGGCCCAGTCAAGATCTGCCAACTCCTAGCTGACCCATAAAAATTTATACAAAAGCCCATAGCGTATCAAGATATGAGAGGATCTAGCAGAAGCTCTAACATGTTAGTAATAGTTTGGTTCGACTTTTTGCACTT
The DNA here is from genome assembly GCF_053574225.1 of Canis aureus. Lineage (NCBI taxonomy): Eukaryota > Metazoa > Chordata > Mammalia > Carnivora > Canidae > Canis > Canis aureus. The sequence continues at coordinate 18,777,310 of NC_135629.1, read as the reverse complement.
CTGCTTTAAGATGTAGGGCTTATAATAAAATCTTAGACTTTCCGCCTTCTTTCATAATCAGATAAGATTTAGGGATATAGTTCCTGTGGACAGGTTGAGTATAACAAGTGTAAATGTGACTAAAATGTATTTTATGTGTAGGAGATTAAGAGAGGTAGATTATGGTAGATTATATTACTATATGTAACCACCCCCTTATCCTCTCCCTTCTTTACTGGCACTGCTGTGACTTCTAGTCAATGAAATGTGAAAACAACCTATATGTGACCAGTCCTAGCCAATATTTTAAGTGCAACTTTATCATTCAAGTAAGCCTCTTGGGTTTCTGCCCTCTGCTGTGAAAGTGTGTCCCTTTCTTAACCGGAGTTCCCTAAAAAAACAAAATCTGAGATGAAAAAGATTTACTGAAGAATGCTCTCTAAAGAAACCACTGTAGGGAAGCATTAAAAAGCATGAACATGGGGCCCCCTGGGTGACTCAGCTGAGCATCTGACTCTTGATTTTGGTTCAGGTCATGATCTCAGGATTGTGAGACTGAGCCCTACATGAGGTTTTGCACTAGGAAGGAGCCTGCTTGAGATTCTCTCTCTCCTTCTCCCTCTGATCACCCCTCATTCTCTCTCTCTTTCCAAGCAAGCAAGCAAGCAAGCAAGCATGAATAGGCAAAGGAGGAGCCTGAAACTTAGAATATGGCAACTGCGACCTCAGTTGGTCTTAAGGGGACTTCTAGGGCTGGGATGGCTTTCAGAGTTGTCCTAAATTAAGGCAAATGGACCAGGTTTTTGTACCCAGGCATGAGCCAGTCACTGGCATGGGCATCAGCCAAGAGGAGGCATAACCTTGCCTGGGACAGTTCCATCTACAAAGGGAAGCTCCCCAGTGAGGGATGACCTCTGAGCCATCAGCAGCTGATATATCAAGCAAACATGGGTAAGTATATAAAGCTCTAAGCTGGTAGACCTTGATGGAGCACCAGAGTATATACTACATTAGCTGTACCTTTACCTTAAAGCCCAGAATGAAAAGCCATGTGAGGAGACACCTGGGTGGCTCAGCAGTTGAGCGTCTGCCTTTGGCTCAGGGCGTGATTCTGGAGACCCGGGATCGAGTCCTACATCAGGCTCCCTGCATGGAGCCTGCTTCTGTCTCTGCCTCTGTCTGTCTCATGTGTCTCTCATGAATAAATAAATAAAATCTTTAGGAAAGCAAAAAGAGAAAAGAAAAGCCATGTGGAGAAGGCACACACAGTCAAGCAAGAGCATGGTAGAGAACACTGCTGCCCCACCTCTGACCCATAGCTTTCAGGTAACACAGGTAAGTAAAATTTGTCCTTAGAAGCTAATGAAATTTTCAGAGTATATCTTACTAAAGGAAAGCTGACTGATACATTTATAAAGCAACATAAAGAAGTAAAACCTCACATTTTAAAAAATACTAATATTTTTTAAATGTGATTTTTTTTTAAGATTTATTTGAGAGAGAGAGACAGAGCATGAGTGGGAGGGGCAGAAGAGACGGAGAAAGAATCTCAAGCCAACTCCATCTGAACGCAGAGCCTGACGTGGAGCTTGATCTCACTACCCTGAGATCACAACCTGAGCAGAAACCAAGAGTCGGATGCTTAATCAACTGTGCCATCTAGGCGCCCCTAATTGTGTTATTTTTTAAAATTATAATACATATGTATGTATTGCTGCTGCATAAACTACCCTGAAACTTAACAATCTAAACACAATTTATTTGCTGTTGATTCTGAATTTGACTTGAGTTCAGCTTGGTGGTTTGTTTGCTAGTTTTGCCCAATGTCACACATGTAAGTCCAATGGCTTAACTGGGATGGCTGACCTTCCATGACTGACTACCAATTCTGGCTATTAGCTAATATTGGCTGTAGGCTTGTCTTTAGGTGGCTTCTCAATCTCTGAAAGGTGGGCCTGAACTTCCTTACATGGAGGCTTCAAGGCAGGAAGAGAACAGGAACATAAGCTCCCATCACCTTAGAGCTTAGGCTCAAAATCCACAATAACACCACTTTGGTTACTTTTTATTGATCAAACTCAAAGGCCAGTGCAGATTCAAGGGAGAGGGAAACAGATTCCTTGCTTAAAGACAAGAGCAAGTCACCATGCAAAGTGCCAAGAAAGGTATTGTTGCAGCCAACTTTGCAAAAAGTCTCCCACAGGGCTTATGTGTGCTTTATCATTTTCTAAAGGTATTTTTCTCTGAAGATCAAATTTGATCAAGTTTATAGTCACTTTCCCTGCCCCTGTAAAAAACCCTGCAAACAAATAAATGTGATCTTTTCAATTAGAGACAACTGAAAACATTTACCCACTAGGGGTCAGTACAGAAGAGTCAATTCAAAAATACAACCGGAAAGCAAGAAAGAAAAACTAAGAAAAGGAAAAGAAGGGGAAGGAGAAGGAGGAGGAAGGATTGGACTCACTTTAAATCATATGGCATATTAATCCAATGAACAATCCAAAATTCCTCCCCTTCATTTACTCTCTTCTGCTTGAATGCTTAACAAAACATTTGTATTTCTTAGGAGTTTTATGATTTGCTATTAATTCTATTCCTTACTCTAGTCTACGCTTTAGGTGGTATGTGTGTGGCTGTGTCTGTGTGGTCAAAGTGGGGAAGGAAGAAGAACAAGGACATAATCAGATTATTAATAATCAAATGGAAGAAAAAAATGAAGATTCGGGAGGAAAACCCTGAAAGTAATTTCTAGAAAAATGACAAAAGAGATTTCCAAGCAAGTCATAATGCAAAACCATTTACAACAGCAGACAATTATGGCACTATTAGACTAAAAAGAGAAATGTCTATATTCTAGAATTTCCCATTATATGGAAAGATGCCCTCCACTTATAAGCATCTTCACAGAATATGTGGTTTGGTTTCAAATAAAACAAAAGCCATATATTGAGACCCTTCCGTTCTTTTTAGAAACGAATACTGCCACTAAGTACCACACAATCAATTTCAGAGTGGTAATTTCTGTTTAACATCGGTGAAATAATCCAATAAATTAGTACTAAATATAAACATGTATATTTTTCCATTGCACATGAGAAAATTTTTATTTAATAGCATGAGAAAGTGAGAAAGAAAAAAACCTTTGACCACAACCTTCAAATTTCAAAATTCTACAGCTGATGCACAGAGTCCTTGGTTGTTTTTTCTTAGCAGAATAAAAGAACTCCTAGTAAAGCTTCACCAAGAATAATTGAGAAATATGATAAATTGCCTAACATATAAATGTAAATATTTTTGTAGGCAAAGGGAATGGAAGAGCAGTACTGTCTGCTGTAGCACACACCCGACTTTGGTACAAATATGCTTTATGTATTCCAGAGCCTTCAGAATATTCACTGGAATTGGTAACGACTGGTAATCAGCAACTTTTCTGCTGCTTTATATTCACAGAAGCGGCCAGTCCAAGTGAGTAGCAGCCATCAGATTAGATCACTAGCTATATTGTTCGGGTTGATTTTAATTGCCTGGAAAGGGTCATTACCATCTTCTGCAATATGTTATTTTAAAGAGTGGCTATTTCTATGTAAGAACAAAAATGGACCAGAGTCTACTAGTGTTGGAAAGTACAAGGAAGTATTCAGTAGGATCTTGGCCCTGGTGGCGTAAAAATCCTGCCCAAGTTTGATTACATTAACAAACAAACACACTTACCTGCAGAACTTCTTAAAACTAATATGGAAAGTCAACACAGATTCCCAAACTGATGACCAGAGAGAACGACCCAAATGTCACATCCTGCTTTATAAAATGCCAAGACTTCTGTTTCCATAGCAACTTTTACATATAGGCAACTCCAAGGTGAGTGAGTTCATGATATTTAAGAGCAACAAGAGAAATATTTGCATGGGAAAAGGTCTATGGAAGTAGGGTATTTGAAACCTGGAGGACACTTACAAAATTATTACATTAGTGTATGTTTAAAATGGGAATGGCAGCTCTCTAAGGATATTTGTTCTTTAATTTAAACCCTAGATATATGATTCTATACGAGGGATAAAACTGCATAGAGCTATAAATGCACTCATAATCAGGTTTAAAAATTATAGTGATAGCATAAATAAGATCTGTTGTCTTGTTAACAGTAATGCACCAATGTCACTTTCCTGATTCTGATATCATGCTACAGCTAATATGCAATATCACCATGGGAGGAAGCTGGGTGAAGGATACACAGACTTCTCTGTATTATTTTTGCAACTTCCTATGAATCTAATTACTTAAAACCCCAAAGTTTAAGGGCGACTGGGTGGCTCAGTCAATTAAGCATCTGCCTTTGGCTTGGGTCATCATCTGGGGGTCCTGGGAAGGAGCCCTTCGTCAGCCTCCCTGTTCAGCGGGGAGTCAGTCTGCTTTCTCTTCCTCTGCTCCCTCCCCTCTGCTCGTGCCCTCTCTCCTGCTTTCTCAAATAGATCAATAAAAAAAAGTCTTTTAAATACATAAACAAAAGAAAAAGTTTAAAAATGTAAGTTACCAGGTCTCATCCCCACAAATAACTCAGAAAGTCCTGTAAGGACCAAAGAATTTCTCTTATTTCAACAGAACAGTTAATGTTTCTAGAAAGGTCATAAATTGGGAAAAAGTGAAAAGGATGTGGAATATTTTCTGTGGTATAAGGGTGCCTTCTATTGAAGGACAATTGGTGAGATTGTTTCACGCCCCCAAGGCATCCCCTCCCACTCACCTTTTTTTTTTTTTTTTAACTATGTAGCTATTTATAGTTTAGGAAGATGTACTTTTGATTTGCTGTGAAGCATTTAGTTATTTCTCTCATATTCAATGTTTTACTCTAATCAATAATGGATTTTGAGAATTCCAAATTACCCCCATTGCACTAAAATATGCCACTTACATCAAGGACCAGCCATTGGTACTAACTACCTAAGCTTATGCCCGCCCCCTATAGGGCATATGTCTGTCAAAGAATTTTCGAAATTCAGACCATATCCAGATAACTATCTATTGTCAACTAATAATTTGTCATCCAGAAATTATGCAAAAATACAATAAAATCTTTAAAGTATACAGTAAAAAATTTTAAGTCCAATAAAAAAGGCCTAATACAACTACAGTAGAATTGCATGTAAATAAAACAGATCAGATCATCCTCCTTTCATTCCACAAATACTCACCAAAATCCTAATATGCTGTGCCATTCCACCCACAGACTATCAGGACAGACAGCTACTAAACAATTGCACAATACCAATTAAAGTCTAATCCATTCTCCTTCTAGAGAAAAAAAAATTTAAAACACAGTTGAGAGCAGAAAGCATGCAACTGAAACCTTGTCTAGAGGACACCAAAGGCTTCTCAGAGGACTAGATAGGTGGGTATCACCTAGACAAATGGTAGGATTAGAATTAAGGAGCTTTCCTGGCAAAAGTAACAGTGAATTAAGAGTGGATATGAGCTGAGATGTGAATGAAGGGCTCTGAATGGGAGCCATGGATGCAGGACCCTTGAAGATAAAAGCATCATCTTGAGTTTTTAAGAAAGTTTTTTTTTTTAAAAAACTGCAAATTGGAACTTCAAGTATGGGCAGGAAATAAAGGGAAGAAGTCTGATGCAGACAGGCTCCATCACTGGCATTTTTTTCCTCTAGGCAAAGGATGTCCAACAATACAAGGTTTGTGGCTCATGGATTAACACAGCAGCACGTGTCAAAAAGACTGTAGTTAAGAAAGGCAGTGGGGCAGAAGGTGGTTTCTTAATCTACTCCATCTAGGTAAGAAGTATAAAGGGTATAAAGTGCTTGGAACCTGGGCTGGTGCCTAATTACACAAATATTCTTATATTTTTCATCAGTTAACTAGTTGCAAGGACGATAGAAGAGGGTGGTGCCAAAGACCATTGGTGCCCTATGTCTCGATGACCACAATGAGAATAAATGAAAGAAGATAGCACTATAAGCTGGAACCAGCTTGGGAGGGAAAAGGATAAATTCCAGTTTTGACATAATGGGTTTGAAGTAGCAGATACCCAAGAGCTCAGAGGGATCATGGGCAGGCGACAGGAAAAACACTCTCATGAAAAGTTAGCTGTGGACTTCTGCTGAATATGAACATTACTGACAGGATCTTTGTTCACGGGGGTGCTCGGGCCATGTTTTGTAAACTCAACACCCTCCAAAAGCATAGTTCTCGTGGGTTTATCAAACTCCACTGTGAGCCAGATACTCTGATAGGAGCTGCTTTGCAATAGTGGGCAAAACAGATGTGATAACTGCTTATAAGACGCTTACAGAATAGTAAATAAGGAGTCAGAGAAGGAGATAGTTTCAAGTTATAAGTGCTCTTGGGGATATGAACAAAAAGAAACTAGAAGAGGGACTCTAAAAAGAGGAGAGAAAATAGCCTTCTTTTAGTAAATGATATTTAAATTGTGACCGAAGGAATAAGCAATAGTCAAAAATGTGTGTGTGCGTGTGTGTGTGTGTGTGTGCATGTGTGTAATTGGGGGTAAAGACTAGAATGCGCTTGCAAGCAAAGAGATAAAATAGATCCTAAGGCTGGAAAAAGGTCAACAAAAGTGGAGACAATGAATCAAAGCCTAATGAGGTTCGTGTTCCTAAAAGCATGCCATGGGATGATGTTGGAGGGACAGGTAGTGTTTAAATCCTACACAGCTTTGTAGATCATAATTTATAGTTCTGAATGCAACAGAAAAATCATTTAAGTGCTTTGAGGAGAGGAATATTAATTAACTGACATTTAAAGAAAAAAATACTTCCCTGACTGCAGTGCAGAGAATTATTTGGGGAGAAAGGAGGCAGAGAAACCAGTGTCGTTATCTCAGGGAAGAAGACAGTGACTCAGAATAGGGCAACGTGAGTGGAGATGGAGAGAAGTGGACAAATGAGACAAACATTAGAATCAAAAGGACCACACAAGATTTGAGTTACACTAGTTCCCCAAAATAAGAGTGTCTGAAGTATGGAAATGGTCCCAAGAATTCTTGGTCCCAAAGACAGTATAGGAACAGGCTCATTTATCGCAATATAATCAAAGTGGTTTTTGAATTACAGTCTTCATCCCTTCAAATGTGAAAGGCAATCAAAGTCAAGCAACTTAGAAAAACAAATGGGACAAATTTGTTCTCCTGTTTCGGAACACAGAAAATTTACAAACTGAGTTATAAAAGCACCTAAAAGAGTGCTATGGGATTGCTATAACATGTATAATCTATTACTTAAAATGCCAATATGTCTGCAATAAGGAATATGCATACTTTCTGAATTATTTTATCCTACTTAATAAAAGTCATTTTTTTCCTTCACTTTTAGCAAGGCAGCTTCTTGCACAGTAAAGATTCTACAAATATTTACATTCCAAGTAGCAGAGCTGTTTGAGATGCTATAAAATTCTGCCAGCACTTCTATTACAAACCCTTATTTCTTGTTTATAACATGTACATAAAAGGGGAGAAATAAAAATGTACTATGGATTGAAACTTGGCATACAAAGTTTCAACTACAAGTTAGATTTCTCCTGCAGCAAATCTTCAAAAGAAATATTACACTATATTTAGTAGATAAATGAGGGGGGGGGCGAGGGGAGGGATGGTGATATAAACTGAAAAACCATTTTTGTTCTTGAAATTTTTACACCAATTAGATCTGAGACCGGTATCTATTATCCCTTAACTTCAAAGAAATGTTCTATCTTCAACTATTTTGTGGACAGCCCAACACTCAATCATTGCCAAACATCTTTGCAAAAAGAAGTTTCTAAGGCAAGCGTAAGAAAGGAAATAGTCTGCCAGCATTAAGTGACTAATAAATACATTTTAAGACCATGGGGACACCTCCGAAATGCTCACCTTCAAAACGACAAAAAGGCTTTAAAAGTGAACTGGTAATGATGCTGGAACCAGAGATGGCAAGCAAATATACACAGCATCAATGAATCCTCCTGCCATCTGATTATCTCCCAATGTATAGAGTTTACATTATTTTCTTGCCAATACCTTACTAACCGATGACTAGAAAACACAGAACTGAACCAGCACTAAGCACAATATAGTGATATATGGATTTGGCAGTTTTAAAGGGGCAATTATATCTATATACCATTTCAGCACAAAGCATCAAGAGTTAATGAGAACTTCAAGTTGCACACTTAAATTACGCAGTAAAAACCAGAAGATGTGTACTGAATGTGTGAGGAGTTGGGAACTTATAAAAGAGAAAGACACATATTTTGCTAGCAGAGTGAAGAGGCTATTAGTTTGTAATAACTAGGCATATATGAAATGTGACAGTGATAAAATTGAACATAAATCAGCAATGGAAAGGCTACAGCTTGCTGTCTGTAGCTAATCTTTGCTCCAGTTGAAATTGCTCAGCACTTTGGTCCTATTAAATGTTTTGCTGCCATTTTAAGGAACAATTGAACCATCTGGTTGGGTTGTGAAGGACGCTTAAAAGTTAGAGTTCTCCTGGAGAATGGGCTTAACGCCTTCATGTCTTCAGCCTGTTACTGATGTCCAGACGGGGCTGAATATTATTGTCTGAGGCAGCCACTGCCTGAATCTATTACCCTGCAAATCAATTAGCTGCTCCGAGTCTGTTATCCCACCTTCAGACAGGAGGGTCACACAAATGCATTGAGCCTCACCATTTACCTAAAATAAAAATGTGCAGCAATTTGCTCTATTTCCTTGGTGAACACTGTTCCTTTCAAGTGTCCTCAAACTACACGTTGACTCTCAACTGACTTCAAGTAAGCATTCAAAGACCAGTAATTCCTGAACCCGCTATTTTTGTAATTTGCAAGCAAACGCATTTCCATTAGCAAGGCTAAACCCTATCAGATGTCTTCTATGAACCACATTTACAAGAACCTGTCCCATTGCAACCAGTGACTGGCACATATTAGGCATTTTGTAAATGTTGCTCAAATGGGTATGAGTAGTAATCTACAGAGAACCTCCTCCCTAGTACCACACCCCACAAAGGGTTAAAATCACAACCTGAGATGCCAGGTGAAGGCAGCCAAAGTCGTGTTGCTGTTAGTAAATACAAGTAGCAAAGCAAAAGTAATACATTTGACTTTAGTATTGAGACATAATAGGGCTTCCAAAGGCAATTACTCCTTTCAATCACTGAAGAGCTCTGACTCATTGTTCTGATTAATTCCTGTTTTTAATCTATTTACAGATCAGGATTCTTTTTCAGCTAGTGTGATATTCATCTCTGTGGGGGTAAACAGAAACCACAGCTTGTAGAGTCCTCCTACTTAAAAAAAAAAAAACAAAAAAAAAAAAACAAATATTCTTGCTTAATCATTTTTAAATTATTTCTGGATTTACCTACTCACCATATGAGCTGGGGTTTCTGACCTCCCTCCTGAACATCACACCTCTCCCCTTTCTGTGTTGCCTCCTCTAGCTATGTTTCCTCACATCGTGATTCGAGGTGGACAAACTGACGACCGACCCCCTTCCCAAAAACGTCTGTCCCCCTCCGTTTGGCTCAGACCAGAGACTATCTTCACCATGGTGGGTACCGTTTGTTATCAGATCATTCCTCTGGGCACATCTCCTTGTTGTAAATCAATAAGCAAATGCAATACAAGAAAAGGACACACGGATTGGTGAGTCGTGCGGGGCTCTGCACAAGCACAGCCCATAAGCTTGTTCGTTCATTTCAATCAACCAAAAAAAAAAAAAAATTCTGATGGTGCTGCGACTTGGGGGACCCAGTTGGCACTTCCCGGTTTTCCGTTCCTGATACTCTGTTACCTGCTTGCTTAGCTCTGCAGGGCTCCTTGGAGAAGGCAAAAGGCAGCCAAGACCGGGTCCGAGCTCCAGAAATCTGGACTACAGCCCATTCCAGAGGGGTGGGGAAAAAAAAAAAAAAAAAAAAAACTGGCAAAACGCAGCAGCAGATCCCGTCCAAGGCTGCAGATTTGAAAGTGGAAAGAAAGAGAATGCAGCTTGGAAAACTTGATCGCTAACCGAGGAATCCTCTGCCCCGGGTTCCTCGGAGCTGGGGACCAGGGAGAGGTTTCCAGCAAAAAAAAAAAAAAAAAAAAAAAAAAAAGCTATCACATCCCGCCCCCCTCCCCAATCCCCCTGCACCGCGTCCCTAGGATTCCTCTTTCAGCACTTCTGAGGTCCAAACTTTTTCTTTCTTTCTTTTTCTTTTTTTTGTTTTTTGTTTTTTGTTTTTTGTTTTTTGTTTTTTTCCAACTTCCCCAGCCAAATGCTCTGCGCTACGGGCTAGCTCGAGGGACCTAGCTCGCGTTCCCCCGCGCTAGAGGCGGGGTTGCAGAGTGTTCCCGGTCTGCACACCAATTCTGCCAATCTGCAGCCAGACGCATCTTTCCCTCTCGAGCCGTCGGGTGCACACCCCCCGCCAACAAACTTTAGGGCCAGGAGCCTGGAGGGCAGTGCGCAAAGTTTGCCTGGGCAGGTGGCTCGGCGCAGCGCCGCCCGCCCAGCGCGAGGAGCCGGGCGTGCCTGACTTACCGGGTCCCCGCAGCTCCGACTCGCCCGCCCGCCGCCGGCCGCCCTCCTCCGGGGCCTGGGGGGCCGCCGTCGCAGCGCCCCGGTGCGCGCCGTTCCCCGCCGAGCCCGCGGCGCCCGCCTCCTCCGCCTCCGCCTCCTCCGCCTCCTCCGCCGCCTCCTCCGCCGCCGCCGCGCGCCAGGCTGCTGTGGCTGCTGTGGCTGCTGTGGCTGCTGCCGGCGCCGAGCGAGCGCTGCCTGCGCCTCCACCCACCGCCCGGGCTCGGGCTCCAGCGCGGGCACCGGAGGGAGGGGAGAGGGGGCGGGCGAGAGGGAGGGGCGGGGAGCGCGGCGGAGCAGCCAACGGGGTCCCGCGCCCCGCGCCCCGCGCCGCCCCGCGCTCCGCCGCGTGCGCCCACGTGTGTCCGGCCTCCGCAGGGCCCTGGGCGGCGGCGGTCCGCGTGTCCCCGCTTGGCCGCCTCGTGTGCGCGCCGCTGGGGCCCCGGGGAGCACGGGGTTAAAGAGGTGGGGGGGGCGTCCACTTCGAGGGGAGCCCCCCGCCGCTGCGCTCCCGCAAGCGCGCGGAGATCGCCGGTTTAACAGCAAGGCGGATCCTTATCAACGGGTCACGGTGTGCCAGGTAGTGGACTGCGCAATTTAAGGGAATTAGTTCATGGCGTCCCCAGAGCAACCGTGAATCTAGTGTGATTCCTTGACTTGATGACGAGGAAATTAATTGGCCCAAGGCCTCGGTGAGTCAGTTAGAAGAATAATTCACAACTGGATTGGGACAAGGACCCTGTGAGGGGAGGTACCGACGTCTTATTTTGTTTGCCTGTGTTCACTCAGGCGAGCGAAGCGGCTGGTTGGAGAACCTGGACTCGGAGTGAAAGCCTGCTGGAGTCCTGAACGCTTGCTTTGAACGGCTAGGCTGGGCTTACTTACTTCCAGTACCTGTGCAAAGGTGGCTCCGGGAGCTTTACTTGTAGTTGAAAAAAGATTGGAACCAACCTACCTGTTCATCATTAAGAGGGCGTCTAGCTAAAATAAAGTGGAACGCGTTGGAATATAATGCAGCACCTATGGAGGGGGAGGCACATTTATTACCGGTGGCATGGAATGACCTTCAGGAAGCATTGTTAGGAGCAAAGTTAGTTCGGGGAACATATTTGCAGTTTTTGTGTTTATATGCACGTCTATGTATGCGTTTTTATGCAGTCACAGTTTCTAGAAGGATGGCCTAGGATACTGTTCACAATACCCCTTGTGACTAAGACTGTAACTGGGGCCAAGTTTTATGATTCTCTGACATTGTTTTAAAAAGTTATCCTAAGTTTACTTTGTCTTTATGAGAAACAAGGAATCTAGTCATGTTTGTTTAATTGGGCTTAATAGGTTCACAGTCTTGTCTCCTCTTCTCTTCCTGTGATTCCTCCTGCTGGTGACAAAATTCCAAATCAAGTGCAGCATCCTGAGGGGAGGAGATCTGAGAGGGGTTTAAGGGAAAGAGCTGCTTTGACTGCTCTTTCTCATTCTTCCTCTTTCCCGGCAGCAGCTCCGCCCACACACGCACACGCACACATACATACACACATACACACTCCTGCCCCAAATAAGTACCCCTACCTAGTCCCCTGCAGTTCAGAAGAGAATTTGATTTGTTGGGGAAACTCTTGCCAAGGGGTTTTAAAAGACAAAAGGCAGAACCCAGGTGCTTAAGATGCAGGGCAGTGCTCCCTACAATAAACCCCGCAGGCAGGGCAGCACCAGCCACTGGGGCTGGCAGTTGGAACTCAGTCTAAGGCTTGAGCGAGGCAGGGATTGCCCCAGAACTACTTGAGAGTGATGCTCTCTTTCCCCATGAGCACCCAGCAGGGACCTGGAATGCACTAGATAACTTTCTCTGATGTTGGCCACTTTTGTCCAGGCTCTCACTTGATCAGGAAACTTTTCTTCCCTGTGAGAGTAATGGCTGGATTACCAACAACAACAAAAGCTGGCTTTATTTATGTTTGAAAAGGGGGGAGGCAAGGATAGATAGCACATGCTGCTATAAATAAAATAATGTGCTTTTTCCCATCAGAATTAAATTGCAGTAAATTTAGGCTCCTTAAAGTCTCTCTACTTAGGAAAAGAAAAAAAAATAGAACAGGTATGTGGAAAGGTTGTTTATGGTCTTTTCAGTTGTTATTGGTTACTGTAAATAATCTTTTTGCTTGCAATCTGGGAACATGTTGGCAAACCCCCTGAGTGTGACAAAATGTTTTATTGAGTAGAACTGGTGTATTCTGGAAGGAACTGAGAAAATTTTACATGCAAATTATGCTCATGCCTGGCACCTAGCAGGTGCAATTACTGCCATGCCCACATCTATCAAAAGGAGTGCTTCTTCTCTTAATATTTTCAAGTTGATGTCTCATAATGCATTTTTCCTTCTAATACATACATATATGCTGTGTCTAGTGGGAAGGGAAAGAGCATTTTCATCAAGGAGGGGGAGCTGGCCCCTGGCAGCAAATGGCAGGGAGAAGATAGGAAAGAAGCTTCTTACATTAGAGAAAAATGTAAACCTGAACCCCTCACCCTCTCCAAATAATTAGTCATTTCCAAACTGAGATTACATTCCCAATGGTGGTGAAAACAGGTTAGTACTGGAAAGGGATCTAATGGACTTTCTAATCTATGGTTGCAGTAGAAGGGGGTGGGGCGTCTTAAATTTGTAGGATTAATGATGAACATGTAGTATGAACCGCAGTTTCATAGGCAGAACAGGTAAGAGGTGTATAAATATATGTATTTAGAGAGATATGCATCATTTTATTTCCTCCCTTTGCTCAAAATGTAAAGCATAATTTGAGTCAACTGAAAACCTGATATTTACCAAAAGTTGATACACAAGAGCAGGTTTAAATAAAATTCCCATCCAATTTCTGGGCCGGAAGCCCAGGAAATTAAAAAAAAAAAAAATTAAAGGCACATGTGGGTCTTCTCAGTGTGAATGCCGGATGGAGTTTTTATTGAATTTGGCCTCAACTGATTGTAGCATTATAAGCAATTCTGCAGTTAAGTTTCAGCAGCCATTTAGATGGCACATCCTTTTTTTAGGGTATTATAACTAAGAATAATAACTTCCTTTTTATATGGCACCTTTTATATCAAAGCACTTTAAAGTGTGAGATCATCTTCCCATTATTAAGATACCCCATCTGTGTTGGAATATAGAAGCTATTTCATGCCACTGACACCACATAACCATTATTTGTTTGCCTGTTTATTGTGTAGCAAAAGGAAATGAAGGAAAATATTTGCTAAACCCACAGCCTGACAGTCTTAGGTAAAAGTCTAAATTGGAATGTAGCCAAGTTATTAAAATATACTTATTTCTATAAAAAGAGGTGTGAAGTCTTTTAGTTTCTGTAGGTGGGAAGACAGGTCCTATGGACATTGCCATGTTACCATTCCAGAGTTCTAGCTCATTATCTAGATGTAAAGATCATATGGCTGGGTATCCAGAATTGTCATCTGTAGTGCTGGGGTGGGTGCTCCTGGGGGTTCTTTGGGTCAAACTAAAAAATAATATTACATTGTCAGAATCCAAACTGGAGTAAAAATAAGATGGCTTCAATAACTGGATAATACAGGCAAAAATCTTCTCATGAAACTTTCACCTTAAATATCTGCTTGTCTAGCGAATATCCTTATTCAAACAAGCTTTCCACTTTGGTGGTGAGAGGGTCAAACTGTAGGATTCGGGAAACTTGAATGCATACAAAATGCTTAGCACTGTGCCTGGGACTTAGCTCTGAATACTAATCAAATATAACGAATTCAGGTGCCTACTCATTTGTTTTCTTCTCTGAAGAAGTTTGCCGAACTTCCTGTCTGCAGTGGCTCTGCTGTCATTCTCTCTACTTCACAGAACATATCCCTATGTGACATTTTTTTTAGATCTATTTTGTATTGCCAGAATCCCTTACTAGAATGAAAGCTTCACAAAAGTGGGGGCTTTGTTTTGTTTACTGCAGCTTTCAGAGCCCCCAGCAACGTGTATGATAAACACATGATAGGTGTACCATAAATGTTTAATGGTTAAAGGAGCTTCCTGTGTGCCAGGCACTGTATTAATTGCTTATATGCATCACCTTGCAACCCTCACAACACTAAGGCACTAAGAAAAGTGAAGTCTCATATTTAGAAGCTCTTTCTTCAAAGATGACAAAAGGTATAAGTGGCAGGGCTTGGCTCTGAATCCAGGGGTTTAATGCCAGACTCTACTCTCTGTAGATCCCTGTAAGTTTAAGTGGATTTTGTTGCCCATCTAGTCCAGCACTTCTAAAACTTTAATAATGCCTGCTACAGGGGATCTAATTAAAATGCAGACTCTGATTGAGCAGGTTTGGGGTAAGGCCTCGAACTGCATTTCTCCCAAGCTTTCAGAAGATGCCAGTGCTGTTGGTCCACAGTCCAGACTTCCAAGAGCTAGGATATGGTCCAAATCTTTCATGCTAACATATAAGCCAGCTGGCACATTCCAAACTCGAGGGATGTAAATTAATGGAAGTTAAAAACAGTGTTGGGATTAGTTAGTTATGAAATCATAGAATTCAACTTAGACATGTTTCTTCTAGGTTTATAGTGACGGATCCAGAGGACAAGCTCAATAAATGTTAATTTCTTACACAGAAGAAGAACCTGATGTATATAAAGATGATGCAATATTTCCCAGTTCATGGATGATAGAGCTGAGAAAGCTTGATATCTGACTTCTCTGTTTGATCAGAAAGCTCTGGCTCCCCTCAATCAGTTTTTTTTAAAGTAGATTTCATGGAAATTTGAAATGGCAACAGACTGACAAGGTTAAGAGAGTTGGTAATGAGGGTGTGCAAAAAAGTAGCTAGCAATTACACTTTGGTAGGGATGGGGTTGTTGCAAAATGAAGAAATGAGGCCATTTGAAGTTTACAGCCCTTAAATTGAAAACCTATTACATAGCACCCTAAACACTACTACATATACAGACCCTTCCCCCAATGTATGTGACTATACACAGGTAGGTGTAAGTTTTCAATTTAATAACTTAATATGTGTTCTTCTTTTTGCCCAGGTATGAATGAGAACAACTCTGTCTTCCCCATTTAAATATGATCATATTTTTAAAAAGAAATTATTGAAAATACGAACTTTGTACAGAGTGACTTGCCTTTCATTATTTCTTTTTTTTTTTTTTTACTTTTTACTATAGGTTTCAATAATTATTTTATGAGTACATCTGAAATGCTTTTCCCAAGACTACCACCATTTCTTGGAATAGAGGAGAAGGTTTGTTTTTTTTTTCATATACTCAAATATAGAAAATATTCTGTATATACTTATATTTTAATTCTGTTCGTTGTTATACTAATTTTTTGACAGCAGTAAATTTATTGATGTTAAATGTGAGCTTCTGCTCTATCTGCATCTTGAAATGTTCTAGATATCTAAAAACCAGTTAACTGATAGGTTGAGATTAAGGGAATTTTCTTTTTTTTTTTTTTTTTTTAAGGGAATTTTCTAAACTTGAGGCAAAAGAAAGTTCTTCACAGGGGAATTTGAGAATGAAAAACAAAAAGTTTGTCTCTATGAATAAAGGGTGGCTAGTATTTTTAAGTATTTTTTAAAGTATGTAGTATGAAGTATAAGCATGAAATTATGATTCTTTTAGTTACTTCCAGGTGCTATAACAAATTACCATGGACTAGGTCGCTTAAACAACAAACCCTTATTCTTCACACTTCTGGAGACTTGGAGTCTACAGTCTAAGGTCAAGATGCCAGCAGGTTGGGTTCTGGTTAAGGTCCTCTTCCTGGTTTATAGATGGTGTCTTCTTATTGTATTTTGACATGGCAGAAAGCAAAGAGAGAGTGAGAGAGCAGGAGAGAGCAAACAGGCTCTCTGCTCTTACAAGAGCACTAATCCTGTTCATGAGGGTCCACCCTGCCCCAAGCACTGCTCAAAGGTTCCACCCCTCAATACCATCACGTTGGGGGTTATGATTTCAACATATGACATCTTTGGCTGGACACAAACATTCAGTCCATAACAATGATACAAAGTAGACTATGCTAGATAGAAAACATGGTATAGCCAACCAAGAGACAAGCAAGGGGAAGTTTATAATGATTTAGTTGCTATCATCAGATCCTTATGAGCCTACAGAGTAGTGTGAAATAATATTTGACAAGATTTATAGGCATCTATATCAAATGGGTTCTTCAGACTCTGAAAAAAGAAACATAAGAAATAATTTTACATTTCAACAGTTTACCCCACTGAAATGCCTTTTCTTTGATAACTTGGTGTAGTGTTAATATGAGCATCCATAGATATAAAAACGGAGTGGTCACTTCTGTCATCATTGTAGAGTATCTCATCATGGCCCCTCAATCTATAAAAGTAGGGTCTGTTTCCATTGTTTGCTAATCACTGAATATCATCATTGGGAAAGAGTAGTTTCCATACCTAGTCACAACTAGCCAAACACCACACAGGTCAGTGGTGGCAGAGCCGCTGATTTCTAAAGTGCCAATGACTATCTTGGGACCTCTCAGTGGTACAACACACCCATGCATGAAAATGCTCATGGAAAGAACACATGTCAGATGGTAAGTTTCTAAAATTCTTTTTGATTACATGCCACTCATTTTGATCACCACCTTTTGATATTTTTTTTTTCATTTTTGTCAAAATGATGAAAGGAAAAGAGATTTTTCTCATTGAAACACATTCTTCATTATGCTAAACTATCCTTTTGAGAAACTAATAACCAGAACTCTTTAGCCTAGTGGTTCTGAAACATGTGAGTCACTCGGGCCGCACATGTGAGTCACTTGGGGCGCTTTAAAAATCTAGATGTCCTGGCTGTGTACCTCATACTCCTTAGTGTGGAATCTCTAGGCTATAATACCCAGACTTTTTTTTTTTTTTTTTTTTACCTGCCCTTGTGATTCAACTGTGCCACAAAACTTGGGTGAGTTATGCTGTCCTCAAAAGCTGTGTTGAAGTTGTTCCCCACCCCCTACCTGTGAATGTGACCTTATTTGGACATAGGGTCTTTGCAGATGTAATTGAATGAGTTTGTAATGACTTGTTACAGCAGCCCTAGCAAACAAATACAGCACTTAGTCAATCCAAGGACAAGGCTGGCTTGCAGTTTGTGGTTCCTCCTTTTATCTCCTTTAGTTATCCAGTTGAATTAGTGGGTGGGTTCTAAATTAATGGCCATTTTCCCTGACTATGCCAGAGTAAATATGCTGCCTCCTTTTTCTTCCTTCATGCCCCGCCACTGCCATTAAGCCAGGCAGAAAAATTCAAAGCACTTATTTTGATGAAACATTTCTTTGGGTCATTATAGTTTTAGGTATTAGATTTTGCCATTTGCTATTCTAAGCATTTGCTTGCTTACACACTTTTTATCATGGTCCATAAAATACTGTGTGAGCCACATTACTCTAATATTTTTTTTTCTGCTAACCGAGTCCAGTTGGTGCAGGATGTAGTCAGTATAATCATAATCATAACATAGTTTTTAAGGTTAAAAACAATGAAGAAGAGGTAGTTCCCTTTTTCTTGAATCTTTAGGCCAAGATAGTAAGTTCCCAAATATCTTGTCTGATAAAACCATCTCTTCTATTATTCCTTCAGTTATTATGAAATGATCCTATAAAGTAACCTAATTAAAGATGAGATCAGGGACACCTGGGTGGCTCAGTTGATTAAGCGTGTGCCTTCAGTTCAGGTCCTGGGATTGAGCCCCATGGTGGGCTCTCTGCTCAGTGGGGAGCCTGCTTCTCCCTCTCTCTCTCTCTCTCTCTCTCTCTCTCTCTCTGCTGCTCCCCCTGCTTGTGTGCATGAGTGCACGTGTTCTCTTTCTGTCAAATAAATAAATAAAATCTTAAATATAAGATCAAAGAAGAGTTTGGGTGGCTCTTAGTCATCTTCAAATTATTATCACAGTTTTCCACAATCACTGGAAAGACAAGAGTAGGTTTGCTTTGGCCATGGAGCCAACATCTCAGTCAGCCATTTTAGATAACTGAGTAACCGTGTGATATTCTTACTGAGATGTTATTCTGGTTACAGCTTGAATGCATGTAAAGGTTCAAGCCAGTCTAGAAGGTTTATAAACTAGAAGCCCCAATATAACTGTTACATATCTGACACCCAAACCAACAGAAACTCGAACTACAAGTGTCAGTATAAAAGCATCAGGAGAGTTGTCAAATGAGATGCTATTTGACTGTTAAAAATACAAAAATAACTTACTTTTGAGAGTTAGTGAGTCTCATGGATGTAACACCATTGGTGTAGAGAGAGCTTCTAACTTCTCTTGTCAAAGATTGCTAGTCCCTCGAAATAAGCATTACTAGTATTGTGGTTAATTCTGTTTTGACCACCAGACAAATAAATATCATTGGGACAATTTCTGGCTTGTACCTTCTCAGAATCCTCAGCAGAGAAAACACACATAATGAAAGAAAGGTGGAAGATCAGAATAATATTACTCAGGTAATTGCAGAGGGAAGAAAGATCTCTTACTCTTTGGGAGTCCAAGTATTTTATACATAGCTAATGGCTGACTACATGGTTTGTGGCTCCAAGTATGAAATGAAAATGTGGGACCATTTGTTCAAAACAAAGAGAAAAATGTGTGGTGTAAAAATACAGCTTTTTTCTTTCTCCCATGGTCTATCTCCCTTGAGTTCTCATGATGGTTTTTATTTGCTATTTAATGTCATTCTAAGTAAAGGAGAATTTAAAATGTTAATTTTTAGCATGAAGTTTACCGTGCATCTTTACGTTGTACAGTGCCAACTTTAAATGCAAATATAAGAGCATTTAACTTATATGGTGAAATCACTAGAATTATAGTTTGTATTTTGTAGCTTCTACACGTCTATTTGGTTCTTCCCAGAACAATGGAAACCCTGGACAAAGCTAACTCAGCTGTTGCTATTTAATCTGATATGCATACATTTTACCAATATCCTCTATTTTTGGCTTATTGATGAATAAGGAAGGATTGAAAGGAAAAGGAAATCTGGATTGCCCTATCTTTCACCCTACTCCCGTGTCATAATTTTCACATTTGTGGTTGGCTAGTACAGGGAAGTAATAACATATAAGAAAAGACTGAGTAAGGCTCTTTGGTCATTAGTATTTCTGAGAATGCCATTTCTCTCTTTCTGCATTTGAAGCAAAATTCTAATTACAATGGAAAATGTGGCCTCTCAGGGCTGTCAGCACCTTGCTTACTCAGATGTAGATGTAATCATCTTCCTTTTTACTCAGTTTGGGTCTTTCTGAATTCCCACATGAAGTAGGTATGCCGGAAGTCTATGTGGATGGAGCTTTGAGAAAACTTGGTGAATGGTGCATGTCAGACATGCAGGCTGCACATCTAGCTTCTGCTCAAGCACATACGCTATTGTCCAGTGGATTTCATGTACAGAACTTGAGTTCAAAGATAAAATTACTGAGGATTTTTAGACAGCCACAGATAGCATTAAACCAAAAAGAGGACAACTGCACAGGTAATGCCAGTATGAGGCTGCCCAGGGCACAGTCAACATAAGCCTATAATTGCAATTTTCAACTTTAACTCTGCCTTTTTACTAGCATATGATGTCCTGGCTTTATATGCAGGCTTTGGGATGATAGCTAAAGACTTTCAACTGAGTAAGTTACTTGAGCTATATTTAAAAAGATAGTGCTGGGGGATCCCTGGGTGGCTCAGCGGTTTGGCGCCTGCCTTTGGCCCATGGCGCGATCCTGGAGTCCCGGGATCGAGTCCCACATCAGGCTCCCTGCATGGAGCCTGCTCCTGCCTGTGTCTCTGCCTCTCTCTCTCTCTCTATCACAAGTAAATAAATAAATCTTTTAAAAAAAAAATAGTGCTGTTTGTTTGCTGTTCCATCCTAATTTTGACTCCGTAAAAATTGATTTTTTTTCTTACATGAAATAATAAGCACAGTGTCCATGAGTAGGTTTTCACATTTTTCCTTTGTCAGTCTCTCTTTTTTTTTTTTTTTTTAAATCTATGTCATACATTTGGTATTGGGAAGGATTCACAATCTATATTCTGGATTCCCAAAGTCATCTAACAAGCCATGGGCAATTAATATTTATTGGAGAGCAATGTAATGTTAAATGCATTCACACCCTTCGTCTTCTGGACACATTTATATGCACTTAGTTATTTTTTAAAATAAGTATAGCAATTTATTTTGCTGTCTTTTTCTTAAGGAACAACTTATATACCACATGTTTAAAAAGTGATGTTAAGGTGCTTAGCCACTTGGCTTTGTGATTCACTCATAGGTCCTTTGGGGCCAAATCTGTTGGTTACCCATTGTTCACCTACTTTTCCCACTACTCCCTTTTTAGAGGGTTCCTGCATTTGAAATTTAGCTCATTAACTATAAGTAAGAAAAGGCAAAAAATTTCAAAACTGGCATACATTACAAGAAAGCAGCCTGGGGCTGCCCTTACTATTCCAAATTTTAATACTCCCAGGTGTTTTTTTTTTTTTTTTTTTTATTGAAAACACTGCAACTCTACCCTGTATTTGGTATGCTGCCCTGCTTACCAAGAGTGCAAATCTAGTGTAAGCCTTATTCTTAATAAGGCTATCAGAATCAGAGCCAATCAAAAAAGGAACAGCCTTCATAAATATTCACACCTCACCAGAGACTTAGCTGTAACAAGTAATGAATAGTCATAGGAAATCTCATCATTGACTGAGATCTGTCAATGCAAAAACAAAACCCCATTTCCAAAAGCAAAATAAAGGAAGCATGTCTGTAAAAGGCTAAGAGTAGTGTTTTTGAGAACATAAATATGTTTCTATGATATTCCATGTATCCTTTATTTTCACCCCCACTGAGATTAAATATAGATTTTTAAATATAAATATCTGTTTTAAAGACCTACTTTTCCCAATATACCATTTTCCCCCTTCTGTTTGGATAACTGTGTGTTCAGATGCCACAGTCGGCAATAAGATAACATGCATTTTCTCTGTATAGCACATCTGTTTGCTTACAGGACTCATGGGAAGGTAGTAGGTGATTTTTAAAATGGTTTCTGGCTTGTGGTAGAACATTTCATCCTGAAAACTGGAAAGCCACTTGGTTCGACTACCCTCAATTTGAGAATAAAATATTTGGGCTTAAAACATAAAGTGGGTAGAGGCATATGGGCTACAATGAGTCAGGAAGTATTCTGGACATTAAATCTGGGAGAGCAGAGGAAAATGTGTCTCTTCTTCCTTATTTCTCCCTTTACTGCTTGCTAAATAGAATTGTCAAAGCCTCCAACCTCCTGCATCTGTTACAATGTTTTGTAGATTAGATATTTGGAAAGCACTGTTATCTTTCTGAATCTGTCTTAAATATGGTCAGTTCTCAGTTCCCAAACCCATGCAATTAAAAATGATCTTGGAGGTGGTGCTATGAACAGGACACCTCTGGTTGTATGGTATATTTCCCCTCTTCACACACTCCGCTTATCTGCTTGATGAAACTGTAAGAGACACTCAAAGGACTTCCAAGTATTTTAACGTATACACAGAGTCAATCCATAGGGAATTCCACCATTTATCCATTTAACGCTCTTACTGTCCACCCATCTCTCTCTCTCTCTCTCTCTTTCTTTTAACTAAATTGTAGTTGACTTACAGCAAATCCATTTCACAGCCTGTTGCCTCTTCTCCACCCCTCCCCCCACCTTCAATTCAAGAAACTTGCAGCTGCCTACCAAATTAAATATAAATTCTGCTTCTTCTCATTAGGGCTTTATTGGAGTCAGGACACTTTGGGGACAAAACAACAGATACCCACACAAAAAGTAAAATGTGTTGTTCAAAGAACTGAAAAAAAAAATACAGAACTAGCATTAGCTTTAGACACAGCTAGATCCAGAGCCTCACAACATCTCATCAGTGCTCAGTCTCTCTCTGGCCTCTGGCCTCTACTTTTCTTTGCATTGTATTTAGAATCAAACACATTCTCTGTTGTTGGTGACACCTAGAAGCTCAAGGCTTACTTACATCTTCCCAGCTTCTTGTCTTTCTGAGTGAGACTGCTCTTAATTCCAACAGTTCACAGAAGTTCCAGAATGAAGTCTCATTGTACTCACCGGCCTGGCTTGAGTGACCTGCTTTTCTCGGAGTCTGTATCTGGAATCAGAGGAGACGATGCTATGATTTACAGATTTGAGTCATATTGCCACCTTTGGGAACAGGGCATGGAATCAGCTCCCCAGAACCACATGGACTGTGATACTCATAGGGAAAGTAAAGTCAAATAAAGACAAAGAAATTGAGAGTTGGGGCTTGGCAGGACATTACAGTATGGGTCCATCAGAAGACACAACCTCCATTTCTTGTCTTTTCTTATTCTATTCCCCTAAAACAAAGAAACGAACAAACAAACAAAAAACTGTTGTCATCACTTCTTGATTTTATCAGCCACCACACAAGGGGATAGTAGTGGGGATTCTGTGCTAAATGGAGGTTATGAGTTTCAGCCATGGTTTCAGGAGCTATAGACCTTTTCCCAAGAGATGCCACTCAGCCACATTGATAGGAACTTTTTCTCCCAGTTCTTAGTTCAAAACCTAGTCCTGAAATAACAGTTGTCTCTGGGGATACTGGGACTCTGTTAGTGTAAAGCTTTAAATGTGGCCCCAAAATTTCAGTAGCTGCAGCCTCCCTGGGATGTTTAATTATGTATTCAACATAGGTTTAATAAAAATACAGTTAGTAAGATAATTGAATCATCTTTCATAACTTTATTTATCTAGCAGAGATCATTTTCTTCATTTGGCAATGATTTGACATTTTGTCCCATTTTTCATGTAGTATACGTGACAAAAAGGCTGTATCTTCATCATATTTGTTCATCTTGGCATGCTGGATTACTTTTGTTGTCTATTCTATGCACTCTCACTAGGTAAGGTGTACAGCAATCTAAGTCTTCTTAGGCAACAATAGGTACCTTCTTTCTGATACATGCATTATTTTTATTCTTATTATTTCTACTAGCAGCATTCATCAGCAGTGCACACACTGACATTGAGGCACCAACAGACCCTAGGGTGAGGGCTTCCGAAAATCATTTTATATGACTTCACAATCAAAATTGCAAACCATATGTGGTCTGTTTCCACACCTTTCTTGCCCTGCCTGCCATAGTCCCAGCCAACTTTCAGACCAGCACCTGACCTAGCAAGAATTAACTGGGTCATTTAGTTCTGGTCTCACAGTCATGAAACACCTCAAATTGGCCTTTGTATATGATTGCCAAGTAAGTTTGTGAAGTTTTCCATGTCATCATTGCTTTGTAAATCGATTTAGTTGATATTAGTTTGTTAAAAATAAGACCTTAACAATATACCACAACTTTATAACCTACTTTTGGAATTAAAATTTTTTTTTAATATCCTAGAAGCCTCAAAAAAGAGAAGCAGCCTCTGGCCCTCTGTTCCAAACACTTTTAAAATGATCTCTATTGAAACATTCCAGATGCCACCTTCCTCTAAGCCCTCGTAGCAAGTTTGGAACTTCTCACCGAGTCTGCATTATATTCTGCCTTGAACCATCATGCACAAGCCTTAGATAATAACCTTTTGAGTTCAAGGACTCCTTATAACTTGCCTATGGGATATTTATATTTTTCATGATGTATTTGCTCAAGCCCTAATAGTATCCCAGTCACCTGGACAGAACCTATGTATTATTCATTCATTATAATTATTATTCAGAACCTATGTATCTAGTAAGATCCTAGCAAAGGGTCTTGTGCACAAAATAGGTACACAATTCATCTTTGTTGAAATGGCATGAATCTTTCAGTCTGAATTTGTATTAGAAATGTCTGTGTCTTGTGTGTGTCTTCATAGTCTGGATTGTAGGTGATAATGAAATCCCCACTTTGCCTTTGTTCCTGTAAATTAATCAAGAATTTTACTTTTAAGAAATAGTCCTCATCAGTACCCTTCTTACTTTTCATCAGAGAGGACCAAACATATTATCTTTGGCTCATTTCACATATCATTCTTTCCATCATATATATGCTTTGATCGTGTTATACTTACTAGTTTATGTGCCTGCCACATTTTCTTCTTCTGTGAGACCTTCAAAAAATAAAGCTATGTTTTTTTTTTTCATTATTATATCCCTAGGGCCTGGATCATATTTTGGTCTATAGTTATTTTTGATATTTACCAAGTAGAAGGAACAATGGATTGATGTAAAACAATTCTTCTAAAGTGAGGGTGGATTCTGGTGTAATGCTTAACTATCACCATGATAATATTTCATAATAAACTGCCCCGAGACTTGGTGGCTTAAAATAACAATCATTTATTCATGTTCATGTATCTATGGTTTGACTATTCTAGCAGTGCTTTGCTGGACAGCTGTGCTTCCAAGTGTGGGTCTGGCTGTGCTTGGATCCTCACCACACATGGGGCTCAGTCTGTACCACCTGTGTCAACTCTGAGGAATGGGAGTCACCCAGGGAAACTCTTCACATATGATGGCAGAAGTGTAAGGGAGCAAGCCCTACTACATAAACATATCTTAAGCCTTTGTATGTGTCATGATAGTAGCATCAGTTTGGTGTTTAAAAAAGCAAAAGCCTGGGGATCCCTGGGTGGCTCAGTGGTTTAGCGCCTGCCTTTGGCCCAGGGCGCGATCCTGGAGTCCCGGGATCGAGTCCTGCGTCAGGCTCCTGGCATGGAGCCTGCTTCTCCCTCCTGTGTCTCTGCCTCTCTCTCTATATATATATATATGTCTATCATAAATAATAAATAAATAAATCTTAAAACAAATAAAAGCCTAATGTCTAAGTTTAAAGACAGTGGGTGGGTTAGTATGCTTTGAGTCTATAAGAACTAAAAAAAAAAAACACAAAAAAAAAACATCCTTAGGGCAAAGGGCAAAGATACAAGGAGGGGTGGAGAATTGTGGCCAACATTTCTTTTTTTTTTTTTTTTTCACTTTTTTTTTTTTTATTGGTGTTCAATTTACTAACATACAGAATAACCCCCAGTGCCCGTCACCCATTCACTCCCACCCCCCGCCCTCCTCCCCTTCCAACACCCCTAGTTCGTTTCCCAGAGTTAGCAGTCTTTACGTTCTGTCTCCCTTTCTGATATTTCCCACACATTTCTTCCCCCTTCCCTTATATTCCCTTTCACTATTATTTATATTCCCCAAATGAATGAGAACATATAATGTTTGTCCTTCTCCGATTGGCTTACTTCACTCAGCATAATACCCTCCAGTTCCATCCACGTTGAAGCAAATGGTGGGTATTTGTCATTTCTAATGGCTGAGTAATATTCCATTGTATACATAAACCACATCTTCTTTATCCATTCATCTTTCGTTGGACACCGAGGCTCCTTCCACAGTTTGGCTATCGTGGCCATTGCTGCTATAAACATCGGGGTGCAGGTGTCCCGGCGTTTCACTGCGTCTGTATCTTTGGGGTAAATCCCCAGCAGTGCAATTGCTGGGTCGTAGGGCAGGTCTATTTTTAACTCTTTGAGGAACCTCCACACAGTTTTCCACAGTGGCTGCACCAGTTCACATTCCCACCAACAGTGTAAGAGGGTTCCCTTTTCTCCACATCCTCTCCAACATTTGTTGTTTCCTGCCTTGTTAATTTTCCCCATTCTCACTGGTGTGAGGTGGTATCTCATTGTGGTTTTGATTTGTATTTCCCTGATGGCAAGTGATGCAGAGCATTTTCTCATGTGCATGTTGGCCATGTCTATGTCTTCCTCTGTGAGATTTCTGTTCATGTCTTTTGCCCATTTCATGATTGGATTGTTTGTTTCTTTGGTGTTGAGTTTAATAAGTTCTTTATAGATCTTGGAAACTAGCCCTTTATCTGATATGTCATTTGCAAATATCTTCTCCCATTCTGTAGGTTGTCTTTGAGTTTTGTTGACTGTATCCTTTGCTGTGCAAAAGCTTCTTATCTTGATTAAGTCCCAATAGTTCATTTTTGCTTTTGTTTCTTTTGCCTTCGTGGATGTATCTTGCAAGAAGTTACTGTGGCCGAGTTCAAAAAGGGTGTTGCCTGTGTTCTTCTCTAGGATTTTGATGGAATCTTGTCTCACATTTAGATCTTTCATCCATTTTGAGTTTATCTTTGTGTATGGTGAAAGAGAGTGGTCTAGTTTCATTCTTCTGCATGTGGATGTGCAATTTTCCCAGCACCATTTATTGAAGAGACTGTCTTTCTTCCAATGGATAGTCTTTCCTCCTTTATCGAATATTAGTTGCCCATAAAGTTCAGGGTCCACTTCTGGATTCTCTATTCTGTTCCACTGATCTATGTGTCTGTTTTTGTGCCAGTACCACACTGTCTTGATGACCACAGCTTTGTAGTACAACCTGAAATCTGGCATTGTGATGCCCCCAGCTATGGTTTTCTTTTTTAAAATTCCCCTGGCTATTCGGGGTCTTTTCTGATTCCACACAAATCTTAAAATAATTTGTTCTAACTCTCTGAAGACAGTCCATGGTATTTTGATAGGGATTGCATTAAACGTGTATATTGCCCTGGGTAACATTGACATTTTCACAATATTAATTCTGCCAATCCATGAGCATGGAATATTTTTCCATCTCTTTGTGTCTTCCTCAATTTCTTTCAGAAGTGTTCTATAGTTTTGAGGGTATAGATCCTTTACATCTTTGGTTAGGTTTATTCCTAGGTATCTTATGCTTTTGGGTGCAATTGTAAATGGGGTTGACTCCTTAATTTCTCTTTCTTCAGTCTCATTGTTAGTGTATAGAAATGCCACTGACTTCTGGGCATTGATTTTGTATCCTGCCACGCTACCGAATTGCTGTATGAGTTCTAGCAATCTTGGGGTGGAGACTTTTGGGTTTTCTATGTAGAGTATCATGTCATCAGCGAAGAGGGAGAGTTTGACTTCTTCTTTGCCAATTTGAATGCCTTTAATGTCTTTTTGTTGTCTGGTTGCTGAGGCTAGGACTTCCAGTACTATGTTGAACAGCAGTGGTGAGAGTGGACATCCCTGTCTTGTTCCTGATCTTAGGGGAAAGGCTCCCAGTGCTTCCCCATTGAGAATGATATTTGCTGTGGGCTTTTCATAGATGGCTTTTAAGATGTCGAGGAATGTTCCCTCTATCCTACACTCTGAAGAGTTTTGATCAGGAATGTATGCTGTATTTTGTCAAATGCTTTCTCTGCATCCAATGAGAGGATCATATGGTTCTTGGTTTTTCTCTTGCTGATATGATGAATCACATTGATTGTTTTACGGGTGTTGAACCAGCCTTGTGTCCCAGGGATAAATCCTACTTGGTCATGGTGAATAATTTTTTTAATGTACTGTTGGATCCTATTGGCCAGTATCTTGTTGAGAATTTTTGCATCCATGTTCATCAGGGATATTGGTCTATAATTCTCCTTTTTGGTGGGGTCTTTGTCTGGTTTTGGAATTAAGGTGATGCTGGCCTCATAGAACGAATTTGGAAGGACTCCATCTCTTTCTATCTTTCCAAACAGCTTTAGGAGAATAGGTATGATTTCTTCTTTAAACGTTTGATAGAATTCCCCTGGGAAGCCATCTGGCCCTGTACTCTTGTGTCTTGGGAGGTTTTTGATGACTGCTTCAATTTCCTCCCTGGTTATTGGCCTGTTCAGGTTTTCTATTTCTTCCTGTTCCAGTTTTGGTAGTTTGTGGCTTTCCAGGAATGCGTCCATTTCTTCTAGATTGCCTAATTTATTGGCGTATAGCTGTTCATAATATGTTTTTAAAATCGTTTGTATTTCCTTGGTGTTGGTAGTGATCTCTCCTTTCTCATTCATGATTTTATTAATTTGCGTCTTCTCTCTCTTCTTTTTAATAAGGCTGGCTAATGGTTTATCTATCTTGTTAATTCTTTCAAAGAACCAACTCCTGGTTCTGTTGATCTGTTCCACAGTTCTTCTGGTCTCGATTTCGTTGAGTTCTGCTCGAATCTTTATTAACTCCGTTCTTCTCTTGGGTGTAGGATCTATTTGCTGTTTTTTCTCTAGCTCCTTTATGTGTAAGGTTAGCTTTTGTATTTGAGTTCTTTCCAGTTTTTGAATGGATGCTTGTATTGCGATGTATTTCCCCCTTAGGACTGCTTTTGCTGCATCCCAAAGATTTTGAATGGTTGTATCTTCATTCTCATTAGTTTCCATGAATCTTTTTAATTCTTCCTTAATTTCCTGGTTGACCCTTTTATCTTTTAGCAGGATGGTCCTTAACCTCCACTTGTTTGAGGTCCTTCCAAACTTCTTGTTGTGATTTAGTTCTAATTTCAAGGCATTATGGTCCGAGAATATGCAGGGGACAATCCCAATCTTTTGGTATCGGTTCAGACCCGATTTGTGACCCAATATGTGGTCTATTCTGGAGAAAGTTCCATGTGCGCTTGAGAAGAATGTGTATTCAGTTGAGTTTGGATGTAAAGTTCTGTAGATATCTGTGAAATCCATCTGGTCCAGTGTATCATTTAAAGCTCTCGTTTCTTTGGAGATGTTGTGCTTAGAAGACCTATCGAGTATAGAAAGAGCTAGATTGAAGTCACCAAGTATAAGTGTATTATTATCTAAGTATTTCTTCACTTTGGTTAATAATTGATTTATATATTTGGCAGCTCCCACATTTGGGGCATATATATTGAGGATTGTTAAGTCCTCTTGTTGAATAGATCCTTTAAGTATGAGATAGTGTCCCTCTTCATCTCTCACTACAGTCTTTGGGGTAAATTTTAGTTTATCTGATATAAGGATGGCTACCCCTGCTTTCTTTTGAGGACCATTCGAATGGTAAATGGTTCTCCAACCTTTTATTTTCAGGCTGTAGGTGTCCTTCTGTCTAAAATGAGTCTCTTGTAGACAGCAAATAGATGGGTCCTGCTTTTTTATCCAGTCTGAAACCCTGCACCTTTTGATGGGGTCATTAAGCCCCTTCACATTCAGAGTTACTATTGAGAGATATGAGTTTAGTGTCATCATGTTATCTATTCAGTCCTTGTTTTTGTGGACTGTTCCACTGAACTTCTTCTTAAAGGGGAATTTTAAGAGTCCCCCTTAAAATTTCTTGCAGAGCTGGTTTGGAGGTCACATATTCTTTTAGTTGCTGCCTGTCTTGGAAGCTCTTTATCTCTCCTTCCATTTTGAATGAGAGCCTTGCTGGATAAAGTATTCTTGGTTGCATGTTCTTTTCATTTAGGACCCTGAATATATCCTGCCAGCCCTTTCTGGCCTGCCAGGTCTCTGTGGAGAGGTCTGCTGTTACCCTAATACTCCTCCCCATAAAAGTCAGGGATTTCTTGTCTCTTGCTGCTTTAAGGATCATCTCTTTATCTTTGGAATTTGCAAGCTTCACTATTAAATGTCGAGGTGTTGAACGGTTTTTATTGATTTTAGGGGGGGATCTCTCTATTTCCTGGATCTGAATGCCTGTTTCCCTTCCCAGATTAGGAAAGTTTTCAGCTAGAATTTGTTCAAATACATATTCTGGCCCTCTGTCCCTTTCGGCGCCCTCGGGAACTCCAATTAAACGTAGGTTTTTCTTTCTCAGGCTGTCGTTTATTTCCCTTAATCTACCCTCATGGTCTTTTAATTGTTTGTCTCTTTTTTCCTCAGTTTCCCTCTTTGCTATCAACTTGTCTTCTATGTCACTCACTCGTTCTTCCACCTCATTAACCCTCGTCGTTAGGACTTCTAGTTTGGATTGCATCTCATTCAATTGATTTTTAATTTCTGCCTGATTAGCTCTAAATTCTGCAGTCATGAAGTCTCTTGAGTCCTTTATACTTTTTTCTAGAGCCACCAGTAGCTGTATAATAGTGCTTCTGAATTGGCTTTCTGACATTGAATTGTAATCCAGATTTTGTAACTCTGTGGGAGAGAGGACTGTTTCTGATTCTTTCTTTTGAGGTGAGGTTTTCCTTCTAGTCATTTTGCTCAGTGCAGAGTTGTGGCCAACATTTCAGTCCACCATATCAGGTTGTAAAGAAGATTCATGAAAGAAATCGTGATCTTAGAATTGGACAGTTTAATTTAGCTATTGTTGTTCTAGGATTTACTTGTGTTCAACATCTAAGATATCTAAGGATGATTCTATTTTAAATCATATTTGAACATCTCTTGAATTGGTGCTTATAGAGTTGTCTTCTTACTGCCTTTAAACTATAAATTGTATACATTTATGGATATCCAGATATTGATGTGCTGTGCTTACTAAATTTAAGGTTAGTCGCTTTCATGACTAGATTGACTCTACAACCTTGGTTTTGCAAATTTCACCCCCTGGTGAAATTGCCTCCTTAATAATTACTAACAATTGTTATTTGTTCAGAAAGCCAATGTTATTTAAAAACCTTCTTCCTTATAATCAAGTCAGACTCCATGAACAGTTAAGATTTCTTTATTATTTGTAAGTGAGCATGATTTTAATACAAGTTTATGCAGTAGTTCCAAGGTTTAATATTTTGCACCCTCTGCTGGGGGAAAAACAAAGAGAATTACAGCAGATGTGGAGAAGTAAGTGATTTGGGATATGAAGTGAAAACCTTAGACTAGAAGGGCTCTTGGCTCATTAAAGTCTTTCCTTTCACAATTATTTTGAGAATATGGTTTTATAACTCTTCTTACATAAACAACGTAACACAAATTTAAATTCACAAGCATTAACCTAAAAATGTCCAAGCTTACAATTTATGGGTTGTTGAGATCTGAAAATCCCTCTCAAATCTTCCCTATGGATAAATTTTGGAATATATTTAGGGTAAATCCTGTTAATAAGAACTTGAAATATCAAGAAAAGGAAACACTACATATCTGAGGAACTGAGACTAAAGTAAGTTCCATTAAGAAAGCCAAAAGCTGGTAATTTTCTGTTCTATATTCCACAAAAGAGGTTGTCAGCTTATGTAGTGCTTGAATTATAGGGAAACAAATATCTTTTTGTTTAAAAAGTAAATTTAAATGCTGTAACCTCTGTGAATTACTAAGAATGCTAATGGCAATATCCACTGGCACACACTTTCATTTAAAAGCTTCCACATAATGGCAAAGACAGCCAAAAATTACTTAGATTCAAGCATAACATGTATCTGAATTTCATAATTCTTTTCAGAAGGTAGAAGAAAGTACCTATCTCAAAAACATCCTTCAGCTCTATTCATAACAGGTGAAAAGTTTCATCAGAGTGGAATGATCACTTAGAATGACAAATGTGTTAAATGGATGAATATTAGAATCAAACAGGTCTTCTGTCTTTTTTTTTAAGATTTTATTTACCCATTTGAGAAAGTGTACACGTGCACATAAACAGGGGGAACGGGAGGCCAAGAGAGAAGCCGGAAGAGGGGGAAGCAAGCTCCCTGCTGAGCAGGGATTCCTGAAGAGATCTTGATTCCAGGACCCCGGGATCATGACCTGAGCTGAAGGCAGACGCTTAACTGACTAAGCCACCCAAGCCCCTCAGACAGATCTTCTTTCTAAAGCCTTCTACCTGCACATGTAGAAATACCTGTGTGACTGTTCTAGTTAATGTTGAGTGCCATAATATATTACTGAAAGTGGTTTAGACATCCATTTCCCACACTTTTATAATCCATTGTTGAAAAAAAATCTTTCAATAGACACGGCTGTCTCAGTAGCCTCTGGAGCAACACAAACCTGATATTTTCTAATCCAAGGTTATTTTTCAGGTCATCAATTCTATTTCCAAACATCTGACAGACCCTGGTGTTCTTAATTAGAATGGTGGCACATCTATCGATCATTATCTTTATGACTTCAATTTTCTCCTCAACTTGTAACAAGTTCAGAAGCAGGCTTTCGCAGACCTTGTCTCTTGCTCTCTGAATCACATCTACCAGAACTTGCTAAGCCAGGCTGACATCATTTGATAAGTAAAACACGTATCCTTAGATGTTAAATCAAAAATAGGATGGTTTACCTCCAAGGAAGGGACCTGGAGGGCAAAATGGTAAATTGTGATTTCACTCTCTGTTTCCCTCTCCAGATCTCTCTCTCCCTCTCTGTCTTCACATAAAGCCTCACACTTAACAAAATACTAAATATGAATATGAATAGAATTACATTTCACTATCTCTGTTGCTAGTCTTTAAATGGTATAGGGAACACAAATATGTGACTTTTGTAAGTAACACCCTCTAAACAGTGCCATGGATGAGAATACAAGAAAAAGAACTACAAAATTCGTCCAAGTGTATTTTCTGCTGGTTTGGTGCTATGAGAAAGCTTCATATAATGTCTCCTCTCCTTTCCAGTCTTCTCTCCCATGATTCACAACATATGCTGTTTTAGTAGAACCTGTGCAAGAAAATGGGTTGAGAGAGTCAACACAGTGGGTATTCTGGGATGGAATAGTTGGAATTCAAAATGCCATTCTTGTCCATTTCTTCATGCGTTATAACCTGTCTAGAATATCTTTTCTTCTCATTTTTAGTCCTTCACATCAGATTATGTTCAGCTTGCATAGACTAACTATAGAACTTATTTTTTTAAATGTCAGATGAGATAATATTTTTTCTAAGGCTAGCACTAATCTAATTAATTATTTAATTAATTTCAGTTAATTAGTTAATTAATTATGCCAGGTATTTGCCCTCTCAACACAAATTTGGACAGAGCTGGTTAACCATCATACTCTCTGACCCAGATCCCTGTAGCAGTTTTCTCCTGAGCAAGAAAACCCCCAACTATTCCATCCCAGAATCCTTACTGTGTTGATTCCCTCAGCCCACTTTCTTGCCACATAGAGAAAGATCTCAGGTGCAGCCACTCTGGAAAACTGCGTGGAGGTTCCTCAAACAGTTAAAAATATACCTGCCCTACGACCCAGCAATTGCACTGCTGGGGATTTACCCCAAAGATACAGAGTTTATTTCATTTTCATACTTGGACTTGTCATGTTTTTCTATGAATGTTTCTGCCCTTGTGTTAATCAGGATTCTTTCAGTCACAGGTAATGGAAAACACAAATAAGTTCAAAGTAAGAAAAAGGAATTTATTTACTTACAAAGTAGGAGATGATGCCAGGTAATGAGCAGAATGAAAGGAAGAGATTGAAGGCCTTAAAGAACTGAAAATGAGGGCTCTGTGCTTCCAGGTACTGTCTATATGTATCTGTCTTCCATTTGCATCATAGAGAGCATCATAGTTGCTAAAAGCACCAATTTAGAAACCAGAAAAGAGTCAGTGTCTCATTGTATGGTCATCTGGGGAAGGCATCTGATTGGCTCTGCCCTGACTCATGTACTCACTTCTTGCACCAGTTACAGTTTCCTGGGTTTGAAAAACTGTTAGATTGAACCCTATATAATTCTTGCTTCTATAGGTTTAAAATGGTCAAATGTAAGCAAGTGTTTTTTGTTTTTTTTTTTACTCCTCTTCTGAATGAGGATCAGATCTGGATCATACACTACTCTTGGGGCCAGGTGCTTTTACTGTGACCTGAAGAATGAGATGAGAGTACTGTTAGCCAACAAATTAGTTGTTACATGCTTTCAATAAAAAAGATTTTATATGCTTCAGTAACTTAAGGCCAATAATATAATCTTTGTTATATGAAGACCAAAATCATGAAATATACATGGTGTAATATAAACCTGACTTTTACTAATCGGAGGTTATTTTATAGGTCGTAAGTTCTATTTCTAAGCATCTGAAAGGCTCTGGTGCTCCTAGTTGGAATGATAGAGGCAGTTCTATACTTATTTTTTCTTTTTACTAAAATGGATTTTAATTATGTTTAATATGCTAAATTTCATATCATATATATCATTTCTCATCTAATTCTCAAGTAATTGAGACTAATATTCTGAAATCTCTCCTGTCGTCTTATACAAAACCATTACTCTGTATTAAAAAATGAGTGCTTATTTATTTAGGATCATATGACAGGAGAAATACAGGTATGAGACTGATATTATTCCTCTGGGCTTTGTAAGTTTAAAGAATACAGGTCAATAGCAACTTTATTGCATTGGAGCACAATTATTTATGGTTGAACCCTGTGAAATGCCAATATCCAACCATTTTTGACTGACCGAACTGGCAGTTTCATATGGTTCAAACTGTGAATCCATGAGAGAAATATTTACCAAATCCGGCAAACTTGGCTTCATGCAGGATGGAACTCAGTGTCATTCTTGATATAGGTCTCAAGTGGTGTAGGAGAATCCCCCTGAAATATATTTAACTTACTTGTTTCTCCCCAATTTTAAGAATAGCAGCTTGTTGCTGTGGTATCATGGACCCAAGTACAGCTATAAGTGGACAAAGGACAATTTTCCATTGCAGTCTAGATATGCATGTGGGTCATAGTAAAACTCCCAGATCTCCATAAAGGAGCTCAGGCCGTGACAATTTTGTTCATTGTTTTGTACTCAGCACTGAATACTGAACCTAGAACAAAATAGGCAATTAGTACAGTAACATTAAATGAATGGAATGAAAATAAATATATGTGATGGTTTGAATGCACTTTGAAGAAATTATTTTGATGGAAAAAAATGCCCTAGGTATATGGACAGTTTCATTGGTTAGTTATGTGCCATTTCACTGACAGCTTTGGTGAACAAATTGTGAGACAACACACCATGCTGACTTGCAAAATATGAAACAAATAAGTAAAAAAAAAAATAAGCAAAACCAGGACTGGTGATATCTACTTCATGTTAAACGATGAAAGTGAGAACTATAAGGGTTAACTAATTTGCCTAAGTTCACACAGCTAGTTAGGATGAAACATATAAGACTCAGGACTCATGAATCCCATTCTGATGGTCATGCCATATTTTAATTAAAAGAGAAAAATGAAATCTGTATCTCTCATTCATTGTCACATTATAGTAAACCCTTAAGTGGATTTAACTGAATTAGATGCAACATACCAAGGCAGTATATACCCCAGAAAAAAACATTTTCCTTTGGAAAGGCTGTATAATGTTTCTGAACATTTTTTTTAAGATTTATTTATTTATTTATTTATTTATTTATTTATTTATTTATTTATGATAGACATAGAGAGAGAGAGAGAGAGAGAGGCAGAGACACAAGCAGAAAGAGAAGCAGGCTGCATGCAGGGAGCCCGACACGGGACTCCATCCCGGGACTCCAGGATCGCACCCTGGGCCAAAGGCAGGTGCCAAACCACTGAGCCACCCGGGGATCCCCTGAATATTCATTTTAGAAAGAACCTTACACCTTTCATTACTTCTCTACACTGAGTAACACTGAAGAAGGCAGAGTGTGTTTTCTACCCTGGTTACTTTCTGTAAGTTTAATTTATTCAATTTTTGTTACTAGACATGCACAGGGATTAAAACTTTTATTAACTCCTTTATTTTTTCAGTAAGTAATTGTTGAGAATCTGCTGTGTGACTAGACAACACTAGTGCTGTAGATGCAAAGGTGAGCAAGACACCATAATGCTTTCCAATTTGAAACCTATATGCTACTGAAGGACACATACACACATACAATCAAAGGCCAACAAGTTTACTGATTGCATATTCTGAAAATTAAGAAAATTAAGAGGTTGCTAAGGTAGAAAATAATGAGGATATGGAAGAAACAGGGAAACCAATGTAGATATATCAAGAACGTACACTATGATAGGTTACATGTAATAATGAGAAGGAATCATTGAGTTTGAAGATGTGAGCATCCACACAGGGGGGAAAAAAGACAGTATGTGTAAAGGCCCTGAGATGGGAAAGAAGTTTAAAAACAAAACAAAACAACAACAACAAAACAAAAAAAAACAAAAAAACAAAAAAACAAAAAAAAAAAAAACAAGAAAAAATGCAAGGACACCAGAGGGCTTGAGTGCCATCTGAGCAGGGCAAATGGGGAAGAACAACTTACTTGTTTAGGTTAGAGCTTGCGCTTATTTCTACCAGGAATATTTCTCCTTCTCTTCTTTGGTGCTTCTTTATTATCTGACTTGTGTTTTAAAAAGACAGAGACAGTGTTCCCTGGGTCTCCTGCTCTCTTACATGTCTTGCTGGCAATGCGAAGGTTACTAGCTTTTACAGCACATCTCAAGTATTGCTCAGGGTTATTTATTCAGCCGGTAACCTTGAGAGATGAGGCTACATCTTGACTGGACACTGAACAGGCTTGCTTACCATTTACTATAAAAATGATGGATTTCTCCAAGCTAAGTGTTCTTGGCTATGACACAAACCCACTGCGTGTGTAGCACCCAGCACATTGCCCGCCATAGGACTTGGTGGTAGAGGTAACTGGCACAAATATGCTGATGCTCATGCTGCTTGCTGTGCTTTGAGTAATAAAGTCATTTGTCTCTGACTCAGGAGTCTTTTGCGTTAGCCAGCATCCATGAATGGTAAAGGGTCGCAGTAGCTTAGAGGCAGTGTGAAAATCAAGTCCCTGACCTGACAATATGTTTTTTAGCTCCTCAACAATTTGAGGGAAATAACAGAAAGATAGGACTTGCCTTTTGAAGAGTGTAAGCTAGAGATTTGACGGAATATAGATAATAGCTTTTAGTGTGATTTTTAATGAGGAAGAACATACGAGAATATTATTAGTGTTTAGTTACCATCTGTGAAGAGGTGGCAAAATATCATTTGATTACTTTCATAGCGATAAGATATATTATTTTTAGAAAAAAAAGAATTTCTATGCTATGTGAGTGATTTTTCATCTTGAATTTATAATATCGAAATACAAATAAGCACTTTAGTTTTGTTATATACCCACTAGAGACTCTTCTGTTTTGCTGAGGTATCTGTATATAAATGCATTCTTTTCTAAGATGCTGTGATCTCTATAGTTTTTATCTTTTTCATAATACTGTATCAAAATACATACATTTCTAAGAAGTCTGTTTCATTCATGTGATGATTGGAGATTATGATACTGTATTTCGTTTAAAATTGCTGTGTTTAACGCCTTGTGTTGAACTCTTAAAAATTCTCTGAAACTGGAACTGCAAGGGAATGAGTAATTTATTCAGGTTGCTGCCAGAGGAAACACTCTTGAAAGGAGTGTCTTCTCAAACCCAGTCATAAGAGATCTTTTTCAGGGGAAGGACAAGAAAGCAATCACACCCTCGCTGCACATTTGGTGGGCTTTGGTGAGACAGGTGCCTCACATGGGGAGAGAAAGGGGAGAGTTGTTGTGGTTTGGTCTGCATCTACCCTTTGCATCCTGTTCTTGCAGAGGTTGACTTGAAGGAATTTAGAAAGAGGCTGTTTGTCTAGGAACATAAAATTGTAGTACTTGAGCTAATTTTTTACAATACGTTCACTTCTGCTCAAGATTATTTTGAAGGTTGAAGAAAGGACCGACATCATGTTTCTTAAATGTATCCCTTAATATTACAGATGTTGTAGCCAGATTGTCAATAAAGTTTATTTTAAAAATAAATTCAACTTCTATGTGACTATAGTTATTAAATATCTTACAAGAGATATTTTGAAGCTCCCTTTGTTAAATCTTACATGCATGAGCATTTCACTGATAAACTGTGGAAAGGTGATTTATTCTACCTCAAACTTAGAGTCTAAATATAATCATTTCATTATTGGTAACAAATCACCTTCAGAGCGTTTACAGCTAGAATATTTCCTCACAATCTGGCATTAAATGTTGAATGCAACTTTCAGTTCTCTCTCTCTACCATGTTGCAAGGAACCTGAAGGTTAATTTCCTTCCCATCTGCCTTTATGCCTTTTTCTGTCGATCTTATGCTTTTTCTCCCCCTTTTATGTTCCATGAGAATATATTTTTTCCACTCCAAACCCCTTTCTCTTTTCCACTTGCAGAATTGGGCAGTGGATTTTCAGTAAGATGCCACACTAAAGGATCACACTTCGATTAATGTAATGTAGAATCTCTCTCTTCCAGTTAATCAACTGATTTTATAATTTGAATTTTTGTTTTGAAGGAGCTTTTTTTTTCTCCTGTAGCACTTTGAAAGTACTGGAGAACCTATATGAATTAATCATTCTAAGTGATATTCACACTACCTAGGCATTTTTTAAATAATGAAGTTATATTATGACTTTTTCCTCCACTGAGACTTTGTCAGTACTAACTATAAATGACATAATAGTATGTGCATCTGAATCTATTCAAGGAGACAGGCAGGGTTTTTTTTTTTTGGTTTTTTTTTTTTTTTTTTTTAGACAGGCAGTTTGATGACAGCATTTTAAAATTTCAATTGGAGTTATGATCAATTTGAAGAAAAACTTGGGTATCTGATGGGATGTGTGCTGGATTTATATGACAGTTCAATTGTCCTCTGTCAAATTGTAAGCAGTGTGCTTGATGCATAGGTTCGTGGACAGTCTCACCTGTTGACTCTAATCTTAACTTCTTAATCTCTGATCTGTGAGCTTGGTCAAATACCTAAGCCTCATTTTCTCACCTTCAAAATGAGAACTGTAATACCCAGATCAGAGGATTGTTGTAATGATAGGTAATAATTGCTTAATAAACTCTATTGCTGTATTGTTACTATAACTGATGCAGAGCCAAGGTAAAGTCATTCATTGACCAAACTCAGATGGCTCTGTTGAAATGGCAGGATTAATTATGGCCTACATCTTACACACATAATGCCTTAATCACCCTATTTAAGCCCTAATAATGAGCATCTAAATATATGTTATCTTGGCCTCAATTTAGATTGTAGCAGCGTATGGATTATAGATCTTTGATATTTTTAATTCGTTCATCTTAGTGCATCAAATACTTTCAAACTTCTTAAAAGAAATTTGTGTTGCGTAGATCTGCTGTTTTTGTTCTGTGCTTCACACCTGACATTAGTACCTGTCAAAATATGTTTTTGGCATTTTGTTATCACATATATGGAAGAAAAAAGTTTTTGGCATTTTGTTTTCACATATATGGAAGAAAAAAGTTCATATTCTTGCTTTTTTTAAAGCTATTGATGTTTCTTCTGCCTACTTTCAAATATTGTATTGTTATAAAATGTTTTCTTTGTGTTTTAAAGACAGAATACATAAAGGCAGTGGCAACATGGAGTCATGGAAAAAGACTACAAGTTGCAGTTGAGATCTGGAATCACAGTCTAGTTTCTCGGCTCCTTGGTCATGAGGTCTGGGATTAGTGATTTACACCTGAGGAATATCAATTTTCTTATTTATAACCTAAGGATAGTAATATTCTCATAGGTTTATAGCGAAGATTTATGGAAGAAAAAATAATATTGCAAATAGCAGAATATACATATAAATGTCAATTGTTGCTATGAAAGTGACTTAAATCCCAATAATTTAAAGTAAGTTGCTTGTGGGACAACTGGGTGGCTTAGCACCTGAGTGTCTGCCTTTGGCTCAGGGCTTGAAACCAGTTCCGGGATCGAGTCCCGCATTGGGCTCCCTGGGAGGATCCTGCTTCTCCCTCTGCCTGTGTCTCTGTCTCTCCCTGTGTCTCTCATGAATAAATAAATAAAATCTTTAAAAATACATACATACATACATACAAACATACATAAAGAAAATTTCTGGTAAACATGTAACATAATCTTGGGGGTTTTGTTTTTAAAGTAAGTACTTTGTGTCTTTATGTTTGTTATTACCTATGTTTCTTAATCTTTAGATGTGTCCGCTTACATTAATATTAATTTTTAAAGTGTGAGATTGGTATCTCACATGCATTAGGATGATTACTTAAAAAACAGAAAATAACAGGTACTGGTGAAGCATAGAGACATTAGAACGGTTGTGTACTGTTAATGGGAATATAAAATGGTAAGCTGCTATGGAAGGCAGCTCAAAAAATTAGTCGTTCCTCAAAAAATTAACAATAGCATTACCATGTGAGCCATCAAATTTACTTCAGTGTATGTACTCTGAGTAATTGAAAGCCAGGTCTCTAAAAGATATCTGTACATTAGTGTTAATAGCAGCATTATTCATAATAGCCAAAAGGTGGAAGCATCCCAAGTGTCTA
This sequence comes from Canis aureus, assembly GCF_053574225.1. Taxonomy (NCBI): domain Eukaryota; kingdom Metazoa; phylum Chordata; class Mammalia; order Carnivora; family Canidae; genus Canis; species Canis aureus. The sequence goes on along the minus strand of NC_135629.1, from coordinate 18,736,773 downwards.
TTGACAAATCATTGCATAAACAATTTCCATCCTCAAAAAGAAAAGAAATTCTGACACATGCTATAAACATAGATGAACCTCCGGGCCCTTATGCCAAGTGAAATAAACCAGTCCAAAAAAAATAGAAATACTGTTTGATTCTATTCATGAAAGATACCTGAAGTAGTCAAATTTATAGAAACAAGAAATAGGATAGAGGTTGCTAGTGGCTTGGGAGAGTAGGAATGGGGAGTTCTTCTTTAATGTATACAGAGGTTCAGTTTTTCAAATGAAAAGAGTCCTAGAGATTGGTTTGAGTATAAATGTACTCTACACTACTGAACTATAACATACAAATGGTTAAGGTACAAATGTTACATTTTATGTTACGCGTATTAAACGTGTATGCTCCCCAGGTGTATCTATGAAAGCCAAATTGGTGGTTGTTTGACTGAAAGCTATGTAGCCAAATAGCATAGCCTGGTATTTAAAAGTGCTGAGGTTGGGTGGGCTATCAGGCAAACCTGCCTTGTTATGGACCTGAGGAGTTTCTAACTCTGGAGTAGATAACTCTAAAATTGAGTAACTGCATCTTTAAACTGGGTCGAATTAATGCATTAGCTTCAGCCATGCTGTTTTGAAGTTTAAAGGATATATTGTTCTAAAGCACAGCAAGGTATCTGTATTTGCTAGGGTTGTCACAAAAAAAAAAAAAAAAAAATTACCATATTTTCCCAGAGTTCTAGAGGCTAGAAGCCCAAGACCAAGGTGTTGACAGATTTGGTCTCTTTAGAAACTTTCTCATTGGCTTATAGATGGGTGCCTTCTCCCTGTGTCCTCACATCATCTTTCCTTTGTTTACACATGTGTATAGCTCTAAAATCCTCTTCTTAAAAAGACACCAGCCATATTGAATTAGTGCCTACTCTAAGTACCTTATTTTAACTTAATTCTGAGGCCTTATCTTCAAATGTGGTTAAATTCTGAGGTACTGGAATTTAGGGTTTCAAAATACAAATTTTGGGGACCAGAGTTTAGCCTATAACAGTATCTCATACATCTTAAGTGTAGAATAAACTTAAACTGGTCTGAATTAGTTATTTTCATAGATAGATGCTTTTAGTGTGCCTATAAAATATGATATTCCTCTGTAATTCATATGATTTGAAAATGAAATGTGATATAGATAAGGTCATTCATTCAGCAAAATGGGACTCATCAATCAATTGAATAGATGAGAGTCTACTTGGATAAAGTTAGGGAATTAAAGCATGGTTCATGTTTTCTGGAAACTAGAAATAAATGTCATTACTTTAATGGAGATATTTACTCTTTATACATTGTTCTGTTTGATGCTCATAAGAACCTCATTAGGTAGATGTGGGCCTATGTTTTATGTCTTAAGGTTATATATTTATTTCTGTTGCATCTGGTGCTGGAAATGAATTGTGACAGTTTTAAAAATATACCCCTGTATCATTTTAAAATAGAAGTTAAGTGAGAGAGTCTTGGCAATAATCCAAGGGCAAAAACATACACAAAATACTGAGAACTCTGGATTTAGGAGACAAAATGAGCATGTGTCTTTAACATCCCCTTCTGTTCCAGTTCCCTTGGAATAAGATATGTCTGTGTGTGTGTGTGTGTGTGTGTGTGTATTTATAAAAGTTTCATAAGTAAATGACACATAGGAGGACAGATACAAATTGACAGAGACACACGAACAAAGGGAAAAACGGCAAAATTTGTAAGAGGGATGAGTCCTTTCTATGGTCTTAGTAAGGTTTGGAGCGCTTCAGGTTTAAAATCAATGGAGTAGGGGATCCCTGGGTGGCGCAGAGGTTTAGCGCCTGCCTTTGGCCCAGGGCGCGGTCCTGGAGACCCGGGATCGAGTCCCACGTCGGGCTCCCGGTGCATGGAGCCTGCTTCTCCCTCTGCCTATGTCTCTGCCTCTCTCTCTCTCTCTTTCTGTGTGACTATCCTAAATAAATAAAAATTTAAAAAATAAAATAAAATCAGTAGAGTAGGAAGGAAAATTGAATGTTTATTTGAGAGATTATTTGGGCGACTACCTTTATGATGTTTGGGGTTAGGGACCCTGAGCTTTCCTCAGTCTCTGCTGGTTGTTCAGAGCTGGAACCAGGCCTGTGGATCAGATAGCTCATAATTTCAGAAGGAACAGGTGTTCTATCTGCAGTAGACAAGCTACTGGTACAACCCATCAAGAAGCCTATTCTGCTCGTTTCCTGAAGTTGCTGAGGGTAGGCTCTTATAATCATAATCAGTCTCTCAGATTGCAATGTTGAATAGTCAGCAGATAATTTTTACTTATTTTAGGAGTTCTCACCACCCAAGAAAAGAGAGAGAGTGGGAGGGTGGGAATGGAGGAATTAAAAAAATGATGAAATGGTCTCTGAGTGATCAGGAGGATTAGCATCCTTATCTCAAAACAGACTGGAAAAATAATGTATTTAATTTTTTAAATCCAGTAAATAGTTATAATAATAATAAAACTAAAAATGTTTGCTTAATATAGAATGGACACAACTACAGAGGAAATTAAAGAATGAGAAAAGGAAGCCCGGGGATTTTCTGAAAATGTATTTCCGCAGCTGAGAGACAGAAAGATAATTGATATAAGAGGACCTATCTAGAACTTTCAATGAGATGAAGAGTGGACAGTAGGAATGATGATGAAAAAATTCCTCATTGGAAACCAGAAGGATGGATGAAATTAACAGTACCCATTTTTTAACCACTCTGGTGCAAGTTCAGAGTTCTAAAATTAAAAACAAAAAAAGTTAAAAGGCAAGCAGCGAGGAATAAAAACAGAACAAAACAAAACAAATTACCTACAAAGAAATGAAAATCCAAATGACATCACCATTGTTTTCAGTAACAATGAATGTAAGAGAATGATGAGAAGAATGGGAAAATCCAGAATTTCCTCTGCCAAACTACGATTCAAGTGTAAGTTATTTATTTTTTTTAATTATAGAAGGACCCTGAATTTTAACACACGTGAAAAAGCTACTTAAGGGCATGTTCCAGAAAAGAGAGAGAGAGAGAGAGAGAGAGAGAGAGAATTTAGAAGCTTGGTTACAAGAAATTTGAGTAGGTAAAGAACCCAATAAAACTTCCTTATGGTTAATTCTAAAATGTATTGCTGCAGAAGAAAAAAAAAGTATGCACATGTGAAGATGAATATCAAGTCTGAGCTAGAAAAAGTAGGAGGGATAGTCATAAAAATAAGAAGGGAAAAGAGAATATAAATTGGTATGGAAGAGGTTTAAAAATAAGTAAATGCTTTTTTACCAAAATCCCCAAGTTTCTAGACAATATTTTGTGCAAAAACAGATCAGGGATATATAGAGCCTACCTTGTTTTTTAGACTTGCGTTAGGAAGGAATGTAGGGAGTGACCATGAATTAGAAGCTGGTAGACCAGTTCTTAACATCACAAGTTCTCTTTAATATGAACAGATTCTGGATACACTACCCTAAAGTATGACACTCGGGATTATGGAATTTGTTAGGCTAAAGAAGTTTGATATAACTGCAGAAGTAGGAAGGTCATTCTGACCTTTCCTCTGCTGTTCTATCTTGAAATAAGTCAGAAAACTGTCAAGTGAGAGTTGCTCTCTCTATACACCCAGAGGAAAGGAACATCTTTATCTCCAAAGACAAAGGGATGCTGAGAAAAATCCTAACAGGCTTTACTGAAGTTCTCACAGTTGACTTCTTACCTCATAATCTTTAACTTGTATTCCTTCATGACTGTCTACTCCTCATCAAGCCTCGATAAAAATACTCATCTGTTTTCCTGTGTCACATAAAATTTAGATTAAATAAATTTGTATACTTTCCCTCCTCTTTTCCTCTTTATCTGTGTTTGTCAGTTTAATTTTCAGACCCAGCCAGAGCCCCAAGTGGGTCAAGGAAAACTTTTTCCTTCCCTATATATACATGATCTTAACCCACAGACCCCCATGTTCAAAAAGCTTCTCCAAATTGCTTTTATAGTGGAGAAAGGACTTTTACTCATGAAGTGAACACATTTTTCAAAGGCTATTCGGAAGGAAAGCACTGATAATGCTCACTTGAAAAGAAGACAGATCCATTTGAAAGCTCGAGGAATCAGAGAATTTATTCAGAAGTCAGAGGGGAATTTTACATTGAAAATCTGTAAAGGAGTCCTGATGTTTTTCAAGGGAGTAAATCATTGAGACTTTTTTTTGTTTCTTAAGTTTTAAGTCCAAGAACATGGAGTTCTCTTATCTGTGAAGTTCTTATAATTATGAGGAGGAAAAGTCTCATCAAAATGTCTCCTAATTGACTGAAGTAGTAGCAAGCCTGTAAGAATGACTATTCTGAAGAATAAATGGAAAAGTCATTCACAAATTTGCTCCTAAACCATGCATAGGCTAAAGTAAGTTAAATACTTTAAATTATTAAAAAAATATATTTTTACATTATATAAACAATGTGGAACAAAGAAACAGCAGAATATTCATAAGTGGGATGATAGGATAAATTTCAGTGCACCTATACCATAAAATAATATGCACACATTTTATGATAAGATAGACCTGTATATTACTATCATAGAAGAATACCCAAGATATAAAATTTAAAATATCAAGGAAAAATATAGAGTATTTTTCATTTATATCTTGATTTAACTGTGTACATACAGTTAAATATACACATAAATGTAAATTAACACATTAAAAGTATTACCTCGAGGAGAAGAAATGGGGTATGTGTGTGTGCATGTGTATGTATCTGTGTGCATATGTGCATGTATATGCATATGTGTGTCTTGTGTGTTCATGTGTGCATGTTTATGTGTGTTTTGTATGCCCGTGTTTGTGTCTGTGTATAAAAAATTAAGGGTAATTGATACGTTAAATTCTATATATTTCCATATTTTGTTAATATTTTGAAATCAGAACCGCCTTATTTCTTTATGATGAAGACTTAAACTTAATAAGATAACCGGAAATCATGTCAAAGTATTTCATCTTCACAGAAAGATAAAGACACTGAGTCTCAGGCTTACCAAGCTCTTTGTAAAGTCAGAAAAAATGGACTACCATATGAATTCAAGCCTAGGTTTTTGGAACCCGCAATCTCCTCTGTTTAAAGTGATATGTTTATTTCTAAATATTATAAATTACACATGGGGATATTCTGATTTTAAACCTACCTGGCACATAGACTTCATACATAAATCACAAAGCAAAACAAAACACATACACAAAGAAGACACAAATAAAGGTCACTCACTATTAAATCACTTAAGGAAAACTGATGTGAAAATTATTAGGTATATGCTTCTAAGTCTTTCTTTTGTACTCATTTATATACTATAAAATAGTTTTAAATTAGTGTTACATATACAGATTTATATATTTCTAATTTTTAACATGTGTCCATATACATGTGTATATGTATATATTATGTATATACACACATATGCACATATTACACGTTTAAAAAATAAAAGTCCTAATATACATTATGGCTTTTTAAGCATAGTATATAAAATATTTCCCCATACACTAAACAGTCGTATAAAGGCTACTTGAATATCTGTGTATTACTTTATCTTTTGTGTGGATGCAGCAGAACTTAGTTAACCAATTCATTATTCCGAGGAATTTTTGCATCGTGTTAGCTCTGTATATTTCCTTGCAGCAAATGTCTAGAAATGGAATTTCTTAGTCAGAACTCATACTTGTAAGTCTTTTGATAGATCTCATGGAACTACTCTTCAGAAAGTTTTTACCATGGCCGGTTAATAAGCAGGCTCCTTTCTCTTTCCCTGAACAACATTAGTTAATCAAAATAAATTTTATTACTGTTAAAAGTTCCCAATACAATAAGTACAAAATGCTATTTTTCTGCCTTTCAGACTCCACCATTTAGTGCCATTTAGTGCCAGTTGTGAAATGTCTGACAGAATGCATAAATCTCTGGGCAAGTCTTTACTGTCAAAGCAAGTAGGTTTTCAAACTTTCAAAGTATCCACTTAGAAGTAGGTCATCCGGGAAGAACTCCTAAGTGCCAGTTATATTCCAGGGTAACCCAGATAACAACTGAAGTCACTCACTTTGTCCTTTGAGATGCAAATAAAATTAGTTCAAACCTGTCTTGCTATCCCTAGGAAGTATAATATTCCCTCTAAGAAGTCTGAATCCCAAGGAGCATATGCTTTCATGTAACCTTGCACTCTGATTTCTGGCTCCATCTGCGCCTCCCCGTTTCGCAGTGCACCTGCAGAGTTGTACTGTCCTCTCTGCATTATTGATGAAACAGGGACCACACTCTTAACACGACTCACGCCGTCCAGTGGCATGCGTAAAGGGGACCTTCTAGGTGGGAATTAGAGAGTTTACACCCCAGTTCTACCCAACAGATGACATTTATAAATTATGAATTTATGAAATGAATAGAAATGAAGTATTAGCTATCTCCATTCTTAAAAGCCATTTCAGTAGGCATCTCATTGTCCTTTCTCCCGAGGACGGCACCTGCTGACGTGCATCTCAGACCTTCGGTCCTTCTCTCCGTCCTGCAGTCTCTTTGCATCTCTGCTTCTTCTCGCTCAGCACTCCCCCACCAAACCCAGTTAATTTCTCTTGCAGAATTGTTTAATGATAGCTTTTCTCTCTCCACGCCATTCAGCTGGAACCCAGGAGACTTCACCTTCATAAGTAACGTGCCCATTCGAGAATGTTCCTAGACAAAGACCATTTTCTCCCAGATAGGAATATTATCATTAGCACTTAAAAGAACATCTCACAGCTTCAAAAATACAGTGTCAGGAAGGCTTGGTTATATGAAGGGGAACAAAATTGGATTTGTGCACTCCAGGCTGTCCAAATGCAGCATCTCTTTTCTAGGCTTGTTCAGGACCCAGATATTCTTGCTTGGCCTCTGGCCACCTGCTGGCTTTAATTATCATGTGTGATCCTGACCTGCCCATATCTCAGAGGAAATCTGAAAGGTGGACACAGTGGGTATATGTTTTACTCAAGAACCACAGCTTAAATCTGGCACACGGGGTCACTCTTGATAGCTCTGTGAACTCCTACATTTTGCTGTCTCCTACGCAGTGTCCTGGCTGGTACAATGTTCTACTATCATTCTTGACCTAATATGATGACACAGATCTTCTATGCCAATCCAATATTAAGTTCATCCAATATGAGTTCTGTCTTTATCCTACTTGGCATTCAGGATGAGTATATATCTAAGGCATTTTCTTAGGGACAGAAACCCAACTCAAATTACCCTAAGATTAAAAAAAAAAGAGAGGGAGGGAGGGAGAAGAATTTATTGAGTAATGTCTTGGGAAGCCTAGTGGTAGAACTGACTTCAGGGAATCCAGAGATTAAAATCCAGTCCTCCCTCCTTCCCTCCCTCCCTCCCTCCCTCCCCCTTCCTTCCTTCCTTCCTTCCTTCCTTCCTTCCTTCCTTCCTTCCTTCCTTCCTTCCTTCCTTCCTTCTTCCTTCCTTCCTTTTTACTTTCCTCTTTTTCTCTCTCCCCTGAGAGATACTGTTTCCACTGTTTATCTCTCCCTTACTGCCAGCCCTCACAAATGGAGTGCTGTAGAAGAGCTTGCTGGCTGTAAGAGATACTATACAGACTATGCAGACTCAGTCAGTATGGAATCATGGAAAAGAATCCTCATGTAGTGGTTAAAACACTGGGTTCTAATTCTAGTTTCGGTTCAAGTTAGCTATAAGTCATCAAGAGGTTTTCTTAATTTCTGTGTATTTCCAGGACTTGGATTCTTCATCAATCCAGTAGTACACAATATGGTTTATTAGAGTTGTCCAAGGGGCTTATGAAAAGCAGGTGCTTGAGCTGTTCAGCAAATCCACTGAATCACAACCTGAGGAGAGGGTTCCAGACTCTGTGAATACCATGGATGCTAATATGCTATTGGATTTGGGAAACACAGAAATAGGCCATATGTTTTGGAAGTTTTCTCCAAGATATAAAATGTATGACACTAGGAAGCTGTAGGAGGACCAGATCCAGGTACATACTACATGGTATTTTGCGAGTTGATCATAAAAAAAACACAATATCATTATAAATAGTTACACAAGAATCATATGTTCCAATTAGACTTGACATTTCTCTGAGATGAAATAAAATGGAAGTTCTAAAAAGATCACAGAAAAACCTTTTCAAACATGCAGGAAACGTGGCATGCATGCACTCTTCATATATCACCAACAAAAAGATGAATCGGAAACTTGTGTGAAAATAACAGGTAGTGATGATAGATTAATTAAATATAGATCTTAGGATATGCCACCATGGAAATTTTGGTGACAAAACACAAGACAAATGCATAATAATAACATGATTTACTAGGTAAAGAGAGAGAAATTAAGTAGGTCTCATTACTCTGAATAGCGGTTGTGACACTTTTCAGGTCAGCAAGATTCTTGCTGCCCTTTATATTCAGCATAATAACCATAACTTAAAAGATAATCACATTGTGACCGCTGTTGGATGCTTCTTGATTCTAGATGACTCCATTAATGGAAGCTTCCCTTCCTAGATTGATTTAAGGGAAATCTGGAATAGTTTTATACCCAGGTCTGTTTAGGCAGAGAATCCTACAATACCTTAGTCATTAATTAGTTCATTCATTTTATGAGAGAAACAAACACCTTATTCTATGTGAAAATTTACACTATGTATTAGTCAGGAGTTTTTCAGTTACAGACAAAAATATGCAACTCAAATGAACTTATGAAGAAATAAAAAGAAAGAAAAAAGAAGAAGGGGCTATCTTATTAGTATAGATAATTGCAAGTCTGAGGGTCTGCTTCAGGTCAGCTGAGTCTAGAGTTCAGATGCTGTCATTAAGACTTTGCCTATCTTGGCTTTATTGGTCTCATCTCGGCTTCATTGTCAATACAAGCTTTCTCCATTTGGCAGAGCCAGACGGTAGCTGGCAACTCAAATAATTATAATTATCTAATAATACTGAGAATAGTTTATCAAGTATCTACTATGTTCTAAGTACTCTACATGAATTAACACCTTTATCCTTGCAATAGCTCTGGGAGATGAGTCCTGTCACTGACCCATTTTAGAGATGTGAAGACTGTCATATAGAAGTAATTTACCCAAGTTAGTCAGTGTTGGAAATGGGATTCTAATTCAGGCTGTCTGACACCAGAGCCCAGGACCACTTGCACTTGGTTGAGGGGGAGAAGATTGGATCTACTCTAAGGTTGTGACCAAACATGATCATTATAAAATAGGAAGTGAGAGTGTGGTTTTCCAAAAGGAAGTGATGATGGAGAGACCAACCGAAGGCCTAAGATATTTTTTTCTTTTGGTAACTGAACAATATTATGTAATTTAAAAATGAATTTGGCTTTTGCCATCTTGATTTCCTCCTTTGTAAATCATGAATGATCCCAGGGTTGTTATCAATATGAGTTAATATATATTTTGCCAATAGTAACCCAGTATAAGATATCATTTAAATAAAACTAGCTTCCATTACTAAGGAGTATGTTCCAACATAAAAAAAAATTTGCATTTGGTTGAAGGACCAAAGAATTGGAATTAATCTAAAAGTTGGGAAAGTCTGTGAGACAAACTAATTTTGGGAAGGAAGAAATGTAGTAGTCAACGAGATTGTTAGAATAAAGGAAGCGACAGTAATGGGAAAGTAAATGAATCTATCTTGTGAGGGTCATTTGGTTTTTCTACCTTCTAGCAGTTCAGCTAAGTTTTTGGAAAGACACTTTTGATTTAAAAGCATGGAACAAATACATAGGTGTTCAGGTCTTCAGGAAGATGAGAGAGCTGCAAGATAAAAGAAAGTAAGAAATAATTTGAACATCTTACTTTAGAACATCTTAAATTTACTTGCTTTGTTGTTCAGCCACACACAGGCAGAATCAGTTCATGCACATACACAAACACACTTTTTTGGTGAAAGCATCAGAAGTGAATGTTTCTTTACATCAGATTCAAGACTGAAGGCATCTTTTGGGTGATGAAATCTTTTTTTCTTTTGGCAAAGCCAATCTTTGTATCTTCTCTGTGCTTCTCTCTTTTAATCTATTTAAAAAATAGATTCCAAGTCACAACAAAACTCACCTGAAAACAACGAGAGGCTAAAAAGCAAAGCAAAACAAAACAAACAAGATGGGAGTCAAGCTACACAATTCAACATCAGCAAAAGAGTAGAAATGGACACCTCTCCCCAATATTTGTGTTTTACCACACTTAGCTGGTTGCAAAGGCCAAACTGTCTTTGATAAAATCGTAAACTTTTTTATGAGGGACATATATGACAAGAGCAATCATTTTTGCTTTCACTGCTAAGCAATATTTTAGAATAAGATTTAAAGAATGGCCATAAAGAAAAATGTAAACCCTTCTTCCTTCAGCAACATATTGCAACTTACTGGTGTAATATAATAGATGGAGGATTTTTATTTTGGGGAAATATTTTCATATATTTTTCCATTACTTTTTGGGATGGTCCCTTTCTGAGTACTTTGGGTACAATTTAATGAGAGACTTTCATGGTAATGAATAGAGTGGCTTAGAGTAGGGAATTGTTTTGTTAGCATGTTTAAGAAGTGTTCTCAGGAATCCATCATCCTTTGGAACTATATTATATATTAGAGTACAATCCATATAGATGTGTTTTTTAAAAAGTAAATATCTTAATCTTAAAAAAGCATATTGTCTTTGATATATAATCTGTAGAAAGACACTTCAGTGTGATTAGTTCCCCCGGGAATAATATTTTTCTATGTGTTACCTAGATGAGATTGATCACATTTTAACCAGGTTTCTAGTCTACTAAGGAGTTTTTACTCCTCTCTAGGGATCTTTCCTCATCTTTGCATTTTTGCTATGATAAGAGATGGGATTAGGCTGATTCTTGTTAAAGCAAAATAAAATCTGATTAGAGAAATATAAAAGCAGTAGATTGAAGTGTTTTTGAAACTAGATATAAATATATGCTTTCAAGTAAATTGGTGGAATGAAAGTATATGGAATTTATTGTATGTGCTTATAAAAGATACTGAGATACAGAGTTTCAATAATAAAAAAATTTATTATCCTGCAATATCCCTTATGGTTTAGAAGTAAGTACTTCTGTTGACTTTTTTCATTTAATAATACTGAATTCTTATAATGTTCTTTGAAAAACTATTCAAATTTAAACATGCTTACATATGTATCTACAGACATATAGTCATCAGAGTGACATGGAAATTAATTTTATTCTCCATTTACTTACTGAAAGTGTAATTTTCTTCAAACTAAGCATATTTATTGATTCTAAATCCATCTTTAAGAAGATGGCATCATGTACTATTAGTGATATACTTTATTGTAGTTTATAAATATTTTTTGAAGTGACACTTTTATATTTGATTCACCAGATAGAATATTCTTTATTTTGTCTAATTAGTAATATTTTCCAAGTTCTGATTAGCTGTCAGTAATGTGGGCAAATTACTTTCTTCCATGTTATAATTTTTCCACATTGTAAACTTCAGAACTGATTGTGTATTTATTATTTTCTAAGGGATGATTTTTTATAGTAAGTCTTCAGAAAGATTGTTAATTATTTTCATTAATGTTTAATACAGCACTGTGCTGATCATCTATTAAAGGCAACAGAGATTGACACTATTTACTATCCTTGAGAGGAAATTTGTGCACATTTCTTTGTGTGTCACATTCTATAGTACTTAGCCCTGGACTTTATTTTTAACTGTTGAAAGTTAATTTACTGAACTGGAATTTGTTACATATAGGAAGCTGAATGCCACAGGCTTTGAGTGCTTTAAATTGATAAAAAAAAAGAAGCATACCCTTTGGAGACCATAGTGGATGATTATTACCCATCCTGCCCAAAACTTTTCACTGTGAGCATAGTCACTGAAGTAATTTAGTTTCACAGACTGATTCTAGATCAACCCCAGGCAAGCTTCAGTGAAAATACCAAGAAAAATGACTGTTCATAGTAAAACTTCTGTGTTTACCAAATTCAAAAACGCATTATTATGTTAAAGTACATCAATTACACAATCAGCATGGGAAATTGGAAAATTTTTATTTCCCAAAGTTTGCAACATCCCACATTCTGGAAGTTGGAGATCTATGTGATGTCATTACTCTTTGCTTGTTAAGGATATTTTTGGTGGTGTTGTTTTCCTTAAGTACAGATTAGAAACAGGCTTCAAAGTCAGATATAATTATGCTTGGATTCTGCTTGTTCCTCCTACTAGCCTCGTATCAAGTTTCTGATTTTCAGAATGGAGACAGAAATACCTACTCCATAGAGTTGTTTTAAGGATTTTTTAAAAAAGATTTTATTTATTTATTCATGAGAGACACAGAGAGAGGCAGAGACATAGGCAGAGGGAGGAGAAGGCTCCTCGCAGGGAGCCTGACGTGGGACTCCATCCCAGAACTTCAGGATCACACCCTGGGCCAAAGGCAGACGCTCAATGGCTGAGCCACCCAGGCGTCCCTGTTGTAAGGATTAATGACAAATATACACAAGCATTTAGACCACTGTCTGGGTGAAGGTGAGGAAACTATTAACGATACTGTTACTGTTCTGTAGGTGTTATTGCTATTGCCTTCTGAGGTTAGATGCTATGTTTAATCAAGCAGTCACTCCATTCTGATCTCTCCCGATATTAATAACTAGTTACTTATAATTGCCTGGGGAAAGCCAGTAAAGATGAGGTATACTAGGATATTTTCATTTTTATAATCAGATTCTAAATCCCAACCTTCAGGCTGAACTTGCTGGAATTTTCTTCAGCACAGAAAATCCACTGTGATAAAGTCACCTCAAATAACGTCATCAATGGGGCTCCATGCACAGGCTTTAGAAATGAAAGACATTTGATTCCACTGGAGTATTCACACCTGTTTGTATCCTATCCCTGTAGAATAAGACCAAATATATTTTGTTTTCCACCAGATACCCAGTATCTAACATAGAGTCCAGAATGTAAGAAAACATAGATATATATTTGTTGAATACATTTATCAAAGAGGACATTAAATCATAATACCATTGAGAAGTTTCTACTCCCCTCTTCTTTTTTTAATATTCTGAAAAACATTAGCAAAGCTATTTTCTTGTCAAATTTTCAAATGATTATCTTCCTCATTGCCGACGTATAAATCTGTATTCCTTGGTGTTAGTTATTATTCTAGGGGTAGCCAAAGCATAGTCTATTAGAAAGTTACTGGCTTACCTCATTGACTGCAAAGAAAGAACTGACAGCAAAGGGCAAGAAAAAGAGGAAATTCAAGAGCTCTCATTTAATTTAGTTGCCAATAGCTTCCAGTCTCTCTTTAAATTTTCAAAAAAGAGAATCTAATTAGCCCAGTTTGGGTGAGTTGTCTACCTTTGGACCTATCAGTATCACTTATTAGTGGCATATCTGCTAAGAGTCTACTGAAGGGCTAGGACACCTGGTGTATAGCAATTAGAAGAGCTGAAAGACAACCCATCTCTATCAGAAAGGGCTAAGCTATCCTGCAGTAACAAATTACCCCAAAGCCATAGTGACTTCAACAAGTTTTATTTCTTACTTTCTGCACATTTCCATTGCTAAGTCCCTGGGGCTCCACTTCGCATCATCCTCACTCTAGAACCCAGATTGAGAACAGTCTGTACCTAGACATATGCTGCCCAATACAGCAGCTTCTTAGCCATATGTGGCTGTTTAAATTTAACTTTAAAATACTGCATTAAAATCAAAATATAGCTCCTCAGTCATACTAGCCACGTTCAAGTTCTCAGTGGCCTCATGTATTGTGACTAATGGCTAATATATTGGACTATGCAGAGAACGTTTCCATCTTTACAGAAAATTCTAATGACAGTACTGATCTGTTACTCATCACTGTGGCAGAATAAAAGAGGGCACTGGGGACAGAAGGCCCAAAAGGTCTTGGGATGGCAATTAAACCCTTTAGCTGAGAAGCAACATGCATTATTTCTGCTCACAGTAATGGCCCCACCAAATTTCATGACTGCCCAGTACCCAGAGGTTCAGGAAATGTAATCCTACTGTGATAGTTAATTTTATGTGTCAGCCTGTCTAGGCCATAGGATATGGCCTGAGTGATTAAACATTATGTCTAGGTGTGTTTGTGAGGGTTTCCAGAAGTAGTTAGTATTTGAATTGGTGGACTGAATAAACCATATTGCTCTCCCAGTATGAGAAGTCATCATCTCATCCATCGAGGTCCTGAATAAAACAGGAAGTCAGAGGCAAGGTTGAATTTGCTATCTGCCTGGCTTCTTAGCTGGGAAATTGATCTTTTGCCTTTAGTGCTCCTGGTTTTGGGCCTTCAGTCTTGGACTCTGGAATCTACACTTCTGATTAGCTCTCTGCCCCCCAGAGCTACACAGCTATCTCCCCTGGGTCTCTAGCTTACAGATGGCACATTGTGGGATTTCTCAGCTTCCTTAATCATGTGAGATAGTACCTTATAACAAATCTTTTTCTCTATATCTATATTTATATATCTATACCACATTGGTCCTGTTAACTTGCAAAACCCTAAAACATCTACAATGTGACTAGAAGCAGAAACCAAGACATATTTGGTAAACTAGTACTAATAACAGTCATACAAACCAGCAGGATTTTACTATAACAACAAAATTAGGAACCACATAAGATTTAATTTTTTTCCTTCAGTAAAATATCTGTGGTTTTTCCTTTCCTTAGGGGAACAGTGTTGGACATAAAATCTTCATTTTTGATCTGGAATGGTCACACCATCCAAAAAGCTACCAAACTTTCTGTGTGTCTGTGTGAGAGAGAAAAAGATGAGGGGAAAGAAAGAGAGAGAGAGAGAGCAGGGAAAGCAAGAAAGAGATGTGATGGATGTTAAAAATTTAGTTGGTGTTGGGGTACCTGGGTGGTTCATTCAGTTAAGCGTCTGCCTTTGGCTTTGGTCCTGATCCTGGGGTCCTGGGATCCAGCGCCATATCTGGCTCCCTGCTCAGTGGGGAGTCTGCTTCTCTCTCTCCCTCTATCCCTTCTCCTGCTCATGCTCTCAATCTCTCTCTCTCTCTCTCTCTCAAATAAATAAATAAATAAATAAATAAATAAATACATAGAACATACATCAATAAATAAAATCTGTTTTTTAGAAAAAGAATATGGTCTGTCATTACTTTTGTCTAAGTCTCCTTAAAGGCAGTATCCACATGATTTATTTCTGCTCTCAGAAAATTGGTTTTATATGACAATATTAGCTTGGTAAGCTAAAAGAAAAAAAATATCCAATCTTAAGAAAGCAAGGAGAACAATTATGCTTTTGTAGAGCACCACTTTTACCTTCTGAACCTCTGAAGGCAGCCATTCTAACAACAGTTGAGAATGTTACCTGTGTGCCATGTATCATGCTAAATCTGTTACATGATTAAATTATTTAATCCTCATCACCTCAGATTCTACAAATATGAGATTGTTAAATAGTCAGCTTAAGATCATAAGGCTAAAAGGTGGTAGCCTTAGTACTGAATTCACATCTGTCTGAACATCCTGGATTCCAATCCATGTACGTGGTGACTTCAGAATACCGTTCATCAGTTCCTTACATTTCCCCTACTAACGCACTAAGATAACAATTAAAGGACAAATTGTAGAAACTCAGGTTTCCTGAAGACCTTTAATCTCTTTCTGAATAACTTATCTTACAGGTGAAACAAGAGGGCTACGCTGTTGATTAAGGTCACAGAGGTAACAATTAGCAGAGGCAGGATGGAGACCAAGGCCTTCGGAAGGATGTAGCTATTTACATTTACGGAGGCAGAAGAATGGATGATGATTTTACAGCTACCTGATGTAGTTTCATTAATTTTTTCTCACGTTATTTCACTCAGCAGATATTAAGAATATTCTACATTTCTAGCCCTCAAGTAGGTCATAAGGACAGAACTCTAATCAGACATGGTCTCTACACTTGTGGAGAGTGTCATTAATTGTGGCATAAATTTAGTTACTCATTTGAGACTTCAAGATGTTTTCTATCTTTCAAGCCTTTGAGACTTCAAAATAAATGCTAGTTGGTATTAGCACCTTTATACTCAAAAATCAATTTTATTCTTCATGCTCAAAAGAGCACAAATGCTTCTTTAGAATGGATAATGTCACTCCAGGTTTGTTAGGCTGTTTAACATTTTACTCTCAGCAAGACTTCTGAGACCCTCTGCCCATCGCTGTGTTGTAGAGTTTTCCGGATTTGAACCAGTAACCCAGAAGTGATAGAATTTATATTCTGTGTATGACCCAGTTACAATCTCTGACACCTCCTGTTTTCTCCAAAGGGTTGATTTATTATTGCACAACAGATCTTTATACATTTCTTCGGTTACAAGGTATTCACTGGTGGCTGCTCATGCACTTGTTGTTTGAAGACCTTGCTTTCTGAATTCTTTTAATGCTAAGCCATCTATCTTGAATGCTCAGTTTAAGCAAACTTGACTCCCTTTTGCTATCAGATACCCTATTTATAAGGGTAATTTCATGCCATTTACACAGGAAAAGCATGACATTTGCTTTTCACATAAAGAATTATGTTTTGTTCTTAGTGCTCTAGAGATTGTAAAAATGTACCCGGTTGCTTTGGAGGATTTTCCCTTGGAAAAAATTAAATCTTAATCTACTTTATAAAATTCCGTCTTATTATTTTGACCATATCCACTCAAAATAGATTTCTGTCTGTGTTCTGCAAGGGAAAAAACAAACCAGCCTCCAAACTAAAATCTATATTTTATGAGAAAACAGACAAAGGAAAGGAAGGCTGTTATTAATGTGTTCTATATCATGCATATCTCTCCTTGAATTTTGAAACTGTGAATCAGTTACATAAAAGCACGTACATGGTAGCTATTACAATTGCTTGTACATGGACCATAATTTATTCTCCGTAAATATTTGGTCATTTGGATTGAGAAGCAAAGCACAAAATGCATTGGATGCTGTTGTTTCCCCACCTACAACCTGCTTTTCCAGCCCAGTATGTGCATTCATCAGGGTTTGTGAATGATGACAGCTAATGGCTCACTATTCCAAAGAGTGGCTTCCCTTCTCCCAAGAGTTGGCCTCAGATAATAATGGCCATGTACCATGGAGGTGACACAATGAATCACTGATCTGCCAGTACTAAAGGTCACCACCTCATCTCAGTGTGATTTGTCTCTGTGGTACATTTTATGTTTCATGATCTACATGGATCAGGTAAAGCTAGACTTAACTGAGAACCCAACCTTGTTTATCTCCTTTCCATACCCTACTCTTGCTTCCCTTCTGATTTTGACATCTTACCCATACCAGAGATGTAAGGCTCTTAAGGAGTTTTTGGTTTTTTTGTTTTTGTTTTTTTTTTAGATTCATTTCTTTATTTGAGAGAAAGTGAACACAAGCAGGAGGAGCAGAGAGAGAGAGAAAGAGAGAGAGAATCTCAAGCAGATTCCATGCTCAGCAGAGTCTGACATAGGGCTGGAGTCCACAACCCTGAGATCGTGACCTGAGTCAAAACCAAGAGTCAGACACTTAACCGACTGAACTACTAAGGTGCCCCTACGAGGTTTTTCTTTAAGATTGATCTCAGAATGCAATAAATAATATAGCTGAGGGTAAGATGAGGGACAGAAAACTATAGGGAGATAATCTGCTTGATGGGTAAATAATGGAAAGAGGTCACTGCAGTAGCAAGATCATATTTTGACCCTAGCAGTGAATCAGATTTATATAATTCATGACCAATAATGATTGCCTATTTTATTTATTTTTAAAATTTCATTCATTCTCTTTTCAGATGTAAACGTGTCTTTTAAAAGGATAAATCTTCCTTGCAAAAGATGAAATAATATATCTAGATCCTCTCTCCCTTTCAGGAAGGGGGAATTAAATCTTCTCCCCTTGGATATGGTCTATATTTTGTATCTTATTTCCAAAGAATAGGGTATAGTAAAGGAGAAAAAAAATAATTTTACAGTTGAGAAACCTTAACCAAGTGATCAAGGTTAGGAGCCTCCATGATAGCTCATGTTAATATTGTGTACCCTCTGATACAATGTCATGAGTAGGGCACTTCACCTCTCTGGTATTGGTATTATTCAACCAAACCCATAACCCTAGTCTCATCCTGAGAAAACATCAGATAAACCAAACTGAGGGACATTTCACAAAATACCCGATCAGTCTTTTTCAAAAATTTCAAGGCCATGGAAAACAACAAAGAAAAGATTAACAGACTGTCATAGATCAGAGAAGACTAAATTCAATGTAAAATCTAGATTAAATCTTAGAATGCAAAGAGGATAATAAAGAAAAATATCATTAAATCCAAATAATGTATGTAATTAAGTTAATAGTGTTGAACCAATGTCAATTTCTTATTTTTGCCAAGTATACTTGGCAAATGTTATATAAAACAACATTAAGGGTTACAGGGTAAAGGGTGTATAGGAATTCTCTGTGTTAGCTTTGCAATTTTTCTGTAAATCTAAAATTATTCAAACATTAAAAAAAGTCTTATTACATAGAGCATCATTGCCTCAATACAGATATATTTATATCTGAAAATCAATGATTAACAATGTAGCAGAACCAGTGGGAGTAATTCTAGATATAATTAGTTACTTTTAATCTAGAAGCCCCCAAATTAGGAATTCCAGATTAATTTGAGGGAAAAAATTGATCTTTTAAATCATTTAAAATCTCTTAGTTATCCCAAATAAATTTTGAGATCTTACCATGTTCCAGGCACTGACAATAAATGGCCACATGCCTATATTATACAGTATGTGCTTTAGAAACTGACTGAGCCCAAATCTTCTTTGAATAACTATTTCTGGCCTCAGTTTATTTAATTGCAAAATGAGATGATAAGAATAGTACTTACTTTATAGAGTAGGAAGGTTAATGGGGATAATACACGTACAGCAGTTGGTACAGAACCATGAAGTATATGTTAGGTATTGTATTATTATTATAAGGATCATTTAATATATGCATAACCTGGTATTATTAGCACTATCATATATCAACTATCCTTGTAGTAATTCTATCAACTGTAAATTTTAATATATATGCATACATATTTAACTTGAGTCTCATAACCTTCATATTTCAAAGTAAATATATTTCAACTTGTTTTTCTGCAGAGGTGAATAAATATTTGGGGACATTTGAAGGAAAAATGTTGCATGGTTCTGCCGATATACAAATCAATTAATAGCATGAATATCATTTACTAGAATTTAAATCATCAAGAGAGTAATACATTTTTGATCTCTAATTGATACGATTTAAAATTCCATCATAGTCATTTATAATACTAGTTTATTATGACCATTTAAATAAGAAATTGAGGCCATGTGTGAAAGCTACATTTAAATACATTAAAATAGATGGACAAATTGAGTTATGAGATTATATGAACAAATAACATTCCAGCTAAAGAGCTGAGACCACACAGTAGAAGTCAGTTCTTTCTTGCTGGCAGCAATACAGGAAAGACTGTTTTCCCAGTCTGTCTTTTGCATTTCACCCTTTACAGCCAGAACCAGATAAAACTACTTTGGGCCATTTGTTTACTGACATTAAAGTGGATTTACTGAGACTGAAAGCCTTTCTATTGTCCCTTCTGGGCTGAATCAACTTTATTTAAATGGTAATTCACTCACATATTTCTAATCTCCTTCAAATGCTTTCTTTGTTTATAACAACCAAAGATATTGAGGATTTGGAAAAACAGTTTGCAAATATTATTGAACATATTGGATAATAGAGCCTCCCGCTGTTACTTAGTAAATTAGACATTCCTAAAGAAAATGGAATATTTCCATTTTCAAACTAAAGATTTAATATATTAGACAAAGGATTTAAACATAATTCTATATGTATAATTAATCACTAATTCTTGTAGATAGTTAATAACCACTCTTAGAAAATAGAGTCTGTTATCAAAACTTCCCAAAAGTCACTTCTATTGTGTTACCCCAACCATTACCTTTTCCTCTTAGTTAAAAATATTTTCTACTGGCAATAACTTAATTTTTTCTCTTCATTTGGGTCTTTTGCCCCTTGCTTCATTAAAAATTTATCTTTCATTTTTAAGGGATACTTTTGAAACAAATTCTTGGACTTTGGTTTGACAGGTGTACTCATTTGGCTTACAAACTGCAGTTATAAATGCTTTGTATTTCTTCTCTTTAAGAAAAAACACGTTTTGAAGGTTTTATATTCTTGCACTTCATAGTGAAGGCTTGACACCACAATGCAAAAATCAACACCCGCTTTTATGAATATGTTATGCTCTCTTTTTAACCACCTGATTGGCAGGAATACTAATTTGACATGTCAGTGTGGTCAGAAAATGTGGAGAATATACAGGCAACCAGATGTGGTCTTGGTATATTTTTTATAAATTTACCAGAATTTGATTACAGGGACCTCATTTGTTGTTGATGGGTTCAAAAATATTTTGAGATAACGCTCCAATTAAAAAATCAGAGATTACAGGGGCACGTGTGTGGTTCAGTTGGTTAAGTGTTTGCCTTGGTTGAGGTCATGATTCCAGGGTCCTGGGATTGAGCTCTGTGCTCATCAGAGAGCTTGCTTCTACCTCTTCCTCTGTCTGCCACTCTATCTGCTCTCTCTATCTCATTCTCTGTCAAATAATAATAATTATATATATATATATATATATACACACACATACATATTTTAAATCAGACATTACACAGATTGGAAAAAAAATATTGTAAGAGGGAAACCCTCTTACCACTGCTGGAGGGAATGCAAATTGGTTCAGACACTATGATAAACAATATGGAGTTTCCTCAAAAAGTTAGAAATAGAACTACCTTATGATCCAGCAATTGCACTACTAGGTATTTAGCTAACAGATATAGAAACACTGACTTGAAGGGACACTATGCACCCTGATGTTTATAGCAGCATTATCAACAAAAGCTAAACTATGGAATGGATAAAGAAGAGGTGGGACACCTGGGTGGCTCAGCAGTTGAGCATCTGCCTTCAGCTCAGGGTGTGATCCTGGGCCTGGGGATCAGGTCCTGCATGGGGCTCTCTGTGGGGGGCCTGCTTCTCCCTCTGCTTATGTCTCTGCCTCTCTTTCTGTGTCTCTCATGAATAAATAAAATTAAAAAAAAGAAAATGTGGGGGTGCAGATATAATATTTATGTGTGTGTTTTAGTATATGGAACATTGGAATATTACTCAGCCATCAAAAAGAATGAAATCTTGCCATTTGCAACAAGGTGGATGGAGCCACAGTGTGTTATGCTAAGCAATACAATAAGAGAACAACAAATACCATGTGATTTCACTCGTGGAATTTAAGAAGCAAAACAGATGAATATAGGAGAAGGGGGAAAAGAGAAGCTCTTAACTTTAGAAAACAGGGTTACTGGAGGGGTAGTGGGTGGGAAATGGGCTAAATGGTTGGTGGGGATTAAGGAGGGCACTTGTGATGAGCCCTGGGTATTATATGTAAATAATGAATAATTAAATTCTACTCCTAAAACCAAGATCACACTATATGTTAACTAACTAGAACTTAAATAAAAACTTGAAACAAAATGAAACAAAAATCAGAGATTGTCTACCAGGTTTATCTTCCGTATTGTATTCAGTGTGAGGAACGGGGAGGAGTTAGAGGGATAGGAGTGAAGTTTTTAGTCTGAATAACTTTTTAAAAGTAATAATGCCATTTACTGGATTAGGAAATACTGAAAGAGGAACAGTTGGAGGAAAACTCAGAAGGATATATACCAAAGTATATGATAATGGTCATGGCTAACACATATGTGCTTGCTAGTTCTGTGACAGGCCTTGTTAACTGCTTTACGTTTACCTTCACTCATTTAACTATCACCTTAACTCTTTGACATTTAGTATTACCGCATTTGGGAGTATGGTTTATTTTTATATTTATCTAAATATGCTAACTTTATTTGCAATGAACATGTATATCTTACGTCACAAAGAAAAGTTGAGTGTGAAAAAAAATCTATCAGAAATTCTCTGACTGTATGAAAAAACAAGATTCAACTATGTGCTTCTTGTAAGAAACAGACCTGAAGCAGGATATTTGAATACCCCTGTCTACCAATATCATGGAACAACACTAAGAGCATTACATTGAGGGCAAGAAGTCAGACCCCCCAAGTTCTATGTAAGTTATTCCAATTATAAGGAGCTAAGAACAGGCCATTAGAAATTTATTAATTAATTAAAAATAAAAACCTAGTATACTACCTGCATCAGAATTATCTGAAGTACTCTTAAGTTCCTAGGATACATCAGGTCTTTTGAATATTAGAATATTTTGGAAGTAGGGCCTACAAGACATTTAAAAGGAAGGTATACCAAATAGTAGAAAAACAAACAGACAAAATGATATGTCTCCTGACTCCCAATCTATGGCCATTCCCATTATGTAACAACTAATTCTTATTTGTTCTTAGTTCAGATGTGAGGTTAATTAAGAGGATCTGGCAATACAGAAATGACCTTCTATATCTGCCTCCACTTTGAAACCCAGAAGTAATCTCACCATCATGCATTTCCAGGCTTGAATAACACATCACATTCAGTATCACATTATAAAGTTGATATGGGACTTGTCAGAGGAGTGCTTACCAAAGGGAAGCGGACTGCTGTTTTGAAGGGAAGAGAGAAAGATAATGGATACAAGAAACAGTGAAAGAAAATTAGACTCGAGTCTCTAATTTATGGCAAAAAGAAGAAACAATAACTTTTTAAAATAATTTAAAGATGGTCATTTTTAATCCTAGAAATAATCTTTAATCTCTATTTAAACAGATCTGTATCAGGTAGTAATTCATGGGTGTAAGTCTATTGATGTATTTACTAAATTAAAATTTAAATATACTACCATCAAGAAAGGTAGATTTACAATTATTTTTTTTTGGCAAAAGTTCCAAAGGGTTTTATTATTATTAAGACAGGTGATATACTCTGAAGAACATTAACACCACATTCCTTTCAGTCTTATAGGAAAGAAATATTGTTTTTTAACTGGAGTCCATCAAAGATACGATCACGGAGTTGTAGGGTGATTGTAAAACTTTGATCCCTGATTCTAATAGAAAACAGTTACTTTATAATAACACTCTTTGTGTGTGAATCTAGTTATTCAACATTAATTCATTTAAATTTAGCTCTTTTTTTATTAATTGCCATAAGGAATATTCATATACATATTAAAAAGCTAATTTTCATAGTCTCTTTTATTAACATATATACCTGTAATTTAGATACAAATTAAAAACAAACCTTAGGTTGTTTCTCAGAAGCAAGCCAAAGTCTATGAAGAGGAACAAGGTATAATTCATTGAAATTAATCAATTCAATTCATTAAAAAACATGAACTGCTTTTCATCAATGCCTTTGAAATCACTATTGCTCAAATCCACAATTCAAATATAACCCATGGAATTCCTAAAAAGATGAGTTTGTTGAAATAGGTGACTGAGGGCTAACTAGTCTGCTCAGTCCTCTTTTTTTCTTTTCTTTTGGAAGTGAGGGTGAGAGTTTGCAACACATACATGAACAGAAAGTGCAAATGTGAATATTTTTCAGATCTTAATATCAGTGACTAAATTAACTCTTTAAGTTCTGAAAATAGATAATTGAATGCTCTGTAATTTACAAAGTAGCTTCCCAGTCATTATGTCAAGTTACCTTAACAAAAACTATGAGATATGAGAGAGAGGTTTGATAAATGTAAGGTACTACTAAAGTTACTGAGGGTTGGGTGATGTTGATGGGAGTAAACATTGTAGGACATTCAGGTACTTAGGAGTTATTAATAATTTTCCTTCTTGAATAGCTGAGGAAATAAAGGAGTAAGAAAGAGATTGGGTTGGAATCCAGATACTGTTCTCTTATCAAGGTCACCTTCCACAGAACTGCATTGAGTTTGGTTAACCTCTCCCATGAAGAGGGCCAGTGTCTGATCATTTCACTTTATGCCTTATGAATACAGCCACAGAATTAAACTTCCAGGTTTACTTTATTATTCTAATTTTACCTAGTGTTCCATCTTCATATCTTCTCTCCTTTGAATGGCTTCTTTCTTTTTTTTAAAAAAATATTTATTTTAGAGAGAGGGGGTTTGTGGGGGAGGAGCAGAGGGAGAGGGAGAGAGAATTCTCAAGCAGACTCCCTGCTGAGTCCAAGGTAGGGCTCTATCCCCAGACCCTGTGATCAAGACCTGAGCCGAAATCAAGAGTCAGACACTAACTGATTGAGTCACCCAGGCTCCCCTCTTTGTCTTTGATTACTGTGCCACAAGAGATCATAAGGTTGCTGATAGTAGCATAGGTAAGAATGGCAGCATATTCTCAAAGAAGAATATGTAAAGTGTGTTTAGAACACATGGGCATTAAAAAAAAAAAAAAGAACACATGGGCATTTCTCTCATTTCTCCCACTAATCAACTGCATGTACAGAAGAAAATCTCTAAAGGGAGGAACTCTTGTAACACCTGTATTATTCGCTTCATATAGTAAGAATAAAAGGAAATCACATGTCATTAGAATTTAAAATAATAAAATGCCCTACACATGCAATCTGTTTCTGTAAAAACTCAATTTCTATTAGACTATGAATAAACTGAGAGCCAAATAACCTGTCTTAGGTACATGCTGGCATATAAATATATTCTCCATTAGTATCACAAAAAAACAGGCTGGAAGGATCCTTAAATTATTTTAGTCCAACCACCCCACTGTTGCTTAGATACATTCAACATACATGGGAATTATATAACTAATGAAGGTATTGGACCTCATATCCAGACACAGGCCTCTAAAGTGTGTCTATTTAATTTTTATACATAGCGGTAATGTATTAATATGGAAGTTTTGGAATCTTGGAAAATATGAACATATATATAGTGGAGTTGTAGTTTACTTAAGGAGGAAGTGGGCAAGTCAGCATTAAATTGCTCATAATGGCTTGAACCAGGGATGTTAAGGTTTAAGAGTCATAAACTGGCTTGTTTTATTTCTCTGCATTTGATGTTGTGCCTGTTTGAAGGCTAAAATCTTGGGGAGGAGGTTGAAAGTGGTGGGTGCGGGGGGCAAATACAGGTATGGTTCTCTCCTTTTGGTGACTTCTTCAGGTTTCATTTGCTTATGTTATATGTGTATATATTTTAGGACTCAGCTGGACCCAAATTTATTTCTAATGTTAAAAAGCACTAACTATAACCCTGCAGTCTGTTGCTCCCAGCCACAATAAGCATTTGCATCTGTGTTCACACACCCTCTGGGCTTCTCTGCGTTTTCTTTTATCTTGATCATTTTTGTAAAGCTTCGGCAACTTCATGCTTCAGTATAGCATAACGGAACATTTTCCCATCTGAAACTCGGTCTCAAAATTCTTCCAAATGAAGACTAGGTCCCTCTTCTTCTTGGTTGACATTCACCTTTAATTCTCAAGTAGCAGTGGAGCTCATAGCACTGATGATGCATATATAAAGTGGCAGTGCCTGGAGTTCTGAACAGTGATTTGATATTTGTAGGAGGATCAAGCATTCTGAGCTGCAGTTTCATGCTTTAGTTATGTTTTCTAACTTATTTCCTATTTACCTGCTCCAAAATCCACTTAGATTTTAGCGGACGAAAGTAATTGATGTCTTCGATATCCACCTTCAGGAATTTTGGGTTCATAATTTCCAGGTTAAGAAGTCAAAATCTCAACCTGTGTATCCACAAAGACACACATAAGTATTCACGTATGTATACCTATAGGAAAAGCTCACTGTCTCCTCCTTACCCTCATGACACCTCTAACCTCAGATACATGGGTTTTTCTCAGCTAGAAATTCTGACACTGCCTGTAGTTAAGGCATATCCCCCAGGTCAAAGGCTCAGTACCACAAGACTACCCTCTACTTCAGGTGCCAGTTGTAAATGATGAGTCCCCAGATCACCCACAACTTCTGTCTGAGGTGACTACAAACGGGAGGTTCCTATGACCCTAAGATTTGATAATTTGCTATGGCAGTTCACAGAACCCTGGGTAACAAGTCACTTATTATTGCAGATTATTAAAATACAAAGGCTATTTTAAAGGACACAAAAGAACAGCCAGATGAAGAGGTCCTAGGGAGAGGTCTAGAAGGGTCCAAAGCACAGGAGCTTCTATCCTCATGTTTTGGGGTGCATCACTCTCCCAGAACATGGATATATTCACCAACCTGGAAGCTTTCTGAACCTGCTCGCTTGGGGATTTTTTGAAGGTTTCATTCATCACATAAGCATGATCAATGATCATCTATAAGCCCCAGCTCCACGACCTCTCCTGAGGATGAGGGGTGAAGCTGAAAGCTTCAGTTTTCAAATTAAGACTTGGGCTTTCTAGTGACCATTCCCCATGCTAAAGCTATCCAAGAGCCACCAAGAGTTTCTTCATGAGATGCTCCTATTACCAAGGAAATTCTGGGAGATTAAGGAACTCTGTGTCAACTGGGGTAGAAGATCAAATATTATAATAAAAGATGCTTTTAGCACCTTTATTACTTAGGGATTATAGTGGTTTTAGGAGTTTGGGCCAGAACCTGGGAATGAACACCAAAATATATCTATTTCTTACTGTATCGTAGTATCATAATATATGAAATATATATATAGATATATATTTATATATATAGAATATTTATTTATCTGTCATGAATCTTTTTATGTTTCTGCCTCCCTAAATAAACACTCATTAGCTCACATTCTCTGTTCTTCACTGAATTTTGTGCTACTCTTATTAGTTATCAAGATGCCCCTGGAGTCCTAGTATCTGGGCTTAGTATCCCAAAATTGTTATTCCCTAGCCATGTGATTTAGGACAAATTACTAACCTTTCTGAAATCTCAGTGTCCCCATCTGTAAAATGGTTATGGTGATTATAAAGATCTCCTAGGATTGTTGCAGAATGTTGAATGCTTAGTACAGCAATTATATAAACAATCATTAAATATTAGCTCTTATAGGCAATGTTGCATATATATGTAACATATAATGAATTTATATAACACTATATAATTAATATAAAATATATAAATGGTCTATAATAAATAAAAATATAATATGAATATATTTATATGATGTAAAATAAGATTTCATATTATATATGTATTTATCTTATAACATATTCAATATGTAATTATATATAGCATATTATTATATAACAATATATAATTATATTGCAACACATATATAATCATACAAAATAATTACATAATACATAATTGTATATATAATAGAATATTATTCACCCATAAAAAGGAAATCATGACATTTGCAACAACATGGATGCATCTTGAGGATATTACGCTAAGTAAAGTAATTAGAAGAGAGAAAGTCAAATACTGTAAGATCTCACTTTTATGTAGAATCTAAAACATTGAACTTACAGCAAAAATACAATGGTGGTTGCCAGGGGCTGAGGGGTAAAGGAAATGAGAAGATGCTGATCTAAGGATACAAACTTGCTGTTTTAAAATGAATAAGTTCCAGGGATTTAGTGTACAGCAAAGTGACTCTAGCATATTCCAGGGATTTAGTGTACAGCAAAGTGACTCTAGCATATTACAGCAAAGTGACTCTAGCATATTTGAAAGTTGCCATGAGAGTGGAGCTTTAATATTCTCACCATAACAACAACAGAATGGTAATTATATGAAGGATAGGGTGTGTCAACCAACCTTATAGTGTTAAACATTTTGCAATTAAAAAAATGTATCAAATTGTCACAGTGTTACACTTTTAACTTACACTTTGTCAATTATATCTCAATAAAGCTGGAAGAAAATAGCTCATATTACTCCCCTTTTAATCTTTGTGTTTTGGTTTTATCATTTACATACTCATTTAATTTCCTCATCTAAACCGTAAACTTCTAAAGAACAAGGATTTTATCTTCCCTAGCTTTATTTTCTAATGCCTATGATAACAATGAGAAAGTGTGCAGCTCTTAATAACGAGTTTGGGCTTCGTGGTCAGAAAGACCTGGATTAAAAAAAAAAAAAAAAAGACCTGGATTCACGTATAAATTCAAATCTGGTTCTGATACTTAAGGGCAAGCTTCATTTTTTCATATATAAATTTAGAATAATAAAAGTACCAAAGTCAAGGTTATTACTGAGTTTTTAGAACAGAAACTATACAAAGAACCTAGGTCATTACTGGCCACAAAGTACAACATCTGTTAGTGTGGTGACAGTATCTCGTATTATCATCACCTGGGGAGAAAGAAGAAGAGCTCAGATAAGTTTCGAAAATGATCAGAACTATTAGAAAGGAAATGTATAAGAATGTGAACTGATTACATATAATCTGCTAAAGTTCTTTCTCATGCATATGGTGAAATTAGTCATACTTTTTTAAATGGGCAGAATTATATTCTGGAGCTATAATATCATATAGACAGCACATTCCCCCTCTCAGCAAAGCAGATCAGAAAATGGAGGTCTAGGAAACAAAATTGGTTTGTCAGAGTGGACAGATGTCTTTAATGATGTTTCCTTCAAGATCGCTTTTAATGTTCTCTGACCTTCATTTCCTCCAATGATAATCTCTAGCCAACATAAAAGTAGCCATTTGGAAAAGATTTCTAACTTACCTTATCTGCTCTCATATACTTGTTCTTCTATTTCTTTCCCTCATATCTGGGACAGGAGATCTAGCTCATCATTTAATTTGAGTTTCAAAATATCCTTGTACACTATATAGGGCAGGTATAATTATAGGCAATTTTAAAATGAGAAATAGCCCCAGACAGGTTAAGTTAGTTATTCATTGTCATATAGCTGTAGTCACTGGTAGGCAGGATGTGAACCTCATCTTTGTCTAGATTCGGTGCTCTTCCTCTCACATCAGTCTGGTTTTGACTTTCAAGATCGGTTGGGCCAGGCCGTTATGCAACGGGTAGTCTTTAACTTTGGATGAAAAATGTGCCTCATGCCATCAACCATTCAATCAGTCGATAAGTTTCAACTTTATCTTAAGCATTATAATGTTTTATAACCCGGGAGAGGAGAACTCAACAAAATTTAACAAGAGAAAAAAAAAAAGGCTTATATATAGGAAACATATGAGCAAAAGAACATGCTTCGTGGATGCAGCTTAGATAAGAATCTGTTTAGGGTACGTATCTTGTCTATTTGGTCACTCTTTGGAATTCCATTCCTAATGCAGTGCTAATTGCTTAGGAAAAACACGTTTCTAATGACAAACCCAATCGAAGGAGTGCAGATCTTTTTTCTTTTTTTTCAAAGATTTTATTTATTTATTCATGAGAGACACAAAGAGAGAGAGAGAGACAGAGACAGAGACACAGGCAGAGGGAGAAGCAGGCTCCATGCAGGGAGCCCGACGTGGGACTCCATCCTGGGTCTCCAGGATCACGCCCTGGGCTGAAGGCTGTGCTAAACTGCTGAGCCACCCGGGCTGCCCAGATCTTTTCTATTATATATCAGTCTATACAGACTCTATTGACTTGTGTGAAATACAGGAGTTTTTGATGTTATGCTTGAAGCTTACTTCTAGGAAAATAAACGTCTGATTTTTAAATTTTTATCTTTATTTTTGACCTCTCCTCAAAATGCAGAGTATAAGCTCTCAAACACAAAAAACACAGAGGAAAATATTATTCACTGACTTACTGAAGGTAAACCTTATTGAGCAAAAACACTGTCCAGTGTCTTGAAGGGGCTGGAGTCAATAATTCATCTCCTTATAGACACAAGTGAAAAGCAACTCTCAGCAGAGATGCCTGCTCCTGCTCTGTGTGGTGATTGATGGAGAAGGAAGTAGGCAGTAAGGGCTCCTAAGGATTTCTTGCAGAGTTCATAACCTGCAAGATAACTTAAGTGATAAACTTTATACGGTCTGCAAACCACTGCTAATAGTATGCAAATATTCCTACATGCTTTTATGTATACACCTTAAATGAAACATATATAAACTTAGTCCTTTGTTAATAATCTCTGGTGTAAGCCACCAATGTAGGTAAGTCAAGGAGTTGAGACAGCACAAATCAGAAGAGAATTGTATAGCCAACGACTACTCCTAGAGACTCAGAAGGAATAGCTAGCTAAAATGTTGAGGCATTGCTGTTGTAACTTCACTCCCCCAGTCTGTGGACTATTGGTAGGATGGGATTTTGAGATGGATAACGTTCATTAGGCATACATTTCAATATTGTAAGATTGAGAAGATTGTAAGATTGTAAAGATTGAAAAGATTCTATTGCCTGCTTCTTTTAGGTGTCTAAAAATATTCCATTAGATTTGTCGTAAGTGATACACATGAAAAATGTGGAATGAACAGCTATATGAGGAATGGCAAAGTGCTGGAAGAGCTGAGAATTTTAGAATAAAACAGACTATATATGTGGGGAGCAGCATCTGTCTCCAGGGAAGGGAATGGATGCCTAATTGTATTAGGGGCACTTATTAAATGTTAAGCTTCTTAATGTTCCAGAAAGTTTTATTTCCAAAAGTTGAGTCTTCTACGTTGTATTTTTTAATAGACTTGAGATTTAACATCTGCCTCCATCACACTTCTCTTTTCTTACCATTGGGTTCTCTTTTCATTTTCAGCGCTCTTATATTGCAAGCTCCAAAACATTTGTTTTTGTCAACTCTGTGTGTGTGTGTGTGTGTGTGTGTGTGTGTGTGTGTGTATGTATATGCATGGAATTTTACTATCTGCAAGCATCTGTGTTGAAAAGAAGAGGATTGGGAAGCCCGGGTGGCTCAGCGGTTTAGCGCCACCTTCAGCCCAGGGTGTGATCCCGGAGTCCCTGAATCGAGTCCCATGTCAGTTCCCTGCATGGAGCCTGCTTCTCCCTCTGCCTGTGTCTCTGCCTCTCTCTCTCTCTCCCTCTCTCTCTCTCTCTGTCTCTCATGAATAAATAAGTAAAATCTTTTAAAAAAGAAAAGAAAAGATGATGGTAAGAGAAAAAGTTTTAATTTCTGTGCTGAATGTCACTAGATCTCTCTTCTCTGCAGGTATTTCAAGCCTATGAATCTTTTGTATTTTTTTCATTATCCCAATTAAATACATGTGATTTATTGCAAAATTTGCAGGGGTAAATCAGTATCATAGAATAGAGTATACTGTAAATGCCATGGCTCTATGATAAAAAAACCTAAGTGATATTGGCTGTTTTTGGCAAAAATTCTTTATTTCTATTGTGGGAAAATAATCGTCAGTTATTTGGAATACGTTTTCTTGTTAGTGGATTCTGTCTATGATTTATATTGAATTTCTAAAGAGGAAAAACACGCATTTCACTTGGTTGGTACCAAGAGTGTAGGGAAATTTCAGAACTGCCAACTCTAGATAATTGCCAATTCTGAGAGGCCAATTCTATCGATTGTGGTTTTTCTGGATTTGACACTGTTTTTTTCTAATGATGGCATTTTATGGGCCATAGGGTATACTATAAAAGAAGGTTCGTGATTTATTGTAGATGCACAGAGAAAGAGAATTATCCCAGTTATTAAACTGAGGA
The DNA here is from genome assembly GCF_053574225.1 of Canis aureus. Taxonomy (NCBI): domain Eukaryota; kingdom Metazoa; phylum Chordata; class Mammalia; order Carnivora; family Canidae; genus Canis; species Canis aureus. The sequence continues at coordinate 18,705,160 of NC_135629.1, read as the reverse complement.
TAGTCTGCAAAGCAACCATGTTAATTTATGCATGCACTTCCCGTTGCTGTAATTAGAGGTGAGCATCATATTCTTAGAAATCAGTCCATTCAAACTATAATTACCAGTGTCCTGGAAGGATGATATTTATTGCAATTTTTAAATGGTCATAATATGGGCTTAGAATTACAAATTTTTTGAACTTGTCATGGTTTGAAGTTACCTGCTTGAGAGTTAAATATTATGTTAGAGACCAAAGCAATGTTCAAGCTTAGTTAATATATAAACATTTTTCTCTTTGGTTTAAAAATAAGCAGATGATACAGAGATAGCAAAATACCTTGTTCATACACTAGAGAACCTCAGCTGTTACAGATAATCAGACAAGTTTTGTGGCTTGATTTTAACTTGCTGCCTATTTCTAAATTACTAATGAAGGAATTTAATAAAGATTCCAATATTTGACTTCAAACTTCAGGTTATTCAAAGCTTCAGTTATATTCAAGTCTGTAGATGCTTTTCAAATAATAGAACACTTGCTTCCTATCTGGAGGGTCATAAACATTTTTAAATCCACTAAGTCGATTTCTTCCTAAGCCTGGTGAAGATATCTAACAATTATTAAACTACCAAATTATACTAACCTGGGTGAGCTTGGCTCTTTATAAAGTATGTTGACATTTATATAAGGAAACAAATAGCTGACTGGGGTCATTTCTGCATTGGAAAATAGAAAGTTTTAGTTTGAATTACGTAGGTTTAATATGCTGTGCTTTTTAAATGTTATCACCAATTAAAGTGCCCTCTCGGGATCCCTGGGTGGCGCAGCGGTTTAGCGCCTGCCTTTGGCCCAGGGCGCGATCCTGGAGACCCGGGATCGAATCCCACGTTGGGCTCCTGGTGCATGGAGCCTGCTTCTCCCTCTGCCTGTGTCTCTGCCTCTCTCTCTCTCTCTGTGACTACCATAAATAAATAAAAATTTAAAAAAAAAAAAAAATAAAAAAATAAAGTGCCCTCTGTTGCCTGAATACTGCCAGACGCATTTCATGTTAATGTCTACGTAGTTTCTAGTACACTGTGACCATTTAGTCATATTGTAAGAGATGCAAATATGTTTTTCCAGTTTCCTATTCATATTATTTTCCCAATAAATCTGGTTTCCATATTGAAATAGTGCACAAAATTTTAGACCATATTGTGTTTTGTATCTGGTCTGTTCAACTACTCTGCACACTTCTCATCATGCCCCATCCCTCCCCTTTCCTTCTTTCCTGATGTTCTTCCTTCCTTCTCAGTGGAAATGAGAGGAAGACATTTGATGCGCTCTTTGTTTCTGTGATTATTTGTAATGTTAGGCTTTCAGACCCAACTTTTGGTGACATTTACTCAGTTTTAAAACTCAAAAGAAAGACATTGATTTACTCTCAGAGGCTTCTTACCAGCAATCTGTCAGAATAAGGTGCTGGGATTGAGAATGGGATGATTATTTTTTTAATGATGGAGTTTTACCTTGTTAAATCAGCTTTAACATAATTTAAGATGACCTAAATATTCAATTATAATATTTGTTTACAAAAGATTGATGGAGAACTGTTTAAAAGCTTAGGTTTTAAAAGTCGTAAGTACTACATCTCTTGAAATGATATGAGTTTACAACTTCAGCCCAGCGTTCAATCCCCCTCATTAGCACTTGAACCCCCTACAGGATCTGCTCTTTCTCCTCCTTGCTTGTTGTCCTTAAATAATATGCCTTCTCTGTCCCTCCTCCTCAACCATTCCTTAGCTCTTTCTCAACCATTTTTCTGCCTGGAATGCTTTTCTCCAGTCTATCTACAATGCTAACTTTCTCATCACCCTCAAGTCTGTCCTCGAAGATCCAACCTAATCATCTATTTAATCCTGAAACATTTGCTGCCACCCCACCACAAACTCCTGATCCTCTCATTCTAGTTATTATTTTTATTTTCTGTTTATAGTACTAATCATCTTGTACCCTAGATAATTTACTTATGTATTATATTTTTCATGGATTTCTTTAACTCCCATGTTAAAGAGTAACCCTCACAAGGACAGTGATACTTGTTAGAACTGTCCATGGATGTATTTTAATCACCTAGGACAGTGTTTGAGACACAGAAGTTCAGTAAATATTTGTTGAATGAGTCAATCATTTTATATGACCTAATTGATATGGTAGATTTGCCTCCACTTCAAAACAATACCATAAAAGATACCCACAATTTTCTTAATTATTTTAAAAAGTTAATGGTGAAAGCATAGATTTTGGTAAAGGGGATAAAATAATTACTGAGGACTAAAGAATAGTTATCACAAATGTGAAGTGATAGCTCAGTTTGTATTATTAGTCCCAAATCACAAGAACATTCAAACACCTGATTTTCTTTTTTAGATTTTATTAATTTTCTCATAAGAGACACAGAAAGAGGCAGAGACATAGGCAAAGGGAGAAGAAGGCTCCCTGCAGGACTTGATCCCAGAACCCTGGGATCACAACCTGAGCCAAAGTTAGATGTTCAACCACTGAGCCACCCAGATGTCCCTACACCTGCTTTGTTCTTTAGAAAGAATACTATGAGGGAATTATGTTTATTGTAGTAAAACCAATTCTATCATTTTAACACCAGTAAAATTGTTGGTCATCAAAATATTGTCTGAGCAGAAGCAGGTGTGTTGTGAAAGTTTTATAATGATACACATCTGAAATAAATGGCAGATTTTGATTCCTTAAAGAATAGTTGGAATGTTTGAACCAGAGTAGCAAATAACTTTTGTTTTCTCTGTTGAAGTATTTTTTTCCAAATTGCAAATTCTGTCAAAAATGAGTTTATCTTTTTTTTTTAATTTACAGCTGTGAAACTATTTTTATCTCTTTTAAACTACACTAGTTTATATTCAAATGAAATCTAAATAAATATAAACTTTTAACCACCTAATAAATTAGGTTTATAGAATGATATCTTTTGACACACAAACATTTTCACTATAAGCACACAATTAATAAGCATTCTCACAGTAAATGCAGCTTTATCTGGTATTATATTTGCTGAATGAGACAAGAATATTAAAGAGTTATTGACAAAGGAGAAATGTTCAATAGTAATCTCAAGTTTACCTTATAGAGGGAAAAAAAAGGTTTTCTTTGAGGAATGGGAGAGATTTAATTAAACATAAAATAAGGAAAAGGTTACTTTCTATTAAAATTTAAAAGGTTAAGAGAGTAAGTACAAAGCAGTCCATGAAACCATTTTTTCCCCAAATTCTCACCTCATTTGCATCATACAAAGCAGATAAAGTCATGCATCCCCCATACCCCAAAGTGAATGACAAAGGTATGTGTATAACATAAAAGAACATCTGTTAGTAGGTCTCTCCTGAAGAAATGGGAAGGGCAAAAGCTTCCTTCTTTCAGAATTAATTTGATAATAAGAGTTCTCTCTGAAATCTCAGATGACTCAACACAGAATAGCACAGAATGTCAAAGCGTAGAGGGAATTTCCGATGTAAATTAATAGGATGATGGTAATAAGTAGATGCAGTGCTAATTCTTCCTTTTCTAATTGCCAGTATAATCATAATACAGTAAGACAGTATGGGAACACATGAAAGTAAAAAAAAAAAAAAAAAGAAGAAGAAAGAAAGAAAAAGGGCAGGTCTGCTTGTTATTATTTTAGTATGAGATACAGCAGTAAATCTGAGGCAGAGGGAGAACCCAGTTGTTGTTGGTTTTTTTTTTTTTTAATCATCTTTCCACTAAGGGAATTGCTCTATTTCCAAAAATGAGCTCTTAAAAAAAGAAAACTACAGTCTGTACTTTGAAATCAGGTGCAATTATCCTATTAGCAATTGAAACCATCCCCAAATTAGGATAGGCTTAATTTAAACTTCTTAGGTCTAAGGTAATTGGATTGATTACTCACTAGTAACTAGACCACAGTTAGTGGGATGGTCAGTTCTATGATCTTGTGAATGTAATCTCTAATTCAGAGTCATCAAGGAACATCTATGGAAAATTTCTGGTTTACCATGTTTTGTGTGTTTGTGTGTGTGTGTGTGTGTGTGTGTGCGATTAATTTAAGTAAATTCCATAGAGAATCTAAAAGTTGCTCTGAGTTCCCTAATGTGATTGGAATTAAGGTGCTCCCATTGACAGAAATATCCTTCTCACAAATATTTTTTGTTGTCATATATAATGATCTCAAATAAAATAGTTAATTGATGTTATTTTAGGAGAATGGGAGGTTTATTAAAGGGAAAGGAAACATGTTTATATGTTGAGTTGTTATTTATTCATAAATTGTTCAGTGCCCCACTTTTCAGCTAGTTATAAAGAAGAAAGAACCCATAAACTAAGTCATATTAAGATATCAATGACAAATATTGTATTACAATATTTGTATTACTCTTTTCAAGATTGCTTCCATCTTCAAAACAGAATGTCTAGAGGTAGAAATATTTTAATTTAAATAAAGAGTCTTTAGATAGTGGTACAGGTGGAAGACAGACTCTAATGGATGCTACGTTTCAAATCCAATAGCATAATTTCTATTATGCTGATAATGAGTGTCCTTCTTGGATATTAAAATGAAGCTTCTCATTGGTTTCTGGTTGTGGATAATATAAAATAAGGACACTCCACCCTATTTCTCTCACAAATCAGCTATAAAACCTGAACAGTGTGCATGAATCAATTATTTGAGGATTCTTCAAAGTGAATATATTCACAATAGCTAAAAGGTGCAAAGATGGATGAACAGATAAAGAAGACATGTTATATTTATACCATGGAATATTATTCAGCCATCCAAAAGAGTGAAATTTTGCCATTTGTGATAACATGTATGAACCTTGAGAATATTATGCTAAGTGTAATAAGTCAGAGAGACAAAAACATTTTTCACATGATTTCATTTATGTATGTAATCTAAACAAACAAAGAAACAAAACAAGACCCAGATTCATGGACACAGAGAACATGGTTGCCAGAAGAATGAGTTCAAAATGAGTGAAGGGGATTAAGAAGTACAAACTTTCAATTATAAAATAAATAAATCACAGGGAAGTAATGCACACCATGGGGAATATACTCAGTGACGTTGTATTAACTTTGTAAGGTGACACATGGTAACTAGACTTACTATGATTAACATTTATAATGTATACAGAGTAAATCTGAGGCAGAGGGAGAACCCAGAGATCACTCTGTTGTACACCTGAAACTAATATATTGTATGTTAGTTATACCTCAGTAAATTTCATAAAATAGTTTAAGAAATTGAGACTTGAGGGACGCCTGGATGGCTCAGTCAGTTGAGTATCCCACTCTTGATCTTAGCTCAGGTCTTTATCTTGGGGTTGTGGTTCAAGCCCCATGTTGGGCTCCATGTTGGGTATGGAAACTACTTTTAAAAAGAAAAGAAAAAAATAAAGCTTGAATATATAAGTAAACCAATATCTGTGCTGACAAATCATACGAGTGGAAATATTGCTATAAACAAATGTGACAAGAGAATAAAGCCTATGATAATCACAGAACTAGAAGTTCAAAAGAAAAAGTAACAAAGAATTTAGGATTTAAAATTAAAGTAAAAATTCACCACAGACAAAATATTTGCTGTGAAAAATAAGGCAGAAGTATGCTTATGTTGAGCAAAATTGTCCATCTGTCCCTGTGTATTCAGGAACCAACTGAATACTTCTTGTTTCCCAATTAAAATAGAAGACTGAGCTAGTATTAGTGCAGAACAGAGACAACAGTGCTGATTGCAATTCAGTAACTCATGTCATATTTCATGTATTATGACCCTAGTGTCTACATATTTTTTAAATTTGCATTGCTTTACTTGATGCTATTGGACGAAATTTAGCACTTATGAAATAATTCTAGGTTATTCATGATTCTATTAATAAAAGATTATAATTCTGGATATGAGACTATGAAGACACAATGGACATTTGTTGGTTGTCCCCTCTTTTCATTCATCCTTATTCTCATCTCAAGAACTTTCCACTTGGGATCTTATTTTTTCTGGGGAAGATGGGACCAGATTTCTGGGACCTTGGAACAAATCTAAGCCCATTAGCACATTCCATTGCTCTGGCCACAGAATTGGTGCAGCGACAGGTATATAATTCTGAGCTGATCCAATCAAAGTGAACCTTTGAATGTGTGCTCAGGTTGGTAGGACAAAAATCCCCTCTCTACTGCTGATAGGAAGGAATGGTTTTGTATCCATGAGACCTATTAACTACCATTTTTGGGATCATGATGGTGAGTGACTTAGGGTGACATCAAAGTTGAAAACAGAGTAAAGAGATTCACAGAAATCAATCATGTGAAGATCTTAAGCCTGTCCTAAATGCAGCTTCCTCTTCTGCACTTTTCAGTTACATAAACCAAATACGTTCCTTAACTGCTAAGCCAATATGAGTTGGTTTTCTATAATAAATCACTGTATCATACCTGCCACAGAAGGAAAACTAATGCTTTTTGTGATAGACAGAATAATGGCCAACAAAAGAGGTCACACCCTCATCCCTGGAAGCTGTAAATACATTGTTATATGGCAAGTGGGGAATTGAGATAGAAAGTGGAACTAAGGTTGTAATCACCTGACCTTTAAATGCAGAAATTATCCTGGATTGTCATGATGCACTCAAAGTAATTACAAGCATCCTTGAAATTAGAAACGAGAGGCAAAAGATGAGTTAGTGTCAGAGTTATTTGACTAGAGAAGGATCTAGCCAGCCATTGCTGGTTTTGAAAATTGAAGTGTGGGGCAAAGTGCCAGTGAAAGTGGCCAACATCAGGAATTAGAAATGCAAGGACATGGGTTCTGTCCTAAAGCCTCCAGAAGGAACAAAGCCCTGACAACATCTTGGTTTAACCCCCATTTTGGACTTCTGATTTCCAAAACTTAAGATAATAAATTTAGGTGGTTTTAAGGCACCAAGTTTGTGGTAATTCTCCCTCATGTCCCACACTGGTTTAGATGTCCCTCCGTACCCTTCTTCAGCCTCTTGTCTGCAGCTTTCATAACCTCTACATACGTCAGCCTGGCTTTCTTAAAAACAGGGAATTTACACAATCACAGGTAGTTAGGAAAATTCAGAAGTTATTATCAAGACAATATTGACACAATACTTCAATCTATAGTCTTAAAAAAAAATCTATAGTCTTCATTCAAATTTTATTGTCCCGTTAATGCTCTTAATATCAAAGTGGTTTTTTTTTTTCCCTCTCTCTGATCAAGGATCCACAGGATCACACAGACATTGGAATTAGTTTCCAGGCCTGTTTAGTGTCCCTTTTCCACAATGTTTTCTTTGTCCTTTGTTATTCATGTCAATGACATTTTTGAAGAGTATAGGCCAAGAATTTTTCTGAAAATCCCTTTGTTTGTTTGGCGTTTCCTCATAATTAGATTCAGACTATGCATTTTTGGTAAGAATACCACAGAAGTATCCTCAGCGCATCCTGTCAGCAAGCAAATGATGGCAGGTTGGGCCAATTATCAGTGATATTAATTTTGGTCAGTTGGTTAAGATGGCAACTACCATTTTTCTTTACTATAAAATTTTTAATTCTCTGTTTATAATTAGTAAGTATCTCATTAGGGGATACTTATAGACTTTTGTCTGCTAGTTTTAACATCTGTTTGTCGTCCTTGCCTGAAAATTATTACTGTAGTTGTTGCCAAATAGTGATTTTCTAATTTATTATGTCTATTATTAGAATTCTATTCTAATGAAGAGAGGTTTTTTCCCCCTTATGTATACATTTAGTTTTCTTACATTTATTTTTATTACCATGCACTTCTGGATTCCTCTTTTCTTCTGTAGGTTGTGATTCATTACTATAATTATTTATTTTGCTCTACTGTCTCACACCAGGCCAATGGTAGTCTTTTCAAACTGACTCCAGGGTCATTCATGTTCCCATGAATCTTTGAATACCTTCTTACAGACTGGCACAAAATACTCTAAGTTCATCTCATACTTTCCATATCCCAGCCCAAGAATAAGCCATTTCCTTAAGGAGATGGTATTTGGAAATCAAGATCTCAGTGATAAGTGTGGTTTTTGGTACTAGAGTTTCATTGCTTTCAGGTCTTTTCAACAAATAGATCTAGCAAATAGAGAGGAGACTTGAAGTCTTCAACCACATTTCTGGATTTGTCTAATTTTTCAATAAGTTTTTCCTTCATTTTATTTGAAACTCTATTGTTGGTGCAGCAGTTAGGATGGCTATGTTTTCTTGGTAACATGCCCCATTTATGGTTATAAAATGTCCCTCTTTGTCCATGGTAATATTTTTGTTCTGAAGTCAACTCTAATATAAATATAGTCGCTCTGATATTCTTTTTGTTTTCTGTTTTAAAAACAGCATTGCTGAGATATAATTCATATATCATACAGCTCGTCCACCTAAAGTTCATTTTGTCAGTATTTTTATAGAATTGTGAAACCAATACCATAATGTAATTGAAGAACACTCTGCTTCCCTAAAAGACACCCTGTATTTATTAACAGTTAGCCCTGTCCCCACTAGAGCCTCCTACACTCAGGTTTAAGCAATCACTAATCTACTCACTGTTTTCATAAATTTGCTCACTCTGGGGCACCTGGGTGGCTCAGTGATTGAGCGTCTACCTTTGGCGCAGGTCGTGGTCTTGGGGTCCTGGGATCGAGTCCTGCATCAGGCTCCCTAGAGGGAGCCTGCTTCTCTCTCTGCCTATGTCTCTGCTTCTCTCTGCCTGTGTCTCTCATGAATAAATAAATAAAATCTTTTAAAAAAATTTGCTTACTCTGCATACCTTCATATAAATAGAATCATAAAATATGTGGTCTTTGTGACTTTCTTGTTTCACTTTGCATAGTGTTTTCGATCTTCATCCATGCTGTAATGTATCAATACTCAATTATTTTCATAGCTGAATACTATTCCAATGAATAACATATTTGTTTCCTGTTGCTGATAGAAGTTACCATAAATTTAGTGGCTTGAAGCAACATAAATTTGTTATCTGACAGTTCTATTGATTAGAAATTCAATACAAGTCTCACTTTGTTAAAATCAAGATGTTGGCAGAGCTGCATTCCTTTCTGGACACTGGGAAGAACCCATTTCCTTGTTTTTCCCATCTTTTAGAGACCTCTCTCCATCCTTGATTTATGGCCTTCTCTCTCCCTCCCTCCTCCCCTCCCTTCTCCATTTTCGAAGCCAACAAAAGCAGGGGGAGTTCTCACACAGAATTTCTGTGACTGACTCTCCTCTCTCCTTCTTCCAATTTTAAGAGCCTTGTGATTACACTGGGCATCTTGATCTTTCAGGGTAACCTCCCCATCTCACAGACCATAACTTACTCACATTTGGGAAGTCCCTTATGCCATGCAAGGTTACATATTCACAGCTTCCAGGGATTAGGACACAGTCGTATTTAGGGGCCTTTATTCTGCTTACATCACTTGGATGTGCCACATTGATTTATCCATTTATAAAGTGATGGACATTTGGACCGTTTCCACTTTTTGGTTTTTATGAATAATGCACTTGTGCATTTCACATACATATGTTTCCATTTCTCTTTGATGTATACTTAGGAGTGGAATTGCTGGGTCATGTGGTAACTCTATATTTAACTTTATGAGAAACTGCTAAATTGTTTTGCAAAGAAGCTGCATCGTTTTACATTCCAGCAAGCTATGAAGGTTCCATTTTCTCCACATCCTCACCAACAATTGTTCTTTCCTGTGTTATTTATTTTAGCCATCTTCACGTTTTCCTTTCTAATTAGTGCTCAGATGATAAATTTATTTCCATTGTTTCACCTTCAACCTATGTATTTATATTAAAGTGGTTTTCTTGTGAACAGCATTAAATGCACCTTACATCATCTTGTGTTTGTACATAGACCACAGCCCTTTTAATATTAATTTCTATAACAGATTTTGAGAGCTAAGTTTTTGAAAATATGGAACACTTCACAGATTTGCCTGTCGTCCTGCTTAGGGACCATACTCTTTTTCTCTGTATTATTCCCATTTTAGTGTATGTATTGCTAAGGTGAACATTCTTATAATAACATTCTTGCTTATAACCTTATTAAGTTATAGGCCTTGTGAGGGCAGAGATAATGTCTAATCTATTTATAATTGTCTTTTCTAGCTTTGTGCCTTAAGTATTTATTGAATGAATACATGAAACTTTATAGATTTTCATTGTACACATTTTATTCAGAGGGCTTATCCCATGGTTGTTCATTGGCTCTCAATAATTTTGTATTGATGGGACAACTGAGAGTATTGATCATACACTTGAAAGGGGACTGGATTGAACCCTTGAAAGGGGACTGGATTGAACCCACTTTTTTCCCAAAAAGTGATTAACAAACCTTTAGATTGCATCAGTTTCCAACTGTTTGTTAATCTAACAACTGTTCTTTTCTTTCTCCCAAATCAAATTCTTTTTATTTTAATATTTATGTGATCTTTTTCTGGATGGGCTTGACATCATGCTCATTTAATATTATCCTAGTCTACTCTACATGATGCATTTTCATCAACTAAACATTCCATCTAACAGATGTGTCAGTAAAAGGATAGCTCATCAGTTGCAGTAGAAATAAATTTGTCAGATGATTGACACTGTTCACACACAAAGGAAGAGGTATCAAGTGAACTGATGTGTCATGGTATCAAAACGCAAGACAGCAAAGTATTTATTTAAAGAATATATTAAATTTTTTTAAGATATGGCACTATCTGGAGTTCTAAAGAACATTTCATAGATGTTAAATCTGTATTTTTGTTGCTTTAGTGTTTCAGAGTCTGCTGAAGGATTCGTCAAAAGTAAATTACAGTTAGAGGATCTGTTTTCCTATTATCATGGAAGGAAATACAACTTAGTTTTAAAAATTAAAATTATGGACAAAGCATTAGACTCTTAATCCTGTCTCATTAGAAAAGACTTAAGTGCAAACAGCCAATAGCTTTTAATTATAAGAGGATAGATATTGCAAGCTTTAGCATCATCCAAATATAAAATCTGTCTTTAATACCCTAGATTGAGTGGAATAGATGATGATGATTTTGTTTTAAAAATAGGTATGGACAGTTTTTTACATAAGAGAAATTACTTTGAATTGTTTTCTAGTTCTTTTGTATTTCTCATACTTTTCACCTGGCTCAAGTTCAAATTCCTTGAGAATAGGAATCATGTCTTTTGGTTGTTTGGTACTTTCACAGCAGTGAAAAGCATAACATGCATACATAGTAGGTGCTGATAAATGTTATGTGAAAGCATGTCGCCTCTCTGACAACTTCTGTTCTGCACTTGCCCAGATGCCTCTTCCAACACTCTTCTTCCTGTGTGACTCTATTTCTTGTTCAGTCTCTGCTCAGATGTCACCTTGTCACAGAGGCCTTTCTTTACCACGTTTTATGAAATTCAGTTGCTTCTCCCTGGTCCATTGCCCTGAATGACTTTTCTCCGTTTAAGAAAGAAAATAATGATTTTTCTATGGTCAGAATAAGAAATTCTGACATATTTTTAAATATAAGCTTAATTGGTATTATGACAGTAATCTAAAATTTTGTGAAATTAGAAGCTGTATATAGCTAGAAGAAAAATTATGCTTTATCCTGCAGTGACATAAATATGCTTAACATTTAAATTTAACACTTCCCAGGTTTTCTTTGTAAATATTAACTTATTTCCTATTTTCATTTCTGAAGTTTAGAACACACGATAAATAGCATTAAACTTTTAATTTAAATGACAAAAGAAAATAATATACCATTAATTTTAGCTATTTGAAGATCGAAAAAAATCTAAAAAGTATGTAATGTGTGAAGACAATTCAAAATGATATATTGACGGGATCCCTGGGTGGCTCGGCGGTTTAGCGCCTGCCTTTGGCCCAGGGCGCGATCCTGGAGTTTCGGGATTGAGTCCCGCATCGAGCTCCCAGCATGGAGCCTGCTTCTCCCTCCTCCTGTGTCTCTGCCTCTCTCTCTGTCTATCATAAATAAATAAATAAATCTTTAAGAAAAAAAATGATATATTGACTGTTATCAGTATACATTTGTTTCTGTAAAAAAGTAAAAATAGCATCAAATTTTCCTAAGATGCATTAAAGAATTAAGGATTTTAATACTTATTTAATTGATATTGATGCTTAGGTGGATATTTAAAAACGTTTTTTCTTTTTTTAAATAACATTTTTAAAATATGTTATTTATTTATTTGACAGGGAGATAGAGAGACAGAGCACAAGCAGGGGGAACAGGAGAGACAGAAGCAGACTCCCCACTCAACAGTGAACCTGATACAGGGCTTGATTCCAAGACCCTGGGATCATGAACTGAGACGAAGGCAGATGCTTGACTGACTGACAGCCATCCAGGTGCCCCTAAATTTTATTTTCAGTTCACTAAATAATGATAAAACATTTTATACAGAATGGAGTTTTGCCATATTTTTGCTTCTGTCTTCTATAAAGTAGAGATTACATAATTTCAATTTTAAAAATCCATAGAGTAAAATTAACCTGTACAATTTAACATCCTTAAAGTCAACAGGTACAGAGGCCACAAGATTCTGTGGCATGTTTAATTACCAAAACTGACATAGGAACATTCTGATTAAAATATTATTTCTATCTTAGCATTGCTTTTAGAAGATTCAGTTTAGGCCAATATGGAAGTGGGAATGAGAGGGAACAGTTGTTTTTTTTTTTTTTTTTTTTTTTGAGAGGGAACAGTTGTGATGATGTTTTGGCTGTATGATGCCTGTGAGAACTTTGAGATTTCCCAAATTGAACTCCTTTTCTAATCTAATAGAAGTCTGAGTATCTTATATTGATGCCAACACCTACTTTACAGAATTGTTATGAAGACCAGAAATACATATCAGTCAGGAATTAAGCACAATGTAGTAGACAACTCAGCACATAGGGACTTATTATCTGATGCATTCATTTGCAAGTTAAGTTTTACTGTTTGCTCATACATGACACTAAATTTAACTCTCTGTCTTCCTTCCTTCCTTCCTTCCTTCCTTCCTTCCTTCCTTCCTTCCTTCCTTCTTTCCTTCCTTCCCTCTCTCCCTCCTTTCCTTACTAAAAACGTCTCACTAATTCAAGGCTTCAGCAATTACTTATCCTTTAGAGGAAAGTGGAATAGTAGCTATTATGTCAGACTTTCTAATAGATATGTGTTAGAGATTGTTCATCTATTTTCTTCCTGTGAAACAGATGTGGTATTATTATCTGCTTACCCATAGCAATATAGGTAGACAGTAAAGATAGAAGATAATACGTGGAAATAGCTTACAAAAATCTAAAATATTTAAATCTGCCTTTTGGTTTTGTACATTTTATCAGAGGTTACAAATTGGTGGCCCTAAGAGGACTCTAAGACTTTTTATTTGGTATGCATATGCAATTTTTTAAGAAGGAGCCTGTGTTCTCCAGCTTACCATAATCTTTACAAGTCCTGCACTTTCAGGCCACTTTGTTAATTTTTATTAATTCACATTTCCATTTGAATTATTACGAAGGTGAAAAGTAAAAACTGATTTGGTGTAAACTTCAAGTCATTACTTTGTGAAAACAAGTTTGATTTAGCAGCTCCTCAAGGTTCTTTTAGCCTATCAACCAGTGTCATATTGTTACTTTCAAGCAGAACTCAGGAAGTTTGTGGACTTGATTAGTAAAATAGACAAAATTACGTCTTTCTTTCCAGCATGTTATTTAATTAAGAATGTAGGCCACAAACCACAGTAGTATTAACAGTACCTACACACCATCACTAAGAGAAGTATTTTTGTATCATAATACAAGTTTTGCAGGTATCTTGAAATATTGCCCATCTTTACTTTGGATTTAGAGTTGTTGAAGCCACTGCTAGACCATGTTGTCTAATGTATCATTCAAAAGCATACATTGCTATATCACAAATATGTCCTAATACTATTTTAATCATTGTATTTCAGAATAATTTGTTTCCTTTGTATCTTTTATAATCCAGTGTGTTTTAGTCTATGCACTTAACATTGTTCTGAGAAGTATCTTGGCAAGAGAGAAACAAAACAAGAAAGAAAACAAAACAAAAACTAAGGCTCTTTTAAATCCTTGTTTCTTTATCTAAAGAAAATACTTATTAGTTCAAAACAACATATGTATCAATTCGGTGCTGTCATATAATAGTTTATTTCAGTGAAAGAAAGCATATTGGAAATTATTATCTCCCAGTTGCAAAATCATTCCTTTAGTAAATGTTTCTTTACTTAACAGCACCTTTCTCACAAACACATTTATATGCACATTTTATCTTTTAACACACTTAGCTAAAAGGAGCACAAAATGGTTTAAAATTATGTATTAAGAATTTATTACACCCACCACCATATTTGCATAGACTTGAAAACAGCAAAATAGCATCGTGTAAAGCACATACAATATGGGTTTTGAAAATCTGGACAAAACATTCGACTGTAAAAATTTAAATAGTATGCCTGGACTTTGATGAGTCTGTTACTTCAAAAATACACAGTTGCTCTCTGCTGCAACTTCCCAATTTATGTTTTCTACCTGTTGGAGTACCAAGCAGCATTTAAACCTTCATGTCAGCTGTGAGTTTGTGCAAAAAAGTAGTCACTCCAGACATACCAGGTGCTTCTCTATGTCATTGGAACGATCAGTGTGATGGATATTCTGTTCTGTGGCTTTCGTCTGATCAGAGTCTGAGCAAGGATTATGCCTCTGCTGAACAAATTATGTTTTTTTCTTACAAGCTTCCTTGAGAACTGATGATCAGCACTCTGATTTTTCAAAAGAGCAGTATGACATTAAAAAATGATCAAACCATTAAAAGTTGAAATACTAAAGGATTTTATTTAAACTCTTGTAGTATTACCGTCCCCCACACCTACAAGGGAAAAAAGAAAGAAAATCGATCTATATGGAGACAGTGTGAAGATATTATAATTTTATATCCCCAGCCTGAATTTCTTTTAACAACAGATCCTATATCATGTCTAAGAGAATAGTAATATTTTATACATTAATAATATTTTGCGTATTAGAAATAATCAATCCATTATGAATCTACCATTCATGTTAGATTATAAAATCCAAATGTGATGATCTTTCTTTTAGCCCATCATTCCAATGCATTGGAATGTTTTATTAGTGAATAGATCCTAGTCAGTATCATAGGGGCCTGAGGAATTGAGACAGGAAAGGAAAGAAAGTCAATAAATAGGCTATACAGTGGCTCAATACCCTTGGAAAATTCTGGAAGAAAGTGTGGGAACCATGTTAGAAGCTGGGGTAGTTATTTTCCAGCTTTCATCTATCATTGGCTTAGAGAGCTACTCTAGAGGCATTAATGCTACTGCACTTATCACATTTTGTGGGTCCCATGCACAGGTAAACAGAAGAGGAAGTCCTCAGGTACAGACTCTCAAGTGATCACAGGATAAGGCCTTCTCTATACCTGCACGACTGATGAGCACAAAGAGGTATTGGGGGAACCTACCGTGCCTCCTATAACTGCCAGAGTAGGACACAGGAAAGACAATTTTTACGTGATTCATAAAAAAGAAACTACATGAGATTAGGAGAGAAAATCTCATAGCAATTCTGAGGAAACTGGACTAAAAATTAAGAAAAATATCTTCCAATGCTTCTTTAATTTTTGCTGCTATTGTGATCATTTAAATGCATTCAGTAGAAATATGCATATTATTTAAAAAAAAAAACCTTTTGAGAGAAGGTAGGTGGAAGTTAATGGGACAAATACATGCAATGAGGAAAGAAAAAGAACAAAATTGCAATAGTGAAAGAAAGCAGGATGTGCTCAATCTCCCACAGTATTTCAGCACAGAAGGCATGAAACGAAAACCAAGGGCAGATATCTCATCCTTCACTCCCACCATGCAGAATTTACACTGTGAAAATTAACAGTCTTTCGCTTCATCAGAATTAAAATCATACACAATTTGCAGACATACACTCACACTTTGGAAATATATATATATATATATATATATATATATATATATATATATAGAAAGAAATTATTCATTTATAGCCTTTATAGAATTATTCATTTTATAGCCTCCGTTAGAAAATGCCTGAGCATTATGGAAAAATTTTTACTGTGAATTAATAGTTTTTTTTAATTCTTTTCCTCTGATTAGAATATACATTCTGAAATCAGGAACTTACATTTTTTTTCTCATTTTTTAAGACAATGCCTGTTATATGATATCTATATGTGATAGATGAGTTGGTAAATTTAATTGAATGCATTAAATGAAGTCATTTCTATAACCTAGTGGCTCTTGAAGGGGGATAATGGGAGATAACCACCCCCCACCAACCACCATTTGTCAATATTTAGAGGGAATTTTAGATGTTGCAGCAGGATGGAGGATGCTACTGGCATCTAGTGAGTAGAGGCTATGGATGATGCTAAACATCCTACATGTAGAGGACAGTCTCCACAACAAAGAACTGTCCATCTCAGAATGTGGAAAGTGACAAGGCTGAGAAACAATGCTATAATGCCTATCACTGTTTGGTCTTTCACATATTCTATTCACATTATAAAATGTCCTATTAGTCAATAACTAGGACACTGCTGTTTTGTCCAATATTAGTCTCAATTAATCACATTTAAAGTTAATTTGATTCATTTTAGAGCTAGTATGTGTACCCAGAATTTGGGTTTCTCCAGAAGCCCAGAACTCAGAAACAAGTAGTCCTACAAAAATGGTTTTTGAGAGGTGATCACTGGAGATATCAGTAGGAAGTAGGGAATTAAAGAAGGAGGGGAAAAAAGGTAAGCCAGTTAATAGTGTGGCATTATCAAGAATTTGCCCAATGTGGGCAACCGAAGCTAAGTCCTAATGGAGAACCCTGGGAAAAAGGATAGAGTATGGCTCAAAGTTATCCCAAATGAAGGGTGAAGATTCTAGGATGCATATCTACCAACTCCCTTTCATCATTGGCTGGAGGCTGCTTTCAGGGGCTTTAACTCTGACACACTTCTGGTTTCCCTCCACTCAGGTTGAGTATACTCCATAACCAGATAAAGACTTCAGGTAGAGAATCATGGATGTTCCTATTAAGCAGCCTTTGGTGTGACAAGGTAAGGCCGAGGGGTTACAGCAGGCAGGAACAGCAGCTACTTCATCATGAAAGGACAGATTTTTGAGCAAATATGAGTTCATGTGGGGAATTGTATAATTATGATGGTTTACAGTGAGTTTTTACTAAAATTTTACTTTTCCTGTATCTGTATTATTACCTTTTTGATGTATTAGAATCATAGAATCACAAAGCCTTTCAATGTGTCTAATCCAACCTCCTCCTTAACTTGGACAAGCAGATACTTAGCTTCATTTTAAGCATTTTAGTCCCACTGATTTCAAACTACTTGATTAATTTAATTGATCCTGATTAAGAAATAGTCTGTTTTCTTATGCATTTTTACCTTTTTTATGGATTAATGAATGTCAAACTGTTCTTGACATGTAGATCTACTGCTTTCAGTAATACCCTGACATTAATTCTTGATTTATTTTTGGAAAAATATATTAAACCCAAAAGAATTGGCAAAATTTTATTCAGAAAATGGTGTTGAAAGTTTCCATATTTTGTGTACATTTATAATTTAAATAATAATGAAAGCCTTCCATTAAATACTCATTCCAAATAGGTGTGTGATACTAATTTATAAGGAAACACAAAATTAGTTTTATAGAAACTTCTAAAACTGGTATAAATCAGCCCTCAATGCAATATTCATCTCTGTCCACACATTATATTAGAGTGTGCTAAAATGTATAAATTTAACCCTGATACATAGGAGCTGAAGGCTCTTTTACATGATTTATGGGATCACTGAAGGATTTATTTCTCCTCCCCAGTCGTTTTTCTACTATCGTCTCAAGATTTATACTATCCAATCAGGTAAAGACCACTTTCAACCCCATTTGAATAACTGCTGATAGGTCATAACTTTTCTAGAAAGGTATATCAGATACTCTAGTGATGTTCTTTGATTTGACAAATCCTGAACAGGAAAAGTTTGGCTGCTAAGATTTTCAACATCAATCCACTCTTCCTGTTCTTACAAGTCTTTTTTAGGTCTCAAAATACAAAAAGGAACTGTATATGTCAACTTCTCAAAAACTGTTACCAAAAAAAAGTTAGAAAGAAAACTGTTTATTTTAAATTTAATTTCAGGAAAGAATATTAATATAGATGATTTTATGATAGTTACAACAATATACTGTCATGCCATAAAAGAATTGTCTTTCATTTTAAGTTTATTTCTTTCAAATTTTAATTAGATGTAATATAATTTTTCTGCACAGTTGCATTTATCTCACATTTTATTCACTGCTATTATTTATATCACTCTGTAGAGAGTTAACAAAGGACAAGAACAGGAGATAAAGATGTTTTACACACTCTACATGTTATATTATAAATATTTTATATAAGGCTGATTTAAGATGAAAAGTTTGGTACTATTAAAAATATCGAAGATGCTATTTAAAACATTTAGATCATGCCATTGGAACTACTTTTCGAATACTTTATGCCAATTATGTTACAGAAGAGATTCTAACACTATGAAAGACACCAGTTTTAATGGTGTTTTACAGAAATATATTTCTTGAAGAATTAATTTATATATTTAGACAGTGAATCTGGCGTGAGTATGCCCTAGTTCCATTTGTGATACATGGATTCCGTTTGGTATCTTTGACAAAGTGCTATAGCAATCAACCTGGTTTTTATTTAGCATTTGAAAGGACAATCAGCCAAATTCTAATCTCAGATGTGTGAACTTATCACATATTTCATGAAATATGCTGCTTTGCAGTATCAAAAATGGATTTGAGGCATTTATGGCAAAGCACAGTACAAGAGAGGCACATGAGGGTGGATGAATTCATTTTCAGGGGATGAACTTAGGACTTTACTCATGCTTTCAAGAACCAAGAACACATGACTTTTATTTCTCTCTTCATGTTCCAGTCAGTTCAGAGAATCTTATCAGTGGGCAAAATACAGAGGCCACCCGCCATGTGTGGGAAGGAAGGAGAGCTGCAAAATTTAGAAGTCCCAGATTACCTGAGAGCTACTCAGTGCACAGATGGGTTGTTTCCCGTCAGTGATCCCTGATTGAACCTGCCACTGAATTCTCCTGAATAGCTCTTCATGAATTTCAGTTATGCTTATTTTTACCATGAGTTTGTATACTGCCAAATATGATCACTATTTTTTTGTACAGGCTTTCTTGATTTGAGTCTTTCCCTTCACTTTCTGTACCTCCCAATGAATAAAGAACATCAGGAGGTGGCAAAGCACTTTTAATATTTATACAGTCTTAGTCAACCTTCTGAATTTCTGGTCTTCCATGAATGTTTCCAAAATGTTTCGTCCTTTGTGGCCTCTCCATCGAGACTGAGTGAAGCTTAGATGTGTCATTAAGAGAAGTATTTACTATAGAACTCATATCGTGTACATTTTAAGTTTTACATTGTATAACCTGATCATCTATTCTATACACCATATTTCCATTCTATTGTATATAATTATGCTTAGTTAAATGCAGATTTTTGAAAAGTTCTAATGAAATACCCACTTGTCGATTTTTATGTTTTTTCTTTTATTTTTTTTTAAATGGAACTATAGATCTTAAACATTATTATTTAACATGATTAATAATAGCTTTTTTTTTTAGATGTAGGCTACATTCTCATAGACACTTAACTGTTCTGAAGGAGGCTGCTTTATTTTTAAACATGCAGTTCAATTGAAACTGACATTATGCAGTTCAAAATATATATATTTAGTCCCCTTTCACTTTGAAGAATTACAGTCCTTGAATGCATTTCTTTCCATTATTAAGTACAACTATACCTGAAGATGAAGTCCTGTAGGCAAACCAAATGCCAGCCTTTACTGCACACTACCTATTTTAAGTGGATAATTTAAAACATACACACCCAAATGTATTATCTTTCTTCCCACTTAGATACTGGTTGAATATCTCATCTGCAAGAGAAGCTCAAAGACACATATTTGTTGTGTTTGATTGCAACTAGCCCTTGTCACTTTGCAGTAAGATACTGTGCATCATACAGTAAGGACTTGAAATCAAGGACCGATATGAATGAGAGGGATCAACATTTCCTTCTAGGTGGCTCTGAAGAAGAACAGGATGCTTTAGTCTTAGCCCTGACTCTTCCATTGATTTACTGTGTGATAGGGAAAATTGCATAATTGTTTCTTCTGACATTTTATAAAGGGGTGCTACATCTTTGGGGAATATTTAGAGTTATAGTGTAATAATTTCTACATTTCCATGAGTAAAGTTGCCTATAAACATTAAATGTTGGAAAAATTTAATGTTCTGGCTAGACCAAATTCATTCATGAAGCTGTTGTTATAATATTTTTATTATTATTTTTCAGTAATATGTTCAATACGTAGCAACCATGGACCCTTTTAAAGTGTATTAACATTCCTGGCACTTAACATCACCAGAATGAATCTCTGAACATGAATCCTAGTCATTTAACAGTTTGTAATATAAAAATCCAATGTGTACAAAATTAATCAGCAATGGCAGTTAAATGAGCTTATGACTAATAAAGACTCACAGAACATTTCAACAAATAGTATAGATACTGAGTTTTTTGCTAGAATGACATATTTAATATCTTGCTTTCATTGATGAATCCTGCCTTCTCTAATCCATTATTTTGGCCAAGTTTCTTTCAATTTTTATTTAGCGTGACTAAATATTTCACTAGACTATGAAATTTTTTAAATTTATAAACATTTTATTTATTCCTGAGAGACACACAGAGAGAGGCAGAGACATAGGCTTCTCCTTGTGGGAGAAGCAGGCTCCCCACAAGAAGCCTGTTGCAGGACTCGATCCTGGATCCCGGGATCACGCCCTGAGCCACCCAGGTGTCCCTAAACTATGAAAAATTGTTAAATGGTTAGAATTCTGCAAATACTTATTGAGTCCCTACTGTATGCCTGACATTGCAGAAGGTACTGAGTTAGTGCCTAATTCATAAAGATACCCATAAGAAGCCATTCCTGATCTCAGGACCTCATGGTTTATTCATTCACAATCTATGATATGACAAGAACCGTGATTAAAGAACAAAGCCATTTTTTTCAACATATATTTGTTGAGTACTTACTATGTACCAGGTCTCATTCAAAATATTGGAAAGGTGTTGGTGAACAAAACAGACAAAATCTCTGTTCTGTTCTGATAAGGTAACATGGTAGTAGTGGGAAATGGAAAATAAATTGTAAGTATACCTATGAATAAGTGTCATAAATAAGTAAATTATGTAGTATGCAACATTTGACCATCCCCCCCCTTTAAGGAAAATAAACTTATATTCTGGTAAAGGGACATATTTGGGGATATTTTTAAAAGACTAATATAAGTCATATTATTCATGTTGAATATTCAAATACATTTGAAAAATATGAAATAAGTTCTAGATTGACTTCCCCAAATCTCATACTTTATTGCTACTAAGATGCACATATCTTCACATATTTAGTAGGTGTGAAAACAAAGTGTATCAATTAATCAATAGGATGTAGTGTTCGTTGTCAACTGGGCAGCAGGTGCAGTATAAATTGGCACTGGCTGTGCATGCAGAAACTGGGATTTCATTCATGGTGGTATGATTTCATTCATGGTACAGCCATTATCATTGGCCTTTCAGTTAACACAGCATTAATGAACCCATTAAAGAAAAAAGTATGAATCCTGGTTGTGATTTAAAATCCTTCAATAATTGCTGGATTTTTCCCTTTTACTCATGAAAATAATTATTTTCAAAATGAAGGAGATTTTTTCTGATATTTAAAAGCCATCACAAAAAAGATCATCTACTTGGATTTTACACATGAACATTTCATAATCAGTAGGTGAAAGAGACAGAGACCATCTGCTACAATTAAACAAGGAAGGTTTCATTCAGATAACTAGATAATCCTTATAAGCTATCAGCAGGAGAATCAAAATCAAAAGTCAATGCATTAGCTCTTGTCATTCAGAGTAGTTCAGTGAGGTTTCTGAAGACCAGGTTATCTTTTTTTAAAGATGCATTCTTGTATGATTTGGACTTGTTTCATCTCTACCACTCTGATTTTTTTTTTATGTCTTTAAGTCAATTTATAATAATGTTGTAGTTTTCTCTGTAAATTCCATTATGTTTGCATAGCAACTACTCTGTTCTGCATACCAGGTAGATTAAAAATTTTGACCACTATTATTAGGATGAGTAAATGCAATTGTTTAACAGCATGATTGGAGATAAACAGAAGGGGTGGTGAAGAATTGAATGAATGCCTAAACTCCTGCGTGGTGCCTGTCACATTTCAGTCTCTATTCACTCTTCAGATTCCTGGTCTCTTTTACTACCCTCTTCTCTCTTCCTTTTCTTCTAAACCACACATACACAGAATGAGCAATATTCATCTTAAAAATGCAAAGGTAGGGAACAGAGAGGTTTTTGCTGTACATTTTTGGTCTACTTTTTGGGAAAGGAAAGAATTCTTCCTTGTTACTGTCTTTAGAGTTTAGATCAATTCTTTTGGAGAAAGAAGTACAACTACTGGTAGATAAGTTATTTTAAAATCAGATAAAAACTGGACTTTCAGTTACTATTTTGATTCAATAATGTGGTACTTTTTAATTTTGTGAGCCAATGTCATTTGTAAAAGCATATAAAAATATTATTTATGTACATTATGGTATTAAAAATATTAATAGAATAAATGGTCTACAAACCATATGGTAAAAATGACATTAGTATTTCTAACGGAATTTCTTCTTAAGCTTACTGGTAGACTTTTCTTTTTTTTTTTCTTTTTTTTTTTTTTTGTACTGGTAGACTTTTCTCATTTTGTTACATAATTTACTTTTGTAGTTAAGAATTTTCATGAAAATCTTAGTGATACATTGAAAGATCCATCTCAGTGTTATATACTCTGATATATTACTTCTATGGTATGCCATGTATAACAGGAATTGGAGAACGGTGAAATTTTTAGGTGAATGAGCATTTTCTCTTTAGTTGGCATAATTTCATTTTTTTAAAGACACATTTATTCAGCATCATGATCATACTATTACATTTAGCAATCAACAACATGAGTGCAAAAAAAAAAAAATCTACATTAAAACCCTTTGTTGGAATGCTTTACACTTTCCACAGAACAAAAACTAAAATAACCTGTTATACAATTAGTCACAAATACAGTCCTTGAGTTTTTTGCCCATACACATGAGTATTGTCTAAAACATGTCTTCTTCGTAGCAGCTAGGCCTGCCACCACTGTGCTTGGCTGAGTTCACAAATCTGTTGTAACCTGTAGCTTCCCTGTCACTTCTCTGGCTCTCCTCTCCTGCTAAGCTTTGTTTCCTGGCAGTAATTAAAACCTTCTGCTACCGCTATAGCTGCTACTGCTGCTGGAACTGCCATAACCACCTTGGTTTCGTGGTTTGGCAAAGTATTGGCCTCCACCACCATAAGGGCCGGAGCTTCTGCCTCCAAAATTTCGTCCTTTCATGGGTCCAAAATTTGAGGATTGATTGTTGTAATTGCCAAAATCGTTATGGCGTCTGCCACCTCCAAAGTTGCTTCCATCATTATCAAATCCGTTATAGCCATCCCCACGGCCACCGTATCCACCACCACCTCCACTGCCACCGAAGCCACCTCGACCCCTGAAGTTCCCTCCGTGACCAAAATTGTCATTCCCACCAAAACCACATCCACGAAAACCACCAAAGTTGCCAGAACCACTTTGGCCTCTTTGGCTGGATGAAGCACTAGCCATCTCTTGCTTCGATAGGGCTTTCCTTACTTCCCAGTTGTGGCCATTCACAGTATGGGATTTTTGAATGACAATCTTGTCTACAGAGTCATGGTCATCAAAGGTCACAAAAGCAAAACCTCTCTTTTTGCCACTGCCTCGGTCAGTCATGATCTCAATCACTTCCATTTTCCCATACTGTTCAAAATAATCTCTTAGATGACATTCTTCAGTGTCTTCTTTAATGCCACCAGCAAAAATCTTTTTCACAGTTAAGTGGGCACCAGGTCTTTGAGAATCTTCTTTTGAGCTAGTCCTCTTTGGTTCCACGACTCTTCCATCCACCTTGTGTGGCCTTGCGTTCATGGCTGGGTCCACCTCCTCCACGGTGGTGTATGTGACAAACCTAAAGCCTCTGGGGTGCTTGGTGTTGGGGTCTCTCATTACCACACAGTCTGTAAGAATCCCCCGTTGCTTAAAATGGCTCCTCAGACTCTCATCGGTTGTTTCGAAGCTCCAACCTCCGATGAAGAGCTTCTGTAGCTGCTCAGGCCCTTTGGGAGACTCTGACTTAGACATGAGGGTGGTGGGAGGGGAGACTTTAACGATGCTTACTCAGCGGCATCCAGGGGCAGAAAGGAGTAATCTAATGAATGTATCTCAATTTCACTCTTTATATTATTTTTTTAGCTTAATTTAAAATTTCATCCACTTGGATGAAAATATTTTTCTTTCATTGTATTGTATTCTATTGTGGCTTAAGAAACCAGACACACTCGACTTTACTTGAAAGGATCCCAAAATCAGGGTCATCTTTATAAACATTGGTTCCTTGATGGAAGTTGTATAAAAAAAAACAGTTTTGGTGGGGAGCTCATAAGAGGCAGTTAATTATCATGTGAAAATACTATTATGACTGGCATTTTCTGCTTTAGGCTATCTCCTTTACCTGCGTTTTGTTCAAGTGATTTTTCTTAGCCTTTCCACACCTCCACTGGCCATGACGACCAGCTCTCTTTTTTTACATCCATTGTTTTCTTTGCACTTTTTGTCCATTGTTTTTCTTTTCCTCCATTTTTTCTTTTATTTTGTCACCCTTTTATGAGATTCTTTTTGGCTTTCATACTTTTCAGATTTGGCTGTTCATTATTATTAGACAACAAGAGCAAGTCTTCATTTGGATTAACATTCCATCTTTAAGGTTCTTCTTGGCTAGATTTATTGGTGGGGTTTTCTATTCCTTCTCTTGTTGGGATCATTTCAGAGCATTGGCCATGCCTGCTGTCCAAGTGCTGAATATACACAGTGTTCCTGTAATAAAAATGAGAGCCTTTGAATACCAATTTTATTAGCTTACCAAAATGCAGATTCTCTACGCCAATTTTATATAACATGGCATTTGGATACATGGCAGTATTTTATGAAGGACACTACGTGTTGCTGCCAGAGTTTGTATCTAATCTAATGTCTGTGACTGCTATGCCAACAATATGTCTGAGTAGATTTTTAAAAAAACAAATATGACCATTATCTCCAAAGAAAGTGTTTAGTCATTACAGTTTATAATTTACATGATTGCTGAGATAAAATTTGGCATTGGAAACTCTTTCCTAAAAGTTTAACATTTCTGTGTAATTGACACATCTCTATACCATCCCATTTGACTAGAATGAGGTCACTAAAGTAATCACAAAGCCTATAACTTAGAGTTTTTACCATAGTCTCTGATACAATAAGGATCTAAGTTTCATGATAATATATGATGTGGCCAAGTAATAACCAGGCCCATTAATCTTTTATTTAAACTTTCTCTATTGTATAATTATGAATATGTGGCTTTGTTCCTAAATACATATATTTCTCGGTTAAAATATATAATTTTTGGGATTTCAGCTTGATTCCTTCATGTGAAAGTGTGTAAAAGAATTCTTTGAATCAAGTCTAGAATATATCTCTTTTGCTATGACTTTCAACTTCTACTCAATTCCAAAGCAGTTATATTTTTAAAAATATTTTATTTATTTATTCATGGGAGACACACAGAAAGAGGCAGAGACACAGGGGGAGGGAGGGGCAGGCTCCCTGCAGGAGCCCAATGCGGGACTTGATCCCAGGACCCTGGGATCATGACCTGAGTCGAAGGCAGATGTTCAACCGCTGAGCCACCCTGGCTCCCCCAAAGCAGTTATATTTATAAGGCAAGAGATGATGTGATGAGATACATGGGCCCTTTCAAACGTGTTTCAAGAGGTTGGCTCTGGAGTTACTCTTAGTTCAAGCCCCAATGTCATTACTTTAATTGTGAGATATTTGGCAAACCAAGCTTTTAATTCCTGAGCTTTACTTTCCTCTTCTGTAAAATGGGAAGGATTAGGGGGATACTATGGGTGCCTACATTTCAGGACTGCAGAAAGGATTGTAGTAGAAAATAATTATATCTGGCCTATGACAAACACTTGAAAATGTTAGACCTTATAAATATATTTAATATAAACATATTTTCAGAGAAATTATGTTACATTTAGAGATGAAATGTAAGAACGAACAGGAATTTACAGATGCATTTGCTGGAGAAGCCATGATTACATATGAAAGTCACAAGTAAAAGGACAGCAATGAGGTCTACTTATTCAGGTTTATCCCAGTATTTGAAAGCAGAGTATTCCTATGAAATCTCCTGTAAGCTGAAGGCATAGAGCAAAGAAGCAAATTACTATTGATTTATAAGGAAAAAAATTGGAGTGTTCCCAGACCCACAAAAATAACCTCTCTCAGGCTTTTCTGGTACCTTAGGACATATCTTGCTAACGGAGGCACAAAATAAATCGAGATAAAGCACAGATGTTCACAGACACAGTTCCGAGCTATGGCGGTCTGATGCTGAGATGCTGAGTGTGGTTCCAGGGGAAGGAGCTTAAGTGAGGCCACTCTCGCTGCTCAGGGTGCGTGCTGCCTCTATAACAGGCTCACTGCAAAACAAATGCCAAATGCTGTTTTTGGTTTTCTTCTTCTTTGTGAAAGCAAAACTCCTCTTTGGATTTCTGTTAGTTAGTAAAAACAGGTACTGATGTAGGTCTTTCATGAACACGTAACACAAACTTTGGAAAACCAGGGATGCTTGTCATATATTTCATTGGATAATCTGTCTTCCAGGATATACAATTTAATATGGTCCCAGGTGGGAAAACCTTCAGAATGTAGCCAGAAGGTCTCTGCTTTTGCTTCTCTGAATATCGCCACTGTGCTGGAGAGAAAACAAGAAATGATATAGAATGGGTTTGATTTTTTTACTATTTAGGTGCTCACTGTCTAAAATGAGTTTGTAGAAACACAAGCTGATATTCTAGAATGTATGATGCACAGAACATGATTCAGTTAGAGATGTGGTAATGTCTATTACATATGATGACTACAAGTAACTTACTTTAATTTTAACATGATATTTTTAAAGCCTGTTACTAGGTATGTCTGGGTGGCTCAGTGGTTGAGCGTATGCATTCGACTACGGGTGTGGTCCCAGAGTCCCAGGATCGAGTTCCACATCAGGCTTTCCTCAATGAGCTTGCTTCTCCCTCTGCCTATGTCTCTCATGAATAAATAAATTAAATCTTTAAGAAAGAATGAAATAAAATCTGTTACGCCCTGTGTGATGCCTAATATCGAAGATATTTTAGAACTATTGGAGATATTTTGAACAAGTTAAAATAATAAAAATTATAATAGCTGTCATTATTTCTGTGCACAAAATAAAAAGCAGTATAGGCTTTGAGACTTAATTTTCTAGAAATGTCTGTTTTATTAATAATTCAGTTGTCAAATATAGAATATAGCAGGTGCTTTTGACATACTTCAACCTTTTCTCTGTCCTTATAAAAGTGAGTTGAAATGTTTCGTGAGTTTGCCCTGCATGGTATTTAATAATAATTCATTTTGTAGTAATACATTATTCTGTTACAATAGGATAATGAGCCATTTAATCAATGGGAGACTAAAACATATGTACATATTCATGTCTCAATTAATCAGTCATCTAAAAATTTATTGAGGGATTCTAGAAATTGTGAGTGTTAAATATTTTCAAGAGTCTACAGTTCAAATGGGAGGACAGCGGTAATGCATATGTTACATGTAAGAGAATAATTAAATGTACCTCACAGAGTCCAAAAGCCATTTCTCAAAAACTTAAAATAACAGATAAATCTACAGTGCTGTCAACATTTTGTGCAAGTAATGCTACCTTACAGTATCTCATAGTACCTTGTAGTACTGTATCACCAGAAGAGTTATAGAGACTGGCTTACTATTTGAGGTTGTGTCAGCCAGGTCTTGCCATGTCATTGCAGCTCGCATCATACCTACCTGGGTAGAGGCTGGTTTAACAATGAGTATATCAATGTCATATTTTGGAAGGCTTCATGGAATAATACTGTATTTCTCTTGTCCTATATAACTTCTGCATAAAGTTGTAATTTTGCTAAATATGAATGCATACTAGCATATAGTACATAGTAGCCGCTATAAGATGGAATGGAAAATTGGCAATCATTATTGGATCATTTTCTACTGCAAAATGCTGAGGATATGCACAGCACCACCACGTGCAGTTGTGTAATTGTGCACTGCACAGCTCTAAGGGTCACTACCTGTGTCATCATCTACAAAAAATGTTGTACCCAGGAAAACTACTATTACCAGAGGTCATAGCCCTGTGCCAGTAACTGTTATTTGCTCACTCCCCAGGGAACATTTTTTTCATTACAGATGTTTGGTAATAGAGAAGGATTCCCCAGACCAAAGTGCAGATTCAGTACAAAATAAGTGGGTAGGCTTTTCAAAACAAGAATGACTAAATCACTACAAGTGATGGTGATGATGTATGTATATTGTCAGTTGCTAACAAACCCTTTAAGGATCATATTAGCAAGATTCTGACAGAATTTTTGAAGAGGCAAGAAAGTATTTTATTTTCACTTTCTATTGTTTATTTAGGTTCTGTATTAGCTGCTTTTGAGAACTTATGTGGTGAACAGAACCTTAGGTTTTTAAGAGTCTGGGTTGTGGAAGGATTTTTAGTGAAGCCATAAGCAAACTTTCTTTTTCTTTTTTTTGTAAGCAAATCTTTCTATCCAAAATGTAATCATTATATATTAGCTTAACTCTTCTATCCTCGACTGAATTTTTACCAACTACCTCCAAACAAACTCAGTAAGAATTAAGAATATTTTTCATGATTGGAGACAAAACTTATTTGTACATTCTTGGAAAAATGCATAAAATTTATGGTGTATGGTATATTTAGGTACAACTTGGTAGGCTGAAGAACTGTGAACAGAGAAAGTAGTGTTCAGGTATGCTAACATATGCTGCATTCAGATTTGGCTGTTCCTGTTTTCCTTTGCCACATTTCTGTATAGAGGAGGGTACACATAGATCGGACTACTGTCGTGGAAAGATGAAGCAAAAACGGAAATCTTTTCTGGGTTATGTACTTCTTACTTCTTACCAGTTAAATCATTTAACTGGATCAAGATGGAGAATATTTTTTGCACATTGCAAACTCAGCTCCCTGATCTATAGTGACAAAAAACAAGAATGGTTGAATAGGTCTGGGTATTGGGTATTGGATGGTAAGGGGTAGACAGGACTTTCTGAGGCAAGGGACATGCTATATTTTGAATGTTATGGAACTTATGTGGGTATATCCTTTTGCCAAAACTCATTAACTGTAAACATATGATGGATGCATTGTATGAAATTTATAGTTTAATCAAAGTGAGTTTTAAATACTAGATGCCGGTATCCAAAAGAAAAATTCAGGTAGAAAACATTTTTCTCTGTGTTGAGAAAGGAGGCTATCACATTCTATATATTTAAAAACAAAAGGAAAAGTCTTTTGAGAATTAATTCCCAAAGAAGTGAAAATATAACTAAAAATAGAAGTGACAACATCATTTAAAAGTTTTCCAGGTCATTACATCCGTGGGTGTGGGATTATGTATGTGCCTGAAGAAATAATAGGCCTACTGCTAAGTAATCTAAAAATGTATAATTTGTTTGCTATAAACATCGGAAAATTCTTTCTCAAAAACTATGTGTTTTTTTTGCAAATTAGGATATTCATTTGAAGTGTTTGAACAATATGAAATATTTCTCTCTTATTTTTTCTTAGATCCTATACCCACTTTTCAACTGGGACTTCACAATTGGGAACTCAGAGTTGTACTTTACTGTGTATAATTTCAGATTTTAGCCACTCATTCAACAAAGATTTTCGTATGAATGAATGGATTTACAAAATAGATGGGCGCACATACACATGCACACTGCAACTTGATTTGCACTTCAGTATTTTTAAAATATTTCAAACATTACTCAGTAAGATTATGTCCAAATCCAAATTTGGTCAATTGAAAGTATATGTCTCCTCCAGAGTTTATCCCAGAGGGCTTTTGGTTGTTAACATTTTAAAGTTGTTGATTACAAAAGAATGTTACAGCAAATGTTTTAAAACTTTTAAAATACATATAAATTAGGGGTGCCTGGGTGGCTCAGTCACTTGAGCCTCTGACTCTTAGTTTCAGCTCAGGTCATGGTCTCACGTGAGGTCAAGCCATGTGTCGTGGGGCTCTGAGCTCAGTGCTGAGTCTGCTTGGTGTTCTCTTCTCTTCTCTTCTTCCCTCCCTGGGGCTGTAGAAGTGGGTTTAGGTGCCTGGTAGCCTGGTCACAGAGAAGCCTGAGAGGACTTCTACTCCTGTGAGCCCGATGGACGTGGCCATTTATATTTGGGAAATGCTCAATACACCGGGGACTGCCTGTATTTGGAAGGTTCATTAACTCAGCATCCTGTTCTCAACCTCTAAGCTGCATTTTGGAATCCTTAGTCCGTATTTTCATTAAGCCTTAAACGTTTTTTAATGTGCATTTGGTGCCAACTTTTTTCTAGAGCTGTATCAAAAACGAGAAACCTTGCTTCCCTCTTGCTTCCACCTCTCTCCTCTCTGGGCTTGCAATCTCTCTCTCAAATAAATAAAAAAAATATTTTAAAAATACATATAAATTACAAAAGATAGATTGTAAAGTTCAGTGGGTTTTGACAAATGCATACACCTGTATTCCACAATCCTATCTAGAAATTGAGCTTTCCATCTTCCCAGAAACTTCTCATGATCTTTCTCAGTCAATAGCTTTCCCACTTCACCTCACAGAGGCATCAACTGTTCTTATTTCTTTCACCATAGATTAGTTTTGTGTGTTCCAGGACTTCATATAAATGGAATCAAACTGTTTGCACTCTGTATCTAGTCTTCTTAGCTTCAAACACTTATCAGTAATCTCTTTTTTAAAAAAACTTCTGAATAATGTTCAGTTGTAGGACTGTATTACGATTTGTTTATCCATTGTCCATTGATGGATATTTGCGTTATTTCTAATTTGAGGCTTTTATGAATATGTGCTTATGACCATTTTGTACAAGGCATTTTTATGCATGCATGCTTTATCTCTTCGGGGTAAATATGCAGAAATTGCTGTGACTTAGAGTTAGTATATGGTTAACTTTTTGAGAATCTGCTGGACTCACTCCTAAAGTGGTGTATCATTTTGTACTCCCAAATGTGAGTAAATGTGAGCAAATGTGAATCTGGCTAATAGTCAATATTTTAAACCTGTTAACTTCAAAAGGATTTTGGTACCCAATATTTTACAAGAATTATGGGTTTAAATGGAAAATTTGGCCACTGCCATCAGGGAGCTACTTTTAGCTCTCAGGGGTTATTTTGTAGGGCAAGAGTTAAATGTCAGAAACCAAAGAACAATTCAAACTTCTGTTAATTGTCAGGTGTATTAAGTTAAAGTCCTTGACTTTTCAGCTGTCCTTGGCAGATTATGTAGTCATCCCTTGTGTTTTAGTATTAGACATATCTTGAAATATTATATAAATTTTAGTTGTTTAAAACAAAACATAATTTTCTCTGTTTTTCTTCTCAAAATCCGGCACAACCTACTATTTCCCACTGACTTAACTGTAAAATTCATGACCCAAAACAGAAACAAACACATGCCCTCAATTTTGTTCCAAATTTTTGAATTCTCGCCAACTCTGACATTTCTTAACACCTCTTAAGTCTTCCAGTTGGGTCTTGAGGTCATATAGACATCAGATTCTCTATCCCTTACTCACTTTAAAATGTGGTAAATTAGTTAGCAGAGAAGGAGACAATTGATGGCCATAAAATCTACACGAAGTGATTCAAATAAAGCATTTAATTAATAGATGATGGCAGAGCTGGGTTGGAGTCATTTGAAGGTTCATTTGAACTGTGTGTCCAAGACAGCTCACTCTCCTGGCTGGCAAGAGATGCTGGCTGTTAGCTGGGAACACACCTGGACTTTCCAGCATGGTGGACTCAGAGTAACAAGACTTTTTGGGGCAGCAGGCTTCCCTCAAAGTGAGTGTTCCTGAAAACTAGATAAAAAACTGCTTGCATTTTTCTGAACTAGTGATGGAAGTTACATAGTATTACTTCTGCCATACTTTATTGCTGGAAGTAGCTATTAGCCAGCCTGCGTCCAGGGGTGATAAATATGAATTCATGTCTTCATAGGAAAGCCATACATTTTGCATAAATGCTTTAAGCCAACATGGCAACAAATTTGAAGCCTGGAGGAAGTAGATAATTTTCTAGCAAAACGTGAATGACCAAACATGACCCACAGAGATACAGAAAGCTTGAATAAATCAAATGCCATAGAAGTGATAGGAAGAGTGATTAAAGATCAGTGATTAAATAAATGCATCAGGTTGTTCCCCAAAGTTTTATGTATTTTTTTTTAAGATTTACTTATTTATTCATGAGAGAGAAAGAGGCAGAGACACAGGCACAGGGAGAAGAGGCTCCATACAGGGAGCCTGATGTGAGACTCGATCTCCGGACCCCAGATCACACCCTGAACCAAAGGAAGACACTCAACTACTGAGCCACCCAGGCATCCCAAGTTTTATGTAACTTTTAAAGAAGAGAAGTATGGGCAGCCCCGGTGGCTTAGTGGTTTAGCACCACTTTCAGCCCAGGGTGTGATCCTGGAGACTTGGGATCAAATCCTATGTCAGGCTCCCTGCATGGAGCCTGCTTCTCCCTCTGCCTGTGTCTCTGCCTCTCCCTCTGTGTGTCTCTCATAAATAAATAAAATCTTTTTTTTTAAAAAAAAGAAAAAAATAAAGAAGAGAAGTGCCATGTTATTTAAATCAAGGGCTCTCACACTTTAGTGAACATTGGAATCACCTTGCCAACTCGTAACCATGCAGATTCCTGAAGCTTATCCGCAGAGACTCAGGTAACTAAAGTCTAGAGTAAGGAATGATAATGTGCATTTCTAACAAGCATACAGGTAATGTTGATACCACTTGTCCAGGGATTACACTCTGAGTAGCAGTAATTTAAACCAGAAGTTAGCAAACCATGGCTGGTTGGTCAAATCTGGCCTGCAATCTCTTTTTGTTAATAAAGTTTTATTGGAATGCAGCCGTGCTCATTTACTTACATATTGTCAATGTCTGCTTTCCCAGTATACTGGTAGAGTCAAGTAGGTGCAACAAAAATTGTATGACCCCCAAAAGACTAAAATACCTACCAAGATGTTGGCCAACCCTTGCCTAAACCACTACATTAATCTAACTCATTATAGTTCCCCTTTTCTAAAGTTTAGCAGACTTTTGGTGTCTTCTGTTGATTCTCGTGGTTAAGATGAAAAACAAATCTGCCAAATTGCTTCATCTCACATACTATGTGCACTCAGTTTGCAAGGATCTGTATCACTGTATTGAAGATATGAAACTGTCCAAGCTCAGAGAGAAGTAATGTGAACAATTAGTGATGAATGCCACAGACACTGAGAGAGGTAACTCACAGGCCTTGTGTCTATTTCTGGACCCTGACTGTAAAATATACAAGGTTTAAGAATATTAAAAAAAAAAATGTTGGATAACGGGACCAAGTATGGATGTAATGCACACATTTTAAACTACACCATTAAGTATGTCTGATTTTGTTCCAACTGTTTTAGAAGGTATAATAATAATATGTAAATATTTCACAATTGTAAAAACTGAAGAAAATAAAATCGTCTTGTGATTCTAAAAAAGACAACACGAATTTGTAGCTATCAATTATTGTAGGAGTAGGGATTCCTTTTCTGAATGCCATGTCAAAGACATAGTGCAGTGTTGTTTCATGTTTTCTAAATGGATCTTTTCTCTCTGCAGTGCCTTCACCCATACTGTTCCTACCTTCTGAGCAAGTTTGTCTTCCCATTTTCAGAAATCTAAATCTGCATGGCAGTGCTCAGCTCAAAGTCTTACACTTTAGTCTTTTCTGAATCTCTCCAGACTTCCTTCCGGAGAAACAAAGGAACACACAATCTTTCAGGTGAAGTCTAACAGTCCTTTAAAAACACATGAAACAATTTTGTTTTCATTGTAATTGTTACCACATTTTATGTTATTAGGGAATGAATTATAATGAAAATAAAATTTGTTTTCTTATATTTATATATCTTAATATTTGAAAACTAAAAACAACACCACACCTCATCACATTACCATCTTTGTCATCACCACAAGAGCTCACATTCACAAAGTGCTTTCCATATGCCAGACACGTGCTGTGTATTGGCATTATTAAATCGATTGATCAATCAAATGAACAGAGGGAATTTTGAAAAATCTTGCCCACATTTGGTTCTTTCCCCCCAACTTCCTTTTGAACATGTTAGTATTCTCTAATCTATTATAGACACCCAGAATGGACATTGCGTGAAAAATCAGTACAGAGAATGCTGCATTCACTTAGAGTTGTGACAAGTATTAAAAATCAATACACACTATTGTCTAATTTCCACTTTTCTTTGAAGTATTCTTTCTCCTGCCCTCAGTCCTCTCTTCTCTTTAACCCTAGCTAATATAGGAGTTTTAGCATAAACATTTGTAAATCAGACTATGGTGAAGATGAATCACTAAAATATTATGTGAAATCTTTAAATATGTATCTGGAGTACAGGATTGGATGTGTCTATCTACTGGAAAGTGCATCTGTCTTTAGTGCTGAATGTTAGTGGTTCATTGGAGAATAGAATACAAGGCAGTTTTTCAACCATCAAAGAGATAAACCCATACTAAAGATTTCTTCCAAAAAAATAAAAAAATAAAAAAAATAAAAAATAAATAAAGATTTCTTCCATGTCCTTGAAGTGTTCTTTGATTTAATCAAAAAAATCTGTTGTTTGTATAATAAGAACTGGTGATGCAATTCATTTTTTAACTTTATGGTAGTTTTGGACATCAAATGGTTTTTAAAATCAATTTATTATATTGGCTGCATATCTGCAAATTTGCTGAACCTTTTTAAATCACATTACCTCTGATAGTTATTTTCTGAGTTATTTAAGATTGTCTATATTTGAGTACATGTCATTTAAAAATAAAAATAGATAGCTTTACTTCTTTTCCAATATGGATTTTTTTTATTTGATCTAATTTTTCTGGCTACAATTTCTATTACAATGTTGTATAGAAGTAAAGAAAATAGATATCTTTGATTCCTGATCTTAGGGGGAAAGCTTTCAGTCTTTGACCTCAGTATAATGTTTGCTGTGGGTTTTTCATAGTGGCTGTTTATCCGATTGAGGAAGTTCTATTCATAGTTTGTTTGAGTGCTTTTATCATGAAAAGATTTGGGATTTTGTCAAATCTTTTTTCTCCGTATATTGAGATGATCATGTGTTTTTTTTTCTTCCATTCTGTTAATGTGGTATATTACATTTATGCTTATCATCTGTGTTTTTAAAAATCTCCATTCTGTTCTTTATTCTTTCATCATTCTGCTGTCTTTGTTTTTCATTTGTTCTTTTTTTTTCCTTGTGCCGTAAGGTGTAAAGTGTGATTTTGATTTGAGACTTTTATTCTTTTTTTTTTTTTTAATGCAGAAGTGTACAGCTGTGCATTTCTCTCTGAGCATAGCTTTTGCTGAATCCCATAAGTTCTGGTACATTGTATTTTCATTATTATCCATTTCAAAGTATTTTGTAATTTCCTTCCTGATTTCTTCTTTGACACATTGGTTAATTAAGAATATGTTTATTTTTAGGTGTTTGTGAATTTTACCAATTTCTTCTGTCATTGTTTTTTGATTTCATTAAATTGTTCTTGAAGAAAAAACTGTATGATTTCAATCTTTTTAAATTTATTGAAAGTCATTTGTAGCCCAAAATGTAGTCTATGACTTTCTATACCCAGCTGGGAAAAATGCTTATTCTACTCTTTTTTTTTTTTTTTTTTTGCTTATTCTATTCTTGTTGGTAGAATGTGATATAGATGTCTGCTGTCTGACTGGTTTGTAATGTCATTCAAGTTCTCTTTTTCCTTATTAATCTTCTTTCCAGATATCCTGTCCCACATTTGAAATGGGGTATTGAAATCCCTAACTCTTGTTGAACTGTCTACTTCTCACTTCAGTTATTTCAGTTTGTGTGTGTGTGTGTGTGTGTGTATTTTCAGACTCTGTTTTTAGGCGTATATATGTTTATAGTTTTATTTTCTTCATGGATTAACTTTTTATCATTATGTAATGTCATTCTTTGTCGCATGATAATTTTGGTCGTAAAGTCTATTTTGTTTGCATTAGTATAGTGACTATACTTTTGGCTATTGTTTACATGGAATATCTCTTTCAACCATTTACTTCCAATATATTTGTGCTTTGAATCTGAAATGAGTCACTCATAACATATAGTTCATGATTTTATATCCACTCTTTTCGTTTCTGCCTTTTAATCAATAAATTTAATCCAAATACATTTAATGTAATTACTGATATTTTGACATCTTTTTGTTTTCTGTGTGCCATATATTCATGTTTCTCAATTCTTTTACTATTGCCTTTTTTTGTATTGAATAGTAATTTAGTAGTGTGCCATTTTAATGCTATCGTCATTTCTTGTGCCATATATATTTGAATTAGTTTCTTAATGGCTGCTAAGGATTATAATTAACATTTTAATTTTAAAGAATTTAGTTGACAGAAATACCAACTTAATTTTAATAGTGTAAAAAAAAAGCTGCACCTATATGGCTTTGTTACCAATTTTTATGGTGTTACAAATTTCATCTTTATACATTGTGTGCTCATCAACATAGATTTGTATTTATTTAAGTTATTGTTTTTAATCAGATAGAAAAAATATACACTACAAACAAATGCATTAAAGTATAATGCTTTTCATATATGCCTATAGAGTTATATACATGATCTCCATGATTTTTTTTAAGGTTATAATCTTTTTTAAAAAATATAAATTTATTTTTTATTGGTGTTCAATTGACCAACATATAGAATATCCTATCCCATCCCATCAAGTGCCCCGCTCAGTGCCTGTTACCGCAGTCACCCCCACCCCCTACCCACCTCCCCTTCCACCACCACTAGTTCGTTTCCTAGAGTTAGGAGTCTCTCATGTTCTGTCTTGCTTTCTGATATTTCCCACTCATTTTTTCTCCTTTCCCTTCTATTCCCTTTCACTATTTTTTATATTCCCCAAATGAATGAGACCATATAATGTTTGTCCTTCTCCAATTGACTTATTTCACTCAGCATAATACCCTCTAGTTCCATCCACATTGAAGCAAATGGTGGGTATTTGTCGTTTCTAATGGCTGAGTAATATTCCATTGTATACATAGACCACATCTTCTTTATCCATTTATCTTTTGATGGACACCGAGGCTCCTTCCACAGTTTGGCTATTGTGGACATTGCTGCTATAAACATTGGGGTGCAGGTGTCCCGGCATTTCATTGTATCTGTATCTTTGGGGTAAATCCCCAGCAGTGTAATTGCTGGGTCATTGGGCAGTTCTATTTTTAACTCTTTGAGGAACCTCCACACAGTTTTCCAGAGTGGGTGCACCAGTTCACATTCCCACCAACAGTACAAGAGCATTCCCCTTTCTCCACATCCTCTCCAACATTTGTGGTTTCCTGCCTTATTAATTTTCCCCATTCTTACTGGTGTGAGGTGTTATCTCATTGTGGTTTTAATTTGTATTTCCCTGATGGCAAGTGATGTGGAGCATTTTCTCATGTGCTTGTTGGCCATGTCTGTGTCTTCCTCTGTGAGATTTCTCTTCATGTCTTTTGCCCATTTCATGATTGGATTGTTTGTTTCTTTGCTGTTGAGTTTATTAAGTTCTTTATAGATCTTGGATACTGGCCCTTTATCTGATACGTCATTTGCAAATATCTTCTCCCATTCTGTAGGTTGTCTTTTAGTTTTGTTGACTGTATCCTTTGCTGTGCAAAAGCTTCTTATCTTGATGAAGTCCCAATAGTTCATTTTTGCTTTTGTTTCTCTTGCCTTCGTGGATGTATCTTGCAAGAAGTTACTGTGGCCGAGTTCAAAAAGGGTGTTGCCTGTGTTTTCCTCTAGGATTGTGATGGAATCTTGTCTCACATTTAGATCATTCATCCTTTTTGAGTTTATCTTTGTGTATGGTGCAAGAGAGTGGTCTAGTTTCGTTGTTCTGCATGTGGATGTCCAATTTTCCCAGCACCATTTATTGAAGAGACTGTCTTTTTTTCCAGTGGATAGTCTTTCCTCCTTTATCGAATATTAGTTGACCATAAAGTTGAGGGTCCAATTCTGGATTCTCTATTCTGTTCCATTGATCTATGTGTCTGTTTTTGTGCCAGTACCACACTGTCTTGATGACCACAGCTTTGTAGTACAACCTGAAATCTGGCATTGTGATGCCCCCAGCTATGGTTTTCTTTTTTAAAATTCCCCTGGCTATTTGGGATCTTTTCTGATTCCACACAAATCTTAAAATAATTTGTTCTAACTCTCTGAAGAAAGTCCATGGTATTTTAATAGGGATTGCATTAAACGTGTATATTGCCCTGGGTAACATTGACATTTTCACAATATTAATTCTGCCAATCCATGAGCATGGAATATTTTTCCATCTCTTTGTGTCTTCCTCAATTTCTTTCAGAAGTGTTCTATAGTTTTGAGGGTATAGATCCTTTACCTCTTTGGTTAGGTTTATTCCTAGGTATCTTATGCTTTTGGGTGCAATTGTAAATGGGGTTGACACTTTTATTTCTCTTTCATCCGTCTCATTGTTAGTGTATAGAAATGCCATTGATTTCTGGGCATTGATTTTGTATCCTGTCACACTGCCAAATTGCTGTATGAGTTCTAGCAATCTTGGGGTGGCATCTCCATGATTTCTGATGTGATATGAGTTGTCAATCTTACTGAGTTGTTTTGTTTATGGATGAATTTCTCTTCTCTTTTTTCAAGATTCTGTCTTTTGTCTTTGATTTTTGACAGTTCAATTATAATGTGTTTCAGTGTGAACCACTTTGACTATATCCTATTTGGGGTTTGTTGAACCTATTGATAAATAGATTAATATTTTCATTATGTTTGGTAATGCAGTGTTATTATTTCTTCAAGTATTCTTCAAATATCTTTTCTATATCCTTCTCTTTCCTGAAACCGTAATTATATATATGTCGCTAAACTTGATTGTGTGTCCCATTGGTATCTTTGGATCTGTTATTTATCTTCAATTTTTTTTCTTTTGTTGTTCAAATTAGATAATTTCAAACAACCTATGTTCACTCTTGCTCAATCTTTCTTTGTCTACTCAAATCTATTGTTGAGCCCCTCTGGTAAATTTTCATTTTAATTATTGTACTAGCCAAGAACAGTTATTTTTTTTCTTTTCATGACTTAAAAGTTTCATTGATATTTTCTATTTAGTGAAATATAATTTTCATTCTTTCAGGTCTTTTGACATTCTTTCCTTCATTCTTTGAACATATTTAAAATAGCTGATTTAGGAGATCCCTGGGGGGCTCAGCGGTTTGACACCTGCCTTTGGCCCAGGGCACGATTCTGGAGTCCCGGGATCAAGTTCCGAGTCGGGCTCCCGGCATGGAGCCTGCTTCTCCCTCTGCCTGTGTCTCTGCCTCTCTCTCTCTCTCTCTCTATCATAATAAAATAAAATAAATAAATAAATCTTAAAATAGTGATTTAATTTCTTTGTTTCATAATTACAATGTCAGGATTTTCTCAGCGACATTTTCTTCTGTTGATTTTTTTTTTCCTGTGTGGGCCATACATTCTGGTTTTTTTAAAGCCCAATAAGTTTTTGTCAAAAACTGAACATTTTTAATATTATAATTTATAACTCTGGAAATTAGATTCCTCCCCCTCTGCAGAATTTGTTATCATAGTTTGTTTGGGTTATATCTTTTAGTGACTTTTCTGAACTAATTTTTAAAGTCTGTATTCTTTGCTGATTGTGGCTACTAAAGTCTTCTGTAACCTTTTTAGTCAGGTAATGATTACATAGAGATTTCTTTAAGTTCCTAGAACTAAGAATCATCTAGTCTTTGCAGATTTACTCCGTGTGTAGGGATACATTTCAAACATTTAGCCTGGCATTTTCCAACCCGATCTTATCCTTCACTTTTTGCTTGTGCTGATCCTTCAAGCTATCCAGATATAAGACCTCAGGAGTCCTCAATTCTTCTCTGAGCATGCACCTAATCCTGAACATGCATTTGGTCTATATTCCCAGGAATGTCTCTGAACTTTTCAAGGCGCTTCTTCTAAAAAGCATCTCATTCTTCAGCATTTCCTCCCATGGTATTTAGGTAGTCTTCTTGTTTGCCTTTATCACTGTTATCTTTCACTTTGGGCAGGAAAGATTAAAACATTTGTCTGAAAATATTTTCTGTACATGTCCCTTGGACGGCTTTAACATTAGAGTTAGGCAAAATAGAATAGACCTTTTGAGCCATTCTTATTTTTCTAAAGATACTCCATTTATTTATTCACAAGAGAAAGAGGGAGAAGTAGGCTCCCTGTGGAGAGCCTGATGTGGGACTCGACCCCAGGACCCTGGGATCACAATCTGAACCAAAGGCAGATGCTCAACCACTGAGCCACCCCAGCGCCCCTGAAGCCAGTCTTCTATGTAGTCACCAGGCAGGTGAACTAAGGATGGGTCTTTGAAAATGAAATCAGTCATATTCCCTTGGACACTGGTAGAATGCAATGTGTTATTCTCCAGACTCCTGCTGAATGAGAGCACAGAAACTGGGACAGTGGTCGTGGTGGTGGGTGGGCAGAGCGGAAGTTACACTGTAGTGGAACTCACTGTCCTTACTTAGATTTCATGAGTTCAGTTGGCACTCCTTGAATTGCTGCGGGCTTTCTGTTCATTTTCAGAGTTCTGAAAAAGGTTGATTCTGCCAGTTTCTTAGTTATTTTTATGGAGGGGCAAATTTCTGAAGTTTCTTACCTCTCCATTTTTGCTTACATTCCCTCCCCACAATCTTGTCTGTTCTGGCATGTTGTTCACTTTTTCCATTAAAGCCCTTGACATATTAATTATAGTTATTTTAAATTTATCTTCTGATAACTTCAATATCTGCATCATCTGGTCCTATTGTTTGCTTTGTCTTTCAGACTGCGTTTGTCTTGCCTTTTACGATACCTGCAATTTTTTGTTGAAAGCTGAGTATGTTCTGTTAGTAATAAGTACTGAGGTAAACAAACTTTTTATATTTATTTTTATCCACAGGTAACACTTAATTTTTTGTTTCATTGAGGTGTAACTAAAATATGGTCATATAATTTTAGGGTATACAGAATAATGACTTAACTTACAAATAGTGTAAAACGATTACCACAGTAAGTTTAATTAACATTGATCACTTCATTTAGTTACAGAAAAAAGAAAAACTAGCTTTTAATGTGAGGGTTTATGTTCATCTGACTAGGACTTAGCTGCGATTAATGATTGCTATACCCATAAGTGATAAAGGCTTTAAATTCCTCTAGTGTCATATTTAGCTCCTCTGTTGACTTTGAGTTCCCCTGGTATTCCCTAAGTATTTTTCTCTGTGTTTTCTGCTCTTTTAGCTATAATCTACATTATTATGTGGAGCCTGTTGATGTGGTGATAATACATGGGAATTATGGGAAAGAATTGTATTAAATCTACTTTTAGTTGACCTGTGTTTCTGGGTTTGGCTTTGACCTTCACAAGTGTTTGTCCAGTGGTAAAGGACTTCCTGCTGCCTCAACACACACCACTTAAGGGAGACAGGATAACTGGAGGGAGACCAAAGACCTTCTACCAACTGGGAAAGGCTCTGGTAAAATCTTTAGCTTCAGAGAGTACGCTTTTTTTTTTTTTTTTTTTTTTTTTTGACAATGCTCTGAGCATATTTCACTGGGATTAATCCTTTTTTTCTATCTAGAATCACAATATGATCTTTCTCTGGTCTTCACCCATCAGAACCCAGTTAGGATCTTGGTAAAACCTACTAAAGTGTCAGGACTCCCTGAGGGAGGCCAAAGGAGTGTCTCAATTCCACGCTAGTCCACACTGAGCCTCCAGTAATTCTTAAAATTACCACTTAAGTTTTTCTACCTGTTTATGTCTTCAGTTCCAAATAAGTAGATCTTGGCTATGATTCCTTTTATTGCTCTTTCTCTCCAGATCTGTCTTCAAGCTTGGTTATCTGATAGGTCCAAGAAAAATCAGTGATTTTCAATTTGTTTAGCCTTTTCTAGTTATAAGGGCAAGAGTGATGACTTCCAAGCTATTTACATATCAGAACTAAAAACAGAAGTCTGGGGGATCCCTGGGTGGCTCAGCGGTTTAGCGCCTGCCTTTGGCCCAGGGCGCCATCCTGGAGTCCCGGGATCGAGTCCCACGTAGGGCTCCCGGCATGGAGCCTGCCTCTCCCTCCTTCTGTGTCTCT
Organism: Canis aureus; assembly: GCF_053574225.1. Taxonomy (NCBI): domain Eukaryota; kingdom Metazoa; phylum Chordata; class Mammalia; order Carnivora; family Canidae; genus Canis; species Canis aureus. The sequence goes on along the minus strand of NC_135629.1, from coordinate 18,662,434 downwards.
GCCTTTCTCTCTCTATGTCTATCATAAATAAATAAATCTTTAAAAAAATAAAAATAAAAAAAATAAAAACAGAACTCTGTGTCTTTATTTTTAATCTCTTATTTTTCCTGTGCTTCTATTTGGATAATTTCTATCATTTTAACTTCACGTCCACTGATCTTTTTTTCCTCAGAATTTTATATGCCATTATGCCATCCTGTGAATTTTAATTTTTTCAAAGTTAAAAAAGAATTTTTCAAAGTAGTTTCCATCCTCAACATGGGGCTGGAACTCATAACCCTGAGATGTTCTACCAACTGAACCAGACAGGTGCCCCATACTGTGAATTTTAAATATGCAATATTGTGTTTTCCACCTTCAGAATTTCCATATGGTTCTTTTATATCTTCCATTTTTTAAAAGATTTTATTTGTTTATTCAGGATAGACACAGAGAGAGGCAGAGACACAGGCACAGGGAGAAGCAGGCTTCATGCAGGGAGCCTGAGGTGGGACTTGATCCCTGGACCTTTGACCACACCCTGAGCGGAAGGCAGACACTCAACCACTGAGCCACCCAGGTGTCCCTATCATACATTTTTCTACTCACTATATTAATGCTTTTGTTTAAATTCTTGAGCATATTCAGGATATTTATGATTGCTATTTCAAATTCCTTCTGTGCTATTTCCATTATCTATATCATATCTTGGTTTATTTTTATTGGCTGATTTTGCTTTGTGATTATAAGTTATAATGTATTCTACTATCTTGTATCTCTGTTCTAGAAGTATCTTCAGTCAGGCAGTTCAGTTATTTGCTGATGAGTTTTTAACTTTAATTTCTTAAAAGCCTTCTTTTGAGGCTTGACTAGAGCATATTTACAGTAGTAACCTTTACATTAAGTCTAGTTTTTTTCTTTTTTTTTTCAAAAAGATTTTATTTATTTATTCATGAGAGACAGAGAGAGAGAGAGAGGCAGAGACACAGGCAGAGGGAGAATCAGGCTCCATGCAGGGAGCCCAATGTGGGACTCGATCCCAGGTCTCCAGGATCACGCCCTGGGCTGACTGCGGCGCTAAACCTCTGAGCCACCGGGGCTGCCCAGCTAGTTTTTTCTTAATATTAAAGTGTGACTGTTCTCCCTACAGAGTGCCTCAGTGTTCAACAAGGTCTCTGTATTCTGAATGAGTTCTGGGAGGTTCTGCATATAAACTTCTAGCCAATTTTTGTTTTGTTTTACTTCAGCCAATAAAATATTTTCCTTTGACAGTAATGATGAGTACTTATTCAAGACTAAAAAAACTTCCCACGAAGACTGCTAGAGCTCTTTTTCACTAAGGCTTCCTCCTTTCCAGTACTTTGTCTCACAGATTACAGCTAATTTAGCTTCTCCTGATTCTCAGCAGTGTCTCTTCAATTTATCAAGATCTTCCTTCTCTGCTTGGGACTGTCTTTCCTGTGTCTCCAGGTAGGAAGCTGTGTCAATTTCAAGGTGCATCATTTCTTTTTCTTCTTTCAAGGATCACAGTCCTGCCTGCTTCTTGTCCAAATGTATCAAAATAATTATTTCCTATGTTCAGTCAAGTTCTCTAATTCTTTATGGCAGGAGGGCAAGTTTCATACCAGTTATTCCTTCAGAGTCAGAAGCAAAAGTTCTAAATTATACTTCCATGTCATTGGATTTCCATAATGTAAACCACCATGAATTTTTAGGGCACTATGGAATAGCAAAATAACCTTAACTTTATAGAGATTTATTGGATGAGTGCTAAGGAACTTGTTAGTTTCCTTATTCTTAACCAATTTTATTCTAAAAGTAATTTCTTAATCTTATGGGTTTTGGAATTCTATGCACTTTCACATGATAATACTGTTTTTAATCATTCCATTACTTGGCAATGGATGAATTTCAGTCCCCAAATTTTCTTAGCATACATTCAAAATTAGCAAAAATAAATTGATGCAAACAAGAATAATGGTAACCATATTAATGAATATTTATGGAACCTTAATTCTGTGCTAGCCAGTGAGCTTGATGCTTTATGTAGTTTATTTCATTGAAACTCTACGCTATCTTTATTTTTTATTTATTTATTTTTTTTAAATTTTTATTTATTTATGATAGTCACAGAGAGAGAGAGAGAGAGAGGCAGAGACATAGGCAGAGGGAGAAGCAGGCTCCATGTACCGGGAGCCTGACATGGGATTCGATTCCGGGTCTCCAGGATCACGCCCTGGGCCAAAGGCAGGTGCTAAACCGCTGCGCCACCCAGGGATCCCTCTACGCTATCTTTAATAACAATTGTTCTTATTGTACCTGATATTACAAATGAGAAAACAGCTAAGGTAGGTATTATTATTATACCCACTTTTATACATAAGGAACTAAATGCTTAAAAATATTCTATGTTCTCAAGGGTATGAACTTAGTTTTATCCCAGGAAAGTATGAATAAATGCTAATTTCTCTTTAAAAAAGAAAACAATGCAAATTTAATATGTATGATTTAGGATATTCCTGAAAGAGTAACCTTAAAAGCTAAAGCTAGATGCTTTTTTCAGGAGTGTGAAAAACATTTTTCAGTTAAAATTACTTGCAGTATCCATTTGAGATTTCAAAGGCTCATCTTAGAAACATGTAGCTTATCTCACGCCTTTTATTTATTTTCATTTTATAGTTATTGACATCATTGTTTTGTGGAGACAAATATTTCCCCATTTCTAATTCCTTTATATATAAATATTTATTTATAATCAAGCGCACCATCATTTGTATTTCTCCAAAGATCTCCGTACCATTACAATCTGTTCTGTTTTACTCTAGACATGGATTTATTTATATTCCAGCACCTCCCAATTCACTTTGCACATACTGTAGTGGTATTCATTATGCATTTGTTGAATAAATGAGTAAATGCAATAAATAAGTAATGAAAGCCTGAAGTCCCATGTCTGCTCTCCAGGTTCCCTCTGCCAATTACTTACTCTTTTTGCTCACCACAGAATTCCACATCTCTAAATCACTTATAGTGTGGACGAGTTATTGCACTTCCATAGAGAATCTGAATTCCTGCATTTATTCATCTTTCCTCCCCTCTTCTTTTGACTTCTACTTCTCTGAATTACAGATGTGCACACACGTACAATACACAGACACGCAAGAACATTCATACGCTCACACAGTTTCCTTGTAATTGTGTTATAAGTTTTTGTTTACTCTTTCATAATAGAAAATTCCTTGTAGACATGAAACATAATTTTCCTTCTTCCAACACCTCACTCCTCATTTGCAGTGAATGGAATCAATGTGTTCATCAAGGATTGCCCACTCCCAAAGAAAATGCTATCTAGTATGATTTCTTGATTGTTTAGCACAGTATTCTATACAGAATTTGTTCATATTTAAATTTTTGAAAAGATTTTATTTATTTATTCATGAGAGACACAGAGAGAGAGAGAGAGAGGCAGAGACATAGGCATGGTGAGAAGCAGGCACCCAGCGGGGAGCCTGATGCGGGATTCGATCCCTGGACCCTGGGATCAGGGCCTGAACCAAAGGCAGACACTCAACCACTGAGCCATTCAGGTGCCCTGTGTTTAAGGATTTTTGCTCCTACTCTTACTGCTGAGATATGTGTGTGTGTGTGTGTGTGTGTGTTTATCACATATGGATACTTATATATCACAAACACTGCACATAGCATTTTACTTTATACTCACTCTCTTTACAGTACAAATAAGCAGATATAATCCCAATTTCTAGAAATGTAAATTATAATATGAAGAGAATATCAGTTTAACTGAGGCATAACGATATAATATAAAGAGAGAACACCCAAAATATTTATATTAAAGTACAGAGTAGAGTGAAATTCATTAGTGTTAGTAAAATATTATAAATTATTGTTAATTATATATACACACATATACATATATATTTCTATATTTTGGAAGTATAATGCTAATAATGTGGAAAAGGTTATAAAATAAAATTAAGAACATGGTTGTGGATATCAGCTCTGGGATTAAATGTTAGCTCTGGGCATGTAAGCTGTAGGGTTGTTGGGAAGTTAAACTCCCTGATCCTCAGAGATAATACCTTTTCCATGGCACCGTTTCAATGATTGAGTGGTTAAAAGTCATTTCCCCCAAATATTACTTTTCTCTGTGTACTTCCCCAGCTGTTCACATATTTACATTTCACCTGTTATTTACTTAATATTTCTATGAAAGTACTCATATTGGTTTTTGTATTTAAAAAGAAAGCAATAAAGAGAAGCAGCATTTTTCTATTTCATGTGGAAACTAATACATACATGTTAGTATAAGAAATTTAGTGTATTTTTGATGATATCCGTACAACTGTAATTGGGTTAATGCTAATACTAAATTAAGATGACTTAGAAGTAAATATGGTATAATTAAACTACTGTTCAGTAAATTGTGATTGTGATTATTGCTGATAATTAAAATAGTATGATAATAATAAAATAAATTATATTTTATTAGAAATATTTTTAGGGAGAAGATGAAATTTCACTCTGGTAGCTAAGTAAAGAAATTTGGTAAATAGGTACCAATGATTCAGGCAGTATTCTGATTTCATTTACTTAAAACCTAATGTGATACAGTGTCCCAGTTTTTGCTTTAAAATATATCAGAAGGGAAATAGATTTGGTGCTTGAGGTCCAAGCAGGTGAGCAGATTGCATTTCTGTCAAGCCTCTATGTACTGATGCTGCTGGTTCTTAGTTCACACTTTGAGTACTACTGCTCTAAGTCATTTAGTCCACCTTCCCTTGTTGTTCATTTGCACATTTACTTCTGTCTTTCAGTGAGAATAAATCTATACCTAGAAGGAATGAATCCACTTAAAGTAATAGGAGATTATTTTACATTGAGGGACTTCCCTAAATAATCTACAACAGGTTAGTCCTATTTCTTGACTTTGACAATCCATTTCACCTTCCCTAGCTCAATAATCCTAGTGATCCTGACTCAAAATAAATCTGCTATATCTACTTCTACCTATAGAAGTTGTAAGATTCCATATCCCTCATCATTGTGCTCACTTTAGCAGCACATATAAACATATCCCTTATCATTTGGAAAGACCAAAGAGCATCAAATTTATGAATGGATGGAAATGTCTCTGTGTTCCAGATGGTTCAGGCTTTGGAGAAAGTTCTGTCATTAAACGTGTCCATGGACATTAAAGGTCTGAATCATGCTCTCCCACCATGCCTATCTCCCCTGCCCCACTGAAATCCATCGTGAAGCCATGTCTCTGCTTTTAAATGGTATTTTTAGGGGTTCCTGGGTGGCTCACTTGGTTAAGCGTCTGTCCTCAACTGAGATCATAATTCTGGGTTTCTGGGACCAAGCCTCATATCAGGCTCCTTGCTCAGTGGGAAATCTGCTTCTCCCTCGCCCTTTGCCCCTTCACTCCATTCATGCTCTATCTCTTTCTCTCTCAAATAAGTAAATAAAATCTTTAAAAAATAAGTATATAAATGTGTTTTTAATCATTCAAGGGTCTTAAGAAGATTGAAGAGCACCCTGGGAAGGATGACTTTGACTCTTGGCATGCACCCTACACTCAAGCCTGCCTTCTGCTCCACCTCACTACTTGTCCTACAAAAAAAGATTCTATTTTAAACTCATACTTATTACAGATTCCTCAGTTCCTCGTAATGCCTTGCAATGTTTTTAATTTTTTTAAAGATTTATTCATTTATTTTAGAGAGAGATCAAGTGTGGTCTAGAATGGGGGGAAGAGCAGAGGGAAAGAATCTTCAATCAGACTCCTCACTGAGTGCAGAGCCCCACTACAGACTTGGCCTCACAACCCATGAGAGGACCTCAGTGAAATCATGAGCTCAGCTGAAACTAAGAATCAGATGGTCAACTGACTGAGCCACCCAGGCACTCCACAAATATTTTTAAATTCATTTTTCCTTAACTGTTTCCTTGATTACTAATGTTACTGCCTTACAAATCCTGTTAACTATATTTCCAATCTCTCTTTACCTAATCTTTTTCTAATGTTTTTATGTCCTATAATATAATATCAGTTGTCACTTCTTTAGCTAGCTACCATTTTTCTAAAAATTTATCTAGTTTTGTATTCTCTGGTAGCAATCTAGAGTGAACTTTTCCCATTGATTCTCTCAAGCAAGGTCCATATTTCATTGTCACATTTGATTATTGGTTTATATAATGTTTGACAGATTTGTAACTGTTTTTTTCCATGATTTCTAAAATTCCAGCTAGTGACTGCTCTTGTTTTCATTCATTTTTCATATTTTTAATAAAGATCATCTGAATTTAATTTGTCATTTGAGTTGACTTACTTAGCTCATAACCCTTATGTGATCAGGTGAATATACTCTTCTTAAGTTTTTTTATTTGCAGTTATATTTTAGTTTATGTTGATTATGCAATTTTAATTTTTGTATGTATTTTAGGGAATGCTGTTACCCTATACATGCTTAAAAGTCAAGCCTTCAGTTTTGCTGAAAGGGACAGATAACTGTATGATGGTCAGCAACTAAAGGTGTTACTAATTTTTCGGTCTTGAGCAGTCATTTTGTGTAACCACTACTAGTTTGAAAGTAAAAAGAGTAATTGTGTTATGCATTAAGAGCTTTTACTATGAAAAACTGCCCTGGTTGTAACTGTTGTTCCTAGTTTCAATCTCTTGTGTTCTCTTCTAGTTCTTCTTCCTTTCCTTAGCTCTCAGTGCCTTCAGAAAATCCTCTGCTGTCAAACTTCCAAATTCCCTCACCAAAACCTGCTGTTTCATGGAGTTGTATCCATTTTTAGGAACTTTTTCTGAAATCCATCGATGTCTCCATCAAAATCTACCAGACCTTGGCCTTTCCTTTTCACTATACCAGTTTATCAGACAAATTATCTGATAATTTTTATGAGCAAATATGGATGCTTAATCACTTAAACATAGGGATGCCATTTATTGAACACAAGGGCAAGAAGTGTGATGGGACTTCTCAAGGACCAGCTAGAATCAGGAACTGGAAAGCTATATTTATTCACTGATTTTGTTCTGTTTAGAAAACATGGTCTAATTTGTTAATTCATCTCTATAGACATCATTTTGTTCCTCCATGCGTATGTTCATTCCAGAGCTCTCAATTTCCTGTTTGTATTAGCAAAACAGATGATCAGTCTCTTAGTTACACAGGAATGGGATGCCAAAGTAGGCCCACACTGGTATCAATTTCTAGCCCTTTATCAATAAACCGTTTCCAGGAGAAAGATGTGTAGTACAATTGTAACCATTGAGGCTGACCCCTGAGGGTAAGAACAGCTGTCATGATTGTGGATTTTTCAGTCATGGAAAAACTTGGTATGTGGGTTCTTATTTATAAATGCATATTTGAAATTTAATATTATAAAAATAAAACTTGCAAATGATAAAGCACATTTGGGTAGAACATTATGATACCAAATGAAAATAAAATATACTATTCCTGAAGTAATCACTTTTAATTTTTTAAATTTACTTTCTTTTTGCATATTGTATAAACTTAGCATAGAGAAAAAAATGCTTAATATGCAGCTTAACCATGTTCGTAGTGTAAACACACCCATGTTGTCAGTATCCAGATCGGCGATTGAATCAATAGAATATTACCAGCATCACAAAAATCCTCCTTATAGTTTTTCTGTCATCACAAAATGTAACTACTACCTTGTCTTCTAATATCCAAGATGAGTTTGCCTGTTTGTTAATTTTTCATAGATAGAACTATACATGTTTGGTTGTTTGGTCTGATTCTTTTGCTCAATATTATGTCTTAGGGTTTTATCTGTATTATATCATTGTAGTTTATTTTCAAAGCTACTTATTTTCAAAGTATCTAATTTTTATGATACTATATCTAGTCTAATGTCCATACACACTTGCATTATTTCTAGGTTTTGGCAATTCCAAAATACTGCTATAAGCATTTTCGTGCATGTGATTAGCTGTACATATAGACACATTCTTGTTGGATGTACTCCTAGAAGACATATTTCTAAGGAATAAAGTATGTATATATTAAATAGTGGAAAGGAGCTTTCCAAAATAGTATACCAATTTACACCCAAACCGTCAGCATATGAGAATTCTAGGTTTTCTACATACTAGAGAACATATGGTATTGTTGGCCTTTTTGGTTTTAGCCTTTAGGCTGTCTAATCATATTACATTGTGTTTTAATTTACACTTTCTTGATGACTATTATGGTTGAACATCTTTTCATTTGAATATATATATGTATATATATATGTATATATATGTGTATATATATATTTGTGAAAGTGGCAGGTCAGGTATTTTGTTAACTTTTTATTTGCTTTTGGGACACCTGGGTGGCTCAGCAGTTGAGTGTCTGCCTTTGGCTCAGAGTGTGATCCTGGGGTCCTGTAATTGAGTCCCACATCGGCTCCCTGCGTGGAGCCTTCTTCTCCCTCTGCCTGTGCCTCTGCCTCTCTCTCTGTCTCTCATGAATAAATAAATAAAATCTTTAAAAAATTTTAAATTTGTTTTCACACACACACACACACACACACACACACATTCCATATACAGATCTTATGTCAGATAGATATATGGCAAATACCCTTTCCAAATTTGTGTCTTGACTTTTCACTGTTCAGTTGATCCTTCTTTAAATGTACAAAATTAGACCTTTCTTGAAGTCCAATTTGTTGATCATTGACCATAATTATGTTTGGTTATTTTGGTGTCTTGTTAAAGAAACTTTGACAACCTAGGATCATGAAGATGTATTCCTAGATTATCTTCCAAATGAGTTTCGTTTTAGCTTTCATGTTTATATCTACAGTTATTTTTTGTATATTTGGCGGAAGGAGACACAACATATTTTTTCCATATGAATACCCCCAGACACAGAACCATTTTTAAAAAGGCAATTTACTTTACAGTGCATTGCACTGGACCTTTGGTACCAGTAAAGTCACCATATATGTGTGAACTTGATGATCAGATCTATTCTATTCTATTGGTGTATTTACATATCCTAGCACCAACAGCACATTGTCTTAATTGTAATAAGTATAGCCATCTGGTACCAAAGGCTCCTTATCTTTGTTTTTAACAATAGCATTGGCTATTCTTGACTTTGCATTACCGTATTTTGGAGTCTGTGGTCAGTTTCTTTCAAAAATATCTGCTAAGAAACTGACAGATTGCATCAGAACAGTAGGTAAATGTTAAGGAAGACTTAGATTTTTTAGTACTAAGTCTTGCCATCCATGAATATGGTATATCCTCCATTAACTCATGCCTTCATCAGTGGCTGATAGTATTTAATGAATTTACTGTCTAAGAAAATATTGATATTCGAATGTTAAAACTGGTTTTACACACCTCAGCCCAAAGAAGATCATGAGGTATGCATTCCAGATATCCAATTTAATTCTAGTGGAATGGTGTTAAAAGTGATGATAAGATGAAGAGGACAAGATTTTCCACTTTTTTCATATCGTAAGAAATAACGCCTTTTCTCAAATGCTTTAATTTTCATAGTGTCCTTAACTTGACATTTTGAAGTGGTTGTTTTGGTATTTGCCTAACTCTTATGCAAATTTATTCTCCTTCTTTATCCTACATCTGGTATTTTTAAAAAAGTTTATGTTTAATGTCTAAGTCACAAAAATTCATTTTGGAAAGAAATATGGAATTTGATTCCTAGATTAACAAGGAAGAGGAGAGAAACTCTGTTTCTCACTAAATATTCATACAGCTAAATGAATTAGGTGTATGGTTGGTGGAAAAAATTTTTCAGGCATCCAAACCAAGAATGCGGTTTCTTTAATAGATCTAATCTCATATTCAGAGATTTTAGGGAAGAGAAAATTATTTTAGGCATGAAAAGAAGGCATTATATATTAGTTTGTCAGATGTGATTTTCAAGTGACTATCTTCACATCGAGAAAATAAGCTCTGTGTATATCTTCATCATCATCATGATCATGATCATCTATCTAGCATTCTTTTCAATACTGGCTGAGGACATTTACACTATATTTCTATCCCATTATCTTTGATTCACTGTAGAATTGGATATATTTCACATATTTTTCACATCTCAGAGAAAAGACTAGTGACCTAGGAGCTAGAATACATCTGAAAATATACCTTTAAAACAATATTTATCATGTTTTATGACAGAATCACAGAGTTATAAGAGAAAAGAAACTATTCATTGACAAAGAATTCTTGAGTGTCTCACATTTAGCAATTTTTGGTAAACAATGGATAAAGGTTCGGATTGTTTTGATCTGAAAGATTTATGTAATAAATAAGTATTCTGACTTTTAACTTTATATCTACTCTTCTGATGAAGTGAAATGTCTGCTTTCACAAATGTTATACAATGTCAAATTGTTTCATGGTGATGGAAATGTGTTTAATAAATACATTATCAGGAATTATTTAGATATAATAATATTGAAACAACTAATAATTATAATAATAACTAATTATTCAACTATTATTCATAATAATTATAATAACAACTAATCAACTATATTCATGTTCATGATGGGCCATGGACTTTGTCCTATAATAAGCTTATGGAGTAGGTACTAAAAGAATTCCCATTTTACAAATAAAGAAATTCAAGTTCTGAGACATTAGGTGGAAGGCCAGGGTTTCACAGTCAGTAGAAGGCAGTGATAGATTCAAATTCAGGTTTATCCCACTACACAGCTATGCTTTTTAACATTCTACTGCATTCCATGGACACAAACACAAAATACATATCTTTGTCGTGAATTTCCAAGTGACAGCATATTTGCACATATAACACATATGTCTATTAACCATTTGAGAGGTGGATTCCTTTTAGTTTTTGGCTATTAAGAGCAGAGTTACAATGAACAAGTATGTACAAGAGTTTGTATTAACATGTATTTTCTTTTCTCTTGGGTAACTATGTGGGGGTGAAATTCTTGGTTGTTAGGAAAATGTACATTTTATATTTTAATATATTGCTGACTGTTTTTTAGAGTGGTGGTATCATTTTTGCATTCCTAAAAGCAACACATGAGAGTTCCAGTGGCTCCATCTTCTCAGCTGCACTTAATATTGTCATTCTCTTGAAAATTTTAGCAAATTTAGTGAGTGTATAGTAGTGTTATGTTGTGATTTTATTTTGAATTTCACTGATGACTAATAATGAAAATATTCTAATATCCACTAATGACTAATGCTGAAAATATTCTGAGATGCTTATATGCCAGTTGTACATCTTACTTGGTTTGTGTGTTCAAGTTTGTTGCCCATATTTTAAAATTGAGTTGTTTATCATCTTACTGAGTTTTAGAATCCTTTTATATTCTAAATACAAGTCTTTTATCATATATTATTTACATATATTCCATCTCTGTCCCATTCTATGGCTTGTTTTTCTTTTTGAAGAGTGCCTTTTGAAGAGAATTTTTTTTTAATTTGATGACATCCAATTTACTATTTTGTCCTTAACATTTGTACTTAACTGTCCAAACTAAGAAATATTTGCCCATCTCAAGGTTATAAACATTTTCTACCATGTTTTCTTTTGGAATTTTCTATTTCCACCTATAATATTTTAGTTTATGGTCAATTTCAAGTTAATATTTGTGTATCATGTGAGGTAAATATCAAGGTTAATTATTTTGTTTATGGATACCTAATAACTTCCACACCATTTGTCAGAGTATGCTTTCCAAACTGAATGACCTTGGCACTTTTGGGGATAAATCAAATGACTGTATAAGGGTAGACATATTTCTAGACTCTTTGTGCTATTGACCATGATGTGTATTCTTACTCTAATTTATTGATTACTGTAGGCCCTATAGTAAGTCTTGAAACCATATAGTGCAAGTTCTTCAACTCTGTTATTCATTTTCTAAACTGTTTTAGCTATGGCTTTTACATTTCCATGTAATATTTATAATCAGCTTGTCAAGTTCTACAGAAATCCTGTGGAGATTTTGATTGATTTAATGTTAAATATAAAAAACATATTGTAGAGAATCATCTTAATACTTAGTCTTCTGATCCATGAATATGTTTTTTTAAGATGTATTTATTTTAGAGAAAGAGAGTGGCAGGGAGGGTCAGAGGGAGAGGGAGAAAGAATCTCGAGTAGACTTTACTCAGTGGGCAGAGCTCAAATTGGGGCTCTGTCTCACAACCGTGAGATCATGATGTGAGTGGAAACTAAGAGCCAGATGCTTGACCAACTGCACCACCCAGATGCCTCCATGAACATGGTTTAATTTAATTGCTGTTAGTAGATGCATATATAAATTGCTGTTAGTAGACACATATATAATTCTATAACATGTTAATATTATTTTATATTGGGTAATTGTTATTATGTGTTTGTGTGTGTATAATACCCTAGTGGCATTTTATCTCTTATTAAACTCTGACTGATACAGTCATCTGTAACAATTTTTAAAAATCAATAAAAGCTTTTTATGTCAAAGGAATGATGTCACATGTCTAATTAAATGCCAGTGTTGCATATTGGGCATAATAATGCCTGTGCAATTAGATCTCTTTTCAAAAACCAGCTCAGACTTATATTCCATGTGACCCTGGAGAAGCTATATAACTTCTTTGAGCTTATTTTCCTCATTGGTGAAATCAGATTGTGAGAACTACCAGAGATAACAGATCAAGTGCCTAATACTTACCCAAGCACTTAAAGAAATGATAGATACAATTATTTGTATTGTTGTGGCTGTCAGAATTAGTACTAAAGACATGGGTAATTTCATCTCTATAAAATCATCTATCCATATAATAATATTTAAGGAGACACAATGATAACAGTATTTTCTCTCTGGCAGAATCATAATAGCACTTTATTCCAGGGAGGGCATTTTGTTGCTAAAGTACTAAAAATGCTTTTTAAGAGGAAAACCAATCTGTATGCTTAAGTAAAATTAATAATAGAATTTAAAAAATAACACTTCTTGAACATTTGTGAAAGAATCCCATTCACATTTTAGAATTGAGTTATAGTTCACATGCAATAGAAGAAAGGCACAGATGTCAAATGTTCATTTTGATGCATTCTAACAGTTGTGTACACCCCAAAACAAGGCAAAAAACGTTATGATCACCCTCCTGCCCCTTTCTAGTCAATTTCCTCACTGAGTCCACACAATCTTATTTCTGTCAACAAAATTTACTTGTGCCAATCCTGGGACTTCATAGAAAAGTGTTTGGTTTCTATCATGCCACATAATGTTGCGATGATTCCCTGTTGCTACATATATCAACCCTTGTTCCTTTTATTGTTGACTAGTAGTATTCCATTGTATGAATATGCTACACATGTTGTTTATACCACTCTTTTGAAGATAGACATTTGGATTGTTTTTAATTTTTTGGCTATTGTATATAAGCCTGCTAAGAACCTTCTTAGAAAAATTATTTTTAGATAGGTCTTTATGTCTCCTGAGTGAAGATCTAAGTGTGAGTTTTTGTGTCATAGGGTGCTGATATATTTAACTTTCTAAGAAATTGCCAAACATATATCCCAACTTGTAATATTTTATGCTCCCATCAACAATGTATGAAAGCTACAGTTGCTCCACCTGATTACCAACATTTGGTATTGTCAGCCTTTCAAAATTTAACCATGTAAGTGTGTACAAAATGGAATCTAATTCTAGTTTCAGTTTGCACGTGCTTGATGACTAGTAGCATAGATCTTTTTTTTCACTTGCTTATTGGTCAGTTGTACATCTTCTATTGTGAAATGTCTATTTAGATATACGCATATTTTTGTTATTTTTCATTATTTTTATAGCAGTGTAAAAATATATATTGTTTATATAAGTTCTTTGTCAGATGTATATATTGAAGATAAATATCCACATCTCTACCTTCCATTTATATTTTCTTAATTCTATATTTTGATGAAGTCTAATTTATCCATATTAACAGACCTTTATGGCTAGTGTTTTATGTATCCTAGAAATCATAAAGATACTTCTAAGAGGCTTTATGGCTCTATATTCTACAATTTGTGGTTCTTTTTAATTCAACTTTTGGGTAAAAGGTACTGGTCAAGCTTCATTGTTCTTCTTCCAGATATCCAGCTTTTCCAACAGTATTCATTAAAAGATTGTCCTTTTCTTACAGAAAGGATTTGGATCTTTGTCAACAATAAGTTAGAAAAATATGTATTGGTATCTCTGTACTCTTTATTCTGTTACATTAATCTATTTAATTACACAAATAGAACAGTATCTTCATTACTAAATCTTCATACATAGCCTTGAAATTCAGTAGTAAAAGTCAATATTGTTCTCTTTCAAGATTGTTTGGGTATATCATATTGCTAACATTTCATAATAAATTTTATTTTATTTTATTTTATTTTTTTCATAATAAATTTTAGAACCAACTTGTCAGTTTCTTTAAAAATCCTGCAATGATTTTGACTGGGATTTAGTTCAACCAATTGTTTGTTTTGGTGAGAACAGAAAGTGATGTCCTTCAATCCATCTTATGGTGTATTTCTCCATTTATTTAGATCATCTATGGTTTTTCTCAACAATTATTTATGGTTTGTGGTGTAGGTAGAGATTGCACTCAATTTATACCTACTTATTTGATATTTAGACATGCAAATTGTATGTTACAATTTTATTTTCCAATTGCTCACTAATGAGATATAGACCTATCATTGAACTTTGATTATTGACTTTATATCCCTTGGCCTTGCTAAATTCACTAATTCCAGTATTTAAAAAAAAAATCTTGAGATTTTCCTATATACGTATTTATGTCATAAATAATGCATAAAATATTAATTTTTCTTTCCTTTCCTTTTTTATTACTTTTTTTTGGTTTCATTTTAGGGGCTAGACTTCTAGTACAATGTTGAATAGAAGTGGTGGGAGAAGATACCCTTTCTTGTTCGTTATGTTAGGAGCAAAGCCTTCAATGGTTCACATTAAGTAGAGATTTAGTTCTTCTTACCAGTGCTTTTTGTCAGATTGAAGACTTTTCCTTCTATTTATATTTTCCTGAAAATATTTTATCATTCCAATTATTATAATGATACTATGTTTCTCTATCTCATTTTTTCACTGTAATTTACATTAATGAATTTTCTAATGTTAAATTAACCTTGTATTCTTGGAATAAATTCTACATGTTTATGATATATTATTTTTTATATATTGTTAGATGTTAGTTACTAATATTGCCTTAAGCTATTTGTATTTATGATTATGAATGTTAATTGGTCTGCCTTTATTTTGTCAGGTTGTGCTATCACAGTTATGCTGATTTCATAAATCAAGTTAATTTGTGCTCCTTCTTTTCATTTGAAAGATTCATATTATTTCTATCCTAAATATTTGATAGTACCCGTAAGTGAAAAGATCTAGACTCAAAGATTTCTGTGGGATTTTTTTAAGTTTTTATTTTAATTCCAGTTAGTTATAATACAGTGTTATATTATTTTAAGGTTTACAATATATCAATTCAACAATTCCATACAGTATCTGGTGCTCATCATGACAAGTCTACTCCTTAATCCCTATCACCTATTTAATCCATCCTTCCCCACCCTCTCCCCTCTGGTAACCATAAATTTGTTCTTTGTAATTAAGAGTTTGTTTCTTAATTTGTCTCTTTTTTTCCCCCTTTGCTCATTTGTTTGTTTCCTAAATTTCATATATGAGTGAAATCATGTGGTATTAGTTTTTCTCTGATTGACTTATTCTCTCTAGCTCCATGTATGTCATTGCAAATAACAAGATTTCATTCTTCTTCGTTCTTTTTAATGGCTGAGTAATATTTCATTATACACACACACACACACACACACACACACACAACATCTTCTTTTCCATTCATCAGTTAATGGACACTTAGGATGTTTCTATAGTTTGGCTATTGTAAATAACGTTGCTATAAACATTGGGTTGTGTGTATCACTTTGAATTAGTATTTTTGTATTTTAAGGATACATGCCTAGTAGTGCAATTGATAGATCATAGGGTAGTTCTATTTTTAACTTGTTGAAGAAACTCCATACTGTTTTTCAGAGAGTGGCTGCACCAATTTGAATTCCCACCTATAGTGCAAGAGGATTCTTCTTTTTTCTACATCCTCATCAACACCTATCATTTCTTGTGTTGTTGATTTTAGTCATTCTGACATTTGGAAGATGATACCTCACTGTATCTTTGATTTGTATTTCCCTACAAATATTTGTATTTGATCAGTGATACTGAGCATCTTTTCATGTGTCTATTGGCCATCTGTATGTCTTCTTTAGGAAAATGTCTTTTCATGTCTGATGCCCATTTTTAAATTGAATTATTTGGTGTTTGGGTGGTGAATTTTATAAACTCTTTATATATTTTGGATACTAACCCTTTATCAGATATGGTATTTCACAAATCAATCAACATGATATACCACATTAATAAAAGAAAAGAACTAAATGATCATTTCAATAGATGCAGAAAAAGCATTTGAAAAAAATACAATATCCATTCATGATAAAAACCCTCAACAAAATAGATTTAGAGGGAGTATAACATCAACATAATAAAGACCATATATGAAAAACCTACTCCAAGTGTCATCCTCAATAGGGAAAAACTGAGAGCTTTTCCTCTACTATCAAGACAAGGATGTCCACTCTCACCACTTATTTAACATAGTACTAGAAGTCCTAGTCACAGGAGTCACATAACAAAAAGAAATAAAAGTCTTCAAAAAAATACATAAATAAATAAATAAATAAATAAATAAATAAATGTCATCCAAATTGGCAAGAACAAGTAAAACTTTCTCTTCTTGCAGATGACATGATACTCTATATAGAAAACCTAAAACACTCTACAAAAAAACTGCTGGAACTAATATACTAGTTTAGTAAAGTCACAAAATACAAAATCAATATACAGAAACCTGTTGCATTTCTATATACCAGTACTGAAGCAGCAAAAGGAAATTAAGGAATCTCTTCCATTTACAATTGCACCAAAAACCATAAGATACCTAGGAATAAACCTAAGCAAAGAGGAGAAAGACTTATAGCCTGAAACCCATGAAACACTGATGAAAGAAATTGAAGAAGACACAAAGAAATGGAAAGACATTCTATGCTTGTGGATCGGAAGAACAAATATTCTTAAAATGTCTATACTACTCAAAGGAATGTATACATTTAATGCATTCTCTATCAAAATACCAACAGCATTTTTCACAGAGCTATAACAAACAATCCTAAAATCTGTATGGAACCACAAAAGGTCCCAAATAGCCAAAACAACCTTGAAAAAGAAAAACAAAACTGGAGGCATCACAATTCCAGACTTCAAGCTCTATTACAAAGCTGTAGTCATCAAAAAAGCATAGTACTAGCCCCAAAATAGGTGTAGATCCATAGAAAAGAACAGAAAACCCAGATGTTAACCCTCAACTATATGGTCAATTAAACTTCAACAAAGCAGGAAATAATATCCAATGGGAAAAACATCTCTTCAACAAATGGTGTTGGGAACACTGGACAGCTACTTACATAAGAATAAATCTGGACAACTTTCTTGCACCGTATACACAAATAGATTCAAAATGGATTAAATACCTAAATGTGAGACTTGAAACCATAAGAATCCTAGAGAACACAAGCAGTAACCTCTTTTACATGGCCATACTAACTTCTTTCTAAATATTTCTCCTGAGGCAAGGGAAGCAAAAGCAAAAATAACTGTTAAGACCATCACAATAAAAAGCTTCTGCACAGTAAAAGCAATAATCATCAAAACTAAAAGGCAGCCTATGGAATGGGAGAAGATATTTGCAGTTTCTGTAATTTTTATTTTTCAAGGAATTTATTTTATCTGAGTTTCTGAATTTATTAGCATAGTAGGAGTTCATAAGTTTTATTAGTTTTTTTCCAAAGATGCAACTTCTACCTTTATATATCTATTATTTGTCATTTACCTCATTAGCTTCTTTCAATTTTTTATTATTTCATTTAAAATTCCCTTTGGTTTTAAACTTAATCTTCTTAAATTTATTTTAAGTTAACTGAGACATTTTTATGGTCCAAATTATGCTGAATCTTATGAATATTCCATGTGAACATGAAAAAATGTGTTCTACCTTTGGTGACTGTATTGTTTTATAAAAGTCAACTCATTCAAAGTGATTGATGGTAATTGTGTAAATATTCTATATTTCTACTGAATTTTTGTCTACTTCTTCCTACATGTATTTGTCCACTAATTTGTTTTCTATATTCTAATTTTTATTGTTTACTTAATTTTGCTCACTTACCAAATATCCTGTTTTTTGCTGCTGTTACTAATGTCAGAAATTTAATAACATCAAAGAACAAAGATTTATTATCTCACTTTCTGTGAGTTAAGTGTCTAGGTATGTGTTACCTGGGTCCTGTGCTCAGGTTCTCACCTAGCTGAAATTCAGGTATTGGCTGGGGTTACAGTTTCACCTGAGATTTAGGGTCCTCTTACAAGATCACACCAGTATTTTTCACAGAATTTCCTTGAGGTTATAGGATCTATGTCCTTCATGACTATTAGTTGGGGTTCACTCTCAGTTCTTGGAGGCTGCCCTCAAAACCTAGCCATGTGGTGCTCTCACAATATAGCAGTTTATTTTTGCAAAACCAGCAGGAGGAGCTCTCATTAGTCTCCATTGGCAAGGTCTTATTTAACATAGCATAATTTTGTGGGTGATTATCACATTCACTAACTTTGTCATATGGTGTAACTTAAGGCAATGACTCTTTCATGGTAGTCACCAGTCTCACCTATACCCAGGGGAAGAAGATTAATTATTCAGAAATGTACAGAAAGGGTCCAGTGTTTTGGGAACCACTGTAGAATTTGTCTATCTCAAGGAGAAATCAAAATGAATCAATACCGGTTTTTTTTTTGTATATATTAAAAGTCTCCAAGTGCATAAAACTACTGTAATAAATTTATAATTAACTGGTGACTCCTTGCAGTAACAGGCTTGGGCATGGAAACATGGCAGTAGGACCTGAGCCATGTTTGAAGATCCATGCTTTATGAAGATGAGAGAGATTTTAGTTACCTTAGGAATATCTTAAGAGTAGAAGCTTGTATAAGAGGACCTAGGCACTGCCTTGTGGCAAAAGGATTTCAAAAAAGAATTCACTGCCAGGATGCCTGGGTGGCTCAAGTCCATTCATTAAGCATCGGATTCTTGATTTTGCTTAGGTCATGATCTCAGGGTTATGAGACTGAGCCCTGGATTGGGCACTGTGCTGAGCGTGGAGCCTACTTGAGATTCTTTCTCTCTTCCCCTCTCCCTTCCCTCCCCAACCCCTCTCCATGTGCTCTCATGCCCTCTTTCTCTCTCTCAAAAAAAAAAAAAAAAAAAAAAGAATAAATCAATTCACAGCCCAAAACATACAATGAAGGAACTTAAGGGAACAAAAAGTTACAGGACGCTTGGGTGGCTCAGTGGTTGAGCACCTGCCTTCGGTCCAGGGCATAATCCCAGGATCTGGGATGGAGTCCCACATCAGGCTCCCTGCATGGAGCTGCCTATGTCTCTGCCTCTCTCTCTCTCTCTCTCATGAATAAATAAATAAAGTCTTTTTAAAAAAATCTTTTAAAAAAAGTTGAAAAGATACTTTTTGAGTAAAATATGTTACAATTGTGACCTGAACACACCTAGTAACCATAAAATTTTAGTAAAGGCCATAAAATTTATCAAAATAAATTAATATGTTCAGAATTCTTGTTGAAACCAGGGAGAGGATTCAATTCCATGTCATAGCTGATGTGAGGGCAAACTGGAATCAGTCTGGGTAGATGAGAAGACTGACATCTCTCTGACATTGGAATTTGCTATTTCATAAATATATAATCAGTCCTTAATACATTTTGTGATGAGAAAGTGGGGAGAAAACATCTTTCCCTCCTTTTCTTCCCCTTAATCCCTTTCGGGTTGCGGGTTAGCTTAATGACTCTTACACAGTATGTTAGAAACATTTGGCTATTTCTTAAACTTCTTAGAAGCTTAATTGTAGGAATAATTAGCTGTGAACACAGAGTTTCATAAAATGTTGATTTCACTTAAAAAACTACTTCTGAATATTTACACAGTTCAGAAAAATACAAATATATATATAGCAAATATATAGCAAAATAACACTGATCCATATTTTCCCTTCCTGTGGAAATCTTAGCCTATTTGCTTTCTTTACTCTGCTTGTTTTCCTCCTCCTTTTTTTGCTCCTCTCTCTATCTCAACTTACCACTCTACTGATTTTATTAAAATTATACCTGCACAGTGTAACCAATTAAATAATTAAACAATTACACAGTGATTAATTGCAAGATGAAAATGAAAACAATAACAATAAAATACACTATAAACCCAACCCACTGCTATGAACATTAGGTGACTATCATTTCATATTTTACATGTAGTAGAGAGGTAAAGAGAATAATAGGCATAAAGAGGTCACATAATTACAGCTACTTTTAATTTTGGAGTAGTAATTTGAAAATAAAAATTTAATAGCAGATGAGAACCTCAAAATTGAGTAAATAAATGAACTTCAAATAAATATTTTTCCACTGCAAGAAATATTAATAAATGATCCTTTAGGTTGAAAAAAGAGATTATAAAATGCATTAGTAGTTGGATTCTATTCTTTATCTCATGTTTCCCTATCATGAACAGTAAAGACAGATATTCTCACAGGTCTCCTTTCCACCCACAACCATCTGTTTTTGTTTCAAATAACTGAATGACATTTACAAGTGTTGATAATATTCTTGGTTTATATTTGCTTTCACTCAGACATTTGTAGATGTTGCTCTATTATCTTCGGACATCGAATCTTGCCACAGGTATGTCCATAGACAGCCAGCCTGGTTTTTCTCTATTAGTTAGTTAGGTTAGTTTGTTTTCCTTTCTGGGTGCTTAAAGAGTTCTTTTTTTTTTTTTTTTTTTTTTTCCATCTTTGGGATACTAAGCTCTTTCTAAAAGTGAAGTATCTGCATCAACTTTGAAACATGAAAGATTATTAAATTTATAGTTTTTCCTTATTGAAAGAAAAAAGAATTCTTACATAATTCCATCTCCTTTGCCAGCTTCTTTAGCTTTCTATGAAATAATGTCATGATAAATTAAATTCTTTTGACTTTTTCACTTGTATTCACTTTGCTTACCTTAATTATTCCTTTTATATCATGATTTAGTTCTTCTTCTATTTGGATCCTTCCTATTTTTAAAAAGATTTTATTTATTTATTCATGAAAGACACAGAAAGAGAGAGGCAAAGACTTAGGCAGAGGGAGAGGCAGGCTCCACACAGATAGCCTGATGTGGGACTCGATCCCACGACTCTGGGATCGTGCCCTGAGCTGAAGGCAGATGCTCCACTGCTGAACTACCCAGGCATCCTGCTCCTTCCTATTTTTAAATTTATTGTCTAACATTGTAATGATGACACCCCTTTGCCCTGCAGTGTTTGTTTGTGATTTTCATCTCCTACTGTCATTTATTTATTGTTATATGCTGTTTTGTTAAATTCATATTCTTACTAATTTGTCCTCTTTTGTGAAGCAATTATGAGGAATTTCATTCTATTTGAGATTTTAATCTTTTCTGAATCTGATTATTTATTTTCCTATTACATCCTTCTTCCCCTCCTTTTTAAATTTCTCCATTGCTCCTTCCTTTCTGCCTTCTTTTTTTCTTCATGCTTTCTGTCCTTTGAATTATATCTGCATTATTACTGCCTTTCTTTCATCTTGATTCTGCTGACGATATCCTGCCCATTAACTCTTTTGCTCTTAGAGTGAATGGATCTTGACTTCTCTCCTCTAGTGTCTAATTTGTCTTCCCCTCCAAGCTAGAGATGAGAGTTGGTGATTGTATATCTTAACCACATTCCTGCAGATCAAGAAGGAATGGTAGGGTAAAGGGTGTGAAGGTGAGGGGAGTCAGGAGAGCTCAAAAGAAGTTTTGGAAGCAGAAGTCCTGAAGCAGATTTCAGCCTCTCTAATTGGATTTTTTTTTTCATGGAAAACATAGGCTTTGGAATCTTTTCACCTCTGATATGTAGCCCTGGAGTCTTTAGTTAATTAAGTTATTCCCTTTGTTATCTTCCTTGGGTTTACCTGTAGATTCCATTACTTTTCCACACAAAAAGAACAGATAAAATGGATGTCTACTCAGTTGCTTCATTCCAAATTTTGGAAAGCATTTATAGTGAGTAGTCATGATATTTTATTAACTAATTAGTAAAGGGGCTAACGCATGAGAATAGTGTTAGGAATCAAGGGGTTTATCACCAATATTATCTTCTAAAGACTCTTCTGTGGTTTTTTTTTTTAATTTCCTTGTATACAAGTTGTTCAAGCAAATTCTGTTAGGTTATCCTCTTTTACTTGTTTGTATTTTTTGGTTTGGTTTTGTTATTATTTCTTTTTTTCGAGAGAGTGGTAGCTCATATTTTTGTGCTTAAAGAATGGAAATTATGTTATATTTGCAGTCCTCTACCTTTACCCAGAACCCAGAACTTCTTAACAACTCTGAAAAATATAGATTGATTTCTTATTTTTTTTATTTAAAAAAGTAGTACAGCTGTTTTCATTTTCTTCCATTGATTTCTGATAATCACTTTTCAGAAATGTGAAAGAAACTGTACAGTTTCAGGTGAAAACTGAAATTAAATCATTACTTCAACATACAGATATATAACTTCACTCTCAGTTCCCCAAAAGGCTAATTTTATTTAATGCTTTAATGTATGAGGCAGTTTAAAGTCTGTTTTCATGTTACCTGGTGCCTTGATTTGGTTTCCTCTGGAACCAGAACTTGAAACAAGGATTTGAGCATAGATATTCATTTGGGAGGAAATGGAGAAATATTATAGGACATTCATCATTTGAATTATGGCCCTAGAGAAAGTTAAGAATATAGAAAATCATCAAAGAAATTGCACAAGAAAATCTTCCAGAGAGGAAGAGAATTATGTCTTTAAAATGAAAGGATTCATTGATGAATGTGGAAAGAGCTACACTAAGTCACATGTAATAACACTGATTAAAAAAATCCTAAAACTATTAAGTTAAAAATACCAAAGGACAAGATGGAATATGTACAAAGTAAAGTAGACAGGTATCAGAACATGAAATGATAAAAGTTAATGAAGCAATGTCTTTAAAGTCCTGAGGAAAAAAAATTATATCAAATCTAGAATTCTATACCCACCCAAAATATCAGTAGGTTGGGATATTTAAAATATTCAAAACTCTTATCATTTACCATTTGTGTATCATAGGATTTTCTTGAAATACACTAGAAAAATGAAGAAGACAGCCAAGGAAACCAAGTTTATGAGATTTAGAACATGTCGATGTGATGTAGGAGAGCTGAGAAATTCTAGGGTAATAATCTTTTACCAAGTGACTCTGATCTTAAATTGGAGCAGATTATAGCACTTTGGAATTTATGTATTTGCAGAAAAAGACCTTATACAATATATGATATTTTTGTCAATATATATGATAGATTGGAGCTATGGTGAAGCTTGTAGTTATTTTGGTTTTTGGTCAAGAAGAAAAAGGAAAAGCAATGGTCAGGCAAAATCAAATTTTGTATAGGAAAATCATTATCCAAGGAAATAGGAAGCAAACTGATGCATGTAATGGTTTGAAGTAAAGGAGTATAAAAAAAGCAGTTATGTTTACCTAGGAATATTGTCCTTAGAGCTACTTGGGGATCATAATATTGGATCAGTAGTTTAGAAAGGTCTCAATCTGACAAATACTTACATGAACTTAAGACACTCATAATAATGTTGATACAGGTTGTTAGTTTTAAACTTTATTAATAAATCTATACAAAAGCTCAGGTAAAGATTATGAATATACAGGGATCCCTGGGTGGCGCAGCGGTTTAGCGCCTGCCTTTGGCCCAGGGCGCGATCCTGGAGACCCAGGATCAAATCCCACGTCGGGCTCCCGGTGCATGGAGCCTGCTTCTCCCTCTGCCTGTGTCTCTGCCTCTCTCTCTCTCTGTGACTATCATAAGTAAATAAATAAAAATTAAAAAAAAAAAAAGATTATGAATATACAATGTAATGTTAGCTTTAACCTTAAAATATACAAACAGACACTTGAGAAAAGGTAAGAGGTGAAAATTAGTGGGAGAAGATGAAAAATAAGGATTTAACTTGACAGAACTGTCATTTACTGGGGGTTATGGCACAAGAAATAGAGCTGTAAAAATATTGTTAAAGTTACAAAAGAATAAAAATTAAAATAATGACAAAATAAAGGAAATGGGAAGGTGATTGCTTTTCATTATATATTTTTATACACTAATTTTATTATATGCCTATATTACAATAAATATATTAATTAATGTACAATAATGAAGAAGCAATTGCTTGCTTTTTTGTTACTTTATCTTTAATGTGATACTTTATTCAAAAGCAATATTTTTCTGGATATAATTTTTCATGATAGATGAAAGATGGTTCTGAGATGGCTCAGAATTTTTAATCCATTTCATTACCAAAAAAGAATAAAGGAAAGATGATAGATAAAAATCAAGACAGATTTAAGCTTTATAACTGATTCTGAAAAGGATTTAAGAGCAAGAGAAGGGGTACTTTGGTGATATAACTGGTTAAGTGTCCAACTCTTGGTTTTGGCTCAGGTCATGATATCTCTCTCTCTCTCTGTCTCTCTCTCTCTGTCTCTCTCTCTCTCTCTTTTTAAAAGATTTTGTTTATTTATTCATGAGAGACACAGAGAGACTGAGAGGCAGAGACACAAGCAGAGGGAGAAGCAGGCTCCCTGCAAGGAGCCCGATGTGGAACTAAATTCTGGATCCCGGTATCATGCCCTGAGCCGAAGGCAGATGCTCAACTGCTAAGCCACCCAGGTGCCATGATAGGTCATGATCTCAAAGTCATGGGATCAAGCCCTACATCTGGCTCTGTGCTCAGTACAGAGTCTGTTTGGGAATGTCTCCCTCTCTCCCTGCCTTGCCCCCCCGCCACTCTCTAAAATAAATAAATATATCGTTAAAAAAAAGAGCAAGAGAAAATGTTTGAATAAATTTACAACCAATGTGAATTCTGAGGCTCTCAATAAATCTATTAATTATTAGGCAATTTATTGTGAAATAATTAACTAATAGCAAAACAGATATTTCAACAATTACTTTAATAACAGATGCTTTGCACTCTAGTAACAAATATCATTCTTTGTTGCTTTCTTATCTATGGTCTCTTTTCAAAAGAACTGTTTGGACTGTTTTTCTTAATAAAAATAGATTTTTTGAAAAACCTATATCTCAATGTACAAAATCAATTATAGTTGCATTATGACAGAAAATTTTACATATTGGTGTAAAATTTATAAGGTTATTCAGATAGAAACTCAACATTCAGGCACAAATATTTTAGGGATAATGTGAAAAACTGCAGGAATCTAACCCACTGTGTTTTATTTCGGTATGCTGTCATTAGGAACTGTGTGACACACTTTGAGCTCTACAGCTTAACAAAGATATAGGAAAAGTGGAGAGTCAATGAAAGGATTAAAAGATTGACAAGATAATGGTTAGATATAGAAATTGGGATTTAGTTTGGCAAAAATTGTTTTTTTGAAAAATAACTAATCACTTGTGCTGTTTTCACTGGGTGCCCTTGTACAAATCACAATGGGGGACAGGGGTTAGTTTCTCCATCCTTAAAAGTGAAGTGTTATTTTAGAATATTTTTAAGATCTCTTCCGCATCTAAATTGTACAGTTCTAGGAAAGATTAGCACAGAAAAAGTATTGTCTTAAAATAGCTTAAATTGAAGCAAGAGAAAGTTAGGCTACATATTGCAAAGAAAAGATTGTTAATTAATTTATATTCTTCTGCAACAATCTCTTTCTCTATGTGTGCTTTTTTTTTTTTTTTTTAAGATGTTATTTGTTAGAGAGAGTGGGAGAGCACGAACAGGGGGAAGGAGAGGGAGAGGCAGAGACACAGGCAGAGGGGGATGCAGGCTTCCTGCAAAGAGTCCAATGTAGGACTCAATTCTGGATCCCAGGATCACACCCTGAACCGAAGGCAGATGCTCAACTGCTAAGCCACCACTTTTCTCTCCCTTTTAAGCTGGTTAATGCTCAGGATCTCAGTTTAAGCATCATTACCCTCAAAGGCATTCCTTAATTCTCCTCGTTATATCAAATCATCTTATGAACTCATTTGCACCAAAATATCTCCCATACAGTATACATGCCAGAGTTGGAATTTGTGTACACACTTGGATGTGTTTTGTCTCTTTCTGTAATGCCATGAGGGCAGAGGCCAGATAGGGCCTGATCACAGTGAATTCCCAGTATTCTGACAAGGCCCTGAACCAAGAAGGCATGAGACACATATGTTGAATGAAGGAATGGATGCTTTCAAACCTTTATCCAAACTCTCACAGATCCTGGTTCCCTTTTCAATATCATTATTTTCTAGATTTCTAATTTTGGGGATTGATAAAGTCTTTATAAGCTCATAATTTCTTCATTTTCACTCTCACATGGTAAGTAATTTTTATTAATATCTAGGAAATAATTTATTAAGATGATGAGAAAGTTGAAGGACAATGTCGTGTCATTTATATATTTATATATGTAAATATAAATATATACATATATACATAAATACATACATATATATAACACATAAAATACCAAATGTTAACAAGACATGAGTTCCAGTTCAAAATCTGATTTTGTCCCTTGTTCTCTGATTTGTCTGTAAGATATGATTAATAATATTTACCTTACCTGCTATACTTGATAGTTTTATGTAGAGAAAATGAAATATTTCTCAATTTTGTTGTCTTCCTATTATCTATTAAACTGTGTACATTTGTTTAAATATAGCCAGGAGAAAATAATCACCATTATGAACAGTTATATATTATTGAAGCTCTTTCAGTTGTAAGTAATGCAAACAAAATTCAAGTATGCTTAAGAAGAAAGGGACTATTTAACACAAACAGAAAAGTTCAAAAGAGATTCAGATACAACCGAATTCAAAGGCTTAGAGGTCATGAACTCTAAGGCTTTAGCTTTATTTTGCTTTATTTGTGTTAGTTTTAGTTTCAGGAAGGACCACCACATATGGTGGCCAAGATGGCCATATGTAAGAACATTTCCTACCGTCTTAGCATTCTCAGCTAGAAAAAATAAAGAAATCTTCCTTAATTTCTGTTTACAATACCCCAACATTTATTGGCCTGTCGTGATGCAGGTACTATTACTGAACCAATCATTTTGGGATTTGATTATTTAGGCCTGAGACAACTACCTTACTTTTTTAAAGTAAAGGATAGGGCAAGTCATATGCATGTGCATATTTCACTTGGGGAGAGAGGGTCTGGAGGTTCCTGGAGGAGAAATAGTATGTTCTTTGGGAGGAAGGAATATTAGAAAGGCAACATAAAGCATGAATCCTGCAATGTCTGTCTGGATTACTTATAATCTGTTATCCAATTTCTGCTTCTTCTGTTTGTTTTTAAGAGAGAGAGAGATGAGAGTGGGTGGAGAGGGGCAGAGGGAGAGAGAGAATGGTAAGCAGGCTCCACGTCCAGTGGAGCTCCAGTGGAGCTTGATCTCACCACCCTGAGATCATGAACTGAGCCAAAATCAAGAGTTGGATGCTTAACTGACTGAGCCACGCAGGCATCAAAGTATTTTTCAATAATTCTACAATAATATACTGTGTGGTTAATAACAAAATATAAATGAGATACAATATGCAATAGTGTACCTAGTTCCATAATGAAAGGAATTGTTATGAATGACTGGAATTTTTTTCAACCAGTAGAAATAGGATAAGCAAAAATCTCAACCAAAATATCTTTAATCCTCAACATTTTACAGTGATTGAGAGTGTTTATGTGATTTTTTTTAATGGCTTGACCTAAGGAAAGAATTTGAGATTTTTTTTCAGGATGAATCTGTCATTGCCTGTAAAAGAAGATTTGGTCTGTTTGCTGTGAATGCCAGTCAATAGCTATTGCTCCTTATGATAACTCAGCATCTTTTTCTCTACACTCTTTATGGCCCAAGAGAGCATTTTCTCATTTTTTTTCACTTTCTAATAGTGTTCTATTTATTTTATCTTCGGCATTGAGACCAGTGGTAGATTGAAACCATACAAGATCTTAGAGTTGATGGAGTTTAGATAGAAAGCAAGTCTCCACACTATCATTTGCCTTTCAGAGGATTTCCATGAATGTGTTTTATTTAGCCAATCATACTGAGAAAAACAATCTAAATAATTATCTCCAAGTGAAAATTACTGTGATGTTTGTTCTTTCCTCACCCCCTCATCTTTCATTTTTTTCCAAAGGATTCATCTTTACAAGGGTTCTGTATATGTTAAACTCTTTTAGGTCAGGTTACCCAGGAAACAGACTGGAAGCAGATTTGCATGCACTAAGTTTGTTGGAGAGGGCCCTTTGAAATCACGTCTACAAGGAGTAATGAAATAAGATCATGCAGACTGAAAAAATTTGAACTGTAGTGTGATTAAAACAAAGACTATCAGGGATCCCTGGGTGGCGCAGCGATTTGGCGCCTGCCTTTGGCCCAGGGCGCGATCCTGGAGACCCGGGATCGAATCCCACATCAGGCTCCCGGTGCATGGAGCCTGCTTCTTCCTCTGCCTGTGTCTCTGCCTCATTCTCTCTCTCTCTCTCTCTCTCTCTCTCTGTGACTATCATAATAAATAAAAAAAAAATTTAAAAAAAACAAAAAACAAAGACTATCAGCTGATTTTGTGGAGAGCTGAGGGACTGCAATGACGTTTCAGGGTTGTTCCAAATTGAGACAAAGCAGATGGGCTTTTATACCCAAATATAGAGCTCATTGAATGAGGTTGGACCCTGGGAAAGAGTCACAAAGTGGATGAGGAAGCTCTCCTTTAATGAGGGCATTTCTTGAGTAGGTCTCACTTGTGAGCCTTTAGTAGGCAACAAGTCCTGGCATGTGGAGAAATGAGTACTTTTGTTCTAAAAGGAAGCATCCAAGTGACACAACACATTTGATCAATCTCAATAATCAGGGGCAAATATCTAATTTAAGACCTTGATATTTGTATCTAACTATCAAAATCAATCAGTTACATTTTTAAAAACATTTTTTATAATTATCTCAATCTTTTCATTCATTCCTAAAGATTCAGTAGTCCTTCCAGTATCATTTTCCTTCATCCTGAAGAACTTTATTTTTTTTCCTGTAATTTAGATTGGCTGATGATAAATTGTTTTCATTGTTCCTTGATTTGAGATTGATTCCTTGATTCTTTTATTTATCTTTATTCTTGAAGGATATTTGTGTTGGATATATATAGTCTGTTTTTCATGTCAGTACCTTACCAATGTCTATATACTGACTACTCTAGGTAAATTTTGATCAGAAATCCATAGTTTTCAAATTATTACCCCTCTTCATGTAATGTCTTTAGTTTTTGAGATATCTTTGGATTTTGCTATTTGGTTATTATGTGTCTACACATGATTTTCTTAGAATTTATCCTATTTAGAATTTAGTGATCTTCTAGATTCTATAAATTTATGTTTTCCATCAAATTTAGTATATTTGCAAATGTTTCTTTTTAAATCCATTTGTGCCCTCATCTTTTTATCTTCTCCTTCAGGAAATCCAAGAAATCCACT
Source organism: Canis aureus (assembly GCF_053574225.1). Lineage (NCBI taxonomy): Eukaryota > Metazoa > Chordata > Mammalia > Carnivora > Canidae > Canis > Canis aureus. The sequence goes on along the minus strand of NC_135629.1, from coordinate 18,632,684 downwards.
TACTTTAGGTATTTTATTGTGGTTTCATTTGTACCTAATTCTTGTTTAATTTTTTTTCTTGTTTAATTTTTAAATCATCTTTTATTTCCTGTTTTCTTGGGTTTGAACAATTTTTATTCATCTATCTTTGAGTTTGCAGACACCATTCTCTGTTATGTATATTCTGTTATCAAGCCCATCTAGTAAATCTTTTATTTAGGATAGTGTACTTTTAAGTTTTAAAACTTCATTTTTTAAAAATATTTTTATTTCTGTGCTGATATTTCCTATCTCTGTATTTATTCTATGTGTATTTGTTATGAAAGTTCTAACACATAGTAGTAGTTAGTATTAAGTCTTTGTCATGATAGTTCCAAATTCTGGGTCATCTGAGGCTTTGCATCTGTTGTCTTTTTTAAAAATGGGTACATTTTTGGGTGCCAGTTGGTTAAGGATCCAGGTCTTGATTTCAGCTCATGTCATCAAGCCCTGCATCAGGTTCCACACCAGGCATGGAACCTGCTTCTGATTCTCTCTCTCCCTTTCTCTCCTATTCCACTTGCACACACTTTTTTTCTCAAAGAAAGAAAGAGGGTCACATTTCTTAGGTCTTTCCATGTCAATTAATTTTGGGTTTTATGCTAGTCACTGTTCATGTTATTTTGTATAGATTCTGTTTGCTATTATAATCGTCTTGTGGATGTGGGTGGTTTTGTCCCAGGAGAAAATTAGTCCAGTTATGTTCAAGCTATAGGATCTTTATTGTCTTTTATGGGGAGTGGTTTAAATTTCAGTTCAGTTTTTTAAGTCTTTGTTATGTGGGTTTGGGTATACTTTGTGTGTATGCATTTCAAAGGTAAACCCAAATGTCATTTAATCATAAAATCCTCTTTTATTCCCAGTAAGTTACACTTATGAGTTACATGTTCCTTATCATTAAGCAGTGCCCATAATTACCAATTAAAAATTGACATATCCCAATTAAAGATTCCAGATGTAAATGAACTGAATCTAAATAAGGAAAACCTTGCCTCTTCTAAATGTATCAGAAAGACTTATATTTTAATATATATTTTTAAAGCTGGTTCAGTAACTTGTAAAAAAAACTACTTTAGAGAGATGATAAAGAAATTCTTTTTCTAGCAATGACTAACTAGGACACTTAAGAACAGTCTTTTTGCTAAGAACAACTAAATAAGCTAGGAAAATATGTTTTTAAATATCTATTTTAAGACACACAAAAAAACCTACCAATGTAAAAAGACTACCAATGCACAACTGAGAGAACCAAGAACCAAGGAAGAAAATTTCAGGGTCTAGAGCTACTTTTCCCATTAAAAATAATGATAAATGCTAAAGCATTGATAAGAGGATAAGACACTGAGCAAAACATTGACACTTTCATATAGCTGGGAAAAGTGTGGAGCTAAGTGTTCTTATAAATACTTGAGTTTTCAGTTGATACCTAAAGGTGTTATATTCTACATGTAACAGTGAATGTAAACTAGACCAGTTCTCATAATTGATGCCCAGTTTAAAATCACCTCAATTCCTGAGTGTATTATGGTGATGCACCCAGCTGCTCAACAATAACAAAAATAATTCCTCTCTGGAAGAAGAAAGCATTCTCTAATGCTTCAACTGATTGATATAAATTTGCTATTTAATAATATAGAATGTTGATAAGCAATACAAAGTAATCAGGCACAAAAAGTTCAGAATTGGCCAAAACACAAGAGAAAAAGCAGGCAACTGATATTTATCAAGAGAATAACCACATGTTAGAGTTACAGTACATAACTTTTAAATTAATATTATCAGAAATTAAGTGACAAGATGGAAATTTTAGCAGATGATGGGAATATTTGGAATTTGGAAATTCTAGAACTTAAACTAATCGAAGTTAATATTTCACTATTTGAGATCTTATTAATCTGTGGTTGAGTTTAATCATCAATTAGATGTAGCTGAAGAAAGAATAGGTGAGTTGGAAGATAGGTCAAATGAAAATGTCCAAACTGAAACAAGAAGCTCCAGAAATATGGAAAACCTGAGACTATAACAGACAATTAGAATATAGTATAAATGTCTAATGTAATTGAAGTCTTAAAATCGGAAGAGTTAATCAGGCAAAAGCAATAGTTGTGAAGATTGTAACCGAGATTTTTTAAAAAACTAATTAGAGGATTCAAGGCTAAGATTGAGGAAGTTCTGTAAAACTCAGGCAACATAGATACAAAAAGAAATATACTGTGATATGTCATAGTTCAATTATTGAAAACAAAAGTTAAATAGTAAACCTTAAAAGCAATCAGACCTCTACAGATTCAATTCAATCCCAGTCAAAATCTCGGAAGGATTTTTTGAGGAAATTCATGAACTATTCTAAAATTAAAATGGAATTACAAGGAGATTTTTACAATGAACAAAATAGAAAAACATACATTCCTTCTTTTAAGAACCATTATAAAGTTACATTAATTAAGACTGTGGCATTGGTATAAAGAATGAGACAAATATATCAGTAGAACAAAAGAGAGAGTCTAAATTTAGGTATAGACACAGATGGAAGTACCTAGAGAGACAACTTATTTTCAGCGAAGATGCTAAATTAAATCCACTCAGTAGAAATGAAGTCCCCTTAAACAAAAAGTGCTGGGTCAATTCTGTAGGTCACTCCATACACCAAAGTTAAATTACTTCAAGATGTATCAAAAGCCTAAATATAAAATCTTCTGCCATAAATCTTCTAGAGAAAAACATAGGAAATTGTCTTTGTCACCTTAGTAGGCAAAGATTTTTTTTTAACCCAACAAAAAACCACCAGTCATTATAAAAATTGATAATTTGCACTTCATCAATATTAAAAACTTCTTTCAAAAGAAATCATCAAGAAATCCATAAATTAAACAAAATATTTACAAAATGCATAAATCTGAAAAATGGCTTTTATCTAGAATATATCAAGAACTTCACAAGTCAATCTTATAAATAACCCAATAAAAAGGGTAAAACTTTTGAAAAGATACTTTGCAAAAGGAGATACAAGAATAGCCAATAATGCTGTTGTTTAAAATCTAAGCCTCACCACCACTGTATTGCCAAGACATTTCTTTCTAACAAGCTGCCTCTGGACAAACTGGACATGAAGGGGAAGTAGGTCATCATAAGAGTAGACTTCAGTGTTTCTATGAGAACAACCAGATAACAAACAACCAGAGAATCAAGGCTGCCATCCAAAGCAACACATTCTGCTTGAACGATAGAGCCAAGTCAATTGTTCTTATGAGCCATCTAGGCTGGCCTGATAGTGCCCCTATACCTGATGGGTTCTCTTTGGAGCAGTTGCCGTAGAATTCAAATCTCTGCTGAGCAAGAATATTTTGTATGGGTCTGGAAGTGAAGAAAGTTTGTGCTGACCCAGCTGCTGGGTCTGTCATCTGGCTGGAGAACCTTTGCTTTCATGTGGTGGAAGAAGGGAAGGAAAGAGATAATTATGAGAATAAGGTTAAGACTGAGCCAAAATAGAAGCCTTCCAAGCTTCACTTTCCAAGGAAGAGGATGTCTGTGGAAATGATGCTTTCGGCACTGCTCACCAAACCCACAGCTCCATGGTGGGAATCAGTTGGCCACAGAAAGCTGTAGGTTTCTTGATAAAGGAACTGAACTCCTTTGTCAATACCAGAGAGCTCAGAACAGCCTTTCCTGGCCATCCAGGTGGACCTAAGTTTTCAGACAAGATTCAGCTAATAGATAATGTGCTGGACAAAGTCAATGAGGTGATTATTGGTGGTGGAGTGGCTTTTGCTTTCTTTAAGGTGCTCAACAACCTGGTAATTGGTGAAGACAGAGCCAAAATTGTCAAAGAAGAATGATATGAGGATTACCTTACCTATTGACTTAGTCACTGCTGACAAGTTTGATGAGAATGCCAAGACTGGACAAGCCACTGTCCAGATGGCTGGATGGACTTGTACTATAGTCCCAAGAATAGCAAGAAATACTGGATGGACTTGTACTATAGTCCCAAGAATAGCAAGAAATACTGAAGCAGTTGCTTAAATAAGCAGATTATGTGGAATGGACTTGTGGACATGTTTGGGAAGCTGTTGACCAAGGAAACAAAACCCTCATTGATAAGGTGGTGAAAGCCACTTGAAGGGGCTGCATCACCATCATAAGTCGCAAAGACACTGCCACTTGCTGTGCCAAATGGAACACAGAGGATAATATCAGCCATGTGAGCCCTGGGAGCGATGCCAGTTTAGAGCTCTTGGAAAGTAAAGTACTTCCTGGGGTGGATGCTTTCCTCAGTGTTTAGTATTCTGTGTTTGGTTCCTACAGCCCTAAGTTAACCTAATACTTTCTGCATCTCCATATAGCATTAGCTAAAATCTTCCCCCATGTCAGGATTCAGCTAGTGTCCAAGAGATGCAGTGCCAAGAGCCCTCTAACAGTTGCATAGTGTCTCAGCTCTTCTTACACACCCTGGATTTGTCTACATACTTCAAGATGTCATTTGAATTTTTTAGTAACTAAACTGGTGTGCATTCTAAAGTGCATATATTTATATTTTGCCTGTTAAAAGAAAGTGAGCTCTGTTAGTTTCTCTTTTTGAAGTACTGTATTCTTATTAGTTTTGTCATTGTTTCATTACTCAACATGGAAATAAGATGAAATTCCAAGTGTGTGTGTGGGGGAGACAAAGTTGGCAATCTATTAAATAAATATTAAAAGTTTTTTAAAAAGAATGACCAGTAAGCACAAATATGTACAAAAAGTCTCTATGCTAGTCACCAGAGAAATATTAATGAAAACCGCAGTGATATATCAACTGTAATTCAATAAAAAATAAATTAAAAGCATGAATATGTACAATTTTACATCCACTGTAAGGGAAAACTGTTAAGAGTGACAATAATAATTGTTGGCAAAGTTGTGGAGCAACTGTAACTGTCATATATGCTAGTGGGAATGTAAAATTGTACAAGTACGTTGAATCAATGTTTTGCAATTTCTTATAAAGTTGAACATAACTGTTTTACCCCACAGCCCAGGAATTCTATTTTAAGTATTTATGCAAGATAAATAAAAACATAGGTCCACAAAAAGATCTATAAAAATGTTTATCACAGCTTCATCAAAATAGCCCCTGATTTGAAACAACTCAAATGCTCATCAATAGGAGAGAATGGAATAAACAACTTGTGGTATACTCATGCAGTGGAATACTTCTTGACAATAAAAAGTAAATCAACAGTACTGATACATGCCATGTCATGATGAATCATAAATGCAGTGGTAAACACACAATATGGGGGGTTCCTGGGTAGCCCAGTTACTTAACTGCCTGAATCTTGATTTCAGCTCAGGTCATAATCTAAGGTCCTAACATCTAGGCCCACACTAAGCCCTGGGTGGAACCCTATGTCGGGCTCTGCACTCAGCGGGAAGACTGCTTGAGGTTCTTTCTCTCTCTCCCTTTCCCTCTGCACCTCCCCCTGCTTGGGTGCTAAATAAATAAATAAATAAATAAATAAATAAATAAATAGCTTTAAAAACACTACACAATTTCACAATTTTGAACAAAAGAAGCCATACATAAATAATTATATCCTATAGGATTTCATTTACTTGAAGTCCGAGAAGAGAACTATAGTGATAGGAATTAGGACAATAATAGTTTAGAAGGAAGTGCCAAATTGAATAGAAAAGGCAAGAGGATGATTTTGTGGTGATGGAAATGTTCTATAGGGTATTTATAGGGTATGTCGTTTTGGATAGTAGTTACAAGGGTGAGAACCATCAAACTGAACACTTAACTATCAGTGTATTTTATTGTGTATATATTTCAATAAAAAAGAACTTAATGAGAAGTCATTACATATAAAAATGGCTAAAATTAAAACAAACAAACATGGTAATACTAAATACTGATAGGTTATGGACCCATGGAAACATCCAAGCAGTGCATATAATAGGGTAAACTAGCACAACCAGTTTGGAAACCTAAAGGTAAATAACCACAAAACTTCTACCTAGAAAGTCCACTCTTGGGTGGACTTAGAAAAAAAAAAAAAAAAGAGTAGGAAATGCTACTCTAGGTAATTTAATTTAATTTAATTTAATTTAATTATTCATAAGAGACAGAGAGAGAGAGGCAGAGACATAGGCAGAGGGAGAAGCAGACTCCCCTCTGGGAGCCCGATGGGGGATTTGATTCCAGGACTAGAGGATCACCCCTGCCTTTGGCTCAGGCATGATCACTGAGCCAATCAGGCGTCCCTGCTCTAGGCTATTTGTAATAGTATTATTTTAATAGCTAAACTTGTGTGGTATATACATACACAACAATGAAAACTACCACTATATGTAACAATAAGGGGGAAAAAAATCTCATAACCATAATATTTTATAGAAGAAACCCAAAAGGGCTCCATAATGGGCCTAGATCCTACTTAAAATAAAAAACAACAACAACTAAAGAATACATACCATGCAAGTCCATTTATATTGGTGTCAAAAACAATCGTAAATTTCTCTGTGCATTTTTCTGTTTGCATGTTTTATTGCAATTTCAGAAAGTGCATTATAAAAGAGAAGGGAGAGGCTAGGCTGTGGGGTGGATTTGGATATTTGAGGTAGAGGAGGCATCAACAAGAAGCAATGATTTTATATTTAGTCTCCATTTCTGTTATCAGAAAAACATAGTATCTCTTTTATATCTTTGTTCAATTTTTTTCTTCATTGATTTTACTGTATTCATCCCAGGATAAAGTCACAAATCTTAAGCCCATTGAAATATTTTTTGTTCTTTTCTTCCATATGCACTCTGAAATACACTTTTTAATAGTTTTCCAGTGTCATATTACCATGTTATCTTGCTGAATATTTAATGCATAGACACATTTTTCTGTATTTGCTTTCACAACTTTTTAGATTGACTCCTAAATGCAGCTTTCTGATGAGGCTAAAACTTTTTGCAAGTCTGTTAGACCCTTTCAGCTTTTATAAAAGTATGCTGATCTTTAATGATTGCGCTGTTAAGTGGCATGATTAATATATATTTATTTTTTTGAAATTTGGACATAAACAGACTAGAAAAAGTAATAATTTAAGTATATTATTAATCTGTTTTTATTTATGCATATTTTTTATTCATAAAAAACACGAGAGCCTCAAATTGTTGTTCAAATCCAATTTTATTCTATTGTGCCATCCAGTAATTCCAGTGTGAAAAATTTCTTTGTAGTAAATAAATTACCTGATTAAAAGGATGGAATAATTAGAGATGATTCTATGCATTTTTCTTCTGTAACTCCAGGATTTCAACAATGCCAACAATAAAGCATTCTGAAAAATCAAGTCTTTTCCTTTTATAGATACTTTCATGTATACATTCTGTTTGGGGAAAATAATTTCATTCTTAAACATATGCATTTACAGACAAATGCAAATGTAATTGGCAAACGTAATACTTATTTGTAGAAAATATAGCAGCTATAATTTACTTAGTACCTTCATACTAAGGTGCTACATAGACAGTTTTCATGTACTATTTTTTATTGAGTGTAATTTTCCACTACAAATCTCTATTGTAAATGATCTCTATATTCTATTCCCTTTGCAAATGAGGAAAATGAGTTGAACAAAACACACATGACTATTGTGATTCTCTACTGTTGCTGTTCATGGCTTTTCATAATTGACAATGACTTGTTCAAGGGTTAAGCCACTTCAGGACCCACCTGTTCAACCTTAGAGTGGCTCAGTATGGTTGTTGGAAACTTCTGATCTGATAAGTGGTAGAGGTATTTGTTAACGAGTCAAAAATGGGAAATAAATATTAACAGATCAGGTACTCTGACTCATGACAGAGGTAATATCATTGGAGATAAAGTTTTGCTGGGTATTTTTGCTTCAGCCCTACATAAAACTATAGATCTCTCATTTTGCTAAATCATTTCTAACAGCAGCCATAGTGGTCAAGCACATGAAAGCATGTCTTCTGTGTCTGCTCACTTCACTTTTGAAAATGCCCCTTCCATCAGAGCCCATCACCCTCTCCTTCCAGTGTGCCTATTTGTTCTGTGTTTCACCCAGGCCTATGGATTGTGCTTACTCATCCAGAATCTTCCTCCTCCCTTCTCACATATTAACATATTTCTCTCAAGTAACATATATCTTCAAAATTCCAATATCTGATAAGCATATCATAATAACTTTATTATTTTTTGTCATTTCAAAAATACTGTGGTTTGTGATTATCCTACAAGTGGCATCTTTAAGTGGCTTAAACAAAAAGTGAATTTATTAGCTAACTGAAGTTACAGCAGCTCTTCCTTAGGGAGTGTTTCACTCTTGGGCTCAAAGGATGCCATTTGGGATTCATCTTTCAAGTCTCCTAACTCTGCTGTCTGTGCTGACCTCATTGTCAGACAGAGTTTGCCTTTCTGGAGCAAGTATGCTTATACCTCCAGGCTTATCTATAAGGAGCTAGGCATTCTCAGTTAAAAAGAATGCATCTTTTCTAAGAGTTGTAGAGAAAAGACCTGGGGTTCCTGACTCCAGTTGGTTTGTCACATGCCGCCTACTGAAACAGATCTCATGGTGACGTGGTCTTTTCCTTGGATGGATGTTTGATAGGGAAAAAGCATGCATTGAGCACACTCTGTATTTTCAATAAGCCTTAAGGCAGTTGAACCAAAATGTATGTTACCATAGACTTAGTAGAAGCATTTCTATTTTCATTTTAGTAGTTTCAGTACATAGAATTGGCATTTCAGAAAGGGAACTTACAGATATGAGAGCTGATGCAAACACTCTTTGGGAGTATATGGACTTTGGGGTGGGGAGGGGAGTCAACTTCTCCCTGTAAATGGAATGGAATGTAGCAATGAATGAGTTGTTCTAGGGAAGATCTTAACTCAGAGTTCTGGTTCTCTCACCCACATTATAATCCTGTTTTCCTTGTCAACAGCTTTCCTGTGCTGATTTTAAAATATTCTAAGGGTTGTTGTTTGTTTTGCTTTTCTGGTAGCCATATGGTCTCTTTACAACCAAAAATGTGTTCTTCCTTTGAGGGGGATATATTCTGTTCTGGCTTGGGGTGAATACTTATATATGTTCACATTCACATCTTTACTCTTGAAATTGTTGAAAATCAGAAAAATCTAAGGCTCGTGAGGCCAGCAGTGAAACATTATGGTGCACAATGAAACATGTCTAGTTTATTTAAATAGCACAAGCAAAATGTATCCAGCAACTGGCAGACCATTAGAGGTATTTCTCAGTGGCATACCCTAATGCCTAATATGTCATCGGCATGTAACTGCTGGAAATTTGATCAGGGATTCCCTGTGCCATCTAGAGTTGAAGATAAAGGATCAAGATGAAAATTTCCCATCCAAAATACCCTCTTTCCATCCAATCAGATAAAATTGGAGTAATCAGTCTGTGCGTAGAAAATGAAGGCATTAGCCCTAGAGTTTAATTCAGAATCAGGGAAAATACAATATGCTCTAATGTTAAGCAAATACCTTCTTCACTGCAAGTGGGTCATCCAGAGCCCAAGCTGCTTAAGAAAAACAGATAAAATATGGCAATTCCAAGTACAGACCAATAAAGGCCAAGTGTCTAGTTAATCCTTCAAAGGACATGTGGGTAAGCAAAGTCCCTCAGTAGCCACATGGTGCTGTGAATGCCTGTTAAGGGTTGAACGTGTCTAATTCATATATGACTGCAGGGTCATCATGATTTAGTGGGAAGGAAACAAGACATGATTTGTAGAAACCAATGAAAAGGAAACCATTAACAGAAGGTTTTAAGGTTTAAAAGGTTTTAAGGAACCTTTTTAAAAAGAAAGTTCATGTCATAGCTCCCAAATGACAGCTGTCCCAAAGAGCACAAATGAAAAGACATCAGCTCATTAACTCCTTTTTTAAAGGCCGAATAGAAACAGAATTTAAAGGAGTAAAAGCAGGAGAGGACTTTCCAGGCATCCACGTGAACTCTCAATTATTCTGGAGCAGCTAGCCTGGTAAGCAGTTCATTACCTCATTTTCAAAGGTTGGTTTGAGGTGTGATATGATGTTCTTTTTACAGCTTTAGAAATTCAGTCTGTATTTATAAAATATTATCTTCCTTCCTTCAGATTTACAAAAGAGGAGGGAGAAAATAGGGTTTTTGCAATTTCCCTTTAAAATTCAAGTCCTCCATGCAATGCGCATGCAATTCTAGAACAAGGCTTGACAACCTTTCTCTGTGAAGGATGGTGTAGTAAATATTTTCAATCCCTGAGTGTAGAAGTTTCCTGTAGCAGCTGTTTAACTCTACCACTTAGTACAAAAGTAGTCATAGGCAATAGGTAAATCAGTGTGCATGACTGTGTTCCAATAAAGCTTTATTTTCAAAAACAGGCAGCAGGCTGAGTTTGACCCAGAGGCTACCATTTGTCAATCCTTAATATAGAAAATTGTTTAGCTCAGAGTCATGCCATTGTAGTAACTCAATGACTAGCTGCAAAAGTCAATGGTTATATATATATGAATAGTCAACTTTTGAATGACTGGTTAATGGTATCCCAGTATCCTGAGCTGCATGACTTAAAATAATTCTATTATCAATAGTAACTGATATAATTTGTATTTCTGATGTAACTAGTAAGAGTTGTGGATAGTTCTCAGAGGTTTACATGTTCTGATTGTTAATAACTATTTTGTGAACATTGAATTCTAATTATGCATTTGTGTGTACACACATACACATACATACATAGGCATATATTTTCTAAAAACTATTTTTTGATCATCACAGTACTTTGGAAGTAAGGTAACTGAGTTATTTAAAACTGTGTTTCTGATTATGTCATAGATCCATTCTGGACATTATTAATAAATCATATTCTATTGTACTCTTGTTTTTGCAAAACCTTTGTTTTTTGAAGCTACATTGTAAAGTTATTTTACTTTAATGCTTTCATTTTCTTTGACTCTAAAAATGAGATACCAACTTAATTCTTTAGGAAATATATAATTAAGAGTCATATGATCATAAATTGGGAAATGAGATAAATCCATATTGTGTTTTAGCTCTGCCTCTTACTAGCTTTAGAAATCTGTACAAGTGATACAAGTTCTTTAAGCTTCTATTTCTTCATCTGTATGTAAGATAAAGTCAGTAATATGTGTAAAGTATTTAGCACAATTCTGAGCATATAAGGAATGCTCAATAATTTACAACTACAGGCTACCTCGTTTTATTGTGCTTCGCTTTTTTGCATCTTGCAGATATTCCATTTCTTACATATTGGAAGTTTGTAGCAATCCTGCATCATGTAAGTCTATTGGCACTATTTTTCCAATAGCATTTTGTTCACTCTGTGTCTATGCATTACATTAAAGTAATTCTTTCAATATTTCAAACTGTTTAAAATTTTTGTATTTCTCATGGTGATCTGTGATCAGTGATCTTTGATGTCACTGTTGTAATTCTTTTGGGGCACCATAAACTGCATCTCTATAATATGGCAGACTTAATTAATTAACGTTCTATGTGATTTGATTGCCCCACCAAAGCCCTTACCATCCCTCTCCCCCTCTTCAGGCCTCCCTATTCCCTGGCATACAGCAATATTGAAATTAGGCCAATTAAAAACCCTAAAATAGTCTCTAAGTGTTCAGGGGAAGGGAAGAGTTGCACATCTCTCACTTTAAATCAAAAGCTAGAGACACCTGGATGGCTCAGTGGTTAAGCATCTGCCTTTGGCTCAGGTGCGATCCTGAAGTCCCTCAATCAGATCTCATGTCTGGCTCCCTCCATGGAGCCTGCTTCTCCCTCTGCCTATGTTTCTGCCTCTCTCTCTCTCTCTCTCTCTGTGTGTGTGTGTGTGTGTCTCCTGTGAATAAATAAATAAAATCTTTAAAAAATAATAAGTTAAAAGCTAGAAATGCATAAGTTTCATGAGGAAGGCATGTCAAAGGCTGAGATAGGCCAAAAGCTACATTTCCTGTGCCAAATAGTTCGCCAAATTGTGAATGCAAAGGAAAAGTTCTTGAAAGAAATTAAAAATGCTACTGTAGTGAACACCCAAATGACGAGAAGGCAAACAGACTTTTTGCCAACATGGAGAAAGTTTCAGTGGTTTAGTTAGGTCAAACCAGCTACAACATTCCCTTAAGCACAAGCTTAACCCAGAGCAAGGCCCCAACTTTCTTTAATCCTATGAAGGTTGAAAGAGGTGAGGAAGCTACAGAAGAAAAGCTTGATGCTAAAGACAGGTTGATTCTTGAGGTTGAAGGAAAGAAGCATCTCCATAACATAAAAGTGTAAGGTGAAGTAGCAAGTGCTTATGTAGAAGCTGCAGCAAGTCATCCAGAATATCTAGCTCAGGTAATTAATGATAAGGTGTCTACACTAAACAACAGATTTTCAATTCAGACAAAATAGCCTTCTATCGGAAGAAGATGTCATCTAGGACTTTCATAGGTAGAGAGGAAAAGTCAGTGCCTGACTTCAGAGTTTCAAAAGACAGAGACTGACTCTGGTTAGATGCTAAAGCAGTTGATGACTTTAAGTTGAAGGCAGTACGCATCTACCATTCCAAAAATCCTAGGGCCCTTAAGAACTATGCAAAGTCTACCCTGCCTATGCTCTATAAATAGAACAGCAAGCCTGCCTGGATGACAGTGCATTTATTTACCATATGGTTTACTGACTATTTTAAGCCTCATGTTAAGATCTATTTCTCAGAAAAAAAGATCTCTCAAAATTTTACTGCTCCCTGACAATGCACCTGGTCACCCAAAAGCTCTGATGGAGATAGACAATGGGATTAATGTTGTTTTCATGCCTGCCAATACAGCATCCATTCTGTAGCCCATGAGTCAGGGACTCATTTCAAATTTCAAGTCATATTACTTAAGAAATATACTTTGTAAGGCTATATAGGTGCCATAGCTAGTGATTCTTCTTTTGAATTTGGATAAAGTAAGTTGAAAACTTTCTGGAAAGGATTCACAATTCTAGATACCATTAAGAGCATTCATGATTCATAAGATTTTATATTTAGTCTCTCATGAGAGAGGACTAAATATCAACATTAACAGGAGCTTGGAAGAAGTTAATCACAACTCCCATGGAAGACTTCAAGGGCTTCAAGGCTGCAGTGGAGGAAGGAAATGCAGATGTGGTGAAAATAGCAGGAGAACTAGAATCAGAGTGGAGACTGAAGATGTGACTGAATTGCTACAATCATGAAAAAACTGGAACAGATGAGGAATTGCTTCTTATCAATAAGCAAAGAAAGAAGTTTCTCGAGAGGGAATCTACTCCTAGTAAAGGTGCTATGACGATTGTTGAAATGACAGCAAAGAACATTAGACTACATAGAATATTACATAAACTTAGCTCTCAAAGCAGAGACAGGATTTGAGAGGTTTGACTTCAAATTCAAAAGAAGTTCTGCTATGGGTAAAATGCTACCAAACAGTATTGTGTGCTTTATAGAAATTGTTAAAGGAAGAGTCGGTCAATGTAGCAAATTTTATCATTGCCTTGTTAGAGGACATTGCCATAGACACTCCACTTTTCAGCAACCACTTCCCTGATTAGTCAGTATCATCAACGCGGAAGCAAGACCCTCTGACAGCAAGAAGATTATGACTTGGTGAAATATCAGAGGATGGTTAGCATTCTCTAGCAATATTTCTAAATTAGGGTATATATTTTAGACATGAGTGTGCTATTGCACACTTAAAACAGTAGAGCATAAACATAACTTTCATGTGTACTGGGCAATAAAATATATTTAACTGGCTTTATTATCCTACTCACTTTATTGCATTGGTCTAGAACTGAACCCATAGTATTTCCAAGGTATGCCTCTATAATTATATTTTCTTTAGTAAGATGGGGGAACCACTCACATACCCATTATTACCAGTATTATTAATATATTTCTTGGTAAAATAGATGACTACTGTTTTTTGCTTGCCAGCTATATGGTAATCTTACCTGGATTTTTCTTGTGGTTTCTAAGTGACTAAGAGTGAAACTGCCCTCATCTTTGGTTCAAAGAATAGGCATATGACCCTTTTTTGACCAAAAGATTGCTTTAAATAGGAGCACATGAACGCATTTTGGCCAATGAGATTCAATTTGGGGGCTTTTATTAGAAAGAGAAGTGGGACAGTATGTAAGCCCAGAGCTGCTGGCAGAGATATTTTCCTAAAGCCATACCCACCCATGAACTTTTCATTTTATGTGAATCAATAAATTTGTTGTTGCTTTTACTTTATGCTTTTGAAATGGGTTTCTGTTCACTTGCAACTGAATGAGACCTGGCCAATACAACTAATTATTTAACATTTCCTAGCAGAGTGGATTTTATCAGCTAAACAATGGCTGAAATTTTATATTTCTTTTTGGTAGAATAGTATATATGATTGACCTTTCTTTCTTTTTTTTTTTTTTTGATTGATCTTTTTTTCTTTCTCGCTCTCCTTTCTTTTTCCTTCCTTCCTTCCTTCCTTCCTGCCTTCTTTTTTCCACTTCCTTTCCTTCCTCCCTCCTTCCCCTCTTTCTTCTCTTCCTCACATTTTCCCTCTGGCTCCCTTTCTCTCTCTCTCTTTCATTCTCTCTCTGTTTCTCTGCCTAAATGTCTTTCTTTCTTTCTTTCTTTCTTTCTTTCTTTCTTTCTTTCTTTCTTTCTTTCTTCTTTCTTTCTTTCGTATTCCTTTATTTTTTTTGACCCTACAGATCAAAATTCAAAGTAATTATATAGAAAGACTTAAATTTGTTATAAAGATAAAATATTTTATTCTGTCAGCTGATATAATAGAATTCTTGATAAGGCTTTCTTTGAGAACACAAAACCAGAGTGTTAACTCTGGGGAGGATGCTAAGACCAGCCCCTTCTTCCCACAACAGAACTCTTTGTCCTAAGAGATACAGACCTGCCCAAGTTTGCAAAATTAGTTACAAAAAAAAAGGATTAGAATTCAGGTTTTCAATCCATACAGGAGTTCCCTTTTGATGTGCATTTATATGTTTAGCAGGCCATCTTGTCTGTGCGACATGAATCCAAATGAGTAAGATTTCTCAGATTGAAAACAAGAAATAACCACAGATGTATTTGTTTTGTACACACAGCCTAATTATATTCATAAAAATAATAGCATCTGTTTAAATGCAGGTAATAGTTTAATATAGCTGTCAAAATCTGTTAGCAGAGTTTTCAATGCTTTGATTGGCTCTACAGCTGTCGTATTTTTCCTCTGTATTGCTTAAAGCTTTACATGGATTTTCATCGAATTTGGATTAAAAGTAAAGGGCTGCCCTGATGGCGCAGCGGTTTAGCGCCACCTACAGCCCGGGGTGTGATCCTGGAGCCCCGGAATCGAGTCCCGCATCGGGTTCCCTGCATGGGGCCTGCTTCTCCCTCTGCCTGTGTCTCTGCCTCTCTCTCTCTCTCTCTCTCTCTCTCTCTCTGTCTCTCTGTCTCTATGAATAAATGAATAAAATCTTTAAAAAAAAAAAAGTAAATATGAGATGACTTTGGAACAATGACAGAGTGACCTTGGGAAGTTACTTGATCTCTGCAAACCTAAATTTCCTCATTTGTAAGGTATTTGTGATATTAGTCACTTCAGCTTAGTAATAATTTAAGTAAAGATAAATGGGACAATATTTGCCAGGTATGTAGCCCTGGGCCTGGCACATAGCGTCTAAGTCTGCTCAGGCTGCTATCAACTGTGTCTTAAACAAAAGAAATTTATTTGTCTCAGTTCTGGAGGCTTGGAAGTCCAAGATCCAGGTGCCGGCAAATTTAGTTTCTGGAATGAATGGTATTCCTGGAAAACAGACCCTTCTTTCTCACTGTGTCCTTGCATAGCCTTTCCTCCATGCTTTCACAGATGGAGAGAGGGAGAGATATCTCTTTCTCTTTTCAACACACCAATAATCCCATCGATAGTCTCACTCTGTTAAAGATATTTGTGACACTAGTTAAAATGGAGATATAATGTACAGCATGGTGACTCTGGTTAATAATACTGTATTGCATATTTGAAAGTTGTTGAAAGTAGATCTTAAAAGTCCTCATCACAAGAAAAAAAATGTTGTGACTATGTATAGAGAAGGATGTTAACTTGAGTACTGTGTGGTGGTCATTACACAATATATATAAATACCAAATCATTGTGATGTACACCTGAAACTAATGTCAATTATGTTTCAGTAAAAAACAACAACAACAACAACAAAAAACACTTACCTGATAAAATAATATAAGATAAAATATAATAAAATGGTAAAGCCAACTTAATTCAGAACTATCAGGATAGTAAAGGGAGGGGCACTGCCATGAGGTTTTCTAGTAGGGGAGAGAGATTGGGTTCAACTCTGAATACAACAAGGAATGGAGGAAATGTTTATAGCCCAAAGAGCAGGGTAGAAGTTGCTGGAAGGAAAATTACTAAGAGGAAACATCAGGAGTAAGGGGGATTCTGGCTAAATTCATCTAGCAGGATTCTTGCTGAAGGCAGGCTATGTGACCAGACATCGCCTGAGGGGAATGGGGGATGAGGAACCCAGTTATCTATCAGGGTGACTGGATATTGAGGGTGGATAATTCTGTGACTGGATATTGAGGGTGGATAATTCTGGCTTACCTGACTTATCAGGATTTTTGCTGAAATCAGACAATGCAGAGGTGGACAGGGTAATATAAAAGTTGAGGCCTTCTTGGGTAGAGGCCTCCTTGGGGAGAGGCCTCAGACAAAGGAGCTTGACTAAGGTTTGGTCAAGGAAGACTGTTACCCTTCATGACCTAATCTTACTTCCCAAAGGCCCTGTCTGCAAATAGCATTGCACTGGGGGTCAGGGCTTCAACATGTGAATTTGGGTGGGGAGGGGACACAAAAATTCAGTTCATCCTGATTAGTGTGTGTTTACTATAGGTGAGTATTCATTTTAAGATTATTGTCATGTTGATATTGTAGCTATACTCTAGCTCAAAATTAACCCATAGCACAGGCTAGCTGTTTGAAAGAAGTTTTCTTGCATCCCCACATATGTTCTCATGCTTTGTTTACAAGGGTGGCATTTTGGTGAGCTTCCTCAAGTAGTTTGTCACATAACAGACAGTGCAGTGAAAGTGGAGTGGATTGTGTGTCTGAAATCCATAACAATCACAAGTTGATCTATTTGTATGATAATAGTACAGTTAAAAATAAATAGGCACCCATACCTCTGAAAAATAGAATACAATTTCAGGAAGCCAGTGAGTTCATTAGTTTCTCTTAACGATCTAACAAATAACATTTCACATATTATAGTCTTCCACCGGGAACCCTAAAAAGAAAATTAAGCTTTTTGTGTCACAGCCTGGATTCTATTGGTATGATATGTAGTGGTCCTACTCACAACAGCCAGACATTAGAGAGGGATAATACAGGGGAATGGATAGGAAGGGGGGTTAGTGGGGGGAAAACCTAAAATCATGTTTGGAAAGAACTATAAGACAATGCTCTTTTCAAATGTAAAACATTTGATTTGAATCAGGTGATGTGTACATTTCACTGAGCTCCTAAAGGGGCTTGTAAAGATCCTGTGACACTGAGGCTCAGACTGGTCCTTTACTTGGCAATATTGACATCTCTTTAGTCATTATCCTCTATATTAGAAGTTTATCTGTGATTTTCACCCCATTCAAAGCATCAGATTATTATTTAGGATTTCACTGAATGTTCAGTTACCTTTCAGAATTATGGTCCTCAATCTGTAATAGGTATAGAAGTCACCCAAGAATCTTAGCATACAGGGCAGGACTTGACGATGTGTATTTCTAACCAGCTTTTAGGGTTGGGTTACCACGCTGGGGTCTGCAGACCACCTTTAAGCAGCACTGCTGTTAGAAATTTCTGCGACAATGAATATTCTATATCTGTGCTGTCTCTAATAGGTAATTACCAGCCACATGTGAATACTAAGCACTTGAAAAGTAGTCTGTGTGAATGAGGAATTGAGCTTTTAATTTTATTACATTTAAATTTAAATAGTTACATATGGCTAGTGCTTATCCTGTGTGACTACATAGTTCTAGGGTCAATAAGAATAATCTCAGCTATCACCCTGCCAGTGTCCTCTCCTCATGTTAGCCCTCCAAGGGGTTCCTATTGCATTTGTAGAAGGTAAAGGCAGAGCTAGTCTACAGATACAGTGTTGTCCAGCCACTACTACCAATCTTGCTGCTTCTTAAACCTACTCCTCCAACCCATTTGCTATCATCATGCTGGGCTTCCTATGCCCCCCTGTCTCTCTTTGTGCTCCTTCTGAAGCATGATTTATGATGTCACTTTCCCACTCTCTGGAGCTCAACCTTTGTCTCCTCTTCCTGACTTAGTTTATACTGTTTCGGATTTTATTTCAGAGGTGTTTTCCTTGAAATTCCTGGCATGGCCAAGCATCCATACTTTGGATGTTCTCTCCGTCATAGTTCCTGTAGTAGTAGAGATTCTCTGTGCCTTTTTTGTGGTCATTTGATTAATATCTGCCTCCTCTCTAGGCTGAAATTCCTTGAAGACAGGGATTATGTCTTTTTCTATTGATCATTGTAGTCTCAGAAAGCAGCATAGAAAATGGCCCATAGAAGATGTTGAACATTTATTTGAATAATAATGTTTAACATGTATTAATACACACATATACTTACTTGGAGGTACTTGTTAAAAATCTAAATTCCTTTGCCTCGCTTTGGCAAATTTCAAGTCAGTAAAAAATTAGGATGGGGAATAATAGTCCTCATTTTTATCAAGCATTTGAGCTGCTTCTGATGCAGATGTTGTCCATGGGTTCTATTTTGAGAAATCGTGTTCTGGGTAGTCCTAGAGGACAGTGAAGTTTAAGTGTATTTTAGTCTTCTTTTGATGAAAGAGGTGTGAACATTGGTTTACTCACTCCCTTTCAAGGATTAAAGGAGGAACCCTTCTCCTTCCCCCATGACATATTTGAGCAAAGCTGGAGCAAAGCTGAGCACAGCTAGAAAGTATTGCTTTCATAATACATTCATGTGGAGTTTCATAATGCATTCAGCAAACAACTCATATTTCAATAAGAGAAATTATATTAGGATGCAGTATATATGGGATGGGAGAACAGAGTATGCTGGTGAATTGACTACAACTATGATATAATCGGTTGAAAATTGCTGCTATTAATAGTATACTAACAAGTTGTGCTATAAATATGAAAAAGAAGAAAAATTAAGTTATGCCAAAGTTAAAGGGTACACGCATTGGCCAGCAACAGTTATTTTGCATTATGGATGCAAATCATTGTGAATCTGGAAGCCAAGTGAAGGTGATGAAAGGAACAAAGAAAAAAAATCCAACATATTTGCACACCCATCTGGAAGGAAGGGGTTCCCTCTCATGCAGAAGGAGGGATGAGAAATAAAAGCCTCACTATTCTATCTTCTTGCCTGCATTCTTCTGATTAGAAAAAATAGTGTCTTAGAGGAACTAAAATTTACCCTTTTTCAGAAGGAGATCAAGCACATGAAAGAAACATGATCCTATTAATAGGATGGTGCTTCCTTCTTTGGTTTATTCAGCACACCTAATTATTCCATGCTCATTGGAAGCATAGTGCAGTGGTCCAGAGCATTCTCTCTAAAGCTAGACTGCCTGTGGCTTGGTGTTTGAGCGTCTGTCTTCGGCTCAGGGCTTGATCCCAGTGTTCTGGGATCGAGTCCCACATTGGGCTCCCTGTGAGGAGCCTGCTTCTCCCTCTGCCTATGTTTCTGCCTCTCTCATGAATAAATACATAAAATCTTAAAAAAAAATTAAACCAGACTGCCTAGGTTCAAACCCTCCTATCACCATTTAATAGCATTATCAGTAGAGAGGATTGCTTAAGGATTTGAATGTCTCAGTTTTCTTATCTATAAAATTGAGATAATAATAATAGTAATAATAACCATATCTATTCCATTCTTGGAGGTTATGGTAAGAATTTGGCTCTTACTTAAAGTGAGATGTGAGTTGCTGTGACTTTTTAAATGGTTTTTAACAAAGTAGTACCATAGGAAAATATTCAAATATAGTAAGTATTAAAAAGGCATACAATAATATAAACAATGTAATTCTAGAAAATAAATTCTAGAGAGAAATACAATAATAACACACTAACAGTAATAAATATCCTGTGTTTAGAATATGGCTGGCTTTTATCCTCTTTGTACCATTCAGTGTTTTACAAATTATAAAAAATAATGTGTTTCACATTTGCACGCAAAGAAATAGAATATTATTTTCTAAAACATTGGTGGTAGCTAAGCAACTAGTAGTGAAATATTAACATCTGGTAATTTACTGATCAAACACTTAGTCACTTTAGGCAATTTGTATACATTACTGATGGTCACCAAGGGAAGCTTTTCAGTGAGTTGAGACAACCCGATTAAGTGATAGAAATAAGTTTCCCTTACTCAGTTACAAACAAATACTTTGCCTGTCTTATCTGGATGACTAGATTAATGCAGACTTCACTTCAGGACAGACATACTTTATTCCCTCTGTTATCAAAGGTATTTTTGTACCTTTATAAACCTGGGATTAAAACTTGTTCATTTTAAATTTAGTAGAGTTTTAGATGATCTGTTACATTTCATGTGAAGTTTGGACGATTACAAATTTAGTCTGAATTGATAAAATATTTTGTCCTTTAGGAAAAATGTTATAATTCTGTTATATCATTGAAATGTTAATTTCATGTTGGGATTTGGATAAACTATAATTATCTTATAATGATACTCACTTTTACAAGAAAATTATTTGAATAGAAGGAGATTTAGGCATCTATTTTGCACATACTTTTATAATTGTTCTCTTTCTACAGTGAATTCTTTCTATACACATTACAGAATTGCTGAGTGGTTTAGTTTGAATAAAAGAAATTTGCATTTAAAATATTTTTTCTCTACTACTTAACCTTTAAGTTGAAATAAGCAATGATATATCCATTAAGAATCTCTCTGTGGTTAGAGGCTAATAATTCAAATTATATTAAGGAATAAGTAACTGTCAATTCAAACTTAAAAAAAAAATCCAAAGCTAGATTTTTCTTCAGGTGTAGTTGGGTCCCAAGACAAGGCCACATCTTTAGAAATTGTTTCCCTGTCTCTTGATTCTACTTTCAACCTTGTTCAATTAAGTCTTGGTAATTCCGTTTTTCTTTTATGTGGACAAGATGTCTGTAGTATCCTAAGCTTCCCATTTTAGTAAAAGACGAGGAGGAAACAGTAAAATTATTTTTTGGTAGGTCTTCCAAAAGTTCTGAGATATATTCTTATTGGCCCTTCTAAAATCATGCATCAAAGGTGGAAATCAAATCATGTGCTCAGAGGAATATCAGCACCTTGTTCATGCCCAGTACTTCTTGCTAAACTTTATGAACTGAAGGTGGGTGTCCTGTTGAAAATCAGGGAAACAAATATTGGGGAGTTAAGCATCAACCATTCATAGTATTAACATTGCTAAGGAAGTCTTTAGTAAGTGTCATAGTCAGTTTTTGCCGCCTAACAAACAACCTAAAAAATCCCATTGACTTGAAACAAATATTTTTTCTGGTTTTCAAGTCTGTGGGTCAGCCTTACATGTTTCTAACTAATTAGTTAATAGGTATGTGAGGCATATTTCTCTACTGGTAAGTGACATAAAAACAAAAAGGGTGAGCAGAATTATGAAATGCCTTTTATGTCTTCAGCTTATAGCTAGGACTTGGTCACTTTAACCCACATCCTAGTAGGCAAAGCAAGTCATGTGTCTAAACTCAACATAATTTGAGTGAGGAAACATATTCTACTCACATTAGTGAGAAGTGATGCAAGGTCATATGACAAAGAGCATAGAATCTATAACTCTAAGATAAGACAGGAGTGAGAGCAATGATCCAGTTCACCAGAGTGTGTTTCTAGTGCTCACTTGATGACAAAGTCAACTATCAGATTTTTCTCCATTTCTCTTTGTAGAGTTTATTATTAAGATCCAAGAAGGTAAATTTCTGTTCAAATTAAATTACACACTAATATTGGTATGTAATTTGTTTTATAATAGTAACCAATGCAATGGCAAATTTAATTCATGTTTAAAATTATTACTGGCATTTTCCCATATTACAATTTTTGAGTACCAAACTTTATTGAAATCTTTATAGTAGTTCTGGAAAAATTCAGATGTAAATTTCAGTTTATAGCTGAGGTTTTTATAATATCTTTGATTTATTCCCTTGGAGTATATTTTCTAAAACTCACAAAGGAAAGTTAGGTCAAATCACCATTATATCTGACTATACTGGGGTTTGATTGGTTTAGTGTCATAAGTGTAATATGAGCTAAGTGTATTGTTATACAGTAATTTGGTAAATCATCTCAGTAGATGATAGCAAATTACCCACTTTTGTTCTGCCTGATAGATAATATGTTCTAGATGAGCAATTAGGTATTAGTTATACACAGCTGTAGCTTGTGTGACAAATACCTTTAAGATCACACATTTATCTCTCTCTTTGTGGATAAATTGGCAACATGCCTCATATAGGTCCTTATTGTACGGTTTTTATGTAGTTCCAGGCTACTGGTCCAAAAGGTATTTGTATATAGTCATACATGGGTGTAATGCCATCTTTTAAGAGAAGGGCCAGTTTCTATTAAACATTATACTTGGTAATACTGATAGAATACACTATATTTTTCTTTGAATTGTCCTCATTTCATTTTCCATTTAGGTTATCTTTTCCAACTTTGATAGCTTAAGAATTATACTTTATGACTTTGCAAATAATGGTTGCCTATGTATAATTAGTATGTTTGGAATATTGGTGACTGTGTCATTGACTGAAATGCCAATGTGCCACATGGTGTTCCTCTGAAGCAGGATTTTTCAATCTGGGCACTAGTGACATTCTAAGCCAGCAGACTTTTCGGTATGGAGGACCATCCTCTATTCTGTACACTGTGGGATGTGTTATAGCATCTCTTGGCATCTGCCCTGTAGATACTAGTAGCACTTTCTTTTGTCTCAGGATGTGACAACGAAAAATGTCTCTAGACATAGCCAAGTGTCCCTAGAGCAAAATTATCCTTACCAAGGATAAGGATAGATAGGATACCACTGCTTTCAAGTGATTTGTAATGAAGGGTGACATATAGGATAGCAGCCCTCTCTCTCTGTCCTGCTTATCTTACCTAAAATTGTTGGTCAGCAATTGGAAAAAGAAATGAGGAAAAAGTGAAACTAATGTCTCCTATAACATAAGACTATGAATTTGGGAAATAATCAATTGCACATTAGGAAAACATTTTCATATCCTTTTAATCAGGTTTTTTTAATGTAAAGCTTTATAAGATAGTGAAGTTCAGGTCTACCAGGTCTCTCTGTTCCTTTTGTTAGAAATGTTTCCCTCTCCCTATTGTTATTGTTGTTATTATTGTTCCCTTAATAGCTATTAACTTATAAGATTCCATTTATTCATTGCCTTTGCTGTGCAAAATATTTTAGAACAGATGCTATTGTAAGTGATCTCCATTACATCTACCAAACTTACTCTGAGTAGACAGTTTCAGAAAATTAGAAGGGTCTGGGGAGTAAGAATCCTTTATATTTGGAGAGAGAATGACTTAGGATTAATTGAACATAGTTAGTAAATGATCTTACTCCTTTAGTGTACCTATCGGCAGGAATAACAGATGAGGTTTCACGATGTCCTTTTCACCACAAGAATACTTTGGCTTCTATGTTCACAAGCTTTAGAATCTAAGATAATTTCATGAATCTTAAGTTCTAGGGGAAATACAGTCCAGCAGAAAGAATTTGGATTTTGATTAAATATAATCAGATTTCAGTTCTGATCCCTATCTACTTGCTGTGCAACTTTGGCCAAATTGTTAAAAATCTCTGAATCACTGTTTCCTCATCCACGAATGGAGATAATACATTTTAATTGTGGAGATTGGGGCAAGAGTGAGTTGACGATGGGAAGATGAATATATTATGAAAGAGTTGTCTGCATTTATTCTCTATATTTCCTTTTATCCCATTCTTCATGTTCAGCACCAACTGTTTCACTGAAAACTGCTCTCAGAGTCACCAAAAACCTACTTACTAATAAATCCAGAGGACACTTGATCTTTTTTTTAATCATCTGTGCCTTTGCTTTAAACAAAGGATCAGCAAATGCTTTTTATAAAGAACCAGATAGTAGATATTTTTGATTTTGTGGGATAGAGGGTATCTGTCTCAACTACTCAACTTTGCTATCATATGTGAAAACACCCACAGACAATATATAAATGAATGGATGTGGCTGTGTTCCAATAATACTTTATTTACAATGGTGGGTAGTGGGCTGGATGTGGCTCACACATGTAGTTTGCTGACCCTTACTCTAAACCCCTCGTTGGATTCCAACTGCACTTGGTATCCTTCAGCTTTCTGCCTACAAAGGATTCATTTACTATCACTGACCACTCCTCCTCTGTCTCCTTCTTGGGTATTCTTTTCCTGCTCACATGTTAATTGTCTAAATTAAGATGGTGCCAATTGGGAAGAAGTATTTGTGTTTCCAAATGAGATCATTATTTCTATCTCAAGCCTTTTTTGTCTGGATGAAGGCCAAGTCTCAACAAGATATACAAGGTTCTTTGTTATTTGATTTCTCCTACCATTCTCCTCTTCTCCTCCTCAAATTCCTCATTGCCTGATAACATCCCAAGCAAACATTTCCCCACTTTGCCTGGGAAAAGTGCATTTCCTTTATCTTTTCTCCTGGATGGGTTGTATTTATCCTCTATACTCCACCTACTTAGCTTCTTATCTCAGTAGGTTTCTTTAAATCCCCACTGAAGATTGAATTCTAGGCTTTGTCTACATGGTTTCTTTGAACCCTATCTTTATTTCTACCTTTGTCTGTCTTTCTTTCTTTCTTTCTTTCTTTCTTTCTTTCTTTCTTTCTTTCTTTCTTTCTTTCTTTCTATAGGCTCCACTTAGAGCTTGAACTCACGACCTGAGCTGAGATCAAGAGTCACACACTAAAAAAAAAAAAAGAGTCACACACTTAACTTACTGAACCACCCAGGCGCCCCCTACCTTAGCATTTCTTATATTGTTTTGTGATTAGTCTGTTTACATTGTTTTTGTTTTGTTTTGTTTTCAGTCAGAATGACTAAAAAATAAACAATGGTGCCAACACCAAATGCTGAGAAGAATGCAGAGAACTAGAGCATTCATGCATCGCTAGTGGGGATATAAAATGATATGGCCACTCTAGAAAATAACTTGGCAAGTTCTTAAATACATAAATGTAACTACCATATGACCCAGCAAGTGCAATTTTCAGCATTTATTCCAGAGAATGAAAATTTAAGTTCATTCAAAAACCCGTACATGAATGTTTATAGCAGTTTTATTCCTAGTAGTCAAAAACTGGAAATAGCCCAGATGTCTTTCAACAGGTGAATGATGAAACACAGTAATACAGCAGTATTATTGGTACAGCCACACAACCTGGATGACTTTCAGAGAAGTGTGCTTAGTTAAAAAGCATCTCAAAAGATTACATACTATTATTTATTCTTATAAATCCACTTATATATTATATAGATATATAATAATATAGATACATAATAATATGATTATATATTTGTATACTATCTATATGTGTCTATTTACATATTATATATATGATGCCATATATCCATTTATATAGCATTATTGAAAAGATAAAATTATAGAAATGGAGTTGAGGAGAGAATAAAGATGTGGGTGGGATGCTGATGTGGTTGTATTTATCCTTCTGTTGATAGAAATGTTCTGTATCTTGACTGTATCAATGTCAATATTCTAGTTGTGATATTGTAAATAGTAAGATATTGTAATGAAAGGAAATTGAGTAAAGAGTACATGGTATCTCCCCATATTATTTCTTATAACTGCATATGTATTTAAAATTATCTAAAAAAATTAGAATATCAACTCGGCGTCTTCCATGATAGATTTGCAGTTGGATTGCTATGGAAAGGAAGAGAAAGGGTGGCATGTACGTTTCTTTGGAGAGCAAAATGCCATGGAAAGCATCAAAGGGAAGTAACTTTTTAGTTGAGTCTTAAAGATAGAGTAAATATCACACAGAAAAATAGGAGAAGAATGTTCTACCATGGTGATAGAATGTCAGAAGTCAAGACTGGGACACTGGGCAGGTCATGGAACAGTGCATGTTCTGGAAGACATTCTTTGATTCATGTCTCTATTCTCCACAATAAATCCTCACTCACATAATTGATGCTTAGTAAGAGTTTGTGGGTGATCAGATGACACAAGTTCATCCTCGGAAGTTACAAGTTAGACTTATTTTTTTAAAGCAGGAATATACTTCTGATTAATCTTAATATATTCATCAATTAAGGTAATTTAATACATATTAATCTTTAATCACAGTACTCTGGGTGAACATTCAAAGATGTATGTATGGCCAGACCATCTCTCCTCCATCAGTACCCAACTTAGTGCATAGAGAAGGCCTTCATAAATAATTCTCACATGAAAGAATAAACCTATGAATGTTACAAGTAGGTGGCACTGGATAGAAGGCAGAGAGTATATAATTTGCCAACTTCAATAATGTATGTATTCAAGGCATAAAATAGATCTTGAGTACTATTTGTTTATAACAAAATAATCACCTTTTAATCATAAAATGTATAAGCAACTAGAATATTAAGCAAATGAGAAATACAATAAAGAAAAATGATCATGAGAATCTTAAACTCTGCGTTAAGCCCTATAATAACTTTCCATTTTCACTAAGGCAGTCAAGCGATATTCATCCCTTTCTCTTGACATTCATTTATTCGTGCATTAAAAAAATAGCTGCAGAATGCTATCTATGCAAAAGGCACTAATGCAAGCTTTCATTATCCTTCTGGTTAAAATCTGAAAACTTGATACTAGCTATGCATATATTTACATACACACACAATTATGACTACACATATGCGTGCACATACATGCATCCAGTATCTTCAAAAACTGTCCAGAATGGAAATGTTTTCTCAACACCTGCAATTAATGTGATTCCTGAACCGTATGTTCTTTGACTACATCTTGTAAATAGTCTTGAATTTCAAGCTACAACCTTTCAAAAGCTCTGAACTTATTTATGCTGTGAATAAAGTTTATGGAAGAAAAATAGCATTTAAGAAGTATTTTTACTGCAGGGTGACCAAAATCTAGGAAAAGAAAAAAAGGGAAAGATGAATTTTCTTACAGATCCATTCCAGTAAGTATAGGAATTTAGAGATACAATTTATGGAGGACATACACTGTTGTGTAGGTCCTTAGAGAGGTAGAACAAGTTTCCCATTTCATTGGGGTGAACAATCTACCCTATGATCAGAACCAGTTTCTTCTCCAGATGTCTCCCTGCTGTTTTGTGCCCCATCAACCTTGGCTGCATCCATTCAACTTTTAGGCAAATGATTAAATCTAGTTAAATATCTCATGCTATATTTCCCAAAAGAATATTCTGGGAAAATAATGAGTATCATATATTCATAATCTATTAAAGAATTTGTCACAGAATAGTTCATTGCTGATTAAAGTTTGCTAAGATTGAAAGAATGCGTTGTAACTACATAAATAGATGATTTGTCAAAAGCCACAAATGAAGTGGAAAATCATCACTATTTACAGACATTTAAAATACTGTTCAGTTCTTGACAACTTCTTGATAATTCACAGGTCTCTCAGGTTCCAGTAACAATATAGGTGTACATATAGTATGGTTCTGATTTGGGGTGATTTGAAAAATGGGAATGTTCTATCCTTGGAAAGATGAAGTAGTGGGACTCTATGTCTAACATATAGTTCTACCAACTAGCTGTAGTCTCTCTGAAAATAGAAATACTGATAATTCCCTTAGAAGTTCTTAATGAAATTTAAGTGAAACAATGCAAATAATGCACTTGCCTAAATCCTTATCATGTTGTAGAATCTTTTGATGTAAGAGAAATACTAAGATGAAATCATATAATCAAAATACATCTCTGAACATATTATTATTTTATTTTTAGTAATTTTTTATAAAATAAATTTTTGCTAATGGCTATCATGTTTGCAGTGGTCTGCTACTCTGGAGTTGTAATAGTAACTATATAATTGGAAAAAAGAAGACAATATTGGTTGAGGCTTTTCTATGGCTGTTTCTTTGCTTCAATCTCTAGACTCATGAAGAGTGAGAATAAGGAGCAAATAATGTAATAATGTCTTTAAAGTGTCCGTGTCATTGACTTGAAGTTTTTCTGTTTTTTGTTTTTTTTTTTTCTTTCTTTCTGTTTTTGTATGTCCTTTCAACACCCTAAGTGACCAGCGCTAGGGAAGGGGTCATGGTCTGGCTGGGAAATGGATTATTTTTATGAATGTGGGGAGAAATTCATTTGAATTAGTTATATAGTGACTGATGAAAGGAATTCCTTGAATATGTGAATGTTTATTGTACATATTTCGAGCCATTTCTCTTCTCTCTTCTTATTTTTAAAAGGAATGGTAGATGATCATTTTATGTTCTCTTTATTTCTTGTTCTAATCTTACCCTTTCCCACTTCTCACTTCCCACCACCTCATCATCATAAGCACACGCATACACATACATACACACACAAGGAAGTCAGACTTTGCTACCGTTGTCCCAGGAGGAAGTTAGTTATCACAACTTCTTTTCTTTTTATTCCACTACTAATTATTTAAAATTTCTGTTGGAACCTTTATTCTAGGATCTCCCCTAAGACAAAAACTCTGGTAACCATAGCAGCATTGCCATCCAATCTCTTGAATCCACAACAAAATGCGGCTAGAAATGCTTAGCACAGTCTCCAAGGCAAACATCGCTGTGATGAGTGACAAACTGAAACAATAGGAACTGCTCCTGTTGCCATGGAAACAGGCCTTTCCGTCTGAGCGGCTCCATCCTAGGATTCACAATCTGAAGCTTTGCAAAGGAATGCTTGTCTTAACTTCCCTACTGGTTAGCACTCACCAGCAGACTAACGTTGCCTTGACGGAAAGTATGAAAGATCATTTAGAAAGGGGAAAGGTTGAACTCCTCCAGCTTACTGTCATTGAAGAGGTATTTATAGCTGATGTATGCACGTGATCTTCAGATTTTATTTTTTAGTGTGTCCTACAGTAATAGTGACAGTTCCTTCTCCCCTTTTATTCTGCTTCCCAGTATCACTGTTGCAAGTTGCAAGGAGCCCTAGAGCAAACACCATCAGATGAGTAAAGCAAGGCATGTGGAAGTCAGCCTTGGTATTAATTAGGCGACTTTGAAGGCAAGGCATTGTGGAATGTGAAATGCAACAAGTAGTAATTACTAGCCTTAATAAAATCATCAAACTTGAAGTTAGGAACTCAGACAGGGTTCAAAAGCTGCAGGAGAGGCAATGAAAACATTTGTCCTTAACATACCTCCAAATAGTACGGAATAATACTAGAAAAAAAATCTCTGTGTTCTGTTTTGAACTCTTTTTTTTTTTCCAACCTTATTTCCTGCTGTTGCTCTGAACATGCTCTGATCCCGCTACTCTTCAAAAATACACAGCCTTTGCTGCCTTTATTCCATTGTTTATGCTCTTTTATCACCAAGAATGCCAACCCTCCTGGAAAAAAATACTGTGAAAATTTTACTTTTCCTTTAATGCCACTCTCAAAAGGTCGCTTCTTTATGAATTATCCTTGAGACCCCCCACTTGTGTTTGCTCTCCCTGACTTTCTTGTAGATCCTCAGATTTCACCTTGGAGTTCCAGAGTAAACTATATTGCACACAATAGGGAGACAAGGGGAGAGAGTGAAAGAGAGAAATCAGCAGAGAGAAGCTGAAGAAAAGCCAACCATGTAAGTTGTGCAGGTGATTTTGCCTACCGTTTCAGTGGATACATGTATGGGCCAAAGGAGGCTGAGATGTGGGGTATCTGTTGCTCTCTGAAGTGGTTGGATTTCCTACATGTGTAGTTTAGTTTGACTATTCAGCCTTTTGTATTTAATTTTAGTATGTAAGATAAACATATGTATATAATTCTAGTATTTAAGATAACTATATATATATATATACATATGTATATATCTATATATCTATATCTACATTTTACGACATGACTCCCAAACTCAATGTAAATTGCACTAAAGTGATTTTTGTGGTGGTTGCTAGTGTTCTTCTTGATGTTGGCTGCATTGGACTCAATGCTGATTTACCTTGGAAGCAAGCTATGTACAGGCTTTGGAGTAATTCAGCTATTTACTCTGAACGTATTTGACCCTTGAATTAAAACATATTGACTTCAAAATACAGTAAGTTGAAAAATTAAAATGTCAATATTTAATTAAATGCCTTACATGAATTCAACTTTTTAAACTGTAAAATTAATATTTGTACTAGATTTTCAATGGGAAATAATTTTGCAATGCATTTTATCTATCTGCAACAGTTCTTGAAAATGCACGATCAAAAAAAAATTGGGATTTAATTAGTCACTTGTAGCCACATTCTGTCAAATGCAGAAGTGCAAATTTCCTCATTTAGAAAAATTTCTCTTAAGATATTTAATATAGAAATTGATGTTTTGTAATGTCTTTGATAATCTGTGAGCTAGGGGGATTCTAGCAGCTAGACTTAGGACTTTATAAGACATTCTTGAATTATCTTTACTGAGAGATGATACAGGAACCCCACAATTGCCTTCCCAAGGATTTTTAGGAGTAAATTTAACTACCCTTCATTTTCATCTCACCTGCCTTTGTAAGACATGATTCAGCTGGTTCTTCCTTATGATACCCCCTGTGTCTTCTGCTATAGATATTTGTTTGTCATGACATTTTCATATCCTTTCCTTTGCCTATTATTTCCTTCCTCCTCTTTTAAATTATGTTCACTTTTTGTACTTTAGATCCAGGTTGTTAGGCTTTTATCAATGTAACTGGGTTGTAAAAGTGTACATACACTCAGGTGTGTACAAAAATCATAGCCAAATTATTTTATGTAACTAACCTAAACTTTTTCATAGATTGTTATCCTTCTAGGCAGCAGAGAGAAACTTGTTTATCAGCAATATCTGAGTACCTTCCAATTTAACAGTATCTTCCAAGTTTAACTAGACCCTCTCCGTTAAATATTTAGCCAGGTTAGAAGTCAAGCTCCTGTTAGGGCTGCTTCATCTCCCCCCTCGCCATCCTCACCCCTGATGCAGCCTTTCCAGAGACAGCATCTGGATGTAAGTGAAAGATCTTTATTGTGTTTCATGGAGAAAAAGCTGCCTGGAGTTTACTTACTACTGATCTCTTTTCAGAATGACTCATCTGGTATTTGTGTTCACTGGTGGTGTCCAAGGGGTGCAGTTAATTGAGCTCTATTCCTGAGCAACTAGCTTTTTCACCAGCTAGTCAAAGACCTTGAGGTCTGGTCTCTTAGCTCAGTGGTGACCTTGGGGTCTGGTCTCTTGGCTCAGTCTTGATGACTTGGTCCCACCTCAGTAATTGCTGGTGTTACAGATCCACCCCGCAGACTGGCTGTGACTGTTTCTGGGCTTCATTTTCACTGACCAAGCTTATTGTTCTTGGGTAAAAAACCACTGTGGCCACATCGTTCTTCACAGCAATTCTTTTGGTAATCTCCCCATCCAGACCCTCAATTCCTTATCTCACTATTTTTGACCTGTGATCCATATCAAAAATTTCTCTGCTTATGACACTTTCCTTTATTACATCTTTCTAAATCCAAATACTGTTTCTATTAAAAAAATAAAGAATGAAAAAGAAAGACACATGCAAAAGTAGCTTAAGTTTTCACAGCTTGTATCCATTGAACTAGGTAACTTTTTACAATGCTGTCTAGGCTCATTATAATACATTTATGAACACTTTTACGTATAGGAATGGGATGCTACAGTTAATTTTGAAATAAAAGACTATTCTCCTGGACTCACTTGACTTCAGCTTGGGAAAAGATGACTAACTCAAACTGGGCCAGTTATATTCTCTTTCCTGAGCTCCTATGATGCAACCCTTATTTGTCAATCAGAAGCAAAAAAGAAAAATTACCTAATTGTTCAGAGAAAAGAATAGAGGTAAAAATAAGTCCAGTGTTGCAGGTACCTTTCCATTCCCTCTTCACATTTATTTCTGTGGCCTTGTTGTATTCTCACCCTTGGAAAATGGAAAGCACTTTGAATCTTCATAATGTTTCTGTTATATTTCTATAAGTTAACTCAAGTTGATTTCTGGTGTTTTTAATAAAGGATTTTTAATGAGCACATGTGTAGGGTTTCTTTCTTTCATGGCTAAATTACCCCATCAAAACCAAAATGATTGTTTTGGCCTTGATTTTGAATACTTTCAAAGAAAAATGATTCTAAAATGTTAAAGGAAGGGTAATCTCAATTTGTAGTTCCAAAGTGTGACAACTCAAATCAGTTTTCTTGCATTGTAGAGGTGAGGAGAATCCTTCTCTCTTCTTTGTTTGAGTCTCCATGTTACCAGTTTCATATTACCATATTCAGGAATTCAACTAGTTGCTGCAGTTGAAGCAGAAGAAAAAAATCTATTTCTGTTGGCTGATATTTGGATATTTTCTGTCTGTCCCTTTTACGAATATCCTCATAAAAATTTTACTCTAACTATTGTTGGTATTTTTAAAGAAAAATGGTTTGTTTTTTTTTCTTTAATGCAGTCTTAGCAGTATTTTCCTGCTATCTTAGAACACTGATACCTTAGAAACTTTTGTCTTCTTTAGTTTAATATTCTATAACATAGGTTTTGCAGTGCTATGCATGGTTGGATTCTATTTTCAGGATTTTAAAAAGTATTTTTTAGAAATGTGTCAACTTGGTAGAATTATATGAATAAATCACGCACTCTCTAATTGTCAACTTGTTATTGTGTTTTAATTCTTTCTGGCAATGTCCAAGATCTTGAAAAGAAAAATAAAAACCACCAAAATATAAATTTCATGACAGTATTTTAAGTATCTAAAGAAAAATTATTTAAAATTGTTAGCAGATTAAAGAATAGTGTGGTTTTCTGGTCAGTACTATTTCATACAAAAAAATTACCCAACATTACTCAAACTAAAAGATACAGATTTATATTTATTTTCTTTCTATTTGATATTACCTCATAAGTACTAATCTTAAGCAATAATAGAAGCATTTAACACAAAAAGCATTTATATGTTTATAACTTTTTTAAAATATTGGAATAATATTAAACATACAGGAAAAAAAAAGAAGAAATACAATTTTGTGTGTGTTTACAGGTACCTGTGGAGGCTTTATTTAAATGTGTATAGGTGTGCATGTGTACATATGCATGAGTATTTTTTTAATTTACTACTATCTGATGGATGAATGACTTTCTTCTCTAACGAACTGCCCTTTTCCTGCTCTGTATTTGTTCCTATTTCTGTTCCTTAAATTGTCCCTTGAAATAGGCCTTCACATAATAGATAGGATTTTAAAATAATTATTATATCAATTTTGGTGCTATCTGTAGGTAGCAGAAGAGAATATTTAATCCTTACCTATCAATCACCGAAACCAAGAACCATCAAACAATAGCTAATTTTTACCTATCAACTCCCTCATCTAATCATTGTTTCCATAATATTTTGAAGCAAATCCTGGACATATGCATTTCCTTTAAAAGTATTTCAGTATATATTTGTTAAAGAATGTTCCTCTTTTAACAAAACCACAACACCATCATCACATCTGAAAACAAAATGGGGTTCTACTAGCCTACCTACCTTCTTATTGAAGTGATTATGAACTCTTGACAAAAGTTTAAGAAAATTTTGTTTGAAAGCATTAGACACCAGAAACAAAGAAAAATAGAAATAAATAGAACCCTTGAAAGGAAAGAAACCTGGAGAGATCCACATTTAACTAGTCTTTCCTGAAGGAATTCCCAATTTTGGGCAGGGAAAGCAACAGATTAAAGGCCTAACTATGAGAAGAGATTTCATCTGCTTCCACACCAGGGAGTAAGAGTTTTGTGTTGACATCCTACCTAATTGGAGGGGCTTCACAGGAACTTTGCTTTCAGTAGAAACCTTAGAAGGGACACATGTTAGGAATAAAATTTATAGTAAGGGCCATGGATTAAGGGCAAAGCAAAATCGCCCTGTCCAACAACGCCTAATAAAACATTCCATAGTATGTAAGTGATCTATAGATAATACAAATATATGCTAGAAAAAAAATTTCTTCTGAGAATGCTAACGAAATCTATCATCTCTACAGAGTATTATCTTCAATTTTCAATTTAATAATAAAAAACTACTATACCTATGAAAATAAAGCAGGATCACCATATTCAAGAGAAGAATAGTCAATAGAAACAGATCCAGTGGTGACTCAGATATACAAAGGTTTTATAATTACTTATGTTAAATATGTACAGGAAAAGATGGATGTGCTCAGTGAAGGCCTGGGATTTTCAGGAGAGGAATAAAAAGTATTAAAAAATGAATTAATTAGAAATCCCAGAACTACGAAATACAATATTTCAAATTGCTAGAAACATCACTGGCTGGGCTTATGAGCAGATTAGGTATGGCTCAATAAAAGCAAAGAGCTTAAAGAATGGTTAATAGAACATTACTTTATGCTTGTCATAATTTGCAAGTCTAACTCATGTTTAAAATCCAGAGTGAACATCCACATACAAAAATGAATGTTTCTGAGTTTTAAATACTTAATATATTAAAGTGTACCTTTTAAAATTTGGAGGAATTTCCTGTATTTCCCCCCATTTCTTTCTATGTCTTCATGGATGTTCCAGTCACCTAGGTTTGAAATCTACTATACCTGGCTCTCTTGACACACCTTTGTGTGAATAATCAAGTCAGTATCATTGCAAATTTTTTTGTTCATTCTTTCAACTTCCTTTTTTAAAATTGTTTTTGCTGAAATTCCCTTCCTCCCTAAAAATAAATGTGTTCCCTTCTCCAAACATCAATATAAATTGGTAGGTGGATGAATGGGATTATTAATAGAAAAATGGATATGTCAATCAACTTTGTTGATGCTCATTTTTATTTTTTTATTTTTTAAGATTGTATTTATTCATGAGAGACAGAGAGAGAGAGGGAGAGAGGCATAGACACAGGCAGAGGGAGAAACAGGCTCCATGCAGGGAGCCTGACATGGGACTTGATCCCAGGACTCCAGGCCCAGGCCCTGGGCTGAAGGCAGCGCTAAACCACTGAGCTACCCAGGCTGCCCCTGATGCTCATTTTTAAATTTAAATTGATTTTTTAAAGTATCTTAGTTAAACTCAATATTTTTTTCAGTATTTACAAAATTTTATTTTCCCTTGGCAGTAATAAAAAAGAAAATCCTCTTGTCCTTAGGGAACTTAGATCACCTTGAATGTATGAGATTTATGTGATAGACCCAATTTATTGCTTATCCAACAATTCTGCCTTTCTTTCTTACTGTCAGAATCACAGCAAATTAGAGGAAGAACAATGTACCAAATATTGTATTAAATCAGAACTGATCTATGCTAACCCTCAGTTTCTGCCTTTCCTATTTGTCATGTATAACTTTTCCAATGGCACTTACAGGTGTGCAAACCCTTTCTGGCCCATAAAATGTCAAAAGAAATCTTCTGTGGTCTTCAGGCAAACTTTTATTTCCTAATAAGAAGACATAGGCTAATGGGGCACCGAAGTGGCTTAGTCAATTAAATGTCCAACTCTTGATTTCAGTTCCAGTCATGATCTCAAGAGTTCTAAGATCAGCCATGTGTCAAGCTCCACCTTGGGCATGAAAGATTCTCTCTTCCTCTCCCACTTCGTACCACCACCAAAGACATAAGCTAAGGAGGAAAAAGTCCTTTCTCCCTACTGTCTTCTAATTTTGAATATAAATGTGATATCTGGAGCTTGCAACTATAAGGCAATAAGCCTAAAATGAACAGAATGAAAGCCAATGTGTCAACAAACATGGGTAAATGGAAAGAGGCCTAAGTTATTGATAACCTTTTTTATTTTTTTTTAATTTATTTATGATAGTCACAGAGAGAGAGAGAGAGGCAGAGACACAGGCAGAGGGAGAAGCAGGCTCCATGCACCGGGAGCCCGATGTGGGATTCGATCCCGGGTCTCCGGATCGCAGGCGCCAAACCGCTGCGCCACCCAGGGATCCCAGTTATTGATAACTTGATTAAACTTTTGAACTAGCCTTTAAGCTCCTATTTCTAGACTTCTTATTAACTGTAATAACTATAGTTCTGGTTTTAGCCACTCTTAGTTGTTCTTTTTTTAATGTGCTGCCCCCCCCCATAATTCCTGATGAACAGAGCCTACATATGTGATATAGTTTAATGACAATGTAAGAAAGTATATAATTATATACTAAGCTATCAAAAATTAGGATAAGTTATTGTAACATGTACAATATAATTTGATAAATTAGTACCTTTTTGAATCAGAAATGCCATCATGGAAGATTTGCCTTAAACGGCAAGAGTTGGGCTGACTCTGTTTTCCCACCTGAGAGAAAATGAATAGTGAAAGCCTAGTAAAACTCAAATCTGTTTTCCTACTTTATATTTTTATGAAGGTTGAGTTTACTGGATAATAAATTACTTTTGCTTTCATTATCCCTAGTAAATGTAAAGAAATAAGTTAATAGTATATTTATGTTTTTAGTACAAACTTTCTGGTTTGGAAAATGATCTGAGTCCAATAACCTTCCAGTTGAACTGTCATCTACACATCTCCTAAATATTTGTCAGGATTTTTCTTAAATTCTATTGGAGATAAGAAATTGGAATCAGCACATTTACTTTTGTAGCAGTATTTGATTCATGGTGATTCGTTCCTTTTATTAAGTAGAAATATGCACTGTGCAAGTTCTTTCCCTCAGTATGAGTCCAATTTTATGGAATCAGTAAGGATAAAAGGTTTAAGGATAGTTTTATCGTTTCATCCCCAAGAGCTTTTCCAGTTTTCTCATCCCAAGTTTGAATGACAGATTTATAATAAAGTTTTTTAACTTTAGTCATTTGTGGGCTCTATCTTCACAGATAAAAACTTCATAGTTTTTCCATATCAACTGAACTACCATTTATTCAATAACTTCCTAATGTGATTTATTTTTTTACTTAAATTATTCTAGCTTTACTCTACAGCAATAGACATTAAATATTACTTTGATTTTCTAGTGATATTTTTCTAATAGGCATTTCAATAAGTCAATATTAAAATAAATATATTTATGTTCAGCCTAAGTAATATGTACATCACATGTTGCGAAACACTACATAAATTTCCTATCAATATTTTTGTCTGTCTGACTTATCCAAAGAAAACATGAAAGACACCAAAAAATTTTTAAAAAACTCAACATCACTCATCATCAGGGAAATAAAAACCAAAACCACACTGAGATACCACCTCACACCTGTCAGAATGACTAAAATTAGAAACAAAGGAAACAGCAAATGTTGATGAGGATGCAGAAAAAAGGGAACCCTCTTACACTGCTGGTGGGAATGCAATCTGGTGCTGTCACTCTGGAAAACAGTCTGAGTTTCCTCAAAAAGTTAAAAACAGAACTACCCTATGACCCCGCAATTGGACTAGTAGATATTTACCCAATGAATACAAAAATACAGATTTGAAGGAACACATGCTCCCTGATGTTTATAGCAGCATTATCAACAATATCCAAATTAATGGAAAGAGCCCAAATGTCCATCAACTGATGAATAAATAAAGATGTGGTACATATATGCAATGGAATATTACACAGCCATCAAAAAGATTAAAATCCTGCCATTTGCAACAATGTGAATGGAGCTAGAGTGTTTTATGCTAAGTGAGATAAGTCAGAGAAAGACAAATACTATATGATTTTACTCATATGTGGAATTTAAGATGCAAAACAGATGAACATATGGGAAGGGGGAAAAAAAAGACAAACCACAAAACAAATTCTTTACTATAGAGAACTGAGGGCTCCTGGAGGGGAGGTGAGTGGGGAATCGGCATTAAGGCACTTGTGATGAGTACTGGGTGTTATATGTTACGTGATGAATCACTAAATTCTACTCCTGAAACCAGTATTACAGTATATGTTAACTAACTGGAATTTATTTTTTACTTATTTATTTTTTTAACTAACTGGAATTTAAATAAAAACTAATAATAATATACTATAGTAAACTATAATAAATAAAAACTAGTAACTTAATAAATAAACCTTAAAAAATAACAATAATTGCAAAAATAATGGTAAGAATGATTTTGTCTATCTGAAAGCCTTTCTGTTTTCCCTATATACTTTATCAAACCTGCTTGTCTGACTACCTAACATACTTCCTTTCTTCTTTTTTTGTGACAAGATAAATGAAACTTCATTTGACATGAAACTAAGAAGTGTAATGAGTGTGAATCTTTCCACTTAGAAAATCTATTTTTCCCTTTAATTCCAGTATAGTTAACATACTGCATAATAGTGTAATACTAGTTTAAAGTGTACAATATAGTGATTTAACACTTCTGCACAATATCTGGTGCTCATAACAAGTACCTCCTTAATGCTCCTTAATGCTCATCACCTATTCCACCCATCCCCTTACCCACCTCCCCTGTGGTAACCATCAGATTGTTCTCTATAGTTAAGAGTCTGTTTTTTGGTTTCTCTCTCTCTCTCCCTTCTATTTTTTTTCCCTTTGCTCATTTGTTTTGTTCCTTAAATTCCACATTAGTGAGGTCATATAGTAATTGTCTTTCTCTGACTAACTAACTTATTTCACTTAGCAGAGTACTCTCTAGCCTGATCTCTGTCATTGCAAATGGCAAGATTGCACTCCTTTTTATGGCTGAGTAATATTCTATTGTGTATATATACCACATCTTCTTTATCTGTTCATCAGTTGATGGCTACTGGGCTGCTTCCGTAATTTGGCTATTGTAAATAATGTTGCTACAAACATTGGGGTGCATTTATCCCTTTGAATTAGTGTCTAGAAATCTATTATTTCATCACAGATTATTTCTTCCCTTAGCTACCATACTAAAAGTCAGATTCTCTATATCTGCTGAGGGATGTGCCTTTAGGGGGGAAGTGAATATCGTTTTTTTTTTTTTTTAATTAAAAATTAAGAAGATAAGCAAGATAAATTATTCTACCCATATGTTATTTAAGTTAATGTAGGAATACCTCAATTGGAAGGATAGTTGTTTTAATTATAGAAATTCACTCTGCTTATAATGAGGGTAAGAAGACAGACTTGAGGGATGCCTGGGTGACCCAGTGGTTGAGTGTCTACCTTTGGCTCAGGGCATGATCCCGGTACTGGGGATCGAGTCCCACATCAGGCTCTCCACGGGGAACCTGCTTCTCCCTCTGCCTGTGTCTCTGCCTCTCTCTCTGTGTATCTTGTGAATAAATAAAAATCTTTAGGAAAAAAAAAGACAGACTTGATTGCAGTTATTTTCTAGGAAAAAATTTTGGTTACACCAAGGCAATTAAATATACCTTAATGTAATGTTTTTAAAATAAATATCACTGAATATTTTTAGTCTCACATAAATGAGAAAATCATTCTCTGATGAGAAGTAATACACAGCAATGCAAGAAAGTCAACAAGAATTTTATAAAGTGATAAATTGGAATAAAGTAGGGGAATTAAAAAAAAAATACAGTTATATGAAAATTACAATATGCAGTTACAATGAAGAGAAAGAAGCCTAAGTGAATAAACAGTGAATTGGTTTGGGTGCAAATATTTCAATTAGAAGGACACAGTTTCTTAGATAAAAATATATTTCTATCCTAATTTATACTCATTTTATAGGGGAGAATATTTGGATGCAAAATAAATTGAGACCATAATATTAAGCTTATATAGTTAAGATACATGGATTAGTCTCAAATTTTTATTCATCTAGACTTGTTGTGGGGGGTGAATAACTATTCAGATGCCTGATAATAAGGATTTAACTCAACAGTTTCCTTTGATAACACTTATTCCCAAACCCAATCTGCTCATGAAATGTCAAAACAAAACAAAGCCCTTAACATTTATAAGTTGCTAACACGAGGAAATTATATGGAGTTTTTTTTAAAGATGTAGGTAACATGCTTCATCATAAAAAAGCAGAATTCTTCAAATTACACATTACTTTTCATGATTGCTGTTTAAACTTAAGCTTTTGGCTTAGGTTGGCTCATGGGACAATTCCACCTTATCCTATTCGCCTTTATTTAAAGTAATACAAGAGATTTTCTGGTTGAATCTTGGGGTTTTTTGTTGTTGTTGTTGTTGTTGTTGTTGTTGAATCTTGTTTTCATAGGTCTAAATCCCCCATTTAATCAATTTCACAGTAGCTTCTGTGTGCTGGTGAGAAACGTATGTTTTTTTTTTTTTTTCTCTTCTGTTTTTATTTTTCTCCCCTGCTTAAGTGAAAGATTTGTGAACCTTATTAAAGAAGGATTTATCCATTCGCCTCTGCTTTATTCAACTAAATTACCTATGCTACTTTGTGATATGGAATTTGCTTAGTTGCTTTTATACTTTGGATGCAAGTATCATATTTAAGATCATATAAAGATGTGTTAAGCCACTTGCTTGGTGTTCCATGGAATGGATTTCCTTCAAGAAACCAGAAATAAATACAGTTATTATCAGTATAAGTTCTATGCCAAGAAACAGCAAAGCTTTCTTGAATAAGAAACAAAATGTTTTGGGAATGCCATATATCATGGAACCATGATACATACTTGTGCTGAATTAGAGGTTGATGATGCTCTACATCAAACAGGTTTCAGCAGATCTAATATCTAAATTGCTTTTTTCTTTTCAATAATAAAGAATTTAAAAATAATAATAATAAAGACTTATTTACATTGATTTCTTCATATTCTCTTATTAAATCATCCCAATGGTAATGATCTATACTTGATAATCAAAGTGAAAAGTGAAAACATAAGCCAAAAAGTAAAACAAGAGAAAAACTTACCTGTTAACTTCATTAACCCCATGATATAACCATCTAAGTTAAAGGCTTAAATATTATTATTAAGATGGGCTTAATTTTCCTCTTTTTCTAAACTAGTTTCAGCAAAGTACAAACTGTGGCTTTTATCATAGTCTGTACTTATTATGGTAATTTATATGTTTATCTCTGTAGGGTGTATTGTTGGTCTACTAAAATATAGTTTTCAAAAGGACATATACTTTGTCTCTTGTTTCTCTGATGCACCACTGACATCGAGCACAATGCCTGGCACCTGGCGAATATTTGTCTGAATAAATGCCCAAATGGCCTAGAATAATTACGTTATAAACCAAGTACTATCTGTGTTTCCAGGCCATGTCACAACGTCTATATTTGGACAGACATTGAAACTCATCAATCTAATTCCCAATGAAGGAATTCTACCCATTGCATAATCAAGATATTGTCAGATAGTTTTCGTCTCTTAGAGCAGAAATAAAGACCTACTGCAATTGGTTGGAAGCAACCATCACTAGTCTCCCTCTGTCTCCTGTTTTCTCTTCTAGACTAAAGCAATAAATAAAATGACATTCTGCTCTCTCTTGAGTTATCTGATGAAATATTCTGGTGTTTCAGTGCTTGATCGTGAAGGCAAAAGAGGTAAGGGTTCTTTTAGATACACTATGTGGCTACAATAAAGTAATATAGGTGACTGGTTTGGAATTTTGAAGTGACTAAATCTAACCAGGTTCAGACACAGAAAGTTTTAAAAATCTTCAGGAAGTTTCCAGAATGGAGAAATACCAACGTTAAGTGGCTTTAAATGTTATAAATGCAGGTAATGGAAACAAAAGACATTATTAAAAGGAGCCACAGAAGTTTTCCATTTTTATCAAGACATCAAAATTC
This sequence comes from Canis aureus, assembly GCF_053574225.1. Taxonomy (NCBI): domain Eukaryota; kingdom Metazoa; phylum Chordata; class Mammalia; order Carnivora; family Canidae; genus Canis; species Canis aureus. Next base: position 18,590,737 of record NC_135629.1, on the reverse strand, counting down.
CCGGCTTCTTTGGCTCTCTGAATGAGTTAGAAAAACTCCATCTTTACCTATTTATTTAAAAAATATGAATAATAATTTGTCTCTCAAGTTCTCAGAGTTATTTGTAATTTGAAAAAAGGACTTATTAATCCAAATGTCTTTTTATTTCCCCCCTGAATGCCTTCTTAATGGTTGACTTTTAGACTGAGGTAGTTCCTTAAAAAATTAAAAATAGAACTACCATATGATCCAGAAATTCAACTTCTGGGGCATTTATCCAAGAAAAACAAAATCGGTAACTCAAGAAGATTATCTGCACTCCCAAGTTACTGCAGCATTATTTAACAATGGCCAAAATATGGAAATAGCCCAGGTGTCCATCAATGGATGAATGAATAAAGTTGTTGTCTAGGGGCTTCTGGGTGGCTCAGTCAGTTAAACAGCCAACTCTGGATTTTGTTTAGGTCATGATCTCAGGGTCCTGGGATTGAGCCCTGCATCAGGCTCTGCACTTAGCATGCAGTCTGCTTGAGATTCTCTCTTGAGGACATAAAGCTAAGTGAAAAATATATCAGACAGAGAAAGACTAATACTGTATGTTGTATACAGATTTTGTATACACTATTGGTAGTCCCAGAGGTAGGGTGTAGGCGGTAGAAGAAACAGGTGAAGAGGGTAAAAATGTGCAAACTTCTAATTTAAGTTGGGATGATGTACAGCATTGTGACCATAGTGAATAATACTTATAAGTTCTCATCACAAGAAAAAATTATAATTATATATGTGACAGATGTTATCTAGACTTACTGTGTTGATCATTTCATAATATATATACAAATAGTGAGTCATTATTTTGTACACCTTAAATTAATATAATGTGTGCCACTTACACCTCAATAGAAAATTGTTTAATTTTTTTTTTAAATACCAGGGAAGAAGTGAAAAGTTAGGGAATTTAAATTGGGGCAAGTAATTTAGAGATCACCTACTTAGCGTTTTAAAGTAGGATGTAATAAGACTGATTTGCTTCTCAAAAATGTAGGATAGAGTTTAGGTAGACTAATTAGGAAGGCAAGGATGTTGTGAACTTTTTTTTTTTAATAACAGGCAAGAGAGAGGAATTCATTTTGAAAAGTTATCTACTTAAGACAACTATAAGGAATGAAAATAAGCTTCTTTAAAGTAAATATGGTTAGGAGACAAGAAATAACAAAATCCAGCTAAAGATTATTTAGGCTAATGATAGATCAGTCACCTAAGGGACATAGCTTCTAAATAAAATGTGGATGGCAGTCCATGGTGGAATGTATTGTAGAATGCCAAAGAAGGTCTAAAGGAGAAAACAAAACAAAATAAAACATTGCATTTGGCAACAAAAATGAACTACTTTGAGATTATACAACTGTTGAGTTTTGGTACCAGAATACATTTTAAAACACTTAAAATGGGTGTGCCTGGGTGGCTTAGTCAATTAAGTGTCCAACTCTTTGGCTCAGGTCATGATCTCAGGGTCATGATATTGAGTCCTGTGCTGGGCTAAGTCTACTTGGGGTTCTCTCTCTACCTCTTACTCTGGTCCTCCCTTGTCTCTCTCTCTCAAATAAATAAATAAATAAAATCTTTAAAAAATGCTAATTCAGTATTTATGTGTAAAGAGGGGGAAGGGATTGATCAGAACTGTTTAAATAATAAAGAACTGTGATATGTATCTATAACCAGGAATGATTTTAATTATTCCTATAATGAGGAACCATCATGATTATGTACTGATCAAATAGTGAGACATAAAGAATAATATTTTACATTTATATTCAGCAGAAGAATCTAGGCTTAGTACTTCTTTCTGAAGTAGGCATGTGGAATTTGAGACTGGAATATCAGGCTGGGATTCAAGTGCAGAGAAGGGAAAGAAATGAGAGTATACAAGGGGTCTAGGGAGGACAGTGAAACACCCCAACTTGTTACCTACCTTGACCTATGTAGAAAGGTACTTCCATACAAGACTCAGAGAAGAATCCAGAAAACATATTGTCTAGCATTCTTTTTGGTCTGTAGTTCTTTAGGGTTACATACCTAAGAATCATCTGGAGGAATTGGTTAATAGGTCACTTCTGATACAATACATCTGGAATGGGGTCTGAATTCTGTATTCGTAATAAGTTCTAAGGTGATGTCTGCGCTGCTGATAGTGATCACAATCAGAGTAGCAATGTCTACAGCAGACATTCTGAAAGCCCAATGTGCATCTAAACAACCTGGAGGGCAGGTTAAAACAGGCAGCACTGCACTCCACCACCAGAGTTTCTGATTCAGGAGGTCTGGGGTGGAACCTACTAATTTGCTTGTCTAACAAGTTCCTGGGTGATGCTGATGCTGCTGGTTGGGGACCCCTTTGAGAACCGTTTGTGGAGAATATCACATTAGGCTGTGTTTTGTTTGTTTGTTTTGACTCAGAGAGTGGACTTTCTTTCATTTATTTCTTTCTTGGTCTTTTTGGCTTCTCAGCCAGGACTATTATCTAGGGTGGAATCTTCTAGAACTACTGCTCTAACTACATGAAATATTTGAAATTTGACACCAACTATATACACATTAGTTGTGCTAAGTAAAATTTGATCTGAAGAAAAATGAGTTTAATCTTTTTAATACACTGCTTTTATCATATGTCTTTTGATTAAATAAACCAATAACAACCAGATTCTTGAAGTGAAAAGTCCGATAAAGCAAAGCAAATCAGGTAAGCAAATAAAGAATGGTGAATGTGACAAGACCTATGTACATAAACTGGTAGAGCTTCACAGAAGGTTAATGATGCTGAGGGAGAGACACATTCTGTAGCAGATCATGAACCTTATAGAAGAACCTGGACACTTTCATATCACGAACATGACATTTGATTTTTGACCTTTGCTCGCTGGACAAAACCACAGTCTATAAACTACAGAGATACCTGGAAACATTTGGAATATCCTGAGGATATAACTGGATGCATCAAAAGCTTTTTTTTTTTTTTGGTTGTGATTTTTTGTTTGTTTGTTTATATGAAAACACTCAGAATGATGCAACCAAAAAGGAAAAAATAAAAATCAAACAACCTTCAGAAAAAAACCACAAAACACAAAAGTGTTGCATTCTCACTTAGAGGAAAAATGTAAATACTTTATATGCAATGTCTTCTGCTATTTTTTAAACCCTTTCACCCCTTATAGTTTTCCCTACCAACTCTAGCTAAACTGTTATAGCTGGGTTCCCCCAAAGGAAATGGTTTCTTTTTCTATGACATCTTATTCTCCAGTCAAATATTGTTTCTGCCAATCTTTCCAGGTCAAAATTACACATACCTTCAAAATTTATCTCAATTCTTTGCTTTAGAAAGATCCTTAAGTAGCCAGTTTCAAATATGCTTCATCTTTTCTCTGAATATTTTATGTTATTGTTTCTGTTATTTACAACATTGTATGTGAAAATTCAAAGTTTTGGAATTATGAGATAAAATATTAGAATATTTCATTTTTCCCAGGATACATATCCCAGTGTCTTACAGTGTTCAAGGCATGAGTTCAGGAATTAGACTCTCTGGGTTCAAATCTGTCACTCTCACATCTCTTCAGTTGACATACCACAGACAATGTCTCTAAACTACAATGTTAATTTCTGAAATTGGTGTGTTGTAGCTACTCAGAGCTTTAATTAGCTTTTACATAAAATGGAATAATACATGCTTCATAGCACTCAATAAGCAAAAATGTTTAATGAACAAATACTGAGTAAATAACTTGGCATTGTACCCTCGGCAACTGGTCATTTAAATTTAGACATGAGAGTGTATATTGAAAGCAAGAGGATTTTGATAATGAATTTTTGGTAATTTGCTAATTAAGGGATTTATAATGACTGTAGAAATAGAGTGACTATAAACTGAAACAAGGCATGTAGGCCAAACCAGGTGTAGAACTTTTAGAAATGTCCTGGAAAATCAACAACGTATGGACACTACATGCATAGCATGAGTTCAGATTTATTGAATTAATGCTTTAAACAATGTTGGAATCCTACTGAGAGTTAGTTCGGCTACTCAGGTACACTAAGCATGAAGATTTAGTGATTTAAATATGATAATGTGGGAAATCATAAAAGGCTATGCCGGAATTTGAGCACTTTTGCAGCAAGAAAACAGAAAAATGGCACCTGGCATCCAGTAGTTGCCCTAGCACTATTAGCTTGAACTTGGTATTACTACAAACTGGCCTGATGCTCACAGACAGACCTCGCTGTTCCCTTGTTGTGCGTAAAAAAATCTCATAGAAAATTTAAAAAACATAAAAAATCTCAACATCAGTCTATGAGCATGATGGGTTAAGACAAAAACAAGACCACTCTATTAATCATGTCTGAATAGAGACTAAACATGGATATTACCCAAACCATTACCAACACCACTTTCTCTCATGTGATATGAGTGCTGCTTTTTTTGCTCATTATAGCTGAAGGATCTAGTCTTCCCTACTTTTAAATAAGATTTCTTAATATATCCAGTCATAGAGTTATCCCTACTCCCTGAGAATAGCCAATCCAGAACAAACCCCTGCTTCCTTGAGCTCTCCCTCAAATCACTTCACACAATCCCAATACTATAACAAGTCCTTTCTAGCACCCTCCTACTGAGCTGTTCCATGATTCCTCATGATGAGTGTCGTCCCTCAGTGCCACCGCTGATAAACCCAACTTGTTCAACTACAGCTGTGATACTGATGCACTTTGGCAGGGGGTGGGGCCGGGGGGCACTGGTAGCAGATCCCTTTGGACAGTTTTGTGAAAGACAGTGTAGGAGGTGGGGGTGAATAAACCTCTTACAATTTTAACTGACACTGTCTTCCTAGATCACATTGAAAGATATTGGAGCATTTGTTTTGTCCAAGTGCTCCACACTTTAAGCAGATTTGTTAAGTGTAAAGGCAGATTTATATAATAGTTAAAGCAGTTAAAGATTGTGTGTTACTTCCAAGGATTATTACTTCTGCAGTTCACTCTGGGAGAGTCCTTTAAATAACAAATTCTCCTAGTGCATTTAAAGTGTGATTGATTATCAGAAATTTGATTTAGGAGAAACTTTTCATGAACACATTGAAAGCGGGATACAGCTGTAAGGGGAGATATTAGAACTTGTTGGTCTAGACAGTAATTTGATTTGCATTCATTTTTTAGTTTCTAGGTACACTATTCTAAACTTAATTAAAGCCAACTGGGAAAAAAATTGTTTGAAGAAAGGATGTTTCTTAAGGGCTCAATGTGAAATATGAAAACATTTCTGGTTTTTCAGATGAACATTTTATCACCTGAGGTGAGAGAAAAATGCACCTTCTCTATATTTTCCAGAGAATAAATTGGCACCAAACACTTTTAGTAATTCAGTTTTTAAAGATAAACAGCTTCTATTTTCTTTACTATCTATCTTATTCTCTCCTTTTTCAATGTTGTGTAACAATAAGACACTCTTCACAGCACATACCTTGTTTGAACCCGGTTAATTTCAAAAGCTTTATTAGATCTTGTTTTTGCAACATTTTTATTGGAAATATGTATATATTTTTAATATTGCTGAAAATGAATTATGCTTTGGTATTATTCCCTTCCAAATTGTTCCCTTTGTTTCTGGCAGAAAGTCATGAACCAGAAGTGGCCACAATGATCTCTTTTTTGCTATAATATACCTGATAAGAAGTGATTTCTCATGGAGTCTGTGTGTAACTTGGTCATCAGATTTCATTCATTATAGGAATAAGACACATTGCATATTTTGGGAAGAAATGATGGACAGATCTATTGTTTTAAAATTTTAGTCATAATTTTTAACTGCCTTTAATGTCACATAAATAACCATACAGTTCATTTTGGTGAGTCTTTACACTGTGGGAATGGTAACAGCAAAGTGAAAACCCATTTCAACTCTGTTTAGGTCAGTCAGGTCAATTCTGGGTTCAAAGAATGCGGCTAAAGGCAGTGATGTGAAGGAAGCCTGGAGTGGCCAGGATATAGACATAATCTTTGCTGGAAGTAGCTAGTATGTCATGCACAAATGCCCAATGGGAGGCATAACTTAGTCCGCACATACAATCATTTGTGCATTGAACTTTCTCTCCTTTAAGTCCTCATTTTTTTTCAGATAAAGGAGTTTGATTTATTTAAAAGTGAGTTAAACTAATGATTTAACCAAAATGATTAAGCTAGAGTTTAAATCATATTAGAACACCTGTATCTTATCATTTCCAGTTCATTTATTTCATTTTAAGAAAATGATGATAATTTTAATTTTAGTTTTGAAGAATTTGGTTTCTTAAAATGTTACTTGATTCCTCAGATCAACTACTCCAAAGTTTACAAAGTTCGAGTTTCTTTAAACATTTTATTTATTTTAGAGAGAGAGAGAGCAAAGGAGCAGGGGGCTAGGGGATGAGGGAGGGAGAGAATCCTAAGCAGGCTCCATGCCAAGTGTCAACCCCACTCTGAGCTCAACCTCATGACCCTGAGATCGTGACCTGAGCCGAAATCAAGAGTCCGATGCTCAACCAACAAAGCCACCCTGGCCCCCTACAAAGTTGTTTTATGCACAGAATTCATTCTTCACAATAATCTCACTCAGTATCCCAGTATATAAAATATGTAATATCAGAGCCTATATTATTGATGTAGGAGAAGGAAGTATAAAGCTCTTCCTGCTCCAGTATCCCTTTCATCACCTTTCCCTTTCCCAAATGGGTGGGTGATACTTGAGGCACTCTCTGAAGTGCTAAGGTCTTCAGAAGTGAAGGTGGAAAACTTCAGAGGGTCAAGCTCCTCATTTTATGAGGGAGGAGTTGCAGTTTCAGTTTTGGGAACCAACAGCTATCGAATGATAGAGATTAAACAAGAATACAAACACCTTTATTCTCAGCCCAGTTATTTTTTATTCATATTACTGTAATTTAGTGATTGCTTAATCATTAGGTCTTTTTTTTGAGAAAAAATAAGATGCATTGTAGAAGGAATTGGAAAGTACTGGGGAAGAACTAGAGGTTTAAGTAGAAAAACAAAAGTATGAGGCATAATGACTTATATCTTGCTCTTAAAATCTTATATTCCTTTTTAATATTAATTTCTGTAATTACTTTGATAAAGACCAAATAGCTGCTCATAATACACAATCATCTTGCTGACCAGCCTTTGGTTTGGAACTACAAAACCAGATTATGATCCTATAAGATAAAATTTTTGTTTCGTGTCTCTCTATAACACTTACTGACATATTTAGTAAACAAAATACTAAGTGGGTCTCTGCATGGCCAGCTCCTTGTCATCCCTCAGGGATCAAGTTAAATTTCATTTCCTCAGAGATTTTCAGTAGGCTCTACTTGTCATTTTCTCTCTCTCTCTCTCTCTCTCTCTCTCTCTATTTCTTTCTCTTTTCTTTCTTTCTTTCTCTTTTCTTTCCTTTTCTATTCTATTCTTTTCCTTTTTCTTGTCATTTTCTAGAATGACACTTGTTTACCTCCTGCAGATGAAATAATCCAGATTTATCCTTTTTGTATTTTTTTAATGATTTCTGATTCTGCATATCTAAACTGTAAGCTTCATCATGCCAAAGTTCATGTCCCTCTTTCTTGGTCACTGTTGTATCTCTAGCAACTAATACAGTTCTTGTCGCATGACAGGTGCTCAATATATAATTATTGGACATGTAAATGAATATATTATATAAATAGCTATCTCATGTATATTTCAATATCAGTCATGTATAAATACTTTCTAAGATGCATGTCAGGGACGCCTGGATGACTCGGTGGTTGAGTGTCTGCCTTTCGGCTCAGGGCATGATCCTGGAGTATCAGGATCTAGTCCCACATCGGGCTTCCTGCACGGAGCCTGCTTCTCCCTCTGCCTGTGTCTCTGCCAATCTCTCTCTCTCTCTCTCTGTCTCTCATGAATAAATAAATAAATAATCTTAAAAAGAAGATGCATGTCATATCTATTTGTACAAACACATTCGTAACTTGATATTCAGTACTGAAAAATTAGAGCTCTGCATGTTCCTAAGATTGTCAATGGTACTTGTTGGATGATGTCTTGATGTGCATTTGTGGTGCTTATATTAGGTTGTAGAGTTCAGTGAGCAAAGTTGATGAGGAAATACTTGGCCATATGCTTCTTCAGAATCGCAGTAAAAGTGTGACTAACTCTCCAGCTTTTCCTTTCAATAACTTTGAATTTCCAAATGGTTCAGTTACTTTCATAAGTTTCATCTTTGGCTTTCTCTCCAATTGTTACAAAATTAAAGTCAGAAATACAAGGAAAGATTAGAAAATATAAATTGAATGTTTTCTACCCCCTAGAGTACCTATGACTTTGAAAATCATAATGTACCCAATACTTGAATTGTATTTAATAAGCAGCTCAGAGTATTCTAATCAATCAATAATCAATTGACCATCTCTTTAATGAAAGCTTATGGCAGCATTGTGATACAGACATGTAAATTTGTAAGAAAAGATCCCTTCCTTTAGAGAATATAATGTCTATTAATAATGAAAGTGTTACCCTGCAAACCAATTATTTAATTGTTTAAACCAAGTAGCATTAATTATATAGGTAATCAAGGTAACTAAGAAGTGAAGCACTGTGAGCAAGGATCATGATGGATGTTTAATGAAAGAGTTTGTATTTAATCTTAGCTTTGAGGAGTAGATAGTATTTACAGAGGTTATGGAATTTTTTAGGAGCTGGTGGGGAGGCAATACACAATAGTTCAGGCTTCAAAGGAAAAAGACAACTTAAAGAAATGTGGTTGAACCTGGTAGAGCCAGAAGTCTAAGAAGTAGAAAGAAATGAAGTATTGTCTATTGGATAAGAAAAGTTAATGGAAGATCTTAGTTATGAAGCAGTTTCATGCAGTATGTAATATGGAAGCATCTTTTGTCCTTATGCAATTCAATGGTATGATGCAACATGTATTTTTAGAAAATTAATCTGGCAATGATATGCATTCATTTAAAAAGGAAAAAAAAAGGATTTAGAGAAAGGGAAGTAAAAATATATGTTTAACTCTTCTTTTCTCAAGAATTTCTGGCTTTTTGAAAATATTCTTTAGTCATCCAAAACATAGTTTCCATCTAGACCAATACATGAATCACTCATAGCTTAAATATGACAAGGTATGTACCAAATGTATCCCAAATTGCAGATATATGATTTAGAGACATTTTTGTTTATGAAGATATACGCAGTTAAGCACTTCTTACTTACTGTTATATTGAAACAAAACGCTCATAGACAACTCTGTGACAGCTCCATGTAGATGAAATGTTTTCATTAGGTTTATGATAATAAACCAAACCCAAAACAAGTTTATAGAGTGTGTGTAATGGTAGGAAATGAAATGAGAAGAAATTCATAATGATATCTCACTAGCATTCAAATTGATCAGTAGATAGTGAGTGGGTGATTACCATTGATCTATTTCATATGCGCATACAACAGATGTTATCTTTAAACACCTCCAAAAATATGTTTCAAGCTGAAATCCACAATCAATAGTCTTTGAAAAGACTGAAGACTTGAGATGGATGCCAGGAATGAAAAAAAGTTGGCAGCATCTCAGACCATGTCAGGAGGAGAATCAGCATTTCTGAAGGTGATAAAAGACACACTTTTTAATTTCAGGATTTAAACGTAGTTTTTGGAGTTTTTTTATTTGTTTTTCGAAAAGCTATATTAGATTTAGCTATATCAACAGCCAGAATTAATTTATTCCTAGAATTAAACTGAGAGTTATATATCTGGTTGAGCAAACCAAAAGCCTAGGAGTCATCATTGATGTGTTCTTTATTAACATGGCCCACACCTAATCCATGACCAAGTGCTGTTGATGTCACTCACTACATATCACAGTACAGCCAGCTCTTTTTTTTTTTTAAAGATTTTATTTATTTATTCATGATAGTCAGAGAGAGAGAGAGAGATTGACACAAGCAGAGGGAGAAGCAGGCTCCATTCAGGGAGCCCAATGTGGGATTCGATCCCGGGTCTCCAGGATCGCGCCCTGGGCCAAAGGCAGGCACCAAACTGCTGCGCCACCCAGGGATCCCAGCCAGCTCTTCATCATCTCTGCTGCCATCATCCTTGTTGAAAATGACATCAGTCCCCCGTGATTATGTACCATACATTCATGCTGATCCTTGTGCAGTCTATTCTGTACCTAGCAGCCAGTGTGATCTTTTCTGTACTTCTCTGCATCCCACATTAAAACCTTTTCATGACTTCTTATTCTTAGGAAACAACTCCAAATCCTTAATGACTAAAGGCTAAGTATGTCCTCATCTCTACCTATCTTTGCAGACTCATGCCATCACCCCCTCTCCACGTCTTCCCATAAGAGCCATTTCCTCACAGCACATATTCTGTGCAGATACTGTTTCTTATGTCTGGAATGCCCTCTGCCACCTCTCTTCCTATTCAACTATTTGTTCCTTGAATATTGGCTTCAACTTGATTCTTGGGGAAAGACTTCTTTGAGCTACTAGTTTAGAACCTGTGATATTGTTATATGATGTCTAAGGATCAGGTTCCTTTTAATTCAGAGCACTCAAATCTTTTATAATTATAAACTCATCATTTTGACTTTTTATTTTATTTGTCTCATGTACTAGACTTGTGTTATGTGAAAGCAGAGGCCATGGCTTCTTTTTCTTGCCATTCTTTTAAAAACTATTTTCTTGTGACGCCTGGGTAGCTAGCGGTTGAGCGTCTGCCTTTGGCTCAGGTCATGATCCCTGGGGTCCAGGGATCGAATCTAAAACTAAAATTATTTTCTCGCTTGTTGGAGGTAGGGATAGAGGGAGAGAAAGAAAGAGAACCTTAGGCAGGTTCCATGCCCAGCATTGAGCCTGATGTAAGACCCTATCTCATGACCCTGAGATCATGACCTGAGTCAAAATCAAGAGTGGGAAACTTAACCAACTGAGCCACCCAGGTGTCCCTCTTTTGCCATTTTACCCCTAACACTGCACATGCTGGACACATAGTGGGTTTTTTATTTTCTTTTATTCCCACACTTTTGACTAGTACTTCTTAGACCTGTTGATAAGTGCCTTAACCACACAGGCCACTGGTTTCCCATCTGTAAAATGGGTAATTGCTAAGTCCCATTTTCATGAAAATATATTCCCTTTGGCAATATTTGTTTATGCTAAATAAATGCAATTTGACTCAGGAATTCCCCTCTTTGGTATAAACACAACAGAAATGCATACATAATGTCTGATAAATTCACCAAACAGCTCAAATTTGCATCAAGAACAGAATAAATATATAAATCAGGATGCATTCATGCAATGAAATACTATCCACAATGAAAATGAAGAAAACAAAGTGGATAAATCTCACTAGCATAATATCAAGTAAGAAAAGCCAGAAACAAAAGAGTAGACACTTTGTGTTTTCACTTTCATAAATTAGAAAAATATGGAAAACTAATTTCTGTCAAGAGGAGTCAGAATAGTGATTAATTTTAGAGGCTAGTGATCAGGAAATGGTGTGATAGGAGCTACTGGAGTGCTCATAAAATTCTCTTTCTGGATCTGATTGGTAATTATACGGGGGGTATTCACTGTAAAAAAATCGATGAGCTGAACACTTACCAATTTGTCCATTTTCTGCATGTCTATTTTCCTCTACTAAAAAGTCGGATGTATAAGTTCTATGATTATAAGTAATTTCAAATCCTAATATAATGGATGAATATGAGAAAACAGGCTTTATTTATCTAAGGTGCACCAAGATATTTGTGAAATTGTTAAAATAATTTTGTCAAGAAGATTACTGGAGACTGAAAGATTGATAAGATATTTGAAAAATAAACAAGCTATTGTTTCTGACAGAGTAGGTTATTTAAATTTTGAATCATTTTTACTTTGTTAACTTGTGTTTCCTAGAAAATAAAATAGTTTGTATTTTCAAGGCATTGAGCTATGTACATTCTTCGGATTATTAAGTAATGAGACAGATATTTTCATTTTTCTGGACTTAGACACTGACTAAAAGTCTGTAATAATACCTGACATTAAATGAGCTCTTATTCTGTGCCAGACACTAGGGCAAATACCTTATATACAATACCTCATTTAATCTCCATAACAACCATGTACACTTAGTTCTCTTATTTTCATCACCTTATGAATGAGGATGTGAAAGTTTGGAACTTAAAATGCCTTTGAGGAAAGTCACAGGAGGTATAAGTGACAGAGCACTGAATTGGACTGAAATTAAGGGTTTACCCCCCCAAATGTTTGATAAATCCAATAATATTTGTTTAATTAAGAATTTAACTGAAAACATTTTTGTATAGTTCTATTTATTAAATGTTTTCTAGTAATGTCTGAGATAAGTATTGCACTATAAGTATTTACATGACTAGGACACATATGAATTTTAGGGAACTAATGTAACTTTTAGTTCACCCAAAAGAGAATAGCTAGAAGGGGAAAGAAAGAGCTTTAAGAATGTAGGAAAAGCTATAAAATAAACCCATTATTTCTCTAAAAATGAAAAATAATATTCATTTGATTGGGGCTATCACATTTTATGAACAGAATTAGAAAATAAATTACATATTTAAATAAAGGTTAAATGTAATTTACCAAATTTCCTTATTTCTGTAGCCTGTTATAGAATTAATAGCCTAGGTTTCAGGACAAGTATTTTATGTCTATAAATGTCCTCATTATATAAATGTTATGTACTCTCACCAAATAATTTTTATAAGGATTTGAAATATATAAAATATATAGTTAATACTCCTCAATAATTTTTACGACTAAAGCAAACTATTTAAAATCTTCATGCAGTCTACAAGTGACTTTTGAAATGTATGGGTAGGAGATAGCAAGACACAGAGCTGATAAAACTGTTCCATTAGCAAAAGATTTGTTAGCCCTAACATTACAATCAATCATATGTTTTATCCTGGAGAACATTCTAAAATAGCCTAAAATAATGAGTTAGGTTTTTAACTGTAAGTAGTCATTTATAACTGCTTGTATTAAAAAATAACTATAAATGATTTATTAAAAGGTGAAAACTGCCAACAGTTATAGCACAATGATCAGTGTTGATATAAATGCAAAGATAATAGTAGCTGGCTATTCAGTTGAAAGTTTCCTCCCATTAAATAGGAAAAAAATCACAGGAGCTAAAATAGTTACAGACAATGCCCTGCAGACATTGAAGGCAATAATAGTTAATGTGAATTTAAGAAACAAATTTCCTAATTTTGATATTCCTCCAATTTGCTATTGATCTAAACCCAGAAGTCCCCTTGGGTTTAATGAACAACCAGTATTCATGCTGAGAATCAACATATTTGTGTCGTTATCTCTGAGAAGTGAACTAGCCCTATCACTCTATCATTGATAATAGAATTTATCATATATTCTACTCTGTGTACATATATATGATACATTCTTCTGAAAAATTATCTCATTATTTCCTTGACTACATTAATAAATTAGGAAGCTAAAATCTTCAAGCCACAATTGGCACTATTTTTATTTCATTATATTACAGGCTTGGTTTCATACAAGGAATAGTGTTACTCAAATTTTTGCTCTGGCAAAACATTTCAATGAAATTATTTTTACTTTGCTTTAACTTACATTCCTGGGATTGAAGATGTCTGCTGGATAGTAAATAAATTTCAGTGACCACAAGTTAAAGGAAGAAAATAATGCCTCAAGAATTTATTGAAAGGAAATTGAGACAAGTATTGTAATCCTTTAAGGATGGGATAATTAATCATTCATCTATCTCTTGGGACAGAGACAAAACAAAGGGATCATGTGTCCTGCCTTCTTTTTCTTCTTGTAGGTATTTCGTCTGGAAATAACCACTAGTTATTTGATCTAGCATTTATTTACTCTCAATGTTGAAACTTAATTCTTGTCATTGATTCACGTCATTCTGAGGCCTTACAGTAAGGAGGAAAGCTTTTCTTCCCTTTTCTCCTGCTATCCTTTAGTAGAAGCTGAATGTACCAACAGTGATGCAGAGACTGCTATTTTGCCATTCTGGGTGTGGTCAGTCCCTTCTTCTTCTTTTTTCAAATTTTTACTTAAATTCCAGTTAGTTAGCATACCGTGTAATGTTAGTTTCAGGTGTAGAATGTAGTGATTCATCACGTACATATAACACCCAGTGCTCCTTACAACAAATGCCCTCCTTAACACCCATCACCTATTCAACCCATCGCTCCAGCCACCTCCCCTCCGGTGACCCTCAGTTTGTTCTCTATAGTTAAGAGTCTGTTTCCTGGTTTGCCTCTCTTTTTTCCCCTATGTTCATCTGTTTTGTTTCTTAAATTCCACATATGACTGCAATCATAAGGTATTTGTCTTTCTCTGACTGGCTTATTTCACTTAGCTTATTTCACCCTCTAACGCTATCCATTTCATTGGAAATGCCAAGAGTTCATTCTTTTTGATGGCTGAGTAATATTCCATTGTGTGTGTGTGTTTCTTGTGTGTATGTGTGTGTGTGTCTGTGTGTACACCACTTTTTCTTTATCCATTTGTCAGCTAATGGGCATTTGGGTTTCCATAGTTTGGCTATTCTTGATAATGCTGTTGTGAACATGGAGATGCATGTGTCTCTTTAAACTGGCATTTTTGTATACTCTTCAGTAAATACCTAGTAGTGCTCGTTAGTCCCTTCTTACTCATTATATGACCTCAGTTAGCTGGAGACAATTTACATAGGAGAGTCTCGGCCCTTATTATTTTTCCTTCTTGCATAACTGTAATCAGTTCCTATCTGAACATCTCTAGCTGATGCCCTTTTACCCTGCTCAGAGGGATCCCTTTTAAAGGAGTGTCTGCCAAAGGCTTCCATTCACTTCCTTGTTCATAGAATTGCCCTAGGGCAATAGAAGCTGCTTTCCTGCCAGTAGCTTGGGCACAAAGCTCCCTAGTTGACCCAGAGCTAATGACCACTTGGAGCAGGAGATGCAAATCTCAGCCATTTGCCTTTCAGGCAAAACAGATTTGCTGTGTGATTTGTATTTCCTTGCTTCCTGTGGGAGCAGAATGAAGCTAGCCATCCCTTGAAACCACATTCTTATTTAGCTTCTCCTTTTCTCTGGAGAGGACTCCCTTAATGAATTTCTTGCAAGAGAATCCCCATCTCAGGGTTTGCTTTTAGGGAATCTGACCTAAGATGCTACAATACATTTTATTTGTATGCTTAAAACCCAGAACAAATGGTACTTTGTCAGCCAATCTCCCACTAATCTCATGGAAGGAAATAATTGCTTTCTCTCTGTGAACCCTGTACACTCCTTAGGGTGTTTATTATCGCCTACCATGAATTAGAGCTATTAATATGTAGTTTTGCTTCTCTCTAGCATGGATGCTTCTTGAGACTAGGAAATAACTGATATCATCTGTCTCATGTTCACCTCTTCTGGCTCTTCTTTTCATACATCTCAACCTCCTGGTATCTCTCTTGGTCTCTTCTCCAACCCCCACCCCTGCTCTCCTGTAAGTCTCTCAAGTGCTTTTATGATTCTGGACCTTTTTTCTTGCTATTCCCTGTGGTTGGCATGCTTATCCCCTCTGTTTTCATCATGATACTGATTATACTTCAGGTCTCACCTTAAAAATCAACCTCTCATAGATGTGCCTTCCCTAAGCCTCGGGACCAAACAGCTCTTGTTGCCACGTTGGTTTTTCTTATGTTCATCCATTTGTTTCCTTCATGCCTTCTGTTTTCCATGAGTGCTATAACAAATACCACAAAATGGTAGCTTAAAACATCAGAAATTTATACTCACTGTACTGGGACCTAGAACACTCAAATTGAGGTGATAGCAGGGTCCTGTTCTCTCTGAAGGCTCCAGGGGAGAGTCCTTCCTTGCCTAGCTTCTAGTGGCTCTTGGCAATCCTAGGCAGTTCTTGGGTAGTGGACAAGTCACTCAAATCTCTGCCTCTGTCTCTCATGGACTTCTTCCCTGTGTGTCTGTGTCACTGTATCCAAATTACTCTCTTCTTAAAAAATTAACAGTAATAGTGGATTTGAGGCCCACCCTAATCCAGTATCATTGATTAAGTGCTGCTTGATTAGGTGCAAAGACCCTACTTCCAAATATCACATTCATAGGCTCCACATGCACATAAATTTTGAGGGGACACTATTCAACCCAGTACCTCTTTATAACATTTAACGTAGTCAACTTGCAGGCATTATTCTCTTGTTTAGTTGCTTGTTGATGGTCTCTTTGCTGTGTTGGCTATGTCCACAGCTGTTATCACCAGTCCCTAGATGAATACCACACACATAGTAGGCAGTCAGTAAACGCTGATTGAATGAATGAGAAAAAACATTCTTCAAGCATCAAGCACAGATTCATGTTAAATGTGCATGTAGTTGCTAATTCAATGCCTGCATAATGACAACCTTATGCAGCGTGAGTTTTGTCTACTGCCTTTTAGAGAAGAGAGGGTTAGTTTTAATCATAAAACACTGAAACTTAAGTGATGTTAATGACTCATTTATCAGTTTGCTGTTAAATATCATACAAAAAGGTAGATCTTTTATTTGGAACTGAATCTTTCATTGCATGCATTAAGTACTCGTATGTATATCTATATAGATAATGGGATTTAACTGGTAGAAGTAAAGGCAGTTCAAATAATCAGAGTTTGTATTCTGGATAGATTATCAGACATATGATTATTAGTTGCTCATAAACTTCATACTCAGTCTACTCTGAGTATGAACTTTTTTGGAGAGTATGTCTTTTTCTTTTGACACAGTGAATGATTTCATAATAGACAAGGGCTGTAATTTGCAAAAACAATGAGATGTATTCAGAAGCTCAATGGGGCTGGTGCTAATGAGAGAGGGGAAAAACAAACATAAACAAAAACCTTTGCATATAAATGATGTTTCAGATATTAATTTTAATTAACTTGCTAGCATTCAATATATGGTACACTGGTTTCTAATGTTTATTTTCTTTCTTTTTCTTTTCTTCCTTCCTTCCTTCTTTCCTTCCTTCCTTCCTTCTTTCCTTCCTTCCTTCCTTCCTTCCTTCCTTCCTTCCTTCCTCCCTCCCTCCCTCCCTCCCTCTCTCTCTCTCTCTCTCTCTTTCTTTCTTTCTTTCTTTCTTTCTTTCTTTCTTTCTTTCTTCTTTCTTTCTTTCTTCCTTTCTTTTCTTTCTTTCTTCTTTTAATATTTTTGACCCCTAAAGATATATTCAAGTTAGTACCATCAAGGTCACTGGGTATGTGCAACATGGAATTAGCCTGAATAAAATATTTTGGTTCTATTCACCAAAGATCCCAAGACACCTACTGCATGAGTATTTTTGGTACTTTCAGGTGATGGTACAGCTCTTTGGCTATAGAATCAGGAGTACAGTCGTGTGACCATTAACAAGTTACATCACATCTAAGTCACTTCCTCCTTTTTCAAACTAGAAATAATAATGGTACTTCCCTCATAGGGTTATTGTGAGGAACATGATTTCAGACATGTTTTAGTCCTTGTTAAATAATAGTTTTACTGGAATGGGAAGAGTAAATAGTAACTGTTTTCCCTTCCTAATATACAATCATCAAAAATTTGAAGTTTTCGAAGTTTGCATGGGACACCAATGGAATATCAAATAACAGGATAAGAGCTAGAAAACAATGTGAAGTTTCACATTCCATGCCTTCGATGGATGCAGCAGTATGCAATGAATACTATTTGAAGTAAGTGTATTTAGGAAATTCTAAATTTGGAGCTTATTAATCGTTTTGAGAAAATTTCTTTTTTCTGAGTCAGATTTAGTCTGCAGTGGCATAGGATGTAATCTGTATCTGACAACTTCACCCTAAAATGTGGTGGCTGATCCTCTGTCCTCAGTGACATTATTCTGAGATTCTTCAACTCTGAACAAGAGGCTTAGGAGGAAAGCAGAAAATATTTTACATAGTGATCAGTTCTTTTCTCTCCATCTGGAGCTAGCCTACAGGTTGATTATATTTGAATATTTTTAACATAATATTAAAATGATACACATCGTTTTGACTGGAAGTTTTACTCCTTTGCCAGCTATCATATTTACTCCTTATAGTCTTTTAGTTCCACTATCTTCAGTTACAATGATGAAATGTTTAATACTAAATTTGGAAAATAATCATTATTAACCTATTTCTTCCTACCTTCCACTGCTTTTTAAAAAAATTTTTTTGCATTTTCTTTTCCCTCTATTCTTGCAACAGTTTATTATACCTAAGGTCTTCCTGCCATGTTACATTGCTTGTCTTTAAATCATCTTAGATTTACTCCCAAGAACAAATTTATTTGTTTATCTTATGACATTTGAAATAGCAACTTATTACATTCATCCATTCTGTTTTTAAACAGTTCTTACTAGTGAAGAATTCTTAAACATAGTCTTCATGTTTTGAAGAACTTCAGGATCTTCTCACAAAGGAGACTATCATAGACATAGAAGTTAATTTATTTGACTCATCTAATGTAGATACTCAGATATAGATTACCTGTCTCTTAGAATGACTAAAACCAGATGATGTAAGGATATCACCGTTACCTGGTTTCTTTCCTATTTTTCAAATCTGCTAAATTATTATTGGAATCATATGGTTCTTAAAACAGGCTTCCATCCTCTTGAGTGCTAATCTGTTAAAAAAAAAAAAAAGAAGAAAGATTGCTGGGGCACCTGGATGGTTCATTCGGTGTAGCACCTGACTCTTAGTATTGGATCAGGCCATGATCTCAGGCTTGTGAGATCGAGACCCTGCATCTAGCTTCTGTGTTGGATGTGGAGCATGCTTGAGGTTCTCTCTCTCTCTCTCTCTCTGTGCTCCTCCCCTTCTCACATGCATATGCTCTGTCTCTCAAATAAATAAATACATCTTTGAGAGAGAGAGAGAGAGAGAGAGAGAGAGAGACTGCTGCCTTCTCATCACTTTAAAAAAGGACCTTGGGGATCCCTGGGTGGCTCAGTGGTTTAGCGCCTGCCTTTGGCCCAGGGAGTGATCCTGGAGTCCCGGGATCAAGTCCCACATCAGGCTCCCTGCGTGGAGCCTGCTTCTCCCTCTGCCTGTCTCTCTCTTTCTCTCTCTCAGTCTCTCATGAATAAATAAATAAAATCTTTAAAAAAATAAAAATAAACAAATGCCTTGGACTTGACTTATGGGTGATATGCCTAGTGATAGGCATTATTGGAATTGCCACATGACATTTAAATATCTACTACAAAAGCTTAATCTTACAGATTATTTTGATTTTTCTCATTGAAGATGTGGGATTTCCAGCAGTTACTCAATAATTCTAGATGGGCTTTAAGTCCAGTGTATATAATAAAGTTATATAACTGTAGTATATTATAATGTGACTATAAAATATATTTATAATATTCTATACTATAATATTTCATTAATACAAATGACATATTATTACATATTCATTCCGTGAATATGTCATTTGTACATTCTAGTACTCTGTTTTTTCATTATGGTCTCATATTCCACATTTAATATGTTGTAAATGTATTTGTAATATTAATGATAATTTTAAGTTGTTTCTTGGTTGGCAAAAATGGTCAACTTGTTTGTTTTATTATGGTGTATTTTATGAGAGTCTGAGTAATCTTTATTCAGACTTTTGGGAGTCAACTTCAAGCTCTGTTAATCTCCCTAAATATCTGTTATCACAGAAATAGACACAAAATTATTGGGATTGAACCACTGATTGAGATAGTCAACAAAAAAGATCAGTATGGTTTGTATTATTTTTCTGCTTAGATTTTTTTTTTAATTTTTCTTTTATTTATTTATGATAGTCACACAGAGAGAGAGAGAGAGAGGCAGAGACACACACAGGCAGAGGGAGAAGCAGGCTCCATGCACCGGGAGCCCGACGTGGGATTCGATCCCGAGTCTCCAGGATCGCGCCCTGGGCCAAAGGCAGGCGCCAAACTGCTGCGCCACCCAGGGATCCCTCTGCTTAGATTTTATTCTGTATTTCTCCATATCATTTTCTCCATTTTGAATATATGGATTCTTAATAGTAAGAATTGGTAACTGATACATATATCTAAGGTACAAATCAGAACCAGGTAAAAAAGTTTATAATTTTATAAGAATGTGATTAAAGGTGTGCATTTTTTCTCTTGTTTTCTATCTTCTGTCTCATATATTAAACTTCTCTTATAGTGTATTTTGGTTTTTGTTTGTTTGTTTGTTTTGAGTTTGCTGTTAATTGAAGATTCTCCTTCTACACCTGAAACACTGTGGCTGGTAACTTAATAACAGAACAGACCAGGTACTGTTTTATGAAATCCCCAAATTCTAAAAGCTGAGATTAACCTTTATCAAAGTGTCCTAGTACTTGGTCAGTAGCCCTCTTTATTTTTCAAAAAAAAAAAATGTCAGGGCTCTGAAATATTTCTTTCTCTAAGCACCTGTCAAAAGTCAATGGAGAAAAAGAGGTTATAAAAGCAGATGGTTGGATCATATTTGTAATCTTAATGACTTTGATAGTTTGCTGAAAAGTATCTTGCTCTTGTTAAAGATTGACAAGAAAGAATGCACCAAATGCTAGACATCTGGAAGTCAATATAAAAGGAAGGAAAGACAAATGCTCCTGGTAGGCTCTCTTGCCTTTTTAAGATACTGTTTGTTTCTTGTGGAAAGACTTGTAGTCAATAGGTCACTATTAAATGTGCACTATAGCTTTTATTTTCTCTCATTTGTGAAAAATGAAGTGAGGTCTGATAGTTTACAGGCAGCCTAAATTTCTGGTGAGATAGAATGATAAACTTTGCTGGCAGAAAAAAAGGGAATAAAATAACATTCAAACACCTCAATGATCTCTTCTGTCTTCTGTCCTTAAGTCTTTCTTGTGTTACAGAATCAGATAGTTTTCAGAGAAATAATGCTTGGATTCATAGGTTTATTACGTGATAATGGTAGATGTTGTTATCAGTAGCTACAACCAGAAATGTACGTAATAGTAATGCCTAAGGCTTAAAGAATACTTCATTGCTTTTCAAGCTCTTTTAAAATCACAATAAAATGGATATACCCTGCAAAATTGTAAGGGCTGTGGGGTGCACACTCTCCTGTTTTATAGATAAGAATACAAAAGCTAAGAGAGGTTAAGTGTTTAATCCAAGGTCATCCAGATAGTCAGTGGCTAGCTGGGAACAGAATCTGATTATTTTATTTCTTACTCAGGGTTCTATTTCACTGCACTAACTCTCAGGACACATAAAATGACATCTATGTGGATGAATCCAAAGTGCATAAAAACAAAAATCTTAAGAAATTGTTTTCAAATCTTAACAATCTTTAGCCCATGTGAATATTGGCAAGCCACAATTTCTTTTTTTGTTTAAATTTTTAGAAGGGAATTTTCATCACATTGACCCAATAGAAATCATATTTAAGTTCATAGGACTGTGATTTCATTTATGTTTCCAAAACCATGGTGAGCTTCACACAAAACAATTTTTCCATCTTTTAAGTCTTGCTAATCCACTTTAAGCCAGGCAAGAGTCACACATCATTTTGGCTGCTGTGATCACATACAAACCACCTCTGCTAATCTCTTCAAAGGGGATTTTCCTTTGCACAGGCATACTGCACAGCATGGGACTTACAGGCAGTACCTGCAAAGTTTCCCAGGTTCATTTATAATTCAGCCTTTATCCTAAGACTATAGCACGGAAGATCTCTTCCAAATAATTCCAGGCCCTTTCACTGCTGCCTCTCGTTGTCTCTCCAGCTTTTTAATAACTGATGAAGTCGAGGATGCAGGCATTACAGAAAGGATTAACTGTGATTCACATCGTTTACTTGCAAATGGGAATAGAAAACTACCCTGATATTTGACACATTGAGTTTCCAGGATGTAGCTGAGAGTTTTGGTTGTTGAGTCTTCTTAGCTTAGTAAACCCTACATATATATGTAAAAAATCATAATTCTCTCATGTGTCTCTGAATGCTGATTTCCATTTTAGATCAGGTACTTCAAAATCTTAAGCACGATTTAGATAGCTTTTAGTACATAATGAATGGCATTATAAATAAATTTGAGTGAGCAAAATATAAGCACAATATTTCTTTAACAATTGGACAGAAAGCTAAAACTGAAAGAAGTTTATAAATCCCGACTTGACACACTTCATCTTAAGACAAACAAACCTTTACATAATTTATAAACATTCCAGGGGAAAAAAGACAAATGTTGAATTGGTGAATTCCAGGATATGAATGTAAAAGCTCATTTTGCTATATGATTTGTAATGATATTTTGTTAACTGTGAGATTTAATTATCCATAATTATAGTTCAAAAGATTTATGTTTATAGTCTTGTGTGTTAGAACTTTGGAAAAGTTTGTCATTTAGAATCATCTTTATATTCAGGGTAGTATATCCCACATGACTCACTTCAGATCCGGTGGTAATTCAGTAAAGCATGCCGTAAGGAACATTATGATTGCGCATCCTTTTGTTGTTGTTTGGAAAAATTAATAGGTTTCTAATTTTAATCTGGTCCTTCTGCTGAGAATTGGTACTTGAAATGCTAAAAAATAAGGCAGAAGGTCACTGAACATCCTTTCTAGAGGACCTAAAATTGTATCATTAGAAACTCTTATTTTTCTAAATATGATTATGGGGGAAAAAAAGTCTCAGCAAGAAGGCTGCCTGTGGAGAAATCCCTAAAGCTTTGACAACTTGTGGTGGAAGATGCATGAATTCTTAGGTTATTTTCTTTTTAAGAACGTATCTTAACTATTCTAAGAACTATAACTGGATTAAAAAAAAGGATAATGATTTGTGTCTTATCAAAAATATAAATTGCAATGTTTTTTTAAAGACCTCTGTCTATCGATGAATCTGTCTGTCTTTCTGTCTGTCTAGTATCCCTAAGAAGGAGATAAGCAGAATCTTCACCTTGGCAAGATAAATAAATAAATAAATAAATAAATAAATAAATATCATCTCATATTCTTAAATTCTTAATCCATTTATGACCAGATTTTAAATATAGAATGTGGGATATTAGAAATGTTAATTTTCTGAGACATTCATTTAATAAATAACACAGAAATACCCTAATTTCTTTAAATCAGCGGGTTTCTCCAGAAAGTAGGAGGAGAAATCACAGACTTGCAGTTCAAGCCTTAATCACTCCCCTGCTTGTTTCTTTGTGGTCCAGCCTTAGAATAAAAGGCTTGGTACCTTCTGAAGTCCTTTCTAGCTCTGTGATGTTTTTCACTTTCAAATGTGATGTGAGTCTAAAGAAGATAAACATGTCACGCTTTTAACAGGTGCTTTGTGGTAAGTGCCACAGTGATTTTACTTCACTATCAATTCTCCTTGGCTATCCACACTGACCCTCCTCCTTCCAGGAGGCACAAAAGTAATAAAATACATAATAACTTTGCTATTCTTCACTATGCTCTCACTTTAAATTGATACTCCTATCAGCAAATAGCTCATTGGAAAGTGATATTACCTTTTGGAGAAAGGGTAGAATCATGTGATGTCAAAAACTCAGTTATTACTTCCCTTGAGCTTCAAGAATGACTAGTAACTTTAGTTAGTTTCCTATTTTGTGTTTGGATGTGGTATTTATCACTAGTTCCTTTTTGTGAGGGAAAAATCTCTCGGAATAGAACAGCAATTCCTTAGAAAACCAGGTCAGGTTAGTTTGGTTGAAGGATCAAAGAGAAGAGCCAAATGACAGTGGAGGGGTGGCATAGGATGTACCTCAGTTCTTAGTTCTGTAGCTGGTAATTCTCCAGAGATTGGCAAATGATATCTTGATTTTGAGTGCATCTCTCTGGCTATATCCCCACACATCTGTATTCTAAACTTCAAGCCCCATTAGCATGTAGAATACTAGGTAGAGTCCTGATGAAAGTTTATTTGGCACAGTGTTCATCCTGTTATGCACAAGTGCATAGAATTAAAATAATAATTTCTAGTTGATTTCATGCTTCTGTAGCTTAATGGTCTCCAATGCTACTAGTAGATCCATTATACATATTTTTGTACAGAAAAGATGTACTGAAAGAAAATGTCAGCTTTTGAATAAACCTGTGTCCAAATTTACTCCAAAATGAAATTGAAAAGAAAATTGGAACTATGACTTTTAGAAGGATTTACTACTCTCTCCTTTCTGGGTAATTTGATACCACGGTATTCATAATGATCAGTGAAGTACTAAGGGCAATTTTGTGCTCATCTCTACACCAACCTGACATCTCCTGTTTTTACTTTAAGTGCAATGAAATGTAATTAGCCAACAGCTTGGGGCTTGATTAAAATGTCACATTTTATAAATTTATGGTCATCTTCTGTGCCTTCCTGAAAGGGAAAGACTCAGAATTCAACTCAACCTACATGCTGGGTAAAGGTATTCATTCATTAAAGAAAAGGGAAATGAACTCCCTGGTGGTATTCAGGAGTTTCTATGCACTTCCTTATAAAGTACATGCAAATGATTTATAAAAACTAAGCTTGAAAACCTTTATGTGGATTTTGATTGTTGATTTTTTAAAACAAAAGGCTTAGAATGTATTTCCTTAAAGATATATTGATTACTTAAGTCAGTAATAGTATAATAAAGCAAATAAGAACTAATAAGAAACTAACGAGAAAATTAAAACAGGTTTCTGATGACTCTGACTCTCCTACTAAGCTTTGCCAGGAAACTTGGCCGAATCTTCCAAAAATAGATGGAGTGGTATATCTTCCACTCCTTGACCTTTGGCTATACCATGAGACGTTAGCCAATGGAATGTAGGCAAGCGACAGTGCCCGCTTTGACAGTGCTGCTTTTAGGAAGACTTGTGCATTTCTAATGGCTCCTCCGCAATCAAACGAAAAGATCTGTCAATCTCAGACTGACCTACAGCTTATTAGAGAGTTACTCAGACGATTTCTCTCTACATCAGCCAAACCACCACTCAACCGACTCACGGTTGTGTGACAAATAATTGCTGATGGTCACGGCTAAGATTCCATGGTTTGGGGTTAGGCAGCAATATAGTTAGCAAT
Source organism: Canis aureus (assembly GCF_053574225.1). Classification (NCBI taxonomy): domain Eukaryota; kingdom Metazoa; phylum Chordata; class Mammalia; order Carnivora; family Canidae; genus Canis; species Canis aureus. Next base: position 18,565,651 of record NC_135629.1, on the reverse strand, counting down.
ATATTTAACTGATACAGAAATGTAGGAAACCAATATGTAGAATGAACTAAATAGTGAACTAAACAATATGCAGGATGAACTAGTAGTGCTTGTCCAATTCATGGATAAGAATTGTGCCATCCAGCACAAACAAGTAAATTACTGATGTTGAGGAATACACGTTTTAATAATTTAGTGGACTTTTCTTAAAGCAATGCATTTGGATCTTAGGGGTGCTGAAAGCAGAAGTTCCCTGTATCAAATATTTTTATAAAGTGAGCACTTTTGAGATATTAGTTGTTAGTCTAATTGATAAATAGGACAACTTATTAAAGTGAGTAGCAAATGACCTCATGATTTCCTTTTATCAGTGCCATGTTATATTTGTCAAGGTTCTCATTTGAAGACAATGGAATCTTTCCCTAGATTCAGCACCAAGGACTCATTACAGGACTTAAACAGATGATAGAATCTTTGGGAAAACTGAAGAAACAAACTTTATTTTGAGCTTCCACAAATGATTCTCAAAACTCGTTATAATATGGGGCCCCTAAGGAGGTTGCTGCCTGAGCCCGGACCAGGAAGGTGCTGTCTTACCAACCCCAGAACCACGCAGCCCAAGTGGTGGGCCACAAAGGTAACACAATTGCCTTTCTCTCCATCTAACTCAGTGCTAAATCAGTCTTCCTTTGGTGCATCTGATGCATTGAGAATAGAGCTAGAAGGAAGTCAGTAAATATTTGTAGAGTCGTAGAGTGACTACAATGTGCCAGTCCTTGCCTTAGGCACTGGAAAGACAAAGGAAACAAAACAGAGACCCTTGTCCCAATGGACCTTCCACTTATGGAGTGGGAAATAAATAAAAATATATAGTGTATTGCGTGGCGGTAAGTACTGCAGGAAAATAAAGGAAGAAAGAGATGAAGAGGTAGTGCTGTCAGTAAAGGCATACAACTTAATTTTTTGTTTGTTTGAAAATGCCTCACATTCAATGTGATAGCTGAGCAGAGTCCCAAAGGAAGCAAAGGAATACACCATGCAGAGACATCTGGGAGAAGAGCATTCCAGAAAGAGGGAACAACAGGTTCAAAAGCCCTGGGGAGTGTGGAAAAGAGAGCTGGGTGTTTAGGAAATGGGAAGAGGCTGGTGTGAAATGAAAAATGCTGAGATTGGAACACAAGGGCCTCAGAGAAAGAATAGAGAATCAGATTGTGTGCGTTCTCACAGGACACAGTAAGGATTTTTGTCTTTTACCGTGAGTGACATGGGAAGTCACTGGAAAGTTTGACCAGATGTGTGATTTGAACTGACATGTTTTCACCATTTAAAAAAAAGAAAAGGTGAAATCCACAGATTATGATTATCCATTTTGAAATGAACAATTCAGTAGGATTTTACCACACTCACAATGCTTCATAACCACTACCTCTATCTGGTTCCAAAACTTTTTATCACCCCATAAGAAAACCCCATGCCTACTGAGCAATCATTCCCTACTGCCCATCCCCCTAGACCTGGCAAATACCAGTCTGCTTTCTGTCTATGGATTTGCTTATTCTGGAAATTTCATGTAACTGGAATTGTACAATATGTGACCCTTTGTGTCTGGCTTTTTTTTTTTCTTAACACAGTGTTTTTGGAGTTCATCTACATTGTAATATGTATCAGCATGTCATTCCTTTTATGACTCAGTAATATTCCATGTTATGTATATACCACATTTTGTTTAACCACTCATCATTTGAAACATTCATCAGTTGTTTCCACCTTCATCTACCAATATTCGTTTCATTATCTTTTTTTCCAACGCTTTTGAGTATATATCTAGAGGTGGAGTTTCATGGTAATGTGGTAATTCTGTATTAACTCTGAAGAACCATCAAACCTTTTTCAATGCAGCCACATAATTTTATACCCCTACTCTCAATGTATGAAGGGTTTGATTTTTCCATACCGTCACCAACACTTGTTATTTTCTGTCTTTTTGACAATAGCCGCTTCAGTGGATGTGAAGCGGTATCTCATTTTGCTGCATTTTTTTTTTTTTCAAAACGAAATCTCCCTGGCTGTTTTCCTGAAAATAGACTGTATGAAGGCAAGGGCAGAGGCTATATAGTATTTGTAAGAATATATATTCTTTTCAATAAAAACCACTGTGGTAGAATGGAAAATGAATTTGCATTGTCTGTTGATGTATTAATATACAGAATGTAAAAACATGAAGCTATATATTTCCCTACAGGGAAAGTCATGTGTAATGAAAAGTAAAAGTATTAACACCCTTAGAGAATGGTCACAGAATCTTGTGCACTGCATGTTTGAATGAGGTCATGCAGTTCCAGAAGATAAGGGCTATGCTTGGGAATGAATTTACAGCTTTTTATCAGTCATTTTCCCTTTAGTTGTAAGAAACAGAAAAACTAAATGAAAACCAGATTCAGTAATAATGGAATTGTCTCCTGCAACTATTACACCAGGGGAGCAGCACACATAACTCAGAGAAGAGGCTTAAGTGATGTCACCTGGGGACCCAGTCTCTCAATTTCATCTGCATCTAGTTCTCTTCAAGTGTGTCTATCACTGTAGCATTTGCAACATTTATTCTGTCTCAGCTTTAAGCACTTCAGAGAAGAGGGCAACTGTATGGCTCAGTCGGTTAAGCATCTGCCTGTGGCTCAGGTCATGATCCCTGGGGGCCGGGATTGAACCCCATATCGGGCTCCCTGCTCAGCAGGAAATCTGCTTAGCCCTCTCCCCTCTGCCCATGCTCAATCTCTCAAATAAATAATAAATAAAATCTTTTAAAAATAAAATAAAAATTAAATTAAAAAATAATACTTCAGAAAATATGTGGATAGATAGATGATAGATATAGATATCTTCACACACATACTACCTACTTGGCAATCCTAAGTAGTGGCAGATCTCAGATACTATATGTGGTCTTATAAATGCAAGTGTAACAAGTAATGGGTTACAGAGAGAGAGGGTGCTGATTCTGTTTACTGAAATTCAGGCCAAGACAAGGACAAAACAGTGATCAATTGCTGTAGAACAGATAACTTCAGACAGGATGCCCCTGGAATCTCATTTGTTCTTTTTTTCCCCAACAAGTTGAAGGTCAGTAAATTGAATCGACATAATTTTGTTTTTTTTTAATGTGTCAAGATTGTTCCAGCTTTGGGCTCTCCAGTACCAGAGCCAGTGGCCATATGTGGCTATTGAACATTTGCAATATGGCTGGTGCCACATAGAGAAGAGATAATACTTAAGAGATATATTACTGTATATTATTACATGTAATATAGTTTACATTTCACCAGTTGCCTTTTACTTTTTTAATTAAGTTTCCAGAAAAAAAATTATATATGTTGTTCTTATTGCATTTCTGTTGGACAGCACTTTCTAGATACAGTCTAGAAAAAGGCAAAGGCTGTGTCCTGTTGGACAGTTAATTCTAATGGATAGAAGGAAACAATTAACAGTAGACCCGCTGAGTGAATTATATGATACAATAGAAGTTGATGACGAGTTCAGGGGTGGGAAAAAAATCAGAGTGAATAAGAGGGATCAGGTGTGATGGGGAGATAGAATGTATTTTTCAAACTGAGTGTGAGGACAGATTGCTTTAAGAAATTGGAACATTTGAACAAAGAATCCTGCAGTATGAAGAAGAGTTTTGTGGGAAGTAGGAATAGTAAGTGCAAAGACCTTAATATGGAAGCTTGCTTGACTTGTTTGAGGAGCAACAAAGGGACCAAGGAGTGGGGCGAGATTAAAGGGAAAATAATAGGGACTCAGGTCAGGGGTGTGCGAGGTAGGACAGGTTATGGCATGTTTGAAGGCTTAGACATTTGAAGACAAACTCAGAATGAAATGGGGATTCACTGGAGAGTTTTGAGAAAGGAATAGCCCAATTTGACTTACATTTTAAATGGATTGCTCTGGCTGGTGTCTTTGGGTGTAAATCAAGAGACCAAATTGCCAGCTCAGCAGAATTCTAGGTGAGAGATGGAAATGGCTCAGACCAAGGGGCTGGCAGTATAGATTCTGAGAAAGGTCAGATTGCCAAGCTATTCAAATCTCCCCCAAAATTATTTTCAAACTTATGATAAACTAGAGAGATTCTAAAGTTATTAGCAGGTTTCTCTGCCAAAACAATATGGACTTATTTCTTGCCCCCGTTGTGTACAGATTTGAGCTCTGTGCTTTTTGTCCTCATGTAGGCTTTGAGTTATTTATATGTTACTTAAATAGGTTCAAGCTTTTCTCTGGAAAACAATTATCCTTAGGAAGTGGGAGCTTTGCATGTTTGATTATCAGATACGCATTTCGTGTTCACCGTCTTTCTGGAGATTCTATTTTCTGTGAAACCTCAGATGGATGGTAATAATAAATGTTTGTTCAGCAGCAGCTGGTCCCAGATTGTTCTCCTGTCGTGAACATATTTTATTTATTCATCTTCATTTTTTTAACCTCTTTTGGTAGCCTTTGCTTTTCTCTAGGCATTATATGAGAAATAAAAATATGTAGTGCTTAATGTGTTCACTTTCAAGTTTCTCTCACTGAATTAAGTACAATTGTATTTATACTAAAAGCCTCACGAAACCTGCTGTGCATCACTGCAGATTTAAATAAGAACCTGAAAAATGAAGAAAAGATCTTCAAACATTGCATAATGTTAGGACAAGTGCTCCACTTTTTAAAGTGCCTTTGTAGGGAGGTCTTTAATGTTGACTTTGTACTAAGAATGTTGCTTTCAAAAGAATTTGTCTGGTGTTAGATTTGAAAGAGTTAGGGAAAGAATGGAAGAACCCATCCCCATAAAGTCTACTATAGCATCAATATATTTTTTTGGACTAAGTGAAATGAATAAAAAATTTTTAAATGGACCATAATGTTCTGTTTGTGCTTTTTTTAATGGGTGTCACACTTTATCTGGTGATCGTATTATCCAGATCAGTCTCAGATAATATTTAGTAACCCAAAACTGAATGAATGTTATTTATTCTAACGCCTGTGTGACTTAGGGTTTTGTTTTTTTTTTTTCCCTGACTAGATTGATCTGAGATTCAGTATGAGTAATTCAATTGTTCAGATCCGTTAGGAATTACCACCAAATAAACTAAAAAGTTAAAAAGAGTTGTTCTTGTCTCTGGTAGCTTGCCTTTTGAAGATAAAATCTGAACAGTTGCCAAGGCTATGGTCTTCGGTGGCAAACAGATCTGTATTCTGACCCCAACTCTCTGACTTCTCAACTTTGCAACCTTGATCAGTATATTCAATATTTCTGTGCACCTTGGTGGCTCAGTGGTTGAGCATCTATCTGCTTTCAGCTCAGGGCGTGATTCCTGGGTCCCGGGATCGAGTTTGCATCAGGCTCCCCGCAGGGAGTCTGCTTCTCACTCTGTCTCTGCCTCTCTCTGTGTGTCTCTACTGGATAAATAAATAAAATCTTTTTTTTAAAAAAAAGTATATTCAATATTTCTGAGCCTCTGTTTTTTCAACCCAGAGCCAGAAAAGTTTACCTTAGAGTGTTGCCATAAACAGAAAGGGAAATACCGTTTGTGCATCAGCTTTGGATTGCTGCCTCACAAATTACTGCAAACTTAGTGTCTTGACACAACACCCATTTTAGTATCCCTTCACTTCAAGCGTGTGTGATGATTTTGGGTTCACCTGGGTAATCTCGACCACTGTGGCTACTTTCATGCTAACTGCTTACGACCCTTCATTACATCTGTCAAGTACACTTTGCCACTTATTAGCACGGTCTCGGAGGTAACACCAAGGGACAGAGTCATGGGGGACAAAATTCTGTCTCCCATATTTTGCAAAATACTTAGCATGCATTGTTTGAAACAGAATGCATGCTGATGATTGGTTGTTTACAGCAACAATGAGGACAACACACTTAGGGTGTGGGTGTCTCCACATTCTAAACAAATGTGCGACCCTGAAGTAAATTCCAAGGCAGTTACCCAGCTACTATGACTGTTTTTAAGATGCTTTGTTATGAAGTTGAATGATACCAGAGTATTGCAGTGACAACTTTATTTACCTAAAGTGCAGAACGGAAATTTGAGAAAAGGTTAACCCTTCTCTGAGGTTTGTGGGAACTGGGAACTGAGCGGATTGATAATAAGATGGTGTTATGCTCACAGGAAAGGAAACCTTTTGAAGGAGCCCTTTTGTTAGAAATCACTGGATAAATGTGACAGGAGGCATTGGGATGGTGACAGCAGCGTTTGCTGGACACAGCAAGGAAAGGTAAGGGAAAGGGCATTCCAAGGAGAGTAGTTGAAGAGAGGAGAAAGGAGGATTATTGAGCTTTACGCAGAGTGAAAAGAAGTAAGGATAACAGCAGTGTGTACATAGAAATCAGATTGATTAACCAGATGTTTATTAGTATTTATACAACAGCACTTGGAAGAAAATTAAACACACAAGAAAGTGAAACTCATCATACAGGAGATGCTATTGATGGCCACTCTTACTTCTTTATCACTCTCCATCCCCAGGATTTCTCAACTTTGTCACTGTTGACATTTTTGTGGCCGGTTAAAATTTTGTTGCTGGGGCCAGGATTGGGGTGGTTTTGGACGTTGTAGAATGTAGAGCTGAATCCCTAGGCTCACCCACCAGATGCCAGTAGTCCCCTCCCTGTCCTAGTTATGAGGACCAACAGTGTCTCCAGGGGTTGCCAGATTGCTCCTGGTTGAAAGCCATTGAGCTAGATCAGTGGTTCACACACTTGAGTACATCAGAATCACCTGGAGGGCTCGTTAAACCAGATTGCTGGGCCTCAGCCCCAAAGTTTCTGCTTCAGTCTTGGGTACTGCTTGAGAATTTGCATTCCTTGTAAGTTCTCAGGTAATGCTGATGCTACTGGTCCAGTTACCATACTTTGAGAACCAAAATACCAAAAGCTTCCTGCTGCAACCAACTGACACTGTCCCTGAGAGTTTTCTCTGGCACTCTGCCCCCTTGAAGCAGGCAGAAAGTATTAGAGAATCAGTGACCTGGGAGTAGCCAGTTAAGGGTGGCAATTAGGTAGAGGAGTAGATAAGTACCTCATGTCTCTTAACTCTCAGGTATGGCTCCTCACAATCTCCCGGAGGTCTTCCCAGTGGCATACAGCAAAAATCTGTTCACTAACTAATCTCTACTGGCTTCTTCCCTTCTCTGTTTCACTTTTCTCCTCCTCTACTGGCACTTTCTGGTACCACCTTCCAAATAAACTACATTTGCCCAAACCCTTATATCACAGTTGCCTTCTTGGAGAACCTAAATTAAGGCACATATTATAACTATAATTTCTAGGTTTTTGTTTTGTTTTGTTTTGCTAAGGACTGCTAGTTTTTCCTCCTTTCAGCTCAGAGATTCTCAACGGGGAGCAAATTTTCTCCTCTCTGCCACAGGATATTGGCAATACATCTGGAGACATTGTTGGTTGTTACAAAAGGTGGATGATAGGTACCACTGGCATTTAGTGGATAGAGGCCACTATAAGAAAGAATTGTAGGAACAGGACAACTTCTACAAGAAAGAATTATCTGGCTCCAAATATTAGCAGTGCCAAAGCTGAGAAACCAGGTTCTAGCCTAAAGGATCCAAGGAAGGTGCATACCAGAAGTATGCAGTTACTCTCTCTGGAATTACAAGCTTAGGTTCAAGTTCAGAGATAGATACGATTCTGAGACTGTAGCCCTTCATCTACCTGAGAAATAGTAGGCTCATTCATTCCAAAGTACTTTTTCTTATCCTGTGAATTGGAGTATTTTTATTCTGTATGATCTTTGAACGTTTTAAAAAAATCCTTCCCGAAAAGTAAATGTTCAGTTTTCAATAGATACACTTTTATGAAGGATTAAAAATGCAGTTAATATGTTAATACGTATTTTTGAAAGCCTTGCCTTTTCTATTTTTCTTTCATTCTCCTTCTCCCCCTTAAGGAAAATAGCAGCTGCCTGTTACGTATGTTGAAAGGTATCCCAGGTCAATGTATTATGCAACTGTGCATGTGCATTAGAACATCTTATAAGAGAAGAAGGTGATCGCCAGGTTGTTTCTATAGAAATATCAAATTAATTTTTGGCAGAAGATTGGATTGCCATTGCACAGTTGGAAATTGGTGTATTTGGATAACTGCTTTCAAGTTTTCTCATCTGCTCAAATTGTTGTCATTCAAAGAAGTTTCTGGATACCTGACACATAGGGCATTTTTCTCAGAGTAATCTTTTGAAATGTTGAATGCTAATGAAAATGTTCAATCAATGCAAAAAAAACTAACACTTGATAAATGTGTAGTAAAATATAACAAAAGAAAAAAACAGAACGGCTGTATAGAAACAAGTGTTTCTTTTTTAAATACAAAAATTCAAAGTAAACTAACTTGTGAGCCATTGATTTGAAAAGGAGAGAAAAAATAGAAGTAGGACAAGGAGCTGAATTTAAATATATCCTCTTATAATAGTAATTTTTCAAAAACTTTCAGAAATAAATGGATCACCTCATTTTTTGAAATTGATAGTGTATTATTTTAAAAAATTCAACTTTTATCAGTGTTACAGTAGTCAAGATGAGTAGGTGTGACTTATTTTTAGTCCCATTTATTTCTCTGAAATCTGACATCAGTCATTAAAGTTTTAAAATTCAGATCAGCGTTCATTTTTTTAATATCACACAACCTGAAATGCAACTATTAAATAATTATAGCTGCAGGTAAATTCTGCTCATAGTAATTATACCAAAAAAGCTATTTAATATCATTGGGTTGCAGATTAAAATAGAAGTCCATTTTATGTCACAGCATTTCATTCACCAAACTTCTTACTTAAAAAAATCTGGTCATAAGACAGTCACCACTTTTAAAACTTTAGATTATTTGTGCTTCCATATGGAAGACAATGATTCATATAACAGCTTTTCTAGAGAATATACAGTGAAATAACATGGTGGGAAGCAAGAGAGAGGAAGCTGGGGGATGGAGAGATGATGAATGAGAGATATGGTTTTGGGCATCTAAATAGGAACAAAGATTTTAGGGAATACAGTTCTGCAAATTCCTTTTAAAATACTAATTTTACTCTATGGAAAATGTTACCTTTTGTATGTTGATATGTAAAGTAAAGTAATTATGTATCCACTATGTGGGGATTATGGATAAACCCCATGTCAGGGTTTTATGTCAGGTCCTCTTTTACTAATTGAAGAGAATAAGTGAAAAGTTGAAAATCTGTGTAATTTAAGTGAATAGTTTTGCATGTACATATTGTGTTGTGATTTATCTTTTGTTGTTCCTTACAATAAAAAGGTTTAATATCAAAAAACAAATTTCTGAGACTTTAAGATGGAAGGAGAATTAAAAACTAACATTCCTAGTGAAAAAAAAAAACACCCTACATGTTCCTATTTGGACATCTCATTTCATTTTTCTGTATTGTTTTATCTGGAATATGATAGATAAGTGTCCCAAGGTATATTAGTGTCCCAAGCATACTTTTCTTTAACTCCCCTCAAAACCAAGAAGATGATGGCCATATTCATTACTTTAAACAAACTGTCATGCAAGGTGATTGGTTTGGGAACAATCATATCTTCCTTGAGGATGTACAATTGATGAATGGAACATAACAGAATTTAAATTCCCTTAAACAGACAATGAAATTCCTAAAAAATCACAGTAAAAATACATTTGATATGATTTATATGTCACACTAGATGGGGTCAGCTCAAGGGTTTGGGGCATGATTCAAGACAGTTTATCATCTCTTGAAGACTACTCTGAGAATCAGCATGGCAATGTCTATCTAGAATAGACTAAACAAATGCAAATATTTGCCCCACTTGAAAAAAATTCAATTTCCTGAAGGGAAAATCAATTAGGTGAAGGGTGAGCTTTGTCTCAAAATAGCTGCCTTACCTAAGGCAAACCAACCACCATTCAGAGAAAGAATATTACCATCTGGAAAATGATGGACTAACTAAAATTAAACTTAAGGCTAGCTTGTTAAATAAGCATGATCAAATTCTCTACTCCTCTATGTCAGCCCTTGGTAAAACACCTGCAGTTGAGGTATACTACTTTTGCAGTATAGCACCATAAAATATTCACTGCCTGCAAAACTAATTTGAAGCATTCAACATCTATGGGAGAATAAGGAGACACTGACTATGTTTAAAGAAGTGGTTTGGACAGTATGGGAAAGAATGCAAGGTGCTGCTGTTGTGATTGTTGCTATCCACTAGAAGCTACTATGAGGGGATCTCTGGGTGGCTCAGCGGTTTAGCACCTGCCTTTGGCCCAGGGCGTGATCCTGGAGACCCGGGATCGAGTCCCGCATTGGGCTCCCTGCATGGAGCCTGCTTCTCCCTCAGCCTGTGTCTCTGCCTCTCTCTCTCTCTCTGTGTGTGTGTCTCTCTTGAGTAAATAAATAAAATCTTAAAAAAAAAAACTACTATGAGAGTGAGACAAAGGTCCAGTCAAAAGCTGCTTGACTGATCTCATGACAACTTTTAAAAAGTGAAATTCTCATATGGCGATGTGAACACAGTATTGTCCACTCATGTTTAATCTCCAAATTAGATATAGTTATTATTGACTTTCTAATTTGTGGAGCTTTTTTTTTTTTTTTTTGTGGAGCTTTTTTTAATATGGCAGAAGCCATTGCTGAAATGTGTCTAGGTTAGTAACTAAGAATTATTCGGATTTGTTTTTCCTTTAAGGGTTCATTGAGAGAAAAGATCATGGATAAACAAGACTGGGGAGCATAGTGGTATGGTAGAAATTAAGGTGATTATGAAGCCAGTGGAGATGAATGGGAAAAAGGGGATATATTTTGAACTGGCCCATGTCTTTACTCATTATAGGAGTCATTATGGGACAGCTCCTTCAATCTCTAATAGCCCACTCTAGTCGTATCTCTACTTAAAGGGAATCAGAATGTATGAGAGTGGATGAGACTATTTAACACATTGGCTAAAATGGGATCCATTTGGAAGATTTTTATAATCCAGTTAAGTTTATAACTGTGAGGGAAGAAAAGTCATTTTCCCTCACTCTCTAGTTCTTGGCTGAGACCCCTGTAACAAAAAGACAGAATAACTAGAGACAGTTTATGAATGGGTACAGCACACATCACATGGGAGAAACCTAAACTGAGTAACTCAAAATGGCAACTTACAATTCCATCTTATAAAGCATCTTTGGAAAGAACAATAAATTTGTAGAGAAATGACATGACAAAAGAAAGCAAGAAAGAAAGTGTTTGGCTTTCAAGGGCAGCAAACCATGGGTAAATATATAGTAGGAAACTAATGGAGTAATGTTTGTGTGCAGATTCTCCCGTTGATGTTTCTGGGCTGGTAAGAATGTCTTCTTTCTCCCTGCTACAAGAAGAGTGTCCTTCATATGGGAGTTTTATCTCCTGCTTTCAGGAAGAAAAAGGAGGGTTCAGAGTGTCCTACCTACACCTCCTGTCTCTTAAGTACCTTTAATTTGAGAAACCAATATGCCAAAGTGGCATATTTTGAGATGACAGGTCTGGTTTCCTTCAAAATCTTACCTTCAATTACGTGAAAAAAAAAAAAAAAAAACATGCGAATAGCCACAGCTTTTTCAGATCTGAGTATTCAGAGAATTATAAAACATTCTTGTGCTTTACCTTGATGTCTTGCACTTTACTAGTTCTAGGCTGAAATAAGAGTGAAATTTTTGACATGTCAAGCCAAATTTTTGAAGCTATTGTTCAATGAGTGGAACCAGAGAACTGAGATAAAAATATAATACTTTCTTTTCACATCTAAAGCATGAGACCCATTTTCAGTGTGAAGGATAAAACCAACCCTTCTGGCTAACGGATACCATGCAGCTTCATTTTTATTTCAGTCCTTTGGCTACAGACAAACAAACAGAAAGCCAAATAATTTTATTTCCGTTTTGATTCTCTGGTTTGAGGGAAGAGAGGATAAGGATATTAGAGGCAGTGTTTGGTCTTTTTTTTTTTTTTTTTTTTTTTCCTTACGAAAAAGATCCCAACGTATTTCTAGCTAATAAGATGAATAAGGTTAGAATGAAATGTGGAAGTATTTTTCAATCATGCAATTTGCTTTCAAAACAAAGACCACCATATGTGGGACATTGAGATCTTAGCCTGTGCAATCAGAGGCCATCAGAACTGAATAGATTAAAATTAATTTGAAGTAATGAGAATGTTCTTATTCCCTAGAACTGGGCTTCTGTTTTCTGCTCCTCCCCTGCAACTACCACTAAACCTCTGTTTGCTCAGTTGTAAAACAAAGCATTTGAATATATGAGACAAAAATTAAAGAGATACAACAAAAAGCCACAAGAGTCACATCTGTTACTGAATGTAATGTGGATCAAGCAATTGTTTAGGTAAATCCCAAATGATAAATAACATTGTATTTGACAGCCTTTTTAGGGGGAAAAAGCCCTCATTGATTTATATTTAAGTATGCTAACCCAGTTTTGGAAAATCCAAGGCATATTTAGTTGAAGTGAAAGAGAGTTAACTATTTTAATTTTAAAGAAAATTGCAAAGGTTAGTGGTATATTTTTATGAGTGTAACATGCACAATTACAGCAGGCATGACTGGCCAGAGTGGATTATATTTTACACATAATTAGTCTAGACACGTGCTGGAGCCACTAACAAGAGGGCAGTTGGCTGGTTTTGCTAACACTTGGTTCACTCTTGGCATATTCATTTAAAAAAAAAGAAAAAAAAAGTATTCGCCTTTGGATTTTCATAGTAAAGCAGTTTTTGTAATAATATTGGGTAAATAAATAGGTATCCTCCAAAGCTATATGTTATCTTAAGTAATCTAACTTGTTATTGATTTTTTTTCCTGTAATAAGAAATTTAATAGTTGAAATTGTATGTAGTTGCTATAGTAACTCACACAAGTGTGTTTCTCTTGAAAGGGAAGCATATGATTAATTTGCCTTTTAACCTATTTTATTATGACAACACCCATGAAATGCAGGAACAGACATCTGTAGTTCTAGTTATTTTATCTTTTTTAAATGAAACTCTCTAAATAATATTTTCAGATTAAAAAATGTTAATTAGTGAAAGTAGTTTGAACTTCAGGTAAAAGTAAGTATATCTCCATAAAAGAACATTTTCTAAAAAAAAAAAACTTCTAAAATATTCAGTTTTTTATATTATTTTACATTTTATGGAGTTCATTAATGTCCTACCCAAACAAATTTTAAATTTATGAGTCTTTTATTACTTCACATAATGCTTTTAAAGTAAAAATAACATTCAACTTAAGATGGCAAATGTACCGTTGCTTCAGAATATATTAACATATCTTATTTTAATATCATGTATTATTTGGCTTAAATTTGCATGTGCATGTGTCTCTATTTCTATTTAAATATATAGATTTCTGTCACAAATACTACTTCCTGTAGTCTTCATAAACTAGTGTTAAGTAGTTCTCTAATGTTTTTTGATAATCTAATATCAATTTATGTTTTTTAAACCAAGTTGCACGTCTGAATGGCTATAGGAGCCAGCCAGGCAATGAAAGTGAATGAAATGGTCAAGGTGGAAGACAATAAGGAATAGAAGGAATGGAGATCAAATGTCCAGTAGAAAGGTGGACGCTCCTTCTCAAGCCCTGGTAAGTATTGATGTATGGAATTTATACCCATGTTTTTCTAATTTTCAAAGAAAAACCAGAATGCTGAGTGTTGATGTGAAATTGTTTGCATATAAATCTAGGAGATTAAAGTAATTTAATTTTTGAAAAATATACCATGAAGGGTCAAACCATCTGCAGTTTTTATCTGGATCACCAGCTGTCATTCTGCATAATCTACTTACCGCCAGGGGCAATTCCAACCCCAGGAACACAAAATCATGAGCTGTGGATGTCTTTGGATCCACTGGAAGGTACCAGCATTTATACTCTTGTTTTATAGATGCAGAAAGCATTATTTGACCGTGTGGCTGAAGTCAACACCATGTATCAACAGCAGTCTTAAAAGAATGGATTCCCTCTTGGTATTTTGAAGCAAGTTATGATCTTTGATTTAGTTATTAAAATTCCGTGTTGAGATGAATGGAGGGCTTCATGGGGAAGAAACGTTTTCTTCCCAGTAGAGCAGTAGAATGGTTTGGGTTTGGCCTATTGTGGTAGATGATTGAATTATGGACAGGTACTTTGTTCGATGAGGCCTGGTTGAGAGAAAGGACAGAGACAGAGAGTGATTGTTGGGGAGGAAGTAGAAGAAGTGAAATGGCTAGAGGAGTATGCCTGAGTGGCTCAGTGAGTTAAGCATCTGCCTTCACCTTGGGTAGTGATCCCAGGGTCCTGGGATCGAGTCCTGCATGGAGCTCCTAGCTCAGCAGGGAGTCTGCTTCTCTCTCTCCCTCCGCCTCTCTCCCAGCCTGTGCTCTCTCTCTTTCACTCACTCTCTCTCTAAAATAAATAAAATCTTTTAAAAAAAAAAAAAGAGGAGAAATGGGGGCAAGTTGATTGAAGAAGATTACTATTATAAGTCCAGGTTAACTTTCTCCCAGTTTTCTAATAACATCTTCAATAAAATCTTGATTGTATTTCACCACTTTCGGAGGTGGGTATATGTTGGTACTATTTATTTAATGTTGTTTTTGCTTGATATTAGAACATCCTGAAGTTGATCTCTGGTGTAACCAGGCATTCTGAGAATGCCCAGTTTGACAGAGTTACCTTGGATTCTATCTCGTGCTATTCTATTAAGTAAGACAGTACTCAGGAAGAAATAGTTTTGAAATGAGAACTAATGGAGTTGTAAGGGTAGAGATTTATTGTAGCAGTTGGATATATGGGGAGGGGAGGAAGGGAGATTGAACAGAGAGGGAGGAGGAGAACTACCATATGGCACAGTTTGGGGAGTCACTGTGCTGGCCTGGGATGGAGGTGTATCTGCCACTACTGTTTTTTGCTTCCATCTCATATGGTTTTCTTAAACTATGCTCCTGGAAACCTGATACTTTACTTCATAATCGAATAATGAAATAAGATCTGTGCTATTTCAACCTATAAGGAGGCCCATTGCATGCTCCCTTCATTCTAATAATAAGGCAGTGCAGTAGATGCAGATCTCGGACAAGAGAGAATGTGGCTGTGATGAAGTGAGATGAAGTCCTAGGACTGGGTGTCGCTGAATTTGCTAAGGTGAAGTGTTTGTTTGTTTGTTTTTTAAGATTTTATTTATTTATTTGAGAGACAGCACTCATAAGCAAGAGAGAACAGGAGGAGGGGCAGAGAGAGATGGAGAGAGAGAATCTTAAGCAGTTCCCCGCTGAGCAGGGGGCCCAACCTGGGGCTCAGTCTCATGACCCTGAGATCATGACCTAATCAGAAATCAAGAATTGGACGCTTACCAGACTAAGCCACTCATGTGCCCCCTGCTTTTTTTTTTTTTTTTTAAGATTTTATTTATTTACTTGAGAGAAAGAAAGCACACAAGAGAAAGCATGAGCAGAGGGGAGGCACAAGGGAGAGGGAGAAGCAGACTCCCTACTGAGCAGGGAGCAGGATGTGGGGCTTGATCCCAGGACCCCAGGATCAAGACTTGAGCTTAAGGCAGATGATTAACCTGCTGAGCCACCCAGGCATATCAAGATGAAGTCTTTACTAAAGCTATGTTAAAATAGCTTTTTGGGAGAAACAGTGGTATCTCAGGAAGCATAATAAATGTGGACTTTGTAGTCATGAATTTGATTTGAAGCTCTGCCTTTTTTTGTTTTTTTTTTTTCCAACTTGGTCACCCAGGGCAAGTCATTTAACTTCTTTATGCTTGTAGGGGAGGAAAATTTTCCTTGACCTTCTTAAGGCCGCCCTCTGGATCTCAAGCTAAACTAACAAAGACAGATGAACAGAAAAAAAGCATATACATTTTAAGAATCTTCACAAGAGAATGATGCCTCAAAGAAGTGTCCAGGACTGGAAGCTGTTATACATTTTAGACCAAGAAATAATAGATGTGTGGAGAATGACAAGACAGGGCAGCCCGGGTGGCTCAGCAGTTTAGCGCCGCCTTCCACCCAGGGTGTGATCCTGGAGACCCGGGATTGAGTCCCACGTCGGGCTCCCTGCATGGAGCCTGCTTCTCCCTCTGCCTGTGTCTCTGTCTCTGTCTCTCTCTCTCTGTCTCATTAATAAAAAAAATAAAATCTTTAAAAAAAAAAGAATGACAAGACAAAGGGGTTTGGACTGGGGGTAGCAAACAGTGAAGAAGTAGCTAAGGGTTAATTTAACCAGGTTTGTTAGTACAGATTTTTCACCCCTTCATTCCCTATGTAGCAGGAATGTCTTCTTCCTTCTGGTATAGGAGGAATGCCTTTCCTATGGGAGATTTATCTCCTCTCTCAGGGATGGGCAGGGCAAGGTTGGGGTGAGGTCAGAGTGACCTTCCTGCCCTTTTCTCAGACTCCTTCAGCTTAGTCTTCAGGATGCCAAGGTGCCATATTTTGGGGTAGTGAGTCCTAAACCCCATCACACTGTTTCTCAGGATGTACAGGTTGTAAGTCTTATGATTGTTTTGGAAACATTGTCTTCTTTCTTCTTTCATAAAAATAAAACCATGCCTATTATGAAGAAAAGTGGTTACCAGATTTGGTTACCAAATCTGAACTATTATGAGGATGACTACTACAAATAATGATGCTACATTTCAACCTTTTTTTTTTTCAGGAATTGTTACTTCAAAATGCAAAAATCCAGTAGGAAAAATAATTCACAGTAGCAAACCATAGTCTGAAATGAACAAGTTTCTGCACAAATCATACTGTCAGACAATAATCACTGAAGCGATTTAATGATGTGAAACCACTTCTAAAATAGTTAACATTCACAAACAAATTTTACTGTGTATGCATAATATATATACTATATGCATGCATAATATCTAATGTATACTTTTACATAAAACATAACTCTAAAAAAACTTTTAACTTTGAAATAGTTTCAGATTTATAAAATGAAAGCAAAAAAATGGCAAAAATACTACATATATTTCCCATATACCTTTTACATTGCTTCCCAAACTGTTCTCTCACTTAAGCTTAGTGCAATTTATCAAAGTAAGAAAATTAATATTAATGTAGTATTATTAAGTAATTTGCAGACCTTATTCGAATTTCTCCATTTGTTCTTCTAATGTATTTTTTTGTGTCCCAGAACACAATCAAGGATCTCAAACAGCTAGAGGTTTCGTGTCTCCTCATCACCTCAAGTGAGGGAGAGTTTCTCAGTCTATCTTTGTGTTACTTTGTCTTCTAAGAGTACTTGCCAGTTGATCTGTGTAATGTCCCTCTCTTCGGCTTATCTGAGGATCTGTTGTCATTTGATTGGATGTTACTGGCAAGAATACCACAGAAGGTAATGTGGTGTCTTTCTAGTGTACTACATTTGGAAGCGGGTGAAGCTGCATGCCTCATTCCCAATGATTTGAACTTTGTCACTTGCTAAGGTAATTTTCATTTTTAACAAGCTAAAACACAAATGATGAACTTATCAATGTTTTCAATCTTCTCTTTAAAAATGTTTTTGAACAGTAAATCTGTTTTCTGATTAGATGTTATCTTAAATTGAACCAGTTGTAAAATATAGTAATTAGCCCTCAGTAGATTCTAGACTATAATAAAGTACCATATATATACTTTATATCTTTATTGAAAGTTAATAATAGTATATAATAAAAATAGTAATTCTTGGCATACTTTGATGTTTTCATTGTTATTGTTTAAGTAGAAATGGAAAATAATGTTAGCTACATTATGGAAGAATCCAAATTTTATTTGTTAGTCTGAGTATGGAGTTAGTAAAAGAATATAGTAACAAGGGACATATCTTTGCTGATAAAGTTTTGTTGCTGGTTATTAAAATGTTTTCTGAATGAAGACATTTATTTCATTGCTGAAATGTGACTTAGGACTAGCAAGTTTTTAGGTCTGTTGTAACAGATTGAGAGTTAAATGACATCTTCTTCCATCTTCTTTGATTCTACTATCATCTCTGATGATTTCTTCCAAAATTATGAAGTAGGTTCTCAGAAATTTTTCTGGGACATTGATAGAGTGTCCCTTAAAAGTGGTTCCTATGGTTTTAATTTGCAACAGTCTCATACATTTGTTAAGACTATATCCTGTTCCCAGAGGGAGAAATATCTCCTCATCCTGTGGTTGGACAGATGGTACTTATTTTATCTAGAGAGAAATGGAGTAAAACAGAAGTGTGTCTTAAAAAAAAGAAAAAGCCTTCAAAGCCATTTTAATACTTGGCCTTCCAAGATAAGATAAGAAGTTAAATGCAAAATGCTTTGTTAATAGTCACTGAGTTCCCATGTTGGCACAGTCTCTTCTGAATCTTTCATAATTATAATTACTTATAAAGAATGGAGCCATGATGCGGAAGTCCAGTTGATTAAAGGGAAGTGAGGTTGGGTTTGTTTTTTTGTTTTTGTTTTTTTGACAGCTCCTAGATGACCAGTGAAGCAGTGATAATCTAGCACGCCAGCTTGGTTTGAGACTTCGCAAAGCTAGTGCGCATTTGATGATGTGTGTTAAACATTGAGTAGACTGTGCCTACATACATAGTGGTGGTAGCAGTTTGGGAACAAAATAAGATGGGTGTTTGTAGGACTTTACAAAACTTTCATCTCCCCTCATCATGAATATCATATGACTCCTTAGAACATCAGCCAGAGGGAGGTATCCTTATTGAGGTATTACAGCCAGGGAACTGCATTTCTGAGTGAGGTCATCAGCCAAAGATTTCAGAATTACTTAGCAAGCATATTGAGACTTGAATCCAGGTCTTCTAATACAAACTGCTGCCATCATTCCATTTTCCATGCTACCTTCCCTTTTGTGATTTTCAATGTCATATTACAACCTAGAGCTCTGAAGATTATTTTGAGTTTTAGATCTTTTCGAATGGGATTGATATGTAGAAATTGATTAGGGTATGTCAGATTACAAATGGGTCTTCATGTGGTTTGTACATCTAGAGCTACTCTTTGGATCTCTTCTGGGCTATAGAACTATATAATAAATCACCTATCAGACATCTTTACTTCTATGTCTCAAAAGCACCTCATAATTAGTCATGTTCAAAATCTATTGATCCTGGTCCAAATCCCACCAAATCCCACTCTTCTAGGGATTTTCCTTTAAGTGAGCAGTGCCACCATCCACTCTGGTAGGAACATCAGAAACAGAGGGCAGTGTTTGAAACTTCCCTCTCCTTTGCTCTCCCCTCCCATCCCCATTTCCAACATACCCTAAAAATCTTGACAGATTCTAACTCCTAAATATTTTTTCTAGTGGATCCTCTTTGAATATCTCCATTTCTATCACCCTAACTCAAATAATCATCATCAATGCCTAGACTTCTGCCATAGCTTCCTACTTGAAACACTAGCACCTATTCTGGCCTTTCTCCAACATATTTTGCACTCCATAGATGGAAGATTTTTTTTAATGCAAATATGATCATGCTTAAAACACTTCATTGGCTTTTCATTATCCTTTGGATAAAGATCAAATTCTCAACATGGCTTGTAAAATGCTGAATTGTTTGGCACCTGCCTAGTTTTCCAGCGTCATCTCATACCAATCCAAAACAAATCCAGAGGTAACTGGGTGGCTCAGTCAGTTAAGCATCCAGCTCTTGGTTTCAGCTTGAGTCATGATCTCAGGGTCCTGGGATTGAGCCCCACATCAGGCTCTGGCTCAGCAAGGAGTCTGTTTGAAATTCTCTCCCCCTTTTCCTCTGCCCCTCCCCCTGCTCACATTCTCTCTGTCTCTCTCTCTTTTTTTGCTCTCTCAAATAAATAAATAAATAAATACATAAATATTAAAAAAGAAAAAGCAAATCCAAAATTCCCAGGCCTTCTCTCCATGATAGGAACTATCCTTCATCATCCCTGGCTTTCCTCTTTTCCTTGAACAGGTCAGTCTCCATTTCATCTCAGAGTTTTTCCAAAACCTGCCCCTTTAATTGGTACATTTTCCTTCACTCACATTTTACCTGTTTAATTTCTATTATTTCCTCAGATCCCATTGTAGTTGTTCTTCCTTTAAAGAAGTCCTCTCTGACTTTGCATACATGGTCAAATTCTCCCTCTCATAGTATAGCAGACCTTCTATTTTGTAGCACTACTCAAAATTACAGTTTTCATTCATTTGTGGTAGTCTTTAGCTAATGTCTGTTTCCATCTCTCAAGTGTAATCTCCATGAAAACTGAAATGTTGCTTTTATTTAGCTCACCTACATGCCACTTCCCCACCTGTCATAGCACCTAAGCTAGCACCTATCACATTTAATGAAAGGGTTGGTATGTGAACAGCTTTTTCCGTGGACCCTTTTCATTGAGCCAGAGTAATCTAGACACCAATCATCAGCATGGAGGGCATCTGTTGGTAGGCCAGGCTTAACAGAAGATTTACATGGAGTAAGTTTCCAACATTAGAGAGAGTGAGAGTTGTAACCTAGTAGGAAGCAAAAATCAAAAGTCAGAAGAATACTAAGTAGATTTTAAGGAATGAAAACAAGATGAAGTTATGAATTTCACATGCAGGAAATCTGGTGATTAGGTTGTGAAGCTACTATCACTGGGCCCCTGGTCAACAACTACCTTTGTAAATTCCTTAAGGTTTTTTTTTTTTTTTTTCTTCAGTATTAGTAGCTCTATAGTTTTTGCTTAAAGAACTCCTTCTTCTATATTGAAAGCTATCTTAGAAGAGTAATAGACACTAATCTAGGTTCTTTTTCTCTCTTTATACCTATCTTTTCATCCATCCATCTATCTAATCTATCCATGTAGGTTTAAGATGGCAATGTTAGTTTCTTTTGCTTGTAGTAATATGCATGTTAAAGTCACTGCAGGGTCAAGTCTATAATTCAATAATTGCAGGGAATTACATGTCTCTTGTGAATTAACATCTCAGGTTTTAAAAACTGAGGATGATAAGATTAGATGGAAAAATATATATTATAGATTAAATATTAGCCCCAAATGAGAGATAGAATATATAAGATGTTTCTTTTATGGCAGATAATGTTCTTTCATTAAAAAAACTGTAATAAACTAAATTTAAATATTTCTGGCAGGTGGATATATTTTATGTTTGTATATATTTTAAATGAAATTATGATGGGCCATCTATTCAAGTGTGTTGGCAAAACTGCTTTGACAGCTCAAAGGAATGAGAGGCTAACAGTGAAAAGTAAGCCACATTCAGTAGCACAGGAAGAAAGGAGATGTGGGGGTCACCTCAAGCTCAGATTGAGCCCCTGACCATGTGGAAAATTGAATCCTTTTTTGTTTTAAATTCTCTTTCAACTTAGAAATGAAACTTCCAAAAAATTCCATTTACTTATCAATCATTTGTGGGCTTTTTTTTAAAGCCACCTGTGTACTCACTCATTTTATTTTATTCTCTGTTCTAGGATGTCATTCTCATATTAGAAGGTCTCCCAAAGATGAGAGAGAGTCTAGAGAACAAAGTGATGCCCTGATTCTAGCAGATGACCCTTATTAATAGACATTCTAAAAGAAGAGCACAACAGAAATTGCTAGTTTAAATGAATGATACCCTGTATTAAACACAAAGACTTCCAGTGACTTCTATATGAATTCAATAAACTTCAATTACTATACACTTGAAAACATCTAAGTTGTTAATCCAATGGACCAAATATTCTCAGAATTTCTACCTTTCTCAAGTCTTCAACGAAAATTCGGGTTGTTTATTATTTTCCAAAAACTCTTTAAGAAGTGACAGTATTAGCGTGATTCTTTCTTTTATTATTTTGAAAGTTGTTCACTTCATGAATTCATTCAACTAGCAGTGTTTGAGAACTTACTATGTGCTTGGTATGAGACACTGAAGGTACAAAGATTAGTAGGATGGAACCTATGTCCTCATGTTACTCAAAGTTTAATTTGTTACAAAAAATACTTGCTGTTTCTAATATGATACATTTGGTTGTATGAAACAAAACCTGTGTACTTTATGCACAGTAAAAATTAGAAAATTCAGCAGCTCAAAAATGAGAGGAGTGTTTCAGAGTTTTGGTTTTGGTTTTATCTCTTCTCTCAGCCATATGTAATGAACTGTCTTTTTTCATCGACTTTACATTCATAGCATCAAGATGGCTGCAGCTCCAAGCATAACATCCTCACACAATAGCATCCAAAAACCAGAAGCTATAATAAAAAAATAAAAAATAAATAAAAAAAAAAAACAAAACAAAAACCAGAAGCTGAGAGGGTGAATAGAGGGTCATAGCCATCTCAAGTTCTTCCTTTTTTTAAGTAAATAGAAATTGCTCAGATATCTCCCAGCAGTAAGCCCTCATTTGTCAGTGGTCAGAATTGTATATCCTGTGATGATTTCTATACTCATCATTAACAAGGGCAATGGAAATACTAATTTGTTTTTTAGAGTCCAAATTTCAACAGTCAAAATTCACCAAGTGAATTTAGTATATGGTATTGGTGTTGGGGAGGGACTCAACATCAGTGGAGGCACTTGACCACCTGAATTTTGCACAAATATTAACAAAGAAGGGGATATGGAATGGGTTGTGTGGTCCATCAGAAGTGTACTATATGCAGATAATTATAATTCAAGATAGTTAATATTCTGGTAGATGTGTGTACAACATCCTCTGAAATTATGTACAGTAATTTGAGGGTGAAAACCTTTAATTTTTTTTTTTTTGTAATGTTACTAGTGCAGACTATAAGAGCAAGAGGAATTCACAGGATGAACAAATCTAAAATCCTAGTCAGTTTTCATGAAAACATCATTCCTTTATTAGCAAAATCTTCAATTCCAGTGGAGTGGAAAGAACATTGGAAAAAGGAAAAAAAAGAGAGTTTACTTCTCTGCTCTAAGTCTGTATCAGTGGTTAATGTCACTTAACCATGTGTAAACTCTGGATAAAATTTCTTACCTCATAAGTGGTATATATAACTTAAATGAGATAAGTGTATAAATAACCTGTGAACTTTTGGTTCTTATGAAAATACAATATTTATTAATGTGTATCACATCTATTTCTCTGTCCATTTATTCATCTTTTTCTCTCCCTAGCATATTCAGTCCATAGACAGGTAATGCCTCTCCCTAGCATATTCAGTCCATAGATAGGCAATGCCACGCCTGTTTTTACAATGTCTCCTTGTTAGTGAATGCTATGTAATGAATTCACAGAGCTGCCTGCAGCCAATTCCATCATCATATTCAGAAAATCAAAACTGTTTAAGAGGGAATAAAATCAAACTGACTTTTCAGCCAAAGAGAACCACCACATCTAAATGGTATATTAACAGCTTCATGTTCCATAGAGAGGCATGTGAATCTCTGCTGCATTATGATACCTTTAAAGAAAATAAGAAAGCACTCTCCAAGTAATTATATACTTGTCTTTGCCTTACCTTGTGTCGTGTGTTCTTGAAATTTGGAAAAAAAATTGTTTTCCAAGTATGTATGAACTTTAATGCTCTGAACACAAATGTTGGTCAAAGAGAAATTTATGAGGAGAATCCCAAGGCCCTATATTGTGCTTTCAATCATCCTAGTCCTTATAATATGTTTTCTTTACATTTCTTCATTCTCTAAGGAGACAGAATTATTCCTTCAATGATAGGTATTGTCAAAGTGACAAAGAAATTAAACATGTGAATTGATGTCTTCAATAATTGTGCAAAAACAATATCAGACTCATCCACAGCTTATTAAGTTTCAAATCTCATTCTTTTTTTTTAAGGATTTTATTTATTTATTCACAAGAGACACAGAGGGATAGAGAGAAAGAGGCAGAGACACAGGTATAGAGAGAAGCAGGCTCCATGCAGGGAGCCCGATGTGGGACTTGATCCCGGGTCTCCAGGATCATGCCCTGGGCTGAAGGCAGTACTAAACCGCTGAGCCACCCGGGCTGCCCTCAAATTTCATTCTTATTTGAAAATGACTTTTTAAAAACCTTAGGAAAAGAGGGATGCCTGGGTGGCTCAGTCGGTTAAGCATCTAACTCTTGATTTGGGCTCAGGTCATGGTCTCAGGCTTATGGGATCGAGCCCCACATTAGACATCCTGTTCAGCAAGGAGTCTGCTCAAGATTATTCTCTCTCTCTCTCTCTCTCTCCCCTTGACCCTCTTCACTGTACACTCTCTCTCTTTCTCTAAAAATAAATAAATACATCTTTAAAAAAATCTTAGACACAACAGCATTTCATAAGGCTGTCTAGAGACTGGTAAGGAACAAGAGAGGAATCTGAACTTACTGGCTCATATTTTTAAAAAAAGGACAAAACGAAACAAGGTGTATTGGCTTCATGCATGGTTGTATGCAGACCCTTAAATAACATTATTTGAAATCTTTCTGTTTTATGCCCTGCGCCCAGCTTTCCATTGCACTGGTTTTACTTATAGGCAGCCTAGATCCATGTGATAATGCCCAGGCATATATCTTCCTAGCTTTAATAATAGAAAATCTCCTCTGTTCACAGTTACAACAAGAGATCCCAGATGGACTCCCTGGCAGTGAATGGCCAGAGCTGATTCACAAACTCACCTCCAGAGCTTGGTGTGGCTTCAACCTCAGAGTCATTACAGGAACTGAAAGTGAAAGATAAGTGTCTCCTCAATGAAATGGAGATTCTGTTGCAAGAATAGGTGAATTGTTGCTGGGAAATCTCTCAACAGATTTGTACTGCATCAGGCACCACTTGTCTATCACTACCCATTGGCCTAACTACTCTTGTGGTGGCTAGTGCCTTGAAAGCATAAACAAGTTTTGTGAAGGGGCAACCCAAGACATCCTGAAGTCCAACCTTTATTTCATACACTTGATTCTTGCTCTGAACCTTTTTGCTTCTATGGTGAAGGTCACATAGAGGAAGCATCTCAGCCTTCACACATGTGGAACCTGGAAATGTGAAGGAGTTAACCCTCCTTAGGTCACTCTTGATCACTGAGGTAGGAGCTAATGGCTTTTTATCCTTCACCCAAGGTCCTGCAGGACTGAATATTAGTCACCCTTGGTATTGAATTCTTGTATTGGCCTCTCCTCCTGTCTCTCATTCCTGCTAATGGTATTATTCTTCCCCTAGATTACCTGTATACAAGTATCTACCTTAGTAGCTGCTTTAGGAAAACCTAAGCTAAGACTGGTATCAGAATTCACCCTGGAAAATAGACCTTTCAGATAGATTTTAGAGCTTGATCACTCACTGGACAGATGGCAAGCGTGATGGTGATAGGTGAGGACATTACTCCTGGCCTGTGCCAGTACACTGGCTGCTAAGATGCCTGGATTGGAGGAAGTGCAGGAAGAAGCAGCACTAAGTTTTGAAGTGTCAGTGACAATTACAGTGGTATGGAGGCCACCACAATTGTATGGATTAGGTAACAATTTTGGAAATCTTGAAAAAATGAATAGTAGCTTTAAAACTTTGACAGGTTCAATAAATATCTCTACCCAATGCCAGAAGAAAATACCCTCACAGATATATATGACTCTGGTTTTCTTCTTTTGTTTCCATGTTTGTATATTTTTATTGTAAAATACTTCCTACATTTAGAAACTAGCATAAAATAGTGTCACACGTTTGAGAATAGCTATACGGTGAATGACTATCACCACTTCCCAAGTAAAGAAGCATAGTATCACCAGCCCCCTGAAAGTCCTCTTGCTACATTTATTTTGTAGTACTCGCATTTATCTAGTGCTTATTGATACTCTTCTAGGAGACTTATAGGAGTTTTTAATATCTGGCAAGTTTTCTATTTATTTAAACCAATGTCACATCAATTATTAAATATTTGTGATATAGCCTCTGGATTCATTCATATAGTTTTGTTAGCTGAAGCTCATTTATTTTCACTGCTATGCAGTGTTCTATTATAGGAGTATACCACAATTTATATGTTTCTTCTATCATCATGGACATTTGGGTTACTCCTGTTTGTTGATATCTATGTACATTGCTGCTATTGACCTCCCTACCTGTATCTTGGTATAGGAATTTCTCTAAGGTGTATATCCAGTGCTGTGTTTTAGAGTA
Organism: Canis aureus; assembly: GCF_053574225.1. Taxonomy (NCBI): domain Eukaryota; kingdom Metazoa; phylum Chordata; class Mammalia; order Carnivora; family Canidae; genus Canis; species Canis aureus. The sequence continues at coordinate 18,539,565 of NC_135629.1, read as the reverse complement.
TACACATCATTAACTCTAATGGATAATGTTAAATTATTTTTTCAAAGTGCAATTTGCATCCCCATAAACAATATATGGGAATTCTCAGTTGTTTCATATGCTCACAAATGCTTCAGATACTTAAATTTTTACCAATTTAACAGATATATAGGTAGATAGTCCATTATAATTTTAATATTTATTTTCTAACTTGCTAATGAGGTATACAGATTTTAATTTGTTTATTGAACTTTGGATTTCTTCTTTTATGAAGTGTCTATTCTTTTGTCATTTTTCCATCTGTCATTTTAAAATTATACTTGGAGGACTTATTTTATATTTTGGTTGATATTTTTTTTGTTTATGAGGTACAGATATATTCTCCCACTCTGTGGCATGGCTTTCTCTGGTTAACTTTTCACTGAAAATATTGGAACTAGCATCAATCACTGTATGTATTAATTTTTCCCCACTTAAAATCAGAGAAGCTATTCTTATTTTGAAGAATTGCACACCTAAGGGTCAGCTTACCTGCAGGATGAATAATTAGTCTTTGGCTTAATAGTTTTCGTAAACACTGAAGAGTGAGTTTAATGAGGAAAATAGATCTAAATAATCCCTTGTCCATATTCCATGAGTTAATTTCACCTTGCTCCTCTGGAAAGGAATAAATATGCAATTGCTTAAGGACACAATGGGTTTTGTTTTGCTAATTTGTCTTAGGAGGACAGAGATAATCTCCTGTGCCTAAAAATGAGCACGCTTTATTTTTTGGCCTCATTTTTTTCTGTTTCCTAAAGGGAAATTACTAGGTCCTCTGGAGCTGAAAATTGAAAATTGAGTAGCTGGTTAAAAGCAAACTGGTGTCACCTCACAAACAAGGTTTTTGGATGCATCACATCATTTGCAAGGGGAAGCTTTGGCATCCATATGGGCATATTAACACTACTTTTCTCCATCCCTCTGTAGCTAGCCAGGCAAGTGACAAGTAGGTATGTCATGACCACATATGACATATAAATTACAAGTTCTCTGCCCCTCTAAAACTTTATTCAGCATCAACCTTTGCACCAATACACTAAGGCATAATAGCCTATAATTTATGAGTGTAATTTGAAGGAAGCAATTCCGCTTTGTGACTATGGTAGTAAATAAAAGATTCAAATCCTCATTGACCCAACATCAAATTTAGCTTTACTTTTTTCCCCCCAGTGATGTTGTTTATGGGAGCAAACAAGCAGAATCCAAGAAAGGTGACAGATTAAAGAAATGCAGTGATTGCAAGGGACAAAGACAATGGCATTAGAAATGATGGAAATTATTAGAAGAAAACAAGTGTTCATGGGTCCAAATTTTATGATTTAGGGTTTTTTTTCTGCTTTTGACAGAAAAGAGTTTTGGAAACAAAGTCTGTTGCATAGCCAGGTGATACAGCTGATAACATAAATGATAGGCTGGTGAGAGCCAGGAGGGAAGACTGGACGAGGACTACTTTATGATTTCTTTTTTTTTTTTTTTAATTTATTTATTTATTTATTTATTTTTATTGGTGTTCAATTTACTAACATACAGAATAACCCCCAGTGCCCGTCACCCATTCATTCCCACCCCCCGCCCTCCTCCCATTCCAACACCCCTAGTTCGTTTCCCAGAGTTAGCAGTCTTTACGTTCTGTCTCCCTTTCTGATATTTCCCACACATTTCTTCCCCCTTCCCTTATATTCCCTTTCACTATTATTTATATTCCCCAAATGAATGAGAACATATAATGTTTGTCCTTCTCCGACTGGCTTACTTCACTCAGCATAATACCCTCCAGTTCCATCCACGTTGAAGCAAATGGTGGGTATTTGTCATTTCTAATAGCTGAGTAATATTCCATTGTATACATAAACCACATCTTCTTTATCCATTCATCTTTCGTTGGACACCGAGGTTCCTTCCACAGTTTGGCTATCGTGGCCATTGCTGCTATAAACATCGGGGTGCAGGTGTCCCGGCGTTTCACTGCATCTGAATCTTTGGGGTAAATCCCCAGCAGTGCAATTGCTGGGTCGTAGGGCAGGTATATTTTTAACTGTTTGAGGAACCTCCACACAGTTTTCCAGAGTGGCTGCACCAGTTCACATTCCCACCAACAGTGTAAGAGGGTTCCCTTTTCTCCGCATCCTCTCCAACATTTGTTGTTTCCTGCCTTGTTAATGTTCCGCATTCTCACTGGTGTGAGGTGGTATCTCATTGTGGTTTTGATTTGTATTTCCCTGATGGCAAGTGATGCAGAGCATTTTCTCATGTGCATGTTGGCCATGTCTATGTCTTCCTCTGTGAGATTTCTGTTCATGTCTTTTGCCCATTTCATGATTGGATTGTTTGTTTCTTTGGTGTTGAGTTTAATAAGTTCTTTATAGATCTTGGAAACTAGCCCTTTATCTGATATGTCATTTGCAAATATCTTCTCCCATTCTATAGGTTGTCTTTGAGTTTTGTTGACTGTATCCTTTGCTGTGCAAAAGCTTCTTATCTTGATGAAGTCCCAATAGTTCATTTTTGCTTTTGTTTCTTTTGCCTTCGTGGATGTATCTTGCAAGAAGTTACTATGGCCGAGTTCAAAAAGGGTGTTGCCTGTGTTCTTCTCTAGGATTTTGATGGAATCTTGTCTCACATTTAGATCATTCATCCATTTTGAGTTTATCTTTGTGTATGGTGAAAGAGAGTGGTCTAGTTTCATTCTTCTGCATGTGGATGTCCAATTTTCCCAGCACCATTTATTGAAGAGACTGTCTTTCTTCCAATGGATAGTCTTTCCTCCTTTATCGAATATTAGCTGCCCATAAAGTTCAGGGTCCACTTCTGGATTCTCTATTCTGTTCCACTGATCTATGTGTCTGTTTTTGTGCCAGTACCACACTGTCTTGATGACCACAGCTTTGTAGTACAACCTGAAATCTGGCATTGTGATGCCCCCAGATATGGTTTTCTTTTTTAAAATTCCCCTGGCTATTCGGGGTCTTTTCTGATTCCACACAAATCTTAAAATAATTTGTTCTAACTCTCTGAAGAAAGTCCATGGTATTTTGATAGGGATTGCATTAAACGTGTATATTGCCCTGGGTAACATTGACATTTTCACAATATTAATTCTGCCAATCCATGAGCATGGAATATTTTTCCATCTCTTTGTGTCTTCCTCAATTTCTTTCAGAAGTGTTCTATAGTTTTGAGGGTATAGATCCTTTATATCTTTGGTTAGGTTTCTTCCTAGGTATCTTATGCTTTTGGGTGCAATTGTAAATGGGATTGACTCCTTAATTTCTCTTTCTTCAGTCTCATTGTTAGTGTATAGAAATGCCACTGACTTCTGGGCATTGATTTTGTATCCTGCCACGCTACCGAATTGCTGTATGAGTTCTAGCAATCTTGGGGTGGAGACTTTTGGGTTTTCTATGTAGAGTATCATGTCATCGGCGAAGAGGGAGAGTTTGACTTCTTCTTTGCCAATTTGAATGCCTTTAATGTCTTTTTGTTGTCTGATTGCTGAGGCTAGGACTTCCAGTACTATGTTGAACAGCAGTGGTGAGAGTGGACATCCCTGTAGTGTTCCTGATCTTAGGGGAAAGGCTCCCAGTGCTTCCCCATTGAGAATGATATTTGCTGTGGGCTTTTCATAGATGGCTTTTAAGATGTCGAGGAATGTTCCCTCTATCCCTACACTCAGAAGAGTTTTGATCAGGAATGGATGCTGTATTTTGTCAAATGCTTTCTCTGCATCCAATGAGAGGATCATATGGTTCTTGGTTTTTCTCTTGCTGATATGATGAATCACATTGATTGTTTTACGGGTGTTGAACCAGCCTTGTGTCCCAGGGATAAATCCTACTTGGTCGTGGTGAATAATTTTTTTAATGTACTGTTGGATCCTATTGGCCAGTATCTTGTTGAGAATTTTTGCATCCATGTTCATCAGGGATATTGGTCTGTAATTCTCCTTTTTGGTGGGGTCTTTGTCTGGTTTTGGAATTAAGGTGATGCTGGCCTCATAGAACGAATTTGGAAGTACTCCATCTCTTTCTATCTTTCCAAACAGCTTTAGGAGAATAGGTATGATTTCTTCTTTAAATGTTTGATAGAATTCCCCTGGGAAGCCATCTGGCCCTGGACTCTTGTGTCTTGGGAGGTTTTTGATGACTGCTTCAATTTCCTCCCTGGTTATTGGCCTGTTCAGGTTTTCTATTTCTTCCTGTTCCAGTTTTGGTAGTTTGTGGCTTTCCAGGAATGCGTCCATTTCTTCTAGATTGCCTAATTTATTGGCGTATAGCTGTTCATAATATGTTTTTAAAATCGTTTGTATTTCCTTGGTGTTGGTAGTGATCTCTCCTTTCTCATTCATGATTTTATTAATTTGAGTCTTCTCTCTCTTCTTTTTAATAAGGCTGGCTAATGGTTTATCTATCTTGTTAATTCTTTCAAAGAACAAACTCCTGGTTTTGTTGATCTGTTCCACAGTTCTTCTGGTCTCGATTTCGTTGAGTTCTGCTCGAATCTTAATTAACTCTCTTCTTCTGCTGGGTGTAGGATCTATTTGCTGTTTTTTCTCTAGCTCCTTTATGTGTAAGGTTAGCTTTTGTATTTGAGTTCTTTCCAGTTTTTGAATGGATGCTTGTATTGCGATGTATTTCCCCCTTAGGACTGCTTTTGCTGCATCCCAAAGATTTTGAACGGTTGTATCTTCATTCTCATTAGTTTCCATGAATCTTTTTAATTCTTCCTTAATTTCCTGGTTGACCCTTTTATCTTTTAGCAGGATGGTCCTTAACCTCCACGTGTTTGAGGTCCTTCCAAACTTCTTGTTGTGATTTAGTTCTAATTTCAAGGCATTATGGTCTGAGAATATGCAGGGGACAATCCCAATCTTTTGGTATCGGTTCAGACCCGATTTGTGACCCAATATGTGGTCTATTCTGGAGAAAGTTCCATGTGCGCTTGGGAAGAATGTGTATTCAGTTGAGTTTGGATGTAAAGTTCTGTAGATATCTGTGAAATCCATCTGGTCCAGTGTATCATTTAAAGCTCTCGTTTCTTTGGAGATGTTGTGCTTAGAAGACCTATCGAGTATAGAAAGAACTAGATTGAAGTCACCAAGTACAAGTGTATTATTATCTAAGTATTTCTTCACTTTGGTTAATAATTGATTTATATATTTGGCAGCTCCCACATTCGGGGCATATATATTGAGGATTGTTAAGTCCTCTTGTTGAATAGATCCTTTAAGTATGATATAGTGTCCCTCTTCATCTCTCACTACAGTCTTTGGGGTAAATTTTAGTTTATCTGATATAAGGATGGCTACCCCTGCTTTCTTTTGAGGACCATTCGAATGGTAAATGGTTCTCCAACCTTTTATTTTCAGGCTGTAGGTGTCCTTCTGTCTAAAATGAGTCTCTTGTAGACAGCAAATAGATGGGTCCTGCTTTTTTATCCAGTCTGAAACCCTGCGCCTTTTGATGGGGTCATTAAGCCCGTTCACATTCAGAGTTACTATTGAGAGATATGAGTTTATTGTCATCATGTTATCTATTCAGTCCTTGTTTTTGTGGACTGTTCCACTGAACTTCTTCTTAAAGGGGAATTTTAAGAGTCCCCCTTAAAATTTCTTGCAGAGCTGGTTTGGAGGTCACATATTCTTTTAGTTGCTGCCTGTCTTGGAAGCTCTTTATCTCTCCTTCCATTTTGAATGAGAGCCTTGCTGGATAAAGTATTCTTGGTTGCATGTTCTTTTCATTTAGGACCCTGAATATATCCTGCCAGCCCTTTCTGGCCTGCCAGGTCTCTGTGGAGAGGTCTGCTGTTACCCTAATACTCCTCCCCATAAAAGTCAGGGATTTCTTGTCTCTTGCTGCTTTAAGGATCTTCTCTTTATCTTTGGAATTTGCAAGCTTCACAATTAAATGTCGAGGTGTTGAACGGTTTTTATTGATTTTAGGGGGGGATCTCTCTATTTCCTGGATCTGAATGCCTGTTTCCCTTCCCAGATTAGGAAAGTTTTCAGCTAGAATTTGTTCAAATACATATTCTGGCCCTCTGTCCCTTTCGGCGCCCTCGGGAACCCCAATTAAACGTAGGTTTTTCTTTCTCAGGCTGTCGTTTATTTCCCTTAATCTATCCTCATGGTCTTTTAATTGTTTGTCTCTTTTTTCCTCAGCTTCTTTTCTTGCCATCAACTTGTCTTCTAGGTCACTCACTCGTTCTTCCACCTCGTTAACCCTCGTCGTTAGGACTTCTAGTTTGGATTGCATCTCATTCAATTGATTTTTAATTTCTGCCTGATTAGCTCTAAATTCTGCAGTCATGAAGTCTCTTGAGTCCTTTATACATTTTTCTAGAGCCACCAGTAGCTGTATAATAGTGCTTCTGAATTGGCTTTCTGACATTGAATTGTAATCCAGATTTTGTAACTCTGTGGGAGAGAGGACTGTTTCTGATTCTTTCTTTTGAGGTGAGGTTTTCCTTCTAGTCATTTTGCTCAGTGCAGAGTGGCCAAAAGCAAGTTGTATTGGGAAAAAGAGAAAAAGAGAGGAGAGAAAGAAGGAAAGAAAGGAGAAAGAGGGAAAAAAAGGGAAGAAAAAAAAAACGAAGAGAAAAAAAAAAAGAAGAAAAAGAGAAAGAAAAAGAAAGGAGAAAAAAAAGGGGGTGGGGGAAGGAAACAAATCAAAAAGCAAAACAAAACAAAACAAAAAACAAAACAACAACAAAAAAAAAAAAAAAAAAAGAAGAACCACCGGGGAGTATCTTCTGATTCTGTGTACTTTAAGTCCCTTGGCTTCTCCTGGAAGTTGTCAGTCTAGCTGGTCTCCTGGGGGAGAGGCCTGCTGTGCTGATTTTCAGGTGTTAGCAGTGGGGGAGCTGCTGTGCCCCTGCCTGGTGCAGGGCTCGGTGGGGGTTGTTTACCCCGTGAGGCCGCAGGAGGAACAGCCCCAGTGGCGGGGCAGCTCTGGAAACCTGGATTCAGCTCCGGCAGGAACTCCGTCTGCAGGGCCTGGAGGCTCCGGGGCGGGGCCGCTGATGTGCTCAGCTGGGGCAGGAGCGTCCTCGCTGTCCTGGGCCCTCCCAGCCTCTGCCTGTCCCGGGGGAGGCCGGATCCTGGGCTGTGTCCCGGCGCCCTGTGCTCCGGAGCCTGCGCTGGTGGATTCGCGCTCCCGGGCCGCGCAGCCCCCTCCGCGAGCCGCCCCCGAGCCCCTCCGAGCTGCTCCTGGAACCGCGCAGCCCCCTCCGCACGGAGCCTCTTCCTCTGCCCGAGCCCCTCCGAGCTGCTCCCGGGGCCGCGCAGCCCCCTCCGCGGAGCCGCCCCCGAGCCCCCCGGAGCTGCTCCGGGTCCCGCCGTGCGCGCTGCAGCCCTTAGGGAGCTCGGCCCATCTCCCGGGGCGCAGTTGCTGTTAGTGTCCCGGGGAGCCCGAGGGCATCCCCGCCCTCCTGGGTCCTGCTCCACCTCCCCGCGAGCCCCTTTCCGCCCGGGAAGGTCGGTGCAGCTCCTGCTCCTCCGGGACGGGGCTCTCCTGTCCTGGGGACACTCGCCCCGGCCTCAGCCCGGCTCCTCCTGGGCCCCTCCCCCTTGGAGGCCTTTGTTCCTTTATTTCTTTTTCCCCGTCTTCCTACCTTGATAGATGCGCGAACTCTTCTCACTGTTGCATTCCAGCTGGTCTCTCTTTAATTCTCAGGCCGAATTCATAGATTTTCAGGATGATTGGAAGGTTTTCTAGGTAATTTGGTGGAGACAGGTGATTTGGGGACCCTACTCTTCCGCCATCTTGCTCCTCCCCCCTACTTTATGATTTCTTGATTAAGATACATTGAAGAAGAATTTGCTTCCTTAATGAATGAGATCTACTGGTGTGGACCAAGGGAATCACCTGAGACTCTCAATAAAATATCTACCCTGCAGACACTTCAGCACTGGCCACAATTTGGCAGCAGTTAATTATACTTTCCCTTGGGATTTTAAAAAATACATTTCCTCCCCAGTTATTCTTTTAGGCTAGAACTCAAGTAGGGATGACAGAGCCTTTGTGAATATGAAAGGGTGTGCAAATACTGAGTTTGCCAACTGGATCCATTCAAGTTTGCATCAGCCTGAGGTCTGGAATCAAGTTCAGATCAATTCAGAGATGAAATGAGATGAATGTGACTCTTTACCCACAGATGACAGCATGATCTGAAGTGGAAACCAGGGGCACACACAACTTGACAAGGGCTTGGAGCTTAGGAGTTGACTCATGTGTGACTTTGGTTGAAATAGTCTCAGAATCCCATCTTAGTAATGCTGTATTTTGTTCTATATAAGAGCTCAGAATAAGTGATAATTACTGATAACAGTCTCGTTACATGACATTCCTGCTAGGATAGACATTGGTTTACGTTCATTACTCAGTAGGAGAATAGTGCCCTACATGATGGTTTGCTTGTTAAATATTCATTTTTTTTAAAGTTTTATTTATTTATTCATGAGACACACACACACACACACAGAGAGAGAGAGAGAGAGGCAGAGACACAGGCAGAGGGAGAAGCAGGCTCCAGGAAGGGAGCCCGAAGTGGGACTCGATCCTGGGTCTCCAGGATCACAAGGCGGTGCTAAACTGCTGAGCCACCCAGGCTCCCCTGTTTGTTAAATATTTGTATGATAATAATATGTATCTCTTCAGCATTATTTTTGTTTTTCCATAGTGCTTTAACATATACTCAAAATTTCTCTCCTAACAACTTTGTGAGGAAGAAAGGCAATTATTACAAGTAAGAAACTAAAACAGAACTATGTAGTAATTTGCCCCCTGCAACACAGGTACCAAAGGGCAGGTAACAAGCAGAATTTCTATTCTCTAAGCCAGTGTAATTTCTTTACTATTTTTTCCCATGGAAGATAAGTTGAGTAGTAATAAGCAGTAGCTAATGATTAGATACTGTGGCCCAGTTAAAGATGAATTATACAGTACATGTTTATTTCTGCCTAATAAGTACTCAAGAAATAGAGGCTACCTTCTCATTTGGTATTTTGCTGTGACTCCAACTTACATCTCCCTTCTATTTCTTGGTCCACCTTCAACCTCTCCACTTCCCAATTCTGCCTCCCATTCTGTCAGCCACTCATGCTCAGATATCAATGAACTCTTCCTTGAGGATTAGGTAATAAAATCTCTCCAAGTAGTGATTGTATTTAGCAGAAGCTTTGAGAGCCTTGGGAAACACAGATATCCGTGAATTTGTCAGAGGGCCTTGTTGATCACCACTCACATGATGAAATTTATGGGTGTAAACCTTAGAATGGCATTTACTATTTCATGTTTATGAATCAAGTGAAAATGAGGGTCTGAGGATTCCTTCTTTCCTCTCACCTTAATGTGTGTGTTTACAGATGGTGAAAAGGAAAGTCCATGGGATTCAGAGATAGGAATCCAAGCTCTGCCCCTTACTGAGCTGTGTGACCATACATATTTCTTTGTCTAAACTAAGATTACATTAATACCTATTTTGAAGAGCTGGTGGGAAGACCAAGAAGGTTCTCTTGTCAAACATTATGGGAGGGTACTATGTTTTGTCTTTGCACTTGATGCTCTGATTTTGTCAATCAAGAAAACCCCACATCTTTTGAACTATATCCAATGGAATCTTTGCATATCCAAGAGAAAGAACAAGTGTTCCAGGGTCTCAGCAAGTACAGCAGCAGCTAGTGATATTTTTTGAACAGGTTGCCATGAGCCAGAAATGGGTGGTGCTAAGTGCTTTACATGTATAGTAATGTTTAGTCATCACAAAACCCCAAAACCCCATCTTATACATAATGAAGCAGACCTTGAATATTAAATAATTTGCTCTTTGTCAATCAGCAAGGACTGGTATTTTTTTTAAAAATATTTATTTATTCATGAGAGACACAGAGAAAGAAACAGAGACATGGGCAGAGGGAGAAGCAGGCTCCCTGACGGAAGCCCAATGCAGGACTCCATCCCAGGACTTCAGGATCATGCCCTGAGCTGAAGGAAGACACTCAACTATTGAAACACTCAGGTGTCTTGCAGGACTGGGTCTTGAACTTAAGTTGTCTGACTCCAAATTCCAAAATCTGTGAATCTTAGAACTATTAAAAACAAGCCTCCGTTCTAGTGTATGGCTAATAAAAGAGTTGAGTGAGCATTTCTAAAAGTTTTCTGGATTTTGTGATAATTAAATGAAAGCTCATCTTTGTTTTTCTCCTGGTCTTACAAAAGATTTAAATGTAGCTGTATTGGTCCAAAATCTGCATCCTGTTACCTATCCGTAAACAACAGATAAAATGTCTTTGACAGGGGTTTTCATTTTCAGTTTGAGATTAATAGATTATAATTATAACTAATGTAGTTAATTTAGTATAAATTAAAATTAGGAGGTGGTGGAGTTTAAATGTCTCTTAAACATAAAGATTCAGTTATTTCAAGAATCATTAAAGGTCAGTTATTTTAAGATCCAGTTCTTTCAAGTTATTTCATGATCACTAAAAATACTCTTATTTGTGGTCATGACTGTTACGATTAATAAAGTAATAACCAAGCCCTAGAAAAGACACTTAAAAAATTTCAGGAAAAAATGAGGTGGATAAATCCCTTTCCGAATATTCTGCAATATTTACAGCATAAGATAAAACTTTTCTAAACAAGAAAAGTGTGCCTAATGTGGAACCTTCCTACCATTTGATTTGTTCAGATGCCTCTCCTATTTGTATTATTTTTCCTTTATAAAAATAGTGAAGAAAATCTTAGGGAAAAGCCATTTCCTAGGACATTATTTTAGAGATTGGTTTCTTTCTCTAGAGGAGTAAAATCTCATTGTCATCTTTCACGGGATAATTTTTTGGAATATAAGCAGGAGACTAAATTTATTGTCTTGTGTTTTGTTTGGCTTTAGATGGAAAAAAAAGCCTATGTTGATATGAACTGAAAATAAATGTGAAATAAGTTCCATTAGCAAATGCGAAGGTGAGTTTGCTGCTTATAATATGCATATGTATATGCATATGTGTATACACATATATTTATATATTTAAGTTTTGTAATTGGAAATATGTGTTGTTGAATGATTTAAAGAGGTTATTTGACGTACAGACTAGGGAGCAATTGAAGGCAAATGAGGATTTTAAAATTTACTTTAGGAATTAGAGAGGGAAGCATTTTCACAGGGTAGTTTGGCAAACTGAAAAGAGTCTACATATATGGAATTCTTGAAGCTCGTGAGTTTCTTCTACATACTGTCTGTCTAAAAGCAATAAAATGCAAAATAAAGTAGACAAAAGATACAAAGTCAAACAAACTTGAGTTATATAGAATTAGATAGAATGCATTTGCTCGTGGGTGGGAACTCACATGTGCATAATATCTAAGAGGACAAATGATGACCAGCTGAAAGCCTGAGTCTCACTTTTCGTGGTTAATGGATTTGTCAAGGGCAAAGATTGTTTAGTTATGAAGTGTGACTTGCTCATTGTATACAATGTGAAAATAATGTAAAAATCCATGGATGAAAGATGGAGGAAATAAGTAGGTGAAAGATAATGCTATCCGGAAAAGAAATTTATTACATTAGGCAGTTTGTGATTTTACGCTGTGTTAGAGGTTTATCTTCTGTGGTGAGGATGCCAGCTCAGAAGGAAACTTATCATTCACCTTACATTTTCATCCTGGAAGAAAATTTTATGTAAGTAATAATACTAGATGGTATTGTGCAATATTATTCTATCTGTAAAGTAAAGCTAGGAAAGAAAAGTTTTGACTTTTTTTAAATAGGGTTGTATCATTTATCCAATGGCAAATTAATGTAAACATATTTTTTGGAAGATTGTTGGGCATGCATTTCTAAAATGGAGATGCTGGGACATCCATACAGTGCTATATTGTAGCAGCTAAATATATTATTTTCTGCATAAAATTGACAAAATAGTGTACTAAACCATACAGCCAGCTCCGTTAGAAGCCAAATCGTTACATGAAGTGTTAACTAGAATGCAATCATTTCTGAGTGATGTTTCATGCCTTCATAAATGTCTTTCTTCCTTGATTTACTCATCAGTGGTTTTCAGTTCTAACAAAATAGAATTTATTTAAATCTTAAGCAACTTAAGCAGTTGCTTTTAAGTAACTTAACATCATCCAATCTTTGCCCTCTCACCATTTGGAAAGCCATAAAATAATGTAAATAGAATATGTGACCATCTAAAATGAAGATGATTTTATTATTCATGAGTACTTTAATATAAATACTTTAGAGACTGCATTTCTCCATTCTATTAAATTATTGTGCAGCATAAAACTGTCAGACTAGGTTGTAGACTCATAGTCTCCATGGAGTTTTCTTATGTTTTCCTTTAAGATTTTTTTCTCTCTGATATCTATAAACCTAATTTTTGGTTCATATTTTCCATCTGATATTCTAAATCCTTATTTCCTAGTATTTCCCTTTCTTTTGGATTTGATATCAGTACTGATAATGACTCAGAAGTAATAGTTCTATAATAACAGAAGGTGATAAAGTCTCAGAGTTGGAACAGATTTTAGGGATCTACCCTGATATAAATGTCTCCTTGGAATGCTGTGGCCTTTTCAAAGGAAAAGTTTCCTCTAATCCAGCACTTAAGGGAATATGACACCTGACTCTAGATAGATCTATTGTCAGTTATGAGCATTGGCCTTGGAATAAGATAGTATTGCAGGTGGGGGGGGGGCAAGATGACAGAGGAATAGGGTTCCCAAGTCACCTGTCCCCACCAACTTACCTAGATAACTTTCAAATCATCCTGAAAACCTATGTATTCGACCTGAGATTTAAAGAGAGAACAGCTGGAATGCTACAGAGAGAACGGTTTGTCCTTCTAACAAGTACAACTCATTTTCAGCCACTCTGCACTGAGCAAAATGACTAGAAAGAATAATTCACACAAAGAAAGAATCAGAGAGTACTCTCTGCCATAGAGTTACAGAATTTGGATTACAATTCGATATCAGAAAGCCAATTCAGAAGCACAATTATAAAGCTCCTGGTGCCTCTGGGAAAAAGCATAAAGGATTCAAGAGATTTCATGACTGCAGAATTTAGATCTAATCAGGCCAAGATAAAAAATCAATTAAATGAGATGCAATCCAAACTGGAGGTCATAACGGTGAGGGTTAATGTGGTAGAAGAAAGAGTGAGTGATATAGAAGACAAGTTGATGGCAAGGAGGGAAACGGAATAAAAAAAGAGAAAAAAAATTAAAAGACCATAAGGAAAGGTTAAGGGAAATAAATGACAACCTCAGAAGGAAAAATCTACATTTAATTCAGGTTCCAGAGGGCACCCAGGGGACAGTGGATGAGAAAGCATATTTGAACAAATCATAGCTGAGAACTTCCCTAACTTGGGAAGGGAAACAGGCATTCAGATCCAGGAGATAGAGGTCCCCCCTAAAATCAATAAAAACCGTTCAACACCTCGACATTTAATAGTGAACTTGCAAATTCCAAAGATAAAGAGAAAAATCCTTAGAGTAGCAAGAGACAAGAGATCCTTAACTTATATGGGGAGAAATATTAGATTAACAGCAGACCTCTCCACAGAAACCTAGCAGGCCAGAAAGGGCTGGCAGGATATATTCAGGGTCCTAAATGAGAAGAACATGCATCCAAGAATACTTTATCCAGCAAGGCTCTCATTCAGAATAGAAGGAGAGATAAAGAGCTTCCAAGATAGGCAGGAACTGAAGGAATATGTGACCTCCAAACCAGCTCTGCAAGAAATATTAAGGGGGACTCTGTAAAAGAAAGAGGAAGTCCAAAGAAACAATCCACAAAAACAGAGACTGAATAGGTATTATGATGACACTAAATTCATATCTTTCAATAGTAACTCTGAACATGAATGGGCTAAATGATCCCATCAAAAGACGCAGGGTTTCAGACTGGATAAAAAAGCAAGGCCCATCTATTTGCTGTCTACAAGAGACTCATTTTAGACTTAAGGACACACAGCCTGAAAATGAAAGATTGGAGAACCATTTACCATTCAAATGGTCCTCAAAAGAAAGCAGGGGTAGCAATCCTCCTATCAGAAACATTAAAGTTTATCCCAAAGACTGTAGTAAAAGATGAAGAGGGACACTATATCATACTTAAAGGATATATCCAACAAGAGGACCTAACAATCATGAATATTTATGCCCCTAATGTGGGAGCTGCCAAGTATATCAATCAATTAATAACCAAAGTTAAAATTGACTTAGATGATAATACACTTATACTGGGAGACTTCAACATGGTGTTTTCTGAAAATGACATATCTTCTAAGCACAACATCTCCAAAGAAATAAGAGCTTTAAATGATACACTGGACCAGATGAATTTCACAGATATTTACAGAACTTTACATCCAAACGCAACTGAATACACATTCTTCTCAAGTGCACATGGAAATTTCTCCAGAATAGACCACATATGGGGTCACAAATCAGGTCTCAACTGATACCAAAAGATTGGGATTGCCCCCTGCATATTTTCAGACCATAATGCTTTGAAACTTGAACTCAATCACAAGAAGACATTTGGAAGAAATTCAAACGTGTGGAGGTTAAAGAGCATCCTGCTAAAAGATGAAAGGATCAAACAGAAAATTAGGGAAGAAATAAAAAGATTCATGGAAACTAATGAGAATGAAGATACAACCTTTCAAAATCTTTGAGATATCGCTAAAGAAGTCCTAGGAGGGAAATACATCACAATACAAGCATCCCTCAAAAAATTGGAAAAAAATCAAATACACAAGCTAACCTTGCACCTAAAGGAACTGAAGAAAGAAGAGCAAATAAAACCTACACAAAGCAGAAGAAGAGAGTTAATAAAGATTTGAGCAGAACTCAATGAAATAGAGACCAGAAGAACTGTAGAAAAGATCAACAAAACCAGGAGTTGGTCCTTTGGAAGAATAAGATAGATAAACCATTAGCCAGCCTTATTAAAAACAAAAGAGAAAAGACTCTAATTAATAAAATCACAAATGAAAAAGAAGTGATCACAACCAATACCAATGAAATACAAACAATTTTAAAAACATATTATGAGCAGCTATACGCCAATAAATTAGACAATCTAGAAGAAATGAATGCATTTCTAGAAAACCACAAACTACCAAAACTGGAACAGGAAGAAATAGGAAACCTGAACAGGCCAAAACCAGGGAGGAAATTGAAGCAGTCATCAAAAACCTCCCAAGACACAAAAGTCCAGGGCCAGATGGCTTCCCAGGAGAATTCTATCAAATGTTTAAAGAAGAAAAAATACCTATTTACTAAAGCTGTTCCAAAAGAGAGAAAGGGATGGAATACTTCCAAACTTGTTCTATGAGGTCAGCATCACCTTAATTCCAAACCCAAAGACACCACCAAAAAGGAGAATTATAGACCAATATCCCTGATGATCACAGATGCAAAAATTCTCAACAAGATACTAGCCAATAGGATCCAACAGTACATTAAGAAGATTATTCATCATGACCAAATGGGATTTATCCCCGGATGCAAGGCTGGTTCAACACTGGTTCAAGCAATTGATGTGATAGATCATATCAACAGGAGAAAAAATAAGAACGATATGATCCTCTCAATAGATGCAGAGGAAGAATTTGACAAAATACAGCATCCATTCCTGATTAAAACTCTTCAGAGTGTAGGGATAAAGGGATCATTCCTCAGCATCCAAAAGTCATCTACGAAAAGCCCACAGCAAATATCATTCTCAATGGGGAAACCCTGGGAGCCTTTCCCCTAAGATCAAGAACATGACAGTGTTGTTCACTCTCACCACTGCTATTCAACATAGTACTAGAAGTCCTAGCCTCAGCAATCAGGCAACAAAAAGAAATAAAAGGCATTCAAATTGGCAAAGAAGTCAAACTCTCCCTCTTTGCAGATGACATTATGCTGTACATAGAAAACCCAAAAGACCCCACCCCAAGATTGCTAGAACTCATACAGCAATTTGGCAGTGTGGCAGGATAAAAATCAATGCCCAGATATCAGTGACATGTCTATACACTAATAATGAGACTGAAGAAAGAGAAATTAAGGAGTCAATCCCATTTACAATTGCACCCAAAAGCATAAGATACCTAGGAATAAACCTAACCAAAGAGGTAAAGGATCTATACCCTACAAACTACAGAACACTTCTGAAAGAAATTGAGGAAGACACAAAAGATGGAAAAATATTCCATGCTCATGGATTGGAAGAATTAATATTGTGAAAATGTCAATGCTACCCAGGGCAATTTACATGTTCAGTGCAATCCCTATCAAAATACCATGGACTTTCTTCAGAGAGTAGGAACAAATCATCTTAAGATTTGGATGCTGGATTTCAGGTTGTACTACAAAGCTGCGATCATCAAGACAGTGTGGTACTGGCACAAAAACAGACACATAGATCAATGGAACAGAATAGAGAACCCATAAATGGCCCCTCAACTCTATGGTCAACTAATATTTGACAAAGCAGGAAAGACTATCCACTGGAAAAAGGACAGTCTCTTCAATAAATGGTCCTGGGAAAATTGGACATCCACATGTAGCAGAATGAGACTAAACCATTCTCTTACACCATACCCAAAGATAAACTCAAAATGGATGAAATATCTAAATGTGAGACAAGATTCCATCAAAATCCTAGAGGAAGAAGACAGGCAACACCCTTTTTGAACTTGGCCACAGCAACTTCTTGCAAGATACATCTATGAAGGCAAGGGAAACAAAAGCAAAAATGAACTATTGGGACCTCATCAATATAAAAAGCTTCTGCACAGCAAAAGAAACAGTCAACAAAACTAAAAGACAACCTACAGAATGTGAGAAGATATTTGCAAATGACACATCAGATAAAGGGCTAGTCCTTTATCTGATCTATAAAGACTTCTTAAACTCAACAGCAAAGAAATAAACAATCCAATCATGTAATGGGCAAAAGACATGAAGAGAAATCTCACAGAGGAAGACATAGACATGGCCAACATGCACATGAGAAAATGCTCCACATCACTTGCCATCAGGGAAATACAAATCAAAACCACAATGAGATACCACCTCACACCAGTGAGAATGATGAACATTAACAAGACAAGCAACAACAAATTTTGGAGAGGATGTGGAGAAAGGGAACCCTCTTGCACTGTTGGTGGGAATGTGAACTGGTGCAGCCCCTCTGGAAAACTGTGTGGAGGTTCCTCAAAGAGTTAAAAATAGATCTGCCCTATGACCCAGCAATTACACTGCTGGGGATTTACCCCTAAGATACAGATGCAGTGAAATGACAGGACACCTGCACCCCGATGTTTCTAGCAGCAATGTCCACAATAGCCAAACTGTGGAAGGAGCCTCAGTGTCCATAGAAAGATGAATGGATAAAGAAGATATGGTCTATGTAGACAATGGAATATTAATCAGCCATTAGACACGATGAATACCCACCATTTGCTTCAACGTGGAGAGACCTGAGGGTATTATGCTGAGTGAAGTAAGTCTATCAGAGAAGGACAAACATTATATGGTCTCACCCATTTGGGGAATATAAAAAATAGTGAAAGGAAGTAAAGGGGAAAGGAGAGAAAGTGAGTGGGAAATATCAGTGAGGGAGACAGAACATGAGAGACTCCTAACTCTGGGAAACGAACAAGGGGTGGAAAGAGAGGTGGGCGGGGGGTGGGGGGTGACTGGGTGACAGGCACTGAGAGAGGCACTTAACGGGCTGAGCACTGGGTGTTATGCTATATGTTGGCAAATCAAACTCCAATAAAAAAGTATACAAAACAAAACAAAACAAGACAGAATTCCATTATGTCTCTTTTTAGGTATATGATCTGGACATACCTTCTGAGCCTCACCTTCCTCACCTATATAATAAGGTGAATGCACATCATTTTTATAGTTGTTGTGAGGATGATACAAGGTAATTCATGTAAAGCACCTGATATGGTCCCCGGTACATGGTAATCATTGTTTTTATTTTTTCTGGATCTGTAGGCTATTGAATTCAGAAGACCATGTCCTTCCTTCCTCTTTTGGATTTTCACATCCAGGATTATTGACTAAAACTGTAGGAGGATTTCCTGGAAGAATTATCATAGTTGCAGTATTTTAGGCTAAGCCTCCGGTTGCTATGTCTAGAGAAGAGAGCACATGCCTGCTGCCTAGACTTGTCACTCATAGCAGAGGGGCTCAGGAGTCCCCTATACAATATGCCAAGAATCTACCATACCATAGTTCTAAAGGCTTAAACTAAATAATAATAATAGCTTTACAATAAATATAATAGCTTTATAAAATAAAGCTAACCAGGTATCAAATGTAATGTTCTACCTTCATAGTTTAATAAATATACCTTCAATAGATTAGGAATGCCAAGTGAAAATTGAAAATGCTTCTTGAATTCTTTGTAAACTCTTTGAAGTCTCATGCTGAAACCTAGGGGTACAGATGGAACCAAAATGTGGACTGTCACCCATTCCCCTTCCCTGCCTATCTCAGGCTCTGTCCTGTACCATGAGAGGCCTTGTATGCATAAGTGGAATCTTTCTGTATGCACAACCAGACTTGGTCCACCGTTTTGAGGATGGCATTCTGGGACACTCCAGGAGCCTAGGTGCGCACACTCAGTGCAGGATGCCTTCAAAATAAAGCAGAGAAGAAGCTTACATATACCTTGGGATTGTACAGTGGGGCCAGGTACCAATAGCATGGTATTAAAAGTGGGAATATAGGCTATTGGTGGGTGCATCTCTTTAAACCCCTGGATTCTTTGCCCTGTAGGGTGGGATGTGGCTGTAGAAAGGCTAGATAAGGACTCTTTACAACATAAGATCTAGGGTAAGGTCACTCTTGTCTAGCTATAAAGCATTTATTACTCTTGATTACTAAGATAGAACATCAACTTGTTGATATGTCAACTTGTACTTCTTCAAGACCCTACCATACATTGAATGTTTGTGCCTCCCTCAGAAAAATTAATGTTGTAAACTAACCCGCGATGTGATGATATTAGAAGAGGCTACCTTTGAGAGGCTGTGAGGGTGGAGCCCTCATGAATGGTGCCTTTGGTTATGAAGGTGGAATCCTCATGAATGGGGTTAATGCTCTTGTAAGAGACCACAGAGAACTTCCTTGGCCCTCTGCTATGTGAGTACATAGAGAGAAGACACTGTCGATGAACCAGGACAAGTGGATATCTTCATTATGTTGACTCTACCAATCCATGAACAGGGTATATCTCCCCATTTATTTAGATCTTCTTTGAATGTTTTCATCAGCATTTCAGAACATTTAGCATACATATCCAATATATACTTCCTAAGGATATACCTAAATATTTCTCTTTTTTTTTTTGCAACTAATGTAAATGGTACTTTTAGTTTATGTTCATTATTATATGTAGAAGTCAGAATATTATATGTAGAAATGAGAATGATTTCTGTGTGTTGGTCTTATAACCTGTGATGTTGAACACAGTTATTAAGTTCTATAAGATTTTTCATTTGTTTGCTTTTGGATTATTTGGGATTTTATGTGCTTTGTGATTTTTATTTTATTTTATGTCCTTTGCAAGGTTTATTTCTTCCTTTACAATCTATATGTTTTTCTTTTTATTTTCTTGCCCTGTTCTGGCTAGAACTTTCAACATGATGTTGAATAATAAGGATGAGAGCAAAAAATATTTCCCCAGTGCTTAATTGGGAAAGCATTCAGTCTTTCACAGTTAAATGTAATGATAGCTCTAGGATTTTTTAAGATTTTATATATTTATTCACAAGAGACACAGAGAGAGGCAGAGACATAGGCAGAGAGAGAAGCAGGCTCCATTTAGGGAGCCTAATGTGGGACTCTATCCCAGGACTCCAGGATCACGTGCTGAGCCAAAGGCAGATGCTTAAACGCTGAGCCACCCAGGTGCCCCAACTCTAGGGTTTTTTTGGTTGTGATTCTTTATCAAGTTGTGAAAGTTTCTCTCGAGTCCTGTTTTTAGAAGACTATTTTGAATAGGTATGAATTTTGTCAAGTTCTTATTTTTGAAGCAACTGATATGCTAATATAGTGTTTTCACCTTTACTTTTTTGATGTGATGTATTATATTGATTGTAATTATTTATTTCTAAATATTACATTGCTTTGCATACCTGGAATAAATCCCATTTAGTCCTGCTGTATATTTCTTTCCACATATTTTTGGATTTCAATTTGGTTTGTTAAAACATTGTTGAGGATTTTAGAGTCAAGTTCATTGTAATTTCTCTTTTTTGCAGTATTTGTCTGGTTTGGTCTGAATTAGGGTAATGCTGGCCTACAATGAGTTCTCCTATTTTCTGAAATAAAATATGTAAATTGGTCTTAATAGTTCTTTAAATGTCTGGTATAAATTTCCAGTGAGACAAAGTGGGCCTATATATTTCTTTTGGGGGAACTTTTAAATCAGGAATTGTATTTCTCTGATTGTTGTTGGGGTATTCAGATTGCCCATTTCATCTTGGTTGAGTTTTGGTAGTGTGTGATTTTTTTTTTTTAAGATTTTATTTATTTGAAAGAGAAAGCATGAGCAGTGGGAGGGGCAGAGGGACAAGCCGACTCATCACTGAGCAGGGATCCCAACTCGGGGCTGGATCCAATGACTCTAAGATTGTAACCTGAGCTGAAGGCAGATGCTTAACTGACTGAGCCACCCAGGCACCCTGGTAGTTTGTGATTTTTGAAGTCTTCATCTATTTCTTCTAAATTGTCAAAATCATGAGCACAAAGTTGTCTATAGTATTTTATTACCTTTTAATGACTACATACTTTATGGTGATAGTCCCTATTTCACTTATGATATTGATAATTTATGCTTTTTATGTTTTAAATTTTTACTATAGATTTCTCAATTTTATTAAGTTTTTTGAAGAAAAAAGTTATCTGCTTCATTGATCTTCTGTGTTCTTTCTCTATTTTTAAGTTCCATTGACTTCTACTTTTTATTATGTCCTTTTTTCTATTTACTGTAGGTTTATTTTGATCTCCCTTTTCAAGTTTTTTAAAGTAGAAACTTAGGTTATTCATTTGAAATATTTCCTCATTTTCAATGTGCTATAAATTTCTCTCACAGCCCTGCTTTAACTGTGTCTCACAAATTTTAATATGTTGTGGTTCATTTAGGTCCTTTTTCCTCCCCATTTTTAAGTATAATTATCTTGGGTATCAGATGGTGTAGTAATTTTTCTTTTCATTTCAAACATGATTTATAGAACTCTTGAGGAGAAAGAGAGTCTATTGTATGTGTCCGTAATTCTGCTCTTTCTGTCATTTCTTTCTTCCTGATGTTCCTAGATTTCTTCTTTTATTATTTTCCTTCTGTTTGAAGAACTTTCTCTAGTCAGTTTTTAAAGAAAGATCTTCTGGCAACAGATTCTCTAAATTTTTCTTGATTTGATAATGGTTTTATTTCCCTTTCATTCATGAACAATAGTTTTAACAGAGAATTCAGTTGACATTTTTCTCCCAAAACTTACGAAATATCGTGCCACTTACTTTTGGCCTCCATGCTTTCAGGTAAGAAATCTGTCATTCAATTTGGCCTTTGCCTTTTGGTAATGCATCATTTCTTTCTGACTGCTTTTAAGATCTTTACTTTTTTAAAAGCTTAACAACAGTGTGTCTTGGCTTGGATTTTTTTTTTTTTTTTTAGATTGATCTTCTTTGAAGTATTGACCTTCTTGTACCTATAGGTTTATATTTGCCAAATTTGGGGAGTTTCCAGTCATTATTTCTTCAAATACTCTTTCAGCCCTAATGTTTCTCCCTTTTGTTTTTCCAACGATATGAAGATTGGGTCTCTCTTAATATTGTCCTACGGTTTTGTTTTACTTTTATCTGAGTCTTTTCATTTCCATTATGTTCTAGCATCATGCTTTATCTTTTAAACATTTTACTATTAATTAATTTATTAACCACAGAATAAAAATAAATCAAGAAAGATCAATGAATTGTATTTTTTTTCAATGAGGCTGTTGAGTAACTCAAAAGATATTTAGGACTAACTATTACATATTACATGAGAAATACTGTCTTCTTGAGGCACCTGGGTGGCTCAATTGCATAAGCACCCAGCCATTGGTTTTGGCTTAGGTCATGATCTCAGGGTCGTGAGATGGAGCCCCTTCCCCCTGACAGCCTCCATGACAGGTATGGAACCTACCTAAGATTCCCTCTCTTCTTCTCCCTTTGTCCCACCTTCTGCACATGGGCTCTCTCTGTCTCTAAAATAAGTAAATAAATCTTTTTAAAAAATTGTCTTCTTCATTACATGGTAAATATTTATTGCAAAGAATAGGAAAAATAAAATTAAGAGTAAAGCATACACTTGTACTCACAATTTCATCACCTAGTGATGATAACTTTTCTATTTTCATTCCATAAAAAGAACATTTGTTCTCAACTTTTTTCTTTTTTACACACATGCATGCACACAACATACATATACACATACGCATATGAATATAAACTTTTTAATACACTTGAAACTGCCTCATTGATAATGTTAATACTTTTTTAATATTCTGAGTTTTTATATTTCATTATCTTCCAAAACTCTGTGTTGAAAGCAGTTTTACTTGAGGCAGGAACATTAATAAACGAAATAAACAGAGATAAAACATGAGTTAATAATCCCAATATCATGATAGGAATAGAAAAGAAAATAATAATATTTCTTTATATTGTTTAAATACCACACTAATGCCTACACCTACCTTAATAATTCTAAACTTAAATTTATGGAAAATGGAAGTTAACTTACAAAGAAATAAGGAAAGTAAATAATGATTGATAGAAAATAAATATTAAAGTTAAATAACCAACATCTTAGAAAGAAGCAAAGTAAAGCCATTTGTGCCACCATAATTCTTCATTGCAAGAATAAATTGGAACTGATGGTGATGTACTGTCCTTTGGACCATTATGAGATGTAGTTTCCTGTATAGAACCACTGTCTTTCATGTGGCCCTATAATCATAAAAGGATATACTATTCATTTATATTTACAATACCTTGTTTTGATATTCCTTTTCTGCCTTTTTATGAATTCTGTACTTCTATTGAACTTATTCAAGCATTATAATGATAAGGTTGGATTGAGTCATTAATGCAAAATATAGCTACCTAGATATTTATGACTCTGTATTTGATAAATGTTTTTGTTTACCACTGTGTTCTCTAAGTGGAAAAAAAAAGAGAAAATCTTTAAGTTGATTTATTTATAATATTTGTCAGCTGAGTCAGGTTTTGAGTTAGGAATACAGAGCTCTTTCAGCTGTCAGAGTAACTTAACAGATTGTTTTCCTATGTACTCATATCACCTGAATAGCTTGGATAGATAACTCAAAGACATTCAGTTTCTTTCATTCATTTGTTCATTCACTTATCAAATATTTATTGAGTTTCTATTGTTTTTCAGCCTCTGTGCTAGGTGCTAGGGCTAGAGCGGTAGATATATGTTAAAATTTTATAGTGAAGATTTTATATATACACATATACAACATATGCTCATTGACATAATTTTATTGTATTTGAATACACGCACATGCACAGATACGTATGTACTTTCAACCTGATATTTTAGATTCTTATCTTGACCTCTTACCATGAGACATTATGGAAGTCTATAAGATCACCACATTGAAAAGTACATTAAGGAAAGGTAAGTCAGAGCGAATGCCTTCTGAAGTTTTGGCCTAGTATTCCTGATGCATCTGTCAGTGGTTATTCTTAAAATATAGAAGCTTCTATTTATAACCTAGGACTAGAACTAGAACTCAAGAATTCTGTGAGATAGTACCATTTGAGAAAAGACACAGGATAAAATCTTTTTTTTTCTTTTAAATATTTTATTTATGTAAGAGAGAGAGAGAGTGAGAGATAGAACAGGAGTAGGTGCAGAAGGAGAGAGAAAAGCAGACTCTCCTGTTGAGCAGGGAACCAGACATGGCTTGATCCCAGGACCCCCCAGATCACAATCTGAGCCAAAGGCAGATACTCAACTGACTGAGCCACCCAGGTGCCCCAAGACACAGGATAAAATAAAATCTTGCTTTACTATATTGTCTCTGACTTTCCCATCTTATTACTTAGTTTGTGCTTATGACAGAATGGTCAAGATATGATGTGGTGTTTATCTTTTTTTTTTAATGGCCCAGTGTCCATCCTGACACCCTCTCCCCAGCACATACTTTTCATGATAACAAAATCCTTCTTTTCTTTGTAGAACAACTATTTCTAAACTCTCAGAACATGTTATTTAGATAGGGCCAATTCATTAATCTGACTTCAGTGTTGGTTACATGACCAGACTTGATCTCATCTTGTTGACTAGAGTTATTTGTTCAGAAATGGGAACAAGACTCTATTGAGACCAGTGTCTATTAGTCACAAACATTTGCCTGCAACCCTTGGGAAAAAAAGTAGGCATGTTCTATCTTCATTAGATTTTTGAACTTAGAAGATGTATCTGTGAAGATGCTGGGTGCCATCTTTGATCCTTTGAAGGGTTATGCTTCAAGGATTTTATTTTTCTAGAAGCCCTATGAGAGGCTTCTGTTACATCTCATTGGCATAGAATTGTGTCACGCAATGACCCTCACATGTGGAGGCTAGGAAATAAAAGATTTTACCTGCAAGTGAGGAAGAAAGATGGCTATTGAGTAGGTAATTATCTGTCTTGACATAAGATGCATTTTGTTTACCTGTGTTTTCTCATCAATGGGTGGCTTGAACTGACTAGATAAACACACTTAACTGGTTACAATCCATCTCCAACAAAGACTCTGAGTTGGTCTCTGGTGGTGGTGACAGGAATCCTTATTTTAACAAGCTCCCAGAGTGATCTCACTATAATCCCAGTAGGATAGATTTGAATATATGAGATCTAAGTTTCCACCAAGTATTTAAATATAATTCTGTAATTTAAACTTTCTATCAGTTTTCTTTCATATATATTTATATGATTAAAAGAGTAAAAACATCCATATTCAACACCACACCCTAAACTATCTTAAAATTTAGAGCATTTATCGTTCTCTTTGTGTAATATTTATTGCTGCATCTATTTTGGCTGATCTATTTTGTAATCTGATATAATGTTTAAAAGAAAATCCTAGCTCTTAATGACTGATCTATTAAAAGTGAATTTGTCTCTCTTGAAAGAAACAGACTGAGGTACAGTCCATAAAAGCAAGATGAACAGATTGCTCAGGAGGCTGTGTCTATTTTTCCTGTCATTGAAACTATAGATTTGGGAATAGGAGAGACTCAACAATTCCAAAAATGCAGCAGTGTAAGCAGAGGTGGGAATCTCATGCTCTGTGGGACCCCTCCAAAGTGTAATTGGTCTAATGGAATAACCCAATGACAGCAAGCAGACCAAGCTCATTTTCTATGTTTGGAAGTAGTTTGTTCTTTTGTTTTGAGGGATATCAGAAAGAGAGCTAGTTGCTGAATTTGAGGCAATAGAGGAAAAAATAGCCTAAAGGAGTGATCCAGAAATCCCAAATTTGTCAAAGAAAAAAATATCCTTAACAGAGTAATTTATCTAGTAGCAGGGATCAAAATCAGGGAAGCCAAAATGTCATCTAGTAGGTTGGGCATAACTTACACTCAAAATTGTGGTCTTCAGAAAAGATCAACAGTAATTCAAACATGGTACTCATGAAAGTACTGAGAATAAGTTCTGTTGTTGTAATTGATTCTCATATATCCTTTAATAACGTGTACTTGATCAGTCTATACAGATGTAAGTTAACAAATGATTAGGAATTTTTAAAGCCATAAACAAGGGTGACTAATGTAACTAAACACGTAAGTGTGAAATGTAAAACTCTAAACATAATAGATAATGTAGGACAGTATCTTTATGACCTCATAGTGACAAGGGACTATTTTAATAACCCCAACAAAACACATAATACAGGGAAAATAATAATAAATGGATTGAATAATTGATCACAGTTAAGAATTAGTTGTTAATATTTTTTCTCTTCCGGGATCCCTGGGTGGCGCAGCAGTTTGGCGCCTGCCTTTGGCCCAGGGCGCGATCCTGGAGACCCTGGATCGAGTCCCACGTCGGGCTCCCGGTGCATGGAGCCTGCTTCTCCCTCTGCCTGTGTCTCTGTCTCTCTCTCTCTCTGTGACTACCATAAAAAATTAAAAAATATATATATATTTTTTCTCTTCCTTTATAATTACTTGAATGGTTTATTGTCAGAAGTTGTCATGCCCTTATATAGTTTGAGAATTGAACTAAAACAGTATGGTGCCATTTAAAAAAATAAGGATTATTTTTTTCAAAACATAACACCAGATACCATCCACAAAGTTAACAGATGATAGTTTGGGAGATGATATTTGCAATGTCTAAGTGTAATAAGGAACTGATCTCAAGAATGCAAGAAATTCCTGAATGTGATGTAATTAGAAAAATAGGAAAAGGATGTTAATAGACAACTCACAGAACAAGAAACCTAAAGCATATGAAGAGATCTCAATCCATTAGTCATTAAAGAAATTAAATTAAAGCATCAATAAGCTCAAATACTTTATAAAGTGGATAAATAAGGCTGACCAAGATGAAAATCATTTGTATCACTTTGGAGTGATAACCCCAACAAAACACATAATACAGCAGTGTAAGCAGTGCTTAGTCTAATTGCACAATCTCATTTATGTAAAGTCAGAATACATGCAGAGAAAACAAAACAATAATACAATCTATCTAAGAACACATGTAAATGGGACACAAATAGCAAATAAAATGGTTACCAGGGAGAAGGAAGGGGAGTGAGAGTAAAGAATGGGGGATTTTAAAGGGTCTTTCACTTTGACACTGTGCCTTGAACTGAAATATAATCAACAACAAAAAAATCCTTTCTTGAATCCCTAATGGGGAAAAATAATAAAGGTTTTAGTTCTATTTCTTCAAAACCTCTTATTCTATATTGTTCACCCAAGTAGATCTAAAGTAATGGGGTCTACTTTTGGTGTACAATGTAGCTGGAGAGAAGTACTTCACATTTAATACAATATAGTACAATAATATAAGCGAGACATTGGTACTTTAGCGTGTATAAATAGACTGAACTGTTATACCTACAAACAATAATATCATTATCCAATATTTACTGAGGTCTTACTTCCCTGAAATTTTTTAACTAAGTGCTTGTAAGCTTACAAAACTCATATCAAAATAAGTAAAAATATAAATTTCCCCCTAAATTTTCTTTAGACTGTTCTTATTGCCTAATTAGATACATCACATTTTTGCATATATTAAAGTGTTTTAAAATATCTCTTTGCCTCAAGAGACCCTCCTAGAAAATTGAAAGAAACTTGACATTTAAAGGAAAGAGCCACATTTACATAAATTATCTCAGAAATCTATATGCATACTTACAAGAAAGAATATTGTTATTACTATATGTCAAATGAATAAATCCATTACCTCTTTTAACAAAGGAGTGTAATCCATTTATATTTATTGTCATTAAAAACGATATATTTGTTTCTTCCAGAGTATTTCTCGTCTTGGTAAATGGTAACTTTAATTTGTCCTTAGGCTAAAAACCTTAGAGTCATCTCTCATTTTTCTTACTGCCCACATGCCTTCTCTCAGCACTTCCTTTCAAGGCCCCATACAATTGGGTCTTTGTTCTCATTCTGCTTCACCTTCTCCATCTTCACTCTACTCAGCCTTGCTGACCTTGCTCCAGTATTTTTTTTAAGTAGATTTATTGAGATATAATTGAAATACCAAAAAAAAAAAAAAAAACCACCCATATACATATTTAAGTGTATAAATTGTTCTAATTTGATATAGGTATACTTCTGTGAAACTAACACCACAATTAAGATAATGAACATATCCAATACTCTGAAACATTTTCTCATTCCTTTTTATTTTATTTTTTATCGTAATAAACATCACCAATTTTACCCATCCTCCCACCCACCTTCCCTCTAGTAACCATTGGTTTGTTCTCTGTAGTTAAGAATCTATTTCTTGATTTGTCTCTCTGTGTCTTCTAGGTCTTTTTAAAATGTTTCCTTCTTAGTGAGTTTTTTGCCGGCTACCCCATTACAGATTCTCCTTCCCACTGACACTTTCTCTGATCTCTATCTTCAATGTTTAAAATAGTTCCAGGAAACTGGTAGGTGCTTTGTAAATATTATCTGGAAAATGAATAAATTATTATTATCTCTTACAAAATATTTTATTTTTTTTGCTTAACTTACATGTTTTCTATTAATTGATAGTTTTCTAAATTTTCTTCTCTAGGCTTGGACTTTTCAGATTTTATTATATTTTATGCAAGGATTTCTCTATTTTTTGTTGTAATTTCAATGTGAAGCACAATAACATGTATTTATAAGTGAAACAGTTAGTTAAATTTCATGACATGAACACATCTGTGTAATCAGCACCTAGATCAAGAAATAGCACATCCCTAGAACCCCAGAAGCTATTTTGTGCTCCCTTCCAGTTTCTACCTGTCCCCCTGCAACCCAAAAATCACACTATCCAGACTTCTAATTCTATAGGTTTTACCTATTCTTTAACTTCATATAAATAGAATCTTTTAGCATGTGCTCTTTATTGTCTATCTTCTTTTGCTTAGCATATGTATGTGAGATTCATCCACACTATTATGTTTATTATTCTCATACATGTGTAATATTGACCAGATGTATAATATTGACATTATTATAACAATGTATCCATTCCACTTGTGCATGGACGTTATGCCCATTTGAAGTTTTTGGACATTAACAGTGCTGCTATGAATATTATTGTGGATTTATTTGATAAAAACATATGTATATTTATGTTAGATATAAAACTAAAATTGCTAGATCATAGAAGATTTGTATATTCAGTGTTACTAGATAATTGTCAGTTTTTTTCAGTGGTTTTATCAGTTAATACCCACGTCATCAACATATGCAAATTTTATTATACATATTTAACAATTCAAACTCACAAATTCGCAAAACATGATTACTAGTTTTAACTCTTTCATCTTCATACTTTAGCATGCATTAACTCAAAGTGACATTCCCATGGCCACCATCTCTGTTTTATATATTATATACATATAATTTTAGTTCTATATTATTCAGATTTATGAACACAATTTACTGAATTATTTTTTTCACTACTTTACCTTTCATTTTTCTCTTTATCTTGTTAATCAGTTCCTCTGGACAAAACACTTTGGTAGTTTTTGGGTTTTTCTTTTTTCTTTCTTTTTTTTCTTTTTGGTAGTTTTTCTTTCATGTCTATGGATGATAAGTTATCTTGGCTGCTATGTATAAAAAGTTTTTAATTTTATTCTCTACTCCTGTTTCTAGATAGAAAATTATTTTTCCTTAGAAGTTTAATGATGAAACTCCCTTGTCTCTACTGTTTGATGAAAAGTCTACTGTTAGACTGTCATATATTTCTAAATAAAATATTCCCTCTGGTAGCATTTAAAATTGTTCTGTATCACTGATGTTCTGCAATTCAAACTATTTCCAGGGTTTAAACTATTTTTATTTATCTTGCCAGAATGACAAAGTGCCAGTAGCCCAGGTATATTTTTATTGTTTTAATAACAACCCCCAACTAAAATACATACTCGTCCTCTAGTGTACTGACTTAAATCCTAATATTATACTCATTAGATAAATGTGTGTTTTTTGGGCAATACCTACATCCTGAGAATTGGAATAAAATTATTGGTCAGACTTGGGTCATGTGCCCATTGCAAAGTCGTAAGATTTGTAATTAGTTCACCTTCACTGTGTGGACTGAAAGCAAAGGCAAGGAAGTTCCAAGATTCTGAGTGGAATGATAGATATGGGAAATTATTACTAAACAATGGGGCATGGATGTTGTTCAAGAGCAGTGGATGTCTCCTATAAAGAAGGATTAAAGAACATTTGATCTAAGAGCATTTGGGAGCAGTGGCAGGGAGGGCGTTTCTGCCAGAGTTGATGGAAGACCAATTCTTTGTTTGGCAGATCAGAGGTAAATACAATGTTGTGGAAAACAGAAGGTGATGAATGCCAGGCTATAAATTTGAACTTCTCTTTGGAAATGGTGGGATCCATTGAAAGATATTCAGGAAAAAAGGCTATGGTCAGGAACATGCTTGATAGAAGAAGAAAAACTTATCTAGAAAAGGGATTTGGCATACAGAGAAACTTGGAGAATGTTATGAGCAAAATGGTATTCTCTCAAATTTGTATATTAAAGCTGTAACCCTCAGTTCCTCAGAATGTGACTGTATTTGGAGATACCACCTTTACAAAGGTGATTTAGTTAAAATGAAGTGGTTAATGTATGTCCAATCTGACTGGTGTCTTAATAAGAAGAGGAAATTTGGAAAAAAGTTACACAGTGTGCACAGAGCAAAGACCATGTGAGGTCACAGCAAGAAAGTGGCTTCTGTAAGCCAAGAAGAGAAGAAACCAAACCCGCTGACACCTTGATCTTGAACTTCTAGCCTTAAGGACTGTGAGAAAATAAATTTTTGTACTTTAAGCAAATCCATCTGTGGTACTTACGATGGCAGCTCTAGCAAACTAATATAGGCAGTGATTTCAAAATTTCTGATATTACAATAGTAGAAGCATGGAGAAGTTATTTTAGAGGTAAAAATCTACCAGACATGACAACAGATTGGATGCTTGGCATAAGTGAGAAAAAGAAGCAACCCTCTGTTAAATACCCTTTAAAATTAAATTATAAAGTGAACTCACACATATTGTTTCGTTGATAAATTCTTAGGGTAAGTATGCAAAATCCGTGATAATACACCATGTGGCAGTGCCAGTCTATTATATCCCTTAGCATATATGGAAGTTTGTTGTTTCTTCATCTTGCTTAAAGGCAGGAGAGATCCATAAAACAGCACTTCACATTTATGATACTAAATTCACCTCCCTTGAATAGTAGGCTATGCCAATGCCTGGAAACAAAAGCAAGCTGAGTAGTTTTACAAAGGCTCAGGGTTGTTCCTACAGCTGCAGCTTGATAGTGGCATTGGGAAATTAAAACTTTTTAGCTCTCCCTAAGCTGTTTTCTTACAGATGGTACTGGGAGTTGAATTTTGTATGTGTGTTGTATATGATGGTGGTTCTGGCCAAGAAGAAAAAGCTCATAAGACCATCCACTCTCTCATTCAATTTCCTAGAGCAAAAATCAAATTAAGATAAGAATATTAATAGGTAACTGCAGTCTTTTAAAAATATAGGTTTGAACTGAGGATTTTAAGTGACTTCTTTGGGGTTTACTTACTTCATATATACTCTATAAATCATGTAGGCATTTATTACTACTGTAAAATGGAATTTGTAGAACTGACTGTATTAACTCATAAGTTTGAAGTATACATTTTCTGTAATATATAGGCTGGTTTATAAAGTGGTATACATAAAAATGACATAAGGCATATAATTAAAGAAAACTTTCAAAATCTGTGATTTCTTCTATTTTAGATATTTTTATTTTTGTGGAGGGATTACCACATAATGCAATAAAACACGGTACATACATCTCATTTTATTTGGATATACTGGCTAACTTCTCTGCTGAAAGTGTCTACTGAAAATATCTTTCTGCAAAAAAAAGAAGATAGGCTTTAGATTTCTTGTTTGCATTCACTCTATAAAAATCAATGCCAGGTTGGCAGGTTTGTAAATATTTACTCTGGGTAGCAGCTCCAAGGCAGCCATTTCTCCCCATGCACAATGCTCTCTGTTAAGTTACTAAGAAAAATCTGCATTCAAGAAATTCTGAAAATTTTCATGAATCAAGAAATGATATTGTTGAGAGACTGGTAGCAAAGATTTCTGTTAGGCTTCTAAAAAACTTAATAAGAACGTCGTCCTGTGTTATGTTTTGAGTTTAAGCTCTCAAACAATTTTCAGGAATCATTAGTTTTGCATTTACCCCTTTGAAATAAAAGCATGACAGATTTTCTATGGACAGGGAAGGAGAAGATTTTAAGAATTAGTTATTTGTGGATTGTTTTTTAAAAATGAAAAGGACAAGAATCAATAGCATTGGAATGGGCACTACATTTTTACCCAAACATCAACTTTATTTTTTTTTTATTTTTTTATTTTAAACATCAACTTTAGAAACAGAAAATAATTGCATGTTTAAAAGAATTCTGGAAAATATACTATATAAAAACATCATTTTGAATCAGATTTTTAAATTGATAATCCTTCAGAATTCCTAAAAATAAG
The DNA here is from genome assembly GCF_053574225.1 of Canis aureus. Taxonomy (NCBI): domain Eukaryota; kingdom Metazoa; phylum Chordata; class Mammalia; order Carnivora; family Canidae; genus Canis; species Canis aureus. The sequence goes on along the minus strand of NC_135629.1, from coordinate 18,507,248 downwards.
TATTTATATTGTTTTTTTGCATTTTTTAGCTTAAAATTGAACTATAAAATAAATAGTTACTATTTTAGAATACCACATTGTGCAACATGTTTCTCTTCCCTGTTGTAAGTCTTTTGGTGTATATATTTTCAGAGTACAATAATCCTCTCCTTATCCATGGGGAATACATTCCAAGAACCCTAGTGGGTGCCTAAAACCACCGGCAGTACTGAACTCTATATATGTTTTTTCCTATGATAAAGTTTAGTTTATAAATTAGGGACATTAAGAGTAACAACTACTAATAGAACAATTCTAATAATATTCTGTAATGAAAGTTATGTGAATGTGGACACACTCTTTCTCTCAAAATACCTTACTGTACTGTACTAACTCTTCTTTTTGTGATGATGTGAGATGATAAAATGCCTGTGCGGTGGGATAACATGATATGAATGATATAGGCATTGTGATGTAACAATAGGCTTCTTCCGAACCATAGTTGACCACAGGAAACTGAAACTGTAGAATGCAAAATCATGGATAGGGAGGATTAGTGATTATGCTAGTAAAGTTCCTCAACAGTGTCTACTAAGCAATAAAAAAGAGTATTTTTTTTTCTGTAATGTTCTTTCTCCATTTTTTTCTGAAATAATGTTTAAAACATAGATTTGCACTTCAAGAATTGAGATAAAATTATTCTGTAATCTGTGACAACCCATTCCCCTTATTAATAGCCTGGGAGTTGCTGAAATGTATTCTATATCATGCATCAGATAATTATGATTTTTAGGGGCCATGAATGAAATGTATGCTGCCTACTAATTCTGAGTATACCCATATTAAATCACTAAAATCTAGTTCCAGAGGACAAAGTGTGAAAAATCAATTTAGAAAATGTGATCTGGGAATGAGGAAAGAATCTTTTCACTGGCAAGCAAAGCAGCATCCAAGGCTATTAGCTGGGCAGAGCTGAATTTCTCATTGGGGCCCCTGGAGCTCTTTGAGGTATGTTAGTTAAAAGTCAGCTTTGAGGATACATTTAACCACATTGTCCCTTTTCCCTGTTTAATAAAAGAGACATACTGATATACTTGTGCCATTTTCAAACTGAAAGCCTTAAATATCTGCTCGAATGACCACAAATTGCACATAGCTCCTTAAAAATTAAATGTGATGCTATTTAGACACAAAACAAAGTGTCGTTCAATTTTGCTGTTTTCTGAGAAGACTAATGGTCTTTGTAATCAGAACACTGATGCCCCTAAATGAGTAGTTCTCATCAGTGAGCTGACTTAACAAACAGTAGTAGATTCTCATGGAGGTAACCTCTCCAGGACAGATATTTATATTGATTACTTGGGTCAGGATTAAAGCAAATCCTGTTGATCAAACTGACTAATGTTGAAAAATGTGGAGGGATTTGGTCTTCAAGTAACACCTTGGATAAAATTTGTTATTATTATATAACATAACACATGGTGGTGATCCTGATGCTGCCCAGTAACATCACTGCACCTTCTCTGCCTGGCTTTGAATACATTTTTTATTAAATCTTTTTTTTTTTAAGATTTGTTTATTTTACAGAGAGAGAAAGAGAGCATGAGTGGGGAAAGGCAGAGGGAGAGAGAGAGAGAGAAACTCAAGCAGACTTTACTGAGCATGGAGCTCAATATGGAGCTCAGTCTCACAACCCTGAGATCATGACCTGAGCCAAAGCAAATTATTGGATGGTTAACCAACTGAACCATCCAGTCACCCCTGAATACATAAGGTGAAGGAGTTATACAGATGGGGGTCAAATATCTCCTTTCTTATTGGTGAGATTGAGTTTGAAAAATGTGTATTAAATTTATAGGTAAATGTGATTTCTAATGCAGAACCTCTGACATAGACTGATTTCCCTTCCAGAAACAGAAGAAATGGACCATCCTAGGCTGTCTTTTGTTAACTTGCAAATAGCAGAGCAGAAAAGACAAAATACTTTATGAGGAAAGTCCTGCTGCCTGAATGGATAGGGCTTGTACACACATTCCCAGCTTCTTCAGAGTCCTCAAAAGAGAACATTAAATATACTACTCTAAGAATGAATGAGTGAAAGGGAAGATAAAAGCCAGTTGCATTATATGTATGGAGCTCCCTCCTTATCCAGGGAAATATAGAGAATAGTGAGGAAACAGTCCACTTAATAATGGCGGGCTCTATCTAACTGTATTTTGATGGGCTTCAAGTATGATACTTTAGATAGGAAGAAATGTTAAGATTGTTGAACGTGTGTCCAGAAACCTCAGATCCAAAATAAAAATTAGAAAATATGATTATACACCTTAATTTCTGAGAAACCTGGGGGTGGGAGTGGGTAGATAGATGATTATACACCTTAATTTCTGAGAAACCTGGGGGTGGGAGTGGGTAGATAGATGATTAGAGTTATTTCTTCTCAAACTAAGAACACAGCCTGTTGTTTTATGGTTAAAAGAAAATCCGTAATTTCCCTACTCCAAGTATATGAAATGAGATACTCCACATGCTGAGTGTATAGAGTAAGATTCATGTTCACTTTTGGATTATCGTGTTTAATTTGGGTGAAGAAGACAACAGATTGACTCATACCCAGACAAAAGTGTTTTAGATATGGGACCATCATAAAAATAAAGGTATCTTATGATGGTCTATATTGGTTAGTTGAACTTTTAGATCTATGCATATACTAGGCAAGGAATATAATTGAGTGAGGAAAGCCAAGTTAAGAAAAACACCAGCATATATGTGAGGCAAATAGGGATGTAATGGGTAATGGCAAACTGATGCTCAGTCTAAATGGGTCAGCCAGGGCAGCCTGGGTGGCTCAGTGGTTTGGCACCTGCCTTCAGCCCAGGGCATGATCTCGGAGACCCAGGATCTAGTCCCACGTCGGGCTCCCTGCATGGAGCCTGCTTCTCCCTCTGCCTCTCTCTCTCTCTCTCTCTCTCTCTCTACTCTCTGTGTCTCTCATGAATAAATAAAATAAATAAAATAAAATAAAATAATAAAATAAAATAAAATAAAATAATAATGGATCAGCCAGTATTAAGGTCCATATAATTTTCCCAACATTCCAAGACAATCTGAAAATTCATTTAAAAAATTGCATTTTAAAGTTAGCAAAGTCATTAAAAAAAAACAAAAACAAACAAACAAACAAACAACAACAACAACAAAAACAGAGCTCCAGAAATGTGAGAAGCCAAGAGTAACATAATGGTGTTAAGGCAAGAAAAATGTGGTCAGCATCTTCCCATTGTTACAAAAAATGGCTTCCCACATTCTTTCTTCCTTATGTTATTTACTCCATCTTCAAAGTCCAGACAAACATTCGGCAACATTCTGTAACCTCCATCCCTTCCGTTTATCATAAAGAATGGAGTAGAAGGTTCGGAGACCTTTAGCTTCATTACTAGGTGTCAGTACTTGGAATTTGATTTATAGCAACCTCAAATACAAGGGTTGGCAAACTGTGGCCCATGGCCAAATCCAGATCATTGCCCGTTTTTATAAATAAATTCCCTGGGGATGCAACAACATCTATTCATATATATGTTGTTTATGGCTACTTTTCTGCTCCAGTGGCAAAGTTGATAGTTGTGGCTGAGGCTGTCTGGCCTACAAAGCTGAAAAGATTTACCATCCAAAGTTCTAAGGAAAAATTTTGCAGACTCCTGCAAAAGAAAAAAAAAAGGGGGGGATAAATGGATAAACGGTAGCAAAAATGACATATATCCACTACATACTCTAAAATACTCCATGATTTTAAGATCTGCTTCTAATTCATTCATGCAACATTTAACAAATACAGATGTAATGTGTTTTTTCTTTGCAAAACCGTGCTTAATGCTGAAATTAAAATCACATCCTTGAATTTAAAGACTTCACAAACTAGTGTGAAGAACAGATTGAAACAACTGATTATAGTGAATGATATTAGAGGTAAGTAAAGAACAGTCAAAAGGGCACATCAAAGACACGAGAGTGTAAAACACAATATATTTCAGAAAACATGAACACATTGTATTTTTACCGAATATATCAGACATCTTGGCCAATTATTAAAGCGTAAATAATATTTTTTACACTCTACTTCTACATTAAGGTTTTTATCCTAATCTTTTATTTTGTTTGGAACATATTTCTGTTTCTTCATTTTGAATCACTATCTGTATTGGTTTCTATGCATTATGAAAACAAAACAAAACAAAACAAAACCAAAAAATAGCCATCTCTCCCAATCTTGAAGAAGTGACGTTGTGTAGGAGATGAACCTTATGGTTCAACCTTGCCTCAGCTTTCGGTTGTCTGTCAAACCTTTGTGACTGTTTTATTTTCAGTGGCTCCCAATAGTTGAGGATGTGCTAAAGCCAGTGTCCCAGAGGGGAGGATCACCCTCAGCAGGGAGGTTCAGACTGATGAGAAGCCAGACCCTCAGGCAGCAGCTTCTGAGGAGTGCAAATATCTCTATAGTTAGGTGAGGGCTGCAGGTGGAAGCGGCCCTGCCCATCCCAGGCCGGTCATCTGGAGGTGTCCTCTAGGCGGCAGTAGTAAAAATCGGGGCCCCAAACAAGTAAATCAGCTCTTTGATGGGCACTATGAGCTAGCTGGAGCAAGGCAGAAGGAGAAGGCATGCAATGGAATATTACTCAGCTATTAGAAATGACAAATACCCACCATTTGCTTCAACGTGGATGGAACTGGAGGGTTTTATGCTGAGTGAAGTAAGTTAATCAGAGAAGGACAAACATTATATGTTCTCATTCATTTGGGGAATATAAAAGTGAAAGGGAATATAAGGGAAGGGAGAAGAAATGTATGGGAAATATCAGAAAGGGAGACAGAACATAAAGACTCCTAACTGGGAAACGAACTAGGGGTGGTAGAAGGGGAGGAGGGCGGGGGGTGGGAGTGAATGGGTGACGGGCACTGGGGGTTATTCTGTATGTTAGTAAATTGAACACCAATAAAAAATAAATTAAAAAAAAAAAAAAGAAGATGCCTTCTGGGCTCGGCTCCCTGAGAGCATGCCTGCTCCTCAGGCTGCAGGACATGCAAATAGGCCTCTTTCACAGAAAGACCTAGGATATGTTTGCTCTGCTGCCTGTGCACGGCGCTGGGGCTGGCAGTCAGCCGAGAACCATCTCTCCGACTGTCCCAGCCTCGGGGACTGGCAGGTGACCCTGCCCCCACTGCCACCAGGCCCAGGTGTCCCCCAGCGGCAGCTGCAGGGAAGGGGGCACCAGTCATGTGTGAGCTCCCCTCCCGAGATAGTGGCCCTCTGGAGCACGCAGAGGGAGCACTTGAAGATAGCATCCAGCAGCTGGAATGGGGCAGAGGGCCAGTGTGTTTGTAGGTGATGCTTGCTTGCTAGGGAAAGAAGATGGCACCTGCTGGCTGGAACCAAGCAGGGGGGGGGGTGGGGGGGAGCATGGAGATGGCACCTGCAGGGAAAAGAGAGAGACAGAGACAGAGACAGAGAGAGATTGGGCATCCTCTGGCTGGAGCAAGACAAAGGAAGAGCTGAAGAAGGTGCCCACCGGCCCCAGGCTGTGTGCTGCTGCAGTAAATGCTGCTCCTCAGGCCACCGCTTTAAGATTAGCAAATGAGCCTCAAGCCCATTCAGTCCTGGTGGCTCACCTTGGCTGCCTCTCTGCTGAGCCCTGGAGCAGATGAGTTTTGTTTCCTTTCAGGTCTGTTTTTAAGAGCATTACTCAGACTGTTCTAGCCTTGTGGGTCTCCTGCTCCTGAGCTCTGCTGGTTTTCAAAGCTGATTTTGGACATTCGTCTCGTAGGTGCATGTGGAAGGTTGAGGTGCCTGATGTGGGGTTCAAATCCTTCATTTCTCAGGGAGAAGCTTCAAGTTTTAAGTTCCCACTGAATTGTGGGTCACTGCCCTGGGGATTTATGGTGAGATCAGATCCCAGCCTTTCCTGCCAAAATGCTCAGGAGTTGCTCAGAGTTCTTAGATTCTTGGTTGTTAGTTTGTTTTTGTTTGTTTTCTCAGAGGAAGTTGTCCAGTTTGTAGCTACGTATTAGGTGTGTTTGTGAGAGGAGGTGAGCCCAGGATCCTCTTGTATCATCATCTTGAACCAGAACCAGCTATTTGTTTTAAACTAACTACAGTTTAAACTTAGTGTAAAAATTTCCCACCATTGCATTTTCCCTTGGATCCCGCCCCCCACCCCCCAAATGACCAGTTTTAGTAGTTTGGATTAAATTTACATGTGATGGGACTACTAACATGAAAGAAAATTGCTAAAAATCAGAATAAAATTGTGTATTAGTTAGGAATCACACATGATAGATAGCAGCTGAGAAATGATCTGACAATAGCATCAAAAATATGTAAAGAGTTCATTTGTTTCAGGCAACAAGAAGCCTCAAAATAAACGTTCGGAGTTGGTGCAACTCTTCAGTGATGTCCTCAGAGATCAGAGCCCCCCAGTGCTTTGTTTGTATATTTATTTCTTTGGTTTCCAGGTTTTATCTTCACAGTCTCAATCTGACCATCGTATATCGATGATTCACATTTATGTTTCAGCTGGAAATGGGGTGGTAGGACCAAAGGGAAAAGAGAAGACCCTACTAACCAAATTTTCCCTCCCTCCTTTCCTATGTCTCTCATCTATCCTTTTTCTTCCTCTTTCTCTTTCAGTAAACTTTTACTTGAGGTATAACATACCTTCTAATTGTTAGTGCACAGAGAATTGAATGTTCATAGATTGAAGGCACCTATGTAACCAATTAAGAAACCATTAGTTTCTCAGATTAAGAATTAAAACAGTATCAGCCCCAAAGATCCCCTGTTGCATTCCAGGCAAGGATAACCAATGTCTTGACTTCTAACTCCATAGATAGTTTTTCCTAGTTTTGAACTTTATGTAAATGTACAATTACTCTTTTGTGGCTGACTTATTTTACTAAATATTACAGTTATGATGGTCATCCTTTTTGTTAGGTAGAGTTAACAAGCTGTTAAGCTTGTTGAATTCTCATTGTAGTTTAGTAACATATTTTATAGTTATTCATAATTTATCCATTTTGCTGTTGATAAATATTTGTTATTTCCTGTATTGGACTACTGTAAATTGTGCTACAAATAGTCTTGTGTGTTTAGTTTGTGGTTTTGGTAATCATACATAGGCATTTCATCTGGGAATATACCTGGCAGTGTAATGCCTCATTCACAGGCTTGTTAAGCATTAGCAGATGCTGCCGGTTTTCTGAAAAAAAAATTTACCAATTTATACTCCCAGTGAGAGTGTCTGAGAGTTCCCCTGCCCCACATCCTTGCCAACACTTTATATGATCAATCTTTCTTGTTTTAGACATTACAGCAGTTGTAAGATCGATCTCTTAGAAGTCTCATCCAGAAAATTCTGCTTACTATTCACTGGCTGGAATGCTGTCATAAAATCAATCCTAGTTACAAAGGATGAAAATATTTTTGCTCGGTTATGAGGAAAAATTGAGGAGCATGTGGATGACTTCTACATAGCTAATCCTCAGAGACTCTCAAGAGGGAAGATTTTGAGAAATGGACCATAGGGTCACCATATGAATATTAAAGAAAGATGCTATTAAAGTACTAGGATTCATTTTTCTTCTCCTTGCTCACTCCTGGCGAGAGAGTGATCTCTGCTACAAATTGAGAAACTGATGGTTTAAACATGAAGTATTTATAAGCATTAAGTGTTGACAAAGAATTATGTACAAATATGCTAGAATTTTACTCATAATCAAACGAAGTGGAAAAAAAAAGAGAAAAAACTAGGAATCAGAGAGGAGAGATTAAATTCCATTGGGCAAGAGCAGAAAAGTGCCTCCATTACTGCTTTGGGGTAACTGTGATTTTGAACATCATTTAGTATAGCATAAAAAGGTACTTTAGATAAGGAGTTTAGATTTCACCCATTAAAGATATGTTGTATTAAGGGAACACAGAAACAAAGTATACTATAATGATTTAAATCCCAGAACAGTTCAGAAGTAAGACACTTAAAGAATCCTACCAAAATGAACACATTTTGGAAATGAGTTAGTGGTCTTATTAGTATCATGAGGCAGCTCTGAGTTGTGTCATAGAAAACATTCTTATGTTAATCTCCACTTTAATATAATACGGCAGGGAAGCCACTTGGACTGGTACACAGGTCACAAACTCAAACAACTGCAATGGGTGGACATGTAACACAGCTGAATCAAATGGGCCTGGCAGGGACAGTGACATAGTCAAGAGGGCATATCTCTTCTAAATTTAGTTGCCACTACTTAATTCAAATAATTTTTTAGAATTTTGGGTCCATAGTTGCAAGATCTTCTCATTTTTTCCAGATTTTTGTCTTTAAATATCTAAATATTATTAAATCAGTTCATTGGCAAAAGAAAACACCAGAAGCCAAATAAACTTGTCTGCATGTGGAATACAAGCTCCAGTGTATGACCTCTAGTGAAAGAGGAGAGAGCTCTCAATGAGAAGCTTGGCTTCTGTTATCCATTCCATACCAGTTATGTGATTTTAATAAAGACCTTAACAGTCATTCATCACTAGTTCCTCCATGATTGAATGAATGGTTTAACTCATTGATATCTAAGGTCTCTTCTCCTACTTGAATATGGTGACTCTGAGATACTTAATATTCTTAATTGAGGCTTTCTAAAAATTTGATGATCTCTTTCAGATTTTTGCCCCACATTTTAAGAAATATCTTAGTGTTTCTTTCAAGTTTCCCCTTGTCTTGGTGAGAAGATCATCATCTTAATTATTCCAGGACAAAATTGAGACCATGCCATTTTGCAGTTGTTCTGCACAAGATAACTCTTTTTTGAATATCAAGCAGAAATATTCACACTTCTGGATAAGAAATGTACAGCCTTAATTCTCTCAAGTTGGCTTTCTGAGGTTTACAGTCTAAAAGAAGAGAATAGTATAATGGGATGTTAGTAAGCACATCAGAAAGCCACTTAGGAGGTAAACATGAATACTCAAGCTATATTCATTCTTATCTGCTCAGAGATTCATAAACTTTATAGGAATGATAGTAGGATTGCCATTATGCGTATATTAAATGTTTAAATATATAAATATATACATATACATATATAAAATACTTAAACATATGGTTGTAAGTATAGATAATTGCTGTATGTATATATATAAAACATTTAAACATGAGTACAGCTTATATGTGACAGACACACATGTATACACATACGATATATGTATTTAGTGCATTTAAGATCTAGTTATTTTCACTTAACCCCTATGTGTGTGGTTTTTATATTTTCTCTATACTCATTTGTTTAATGACTATATATCACTTTTATTTTAATTTATTATTATATTTTAAGGATTTTATTTATTTATTTATTTATTTATTTATTTATTTATTTATTTATGAGAGACACAGATAAAGAGGTAGAGACATAAGCAGAGAGAGAACAGGCTCCCTGTGGGAGCTAGATGCAGGACTCAATTCCAGGACCCTTGGATCACATTCAGAGCCAAAGGGAGACACTCAACCACTGAGCCACCCAGGCATCCCCATCACTTTTATTTTTAATTTATTTTTTATTTTAGTTCCAGTATAGTTAACATAGAGTGTTTTATTTGCTCTGGTGTATAATATAGTGATTCAACAATTCTATATTCAGTGCTCATCATGATAAGTGTACTCATTTTTTAAAAATATTTACTTATTTATTTGTTTAGAGAGAATGTGAGCATGCAGTAAGGGGCAGAAGGAGAGGGAGAGAGAGAGAATCTCTAGAAAACTCTGAGCTAAGTGCAGAGCCTAGCACGGGACTGGATCCCGTGACTCAGTTGCCCCAGTAAATCTTAATCCTCATCATCTATTTCTCTGCATGTAACAATCAGTTTGTTCCCCATAGTTAAGAGGCTCTTGTTTTGTTTGTCTTTTTGCCTTCATTTTGTTTCTTAAATTCCATATGTGAGTTCATATGGTATTTGTCTTTTTCTGATGACTTATTTCACTTAGCATTATACTCTCTAGATCCATCCACGTTGTTGCAAATGTCAAGATTTTATTATTTTCTATATTTATTTACATACACACACACACACACACACACCACTTCTTCTTTATCCATTTATCTATTAATATATACTTGGGCTGCTTTCATAATTTTGCTATTGTAAATAATGCTGCAGTAAACATAGGGATGCAGATATCTTTTTAAATTAGTGCTTTTGTACTCCTTGGGTAAAGTAGTAGAGTTACTGGGTCACATGGTATTTTATTTTTTATTTTTTTGGGGGAATCTTCATATAGTTTTCTACAGTGGCTGTGTCAGTTTGCATTCCCACCAACACTGCAGGAAAGTTCCTTTTTCTCCACATCCTCTCTAACACGTGTTGTCTTTTGTGTTTTTGATTTTAGTCATTTTGACAGGTGTGAGGTGATATCTCATTGTGGTTTTGATTTGCATTTCCCTGATGATGAGTGATGTTAAGCATCACTTTTCATGTGTCTGTTGACCATCTGGATGTCTTCTGCCCATTTTTGGATTTTTTTGGATTTTTTTGGTGTTGAGTTGTATATATTCTTCATATATTTTGGATACTAACTCTTTATTGGGTATGTCATTTGCAAATATCTTCTCCCATTCGTTAAGTTGTCTTTTATTTTTATTGTTTCCTTCACTGTACAGAAACTTTTAATTTTGTTATAGTACCAGTACTTTACTTTTGCTTTTATTTCTTTTGCCTCAGGAGATGTATCTAGAAAAATGTTGCTATGGCTAATATCAGGAATAGTACTACCTCTGCTCTCTTCCAGCATTTTTATGGTTTCAGATCTCACATCTAGGTCCTTAATCTATTTTGAATTTATTGTCATACATGGTATAAGAAAGTGGCCCAGTTTCATTCTTTACTTTAAAGGCATCTAATTTTCCCAACATCATTTGTTGAAAAGACTATCCTTATCCCATTGGATATTATTGCCTGCTTTGTCAGAGATTAACTGACCATATAGTTGTGGGTTTATTTCTGGTCTTTTGATTCTGTTCCATTGATGTGTCTGTTTTTGTGCCAGTATCATACTGTTTTGATTACTACATCTTTGTAAAATATCTTGAAATCTGGGATTGTAATATCTCTAGTTTCATTATTTTTCAAGATTGCTGTGGCTATAAGGGGTCTTTTGTGGTTCTGTGCAAGTTTTAGGATTATTTGTTCTGGTTCTGTGAAAAATGCTGTTGGTGTTTTGATAGGGATTGTGTTATATCAGTGGATTGCTTTGGGTAGTATGAACATGTGTATAGATTACTTTCAAAATTCAGAGATACTAACAGATTACCTATTCTTAAATAAATAAAAGCTTTTTAAAAAGAAAAAAGAGATGCTACATAGTATAAAATATATTTATCAGCATAGTTTATGACAAATAAAATGTAATTCAGCATTTTTATTAAAGATCAAGATGAAAAGAAATCCCATGCTAATATTATCAATTCAGTGTGTATTTATTGAATAATAGCAAAATCTACTATGTACTCAGCCATAATATTTTCATAAATAAATATTTTTTTAAATTACAAGCATCAGTTAAAGTAGGGAAAGGAGATATGGATTCTACACACATGTGACCAACAGTGTGAACAGTGACATTTGTTAAGTGGAATAAGCTTCATGAGAAATAATAAAAGTGTTATTTTTTTCTACATTATCTAGCCCTGCAAGGAAGACAGAAGTGAAGAGAAAAGTACCTGTGGATAGCAAATTAGATGTGGATCTGCAGTCTGTGCTGCCAGTTAAAAATTGTGGTGTTATTGGGGTTGAAAAGGCATCATGTCATGAACCAAGACGAGAGGCAATTGCCTGCTTCTCTCCACTGTTGAGCAGACTGTACCTGGAATACTATATTTACTTCAGAGAAGCACAATACCAAAACCCTAAAATTATAGCAGTTTTAAAAAAAGAACAGAAAAACCTAAGAGGAAATGAAGCTTTAACTGAAAATTAAAAACAAATTAAGTATGCATGAATAAATTAGTAATGGGGTCATACGAAAAAGAACTACAAACGGTGAAACAGAAAAAAATGAATACAGAAAATCCTGATGGAAATGTTTGCAGAAGAGTCTATGACAATTACAAAGGTAGAGTTTGGAAGTTTCAGAAAACCTACTAGTCATGACTATTATTGGACAATATGTTGTTTTCCATTCATATTTATTATTTGTTGATCTTTAATCTACATGTATTAAACTGAATGGGGTGAAAAGATGATATCCATTCAGCATGTTAATGAAGAGAATTAAAAATGCCCTTTTGTTCTCTTAGTACTTACAAAATAAATAAAATCAGTGGTTTTCTACTATCAACATTCCAATTGAATAAAATGCTAGGAGTAGAATCGCTGCTGCTTGAAATGATAATTAGTGTTTTGTAAAATAAGATGAATGACCAGGATCCCAGAGGTAATGCTCAAAATATATTGAATACAATGCCTGCCATTTTGAAGGTTATATACTAAATAAGTGAAAACATACTGAATGCAACTTTATAAAGTTCAATAATCATAGTTCTCAGGGAAATAGGGAAAACTCACATATCATCTCAGTGCCTATGAGAATGTGCCTCTCAGACTTCCACATTCAAAGATAAAATCTTTGAAGCACCTCACAGATCCAGCCTCATGCTCATGCTGAGGTTCTCATCACAGAGGGCTTCTCCCAGTCAGCAAGGGAGTACAGCAGTGAGAGAGCACGGCAAGGCGAGATCCATTCTTGGGAGATACAGGAATCCTCTGAAGGCTGACTTTGGTTCAAGGACCCCCCAAAAGCCTTGCCAAGTGTTTTTTTTTTTAATTGCACATAATTGAGGATGCTTCTGTACAACCTTTCTTCTCTTTCTCCTTTATTCATTGGGGTTTGCTTTTTCCTTGAGACTTTTCCCCCACTGTCCTCCCTTTCTCCACTGAGAATTATCCTTAATCTTTTCATGTTTAATCCCATCTTGATATATACCTCCTGGAGAACCTAGTTGAATAAAATTGCATTTCTTAATTCTTATTCAGATAACTCTCAGGTGTGGATAGTTGATATTTTTGGCAGTTAGCATTTTTAAATTCAAAAATATTTTTGGAAAATTGAGACTAGATGAAGATAGTTTACTGGGCACAGAGTTACTTAACCCTAGCCAAAATTTTTTTAGTTCAGGGGAAATAGAACATGTCCATAATAATTCTGGAAGGGAAAAAGAAAAAAGAAAAGAAAGAAAAGAAAAGAAAAGAAAAGAAAAGAAAAGAAAAGAGAAAAGAAAAGAAAAGAAAAGAAAAGAAAAAGGAAAAGAAAAGGAAAGGAAAGGAAAGGAAAGGAAAGGAAAGGAAAGGAAAGGAAAGGAAAGGAAAGGAAAGAAAGAGAAAGAAGAAAGAAAGAAAGAAAGAAAGAAAGAAAGAAAGAAAGAAAGAAAAAGAAAGAAAGAAAAACAGAAAGAAAGAAAGAAAGAAAGAAAGAAAGAAAGAAAGAAAGAAAGAAAGAAAGAAATCAGAAATTAATTTGTTAGGGAAAGAAATTAGGTAAGACTAAACTAAATTGGCAAGTGCTAAACAGAATATAGGTTGATGGTTATGAAAAGGAAAAATATTTGAATGTATGAATTAAACGTATGACTTTGTAAGCATTTAAATGAATAGATTTAAGAGCAGTTTATAATGAATTTTTTTAAAGACAAACATTTGTTTACATAAGTGTGTTGATTGTGTATCCTAGAAGAAAATCTATATAGTGAAAGAATATTAAAAAACAAACAGTAAAAGAAAAATTTCATTTTGGTAAAAGGTACAAGATAATATAATCTCTGTAGAATAAAAGACACTGACAAAGTTTAAAAAAAATGTTTTTACATAAATGATTCTCATTTATATATATATAGTGAGTTCAGAATGGTAGGGCTTCTTTTCTTATTAGGCAGAACCCAAATTATTCTGAATGTTAAATCTTTTGAATATTACTCTTGGCATAAAGTTATTTTCAAAGATACTCATTACAGCATGCTTGTAATAATAATAATAATTTAAAAACCAGAAAACAACCTAAGTATCCCTCAGTAAGGGAATGAGCTAATAGATTATGCATATTCATATGAGAAAGTGCTAGAGTGCAGTTAAAATAAGTGAATTAAATCAATTCATGACAGCATGAATAAATCTCAGAGCCTAATACTGAATTTTTAAAAGTTGTAAAATTATATGTACAACTTGATTTTATTTATTTAAAGTCCTGAATCATAAAATACCAACTTGTTTTCATGAATTGCAATATATATAATAACAATGTGCATTCAGGATGTGTACATACCACATTCAGAACAGTGGTCAGTTTTGGTGAATTAATAGATTTGTCAGGATTCTCCAGAGAGACAGTACCAGTAGGAGAAACAAATGTATATCTTATATATTTATATCTTCATATATAGATATTATTATTATTGCTAAGAGGAATTGCCTCACATGATTCCTTGGTGGCTGAGAAGTTCATGATCTTCTCACGTCTGCAAGCAGAGACCCAGGAAAGCCAGTAGTGTAATTCCAGGTGGAGTCTGAAGGCCTGAGAATCTGAGATACCTATTGTGTTAATCACAGCCTGTGGTCCTACACAAAAAGAGATGAGATTCCCCAACTAAAGGATGCAGGTAGGAAGGAAAAGGCACAGAACTCACTTTCCTCTGCCTTTGCTTCTCTTCAGGTCCTCTACAGATTGGGTGAGACCCACCACACTGGGGGAGCAATACACTGTACTGAGTCCACTGATTTAAATCCTAACCTCACCTGGAAGCACTCTCAGACTCACACACAGAAACAATATTTAATCTGGGCATCCAGGGTCAGTCAAATGGACATGCAAAATTAACTATCACAATTACGTTATCCTGGATTTCAACTAATTATGCAATGTTTTGTTTCATTCCTTAAAGAAGCTGACTGGAGCAATTGTAGCAAAATTTCTTTTAAATGCTATATGCATTTCATATATTTGAAATATTTCCTAATTTCACTATGAATTCACTATGAATCTTCATTTTTCTTGTTTTTAGATTTATTTGCAGATTTGGTCCAAATATTTGACATTTTAAATTTAAGAATAATATATTACTTTCTAAGGATTCTAGTTTTAGAATTAATATTGGTGATGGTAGTTTAGAGCAGATTCTCCTATACTACATTCTTCCTGTTACTGCTTTGGAAGTGAGATTCCTATTTATTCTTCAAAGTGCTTTCAAAGAACACCAATTGCATTTTCAGTGGCATCTGTTTTGAAATAGATTTTTGAAGTTTATTGTTTACATAAAGATTGTGACATAGATTCTAACAGTTTAAGAGACTTGTTAAAGAGATTTTTTTCCTAATAAAGTTTCCTGGTACTGTCACAACATATATATACATAGATTTTTTTAATTGAACATGATGGCGAGGAAAATATTCAAAAACAATGGAATAGTGGTGAATACAACTCTGGTCTGAGAAATATAGACAGGTAAGAATTATTATATGCTTAAATTTATTTTTAAAGTTAGAAAAACTTCCCCATGTTTTTAAAACTTTAGGCATATGTCTTAATAACATAATCAGAACAAAATTTAGCACATATGTATATAAATATTGGCAAATATTATATTTACATATTAAACCTAAAATAATATTTGATTTGGAATACGATGAAAAAAATCTGAATACCTAGGCATAGATTGGTGGCTTCCCTACAAAGGCAAAGGAGTAATAAATACTTAATTCTTAGCTTATGCTCTGTTTCTCTTTGCACTGGATGTATTCATAACCTCAGACCATTTCAGATGTTGCTTTGGTATATAAAACTTGATTATATCTATTTGACAGTTAATAGTTTCATAGTAGCTGATTTGGATGGAGTATCTTGCTTCTCTAAATGTATTTCTACGACACCATAAAAAAGAAACCTATTTTTGGACTTTTGACACTCAAAAAATTTTTATTTAATTTCTGTTCCTTTTCTTATAGTTTCAACCAAGAACTATCAGTTAGATCAATTGATCAATCTCTCAGACAGAATGTTTACTTGAATGTATTTTCTAAGATTCTCACTTTTCTATGTTATCATAACATTTTAGGTGCTTCTAATGGAAAATTTTTGAATTAAATTATAATTATGCATTTATCTTTCTTTCCTGCTGGACTAGAAGTTTTTCAAGATCGGGGCCATGTATCATAGAGCTTTATATAGTAGAATTTAATAAAGTGATCATCATACCATAAATCAGATGCTCAATTATTAGTGAAAACAGTGTCAGAATTCATGCTTCGTCTTTTTAGTTAATTGAAGCCATGCATATTATATGACTTACAATTTCCAGAACATGTTTCCTATCTCTTTCCTACTTCTGTTTTTTACAACAGACTTTTTCTAATAAGAGCATGCTTTTCTTTCTCCTTCCTTTAAATCATTAAAACTTGGTTGGAATATAGCAAGGTTAAGTGTATCTATATGATAATAATGTATTCAGTAAGAGCTTATTAATCAACTGCTATGTACCTGACTCTACTAGATATTGAGTACACAATGATCAGAGAAAACTACCCTGTTCAAATGAACAGAAGAGCTGTGTTACTTCTTGGAGTTGCACTTGTATGGAGTAATATATGTGATTGATACTGGGTGTGGCTTTGGTTTATTAAAAACTGTAAGATAGTAGGGCCACCTCGGTGGTTCAGTCATTTAAGTGTGTGACTCTTGATTTCGATTTCAGCTCAGGTTATGATCTCAGGGTCCTGAGCTAGAGCCCCATGGGCGGGCTCCATGCTGGGTGTGGAGCCTGTCTAAGATTCTCTCTCTCCTTCTCCCTCTGCCCCTCCCCCACCTGTTTTGCTTTCCCCTCTGTAAAAAACAAAAACAAAAAACAATAAAAAAATCAAAACAACAAAAAAATCCCAAACAACCCCGCCCCCCAAAACACTATAAGGTAGTATTTTTCATTTTCTAATTATTGATTTTAAATTTCTTAAGTCTGACTAGACTAGACTGAAATGATTACTAATTATACTTCCATAAAATATTCCTGTTTTACACTGCCAAGTGAGGTATGTATGTCACAAAATCCTCCTGTTTTCTGGTTCTCTGATTTGGCTATTCAACTTCTGGTCCCAGCTGGAACTAAGAACTTCATGTTTGTTCAGAAATGAATAATGAATTTTTAAGTTTCCCTTGCTTCAGATTGACTTGGAATTACGGCTCAAGTCAGTTCTTGTATTATTCAGTCCAGATTTGTCTTCCATCACTCAGGGTGGCCCCTATATTTCAGTTCAAAAGCCAGCTCATGTTTACAGGTTTATCACTATGGTTTTTTGATTGTTTCCTTGCTTTGCTTTGCTTTCTGAGAAATTACCGCTTTGAAATAATAACAGTTCAGTTCAGAAACTGCAGTTGCCAAATGTCATATTCTACTTACTCGGTGTATTTATAAATCTTTATGTGGGGGAGCTTGCCAAATTGTCAGATTGCTTCATTGTTTTCCTGTAACGTGGTTGCCAATTTTAAATATTCATAGCTGAGGAAGTGGGATTTTGCACAGTGCCTACCTAGCATTAGCTGACAAGTAGTTGCTACTAATTTCCTTCAATTTTTGTTCTTTTTTGCTTATTTAACTATTTGACACTCTTTGGAAAATTGCATTGTCTTTTGACTAAAAATATTTATCATGACATTTGAGGACACTAATACATAAAGTAGGTTTAAAGCCACAGTAAAGCTGAGAACAGTCCTCTTTATCAATGCAGCAGGGTGGTTCTATTTCAGCCCGTTATTTACCTATTTTTCCTCCAGTTTCTAGCAGCATATTTGCTTTGCCATTTTATATTTACTCACAGAGTGCCTGAAGATCAAGAAGAAGGGACTGTCTAAGATTCTATTCCCCATGGGTGCTTCCACTCCCACAAGGAGGATTGCTGATTTGAAAGATATTGCCACTGTCTTCTTCCCCTCCTCTGCTTTAATTCCCCTCCCATGCTGCTGTGCATATTGAACAATAATGAATGTTTTCTGAGCTCCCACTGTCCTCTCACCTACTCTCCCTCCCAACAAAAAAAGGGAAAGTTTTTTGAAACCAGCTCGTTTTATATTAAGTTCTACCAAAATGTGCTCAATTGCATATGGATTTCCGATGATAATTATATATTTTTTTCTTTTGAAAATGTGGATTCAGAAAAGAATGATAACTTTAAATTAGCTTTCGCTGAAATTTTGCAGAAGGCATTCAGTAATGTTGTGTTGAGTGTCTTTCTGTTCATATAAAATTAAAATGATACATAAATATTGTTAAATACATCATTCCCTATTTTCCTCATGAGAATTGACCACAGAGAGTGAAGGGAACTTTATTGAGTGTAGGAGATGTCCTACAGCTTGATTGGGAGAATGATTATGTAAATGTATGTATCATGTATGTATTGGTAAAAGTCATCAAAATCTATACATAAGAACTGCATTTTTTTTTAAGTTAAGTAATCTCTGCAACCAACATGGGGCTCGAACTCACAACCTTAAGATTAAGAGTCACATGCTCTGCCATCTGCCAGCCAGGTGCCCTAAGATCTGCATATCTTAGGTGAGAATCTATCATGAACCACTGTACTGTGTTCACATGATTAAAAAAGAGAGAAGGAGGAGGCTGAGAATAGACATTAACCCTAAACGAATAAACATGTAATAGAAAGTCAGTAAGTAGTTTGAAGGCATGATAGGATATTATCAGAAAAAATATGTTATAAACTATATTTTAATTAAACATGACTCACAGTCAAATGTGAAGAAGCTATAAACCATGACAGCATTTTTAGTATTTTATTTCAGCTATTTTTATTGAAGTATAGTTGACATACAATATCCTGTTAGTTTCAGGTGTGCAACATAGTAATTCAACATTTATATACCTTAGGAGTGATTTCCATAGTAAGCCTAGTTGCCATCTGTCACTATTCAGAGTTATTACAATATTGACTATCTTTCCTATGCTGTACTTTCTATCCTCATGATTTATTTGTTTTGTAACTGGAAGTGCATACCTCTTGATCCCCTTCACCTATTTTGCCCATCCCCCTCACCTCATGGCAATTTTATCTATGAATATGATACTGTATATGTGTTTATTGATGTAGTTGGTAGGTGTACAGGATTGAGGGAGACTCTAACATAGTATTAAGTTCAGCTAAAGGGCAGCTGGGTGGCTCAGTCAGTTAAGCATCTAGCTTGTGATTTTGGTTCAGGTCAGGATGTCATGGGTCATGAGACAGAGTACCATGTGGCCTCAGTGGGGAGTCTATTTAGGATTATCTCTCTCCTTCTCCCTCTGCCCCTCCCCCCTTTCTCTCAAAAATAAATAAATCTTTAGGGATCCCTGGGTGGCTCAGTGGTTTAGCGCCTGCCTTTGGTCCGGGGTGTGATCCTGGAGAGCCGGGATCCAGCCCCACGTCAGGCTCCCTGCATGGAGCCTGCTTCTCCCTCTGCCTGTGTCTCTGCCTCTCTCTCTCTGTGTCTCTCATGAATAAATAAAAAAAATCTTTTAAAAAATAAATAAATCTTTAAAAACAATAATTAAGTTCAGTCAAAATTCAATTGCATATGGATTTCCAATTATATTTTTATTTTTTCCTAGAAAAAAAAAGATTTTAGTAGGGAATGTATAGATTGAAGCAGGGGAATGAAGGACCTGCAGAGAGAGAAAAAAATGAAATGATATGTTTTACAAGTTCTTTATTTCAAAAAGAAAGAAAAATATTATTGATAGGCATTTGCTAGCTCTGATAGAAAATTAGTAACCTGGGGATCCCTGGGTGGCTCAGTGGTTTGGGGCCTGCCTTTGGCCCACGGCCCGATCCTAGAGTCCCAGGATGGAGTCCCGCGTCGGGCTCCCAGCGTGAAGCCTGCTTCTCCCTCTGCCTGTGTCTCTGCCTCTCTCTCTCTCTCTCTCTCTCTCTCTGTGTGTGTGTCTATGATGAATAAATAAAATCTTAAAAAAAAAGAAAAGAAAAGAAAATTAGTAACCTTAGGAACTACTAAATTCAATAAATAAGAGAAAACTTTATTAAAGTACACTGGCTCTGCAGGAACTATTTACTAGTAATAGTAATGTAAATTTGTAATAGAATTGAATAAGAAATAATAATTATTATCAATAAATAATATAAAAAATTGTTAAATCACTGATTGGCAGTATTATATTAAGTATATTAATAAGTAGAGATAAATTTCAGAATGAACAAATGAAGAAATGAATCATTCTTTATGTTTAAATGGTTGACATACATTTATTTAGTAAAAACAATTTAATTTCAACAAAGGTACTAGAATACAGGACATTTACATTAAAAAAAAAATCTTAACACAGACCTTATACCTGTCACAAGAACTAACTCAAAATGTATCATAGACCTAAATTAAAAATGCCAAGTATGAAATTCCTAGAAGATAACATAGGAGAAATCCTTGGATATTCTAATGGCATTTTAGGTACAACACCAAAGATATAATCCATGAAAAAAAAATGATAGACTGGACTTCATTAAAATTAAAAATTCCTGGAAAAAAAGTAAAAATTCCTGCTATATGTCAAGAGAATGAGCAGACAGACCACAGACTGGGAGAAAAAAATTGCAAAAGACATATCTGGTAAAAAGACTTTTATTCAAAATATACAGAAAACTCCTAAAACTCAACAATAAAAAGACAAGCAATTCAATTAAAAAATGGCAAAAGAGCCATGACAGACACCTCATGAAAGATGTTACACAGATGACAAGTAAATATATGAAAAGATGTTCATAGGTCATCAGGGAAATGTAAATCAAAACAATATTGTGAGATACCACTATACTCCTGTTAGACTGACTAAAATGCAAAATTCTAACAAAAATGCTAGCAAGAATGTGAAGCCACAGGAACTCTCATGCATTGCTGGCTGGAATGCAAAAGTGGTACAGCCACTTGGGAATACAGTTTAGCAGTTTCTTACAAAACTAAATGTATTCTTACTGTATTATCCAATAATTATGGTTGCTTTTCATCCAAATGAGTTGAAACCTTATGTCCCCATAAAAATTTGCACAAGGAAGTTTATGGAAGCTTTTGTCATAATTGCCAAAACTTGAAAGCAACTGAGATATTCTTCAGTAAGTAAATGGATAA
Organism: Canis aureus; assembly: GCF_053574225.1. Taxonomy (NCBI): domain Eukaryota; kingdom Metazoa; phylum Chordata; class Mammalia; order Carnivora; family Canidae; genus Canis; species Canis aureus. Next base: position 18,486,066 of record NC_135629.1, on the reverse strand, counting down.
ATAAACTGTGGTACATCCAGATAATGGAATTTTATCTAGTGATAGAAAGAAATGAACTATCAAGCCATGAGAAGACGTGGAGAAATTGTAAATGCATATTAGTAAGTGAAAAAGGTCAGTCTAAAAATGCTACATACCGTATGATTCCAACTTTATGACATTCTGGAAAAGGCAAAACTATGGAGACAGTAGAAGGATCAGTGGTCTTCCAGAGGTTAAGGGGGGAAGGAGGGATAAGTAGGCAGAGCACAGAGGGGTTTTATGGCACTGAAACTACTTGAATGGTGGTGGATACATGTCATTGTACATTTGTCAGAGTCCATAGAATATATAACACCGAGTAAATCCTAATGTAAAATATGGACTGTGGGTGATAATGATGTGTCAGTACTGATTTGTTGATTGTTAACAGATGTATCATTCCAGTATGAGCTTTTGAAAGTTGGGAGACTATGTATATGTGAAGGTATACCTTCCTTTCAATTTTCCTGGAAACCTAAAGATAATCTAAAAATTTTTTTTAAAAATAAAGTTTAATTTAAAGATAAAGAAAATGCATGTCTTTTAAAAAAATATTTTACATATTTATTTGAGAGAGAGAGAAAGAGTACACAAGCAGGGAGAAGGGCAGAGGGAAAATCAGACTCCCCACGGAGCAGGGAGCCCAATGCTGGGCTCCATCCCAGAACCATGGGATCATGACCTGAGTGGAAGGCAGATGCTTAACCAACTGAGCCACCAGGCACTCCCAAAAATGCATGTCTTTACAGAAGTATTCTTAAAGCCGAAGCTCTAAAGTTGTGCATCTCTCAACAGTTAAGAGGAATTCCTAAAATTCATCCCTAGTATCTTCTCCTCTCTAGAAGCAATGCATATCTACTCTGCCTCTCTCATTGTGCCTTCATCCCCAAATCTAATAATGTATTAACACGGAGTGATGCCCCTTCTTAAGCATAATTAGCTATGTTCTTCTTATGGACAAAGACATCAAGATATTTTCTGAACATACAAAATCCTTATTTTTTATAAATAGGAAATATTTATAAAATTGTTTCTATATTATCATAAGAGCTAAACAAAAACTATGTATAAAATTGTTTCTATATTATCATAAGAGCTAAAGAAAAACTATGTATATATGAGAAAAGACACCTGAGCTTGTAGTAGTTGTTTTAATGTGGTAAGCTATCAATCATGTGCATTATTTTTTTCTCTTTTTGCTATACATCTGAATATCACTATAACTAAAACCAAATTCTTCATTAGAAACAGTATAGACACAAACATCCCTTAGTTGTCTCTACTTACTTCTTGGTGACTTGAATAACCATGAGCATAGATATGTAGCTCCAGTTTTACTCCCCACTTAAAATTATTGTTGAGAGTCTCATCCACTGCGTTGATTTTTTCCCCAAACATCTATGTTTGGATTGTGTGCTTATCCCCATCTTTAGATCCCAACATAGACACCAAATGTGGTTGCCCATGGCCTTCATCCTTGCAATCCTGGCTCTATCTCAGATGTCTGACAAGTTTCCTCAGCATTTCTGACTCCAGGCGAGCAAGTTCTCTCATCAACTTGTGAGCTTTGGTGCTACCAAATAAAGTCGGTGCAGGGAAAGAAATGGTATTCGGTATTACAGAAGGTTTCTAGAACTTCTTGCTATTTTAAAGTCTATCCATAATGTTTGGTATTGGTGGCAAGTGTTTTAATAGAAAAAGAACAACAAAAAAAAACCCCAAAATTTTTAAGAGGCTCTTTTTATTGATGTCATGGGCATTTGAGAATATGGTAAATTAATATAAGTTTGGAATTTTCTTGCTTCTTGAGCAGCTCATTTCTTTGATATTGCTTTTGCCTTGTACCCTAAGCAAATGGTGTCATTATCCTCATAAGCTGTAATGTTTAGGCTGCAAATTGATTAATCTATATATACTTTTATCAGCTTGAATATGAGATTGTGATATTCTAGAAATATTAGCATTGTTTAAGAAATAAACTGATAAGGATTTCCCTTTTTTAATGGAAATGAAATATTGTTTTGATGCCAAATAAGATGTCAGAATAAAAAGGTTCATAGGCTGTTATGTTTCTAATCAACTTTCATTCAGGTGACATGGGTGTTGATTGTCTCTTAGATGAATCTGATTTATGCACACAATGGCATATTTAACATATTTTAATGATTGGAAATTATATACTGAAATACATTATTTTATCCAGATTGCAAATTCTATAGCTTCAATAATCTTTGCTAATTTTAGGCGACATATGGCCATAAAATAACAACGTGACCCCGTGATTGTTATTCTAAAGTTATTTTCTTCATTTTTTTCTTCCTTTCATGCGAATATGAACAGATAATGATTAAGATTATTCAGACTAACACAAATAACTAGGTGAAAGGCAACATTTTCGCCTCACCCCAACAAACTCTCCCAATCAGCACTTGAATTACAAAGCAACAGTTTTGACAACCCTATTCATTTATGAGCATGTAGTTCTGGACTTTTTTGTTGTTGTTTTCTTTTTCTTTGTAGCCACTGTGGGTGAAGGAACGTCTGTTTTGCATGCAAACTCCTGGAGAGATTTGTATTAACTAACTTTTCAAAGTTCCTAACACTATGCCACATTTTTGAGGTGGCTGAGTGCTTTTTAAAAATAGAGTAACACAGGGATCCCTGGGTGGCGCAGCGGTTTGGCGCCTGCCTTTGGCCCAGGGCACGATCCTGGAGACCCGGAATCGAATCCCACGTCGGGCTCCCGGTGCATGGAGCCTGCTTCTCCCTCTGCCTGTGTCTCTGCCTCTCTCTCTCTCTCTCTTTGTGACTATCATAAATAAATAAAAATTTTTAAAAAAATTAAAAAAAAATAAAAATAAAAATAGAGTAACACATTAAAAATACAGGAACTAGACTCTCCGTTCTTCCCTAAGAGACGTAAAGTGAAGTAAAGGGGAGGTCACTTAAAGTATCACTTGGCACTTGGTGCTGTATCTTTCCAGTGAATCCTTTTGTCTCTCAGGAGGGATCATGTGAAATCAAATGAAATAATTTTCTTAAACATTTCTAGAATCCATCCATTCTCCTTCTCCTCAGCCCTACCTCCAATGGAGCTTGTATGGGCCCTACCTAAAGTGGATCCAGCCTTTTTATTTTTAAGACTTTATTTATTTATTTGAGAAAGGCAAAGGGAGGGGAAGATAGAGGGAGATAGAATCCCAAGCAGACTACACGTGGAGTGCAGAGCCCGACATGGGGCTTGATCTTAGGACCCCAAGATCACGACCTGAGCCAAAATCAAGAGTCGGATGCTTAACCAAGCAAACCACCCAGGTGCCCTGGATCCAGAGATACTTAGGGACTGATATACCAGATGAGGATCTAATGAACTCTGTGAATCATCTCCCCAAGAATATGTTCTGATGCCTACAACACAAACTTTGCATACAACATACGGTTTGCATGTATTGCCCTTGAACCAGAGGTCTAGTTATGGAATCCCCTGCCTCTGGGTTAGCCAAAACTGTTGATAACTATGCTTACCAAGTATTACCTTTTTGGAAATAGTTTTCCGATATTTTCTGCAAAATGACCACTTTTTTGCCTTTCAGTCCTTAAACTTCAGGAGGGGCTGATCCAATCCCTTGCTCTGTATGAATAGTATATTGGTATCCTTGGGCTATAATAACAAAATGCCACAGACTTCGTGACTTAAATAACAGAAATTTATTTCTCTCAGTTCTGGAGACTGGAAAGTCCAAGATTATGGTGTTGGAAGATTTTATTCCTGGTGAGGGCTCTTTTTCTGGCTTGTATATGGCTCCCTTCTTGCTGTGTCCTCACATGACAGAGAAGGAGATGGAGAGCTGCCTGCCATCTTTTCTCATACCTGCGCAAATCCTTTCAGATCAGCGCCATACCCTTATGTCTTTATTTAATCTTAATCACTGTCTAAAGACTTTGTCTCCAAATATAATCATGTTGGCTAGGGTTTCAATATATGAATTTGGAGGTGACGCTATTTTTTTAAAAGATTTTATTTATTTATCTGAGGAGAGAGAGAGCACAAGCAAAGGTGGGGAGGGACAGAGGGAGAGAACGAAGCAGGCCCCCTGATGAGCAAGGAGCTTGATGTGGGACAACATCTCAGGACTCTGAGACCATGACCTGAGCAGAAGGCAGATTCTTAACCAACTGAGCCACCAGGTGCCCCTGGAGAGGACACTAGTCCAGAGCAGGCAGCCCCATGTGATCTAGGCTTGGGTTACATATGTATTCCCTCCTTTTTCCACATGATTAGTTTAGGCATGGTCAGGTAACATAAACCATGTACCTATCCCCCAATCTGGAGAATTTGGGGAAACATCTGGGGGAAAAAAAAAACCTGTTTTTAAAAAGTGGTACCATTTGTTATTACTATGAAAAAATAAATTTGTACATGCTTTCACCTGCCATGTAGAATCTAAGATTAAACTAAGGCAAAATAAGCAAAGCAAAGAAAGAAGAAGAGAGAAACTGGGGTGTGATGCCATTATTTGAGCCTCAGAATCCAGCAATGCCTAGAACAAAATTAGAATTTCTTAATGATAGAAGCTAAGTCTCCTTTTTGTGCTTAAATCAACCTAATTTGGGTTTTCATCACTTATAACCAAAACTCCTGACCAGCGTACTCAGCTCCTGGGGAAGAAGTGTGATTACATACCAGGGGAATGAATCCAACTTCTTTATCTTGGCAAGAAACCTGTCTTGGAAAATAATCATTGGATTTTCTTTTCCAAGTAGAAATGCAATACAATCCTAAATGAAAAGGAAATACCTAAATGGAAGATGGCTTTTGCCTACGTAAGCTTGAAGGAGAACATGAATCTCAATATATATTAATTGATTTATATAGCCCTATTTAAAACGTTAATCTTCAGATTTCAGAATCTATTTGGGTAAGTAGAAATGAAAAATGAAGGTCATTTCATGGCTCATATTATTTTTCATGTTAAAAATGAATATGAAGATGATGATTAAATTTCTATCCAACCACTTAAAATACATAAAAATGTCCAAAACCCAGTATGAGCTGAAGCTGATATAGTACATCCCTTTGAAAAGTTAAATGATTACACAGTCTTGAACCTCAGTTTCATGCCTTAAATATCATGGAGGGATGCCCAACCATCTTATTAAACTGTTAGGCTATGGCACATCAAAGCTAGAATATAGTGCAGGATCAAATAGCAAAATCAAATTGGCAAGCACAGAAAGTAACCTATAATTATGTTTCAGATACAGGGTGGAAGTCAAGATCTAAAGTAACAGAAATTTCAGATAGAAGTCACTCAACGGCATAGAGGAAAATAATCAGTGGGAAACAGTATATACAGTAGATGAGAGTGCAAATTTTTAGTTACAAAAAAACTTGGATTTGATCCCCAGTTTTGCCATTTATTAAATCCAAAGTTCATGACTTCTACAAGTTACTAAACATTTGTAAGCCTCAATGTCTTCATCTGAGAAATGGAGATAGTAGTACGTACTTCATAAAATTGTTTGTGAGAATTAATTGGATTACTGCCAAATGGCATATTATTATTTGAGTTTAGACCATAAGAAAATGTAAACAAAGTGCATAGGAAAGTGCTTGACTCACCGAGTTAGCACTCAGTGAATAGAAACTGCTCTTTTTATGGTAATTATTATTATAATCATTGTAATAAGCCCAATCAATTAGATCTTGGTTTGCACAATAATTCATTCATGACCAGCCCAATTCTTGCTCTAAAGGTCATTATGCTTTCAGCATATTCAGAAGTAATATATTAGTTTTCATTCATATATTTGTAACCCAGACACATAGTGGATGAACAAAATAGCTAAGCTATTCAGCAGTTATAATGATGCTTGTAAACAAGCCTTTGTAGTAAAAGCCTGAGTATTTATGTTGCCTTTCATATTATATGTGATGAGAATTTCATTTGAAATTGCTCTAAATGATAGTGATGTCTGACTAGTGTTCATATTTCTCATTGTATTTTGAGATTCTCCTTCTTCAAAAATTGGCAAAGTAGGGCCCCCCGGGGGGCTCGGTCATTTAAGCGTCCCACATTTGATTTCAGATCAGGTCATGATCTCAGAAAGATCGAGCCACAGGTCAGGCTTCTTGCTGGGTGTGGAGCCTACTTAAGATTCTCTCTCCCTCTTCCTGTCCCCCCAACTCTCTTTCTTCCTGTTAAAAAAAAAAAAGAATTTAACAATGGGATTTAAGAAAGAGAAAAATCATATTCTAGACTTTCTGCTTTTAGATACAATTCTTAGAATGACAATTTCATTTGAGATTCTTTCTTTTCAGGGCCACTTTAAAATATGTCAATTCACAATTCATTTATAATGTCCCTAAAAGTATTTAAAAATAATAGTGCCGATTCAAAATAGAGGAAGCCAAGATAACATTTAAATGCTAAACACTATCATTATGATTAGCATATTTTCAAACTTAAAATTGAAAAAAAATGAAAGACTACAGTGGAAGAAATGGGAATTCCATATAAAAGCAAAGTGAAATATTTTGATCTGTGGTTTTAAAAGAATTTGAAAGAAATAGTAGCTATTTAAAAAAAAACAAATGAAGGTCTTTATTGACTAAAATTGAATTAAATGACGCTTTTTAATATATAGAAAACAGTGGACTCTGTGGGGAAGGTTACAATAATATATTACCTTAGGTTAGAATGATGTTTTGACCTTGATACAAACTGACAAAAAAATTATATCAAGGTTTTGTTTGTTTAGAATTGAGTTATTATTGACATTTGTACTTTGGTAAAATTCCAGATGTTTCTTATTCTTGATTTTAGACATATATTGTCACATATTAAATTAAGTTGATGACATCAAATAGTAATTTTTAATTAGGTTATAATACTGTAATTTTAGGTTACATGTAAAATATTTTTGAAGAGTATAACATTCTTAGGGAATTATTAACATTACTATAGTTATTAAATTAGGACAGATTTGAATGGATGTTCTCAAAGATATCTCATATAATTACATCCTGAATATTCTTAGCATACTATGTAATGTTAAAACATATAGTCCTATGTTACAGGTTATAATGTTTTCAAAAGAAAATACTGTCTCAAGCATTAGAGACATGATAGTATTTGATTTGTTCTGCACAGTTTTTATGGAAGGAAAATGACCAAAACAGATATGTTTGGCACTTTGAGTAGTAGTCAAAACAAAATCACAGTTTAGAAAGCAATCTATTTCCTAAAGAAATGCACAGAAATGCTGATGATTAATTTGATTTACTGGAAAGAGTTTTCTTGTCGGCAGTCCCTATCCATCTTCATTCACCCTTTTATTTCCCTGAAGTACTTATCAGTGGTATCTTTCATTTTTTTCTCCTTGCTAGAATGCAAGCTCTAGAAAGCAGAGATTTGTTTTCTTTCCTTGGATATCCTCAGCACCTAGAATAGTACCAGCCATGTGGTAGTTACTCAACTACAGGCAGGAAACTGGATCTCCCAGTGAACCTTTGGTCAGAAAAATTGGTTCTCAATCTGCATATATATTCTTCTTATACAAATAAGTGGGGTTTTGTAAATTGTTTTCATATTGAAAGAGAACTTTCAAACCCAGGAAGACTTCTAGAACACATGTTCTAAAGAATTAAATATTATAAACATTACAGAGATGGGCCAAATTTGGCCCTGGGCAAGATAAAAGACTTATTAACAACCACATTTTCGAGTAGAAAAGCATTAGTTTATTTGTTAGAATTAACTCATGTGCTTTGAGAATACAGCTATTTTTTGGTTAGTGTTTGTTAGTAAAGCATTCTAAAAGCATTCTAACAATCTCCTCCAGGGAAGATGCTGAAATTAGTACACATGACATGAAATTTTATATGACAATGAAAACTTAGTATTTGTTTACCTTGAATTGACATAGTGACATTTTTCTAAATTCAGGATTCAAGTGTGATTTTTGTAATTGTGTAATTGTATACAGCAGCAAGTTTTCCCCAAAATATTAGAAATTAAAAAAAAAATAAGTCTGAGAACAAAAATCTTAATCTGCTTTATGAAGCATCTTCTTGAGGAAGCATTTGAAACTTACATTTATGACTTGCTTGAATAGAATGACATCTTCCCCAATGATCTCATAGTACAGAAGATGGTGTGAAGATCACTACCTTAGTCAGTTATTATTATTGAGCAAGGAAAAACAATGATCTCTGCATGATCAATACTGGCAGAGCTGGTCACATGTATCTCATTCCTGCATGGTCCTAGGTTGCAAACAGGAAAATTCTTAGCATTACAGTTGTCCATTATAGTAACTAAAGGAGCAATTTATTTTATCTTTTTAAAGATTTTTTATTTATTCATTTGAGAAAGAGTGAGAGCAGAGCACCAGCAGGGGGGAGGGTCAGAGAAAGATGGAGAAGCAGGCTCCCCACTGAGCAGGGACACCCCCCCCCAAATCCTCCCAGGTGGGGCTTCATCCCAAGACCATGAGATCATGACCTGAGCTGAAGGCAGAAGCTTCACTGATGGAGCCACCCTGGCACCCTAACTGTAGGAGTTATTTAGAATAAATAATGACAAGAAAGGGCCTCTCAAATATGGCCAAATGTTTTAAAATTTAAATAAGGCTAAATAACAAAAATGCTAATAGTAGTAGCTGATTTAAAAAAATCATATTTATTCTAGAAGTTTATAATAGTATTTAATTTTGGCCTTTCTTTTATCCAAATATCAAGTTAAACATTTGCTGCTAAGTAATTTGACCAAAGTATGCATTGAATACTTTTCTAGTAAATGAAAGTTTTCAGCTGGTGTAATTATAGTAATTTGTTCTAGTGCTATTGATAATCAACCGTGTGTGTGTGTGTGTGTGTGTGTGTGTATGTGTGTGTTTTAACTCTTTGCAAGGAACCAGTTTTCAATAAGCTCCCTTAAAATCAATAAATGAATCTGTATTTTCTTTAAAAATATTAGTGTAGGTAAGATACCAATTTAAAACAAAACCATAAGGAAATTGTAAAAACTTCTTTAATATTTCAGTATATCCCTGTATACCATATATTCTTTATGACCACTATGAAGACTCTCCTGTGCTAGAGAGTTAGGTAAACTGCACTTACCCTCCATTTTGCAGTTTAAATCCACATTACCATTCATCCTCAGGGTGACCTGCCTCAGCCCGGGATCCTCTGAGCTAGCATTGAAGTCCTAGGCTGATGTCAGAAGTGTCATTCTCTATGTGTAGGTTGATTGTTCACATTGATCATGAGCTAACTTCTGGTCTGTGTTTTCTCTTCAATTAAACATCAGAGGCATAAATGAAGCTATTATCAGATTCTTATAACCATCATCTGCCCTTCTCAATAAGGGAATGACATGGGTCTTTCATATGAAAGCAGTAAAGCATACCCTCCTCCTTTTTATTAGATATTTTATCTATTTCTTCTTGGTGTTTTCTTTCTTATCTGCTACTCAAGTATGAAATTTGAATAGCTCCCTTGTTACAAATAAGCCCAATTCAAATGTAAAATGTCATGGTATAAGATGACTGAATAAGAAGTATCTTGTGCTATACTACCCTCCTTGGATATAGATTAGCTTGATAGTTTTGAATCTGTCCTCTTACTATGCCCCCCATTTGTCCTTGAATGCCATCTATTCCTCTATCCAGTGAACAGCCAGTATAATTCAGAGTAGACTAAAAATAACAGCTCTAGAAGCTGATGAAATGAGGCCATTCTGCTGTGAATATTTAGAAAAGGAGAAAAGTAATGCTGTTGTACTAAAACTTTTTAACTTGCCTCAGCTTTTCGGGTATTTCCTGGAATCTGTGTACAGTTTCTAACTATCAGAGGTATTTTCATTTCTATTTCCTGTGCTATTTCATGGTTGCACCTGGGAATTACATATTTCCTCAATTTCTTAAATTCCAGAGGGAAATGAAGCACATGTACTCTTACCCTTCTCTTAACCTTTGTCTTCATTATGAGGTCTCTTGGATAGGCTATGTAGGAGATGAGACTATACTACCACAGTGGTTGGTAGATTGCTCAGAGGTCAGAGCACTAACTGCACTATGCTGGCGAAGATAACAATTTTTATGCTTGAAGTGGGAACTATTTGGCACTTGTCCATGACAAGTAATTCAATTTGGACATCACAACATCCTCTAATATATGTCTGTGGAAATTAGTATTTGGTATGATTTATATTGCAGAGCATCTTTAGATTTCTTGATTGTGTAATTTATAACTTAGACATGATTTTTAAATCAAATTTTAAATATTAGCAGAAACATGAATTTTACTATGAGCAAAATTTCTCTTCTAATCAAATTGTTAGCTAACTCTTCAGAATTAACTACCTTTATTATGTTGAAATAAATATGAAACACATTTTGATGTTCTAAATAAAATGACCTCAAAAACACCAATTAAAAATTACATTAGAAAAATATTCTACTTATAATTACTGGGAAGAGGCATCATTAAAGCAGATTTTATACATGATTCTGAAATTCCATTCTGAGGTATATACCTAAGAAGATTTTAAAAATGTGTTTACACATGCACAGAAATGTATCTGAGTGTTCATAGAAGAATGATTCATAGAAAACAAAAGTAAAAACAATTCAAATATCCACCAATTGATCCATGGATAAATAAAAGGTGGTATATCTGCACAATGGAATATTATTATTCCAAAAAAAAAAGAGAATGAAATCCTGATTGAACATGTATAAACCCTGAAAATAGTATGTTAAGTAAAAGAAGCTAGTTATAAAAAAAATCACATATTATACTGTTCTATTCATATATAATTCCAAAATAGACAAGTCTACAAAGATGGAAAGTAGAATATGTAGTTTTGTAGGGTTAGGGGGTAGAAGTGGGAAGAAATGGATACAGAGTTTCTTTAGGAGTAATGAAAATATTTAAAATTAGACTTTGTGGTTGTAAAACACTATGAATATGCTAAAAACCAATGAATTGTATACTTTATTTTTAAGATTTTGATTATTAATGAGAGACACAGAGACAGGCAGAGACATAGGCAGAGGGAAAAGCAGGCTCCCTGTGGGGACCCTGATGCAGAACTTGATCCCAGGACTCTAGGTTCAGGACCTGAACCAAAGGCAGATGCTCAACCACTGAGCCATCCAGGTGCCCCTGAAATGTATACTTTAAATGGGAAAATTATATGATATATGATTTATATCTCTATAAAGCTGTTATTTTATTAAAAGCAGATTTTAAATATAATTTTAAAAAAATATCAACAGCCTTTAAGAAACAGAATTCAAGTAATTATGATTTGATTAATTTTTAATATTCTATTTTCACTAAAGACTTCTGATGATAATACCCTGTATGTTTAATCGTGCTATTAGAAAGAGGTATTGCTTTAGAAAAGCTTCTTTTATTTTTGAAATTGTGCTTTAGTGCATTTATATATAAAGAATAAAGTGTTGCTGTATTTGAAAAACCAGCAGTGTGTATCATGAATCTTTTTCATTATTTTGAAAAATACATTTTGATCTTGTATTCATGCTCCAATTCACGAGTTGGAAAAAAAAATGTAGCCTTGTTTTTTTCTAGCTTGGATTAATGAGGTTCAAAAAATGTAAATGACATGTTGAATTCCAGACTCAGTTATACTAGTTCCAACTAAAAAAAGGCATATTAAAATATTTAATCCAGGGTGATCATGCTTTCTGCTATTGTGTTTAGGCATTGGGATTTATGTGATAAGGAAAAATACATAGTTAATGAATAAAAAACACCATTATTTATTCAAATGTTTATTGAGCATTTATAAAATTTGTATCACAATGGGGTTTTGTAGCAAAATAAGTAAATACTCTATTTAAGGGCTGTTGGATGGTAGAGGAGATAAAAGGACACACACACACACACACACACACAAGCATGCACCCATATGAAGTGAACACACAGAAACAGACCACACAACCTTACAGGCAAGTGTATGCCCACTAGCATATACAGACAAATTCATAAGAATATCCACATCAAATATGTACATGTACTTGTGCACACATACAATGCAAAACAAACCAGAAGGGAAAGGGAGTTCCAGATCATTTTTCTCTAGGGTATCAAGGAAAGCTGAGGAACTACCTTTGTGTTACACTGTTACAGTCCAGTAGTTGTATTTGGAGATAGGAAGAGTAGAATTTATGTTTGGGGGAGAAAAAAAAACATTGTTGAGAAATCACAAATGTTTACATAAAACCAATACTGACAGCAGTGCATGTTGGATGTTGAGGGTAAGGAGGCATTCCTGTATTAGTGACAGCACTGTGATTTTAGTGGGTTTGAGAATGGATGTGATATTCTTAGGCGAGTTTCCATAATGAGATTGGATAAATTCAACAACAGTGATTATCCAGAGTTTAAAATTGGCAAGATAGTGATAATGTTAAATTCAAATGCTAAATTCTTCTAAGAAAGGCCTGATCACATGAAGTCCAGACTGAATAGAGAGGCTAAAAAAGTCACAAGAGAAAATGATAAGACTTATATGTGGTGTTGTTGGCTAGAGATTGGGGGACTTATGTTGGTTATGCCATATGTCAGGATCCTAGTTTTGTGATCTATCATACATCAGGGCACTGTGCTAGGCACTTTAAGCACCTCATCGTTCCCAACTGTTGAGCTGTATATGATAAAGTTATTCATTAATTTTGGTGAATAAGAAAGTTTAAGTCCAAACAGACTGGTGTGTATATTCAGAGCTAACAAGTGGCAGAGCAAGGATTCAAACTCCGTATAATGTGACCTCAAAATCTGTCCTATTTAGAAATCCCCACCATTTCTCTCATGTTAGAAATATCTCGATAAACATAAAAGTCACTTTATCTGATTTTTATAGTGTCAAAGACAAGATAACAGGCCCAAAATGGAATCAATTATGCTAAGCCACTTGACACCAAACCAAGACTTAATCTGATTACAGTTTTGGCCTCTCCTAGAAGAGAAACCTGTCAGTCAGGAATCACCTGGTCAGCACTAGTTATGTAATCTGCCTGACAAATTCCTCCTGTCCCCTAAAGCAAAGTGACCTTTTCACAGCAAATCCACTTTTTGCAGGCATAACTTCCCTGTCAGGCTCCCTTCTTCCTGAAAAAGTTTTCCGTTTTGTACAGCTCCTCAGAGCTCCTTTTACTTTATGCAAGATAGGATGCTGCTTGACTCCTTAATGGTTGAAGAAAGCCAGTCAGATTTTTAAAATTTACTTGGTCAAGTTTTTTTTTTTTAATAATAGTGGATTAAATTAATCTTCACATCAATATGATTCTAATTCCTTTATTGCCCCTTAAAATTCTTAGCATAAGACCTTTTTATAGCTATGATTTCTTTATATTCCTATTATTTTTTATTTTTACATTTTAAATCTTAAGAATGTTTCCTTTTTTTGGTTAAGATTTTGAGATTGCACAAATAAGCCCAATGAACATTTTTTTAAATTGAGAAATATGATCTTTTGACAATCTAAAATATATATGTATGTGTGTGTGTGTGTTATATATATACACACATACAATATTTAGCTAATTAAAGCTCTATTCTACAACTTTATTGAGAAGGTACAGATATGGGCAGCCGGGTGGCTCAGCGGTTTAGCGCCTGCCTTCAGCTCAGGGTGTGATTCTGGAGTCCCGGGATCGAGTCCCATGTCAGGCTCCAAACAGGGAGCCTGCTCCTCCCTCTGCCTGTGTCTCTGCTTCTCTCTCTCTCTCTTTCTCTCTGATTCTCAATAATAAGCAAATAAAATCTTTTTTTTTTAAAGGTACAGATATGAGGATGAAAAACAGGGGTGAAGTATGAATAAGTACACCAAGAATAATCATATTGAGCTCTGGAATAACAATTCATGTTTCCACAGTGTTTTCATACAACTTGACTTATTTAAGTATGTTTTATGATCCCTGCTTTACAGTTGGAGAAAACTGAATGCAGTTTGTGTAATTTTCAGTGTCACACAGTGAGATTTAAGTGCTAACTTTCTAATTCCGAGGTCTGAAGATGTTTTTGTATATTCACTTGCTCACTTGATGTTATAAAACCAGCTTTGAAAATTAACACAGTGGAATAGTAAAAATAAATAAATGGCAAGAGTTCAGAACACCTAGAAAGATCTTTTACTTATCATGTCATTTTAATATTGAGTCAACTTTCTTATCTATCAAATGTGAATAATAATAATTTTGTGAAATTACTAATTTACAACATCTAAGAAAGCATGGAAAAGTAGAGCATTTGTGAAGATCTAATTTTGTCAAAATTTGTAAGCAGACAGGACTCAAAGGGGTTTGTACTATGTGTGGAGTTGAATTATCAGTACTAAGGACTGTCAACTAAGTTGAAATTTATAAAAACCACATTTATACTTGTTGCTGCTATCAGACAAAAAAACTGAAACACTGTAGACTTGACATACAATTATGAGTTTATAAGACATCCTTAAAATTTAAATCTAAGTTATCTATCTCAACAAAATGTATTCACTAAATTGTGGTTGCAGACCAATTATATCAGTCATGGTGCTAGACATATGAATAAAGCCAAAGCTTTCATAAAATGATGATTTATATGATATTTATATATGTAAATATATATAAAATTTATTTAATCCCTGTGGCAGAGACTGGCTATATATCTACACAATCCATTTCCTCTTTATCCTGGGCACACAACTAGAATACATTTCCCAGCTTCCCTGTAGTTACAGGCAGGTATGTGACTGAATTCTGGCCTGTGGAAGTCCACTGGCCGTGCTGAGAACCTGCTATGTACCATTCTTGCTCTTTCCTCTTCCAGAGACGATGCCAAGTATTAAACATGTCAGAGTCTTAGGAAGAAGCCTGAGTCCCAAAAACTATGTCATCCACCAATCAAGGGATCCATTATGGACTTTATATGAACAAGGAATAAACTTCTATGTGTTAAGCTACTGAGCTTCTGGAATAACATTCACTTAACTACTATAATCTTGACTATAATGGAAGTTATGTACAGAAGTTGATAGAATTTTTTGCACTCCTTCTTAGGTCAGGGAAGAATATGAAAATAGCTCCCAAATAGATTAAATGTGTGACCAGGTTTTCCTTTATTCATTTAAAATATGTATTAAGCTCATACTGTGTGCTAGGCATTATGCAAAACTCTAGGGATAAGCTAGAGAATTATACAAATAAAATACCCTAACTCATAGAACTTGTAGTCTGCTGTGGGAGGGAGGCAGTTAAGAAGTATGGGAATAAGTGATATAATCATTGATTATGTATTATGTATTATTACTACTTTGAAGGAAACTAAAGGAGTAAGATGATGGGAAATGACTGAGGAATCAAGGAAGGCTTTTTAAAAAATTTTTAAAAATTTATTTAGAGAAAGATGGAGAGGGAAGGAGGAGGGGCAGAAGGAGAGAGAGAAAGAAACTCTGAAGCAGACTCCTTGCTCAGCATGGAGCCTGACACAGGGTTGGATTTCACAATTCTGAGATCACAACCTGAACTGAAATCAAGAGTTGGACACTTTTAACTGACTGAGCCACCCAGGTGCACCTTTTTTTTTTCTTCTTCTTCTTTTAGAACTCTAGTTGACCTACAAGGTTATATTTGCTTCAGGTGTATAATATTATTGTTTGAGAATTCTATACATTATGCAGTACTCACCATAATGTCCTTACTATCTGTCACCTTACAAAGTTATTACAATACTAGAGAAAGTGATAATGAGATGGAAAATAGAAGCCAATGGAGGAACCAGAACAGGAGACTTTCCAGAAACACAAAACCACAAAGTCAATATCCTATTGTAGAAAATAGTTCCAACCCATTAAACTAGCTGTCCTCTGACTAAACTTCAAAACTTTATTTACTGGTACTTCGATTGTCAATCACTCGGCACTACTACCTTTTTTCAATAATCTCAAGTCAAATGGAAAAGTTTCTATCCATATAAACATCCACAGGACTGGAAGGTGTCTGACACCTAAAATGACTTTTTTAATTAGCATAGCTTACCATTTTTAAACTCCTTAAATTTTACATGCTCAATGTATTCAACTGGGCTGAGACTGACAGCAAGATAAATCTATTTAGTTATTCATGATTAACTTGAATATCATCATAGTTAATATACCTTAAAGCAGATTTAACTCTCATGAAGCTGAATTGAATAGAACTCTGGAAGTCACTTTTTTGTGGAGATGATACAAGTATAGTCTCAGTGTGTTACCATCAGTTTGTTTGACTAATAAAACCATTTCTAAACTTTGTAGAAAAATTATAGGTGTAAGTTCACAACCTTTCATAGAGGCACATGTAAGGAAGAATTTATCATTCCTCTATAAAGTTGGTTTTAAAAGATCATCTTAGAGAATTTGATGAAGAAAAAAGTCATATATATATATGTATATATATATATATGTATATATATATATATTATAGTTATATTAAGAAATCTCACTTAGTACCGGATGAAGTTTTTTAAGATATAAAAATAGACTTCCTATATGCATATTTTATCCAAGATCCTACAAAAAGAAACTTTTAACTTATAGATAAATGATTCTAGAATCTTCGAGTTGTTGGGGCATCTGAACATGATTTGCAAATGAGGAGGTGAAGCTCAGTTTGTAAGTGTGTATGTAAGAGCAAGAGTGAGAGAGATGAATGGGGTCCAGATTCTCTGAGCATGCAGTCCTTGCTTCTTTGCACCATATCTCCCATATATTCCCAAGGCTTTATTTATTTACCTATTTATTTTGTCTCTGTGTGCTCTCTCCAAGTAATCTTAATGCTGTTTCTTTCTTTCTTTCCTTTTTTTTTTTTTTTTTCTGACTTACATTTTTGGAAGGCATAAATTCTCCAGGTATTTTGAAGGTAAAATCTCATTTGGAAATTCATACTAAAACAAAAAAACAATGGAAATAAAAATGGAGTTTCTAGGTATATTTAAAAAACAGAATATTAAAGTCTACTTGAAAGAAAACCAGTAGCACAATGTTAGTAACATAAATTCATGTAACATGTATTTCTTCATAGTTAATACTTTATACAGAGGTAGTTGATTAGAAAAACCTTACCTCAGAAAATCAATGTCACTTTTTGTGGTAGTAATTAATTGTTTTAGTTGTATAGGAGACTGTGGACAGCTTTGGATTTTATTCAGAATATTTTCTCACAGTGCAGACACTGTTTCATGGCAGTTACATATCGTACTGTGTCATTTGTATATCTTATACATTAATGTTCACAGTAGTCCTATAAGTAAGTATTATAATCATTACCTATGTTTTAGAGATTAGGAAACCAAGTTTTAGGAAGGGAAAACAAATTGTCTACAATCACATAGCTCCTATATGAACTGTAGGCTGATTCTATACCCTATACCCTCAATTACTAGGCCATATAACTTCCCAATATGGGTTCTCTTTTGCCTGTAGGGTCATTAACTAAATACTAATTCTTTCCACTTTGTCTTTTTTTTTTTCACATTTTTGCTTTATTCTTACATATGTCCAAACAACAAACAAATAAGCATCAACAAATACAGTAGCAATAGATCCAAGAAATCAAACAGAAAACCTAAATAAGGATTAAGCAGGGAAAATTAAAGACACGCAACAAATATAAAATGAAACAATAACAATTACAAAACAAAACAAAAAAATCCAAAACCACTCCCAGTTTTTATTGCCAAAAAGGTTAGGGGATATATTTCGTTAAACAAGTAAACAAATAAACAAAAAGCTAAGTAGATTGAGATAGAAGTAATTAGTAAACAAAAAATAGCCCTTGAAATTTAAAAATATGATTTCAAAGAAATTAATATGTACTGGAATATAAAATTGAATAAATCTCTAAGAATTAGAACAAAAGGACAAATAAAAATAAAAATTAAAAATAGAGACTGGAACCAGAAAATAAAATGCCACGTCTGATTCCTTGAATTTTCAGAGGGAGAACAGAATAAATAGGGGCTGATGAAATAAAGAATAATAGAAACATTGAAGAGCAGATACTAAAATGTACCACCATGTACCTAGTCACACTGAATAAAGACCTTTCTTTACTTGACAAGTAATTGCATACTTTCAGAAACCAAAAAGGAAGGGGGACAGACAGAGTCAGAGATTAAAAGCTTTCAGAGAGGGGCACCTGGGTGGCTCAGTCGATTAAGTGTCTGCCTTCGGCTCAGGTTGTGATCTCAGGGTCCTGGGATGGAGCTTTACATGGGGCTCCCTGCTCAGTGGGGAATCTACTTCTTCCTCTCCCTCTGCCCTCCTACCCCACTTGTGCTCTCTCTCTCTCAAATAAATAAGTGAAATCTTAAAAAAAAAAATAAAAAGTTTTCAGAGAGTAAAAAGAAAGCACAGTTTAAAAAAATGGGAAAGAGCATGAAATTCATTCCAACACACTATATGCTGGAAGTCAACAGAGACACCTTTTGAAAACATTGACGAAGTATTTTCAATCTTGAATTTGTTATCTAGGTAAACTGTCATTCATATAGGAGTACAAAAGAAACCAGATATCAGATATGCAAAGATTCAGAAGCTACCTTACAAATTCTTTCTTTGGAAGTTTTTGTAGATGTGTTTCAGCAAAATAGACAATTAATTCAAGAGCTGGAGAACTTTGGAATCTAGAAACCATAGAAGAGCAGCAAGGGGGAATTTTCGTGAAGAAAACAATAATCACTGTGTAGGAACAGTCAAGAGTAGAGTAGAAGCACAAAGACATCAAAGACAGAAACCTCATGAGAATCAAAGAGATTGATAGTATGATAGAGAACCTGGAAAACCTTGAGGAGATAACCAGTAATTTATGAATTATAATAATGTTGAATAAATTTGAACTTAAGTGAATCAAAGATTAGGACATTATATCACACAGCCATTAAAAAAAAGGATGAGATCTTACCATTTCTGACAATAAGGATGGACCTAGAAGGTATTATGCTGAGTAAGTAAGTAAGTAAGTAAGTCAGACTGAGAAAGAAATATCATATGATTTCACTTATATATGGAATCTAAAAGAACCAAAATACATAGATATAAAGCAGAATCAGATCTGAAAACCGAGAATAAACAGATGGTTGCCAATGGGAAGGGTTCGGGGTGGGTGGGGGGGATGCTTGAGCAAAAATGGGTGAGAGGGTTCAGGCTTCCAGTTACAGAGTGAGTAAGTCTCAGGGATAAAAGATGCAGCATAGAGAATGTATTCAGCCCTGTTATAATAGTATTACATGGTGACAGATGGTAGCTACACTTGCAGTGAGCCTAGCATCATGCATAGAGATGTTGAATCACTATGTTGTATACTTGAAACCAATGTAATATTGTGTCAACTGCACGCAAATAAAAAAAATTAAATAGAACATTATAAGAGAGAAGACAATGTATTTCTAGCATACTAATTGACTCTATTGTATATATTATTTCCCTAATCATAGTCATATAAGCAGTTCTAATGGTTTTTATCTTCCAGAATCAATAGCTATGACTAAACACAGAACATGTGAGTACAGTTACAGAAAAGCACATGAAATTTGAATCTCGTACGACTAAAGATACACAGATAAAAGCTAAGAGGCAGAAGATGGTGAGCAGAGGAGGGGAGTGAGGTTAGGATGAGTGCTCGTGCCCTCATGTTACAAAATGGCAGAACCAAAGGATGCTCTGTCTAGGTTAATGAAGTGGAAAATTGAGTTTTAAGTATGTTTCAAGTTTCGGGCAGGAACTAGAGTGGTACGTCAGAATCTTGTGAGTAGAGATGGTATTGGAATATTTGAGCTAAATTTCAACAATCATAGCAGAAAGACAGTGGATGATATCTTATATATTGGTATAGCTTGTACATCTAGTACAGCTGTATAAGCATACAATTTACACTTTTGTAGGCAACCAGAGGAAGAATCTCAAACCAAAGAGTCAGAAAAGTTTTTTTGATTTTAGTGGAGAAGTTTGTAGGCGGTACAACTATGGCAAGAGAGTGTTTCATTATAAGCCCTTCTGCAGTGTTGGATATTTTTAATCATATACATTCATACCTTTGTTAGAAATAACAAAAAATACCAGCACAAAACCAAACCTTTTTTCATATATGTTTTACACCAAGGAAATTTAAATCCTTAGTGAGTATATCCTAAAGGTGTTTCACTACAAACTAATTTTAGCAAATGATATTTTATGAAGTTTTCCTTTATGTAGATAAATATAGCTGAATTCTTATAAATAGTGTACTGCTAGTAGGGACATAGGCATCCAAAAATTTCCATTTGTGACTAAACTTAATATGTTTTAAAATACTTAATATTTTGCGTTGTCTTAGGGGGTTTGCTTTAAGGCATGTAATTTAATTTAACGTGCTCATGTTTTAGGCACTGTGCATAGGATAAAAATAAGGCCATTCTTTTTCTCTAGGATATACAGGCACATTCTGAGGTCAATATGCCAAAGAGGTACTTAAAACTATTCAAAGTACTATATTCTCAGAGATACCTGGATTTTGTCATAAGGCACAAAGAGAATGGAATAAGAAAAATAAGTGGTAGGGCATTTTTATTGAATTATGAATGGGTACCTGGAATTAAAAATGAGGATTTGTCTCAGTTCTTCCATTAAGACAGGGACAATTTAGGGGTGAAATGAAAATTAAGTAAAATAGGCATAATTTGATGCCAACTCCTCATCCTTGCCCTGTTTGAATACTCTAAAAAAAAAAGAAAGAAAATCATTAAGTGTTCTATTAGTACTCCTGATTTATGATGAACTCCTAAGAAAAGATGTACCAGAAAATATACTTTCACAGTGATGTTTAGGATGCAACAAAGTATCTTTGTAATGAAGAGTGAATTTAATGTGTAGAATTATCCTCTGACAATGATATGAATATATATGTAGTGATTGTTTTGCCAAACTATAATTTAATATTTGTTGGTTTTTCACTTGATGGAATTTTTATATAGTTCAAACTCATATATGGGTCTCTTAAAAATAATTATTATTGAAATAACCTATTTTTAAATATTGTAAGTTGTAACCATATTCTTTTTTATTCAGATTTATTTAATTGCAAGGGGAATGTAGTAAGTAGGGAGACCCCAGATAGAGACTAGTAGAACACTTCAGACTTTATTTTAACTTTTTTTGGAGTGTTTCATTATTTTGTACTCTTTATCTTTATTACATTTCTTCAATATTCATATTTTCACCATAATTTTCAAGATTGAAAGTATGTATGCATATTTACACTTGTAAAACCTGTTTAGTTTCAAAGTTATAATTTAGTAGAATTTATAATTTAGCAGAAAACTAGTTTTTAAAAGAGTTCTCATTTGAAAGAAAATGCAAAGACTCGGGCTAAAAATGATTTGCACGAAGCCTGTGTTAATGTAATATTTGAAGCATAAAGATCTTCAAGAGGAAAAATTCAATAGAATGTGAAATTCACAAGAGAAACATAATTACACAGGATGTTGGCTATCATTGCTTTCATTTTTTAAACTCACCTAGTTATCTTAGATTACATTTTGTGTAAACTAAATATTTTCTGACAAATACCCTTACCATTATGCTGCTAATAACAATAGTTTAAAAACCAAATTCTGTGGATACATAATAGCCCAAAGGGATTATCTGACATTATTTTGAAAGCTGCCTTTAAAATACAGTTACTCAAAAAAAAAAAAAAAATACAGTTACTCTCCAACATGCAAGTCAGATTATTATATCACATATGTGTGTGTGTGTGTGTGTGTGTGAGAGAGAGAGAGAGAGAGAGAGAGAGAGAGTAGTGAATACCTACCTAGGGTACATTACTTTTTCTCTATTCCTTTTTAGGGAAATAATCCTCTGTCACTCTTAATCCAAGTGATTCTGGCCAATTTAGATGGGGCTTAATCTACCCTGCCCATACTTTCAGTCCCCAGGGTGTGTAAATAAACCGTATCTGGCCAGTCAGCATATTTGACTTCATGAGCCACAGGAACTGGTTATGATAGGTGCAGGTGCCCCAAGTCAAGGTAATGAAATTCATCTGGATGGTACTAGTTAAAGGAAAGTGGTCTGTTCAGTAAAGTTACTGGACTGATAGAGAAAATGAGCCTAAAGTTGTCAGGGGTCAACATGTGGAGAAAGACAGCCAAAAAATAAAGTTAAAAATGGAACCAAGAGAAAGAGCTTGAGTCTTGGGACATTGCTTGAGTTCCTGGAAACAGCTATGAGTGATGCTGGTGATTCTCTAGACTTTGCGTTCTACACCACTAAATTCCCTTTTTACTTCTGACAATATGAATATGAATAAATGAAAAAGACATTACTGAACTTGCCTGAAACTCAGAGTCTAAGAGAAAACATACAAATAAAGGACTATAATACAAAGGGATATAAAAAACTTGGTAGGGTGCCTGCCTGGCTCAGTCAATAGAGCATGCAACACTCTATCTTGGGGTTGGAAGTTCAAACCCCATGGTGAGTGTAGAGATTGCTTAAAAATAAAATCTTTATTAAAAAATAACTTGGACATAATATTTACACCATTCTATCATTACAAATTTTTAGGCTCAGGGACTTTAAAGTGCCATGCTTATAAGTGCTAGAACTTTCACATTCTCTCATGAGTCTAGCCTATTTCCCCAGCAAAATGACATTTATCTTATTGGCAAAAAGTCATCATTTTTGTCCTTCTAAAGTATTTAGTCCCATCTCTTCCAATTTTCACCAATATCCTAGTTGAAGACTAGAGGAATAATACTGTACCATCTTTATATTTTTGTGCATATATTTTTTATTGGAGTTCAATTTGCCAACATATAGCATAACACCCAGTGCTCATCCCATCAAGTGCCCCCCTCAGTGCCCATGACCCAGTCACCCCAAGCCCCCACGTCCCTTTCCACTCCCCCTTATTCGTTTCCCAGAATTAGGAGTCTCTCATGTTCTGTCTCCCTCACTGATATTTCCCACTCATTTTCTCTCCTTTCCCCTTTATTCCCTTTCACTATTTTTTATATTCCCCAAATGGATGAAACCATATAATGTTTGTCCTTCTCTGATTGACTTATTTCACTCAGCATAATACCTTCCAGTTCCATCCACGTCGAAGCAAATGGTGGGTATTTGTCATTTCTAATGGCTGAGTAATATTCCATTGTATACATAAACCACATCTTCTTTATCCATTCATCTTTCGATGGACACCGAGGCTTCTTCCACAGTTTGGTTATTGTGGACATTGCTGCTAGAAACATTGGGGTGCAGGTGTCTCGGCGTTTCACTGCATCTGTATCTTTGGGGTAAATCCCCAGCAGTGCAATTGCTGGGTCATAGGGCAGTTCTATTTTTAACTCTTTGAGGAACCTCCACACAGTTTTCCAGAGTCGCTGTACCAGTTCATATTCCCACCAATAGTGCAAGAGGGTTCCCCTTTCTCCGCATCCTCTCCAACATTTGTGGTTTCCTGCTTTGTTAATTTTCCCCATTCTCACTGGGGTGAGGTGGTATCTCATTGTGGTTTTGATTTGTATTTCCCTGATGGCAAGTGATGCGGAGCATTGTCTCATGTGCTTGTTGGCCATGTCTATGTCTTCCTCTGTGAGATTTCTGTTCGGGTATTTTGCCCATTTCATGACTGGATTGTTTGTTTCTTTGCTGTTGAGTTTAAGAAGTTCTTTAGAGACCTTGGATACTAGCCCTTTATCTGATACGTTATTTGCAAATATCTTCTCCCATTCTGTAGGTTGTCTTTGAGTTTTGTTGACTGTTTCTTTTGCTGTGCAGAAGCTTTTTATCTTGATGAAGTCCCAATAGTTCATTTTTACTTTTGTTTCCCTTGCCTTCATAGATGTATCTTGCAAGAAGTTGCTGTGGCCGATTTCAAAAAGGGTGTTTCCTGTGTTCTCCTTTAGAATTTTGATGGATTCTTTTCTCACATTTAGATCTTATATCCATTTTGAGTTTATCTTTGGGTATGGTGTAAGAGAATGGTCTAGTTTTATTCTGCTGCACATGGCTGTCCAATTTTCCCAGGATCATTTATTGAAGAGACTGTCCTTTTTCCAGTGGATAGTCTTTCCTGCTTTGTCAAATATTAGTTGACTACAGAGTTGAGGGTCCACTTCTGGGTTCTCTATTCTGTTCCATTGATCTATGTGTCTGTTTTTGTGCCAGTACCACACTGTCTTGATGACCACAGCTTTGTAGGACAACCTGAAATCTGGCATTGTGATGCCCCCAGCTATGGTTTTCTTTTTAAATATTCCCCTGGCTACTCGGGGTCTTTTCTGATTCCACACAAATCTTAAGATGATTCTTCCAATTCTCTGAAGAAAGTCCATGGTAATTTGATAGGGATTGCATTGAATATATAAATTTCCCTGGGTAACATTGAGATTTTCACCATGTTAATTCTTCCAATCCATGAGCATGGAATATTTTTCCATCTCTTTGTGTCTTCCTCAATTTCTTTCAGAAGTGTTCTGTAGTTTTGAGGGTATAGATCCTTTACCTCTTTGGTTAGGTTTATTCCTAGGTATCTTATGCTTTTGGGTGCAATTGTAAATGGGATTGACTCCTTAACTTCTCTTTCTTCAGTCTCATTGTTAGTGTATAAAAATGCCACTGACTTCTGAGCACTGATTTGGTATCCTCCACACTGCCGAATTGCTGTATGAGTTCTAGCAATCTTGGGGTGGAGACTTTTGGTTTTTCTATGTACAGTATCATGTCATCTGCAAAGAGGGAGTTTGACTTCTTCTTTGCCAATTTGAACGCCTTTTATTTCTTTTTGTTGCCTGATTGCTGAGGCTAGGACTTCTAGTACTATGTTGAATAGCAGTGGTGAGGGTGGACATCCCTGTCGTGTTCCTGATCTTAGGGGAAAGGCTCCCAGTGTCTCCCCATTGAGAATGATATTTGCTGTGGGCTTTTCGTAGATGACTTTTGGATGCTGAGGAATGATCCCTTTATCCCTACACTCTGAAGAGTTTTAATCAGGAATGGATGCTGTATTTTGTCAAATGCTTTCTCTGCAGCTATGGAAAGGATCATATGGTTCTTGTTTTTTTCTCTTGTTGATATGATCTATCACATTGATTGCTTTACGGGTGTTGAACCAGCCTTGCATCCCAGGGATTAATCCCACTTGGTCATGGTGAATAATCTTCTTACTGTACTGTTGGATCCTATTGGCTAGTATCTTGCTGAGAATTTTTGCATCTGTGTTCATCAGGAATATTGTTCAATAATTCTCCTTTTTGGTGGGGTCTTTGTCTGGTTTTAGAATTAAGATGATGCTGGCCTCATAGAATGATCTTGGAAGTATTCCATCCCTTTCTATCTTTCGGAACAGCTTTAGTAGAATAGGTATTGTTTCTTCTTTAAACGTTTGATAGAATTTCCCTGGGAAGCCATCTGGCCCTGGACTTTTGTGTCTTGGGAGGTTTCTGATAACTGCTTCAATTTCCTCCCTGGTTATTGGCCTTTTCAGGTTTTCTATTTCTTCTTGTACCATCTTTAGTCATATGGGAAAGTAGGGAGGATGAACTAATTAGAAAGTAAAAACCCGGGATCCCTGGGTGGCGCAGCGGTTTAGCGCCTGCCTTTGGCCCAGGGCGTGATCCTGGAGACCCGGGATCGAATCCCACGTCGGGCTCCCGGTGCATGGAGCCTGCTTCTCCCTCTGCCTGTGTCTCTGCCTCTCTCTCTCTCTCTGTGTGACTATCATAAATAAATAAAATAAAAAAAAAATAAAATTAAAAAAAAAAAAAAACAGAAAGTAAAAACCCTGGTGTCCTAGGATAAATTAATATTTTGTGAGCCAAATAGAATTTAATAGATACCTTATTTTTTAAAGTTATTTGCACAATTACTAAAATTTAATCTATTTGGTTGTTAATTCTTTATCTTGCGTCTCTAGAGGTCATATCATTCATCCAAACAGCACTCATTAACTTATCAAAAAGTGTGTTGAGTACTGTCTTCTTGGGAATCATGGGAAGGTATATAGTATGTTATTGGAATATTATTCACTATAATGCAATACATTATAATGAGAAGGAAATCCCATGAGTATACTGAGAATCATAAGACCTTAGATTTCAAAAGTGTCTTGTCCCATGAAAGAAACTCCTGAACTATCTTCTGATATTCTTCCGTGATTTCTGCTTGAGTAAGCCTAGTATAAAAATACATTGCCTGTCACATCGTCGACACACCATATATATTTGATGAACAAGTGATTGAAATTTACCATTTCACAAGGCCAGGGTATTCCTTGTTGACCCCTAAAAGGGAGCCTCATTTCAAAATCACAGGCCCTTACATCCCAGTTATGAAGGATTACTTATATATTGGTTTTCACTATTTGATTCATTCTCCCCTTTCCAGATCTTGGGACTATCTCTTTATCTTTGGATTTGCCAAACGCAAAAGTAACAATTCCAACCTTTGGTTACTTAATAAAAAAAAAAAATAGTATTTGTTAATTGGCATGCTATTTCTGTCAAAGAAAGAGAAAGTTCTAGTTGCAGCACGTCTGGGGGCCTTAGAGAAAACCTCCTCTTTACCTGTCATCATAGTGTATAGTACCCTTATTCTATTGCTAAAACGGCCTCAAAATCTATTTTGCCTGAGAACCAGGATCAGTTTTAAAAGGCTGACTTTTCCATTCAAAGGAGTCAGGATAATGTTGCATTTAAAGTATGTTAAATGATAATGTAAGCCTTCTGGGTTGTGGTTACCATGTGTATTTTGCTTTTCAAAACTGCCTTGGGACTGCTACATTAGTCTGTTTTCTGATTGAACAGATCTGTTTTTTAAAAATTCTTTATATTAAGCTGTCATTTATGTCTCAAATCTTCTACCTGTAGGTCTCAGTTCAGCCCTCTGGAACCCATCAAAGTATATCTAACACGTGCACATGCCTGCCTTTATGCATTTGAAGACAATTATCACTTTTGCAAACATCTCAAACATGTCCTTAGGTCATCTGCAGCAAATCATTTTCAAAATAGGAATTTTTTGTACAGTATTTTTCTATATTCCATTTTATTCATAGCAGCAAAACCACTTTTACTTTATGTATATATAAATATATACATATATATATATGTACATACATACTGGGCAAATGTAAATAAAAAGCATTTAATCAATGCTATAATGACAATTATTTTAGCATTAGTAGTAGGATAATTGGTTCTATTTTGCCTGTCGTTGGAGGGGCTCCCAAAATGTGAGACTTTAGTTTTAAAACTGAGATAGTCCTAGACAAATGTGCCAGGTTGCCTAGAGCTCTATGGCTTCCTGGAGCACAGATCTTCAGTGCTACAGCCAGGAAAATCTCAAGCAAACTTGGAGGAATTAGTAATTAGCAGATGTCATTTATTTGTTGCTCATGGTGTGGCATGTATAGGGCTGCTGCCTTACATATGTGATCCCTGAACCTTCTATCAGCCATAAAAGATCAAGATTGGAAAGCAACTAGCTGTTTGCCACAATTTATGTACCAAATTCCATAATAGAAAACCATGGTGACAGTGAGTGCCCAGGCTAGGCCTGTCGTTCCCAGCTTCCTTGCTGCTGGGTGTGACCATGTGGCATTTTGTCATAAACAGAGTCTTAGTGGAAATGACAGGTTCTGCTCTGGGCCAAATCTTTTGAAAATGGAATGTACTTTCTTCAGGATTTCTTTTCCTGACTGGCTGCCAAAACCATGGATGCTAGTGGAGCCACAAGACTGAAGGAGCCTGGGTGCATGGACTGCATGTAGGAAAACTGCCTGCCCTCCAGGAGCATCTGGCTGAATTGTTACTTAAGAGAAAAATAAACTTCTAGTGCATTAAGATGTTGAAATGTTGAGGTTTGTTACAGTTCCTAGCATCACACTAATGAGTTTAGTGAGTTTGGCCTCACACTTATCATTAGTGTGATGCTATTCACATTTTACTCTAGAAAGATTAAGTTACATGTCCAAGGCCATTCTTCTAATAAATAGAAGAGCCAGATATGAATCCAAAAGCCTGTGCTTTTCTCAGAACCACTATCTTGCTCCTTATAAACTGAAAGTGATAAGGTAACTTATGCACAGTGACTCAGGCAAGCGGTAATTTGGATTTCCAGATTTCTCTAACTTTACATTCTACACATTTTCCATTGGATTCGGAGACCACCCCCTGGAACTAAATATTTTTCTGTTTTTGGATTTTCCATTTTTAAATAACAGCTCAAGTAAATTATATAATAAACTTTAAATATTTTCACTGAAGTTGATAGGTTATAACAAGTAGCTCTAAATGCATTATGGTAAGAGATATTTAATGGTTGACCTTGTGTTTTTTTTAAATATTTCGTAACAACTTTCAAATATAGAATACAATATTATTATAGTCACCTTGCTGTATATTACATTTCTAGGAAATATTAATTTTATAAATGGAAGTTTGTTCTTTTTTTACCTCCTTCCCCCATTTCACTCATCCCAACATCTGGCAATTACCAATCTGTTCTCTGTGTCCATGAGGTCAGTGGTTTGTTGTTTTGCTGTTTGTTTTTTATAAGGTTCTACATAAAAATGATATCATATAGATCTCTTCCCAATTGACGTCTCTGCTTTCTTTATATTTTTGTGCTTATTTTCTGGTTCTTTCATATGTAACATGAGAATCCTAGAGAAGTAATTACCATCATTTACTACTTGAAAAATAAAGAATTGTACATTTTATGCTCATCAGAAACAATACCAGCAAAGGTTTACAACACTTCTTCATTTGAAGATTCTCAGTATTCAGACTTTTCTAAGTGAATATTCAGTGTATCACAGTTGTCTAAGTCAAAGTAGCATGTATGCATGTATGGGATGGGCACAGTACATGAACATGTATGTAGGTGTGTGTATGCAAGCATACAGTCATACCTGGCTCTATTGCACTTTGCTTTATTGTACTTTACAGATACTATGGTTTTTTTTTACAAATTAAAGATTTGTAGCCAACCTCAATTAAGCAACTCCATTGGTGCCATTTTTCCAACAACATTTGTTCGCTTCAGGTCTCTGTGTTACATTTTGGTCATTGCAATATTTTAAACTTTCTCACTATTATTATATTTGTTATGGTGATAGGTGATCAGTGACCTTTGATGCTACTATTGTAATTGTGTTGGGGCATCACTAGTTGTATCCATCTAAGATGGTGAACTTAACTGATAAATGTGTCTGTTCTGATTGTTCCACCAAACAGCCATTCCTGTCTCTCTCCTTCTCCTCAGGTCTCCCTCCTCCTTGAAACAACAATATTAAAATTAGGCCACCTAATAACCCTGAACCAACCACTAGCTGTTCAAGTGAAAGGAAAAGGAAAAGTAACATGCCTCTCATTTTATTTATTTTTTAAATATTTTATTTATTTTTTTTAATTGTTTTTTAATTTTTATTTATTTATGATAGTCACAGAGAGAGAGAGAGAGAGAGAGAGGCAGAGACACAGGCAGAGGGAGAAGCAGGCTCCATGCACCGGGAGCCTGATGTGGGATTCGATCCCGGGTCTCCAGGATCGCGCCCTGGGCCAAAGGCAGGCGCCAAACCGCTGCGCCACCCAGGGATCCCAATATTTTATTTTTTTTAAGTAATCTCTATACCCAACACAGGGCTGGAACTCACAACCTCAAGATCAAGAGTCGCATACTCAACTGACTGAGCCAGTCAGGTGCCCCACATATCTCTCATTTAAATCAAAAGCTAGAAATAATTAAGCTTAGTGAGGGAGACAGGTCAAAGTCTAAGATGGGCAAAAAGCTAGGCCTCTTGCACAAAACAGTTAGCCAACTTGTGGATGTAAAGGACAAGTTCTGGTTTTTTCCCCCATGATTTTATCCATTAATCTGAGATCGAGAAAGAGAGAGAGACAGAGAGAGAGACAGAGAGAGAGAGAGAGAGACACAAGCAGGGGTAGAGGGAGAGGGAGAAGCAGGCTCCCCACTGAGCAGGGAGCCCAACATGGGGCTTGATCCCTGGACCCTGGGACCATGACCTGAGCCAAAAGCAGAAATTTCACTGACTGAGCCACCCAGGCATCCCAAGGAAAAATTCTTGAAGAAAATTAAAAGTGCTACTCCAGTGAACACATGAATGAGAAGAAAGGGAAATAGCTTTATTACTGATAAGGAGAAAGTTTTAGTGCTGTCTGGGTAGATGAAACCAGCTACATTCCCTTAGACCAAAGCCTAGTACAGAGCAAAGCCCTAACTCTCTTTAGTTCTACAAAGGCTGAGAGGTGAGCAAGCTGCAATAGAAAAGTGTGAAACTAGCAGAGGTGGTTCATGAGGTTGAAGGAAAGAAGCCATCTGTATAACACAAAAGTGCAAGGTGAAGCCACAAGTGCTGACATAGAAAGTGCAGTAAATTATCCAGGAGATCTAGTTAAGATAATGAAGGTGGCTGCACAAAACAACAAATTTTCAGTGTAGACAAAACAGCCATATATGGGAAGAAGATGCCATCTAGGATTTCTATAATTAGCAAGGAGAAGTTAATGCCTACCTAGCTTCCAAATTTCAAAGAACAGGCTGACTTCTTAGAGGCCAATGCAGAAGGGAACTTTAAGATGAAACAAGTGTTCATTTACCATTCTGAAAATCCCAGGGTCCTTAAAACTTATGTTCAATCTCTTCTGTCCATACTCTGGAAATAGAACCACAAAGCCTGGATGACAGCATACTTGCTTACAAAATGGTTTACATATTTTAAGCCTATGGTTGGGAACTATTCAGGAAAAAAAAATCCTTTCAAAATATTACTCCTCATTGACAATGCACCCAAGAGCTCTGACGGAGATGTACAATGAGATTAATGTTGTTTTCATGCCTGTTACCACAATCCATTCTACAGCCTATGGCTCAAGGAGTCATTTTGACTTTCTAAATTTTGACTTTCAAGTCATAGTCCATGATTTCTCTGATGGACCTGAGCAAGGTCATATGAAAACCTTCTGAAAAGAACTCACAATTCTAGATACCATAAAGAACATTTGGGAAGTCATCAAAATACCAACATGAACAGGAGTTTGGAAGAAGTTGATTCCAAACCTCAGGAGTGACTTTGACTGCCTTGGTTCAAGACTGCCTTGGAGGAAGTAACAGCAGGTGTGGGAGAAATAGCGGGAGAACTAGAAGTAGAAGTGGAACCTGAAGATGTGACTGAATTGCTTCAATCTCATGTTCAAATTTTAAATGATGAGAAGCTTCAATAAGCAAAGAAAGTAGTTTCTTGAGCAGGAATATATCTCTGATGAAGACTGTGAAGATTGTTGAAATGACACAAAGGATTTAGATTACATAAACTTAGTTGATAAAGCAGCAGTGGGGTTTGAAAGGAGTGACTCCCAATTTGAAAAAGAAGTTCTACTATAGGGAAAATGCTATCAAACAGCATTGCATG
Organism: Canis aureus; assembly: GCF_053574225.1. Taxonomy (NCBI): domain Eukaryota; kingdom Metazoa; phylum Chordata; class Mammalia; order Carnivora; family Canidae; genus Canis; species Canis aureus. Next base: position 18,454,572 of record NC_135629.1, on the reverse strand, counting down.
CTACAGAGAAATCATTTGTAAAAGGAAAGTCAATTGATGCAGCAAACTTCATTATTGTCTTATTTTAGGAAATTGCCATAAGCCACCCCAAACTTGAACACCACAACCTTAATCTGTCAACAGCCATTAACATTGAGGCAAGACCTTCCACAGCCTAAAAGATTACAACTTGCTGAAGGCTTAGGTGATGGTTAGCAGCTTCTTCAGCAATAAAGTCTTTTTTTAAGTTACGGTGTATACTTTTTTTTAGACATAATGCTATTGCATATTTAACAGATTATAATATAGTATAAACAAACTTTTATATGCACTAAGAAGCCAAAACATTCATTTAGATCATTTTATTGTCATTCACTTTATTGCAGAGGTCTGGAGCCAAACCCTCAGTATCTTTGAATTATGCTCAAATATATGCCTATATCCCTATATCTCTCTATCTCTAGTTCCGAATCTATCTCTGAATCTGTCTGTATATCCCATTTCTTTCACTTATTTATATCATGCCATTGCTCCCAGGCATGAACAGCATTAAATAAAAAATAACTTAACCCAGTCATACTTTCTCACAGGTTTCTGGGAAGGGCCAATGGACAGAAATACTCAGATCATTCATTTTTTTTCCCTAGCATTCAATATTACCTTAAAATTTTTTTTAAATTCATTCCATGCTTTCTTTCTACATCACTCTACTCTGCTGATGTCCCTGTATGCAGATGTCCACAGTATTCATCAATACTGTGTGATAATTTCTTAGCTCTCATTTGTGTAACTGTTTTTTCTTATCCCCTGAATCATGATAGTGGCCATTTCTGAGGGGAAAAAAAAGCAGATTGTGTGATAATCACTTTTAAACATCCTACAACCATAGAGTGTAGATTTTATTATCTTCATTTTACAAATAAGTAAATTTAAGCAAGGGAGCTTAAGGAAAGTACAAATAACTCCTAGCTAGTAGCTAGCAGAGATGAGGTTTGAATTAAGATCATTGTGACTCTGTTTACTTTCTTACACAGAAAAAAAATCCCTTTACTCAACTGGATGGTAAACCAATCAATTCTACATTAACCATCTTTGACTCTCCCTCAGCTTTAGCATGAGGACTTATGGAAAATAACCAGTTAAATGTGAATAGATAGATTTATAAATAGGAGGATGAAGGGATGAATAGATAGTTGTCTGGATGAAATGGTCAGTGATTTATTTAGCTGGTTAAGAAACAAAAGGCAGAGTGACACTTTCTAAAAATGATGGATAAAGAAGTATTTTGTTGGGAATATATAATAGTTAACAATGTGGTCCATCATTCTGTGTTGCACATAGCTCTTTGTTCTTCCTGCTTTGTGATGTTTTTCTTGATCTTGTGGTTCAGCCAAAGATCGGGTAATACTTTTTTTTTTCATTTAGATAAATGTTCCTTGAAATACTTATTTTTATTTTTTAATTTTTGTGTATTTTTATTGGAGTTCAATTTGCCAACATATAGCATAACACCCACTGCTCATCTTGTCAAGTGCCCCCCTCAGTGCCCGTCACCCAGTGACCCCAACCACCCACCCACCTCCCTTCCACTACCCCTTGTTCGTTTCTCAGAGTTAGGAGTCTCTCATGTTCTGTCTCCCTCTCTGATTTTTCCCAATAATTTTCTCTCCTTTCCCCTATAATCCCTTTCAATATTTTTTATATTCCCTGTATGAATATACATCAGAGACCATAGAATGTTTGTCCTTCTCCGATTGACTTACTTCACTCAGCATAATACCCTCCAGTTTATTTTTATATATCTTTGTGAAAACTGTGCTTACTTGAAAAATAGCTAAATTGTCATTGTTCTAATAGTGAAATATAGCAATGGAATTCCTTCTTCTGATGAAACTCATGTACCATAATATGTGGATGACTAGTTTCTTGGGTGAAATAAAATTGATTAGAACTAGAATCAGAACTATGCTTTGGCTTATAGTAATAAGAATATTTTTCCCTAAATGATTATTCCTGATGGTTATTTGTTTCAATATTTTGAAATAACTTTAAAAACAATGTGAAATGCTCCCCATAGACTAAACTTACAGTGACAATACGGAAAATATTTCTGTTTATTGGTTTTTTTTTTTTTTTTGAAAGTCCTCTGGAAAGCAAAGAGACTCACATTGCACTGAGTTTATGTTGTGTACCAAATATGGCAGCATCCTGCATGGAGAAAACAAACCTCATCAAATATAGAAAAGCTAAAATGCTTTAAATGTGAAAGATGAGATGCTCAGGAGAATGAGGCTGATTTTAGGAAGACTAAAGACCAAGAATTAACATGTAGTTGAACAAGTTTTTCCTCATATTTCCCCACAATTCACTGATACGTAAACCATGGATTACACAAAGAGCCTGTCCACGGGAGCCAAAAAGAAGCCAATCAGTGACCAGTGGCAGGCAGAATGAGAAATATAGGTATTTTGTTATTATCAGAAAACAATGGGAAATTAACAGTTGGATTGAGTCAAGTTTAGATTGAAAACCAAAGGCAAAGAAATAGCTATTGAAGATATTTGTTGACGATTTATTTTAACTATACTTGGAAACACAGTAGGTCTGTGTTGTTTCTCTAAAGGTTACTATATTTGTACTTAAAGATCTGGTATTTAACAAAAAATTCTCATTTGGTAACAGAGAACTAGAAAACATGAGCATTGATTTTTTTCCCCCTCACTATTAACAGATTAAAAAAAAATACCTGAAAATAAATTCCATCATTTGATTTTATATTAGAAAGCATCATGGCAGAAACTGACATATCATTTCAAGTAAAATCTCTTTCCAATAAATATTCCTTACCTTCATTATATTGTTTATGAAAGTCAGAGTGTTAATTAGAATTAACACACCTTTTGGAGGTGATGAAAATATGTATTAATTTGACTGTGGTGATGCTATCATGGGTGTATGCATATGTCCAGATTCATCACATTGTATATATTAAATATGTGCATCGTTTGTATATCAATTATACCTCAATCAAGCTGTTAAAGAAAATAAAGTTAAATAGAATGAGCTTAAACCTGGGTGACTTTTTTCTAGTTCTTATTATGGAAAGGCAAATCAATAAATGAGCAGTAAATAATTAACAGAAGTAAAAAAGGTTTCAAATAGTCTAAAGATATAAGAACATCTCTGACCATGGAATATCAATGCTTATGTTGGCAGCATAAAAGCTAAATATGGACTATCATATGACCTCCAGTCAGCTATATAGCTGTTTAATATTTGATAATAGCAATGTCAGAGTACTTGAAATCCAATTTATTCCTGGCAATTATTTTGGAAAGCTGAAATTGAAAACTAAATTGAATTTAGAAGTCACTTAAGAAACAACAACAACGGGGATCCCTGGGTGGCTCAGCGGTTTGGCGCCTGCCTTTGGACCAGGGCGCGATCCTCGAGTCCGGGGATCGAGTCCCGCATCGGGCTCCAGGCATGGAGCCTGCTTCTCCCTCTGTGTCTCTGCTCTCTCTCTCTCTCTGTGTCTATCATAAATAAATAAATAAGAAACAACAAAAACAAAAAAGAAAACAAAAATAGTATCAAAAGTGAAGGTGATGATGATAGAAATAATAGAGATTTAGGCATTCTGCATGCATTATTTGTGATAGTTCTGAAAGATATTTTTAATTACCTTTTGTGGGTGAAGAATATGTAGCTTATATCAGGTTAGAGATTTACAACATTTCCTTTTCTTGTAAGTATGTGGCTAGAATTAGATCCCAATTGTATCTGGCTGAAAATTTAAGAAAGAAAAGAAAAGAAAAGAAAAGAAAAGAAAAGAAAAGAAAAGAAAAGAAAAGAAAAGAAAAGAAAAGAAAGAAAGAAAAGAAAGAAAGAGAAAGAAAGAAAGAAAGAAAGAAAGAAAGAAAGAAAGAAAGAAAAGAAAGAAATTCTTTTTCACTAAATTAGGATTTCATGCCAAAGAATATGTTGCTTGCTTTCCAGATTTAACCAAAATAATTGCAAACACATGATCACAGTGGATTTTTTTTTGTTCTGAGTATCTATTAACAGTTTGAGCTAATTAGGCCATTAATTTCCATGCTATCTAGAAACAATCATGAAATATTTTAATATGTTTCTTTTCTTAGAAAGTCTAACTCTTTCATTATCCTCAAAGCAACTTTTGGTTAACTGATGGAGTTAAATGTCAGAATTGGAGCCAAATCTATCTGACTCCAAAATCTGTTCTCTTCTGATAGTCATGTTATAATTTCATGTTAAATATCTGAAATATGAAGCCCGATTGCAAAGGTCACTGTTGTTAAACTGTGGCATGAGATTCTCCATGAGGCTTTTGCTCCCAGATGTGGAATGGTAGATGAAAGCAGGCAATTCCTTTTCTGTTTTCTATTTGCTTTATTTCCTCATGATTGTACATTTCATTAAGGGTATATTCATTTATTTTATTGCTTCCTTCACGTGTTTATGGATTTTTTTGTTATGCAGTTAAGCAAAAATATAACAAAGCATAAATTGACTTTAATTTTCTTATTGTTTATCTTGGGATTATAATTTAATCTCATTTTATAGAAACTATAAACAAATACAAAGTTTCCAGCTATACACAAATTGATAGTATTTTGTGTCTTCATAATCATTGGACATCATGTGGATTTTGTGTTGTAAATGACATTTGTTCGATTTAATATAGGATAGGCAGTGAATATACTTTTATAATTTTTTTAAAGATTTTATTTTATTTATTCATGAGAGACACAGAGAGAGAGAAAGAAGCAGAGACACAGGCAGAGGGAGAAGCAGGCTCCATGCAGGGAGCCCGACATGGGACTCGATCCCAGGTCTCCAGGATCACACCCTGGGTCGAAGGCAGGTGCCAAACCACTGAACTACCCAGGGATCCCCTGAATTTACTTTTAAAATAAATCTTACAAGTGCCTGTTTTAGACAATGAAGGTAAATAAATCACAAGACTTTCTGTCCTAGGACACAGAGTTGTCACCAAGTATAGCTGACAAACTAATGAAGACCAACTATGGGAAATAAGGACAAGGGGAGCCCTTATGGACTACAGATCAGGGCAGAATCAGTAACTTTTTTGCAATCTGTATCTTTCCTCATAAACCCCAACAGGTTTATACACAAAAGATTGGAAAGAGCTCACAGACTCCACTGTGGAGGGGGGATGAGAGAATACACTATACACAGAATACACTATGTTTCCAAGTCCACATGAAAGATTCACCATACTGGGCCATAATCTGGACCATAAAACAGATTACCACAAATTTAAAATAATACCATAGCAAGTATATTCTTGAACCGTAATGGAATAAAACTAGAAACTGATAACAGAAAGACATCTGGAAAAACCACAACCAAGTGAAATTAAATGAACTTTGAAAAGAAAGTTTATTTTTTTTATTATTATTATTTTTTTTATTGGTGTTCAATTTACTAACATACAGAATAACACCCAGTGCCCGTCACCCATTCACTCCCACCCCCCGCCCTCCTCCCCTTCTACCACCCCTAGTTCGTTTCCCAGAGTTAGCAGTCTTTATGTTCTGTCTCCCTTTCTGATATTTCCCACACATTTCTTCTCCCTTCCCTTATTTTCCCTTTCACTATTATTTATATTCCCCAAATGAATGAGAACATATAATGTTTGTCCTTCTCCGACTGACTTACTTCACTCAGCATAATACCCTCCAGTTCCATCCACGTTGAAGCAAATGGTGGGTATTTGTCATTTCTAATAGCTGAGTAATATTCCATTGTATACATAAACCACATCTTCTTTATCCATTCATCTTTCGTTGGACACCGAGGCTCCTTCCACAGTTTGGCTATCGTGGCCATTGCTGCTAGAAACATCGGGGTGCAGGTGTCCCAGCGTTTCATGCAGAGAAAGCATTTGACAAAATACAGCATCCATTCCTGATCAAAACTCTTCAGAGTGTAGGGATAGAGGGAACATTCCTCGACATCTTAAAAGCCATCTATGAAAAGCCCACAGCAAATATCATTCTCAATGGGGAAGCACTGGGAGCCTTTCCCCTAAGATCAGGAACAAGACAGGGATGTCCACTCTCACCACTGCTATTCAACATAGTACTGGAAGTCCTAGCCTCAGCAATCAGACAACAAAAAGACATTAAAGGCATTCAAATTGGCAAAGAAGAAGTCAAACTCTCCCTCTTCGCCGATGACATGATACTCTACATAGAAAACCCAAAAGTCTCCACCCCAAGATTGCTAGAACTCATACAGCAATTCGGTAGCGTGGCAGGATACAAAATCAATGCCCAGAAGTCAGTGGCATTTCTATACACTAACAATGAGACTGAAGAAAGAGAAATTAAGGAGTCAATCCCATTTACAATTGCACCCAAAAGCATAAGATACCTAGGAATAAACCTCACCAAAGATGTAAAGGATCTATACCCTCAAAACTATAGAACACTTCTGAAAGAAATTGAGGAAGACACAAAGAGATGGAAAAATATTCCATGCTCATGGATTGGCAGAATTAATATTGTGAAAATGTCAATGTTACCCAGGGCAATATACACGTTTAATGCAATCCCTATCAAAATACCATGGACTTTCTTCAGAGAGTTAGAACAAATTATTTTAAGATTTGTGTGGAATCAGAAAAGACCCCGAATAGCCAGGGGAATTTTAAAAAAGAAAACCATATCTGGGGGCATCACAATGCCAGATTTCAGGTTGTACTACAAAGCTGTTGGTCATCAAGACAGTGTGGTACTGGCACAAAAACAGACACATAGATCAGTGGAACAGAAAAGAAAGTTTAAAGATAAGTTTCAAATATTTTATATGAAAGAATTTTAAAAGTATATCAAAATGTATGGGATGTAACTAAAGTAGTACTTAGAGAAAAACTTCCTATCATTGAAAGCTTAATTTAGAAAATAAGATCTAAAACCAATAATCTATGCTTCTACCATAAGAAGTTAGAAAAGGGGGGCAGCCCAGGTGGCTCAGCGGTTTAGCGCCACCTTCAGCCCAGGGCCTGATCCTGGAGACCTAGGATCGAGTCCCACGTTGGGCTCCCTGCATGGAGCCTGCTTCTCCCTCTGCCTGTGTCTTTGCCTCTCTCTCTGTATGTCTCATAAATAAATAAATAAGGTCTTTTAAAAAAAGAAATTAGAAAGGAAGATAAAACTAAATGCAAAGAAACTAGAGGGCAGGAAATAGAGCAAAAGTCAATGAAAGGAAGCTCAAAAATAATAGAAAAAAATCAATGAAAATGAGACTAAAGATTGATATTTTAAAATATGAATAATATTGATAAATATCTTGTCAGAATGACCAAGAAAAATCAAATACATTACCAATGTCACCAAAGAAGGATATGTCATTGTAAGACTCCACAAACATCAAAAGGATAGTAAGGAATAGTATGAAAAAGCCTATGCCCATAAATTTGAAAACTTAGATGAAATGAACACATTTTTGAAAGATTATCAAAACTCACTTAAGAAGAATAGATTATGTGAATAATCTTATATCTACAAATTAAATTGGATTCTTAATTATAAAACTTCTCCCCAAAAAAGAAATTTAAGACCTAGATGTTTTAAATAATAAATTCTACCAAATAATTCAGATATGTACAATATCAGTACTACACAATTTTTCCCCCGAAAACAGAAGAGAATGAAAACTACCCAATTTATTTTCATGAGACCAGGATGGAATCTGTAATCCTCAAACCAGACAAACACATTGCTGAAAAAGAAAACTACAAATCAACATCCCTCATGAATAGAGCTGCAAAAAAATATTATCCACCTAACATTAGCAAATCAAATTTGCATACATAAAAAAGGATAATACAACCTGCCCAAGTGGGTTTTATTCCAGGTATGTAAGCCTGGCTCGACTTTGGAAAATCAATCAATGTGATTCATCATAATAAGTAAATAAATTCATTTTAACAAAAAAAAATCTCAGCAAGCTAAGAATAGAAGAAAATTCCATATACTGTTTCAGTTAGACTTATCAGGACATCAAAAAAAAAAAAAAAAGACTTATCAGGACATCAGAAAGCCTACGCTAACATCTAACTTAGCCGTGAAGGATTGAAGTTTTTCCCCTCTAAGATAAGACAAAAGGCAAAGGCATCTTATCACATCATTCCTATTCAAAATCATTTTTTAAGTAAAGTTCTAAGTGTTACAAAATAAATAAAAGGCGTATACATACAGTTTGGGAAAGAACTAAAATAAACTCTCTTCAGAGGATATGATTTTCTATTTTAATGAATACAGTTCTACAAAAATACCCACAACTAATAAGTGAATTTTACAAGTTTGCAGGTAAGAAATAATTTGTTTCTATATACTAGCAATGCACTGCAAAATTAGAAATCAGTATATTTTTTTAAAAGCAGCAGACCATGATGCAATTAATATACATCTAATGGAATAGGAACAGATTTTGTATGCTAAGATCACAAAACATGAATGAAAGAAATAAAATAAGACCTAAATAAATGCAAATATATACCATGTTCATGAATTGGAGGACTTAGTATAATTAAGATATCTTTTCTGCCTAATGTGGTGTATAGGTTCAATACAATCTCAGAATTCTAGCAGGCTTTTTTTTTTTTTTAATTGTTGTTGATGGATATTTACAAGCTAATTCTATGGAAAGACAAAGAGACTAGAATAGCCAAAACAATGTCAAAAATTATGTAAAACCAAGTCTAGCCTATTTTCTCAGTTACACATAAAATTGTTTTAACTCTAATGGGCTTTCATAGGCATTCAGTTGTGATGCATGTTGCAATAGTCCATTTCAGAATTCATAAAGCAACAAGAATCACAGTTGTGTGGTATTGCTAAAAGAACAGACACCTAACTCAGTGGAATTGAATAGAGACCCAGAAATAAATCTGTGCAAATATGGCCATTTGGTTTTTGACAAAGGTACAATCTGCTGGAAAAAAAATAAGGATATTTCAGCAAAACATGTTAAATAAACTGAAAAATACTTTAAACTATGCTAGATTGATCTTAAATCCAGGTAGTTTTAGTTTTAGAATCATTGACCTGGATCTAGGATATTAAAAAAGCTTTTGTTTTTGTTAATTTGAAATAGAAGGATAAAGAACTTATGCAAGTTGAATCTTCTTAGGAAAAAATAAATATTAATATGTGTGATAAGAGCTTCCATTGAAAATGTCCAGAATCTTAAAATAGGATTACTTATAAAGTTCTAGGATACATAGAATGCTGTATGTACAGAAGTGGGGAAGGATTTAGACTGGTGTGTTTCATTGCACAGGTATCTAAGGGAACTAAAAACATCTGAGGTGGTGGTAGTTTATAGACAGATGCACATTTCCTATAAACTTCACTACTTCTTTCGGAATAAGGTAGAGGGAAAGGGACAGAAACAGAAAAGATGAGTGGGCAGGAAGGAAGAGAGAGAAAAATAAATCCTGACAGAGAAACTGGTCACAAATAAAACAAGTCCCTGCCTTTGTTTCCTCCCAGGACAAATGTCACATTATTTTTTAAAAGCAGCAGGATACTAAGAAATAGAATATATATATATTACAGTTGTTTTTTAAAAAGTCTTCAAAAGTGGCATAGATCTACAATGAGGAGGTATTTGAATGATGAGCCAAACTGAACAAAATTGGTATCACACAGCTATGTTATATTCTGTACAATTTATTGGAATCTCCTATTAATGCATTTGTGTCCAGGAACAGAGAGGGCCTGATACATGAACTCTTGTGACATTGCACTTTTGTTACCATTTCCAATAAAGATTATTAAAGAACACTTTGGAGTTTTCTATCCAGTTTTCTATCCAGATCTACCTATTGAACACAATGAATATTGTACCAGAGATTCCCCAACATTGTCATTAGTTTACCACATTAGATTCTAGAAAAGACATATTCTCTGCAGTTTTCTATGGAGCCCTGGGTTTCACAGAAAGGGGTATAGGAATGTCCCACATATGGCTCAGCAGGGATGGATAGAAGAGGATCTATTCATTTGCTTCATCCAGAGTCTCATCTGTTTTATGTCTTTAAATTCTGTGTAAGATATTATGTTACATTCTATTTTTAAAATAGAGGGACGGAGAAGGCTCTGTGGCTAACAAATCCAGAAAATTATAGGCCTTGGTATCCATGAAGTTTTATATATACAGCTTAATAACTTTTATCAAGACTGAAGCCTCCCATTAGAGTTAACATAATTTTGTATATAATTCTGTAAACTCAGCTTACTTTTACTTACATAATGCTGAAATAACACTTTCAGAAAGACATTTTATTTTTTAAAAAGATTATTTATTTGAGAGAGAGATTGAGAACACAGGCAGGAGGGGCAGAGGAAGAGGGAGAGAGAATCCCAAGCAGACTCCATGCCGAACACAACACCAATTCGGAGCTTGATCCCATGACCCATGAGATCACAACCTGAGCTGAAACCAAGAGTCAGATACTCAGCTGACTAAGCTACACAGGCACTCCTCATAAGGACATTGTAGGGGCACTTGGGTGGCTCAGTGATTGAGCATCTGCCTTTGGCTCAGAACATGATCCCCGGGTCCTGGGATGGAGTCCCACATCGGGCTCCCTGCATGGAGCCTGCTTCTCCCTCTGCCTAGGCCTCTGCCTCTCTGTGTGTCTCTCATGAATAAATAAATAAAATCTTAAGAAAAAGAAAAGGAAGAATGAAAGAAAGAAGAAAGAAAGAAAGAAAGAAAGAAAGAAAGAAAGAAAGAAAGAAAGAAAGAAAGAGAAAGAAAGAAAGAAAGAAAGAAAGAAAGAAAGAAAGAAAGAAAGAAAAAGAAAGAAAGAAGAAAGAAAGAAAGAAAGAAAGAAAGAAAGAAAGAAAGAAAGAAAGAAAGAAAGAAAAGACATTGAAAAGGGAAGTTGACCACAGCAGCAGAAGCAGACTTGGATCTTTGGTTTAACATTGAGTTAGTGACTAGCTTATTGTATCATTAACTCATCTGTGATAGACATTATATATGAATAAATAATCATAGCTAGACATATAGCCATATTAATGGCTGTATTGTTGTCATGGGATTTTTAAAACAGTGTATAATAACAAATTATTTCAAACTTCAAGGTAAAATTACCTAATAGGCAGAGACAGTAGCTGAAAGTCCTACTCAGCATACATTTATAATAATTTAAAAATGCAATTAGAACAAAATTTCCCTGAGGACATTGCAGAAGTACACTTTTAAGGATGCTTGGAAAACATAAAGTTAAAATAGTTATATATACAGAAGGATAAAACTTTAAATAGCCAGTGCAAATCTAGTGAAGGGATGACAAAGAACATAATCTTTTTAGAGATGCAATTTAGAAAATCTTGTTTTCTCTCTAATTATAATGCTGCCAAGCCTGGTTCTAAAATTTTATATATATATATATATATATATATATATATATATATATATATATATATATATATATATTCTATAGAATTTAGCTAATATAGAAATCAAATAAATAATATTTATTATATCAGAGGCATTTAATGCAGGATCTCAGGATTTACACTCTCCCTCCCTCAATTTGGCTTAGTATATTCTATAGGGAAAAAAATATAATAAAAGTGAGTCACAGGGGATCCCTCGGTGGCGCAGCGGTTTGGCGCCTGCCTTTGGCCCAGGGCGCGATCCTGGAGACCCGGGATGGAATCCCACGTCGGGCTCCCGGTGCATGGAGCCTGCTTCTCCCTCTGCCTGTGTCTCTGCCTGTGTCTCTCTGCCTCTCTTTCTCTCTCTGTGACTATCATAAATAAATAAAAATTTTAAAAAAAAATTAGTCACATTTTTTATACAGATTTTTTTTTGATAAGTTATTTTTATTTTTTTACTGCTAAGGAGCTGTCCTGATGATATTGGACTTGCAGGCCTGGCATGGTGCAGATTTTGTACGGTCCCTATGATGTTATCTGGACTTAGCTCACCCAAGTTAGAGCAGCCTTTCAAAATGGTCATTATACAAAATATTCATTTTCTGTGCCTCCTTTTTTGCTCAGATACATAGTTCTATATTCTGAAGAGCATTTACTCATGTGCTCATTCAATAAATGGTTATTTACTAGACAGGTACCATTTTCAGATATATTACATGTTAGAATCTCTTTAATTTTTAGTATTGTGTATTCTCTGATCTTGAACCAGGGTCCTCATAAAAGCTGGTAGTATAATACTCTTATTATCATTAGCTAGCAATTTTTGAACATTGATTTTCTACAGGACACTGTGCTAAGCACTTTATAGTTATTATTGCTTTCATCTTGTTTGCTGCATTCTAAAGTCTTTTCTTAGGAGGATGACAGTTGTACTGGTGGACATTTGGGTTATTAATGGGAAGAACCTGAAGAGAATTAAGTTGTCATTGGTCCCTTGTGCAACTTTCCAAGCATTGTAATTAGCTGGAATCGACTTTTGAGTAAAAGTCAGTGGTCATGACCACAATGTCCATTGTTTTTGTACTCTAAATTAGGCTTTTATTTTCACCACTGTCAGAGATTTATTGTAGTAAATAGCATAATTAGTCACTGAATAAAACTGTAAGACACAATTTGAGTCTAATGGAGAAACAATGAGATTGTTTTGAGGAAAAGAGTGAATCACTTAACTTTAAAGTTCCTAGAAACCAATATTAATGCCTCGGTAACCTCACCTCTACCCAGAACATGGTAGGTGTTAGAATTAGTAGAATAATAAAATATTTGATAATTGAACAATAGCAAGACTGAGTTTCTATGACTGTAATTCAATTTGTTCCTTCTATAGTGGTGGTAAAATATTACGCATTGAATTAAAAAATTAGTGACACAATATGCCAGTGAGCAAAATTCATGTAAAGGTGGTTGTTTTGTTTTGTTTGATTGTTTTAAGATGATTAGAAAACAAAACAATTTCAGGTAATTGTCCATTGACTTAGTAATTGAAAGAATATAATGAAAACAATATTAATTAATATAACAAAGGTCAAATTTTATAAGAAAGAAGAAAATCAAAATAAAGAAATATTCATTTTTCACATCACTCTTATTTTCCCCTCAATGTTATTCCATTCTTGATATAACTCTTCAAAATCTTTTTAATGCAGCATATTAAAATAAGTATTTTTATTCATAATATGAAATAATTCCTGCCTGTAAAACAAAATATTTCCTAACAGATGTATTGACTCTGGGGGTTAATGTTCTTTTAAAGATATCAAGTACAAAATTTTAAAGTCGTAACAACAGTACATCTTAAACAAGGTAAATTTCCACTACAAATTGTTTTTAGAACAATTTTTTAAAAACTGTGGTTATGTGTGTCCCTGGGTATGTGTTTGTAAATATCCATATAATGGTTTTAGTAGAGTAGTTCAAATATTTCTCAGTATTTCATTTTCTCTTATTCTTAGTAACAGAGAATACAAAAATTTAAGGGATAGTTAGAAAATTATTATTCAGAAAATTATGAGTCCTGATTATACTTAAGAAATTGCATGTGGTGCCTTGCTATATAGACTGATTTGTGTCCCCCTCAAAATTTGTATGTGAAAGTCATAACCCCTCATGTGTGGTTTTTGGAGATGGAGCCTCTGTGGGGTAATTACGCCCTGAGGGAGGAGCTCTTATGACAGGATTAGTTCCCTTAAGAGACATCCGAGAAAGTACTCTCTCTCTCCAAAGTTACACAAAGAGATTCAGTGAGCACACAGCAATGTGGTGGTTGTCCACAGGAAAGAGAAAAGGCCTCAGAATAAAACCTGCCTTGTTAACATCTTGATCTTGCACATCCAACATCCATGATTCTGAGAAATGTTTTATGTTTTATTTTATTGTATTTTTTTATTTTATTGTATTTTTTATTTTTTTGTCATTTATTTATTTATTAAATTTATTTTTTATTGGTGTTCATTTTATTGTATTTTATTTAAAGATTGTATTTACTTATTCATGACAGACACAGAGAGGCAGAGACATAGGCAGAGGAAGAGGCAGGTTTCCCATGGGGAGCCCGATGTGGGACTCCATCCCAGGACCCCAGGATCATGCCCTGAGCCGAAGGCAGATGGCTCTACCGTTGAGCCACCCAGGTGCCCCTCTGAGAAATGTTTTAGCCACTCAGTCTATTGTATTTTGTTAAAGCAGCCTAATCTGACTAAGATATACCTTGAAGGCTTCTGTGTGGAGGCCTGTAGGAGAGGAATTGTAAAACAATAGCTAGACCAGTGGAAGCATACTGGTTTTCAGATAGAATTCTTCATAGTTTCATAGTTTCATAGTGGAACCCGCTGTTATCTTGCTACTCATTTCCCACTGTTTCTCATTTGTCCCTCTACTACCTTCTGCCTTCATCACAGGCATTATCCTGACTGTTCCCCCTTTACCGAAATGTCCAGCTGCCTCAGAATCACTTAAGAATGCCTCAGTTTCACATAGAGTTCCTTGGCCTTTTGCTCCAAAATGTTACTTACTATTATTCTATTAGCATCTATTCTCTTATTTAATACCACCACATACCTGTTAGAGTGTTATATTTGTTATTATTCATGAGAAAATTGAGATTAAAAGCATTTAAGATGTAGGCCTTGGGTTTATTACATATACATCTGGGAAGGTTGAGACCCAGAATTTGAACTCACTCATTTTAATGCCCAAACCATCACCCTCATTACACATTCACCGATCCTTTCCTGTCCCCCTGCCTCTCTCCTCATTGCCATCCGTCTCACAGAAGCTCAGAAGTGAGTAGGTCATGCTCTTAAAAAAAAAAAAAAAATGGATTCGCATACTCATATCCAAATCCCTTGGGTAGGCATCCAGTACACTTCACAGTCTACTCTCACCTTCACATTTTGATTTCACCTCCAGGCTATTTGATGTGAGTCTGCACTTGAGCTGCACCAGATTCTGTTCCATTTCCAGCAAGGGTGTTTCTCACTTCTGTATGTCATCCATTTAGCTGTTCTCTCTCTTCTTGTAATATTCTTCCACTTTTATATGTCCTGGAATAGCCATTGTTCTTTTTTAAGACATCAAAAATTACACAGAAAACAAACATATAAATAAATAACAGCAATAACATTAAATATTCTGTGTATTAGCCCACCACGGAGCTTTCTGTGTTCTGTATTAACTCAGCATCATTGGTACAATACAGCCAGTGGCCCAGTCTCCCACCAAAAGCATTAATTATTCTTTTACTTATGTTCTTCTTGTTTCTGCATTCTATTACAACAATTTAAAATTAAAAGACTATTTTTTAGCAGTTTTAGGCTTATAGAAAAATAGAACAAAAAGAACAGAGCGTTCTCAACCCTCCTCCCAACAGTTTCCTCTATTATGAATAACTTCCATTAATATGGTAAGTTTATTGCAATTGAAGAACCAATATTGATACATTATTACTAAGCCCATAGGTTACTTTAGGATTCATGCTTTATGTTGTATAGTTCTTTAGACTTTTTCCAATGGTTAATGTCACGTAGCCACCATTCTACTTTACACCAAATAGTTTCAAGGAAAAACTCTGTGCTTCAGCTATTCATCCCATCATCCTTCCCCCCAAAAAACCCCACCAGCCATTTTAGTTAATGTTTGTGCATTATAGTATTTTTATAGTTAATTTTACTTTCTATCCACCTCCAAATTCTTTTTATAACTAATAAAGTATGGCTTCTTCTACATAAAATATTGCATAATTTCTCCTGTAGGGAACTGTTTTACTCATTCAAAACTCTGTATCACTTTATGTGTTCCTCCCTATGGTATTGATTGTGTTAATATATACCTGTATCTACAGCTTTCTGTCTATGTACATACATTTGATAAATAATACATGAATTGTTTCTGATTTTAAGATATGAGCATTACAGGTAAAACTAATTTTTTATGACTATCTCCCCAGTTCCAGTATTTTACCCAGAGAGAACCACTGTTCTCATTTCATTTATGTCTTTCCAGGCCTTTTCCCTAAGCATTTCTATATATCTTACATACCCATAAATATATAATATTTATGTAGCCGTATTTATTCAGCAACTTACGTTATTCACTCAAACTCTGGGCATTGGGGTGATTTTTTTTTTGAGCTACTTACTGCTGCTATGCTATTACATATTGTGAATAATTCACTATTTTAGCCACTTCTCTTGATGAACATTTATATTCCATATAGTTTTTATATAAACAATGGTACATTGATCATCATTGCTACCCAATTTTTTCTGTGCATGTGCTCTCCTTTTTTATATCTGATTCTCTTTATTGAGACATGACTTGTTTAAGTACAGGGTGTTTATATTTAACTCTTCACATCACTGAGACTGGCACTTTCTATACAGTTGGCGCACATTGATGTTTGAATGAGTGATAGAAAAATGGATTTGTCAATGAACAAATATCTTGTGGAGATCTTTCAGTTGGCTTGCCATGTGTTTCATGATCATCTAAGATTTTTGAAAGCATGTGACTGTTGCTGGAAATTAAAATAATTCTGGATCAGAAATGAAATAAATAAAAGCTAGTTTTATCTGTTTAGAGTAGCAATGCCCTTTTAGGTTTGCACATCTTTAAGTTGAGCACACATCTCAGTATTAAGCATTTTCACACTAGTAAAAAGTTCTTTCATCAAAATAATTCTCTGGGGTGTATTCTGAGTTGACTATTAGTATTACTGGATTCTACATTGGTAGAGAAAAACTGACAAGTGTCCTCAGTAAGCTAATCTACTAGATAATTGCATGTGTTTGAGAATTAGTTATTAAAGGAGATCTTTCATCTCTTTGTTTTCCAAGTGAGTTCCTTTTAGTTTTGTTTTTTTGAGAATTATGTGTTAAACATTAAGTTGACTAGATTCCATGACCATAAGAAATAAAAATAAAATTTAAGTGGAACTACTCAAGTGTTTAATTCCAGCTAGTTTAACTAGATAGTCATGAAAAGTTCATTGCTCATCATTGTGTCTCTTCTGGAAGCTCCGCTGAGAAATTTTACTCCGTAAAATTGCTGGCCTTTTGCATAAGACCAAATGAGTGTGAGTCAGTATGCTGAAGTATAAAGTCCAGGCTGGTTTTATCTATCTTGGAACACAAAAGCAAGGGAAAAAATACATTACTTCAGCTTTCCATCACTTATTCTGTAGTTTCTATTATTTTCCTAAAGAAAGTATTATTTTTTTCTTCCCTTTGCCGGTTTTGCTTTGTCTTTTGATGCTGCTATTAAATTTCACTCATTCAGTGAGATAATACAAAAAAAATAATAAATAACCAACACATTGCCTTCAGGATAACAGGTGCTTAAAAACATGTACCTGTACCTTCAGTTTAACTTCTCTATATTTCTTACACTTTATCTATAAAATGGAGCATTCATTAATTCAACAGACATTGGCTCCACTGTGCCATCAGTTGTTTTCAACATGGGATAGCAAAGGCCCTAACCCCAAAGCAAGTTCTAGTAGCTGAGTTCATATTGAAGATATGGTGGTAGTGATGATGAAAGGAAAAATCATGAAGTTGAAAAAAGAAGAGGAAAAAAAAATAACTTGATGTGAGTTATAAGGGTTAAAGATGATAATGGATTTGGAAACGCCCTGTCTAAAATAATGTGTATTCTGGGGCACCTCAATGGCTTAGTCAGTTAAGCTTTCAGCTCCTGATTTCAGCTCAGGTTATGATCTCAGGACTCTGTGCCTAAAGTGGGGTGAGGGGGTGGTCTGCTTGAGATTCTCTCTCTCCCTCTGCCCCTCCCCACCTCTAAAATAAATAAATAAATAAATAAATAAATAAATAAATAAATAAATAAATGTATTCCAAGCACTATATGCTATGATGTAATAATATAATTAACCCATTTTAAAAAAAATAGTAACTATAGATATTAAAAAAAAAAAACACTGCATGGTGGAAAGAAGAATGGACTGGGTAATATAGGCTTTGATATTGTCCTTGCTTGGTCCTTATTGGAAGAATTTTGAGCAAGTAACTTGATCTTTGTACAATACTTATGAGCATGCTAGGTGGACTAGAGCTTTTGTTGAAGGCAATATTAACAGATGTTACAGGCGTAAAATATTTGATGGTTCAGTGAGTTTGAAAACTTTTTTCTATTTTACTGTAGTCACCTTTGGAGAGCCACCTGGTGCCTGTGAGCACTTCCAAGCTCTTAGAATGGTTCTTCAGAATAAAAATATATTTCACTCTGTTTGAGCCCAACACTTCACTGTGTCATTTGACCTGGATACCTACTCATAGGATACCCATATGTCTTGCTGAACTGGTATGTAGGGAATAGAGTTTGCAAATGCTAGACTAGAAGTCCCTTCTGGCTGTCATACTTCTAAGAATATACTTTTGCTCTTTTCATCGTTAGTACTTCTTCTTATCTTGTTCAAAATACTTAGGAAGAGATGTATCCTTAAATGTCACCAACACAAAAATATGGTACTTGAATTTGTTCCCCAATTGACACTACTATTTATATTCTAAATGGTGGTAAAAAAAAAAAAAAAAGGAAAACCATCATTTATGATTACTAGGTTGGTTTGAAATATTTGGGACCTGAGCCCTTAACCTTTGAAGTACTGAAATTGAGTATTAGATAATTCTTTGCCATGCTGGGTTTTCATATGCATTGTAGGATATTTAGAAGCATCCCTGGTCTTCTACCCACTTGATGGATAGTACCTCTCAGTCATGACAATCAAAAGTGTCTCCAGACATTGCCAGATATCCTGTGGGAAGCAAAATTGCCTCCAGTTAAGAATGCACTATGTTGGAGTCATCAATGTTATAGAACAATAACCAGTTAAAGATAAAATATCTTACTTAGGACTGGGCCTAGTAGGGTAACTAAATTCCCCAGATGGCACCCTGCCATGGAATATTTTTGCTTCATGGTGGCATTTATGGCTATTTTGCCACCAGTGTATTCTTGCTTGTAGTTGTGCTTCTGTTTGTGGGTTGAGCTGTAGCATTGACATTGCTGCCAATCGGATTTAACAGAAAATGAAAAGCAGCTGCAATATTTCAAAGCATTGAACGGACTGGGCAGAAGGTATGTGGACAAATCCTATTAACAAATAACGGGATTTGTGCACACACAGTGCCTCCCACACTGCGCCTTGGAAATCTATACCAGGCTGTTTCCATCACTGTTGTGCGTAAGTCACAGAAATTATAATAAATTGAGAAAATTATCCTTGCACACACGAAGGCTCAACTTACATTCTGATGATGACTAAGGATATTTTGGATCATTTGTCAAAGAGGATATCTGATGAAATAAACCTTTAATCCAGCTTAAATCTAAACCAGCCAGAAGATACTAAATACATCTGCTCTCAATTTCTAATCTTAACCTTAAAAATAATAGTAATAAACTTAATATTGAGAGTCTTCATAGAAAAGAAAAAAATTAGTAATAAAGTCTTCTGAGTAGACCAGATGCCACTGAGAGGTTTAAACAGATTATCTTTAAGTTGCCTTCCAAATCTCAGTGACTATGAATTGCCCATCTGGGTTCTTGAGGGACCAAATTATTTCAAATTATTAGTATCCTACTATCTTCCATTATCGAGAAGCTCTATGCTTCCAGTTATGTTTAAAGCGATGCATGTATTGTGTGAATCCAGTACTTTTCCTTTGGCACTATGCTATTGCTATAGACTTAGTCTGGTGGAGGGCCTGGATCATAACTGCATCTGATAGATAATACACAGATTATGTTGTGGCAACTTGTGGTGGGATAGGCAGGTTGAATTTTCTGAGGGTCTTAGTTCTAAATATCCAAGAATAGCAACTCCATGTATTTGGTCTTTACAATCTAGTATAATGAGACAACAAAATTACTGTTATTATTCAAGACAATGACAAGGTAGCATTAATGCAAGTAGGGGGCCCTTTCACATGTGAGGTCCTGCACAACAGCAAAAATTGCAAGTGGGCTCTGGATTCAGACTGTCTGGACTCAAATCCAGGCTCTCCCTAATACTAGCTTCAGCAAATGCCTTACCTTCTTAGTTTTATTTTCTTTAAAATGATAGTCTTAGTGTCTAAATGAGATGATTTGTGGGATAGAAATTAGATGGATTCACCCACATATGTATAAAGTACTTGATACATACCAAGCACTCAATACATTTTGTTGCTGGCAGTAGAATACATGTTAGCTAGTATAATCATTGGTCAGCTACATTATTTAATACATTTGAAGTTGTCAGGTGTGTTAAATTGCAAAAGAAAATCACTTCCCATTGATTGGTGACTATAAACCAGGAGAGCCGATTTAAACTTATTTATGACATCCCTATATTTTTATACAATAGCTTCATCTTTTAAGTGGCCATTACTTGAAAAGTGCCACCATATTCAATCTGTCCTCAGGAGAAAAACTTAAAATGTGGTTTGGTCTGTTCTGAGTCTTGTACTTGTGAGAATAATTGGCATTCTGCTGCCTTCACAAAAGTGTAAGTTTGGGTATTATGGGATAGTTTTGCCATTGCCACAGAGCTGATGGCAGAAGGTGACTTAACATCCTGCAAATTGGCAGTCAGCGCTGCCCCTGAAGACTTGCCCACTGATGTAAAAGAATGAACTGCCCGCTGATTTGTGCCCCTTCCCATATCCTCCTGAAAACCTACAGACTTTATTTTTTTCCTACCTGTAAAATTGCTTAGCTGCCCAAGGGATAACACTTCTAGGAATTTTGACTGAGAATGGAGAGTTCTGTGTGGTCCTTAATTGGGAGAGGAACCTGTCAAAAATAATATATTCACAAATACTCTGAACCATTATGGGCCTGGCAACACTATATAAACTGTCACACAGCTGGTGGCAGGTGGGTTGATTTTTTAGCAACACTAAAAGCTGACAGGAATGTCTTTCAGAAATCTACTCCCTTGAAAATTTCTAGTTAAGGTATTAGAAGAGGTGTGGAGGGTATAACGGGAGACAGGACGGGAATTAGGTGGCTGGGTAACTGCTGTGAAATATTTGAACTATGACAGCTGATTTCCGTTTAATTTGAGGTAGCAACTAATTTCCTTTGAAATTAGAAGTTTTAGTAAGTTTGACTATTTCTTTGCTAGATTTGGACTATGGATAATTTTAGGAAAGCTAATGAGAGAAGTGGCAGGATAATCTAAAAGAGCATGGAAAGAAAAATACAGAAAATGAGTCCTTTCTGTTTTTATGAAGAGACTGCTACTGTTTATGCACAGCATAGTGGCTGTTTTGTGTGTCATTTCTGTTTTTGTTCACATAGAAATCAATGTCTCATCTCCCTTCACTTCCTATCCTCATGATAAGTTTTGGCCACAGTGACTGCCTACTGCTTTCCACAAAACTGCAGGGGCTTTCAAGTGAAATGTGGACAAAAATTTGAATGAGTAAATATTCACTGCCATTTTCAATTGCTCTACTTTAGCCTCACTTCAAGGGTTCCTAAACATGTTTTTTGCCCTGACTTTAGCAATCTAGAGAAACCTATGGATTATTTCTCAAAATGGTGTTTCTAAATGCATGAAATAAAATGCATAAGATTATCAGAGAAACCAAT
Organism: Canis aureus; assembly: GCF_053574225.1. NCBI lineage: Eukaryota > Metazoa > Chordata > Mammalia > Carnivora > Canidae > Canis > Canis aureus. The sequence goes on along the minus strand of NC_135629.1, from coordinate 18,432,988 downwards.
TATGTTGAAATACAGTCCTCTCCTCGAATCCCTTGGAAAAGAACCCCTGCCCTAGTTCTTGCTCCTTTTTATGCAGATCATGCTAATCAGTGGAGAGAAAATCAGAATAGGGAATTTGAATTGTGTCAAGAGTAACTCCTATAAGAAATAAGAATAAAGAGAAATACAGCAAAAGAAATGGAAAAGAAAAGACCTCTTGGGATGAAGTATATTTTGATGCTGTATAGAGAAGGAGAAATGGGAAGAGATGCTTCAGGGGAAGCAGAAGGGGGTAAAAAAAAATACAGAATGAAAAGAACGGCAGAAGTAGGTTTTAAATTGCATAGCCTTTGATGTTCTTGGAGAGATAAAATTATAAGATTGGACTTACTTTCTTCTTGTTACTGGGATCTGTTTGCTGAAGAATGGGTCACATGAGGCTCATATTCAGGTTATATGTGGAACTCACTCTTGTTTTCAAAGTGTATATCCTCTCTACAACTTCTCAAATTTTAGGAACGGTATTCATCTCTTCCATGACCAATCTTAAGTTCTAGCTTCTCAGTGGTACTTTCCTGAAATAGTTTCCTTTTCTCACATTCTGGTGACTGTTTCTACTTCAATAATCGATCTCTTTGCTTTGCATTGTAGTTAGTTCTGTTGATTTATTTCACTTAGTTGTCCTCACTGCCTTGATCTTGCCTTGAAATTATGATGAATGGATGGACAGATGGATGGATGCATGAGTGAATGAATACATCTAATGAATGCATGATGAATACTTGTCAAAGTGTCTGCCCACATTTTCGATAGGGATGCTTATAGAAACAGAACACATTCTCATCATTGGAACCATAATCATGGAATGAGGGCCTGTTAGGTACCAAATAGCACACTAATATCTTCATAAGTATTATGTCTTACCATCATAACAACTCTGACAGAGAAACTTTATTATCTTTTATCAATGATGAGGAAACTAAGAGTCAGAGGTGTAGCTATTTCATATTAATCGGTGGAGATTTGGACTTGAATATACTTCCTTCTGATTTAAAAACCTATGTATTTTCCTATATCAAGCTGCTTCCCCTTATAATAAAACAGAAAGTTTTCTCTCAGTATTATTTCATTAGTATTCTTATTGATAATTACCCTTCATAATAACAAGAAACATTTATATTTTAATAAGTGGAAATATAGTCTCAGAACCAGGATATCACATAATTCTGTCATTCTCTTAAGAAAAGAACTTTACCATCCACCTTGATTTGCCATATTTCAGTAAGCTTTCAAAGAGGCAATCTGTTACTTTGGACAATATTGATAAGCTATCAAGTTGGATCCCAATTTAGCGTGATTTTAAAAAATATTTAAAGATTTTATTTATTTGTTTCAGAGACATTAGAGAGACAGAGGAAGCATCAGTTGGGGGCAGAGGGCAGTGGACAGGGGGCAGGGGGCAGAGAGGAGAAGCAGGCTCCCTGCTGAACAGAGACTCCCCACACACACACAATACGGAGCTTGATCCCAGGACCTGGGGATCATGACTTGAGCCAAAGGCAGATGCTTAACCAACAGAGCCATGCAGGTGCCCCTTCATCATGATTTCTTTTTTTTTTTTTTTAAGATTTTATTTATTTATTCATGAGAGACACACACAGAGAGAGGCAGAGACACAGGCAGAGGGAGAAGCAGGCTCCATGCAGGGAGCCTGATGTGGGACTCCATCCCGGGACTCCAGGATCATGCCCTGAGCCAAAGGCAGGTGCTACACCGCTGAGCCACCCAGGGATCCCCTTCATCATGATTTTAAATTTAAGTTTTGTACCATCATTATTAAAAACAATTAACTTATCTGGCAGAATTATAACATTTAAAAATATTTTCCATTAATTAGTTACTGTTCCTGATGTTTGTAGCTGCCAAGGGAGTTTGAAAATGAAAACCAGAATCAAACATTTCCAGCATTAAAATAATGATGATTCTGATAATTATACACCCCAACAGAGCTATAAGGTCGATATTAGGACCCTTATTTATAAAGAGAAGTAAAACGAAGTTTCAGAGATGTTACATAATTCGGTTAAGGAAACATAGCTAGAAAAAGCTGGAATAAAGATTTGAACCTATTCTTAAATAAAGATTTCAATTTTTCTCAAGTAACCTTGTCGTTTAGACAAATCAAAAATAATTAATGTCTGTCTTCAAGAATGAGGATGATAAAATGCTACCTGTCAATTGAAACACATGAGATTTGTAATTATTTGAATGGGTGGCTAGAGGTGAATGAGGGGTAAAGAAAGAACATGTAACATGAATATCATCTTCATATAATTACTTTAGTAAAGAATGTTAATTTCACAGCAAATCTGTTTAAGTAGTTTTAATTCATTTATGTAAATTTTACTAAATTTTACTAAAACTAAATAATAAATTCATGATATAAACTAATTTTCCATTTCCATATTAACATGTTAAGTGGATAATGTGCAAATAGAAAAAATATTTTTGTGACCTCATTACTTTGGTTTTCTAAAATAGTCTTTTTCTTGATACTCCAATTGAATTATAAGGCTAACATTTAATATATTTGTTCACAATAGCGTGGTAAATATTAATAATAATTTGGAGTATAATTTGTGGGTATTCATTTTTAAATGTATTCATGAATAGTCTTATTTAATATGTACATAATTTAGCTGAAATAGCAAAAGTTATAAATTCTCTTCATTATTTCAACTTAATCAAACACAAAGTTGTTAAATACCTACTATGTGCTAAGCATTATTTCAAGAAATAAAGCTTTTTAGAAATACTTCCTTAAACCTCGCTAGAGCCACCTGGGTGGCTCAGCAGTTGAGTGTTTGCCTTCAGCTCAGGGCGTGATCCCAGAGTCTGGGGGTCAGGATAGAGTCCCAAATTGGGCCCCCTACAGGGAGCCTGCTTCTTCCCTCTGCCTATGTCTCTGCCTCTCTCTGTATATCTCTCATGAATAAATAAGTAAAATCTTAAAAAAAAAAACTTGCTGGAGTTAAAAATCTTTATTACCCTTAATGGGCAATATTAGGGATAAAATGAGACTAAATTTTTACACAGGTTTTGATTCATCAATACAGTTGATTTTCAACTAATAATGATATGAAAGGATAAGCAAATAGATCATTAAAACTTACATTTAATTACAGATTTTCTTTTAAAAAGTCCAGATTCAGTTCTTTTCTTTAAACTTCTATTTTTCCCTTGACATAATTGGACTTTTACTTTGTATTCTGGTCTTGAAAATTTAGTGGTCTGGACAAGAAAAAAAAAAAACAAACAAACTCTGAGATCTCTGCATCTGAAAGTGATGTAACATTGTGTATCAACTGTGCTCAGAAAATAGAAAAGAATAAAGTAAATTATATACAAAATTTAAAAAACCCAAAAGCTCTGAGATCTCTTTCTGTGTTAAAGCCAAACTAAAGTTGATAGTAAAATAGTACACATTCAATCTGAAATTATCTAAACTTTCATTTACAAACAAAATTGAGAAACATAATAAACTAGAGAGGAAATAATGAAGTATATCCTGGTGAAATTAAATTAATATTTCAGTTTCTGAGAAGACTATATTTATAAGACTCAAATCAATATTTGAAGAAAAAGGGGTAATAGAAATCTCTACTAGGTATATGGGCCTGGACAACAGTAAATTTGTTGTGTATTTAAACTTAGGGAGGAGGAAATCCAAAAATTTTAATTCAGATTTTGCAACTGTATCCTTATTTGCAAGAAAAGACCACTCTAACTCCTTCAGTAAGAATTTACAGGGACATTACAAAAGAGGCTCACTAAAGGAGAAAATCACACATAAGAATTATAAAAAGAAAAAAAGGATCTTTCTTCTCTAATAGATATGAGCTTGGTGCTCAAAAGGCTAAGGATGATAAGAACAAAGAGTCACATCTAGAGATTGCTCTGGGGACACAAAATATTGGTTTCACTTAAAACCCATATATTAACCCTGAAATCCCCCAATCTTTTGGAATGTTAACTCATAATTATTACAATAAAGTATTTCATATTTATTTTTCCAATTTATTGATACATAATTTATAAATTCGTGAGCTGTTTGAAATGTACAATGTGATGTTTCAATATAGTTATACATTGTGAAAGGATTCCCATCATCCAGTTGATTCACACATCTATCATCTCACATAATCACCTTATTTTTTTTAATGAGATGAGGAGAAAGTTTAAGCTCTCTTAGCAAATTTCATTTATACAATAGACCATTGTCACTATAGTCACAATGTTATATATTAAATCCTCAGACCTTATTCACTTGTTACTGAAAGTTTATACCCTTTTACCAACCTCTCCGTTTCCCCCACTGCCCAGCTCCTGATAACTGCTTTTCTGCTCTGTTTCTGAGTTTGACTGATATGTGATATTTCTTGGTCTGACTTATCTCACTGAGCATAATGCCTTCCAGGCTGAGCCATGTTGTTGCAAATGACAGGATTTCTTTCTTTTTTAAGGCTCAATAGTATTATATTCTATGTATATGTATATATTTTATCAATTCATCTGTCAATGGACACTTAGGTTGTTTCCGTACCTTGACTATTGTGAATAATGCTGCATTGAACATGGGAATGCAGATATCTCTTCGGGATAATGCTTTCATTTCCTTTGGGTATATACCTATAAGTAGAATTACTGAATCATATTGTACTTTATTTTTAAATTTTTGAGAAAGCTTCATACTGTTTTCCATTGTGAGTATACCAGTGTAAATTCCACCAGCAGTGCACAAAGCTTGCCCTTTTTCCCCCCGCATCCTTCCACATCCTTTCCAGCATTTCTCTTGTCTTTTTGATAATAGTCATCCTAACAGATGTGAGGTGGTATCTCATTGTGGTTTCAATTTTTCATTTCCCTGATGATGAATGTCATTGAGCACATTTTTATGTACCTGCTAGCCATTTGTATATCTTCTTTGGAAAAACATCTATTTAGGATTTTGCCCATTTAAAAAATTGGGATATTTGGTTTTTTTTCTAGTAAGTTGTGAGTTCCTTGTATATTTTGGATATTAACCCTTAATTGAATATGTGGTTTGCAAATACTTGCTCCCATCTGATAGGTTGCTTTTTCATTTTGTTAATGGGTTCCTTTGCTGTCTAGAAGCTTTTAAGTTTGATGTGGTTCCACTTGTTTATATTTGCTTTTGTCGGCTTTGCTTTGGATGTCAAACCCAAAAGAAATCATTGCCAAGACCATTGTCAAGGAGCTTACCCCCTGTATTTTCTTCTAGGATATATACAGTTCCAGGTCTTATATTCAAGTCTTTACTCCATTTGAGTTGATTTTTGTGTCTGGTGTACATAGGAATCCATTTTCATTCTTCTCCTTTGCATGTGGTGGTCCAATTTCCAACACCATTTATTTTAAAATTTATTTTATTAATTAATGAAATCTTTCATTTTAATTCCAGCATAGTTAATATACAGTGTTATATTTGTTGCAGGTGTACAATATAGTGATTTAGCAACTCCATACATCACCTGGTGCTCATCAGAACAAGTTCAGTCCTTAATCTTCATCACCTGTTTCAAGCATCTACTCACCTACCTCCCCTCTGATAATCATCAGTTTGTTCTCTATACTTAAGAGTCTGTTTCGTGGTTTGTGTTTCTCTCTCTCTCTCTCTCTCATTTTATTTCCTTTGTTTGTTTGTTGTGTTTCTTACATTCCACATGAGGGAAATCATATGGTTTTTGTCTTTGTCTTATTTTCCTTAGCATTATACTCTCTAGTTCTATCCATGTTGTGGCAAATGACAAGATTTCATTCTTTCTATGGCTAAATGAATATATATACACACACGTACATGCCACGTCTTATTTTCTTATTTATCCACTCATTAATCAATGGACACTTGGGCTGTTTCTATAATTTAGCTATCGTAAATAATGCTGCTATAAATATAGGGTTACGTGTATCCCTTTGAGTGTTTTTGTATTTGGAGGTAAATACATAGTAGTGCAATTGTTGGATCATAGGTAATTCTATTTCTAACTTTCTGAAGAACCTCCATGTGATTTCCACAGCAATTGCACCAGGTTACATTTGCACCAACAGTGCAAAAGAGTTCCTTTTTATTTCTAGTTAGTGAACATACAGTGCAATATGAGTTTCAGGAGTAGAATTCAGTGGTTCATCACTTACAACATCCAGTGCTCATCCTAACAAGTGCTTTTTTTAATACCCATCACTAATGTAGCTCATCCCCCACCCACCTCTTTCCATCATCCCTCCCCTCATTTTGTTCTCTATTGTTAAAAGTCTCCTATGGTTGGTTTCTTTCTCTCTCTCTCCTTCTCTCTCTCTCTCTCTCTGTCTCTCTCCCCCCCCCCTTATGTTCATCTGTTGTTTCTTAAATACCACGTATGAGTGGAATCATATGGTGTTTGTCTTTCTCTGACTGACTTACTTCATTTAGCATAATACACACTAGCTCCATCCACGTTGCTGCAAGGGGCAAGATTTCATTCTTCTGATTAATATTCCATTGTGTGTGTGCGTATATTTATGTGTGTGTATATAAAACATGTATATATATATGTGTATATAAAATGTGTATATATCTATATACTTATATATTATGTATATATAATGCTGTTGGTATTTTGATTGGGATTGCTTTAAATGTGTAGATTGCTTTGGGTAGTATAGACATTTTAACAATGTTAAATATATATTTATATATATATATAATATATATAATGTTTGATATATATATATATATTCCACACAAATTTTAGGATTTTTGTCCTAGCTCTGAAAAACGCTGTTGGTATACATATACATATATCAGCTCTTCTTTATCCATTCATCAGTCATTGGACATTGGACATTTGGGCTCTTTCCATAGTCATTGTACCCTTTCAAATCAGTATTTTTGTATCCTTTGGGTAAATATCTAGTCGTGCAACTGCTGGGTTGTAGGATAGTTCTATTTTGAACTTTTTGAGGAACCTCCATGCTATTTTCCAGAGTGGCTGCACCAATTTGCAGTTTCACCAACAGTGCAAGAGGATTCCCTTTTTTCCTCATCATCACCAACACCTGTTGTTTATCTGAGTTGTTCATTTTAGCCATTCTGATAGGTGTGAGTTTAGTATCTCATTGTGGTTTTGATTTGTATTTCTGTATGAGGAGTTGATGTTGAGCATCTTTCCACGTGTCTGTTAGCCATCTGGATATCTTCTTTGGAAAAATGATTGTTCATGTCTGCTGCCCATTTCTCAGCTACATTATTTGATTTTGGTTGTTAACAATGATAAGTTCTTTATAGATTTTCGGATACTAGCCCTTTGTCAAATATGCCATTTGCAAATATCTTTTCCCATTTCATAGGCTGCCTTTTAGTTTTGATTATTATCTTTGCTGTGTGGAAGCTTTTTATTTAATGAAATCCCAGTAGTTAACTTTTTGCTTTTTGTTTCTCTTGCCTTTGGAAGCATGCCTAGCAAGAAATTTTTGTGGCCTAGATCGAAGAGGTTGCTGCCTGCATTGTCCTTCAGGATTTTGATGGATTCCTATCTCACATTTTAGGTCTTTCATCCATTTTGGGTTTATTTTTGTGTATAGTGTAAGAAAGTGGTCCAGTATCATTCTTCTGCATGTGGCTGTCCAGTTTTCTAATAGCATTTGTTGAAGAGACTACCTTTTTCCTTTTTTAATTGGATATTCTTTTCTGCTTCATCGAAGATTAGTTGACCCTAGAGTTGTGGGTCCATTCTAGTTTTCTATTCTGTTACATTGACCTATGTGTCTGTTTTTGTGCCAGTACCATACTGTCTTGATGACTACAGCTTTGTAATATAGCTTGAATTCTGGAATCATGATGCCTCCAACTTTGCTTTTATTTTTCAGGGTTGCTTTGGCTATTTGGGGTCTTTTGTGATACGACACAAATTTTAGGATTTTTGTTCTAGCTGTGAAAAACACTGTTGGTATTTTGACTGGAATTGCTTTAAATGTGTATATTTCTTTGGGTTGTATAGACATTTTAACAATGTTTTTTTTTTCCCCCAATCCATGAGCGCAGAATGTTCTTCCATTTCTTTGTATCCTCTTCAATTTCTTTAATAAGTGTTCTATAGTTTTCAGAGTACAGATCTTTTATTACCTCTTTAGTTAGGTTTATTCCTAGGATTCTGGTTTTTGGTGCAATTATAAATGGAACTGTAAATGTAAATTCCTTGATTTCTTTTGCTGCTGCTTCACTATTGATGAATAGAAATGTAACAGATTTCTTTATGTTGATTTTATATCCTGCAACTTTGCTGAATTCATGTATTAGTTCTAGCAATTTTTTGGTGGAGTCTTTTGGGTTTTCTACATAGAGTATTATGTCATCTGCAAATAGTGAAAGTTTGCCTTCTTTCATGATGATTTGGATGCCTTTTATTTCTTTTTGGTGTCTGATTGCTGAGGCTAAGACTTTTAGTACTATGTCAAATAGTAATGGTGAGATTGGACATCACAGTCTTGTTCCTGACTGTGGAGGAAAAGCTCTAATTTTTCCCCATTGAGGATGATATTAGCTGTGGGTCTTTCGTATATGACCTTTATGATGTTGAGGTATGCTTCATCTATCCCTACTTTGTTGAAGGGTTTTATCAAGAATGGATACTGTATCTCATCAATTGCTTTTTCTGCATCTATTGAGAGAACCATATGATTCTTATTCTTTCTTTCATTAATATGGTTTATCATGTTGATTGATTTGCAAATATTGAACCATCCCTTCAGCCCAGGTACAGATACCACTTGACTGTGGTGGATAATTCTTTTAATGTACTATTGGATACTATTGGCGAGTATCTTGTTGAGAATTTTTGCATCCGTATTCATCAGGAATATTGGCTTGTAATTTTCCTTTGGAGTGAGGTCTCTATCTCGTTTTGCAGTCAAGGTAATGCTAGCCTTGTAGAAGGAGTTGGAGTTTTCCTTCCATTTCTATTTTTTTGGAACTATTTGAGAAGAACAGGTATTAACTCTTCTTTAATTGTTAGGTAGAACTCTTCTGGGAAACCATCTGGCCCTTGACTTTTGTTTGTTGGGAGATTTTTGATTACTGATTCAATTTTTTTGCTGGTCGTGGGTCTGTTCAAATTTTCTATTTCTTCCAATTTCAGCATTGATAGTTTATTTCATTTATTTCCATGCTATCTTTGTTATTTCTTTCCTTTTGCTAACTTTGCACTTAGTATATTCTTGTTTTTCTAGTTCCTTGGTGCCTAAGTTAGTTTATTTGATGTATTTCATTTTTCTTACTATAGGCTTTTATTACTATGAACTTCCCTCTTAGAACTGCTTTTGTTGATTCTAATAGGCATTAGGATGTTTTGTTTCCATTTTCATTTGTTTCAATATAGTTTTGGTTTCTCTTGATTCCCTCTTTGACACTTCAGTTGTTCAGTAACATGTTTAATCTCCACATATCTGTTAATTTTTAGTATTCTTATAATTGGTTTCTAGTTTCATACCATTTTGGCTGGAAAAGGTGTTTAAATATGTTTTCAATATTCTTAAATTTATTAACACTTGTTTTGTGGCCTCACACAAGATCTATTCCAGAGAGTGTTCCATGTGCACTATGGAGGAGTGTGCATTCTGCTGCTGTTGATGGAATGTTCAGTATATATCTGTTAGGTTTAATAAGTAGTTTCATCCAATTTTTTTTTATTAATTCTATGTCTAGATTATCTATATAATGTTGGAATTAGAGTATTGAAATTGCTATTATTACATTGCTATCAACTTCTCCCTTTAGATCTTTTTAATGTTTAGCTTATATATTTCAGTGCTCTTATGTCAGGTATATAAATATTTATAAATGTTATATCCTTATGTTGGATTGACCCCTTCATCATTATGTAATGGCTTTCTATGTCTTCTACAGTCTTTGCCTTAAAATTTATTTTGTGTGATATAAGTGTAGCTACTCAAACTTCCTTTTGGTTTCCATTTGCCTGGTTTATCTTTTTTCATCCTCTCACTTTCAGTCTATGTGTCCTTAAAGCTGAGGTGAACTTCTTATAGGCAGTATATAGTTGGGTCCTCTCTTTTGTTTTTGTTTTTCTTAGGCATTGCATGTCTTTTGGTTGGAGAATTTAGTTCATTATACTTAAAGTATTTATTGGTATGTATGGACTTAACTATTGCTATTTTGTTGCTTGTTTTATGTTTGTTTTCTAATTCCCTTGTTCTTTTTATCCTTCCTTATTCTCTCCTTTTGGTGATTTGATTTTTCTTATGTATTATTATATATTGATTTCTTTATCTTTTGTGTATATACTACGGGTTTTGTTGTTGTTGTTGTTTATAGGTACCGTGAGTCTTAAATAAAACCCATTTATAACATTCTATTTTGAGCTGATAATAACTTAAACTTTGATGCATACCAAAACTCTGTCAACCCCATATTTTGTGTTTTAATATCACCATTTACATGTTTACATTATGTGTCCATTAACAAATTATTATAGTTATTTTTAATACTTTCTCTTTTGACCTTTCTATTAGGGTTATAAGTGATTTAACTACCGCCATTACATCACTAATATATTCTGGATTTAACCAAATAGTTACCTTTACCAATGAGATTTATACTTGCATATGTTTTTATTCCTAATTACCTTCCTTTTGTTTCAATATGAAGAACTGCCTTCAACATTTATTGTAAATTTGGTCTAGTATTGATGAATTCTTTTCATTTTTTGTTTGTTTGTTTATCTGGAAAACTATTTCTCCCTTACTTCTGAAGGCAAGCTTTGCTGGGTAGAGCTTTCTTATTCGGTTTGTTTCATTTTTCTTTTTCTTTTTTTTTTTTTGAAAGATTTATTTATTTATTCATGAAAGACACAGACTGAGAGAGAGAGAGAGGAAGAGACATAGGCAGACAGAGAAGCAGGCTCCTCACGGGGAGCCCAATGCAGGACTCCATCCCAGGACCTTGGGATCACGACCTGAGCCAAAGGCAGGCGCCCAACCGCTGGGCCACACAGGTGTCCCTGTTTCATTTTTCTTTTAACATTTGAATATGTCATTCCATTCCCTCTGGCCTGCATGATTTCTGCTGAAAAATCTGTTTGTGGTCCTATGAAGGTTCTCTTATGGGGAACTTATGTACCTCAGACAATGGCTTTTAAAAATATTCAGATAGGGGTGCCTGGGTGGCTAAGCAGCTATGTATCTGCCTTTGGCTCAGGTTGTGATTGAGTCCTGCATCAGGCTCCCTGTTTCTCCCTCTGCCTTTGCCTTTCTCTTTCTGTCTCTCATGAATAAATAGATAAAATCTTTTTTAAAATAAAGTATTTAGATAAACCTCTTTTTTTAAAAAAAAATTATTTATTTTAGAGAGGAGGTGTGCATGCACATGTGAGAGAGAGAGAGAGAGAGAGAGAGCAAACCAGTGAGTGCTGGGCGGGGGGTGGGGTGGACAGAGGGAGAGAATTTCAAGCTGATTCCCACTGAGTGGAGAGTCCAGTGCAGTGGGCTCAATATCACAATCCCAAGATCATGAGCAGAGCTGAAACCAAGAGTCAGATGCTTAACTGACTGAGCCACCCAGGTGCCCCAAGTATGCAGGTAAACCTCTTTAAGGTAAAGTCTAGGAGATGAATGATTTTGTCCGCTCCCTCTGTGCTGAGCCTTCTGGGGATAGCCGGTTAAAAATTGCTTCTTTATTTGCTATAGTCCTATGGGATTCATAAATAGTAGCCCTTTTAGCCATCTTAACCAGCTGATCCTGGGGCCATCTCTTGGGCAGGGGCTTATAAAAGCTGAGGCACAGACATGTGCACAAGCTCCTTTCAGGGCGACGCTGGTTACAGGGAAGATTAAAAGAAGGCAGGAGAAAATGAGTGGGAAATATCAGAGAGGGAGACAGAACATGAGAGACTCCTGACTCTAGGAAACAAATAAGGGGTAGTAGAAGGGAGGTGGGCGTGGGGGGGTGTTGGGGTGACTGGGTAACGGGCACTGAGGGGGCACTTGACAGGATGAACACTGGTGTTATGCTTTATGTTGGCAAATCAACTCCAATAAAAAATATACAAAAAAAAAAAAAAGAAGGCAGGAGATTAGTCCTCTATTTTCCCTCATTTCTGAAAGGTTCACAGCCTACTCCTAGTGCCTTCTAGATCAGAAGCCTGGCCCTTAGGCAGTGCTTTTATTTTATTTTTCTTTCAAGTTTTTATTTAAATTCCAGTTAGTGGGATCCCTGGGTGGCGCAGCGGTTTAGCGCCTGCCTTTGGCCCAGGGCGCGATCCTGGAGACCCGGGATCGAATCCCACGTCGGGCTCCCGGTGCATGGAGCCTGCTTCTCCCTCTGCCTGTGTCTCTGCCTCTCTCTCTCTCTGTGTGACTATCATAAATAAATAAAAATAAAAAAAATAAAGAGTAAAAAATAAATTCCAGTTAGTTTACATACAGTGTAATATGAGTTTCAGGTGTACAACTTAGTGATTCACCACTTAGCATATAGCACCTGGTGCTCATCACAAGTAGGCAGCAGCTTTTAAGCCATGCAGATAAAGCTCATTCAGGGAAAGCTGGGAGACAGGAGATTTTGAATTTTGGCTGCCCCCTCTGTGCTGGGGGCATAGCCAGAGTGAGGGCTGTGTGCCTGTTGCGAACTGCTGAGGTCTCATGGGCCTCAGAGACATAGCCCTGCTGGCTTTCAGAGCTACATATCTTGAGAGCCCATCCCTCCGGGCATGGTCTTAAAAGTTGAGGTATCAGGTATAGGGTCCCAATGCTTCTCTCCTCGGGGAGAAGCTACAGCTTAGGGGTTTCCTCCACATTGTATGGAGCTGTGTCAGAGTTTTGTGGGGTTTATGGTGAGGGTATGTCCTAGTCTTTCCTACCTGTTTCATTGCATTTTCTCATGTGTTTGATGTGTAGTGGTCACTCAGGTAGTTTTCGGATTTCTTTCGGAAGGAATTGTTCCATGGGTAGCTGTACATTCTGCACATTTGTAGGAGGAAATAAGCTTGGGAACCTACTATGTCACCATCTTGGTCCTGACCCCAAAAGATTCCGTTTTTGTTTTTTTTTTTTAACTTGAAGTCTAAGTAGGCGTTGGCTCTGCAGAGACAGTACAACAGAATTTGGAAGTGATACAACTGTGTCAGATCTGAAGAACCATAAACCACAAGTAGCTAATTTTATTGTATGCTAATTTTTTAAAAAATCAGCCAGATATCTGATGAACCCGGATGGAATGCAGACTATGACAAATCAATCTAATAAACCTAAAACGTAGTTACACCAAAGGAGGTAGAGAAGAAAGGAGGTGACTAAGTAACTTTTGGAAGCAGTGTTTTGACTAGATACTTTAGGGACATATATAAAATGAAACTAACAGTATGTAATGTGCTCTGGTTGGTAAATTTGTTTCTCCCAAGGGTATGGGTTAGGAATTGTAGGAAAGAAAATAAAAAACAACTTTACTTCTGTACCAGGGTCTATCAAACAAGTAAGTACAGCATAGATGAGAGCCAGGTGTTTCACTGTTGGATAAAAATGGTTACAAATAAGCTAAGAGGGGATGCTAGAATAAACTTTTTGGTGTTGGATTAGATTAGAGTTGAAGGCCTGAATGTGAGTTCATATTTATCTACAAAAAGATAGATTGATACAGAAATGAATAGAGATCGTGTATGTACCTGCATCCATAAGTATGTGCATTTCCTACCTTCCTTTTAGACAGCTCAGAAACAGTGAGGGACTGCAAACGCAAATGAACAATGGCCAGAACAAACACGTGGAAATAGAACTCTGACTCATAATCTGCAGCAACCAGCCCAGGAAACCACCCCATTAACTACAGTAACCACTGTAAGGAAGCCAGCTTACTACCTATAAGTCAGACTAGTAGGAAGTCTGGTTGGTATCCCTTACAACTGATGTAGGAAGCCAAACAATAACCCTTGTAACAATTGGCTCAAAATGCCTAGGATTTGAATAAAAACAGGCATCTTTCTTAATTTTTGTTACGTGCCTCTAATTTAGGACCAACCAGAGATAGATAAGTATTTATCCCTAACCAATTACACAGGATGCCCTTCTTGTCTTTGGCTCACTGACCTATAGCTTCCCAATGCCAACAGCCTTCCATCAGAGCACATCTGAAGCTCTCTCTTCCTTCCACTAAAAAGCTTTCTTTCTCTTCTGCCTGCCTTTGAGTCTCTGTCAAATGCAAATGAAAGGGATGACTCCATTGCTATAGCGAACTGTGAATAAATAACCTTTGCTTCTTCTCATTTCTGTGGTCTTCATTGATTTCCACAGCACTGACACGACATAGCAATGAACACACCCAGGCACCAGATCGTGGACTCTAAAAATTATCCTCCAATAAAAGGAACCAGGATTCCTTGCAGAGATGGTTGATTTCAGGGCCTGAGCAGGAAAAATATTAAATGTACTTGATATATCTTAAGATGCCAGAAAAGGAGGTGCTAAAAAAAGGAGGAGGAGGAGAAGATGGAGTATGGGAGGATATCAAATGGGCATAGCAGCCAACTTTAAAATTCTCCCATAGCCAAGCCTGGAGCAATTTGAGCATCCAATTACATAATTATAGTATTGGATTATAAACTAACAAATAAAATGAATATTTACGAATTCACAATGATATAAATAAGGGATTGGCTAAATAAGTAAAAGGAGTAGAAAAGACAACACTTCCTTATGAAAGAATTATAATTGGTAAATATAGACAGAATGAAGGAAATAGGAAATTACAATTAGACTACAATATTAATAATTGCAAGCAAAGCCCACTGGTGAATACTAAAATTAGTGAGTGAAATTTTAAGGATCATCAGGATGAGTGTATAGTCTTAAAGTATCACACTAAATGTATTGATTAATCACTGTGATAATGTCCACAAATTCTTTGAAATTCTTACCTCCAGGACATGGTTACCTAGATAGAGTTAATAAATTACTTCTGAAGAGGAGGCTATGGAAAGGGGAAAATAGTAACTTTGTGGTTGAACTCTAGCAGAAAGAGCCTGAGCCAAGTGATCAAGCTTAATATAACCAGCAATAAAGTTTATTGATATTATATATCCTTTAATATAATGCCATTAGAAGGATGCATTATGGTACTCTTCCCGAAATTACATAATTTCAGCTTAATTATGAGAAAGTATCAGATAAACCCAGTTAAGGGTAGTGTACAAAATATGTAGCCAGTCTTGTTTTAAAGTGTCAAATTCACGAAAAACAGGAAAAGACTGAAGAATATTCACAGATTGGAGGAGAACAAGGGGATATGACTAATGACTAAATGGAGTGGGGTAGCCTAGACTGGGTCCTGAAGCAAAAAAAAAAAAAAAAAAAAAAAGATGCTAGTGGGAAAAGTAAGGAAATCCAAATGATGTCTGTAGTTTTATTAACAGAATTGTACCAGTCTTAGTTTCTTATTTGTGATAAGTGTACCATGATAATAACCTTAACAGTGGGAGATGCTGGGCGAATGGTATATAGGAACTCTCTATACTATTTCTCAACATTTCTGTAAGTATACAACTATTTCAAAATAAACAGTTTTTAAAATTTCACATCTACAAACAACTAAATGTTTATTTTATTTATTTTTTTAAATGTTTATTTTAAATTACATAATGACAAGTGAGTAACATCATGACAAAAGTTGGGTAGGTTATAACATTAAGAAGAGCTTCAGCTCTTCACAAAATGGATATGGCCTAGACTTTAATTCAGGATCATTCAAAAATGCTAACATTCTGTGTAACTATTTTTGGCTAAAGCATTAATATTTTACTTTTTTAAATAAAGTTATGAACAGATATAAAGCCCGTCCAGGAAATACCAATGTGTATTTTTAAAAGTATATACATATCTTGAAAGATTTGACAACGGTAGGCTTTAGAGAAATCTAATCTTAAAAAGATATTAAAATTATAAAGAAGAAAATAATTCTTCCAATGGATCTGAAGAGTTTTAAAATACTTTGAAGCTGATGACTTTCATTTGCATACATAAAGACGTAGGAACCTATTAATTTATCTAACAAGTTTTGATGTCGTCCCCATATTTCAACAGTAAGCATAAATTCATTGTATCCTTATTGTATGATTGTGGAACCTAGGTTTATAATAACTCTCATATTCTCCTTCCTTGAAATACATTTCCATCAAAATTCCTTCTAGTTCAATCTCACCTACCCACATCATAGGCAAACTGCTCTTGGGGGCCCTTCATAATCACCATAGTCCTCATTCTTACTTGAGCCTCTGTGTCCCTACTTTTCTCCCCTTTGTTAATATGAGTCCTTGGGTCCTAAGTTTGAGACTTAATCACAGGCACTATTTTATACTTGTTTTTTTTTTCCCCCAAATCACCTAGCACAGTGCTGAGCCTAAATAGAGATTGAATGAATAATTGATTGCTTAATTAAACTGAATGCTTGTACAACAAGAATAATCCATTTCCTGACCCCTCAAGACAACACAGAAATTACTGATTATCAGAGGCTGCCCTTATTGCTTAACATTTATTCCAGACAAAATACTAAAGCCTCAAGTGCAAAAATCATGCCAGATTAATTCTCATTCCTATATTGCATGTAGACATTATTTGAGGCAGCTGTAATATGACGACTTTTGGTCTACTTTCCATTTAAAAAATTAGATTAGGAGGGATGCTCTTCAGACATATACTAATATTATTCTTTTCTTTGAGCCTCTAAATGAATATCTGCACTACCAAAAATAAATACATAAATAAAATAAGTAAATAAAAATAAAATCTCACTGGTTGGAAGGTCATTAAGTTCCGAATTTTTTCTTTAAAAAACCCTTTCTCTTGCCTCTGGAAGAACTCTCAAGGTAATGTATCTTTATAGAAAATTTGACAAAAAACTTAGGAGTTCAAAGTTGAAATGAGTTGAATTTTCAAAAGACTGTTGGAAATAGGAGGTGGAAATAAAAGTTTAAACTAAATAAAGAAAAAATGACAAATGGAAGCAATCAATAGTATGCTCCTGATACTCCTTCATTTTAAAACTTGTAGAATTCTGAATTATCTTCTGTTTCCCCCCAATTGGCTATGAACCCTACAATCTTTTAAATATAAGAAATATGTCCTGCTTCATGATAAATGGTATCACTGACACATCTGAGAGTATCAGCAAACATCCATTCTTGATATCAACATGTTTTTGTTTGAGTGGAGTCATTAAGAACTCTGTAAAGGTCAGATTCCCACTTCAGATGAAAACACTGCTCTGGAATATAAACCCTTATAACGAGCTCACTCTAACTTTAATTAATAACTGTCATAGAAACCCTACAAAACAAATAAAAACAATTCATTTGACAACATATGGCAAACAATCCTTTTTTAAAAAAAGTTATCTTCTAACATCTATATTGTTGGTATCAGTAACTCTGCAATTTGGCTGCCAAAAAGACAATAAAATAAAGGCTGCCCTTTTCAAATATTTGTATTTCTCCTAGACAGATAAACACAGAAGTATGCAAAATAAAGAAGGAAAACAAAGATGTTCTTATAGAATTCATATGAGATTTTATCTCATGTAGATATTTTGAAATTCATTTACAATTCTAAAGTCTCTGATTCATTGACTTCATTAATTTATAAAGAAATTATTCTCGCTACTACTACTGCAAGCATCACCAGTATGTTTGCACGAAGACCTTATTTTAAAAACAATGGTTAAATTAGCCATCACTTCACTGATTCACCTGTATATTTGAATGAAATGAAGTGGACCATTTTTTAATATGTTTTTGTAGAATCCATATAAGTTTTAAACTAATCCCATTTGACCCAGAGTCTATAATGCTCCTTATGGAAATAGATGCAATTTTTTTTCCTTAGCCCAAAGTTGAAGTATCAGAAATACAACCTTTAATATGTGGCAACCAAATATTTTACTTTAAACTATTGGTAGAGAAATATTTTACAATATTGAAATTTCATTGCAGATTTTAAGTTCCATATTTCCAGAGTTCTTTATCATTAGCCAGTGGATTATAATTCTTCCCACCTACTTTGTTTGCCAAAGAGAATGTGATACCTGGGTTACTTTATAAAAATGTTGAAGGACTTCACTCTTCCTAGGATCTTTCACTCAGTCCCTCATTCATACATGCAACAAGCCTATGTTGGGCTGCCAAATGTGTGAGCTACTACATCAGTCACTGGGGAAAGAATAGTGAGGAAAACCAAGAACAAACAAATAAACAAAACCCACAAAGACTTGCTCCTAGTTTTATGGAGTTAGAAGTTTAGAAGAAGAGTGGGTTCTAATTACACTATCACAGGAATAAATGGAGTATTGCAACTTTGACCAGTGCTGTGGAGAGAGGGACTTGGTGCCATTTGATGTCAAGCTAAGGGAAGGCTTCCCTAAGTTAAGGATGGAATGAGAGACAACAAGAAAAGGAAGTGACATGTATTCAGTCATTCATGTGTTCAATACTTGTATGAATGCTGATGAAATCCCAGGTGTTGTCCTAGGTACTGGGAAAACAGCCACAGTGAGACTTGGAAAATGGCCTTGAAGTTGAAGGTACATGGATTTTTTAACAACCAAAAGATTGGTGATCCTGGAGCATGGGGTGAAGGAGATAAGCGTTGGAAACTAGTAGTAGGTGGAAGAAGGGGTATATAGAGCCTTGTAAGTGTTGTTTTTAGCATAAAAGCATTGTGAAGCCATTGAAAGAGTCGGGGGTGGGGGTGGGGAGGATAACACAATCAGATTATATTTCAGAAATTACTTTGAATATCTATTTGGAGAAGATCTTCCTGAAAGCAAACTTTACAGGCTTTTCTAAATTCACTGCTCTCTGAGGAAGCCTGCCTCCTCAGTAACAGGAGAGTTTGTCATTAATGAAGCAAATACAAGGTGACTCTATTCCGTCTCCAGTACTCCATCCTTTGGAACTACCAGTAACCCCTCCTTTATAATAAATCTCATTGCAACTCACCTGGAAAAAAAATGCAGAATCATTTAGGGTTGGGAGCTGGATGATAAAGTTAGTATGTCCTTTATCTAAACAGTGTGCTTGCTTGTATGTGAGTGTGTGTAATCTTTTCTTTCCTATGATGAAAAAAATCTGTTCCTTTAATCTATGTTCATGTCCTCTGTTCATAAAGAATTTGAGCTAACTGAAAACCCACTTACTGTCTTGATTAGACTGGTATGTATTTATTCCAATAACATATTTTAAATGGGTTTCCTCATTTACATTCAGTCAGGTTTATTTTTTATCACAACAAGTTGGTGGTAGCATTATGTGGCTGTCAAAATGGGCTATGTTGATGTGTTTTTGTTAAAACAACAAGGAATTATTAAGAAGCTATGCATGCACTCTGCTAGGTGCTTGTGTAGCTCTCATAGCTTTTTATCAGATGGAGCATTTATCTTGTAAAGATCCAGCTAGCTTTATAACCACATAAAGCAGCCAGTTTCCCATGTGCAGTGTTTTTTTCCCTCTTCTGCTTTAAAAAAGAGTTCACTATGTCTCAGACAGGTGTGTAGACATTAAGGTAGATTCTTTTGTGGGAGAATCAAACATGTTACTGTGTCATTTTTCTGAATACAACTGAATTCTATAGTATAAATGTGGGTTCACCATCATGTTTTCTATAGCAAGACTATATATATAATGCTTTCAGCCAGTCATTTGTAGAACTGAGAAGTGAAGCCATAGATGACATACAAAACAATTATCTTTGTGGAAATAAAGTGTTATAATTTCCAACTAAAGACAGGAATATTTCTATTTATCCAATAGCTTAAAAGGGGACCTATCTACATAAGAGAAAAAATAATACAGGGAATTAAGTGTTTCTGTGTAGAGGCAGACTAGAGTTCTAACCCTGTCTCCACTGTTTATCACCTGTACAACCTCAGCCAAAGTACTTAACCCCTCTGTGTCTCGGTTGTTTGGGCTCTGAAATGGGTACAATAATAGTGTTCACCTAATCTAGTTCTTGTGAGGATTAAATGAAGAAAAAAAGGATCTTAGAAGAGTGCTTGGCACATAGTAAAGGCTAAAAAAAAATAATAGTTAAATAACATAAGTTGAGTAAACCGATAAAAAGTGGTAAAAGAATTAGCTTTCTGAGATTCATACCCTGTAGAGAACATTGCTTAGTTCTCAACTGTTTGCCTACAGTTCTCTGAGTGACAGCTAAAGGAAGAAAAAAGGATATAGGGGAAGATTGACTTATGAAATTCAAGTAAGTGGCATTTCAAACCACTGTTTAGTTCTTCATCACTGAGATGCAGCTTATTTTTGCATATTTAAAAGATGAAAGAAAATGCATACATATTAATTTTAAATTAGGTTTTCTAATGGGGGTAGAAATTTTCATGTGATTTCCAATGGTGAAAAATGAAGCATTTATGCTCAGGTGAATGTTTGAGTGTTTCAGGCGAGAATAAATTAATTATAGTAATTGAAGGTATACCCACATCTCCTCATATTAAAAAATTGTGTGTGTGTGTGTGTGTGTGTGTGTGTGTGTGTATTCCCAACTTCTGGGTAGAAGATAGATACGATGATTTTACTTTTGCTCAGTGGTTTACCATCAGTAGGATATTTAAGATTTCTGTTTTTTCTTTCTTTTTTGTAACATTGAGATGTCTACTATCAGGGTAATAATTTTTTCATTCAAAGGTGCTATCAAGGTATTTCACTTAGCTGGATTCTAGCAAATACACTTAATAATTCGTATTTTCCTAAGAAGCAACTCATATACTGGTCTCTAATAGAATATTGTGTGTATTAATAACTAAATAATTACATATTGGTTATACCAAAGTTCAGTAAACTTCCAATTCCCAACTGCTTTAAATCTATTCACAATGAAGTTATAGAGGTTTGAAGAGTGCAGAGGTTGCTGTTTTACTTGGTCATGATGTACTAATATGCTCATCTGGAAAGGTTTTTTTCTTTCTAACTCTAAATCCAGCCTATTCACCTGGTCTGTCTCTAGCACTCCCTGCTCTGTGGGCCTTCCAAGAATTCTCTGACACCAATCATAGTAATCATAATGTTTTGGTAGTTCCTATATTACTACTAATACCATTATTTTTACTATTGGCCATTAACATCAATATTATCATCTTCTTCATCATCAATATTTACTGAGCGCTGAAAGTGAGCAAGCTCTACGCTCTATGAGTGATCATCTCAATAGACCTCTGTAAGATACATGCTATTATCCTCTATTTGTAGATGAGAAACTGAGGCTTGGAAAGTTTAAAAACTTACCCAAGTTTATACTGCAAATAAAAAATAGACCCAGATTTTAAATTCATGCAGCCTAACTCCAACATTATAATTACTTAATACCTATGCTTTGCTACCCAATATTACCATTGAAATATTATATTTTTAACTTTGAACTTTTCTGTGTTTTGTCTTTGTAGTTGAGAGTTCTTTCCCCCAATTATATTTTCTTTCTTTTGTCCTCAGAATTAGAATCTGTAAAGTTTGGCTAGGCACATGGCTGTCAAGAATAAGAATCCTGTATCCTAAATTTCCCATGCATCTGTCTGATTAAGCCTGTCTAATGAGTTGCTGATGAAAATTCTCCTTAAAAAGGAGAAGAGTATGTCATCCATGATCCTTTCTTTACTCTCCCAGAGAGTTTGGTGTCCAGGGACTGGCTCTGAACCAGTCATCTCAGAATATGATATGGAAGCCACATGCTAAGGATAGTAGAAAAGCAGTGAAAAGGACCCTGGCTCCTTGACACTGTGCTTCACTCAATAGCCCTAAACCAGCTCTTTGCAGGCTTATTTTACTTCAGAGAACTAAATTTCTATTGTATTCATATTTTTGTTATTTTGGACATTTATTCTCTTAAATCCAATGTAATCCTACCTTATATACTTTTGGAGGGCAGAGAGTCTTCGTAAGTATAAGTATTCCAAACATTTAAAAAGTACTTAACAAACATCAGATTGCTTCATGGTGATTATAGATTTCCAAATATGTTCCCAGGCCTAAAATCATGAAGATCACTCTACATCTATTATACATAAATCCAAAACTGTAGTATACTTTAAACCCTCAGATGGATAGTTTATCAGGCCAAGGTTTATTTTGTGGCCATTTTAGTCACTTCTTCCATGTTAACACATAGTAGAGTTGATTTAAGATGCTATTTTATACATACATTGCTGGGCACAGTCCCAATGCTGACAGAAAAGAAAAAGCTTCCTTAAAGAAAGGTCTCCTTCCTGAATTAATGTCATCTCTTATTACAGCAACCCTAACTGGTATTATTATAGTAAAAGAACATGTCAGCAATTACTATACAAATCCAGATTCTAATAGTCATGCACACTCCTGTTCAATTAATTGAGGTTATTGTGACACAGCATTACAAAGGGAATCTTCTGAAAGTTAGTACAAACCAAATCAAGAGGGAAGCCTGTCTACAATTGCCTTCCAACAAAAGGTATCAGTGATACAGAGCTAAAATGCCAAACAAGAGAAGAAAGTGCATCATAAAGTTATTTAAAAACCGAACCTGTACAACCCAGTGTTCCTTTTGTCTTGGAAATGTTGTCTGCTGCATCACTTTCTCAGAATAAATGAAAACCTTGTTGTAAACCGAGATGGAAAAAATATTCCTGTTGGGTGGTTCTTTCTCTTATTTGCTAATTCTAACCTTGGATAAATATTTTCCAAGCCCCTAGTCCAGGCAGGAGTCTCTCCTCTTCTGATGGTACAGGAATAAGCAACATTGATGAAAATCATGCCTGCCTGGAACTTCTTCTCTTAGGGAAGAGGGCAAATGATAACCAAAATAATTGAAAAATGAGGAGGTTTATTTTTTTAAAGATTTTATTTTTCATGAGAGACACACAGAGAGAGAGGCAGAGACATAAGCAGAGAGAGAAGCAGGCTCCTTGCAGGCAGCCCAATGTGGGGCTCGGTCCTGAGACTCCAGGATCACGCCCTGGGCTGAAGGCAGGTGCTCAACTGCTGAGCCACCCAGCCATCCCAAAAAATGAAGAGGCTTAGACTGTGGTTAAAGTTAACAAGAGAATAAGATCGAGAGTGATTGCAGACAAGAGGAAGTCAGTTTAGATCTCAAAGGATGTGTGATTTGAGCTGAACACTAGATGACAAGATATGGTGTCTCATGGAAATTTGGGTGAAGAGCCATCCAGGCAGCTGAAGTAAGAAGTTCACAGGCCTTAAAGCTGGAAAAAGCTGCCAGGAGCCAAGACACATGAGGTGACTTCAAAGCTTGTAGAGCATAGAGGGAGAAAGGGCAGAATGGTGGGTGCTGACATCAGGGTGGCGGGCAAGACTGGCTCCAGTAAGGCCTTGAATGCTATGATAAGGTGTTTGGGTTTATTCTCGGTTACTTCAGAATGAGAGGCAGTGGAAGTAACAGTTTTATGTTAGAGACCTATTTTTCTTTGGTTGTATGTAATTTCCAACAAAAATTTAGAGTTTAGGATGTGAGCTCCCTAAGTTCTCATATCCGTATAATTTAAGTGACCATAATGGCCAGAAGTTGTCCGGTATTTTACAAGTGCTCATGTTAGTAGGAATATAGAGGCTGAAACAAGTTATGGGTTCTTGTGATCTATGATAAATCATGAATCTGAGTCCATTATGAGCCTCTTTTTGTCCTATGGAAAGCCCTCAGAAATAGTAAACCCGGCCTTACCTGTCGGTAACGTAGTAAGTTGATTAAATATTGATTTTTAATTTTTAGGTCTCTCATTCCTTATTGAATAATTTTTGCATTTGCCTTTTTCCTATTTATTTCTCTCTATATTTTTTAAAACCCATCTTCGAAATGCCACAGTAAAGTACTAAATACATAGATAAGAGTGGGCATGTGGAGAAACAGTAACATGAAATTGTATGTTTGTGAAAACCTTATATTGTTCACAAGGTATATGTCATCTGCTCATTGGACTTACAGTATGGAATTAAGAAGCATAAGAAACAGATACTCTGCTTTGTTTGCAGTTCTAAGTCAGAAACAATAAATACACACTCATGTGGTCTGCTCCTCTAAGGAACAGATACATCAGCAATCAGCTCCCTTCTGTAGAACCTGCTTGAACCTCAGTAGCTTTTTCATCATTATGTCCTAGGTAGCTGCTATTCATCAATGAGTTGTCTAGAGAAACTAGCCAATCAGTTGCCTTAAATCAACAAGGAATAAAGAAGGTAGGACTTTATTTTCTAGGACTGAAAATTCTCTACTTATCTTTCAAAATAGAGGATAATTTAAAAAAAAAAAAATGGACCCAAGGGACGTAAAGATAAATGAAATGCTTGACGTATGTGAGGTTTTCTGTAAATATCAGATTCCATATTTTTCCTAGAAAGATAAATGATACTATTTCAATCTCAAAGGTCAAAGGTCAAAGGTTTTACTCCCAAATAGGACCCTTTCCACCCCTGTTATCAGTAGTATCTGGACTCTTATTTAAGGGAACAAACAGAAATACATATGCACACATACACCTCTCTCAAACTTATTTGTTATGATTTTTAAGTCAGAACTTCATTGCTTTTGTCTAAATAACTTTATAAGATTTAGAAATACTAAGAACACTGTGATCATTAAAAATGAGTTCTAACGAGGAGAGTAGGAGGAGGTGAGAAAAAAATCCACTGATGTAGGTGAAGACTAAAAAAAACCCTAAGATTTTAAATATGTAATATTTACACAAAATACTAAAGATTTTTTATAATATATTAAAAATAATATTCTAGCGTAAGCAATTGGGCATAAAATGTCATCAACCTCTTCTGTGGTTTCTCTTAAGGAAAAAAAAATAAGAGTTTGTGTAAAAAAAATTGGGGTGAGTACCCATGATAATTTCATTTTTAAAGTGATTTTTTTCTACTGAGAAAAAATATATTCCCCTTTAATTTGTATGACTTTTTTTTATGACATATAAAAGTTTTATGGGGGGAGCGTTTAAACATATACAAGAGTAAACAGTATAACAAACCCCCAAGTAACCATCACACAACTTGAATAGCTGTCAGCCTACAGAAATCTTTTTTTAATTATGAAGTTTTTTTATTTTACTTCCCTAGAGTTAACATACAGTGTTATATTAGTTTCAGGCATAGAATGCAATGAGTCAGCAATTCTGTACATTGCTCAGCGTTCATCATGGTAAGTGTACTCTTAATTCCTATCACCTGTTTCACCCATCCCCTCACCCACCTCCTCTCCAGGAACCATCAGTTTGTTCTCTATAGTTAAGAGTCTGTTTCTTGGTTTGTGTTTCTCTTTCTCTCTCTTTTATTCCTTGCTTATTTGCTTTGTTAAAATTTCACATGAGTAAAATCACATGGTATTTGTCTTTCTCTGACATATTTCACTTAGCATTCTATACCCCTTAGCTCCATCCATGTCATTGAAATGGTAATATTTCATTCTTTTTTATGGATGAATAATATCCCTGTGTGTGTGTGTGTGTGTGTGTGTGTGTACCATTTTTTTTTATCCATTCATCTATTGGTGGACACTTGGGCTGCTTCCATATTTTGGTTATTATAATTAACATTGTTGTAAAGATAGGCATGCATGTGTCACTTTGATTTAGTATTTTTGTATTTGGGGGGAAAATACCTCATGTTGCAACTATTGGATCATAGGGTATTTCTATTTCTATGTCTCTTCTCTATAGAGAGGCAGAGACGCAGGCAGAGGGAGAAGCAGGCTCCATGCAGGGAGCCTGACGTGGGACTCCATCCCGGGACTCCAGGATCATGCCCTGGGCCAAAGGCAGGTGCTAAACTGCTGAGCTACCCAGGGATCCCCTACTTTTAACTTTTTGGGAACCTCCATACCATTTTCACAGTGGCTGCACCAGTTTGCGTTCCCATCAAAAGTGCGAGAGAGTTCCTTTTTCTCTATATCCTCACCAACACTTCTTATTTCTGTTGTTTTTGATTTTAGCCATTCTGACAGGTGTGAAGTGATATGTCATTGTGATTTTGATTTGTATTTCCCTGATGATAGATTATGTTGAGCATCTTTTAATGTGTCTGCTGGCCTTCTCTAGGACTTCTTTGGAGAAATGTCTATTTATGCCCTCTGCTCATTTTTAGTTGGATTATTTTGGGGTTTTTTGGTATTGAATTGTGTAAGTTCTTTATGCCTTTTGGATATTAACCCCTTATCAGATATGTCATTTGCAAATATCTTCTCCCATTTCATAGGTCGTCTTTTAGTTTTGTCAAGTGTTTTGTCAATTGTTTTGTCAATTGTTTCCTTCACTGGGCACTTTATTTTGATGTAGTCCCAATAGCTTATATTTGCATTTGTTTTATTGTCTCAGAAGACCTATCTAGAAAAATGTTTCTATAACTTTTGTTGTAAATTCCTGCCTGTGCTCTTTTCTAGGATTTTTATGGTTTCATGGCTCACAATTAAGTCCTTGATCCATTTTGAGTTTATTTCTGTGTGTAGTATAAGTGGGCCAGTTTTGCATGTAGCTCTCTAGTTTTTGTTTGTTAAAGAGACTATCTTGTTCCCATTGCATATTCTTACCTCCTTTGTCGAAGCTTAACTGACCATATAATTGTGGGTTTATTTCTGGGTTTTCTGTTCTGCTCTATTGATCTGTGTGTCTGTTATTGTGCCAGAACCATACCATTTTGATTACTACAGCTTTGTAATATAACTTGAAGTCTGGAAATGTGACACCTCCAGTTTCTTTCATTTTCTTTTACAAGATTACTTGGGTGTAGTTGAGGTCCTTTGTGGTTCCATATAAATTTTAGAATTGTTTGTTCTAGTTCTGTGAAAAATGCTAGTGATATTTTGGTAGGGATTGCATTACATGTATAGATTACTTAGAGTGGTATAGACATTTTAACAATATTTGTTCTTCCAATACATAAACATAGAATGTCTTTCCATTTCTTTTGTGTTATCTTCAATCTCTTTCATCAGTATTTTACAGTTTTCAGAGTACGGGTATTTCACCTCTTTGGTTAAGTTTATTCCTAGGTATTTTCTTCTTTTTGGTGCAATTGTAAATGGGAATGTTTTCTTTTTTCTTTTTTTTTTTTAATTTTTTTATTTATTTATTATAGTCACAGAGAGAGAGAGAGGCAGAGACACAGGCAGAGGGAGAAGCAGGCTCCATGCACCGGGAGCCCGATGTGGGTGGGATTCGATCCCGGGACTCCAGGATCGCGCCCTGGGCCAAAGGCAGGCGCCAAACCGCTGCGCCACCCAGGGACCCCCGGGAATGTTTTCTTAATTTCTCTTTATGCTGCTTCATTATTACTGTATAGAAGTGCAATATATTTTTGCACATTGATTTTGTATCCTGATACCTTACTGAATTCATTGATCAGTTCTAGCAGTTTTTTGATGTAGTCTTTAGGGTTTTCTATATATAGTATCACGATATATGCAAATAGTGAAAGTTTTAGTCCTTACTTATCCATTCGGATGCCTTTCATTTCTTTAGTTGTCTGATTGCTGTGGCTAGAACTTCCAATGCTCTATTGAACAAAGGTGGTGAGAGTGGACATCCTCGTCTTGTTCCTAACCTTAGGGGAAAGATAAATAAAAAATAAATTCCACTTAATCATGGTGAATGATCTTTTTGATGTATTGTTCGATTCATTTTGCTAGTACTTGATTGATTTTTGCCATCTATGTTCATCAACATTATTGGGTTGTAGTTGTATTTTTTGTTGATGTATTTATCTGGTTTTGGTATCAGAGTAATATTGGCCTCATAGAATGAATTTGGAAGTATTTCTTCATGTTATATTTCTTGGAATAGTTTGAGAAGAGTAGGGATTAACTCTTCTTTAAATATTTGGTACAATTCACCTGTGAAGCTGTCTCATCCTGAACTTTTGTTTGTTAAGACTTTTTTAATTGTTGATTCAATCTCCTTGCTGGTAATCAGTCTGTTCAAATTTTTCTGTTTCTTGCTATTTCAGTTTTGGTAGGTTATATGTTTCTAGGAATGTATCCATTTCATCTAGGCTGTCTAATATGTTGGCATATAGTTTTAATAATATTCCCTTAAAGTTGTCTTTATTTCTGTGGTATTGTTTGTAATTTCTCCCATTCATTTGTGATTTCATTTATTTGAGTCTTTTCTTTCTTCTTCTTTTTTTTCAAATGAGTTTGGCTTAGAGGTTTATCTTTTTTTTTTCTTTTCAAAGAACCAGCTCCTTGGTTTCATTGATCTGTTTTATTGTTTTTATTTCTGCTCTAATCTTTATTATATCCTTCCTTCTGCTGGTTATGGATTTTATTTGTTCTTCTTTTTGTAGCTCCTTTAGGTGTAAGGCTAGGTTATTTGAGACTTTTCTTGCTTCTTGAGGTAGCCCTATATTGCTATAGCCTTCTCTCTTAAAACCATGTTTGCTGCATCCCATAGATTTTGGACCACTGTGTTTTTATTTTCATTTGTTTGCATGTAATTTTTATTTCTTTTTGATTTCTTATTTGACATATTAATTGCTTGGTGACATGTTATTTAATCTATGTGTATTTGTGGTCTTTCCAGAGTTTTCCTTGTGATTAATTTCTAGTTTCATAGTGTTATGGTTGGAAAATATGCACGGTATGACTTTGATCTTTTTTAATTTGTTGAGACTTGTTTTGAAGACTAATATGTTATTATTCTGGAGACTGTTTCATGTGCCCTTGAAAAGAATGTTTGAGTCTATCTGTTAAATACACCTGGTGTGTGTCATTCAAAGCCACTGCTTCCTTATTAATTTTCTGTTCAGTTTATCTGTCCATTGATGTAAGTGGAGTGTTAAAGTCCTCTACTATTATTGTATTAGTATGGATTAGTCTCTTTATGTTTTTTATTAACTGTTTTACATATTTGAATACTCCCATGTTGGATGCAAAAATTTTTACAATTGGTATATCTTCTTTTTGGATTGTCCTCTTTACTATCTTTGTCTCTTTGTTTTAAAGTCTATTTTGTCCAATGTCAGTATGGCTATCCTGGCTTTCTTTTGACATCTATTTGCATGCTAAGTGTATCTCTATCCCCTCACTTTCATTCTGAAGGTATCTTTAATCTGAAAGGAATCTCTTATAGGCAGCATGTAGATGGTTCTTGTGTTTTTTAATCCACTCTGTGAACCTGTGTTTTTTGATTAGAGCATTTAGTCCATTTCAGTCAAAGTAATGTTTGATTGATACTAATTTATTACCATTTTGTTATGAGTTTTGTGGTTATTTTTGTAGTTTTTCTTGGATCCTTTCTTCTCTACTTCTCTTTCATGGTTTGTTAGCTTTCCGTAGTCAAATGCTTATATTCTTTTCCTTTTATTCTTTGCATATCTTTTTACTGGTGTTTGATTTGTGGTTAACATTAGGTTTATATATAACATCTTCCACATATTGCTGTTTGAAGTTGATGGTCATTAAGTTTGAAGCCATTCTTTACTCCTCTCCCCTGCTCATTTTATGCATATGGAGTCATATTTTTACATTCATTCATTTTGTGAATCCCCTGACTGATTTTTACAGATAATATTTATTTTTCCTGCTTTTGTGATTCCTACTTCTCATACTCTCACTTATGGTCTTTCCTTTCCACCCAAAGAGTACCTTTTAATATTTCTTGAAGGGCTGGTTTAATAGTCATGAATTCCTTTAGTTTTTGTTTGTCTGGGAAACCCTTTCTCTCTCCTTCCATGCTGAATGCTGGCCTAGCTGAATAAATAATCTTGGCTGCGTAGTTTCTATTTTAGCACTTTGTGCTGAAATATAGCAGCACTTTATGCTGTAATATATCATGCAACTCTCTTCTGGCCCGAAAAATTTCTGCTGAAAAATCAGCTGATAGCCATATGGGGTTTCCCCTTGTATGTAACTGTCTTCTTTTTTCTTGCTGCCTTTAATTTTTTTCATCACTACTTTTCACCATTTTAATTACTGTGTGTCTTGGTGTGTACCTCTTTGGGTTAGTTTTGTTGGTAGATCTCTGTGTCTCCTGGATTTGGATATGTTTCCTTCCCCAGATTTGGGAAGTTCTTAGCTATTATTTCTTCAAATATATTTTCTGCCCCCTTTCTCTCTCTTCTTCTGGGATACCTATGTAGAGAATGTTTTTATGTTTGATGGAGTCACTGAGTTCTCTAAATTTCTTCTCAATTTGTGTAACTTTTTTTTCTCAGTTGCTCAGTTTGATTGGTTTCTATTATTGTCTTCCAGGTCATTAATTCATTCCTCTGCTTCCCTGCTATTTAATCCATCAGATGTATTTTTAATTTCATTTATTGTGGTGCTTATCTCTGATTGGTTCTTTCTTATCTCCTTGATAAGGGTCTCTTTCTGTATGAGTATTACTTTAAATTCTCTATCAGATGGGGTGCCTGGGTGGCTCAGTCACTTAAGTGTTTGACTCTTGATTTCAGTTCAGGTCATGATCTCAGGGTTGTGAGATCAAGCCTCACATTAGGCTCCATGCTCAGCAGGGGGTCTGCTTGAGATTCTCTCTCTTCTCACCCTCTTCCCTCCCTTATGCATGTGCTCCCTCTGTGTGTGTGTGTGTGTGTGTGTGTGTGTGTGTGTAATGAATACTTTAAAAATTATCAGGCATATTATATTCTTTTCACTTAGGTCTTTTGCTCTAGTT
Organism: Canis aureus; assembly: GCF_053574225.1. NCBI lineage: Eukaryota > Metazoa > Chordata > Mammalia > Carnivora > Canidae > Canis > Canis aureus. The sequence goes on along the minus strand of NC_135629.1, from coordinate 18,402,297 downwards.
TTACTCTGTTCTTTCATTTGGGACATATTCCTCTATCTCCTTATTTTGTCTAACTTTCTCTGTTTCCATGTGTTAGGAAAGTCAGGTATGTCTCCTCTTGAATGTGATGGCTACATGAACAAGAGGTCCTATAATGCCCTGCAGTGTAGTGTCCTCTGTTCTCCAGGACCTCATGCTTCAGGGATGTCTCCTATGTCTGGTGCCTCTGCCATGCTATCGTGTCCTGTCTGTTTTTGTCCTTCACTCCAGTTGTCTGCAGAGGCTATTTTTGTGGGCAGTGATTGGAACTGGCCAGGGTCAAGCATTTTAACAAGGTGCACAATATTCTGCTTGCAGAATGAGACCCACTGTCACCAGAACCAAGTCTCTGTAAATCACAAGTCAGAGACATAAGTGTTGGTGAGGTTTGTATTGATCTTCTGGAGGAGGGGACCTGCAGTGCCAGCACTTAGGCAAGTGTGACTGAGAAGGACAGTCTTCTAAAGCATGGGGTGCAGGACATGGTGCAGTCAAGTTAGGGCCCTGTAAGTAACCATGTGTCTATTCTGGGAGTGTAAGCAAATGACACCTGCCAGATGTTATTTTGTTTCTGGGGGGGTCTGTGCCTGCCTCTCTAATCCATGTTCTGAGATGAGTAAATGAGTCTCCCTCCCACATGCCCCATTTTTAAAACTACTGTTTTATACTGTATCTCCACTGGCTGTTTGTCTTACCATTTCTTTAAGGGTGGGGATTCACCTTCCTTATACCCCCAGGGCTCTCTCCAAATCCAGGTCACTGATTTTTTAAATTCCTAGCTTTAAGTCCCACTAGTTTTAAGAACTCACAAAATTCATCCCCTCTCACTTTCAATGTCAAATATATGGGAATTCATCTTCCCCATGAGGGCTTCCTATAGTGAGACTCTGTTTCTTGCCCTTTTCTGTGCCTCAGCTCCCTGTCAACATTGGATGCCCACCATCCATTCGCTCCCAAACCATATCTTCCATGCGACCTCTTCTCCACATTTAGTTGTGGAATTTTCTCTACCAGACTTCAGCTTGTTTTCTGGATCATTTACACTGATGTTAATTTTTCTAGTGGGATCCATGGGATGAAGTGAGCTTAGGATCCTCCTACTCCATCATCTTCCCTACCTCTTTCTTGATTTGTATAACTTATTAAAAGTATCTTTGATAGTAAAGGCTGAAATTAAAACAATCCTTCTTATTTATGTTTCCTGTCCCTAAGAAATTATTATTTACTTTATTAGAGGCTCTTGAACTTTATATTTTGTAACATCTGAAAAATATAGACTCCTAGGCACATGTTAAGAAATGTTAATTAAAAGTGTCTATGAAGGGAAGAGGTGAAAAGGGTTCTAGCGGTTCTTGGAATTTTCTGTTGGTTGGGAGGCATGTGGGTAATTCACATATAATCCTATTTTGTTTTCAGTCACATTGTTGCATTTGTTTTAAAATTTCAAATACTTTTAAATGATGGCATAGAAATTCCACTCCATCAAAAAGAGGAATGAGTTAAGAAGAAAATTGGTTTAGCCTCTTGAAAGGAGATAAGTTTTACTCATGTTTGAGCCCTCAGTTTAGTGCTGGACACTTAATAAATGTTTGTTAAATAAATGTATAATCTGAATAGAAGTCTTACCTTTTAAAAAATAAGATTACTGCTTTCCAAATGAAATATAAATGCAAAAAGGTACCTCTTTGGATTTTAATTTCCCTATAGATTTCCAAGCTGCAACAGCTGTTTTATATAGTACAAGAATATTGCTCTTTCTCACTAACTCTGACCCTGAAAATATCTGTTACAAACAACTGAGCTCTCTAATAGTTCATAATGATCCTGGCTTCCCAGCAGAACTAATCAGTGATTTGGAATCAAATTGGCAATTCTAAAAATGAGACATTGCTCATATTGATTTCTTATGTTGGTTATCATCTTTGTTTTAAAGGAGACAATTGTAGTTTGTTTGCATCAGTCAATATTATGAACAAACTTTTGAACCATGAGGTTTGATGATTATGATCTATTGTAATGTTATTTTTTAACCTCTACTTCCAATTGTTTGCAGTGAGAAAACTCATGCTACACTGGGAAACTCATAATCTCAGTTAAATTTTAACATTTAAGTCGTATTTTATCTTTTACCTTCCTTTCAATTATCTAATGAATTTCCTATTTATATTGTGCTTTAAAATGTTCTTAAATCCAAACCATAAAATTTGCCATACTCATTTTGTTGACCGGTGGTACATACAAAAGTCTTCAAAAGATATTTTTAAAAGATGTTAGTAATTAACTTTAAGGAAAAAGTTCATATTTTTCTATAAATTGTTTATTGAAAATATCTACACCTGTTAGCTTGGTCACAGGAGGTCAAGGCTATAAAATAATTCTCATGGGGGCAGTTGGCATCACATGGAGAAAATCTCTTAACCAGTTTGTAAATCAAATCCTAAACCACTAACTCAAAGACCAAAGTGGCTATTCAGAGGGATGATTAAGTTAAGGAGCTTAACTGGCTTAATGCAAATTCACAATCATAAAATATAAAAAGATAATGAAACATAGAACTTTAGTTTTGGGTCAGGAAAATATTTCCTTCATATTTGATAGACATTTTTAAAGTTATATATAGTTTAAATGATTACAAGTTCTAAATCACAGATGGTCTAGGTTCTAAAATAAAGTCAATGCAGTCTTTCATATCGAATATATCTATCCATAGGAAATTAATCTAGATATGTGCTACTGAACCTTGGATACCTATCTCCCTCAACACAGTTTGATCTCAAATGTAGGACAATTAATCTTCTTTAACTTTCTTTCCTGATAGCCAAATGACTTTGAACTAATGATCTATACTTCAGTATAAATAAAAGAATAATTGTCATGTTTATTCTATATCCAATAAGAAAATTATTTTTCTAAAAATTTTTATAAATTGTTCAGAGAAGACCTAAATCAGTATATATCCCCTACATTGAAAATGTCAAAATTAAAGATCATCTGTTATGCATTGTAAAAATATGTTTTCAGTTATTTTTTTCTTTTGAATATATAAAATTTAAAATCTATATTTAAATTTAACTTAGAATCTATTTACTTGTTACTTTTTATATTTAGGTATATGCTAAATTTATATGTCTCTTTTAACAATGCAAATAATTCTTTGTCATTTGGGTGTTTGTTTACTTGCTCAAGTTTTATTGTCAGTATACTTTTATTATATTTTCATTAATTATTCTCAAGTAGTATATGAGGAATTGTATGACAGCAACTTGAAATCCTAGCAGAGTCCCTTAAAGGATTTTGAAGAGTTGTCAAAATCAAACTTAAAAAAAAGTGTTTTGGGTGGAACTCTTTTGTCAGTTTCCATAAGCCCATATTCCATAGATCTCTCAAAGCATAAAGGAGGGAAACAGAAATGTGGTCCATATCACATATCATTCATAATCATTTTATGAAAATGTCCTCGTCGAAAAACAATTAACATTTTACCTGGGAATATCCATCAAAATTATTTAGTTCTGTCTCTGAAAAGAGGAAGATGCTAGTTAACTCATGAAGGAGTTTCTTCAATAGAACATCACCTGCAAATTTAACACAGTATTGAACAGAGTATTGAAAATACAAATTGTGTTGTTCTTGGCTTTGCTCTCCAAATGCTTTTTAGCATTCAGGGATGTATGTGGCAGAAATTATCTTGATTATATTCCATAATGAGCATATATCAGAGATGTTACTGAATCTTACAAATTAGTAGGTTGGAATAAGCACCTGAAGTAGGCCTTCTGTATTTCAAGAGGTATGTACATATTCTGTGGATAAATGACATTTCAGAAATTATTGTCACACAAACATTTTAGTATTACAATCTATTGCAACTCAAAGGGATGAAATTTATTTTGTAAAAAAAATCATGATTCCAGAAAGGCACATATCTAGCTCTACTTTTGATGGTTAGGCATATTAACAACATAATCAATTATGAACATTGTGAAGATGTATAATGGAGATATGACAAATAAATGATACTTTATAACAGAACCCATAAAAGCACAAAATTTATCAAAAGTGTATGGTGTTTTTGTACCAATTAATAGTAAAATAAGAGATAGTACTGTAAGGATGATACAGGTGAATCAAGGAAAATGATATCAATGGAAAAACAATATTTCAAATTCATAGTGCTGAAGTTGATTCATAAAGTGATTTACTTTTTTTCAATCAAGTATCAATAGTATCAAATTCAGTTAGCAATGTGCACAGGAGTTCCTTTGTGAACTGAGAAATATCTTTGTTCAATTTGACATATCCCAGACATTCTTAGTCAATAGCTCCCTCTTTAGACTTATGGAAGTTATCAACATTTATTTATGCCTTAGAAAATCAATTTACAGGGACTTTTGGTAGATACCTGTTGAAATCTAGTTCTTACATTAGTTTTGGAAGAAATATTTCTTCTACTGGAATAAATAAAACCTCTTGGATATAAAAGGTTGAAAATAAATTGTTAATAAAGTACTGAAATTGGAGTAAAAATTATGTTCAAATGTATTAATTTGGTGCTTTTATCTAAGGATCCAATGGCAATAAAACTTAAACTTTTAAAATACTATAGTCTTTTTTCAGTCTAGCAAATTAATTGCCATATCAAAGTCTAAACTGTGGGACTTATTTTTAAATTTCATAATGTTTTGTCCTTGTGTTTTTTCTTTATTTTGCTCTGCATGGGTACAACTCTACAAAGTTATAGTCTTATTATAGGATAGTGTTGGCTTCTCTTGGATTCAGTTATTACAGTTTTAAATCATCAATTGGAATACTCCTTATTAAAATCTGAAGTCATTAGCATGTTCAGTTAATAAGGTTGCTTCTCTTTCTCTCTTCTTTAATTAACATGTTTATTTCCACAAATTCAAAATCTAATAGATTTTAGAGAATTTTTAAAAATGTAACAATCGTTATAGAACTCCCAAAAGCAGATAAAATAAAAAGCATTATTCATTTTACCCCCATACAGATATAATCATACTTAATATTTAATAAACTTCCCTTGGTCTGTCTTCCATAATGCATATTTTTATAATATTGGTATGAAGCCGAAAATATGATTTTCCACCTCTTCAAAAAGTCAATATTACAATAAGAATCATTAATGATACATTATATGCATTTCCCTCATGTAATTAAATATCTTCTAAAAATATCATTGTAAATTTCTGAATATTTCAGAAAACAAAAATACCAAACTAATTTAGACATTGCACATTTGGAAATTGCTGCAATGTCTGTGTTTATACCTGTCACTTTGAATGGCTTTCTGATTATTCCCTCAGATAGTTTCCTGGAAATTAAATGCTTGAGTGGAAGGGCAAGACACCTTTGATATACTGCCAAGTAGCTTTTCAGAGTGGCTAAAGTATTACCCCTCAAAAGAGACTCTGATTTGAATGATTTGGGATTGATAATTTTAAGCTAGAGTTTACTTTACCAAGCTCTCCTCTTCATCCCCATACATACTCACAAACTTCCTCACTAAACATCTTATTGACTATATATTTATGAAAACAGTACTTTAAAAGGAAAAGAAAATACTGATATCTCCTAAAAGTATACAATAGTTATCCTGGTGGCATTTAACTGAGGTGTTTCCAGTTATTATTTAATTTGCATTTTAAAAGCGTTTATTATAAGTTAATGAATCAATTGATTCTCCAGGGAACATTTAATAAGATTTATTACCTTATAAAATTTATATGGCTCTCAGCTAACTAACTGAGATTATAATTATTAGCAGTTGCAATAATTACATTTGTGGTAATTCTGGAGATGACCAAAGACAGAAAATATTTATAACTTTTTACATTTTATATAGAAATGGATGGCTTTAACATGTGACTTAAAAACATATTAATAACTTCAAAGCACCTGTATTTATTTTTTTAATTTGAAAGGTATTTTAAAAATCTATTAACTAAAACTATAAGTCCTTCATAATAGCAATAGGGCAGAGGAACTAAAAGGGCAATTAATTTTAAAATAAATCCAGAGAGTTTAAAATGCCATGTTGCACAAGTAATCTATACCTCCTCCACCTGGAAGGTAAAGGTTTCTAACTTGTCTTCTGAATGTTTTATAAGCTGTTCTCAGGCCACTCCTATTTGTTTCATTCCAGTCTGCATGGCTCCAAGAATATAAGCAGCTCCATCACTTAATTGAAGGCTTTCCCTTTCCCACACGTCCTCCTTCCTCCTTGCCATCCCACCACCCCCTACCAGCTGTCACTGAGACCCATCAATATCACTTTCTCCATGAAACCTTCCCCATCTTTGTCTCCTCTTCCATTGCCTTCTGATCTTTCACCACATTTGATCTTACCTAATACGTTCTTTTTCCTATTCCTTCTGCCGGTAACCTGTTCCTTACTTATCTGAGAGAGGTGCAAAATGATGTGGTGCAAAAGCCGTGGCCACATGACTTCTTTGGCCAACAACGTATTAGCAAATGTGACACAAGCAGAAGCTTGAAAAGCACTTGCCCGTTGCTCCTCACCTGCCGCTGGAAACTCTTCCACTACCACTCTTTCTGCTCATCTGCAAAGATGAGTGACCACATGGATCGGGCATAGGCCACCCCAGCTGATGCCTCCCACATCAGCCCCCTCTCCACTCCAGACTATCAGCCAGCTAGCTGTTGACATATAAGTGACCCCGGGAGAAACAGGCACAAGACCTTTCCTGCTGAACTGCTCTAAGTTGCTCATGCATGAAATTGTGAGCAAATAAAATGGTGCTCGTTTAAATTGCTAAATTTCTAAGTATTTCTTTTAATGTGGCAGTAGGTAGTTGTTAGAGTTATCTGACTAACCTCTCAGACCTGTCTCCTCACCTATAAAGTGAAAAATCAAATCCCCTGTGGATTGGTCCAAATGAGATAGTGTAATCCAAGCCCTTGGATTGTAGCATCTAGACACATTGTCTGATTTCAACCTTGGCTCCATCATGTATTCAGATTTCCTTTTTCCTGTTTGTTGAACATAACAGATTATTTTAACATCTTTGTGCCTCATTTTTCTTGTAAAAAATGTATGTAATAACAGTACTGGTGTATCAGGAGTATTTTGCTGCAAGTGACAGAAAACCTGATTTAAATTAGCTTAAGGAAAACAGGAGTATCACTTAGTTATTGAAAAATCAAAGGATAGCCTGTTGTCAGGTACTTTTGCTTTCAGGAGTTTAAACATCATTAATATGGTGTCTCTCCCCATGTATCAATCACTCTCCTTCATGTCGCTGCCATTGTCAGCCTCCAGAAGTATTGAAATGGCTGCCAGTACCTTTACATCTACATTTCAGGTCAAGTCCACTGAAAGAGGAAAGCCCTTCAGATATACCTACAAGAGACCTACTAGATCTGGTTAAGTTGGTGCCTATCACATGGACAGGAGAAACAAAATTTTGAATATCCAGATATAAGTCATATCTTCAACCTTGGACATGAGGTTTGAAGCCAATTCCTAGAGGCAGAGCGGATAATGGTGGAAGACAGGGCAGCTACCCAGAGGAATATCAGAGTACTGTTACCTAAAAAAGGAAAATTGTCAAATGGTGGATACCTCTACCATCTATCCCATTAAGAACAGTAAAATGAGCTACTGAATGTAAATGTCTAGTGCTGAGGATGACATATAATAAGAACTCTTTAAATATCATCTGTAAATATTAATATGAACATGCACAAAAAAAGCACTGAGTATTCTGTATCTTGACTATAGTGATGGTCACATGAATTTATATATGTGATAATCTACAGAACTAAATACACACACACAAACATGTCTGCATGTATAACTGGTGAAATAAGATCTTAAAAAGATCAATATCATTTTCTGCTTTGTACTATTGTACCATTGTTATACAAGATGCTGCCATTAAGGGAAGTGGATGAAGGGTATACAATCTTTATATATTATTTCATTATTATTATTATTATATTATTATTATTTATATATTATTTCAATTATAATTGCATGTGAATTTACAATTGTCTCAAAATAAAAACTTGGGGAAAAAAGGTGCCAAGCACAGAATCAACAAAGTTGACATGAAGGGGAGTGGTTATAACCATTATCTGAATTCTAAAGTAATGAAAATCTTTCCTTAAAAACACAAACTTATAATCTCCAAGAAGTCTTTCTGGTTTCCCCAGTCAGAATCAGTTTGAGTTTCTGAAGTGTTCCCTTTCAAAAACCCTTACTGTTGCACTCATCACAGACAACTATCAGAATTCTTCATTTATGCCTCTGTCTCAATAGATTATGAGCCCCTGGAAACAAGGGATATCTTATTTTGTCTCATTCATTCATCCATTTGGAGTTTTAATATTTTTTTTCCATATCAGCACAGGTCTTTTGCCAGGTGAGACTTTAAGAAAAATGTTAAGATATGATTATCTGAGTGAACATATTTTGTTCATGATTATAATGATTATCAAAGCAAGATATTAGACATTTCTTTTTTTAAAAGACTTTATTCATTTATTTGAGAGAGAGTGAGAGAGAGAGCATGAGCAGAAGGCGGGGCAGAGAGAGAAGCAGACTCCCCTCTGAGTGGGGAGCCTGATGCCGGGCTCGATTCCTGGAATCATGACTTGAGCCAGGGGCAGACATTTAACCAACTGAACCACCCAGGTGCCTCTAGACATATTTCTTAATTGTACTTATATAAGAACTATTGTACAGTGGCTAATGTTTTTATGAACCGGATTGTCTTTGGGAGTTTTCTTATCAGTGTTCAAAGGGACTCTTAAGGAGATAACTACAAAAAAGGGGGGGGGGCTTTATTTTACAGGAGCCTGGGGATTGGAGATTAGCTATTGAATGATCATCATGGCAGAGCTTCAATTCCCTTTTTATTTAGGTGTTGTGGGTTTCTGTCATAGAGATTTTAAGTAGAAAGGAGTTCATGATCTCCTCCTAAAGGGTTTGCTATTCAAGTGAATTTTTGGAAGCAATGAAAAAAAGGGCCAAGCGAGTTTTTTAATATAGGATTACTCTCCTAGAAGTCGGCTATAATTCTCATATATATAGGTTCTCTGGCCATGGCTGACTGAACAGATAATAGCCTATTTAGAATCGTTTGCCTTTGTTCAGTGAAGGGCATCCTGTCCTCCCACCACCCAGCCTTTTTTTGTTCATCACGCCCACCAAATAAGAGTGATGCCAAGTTCACAAATAGAAACCAAGACCATTAACATATCAAGCACTTCCAAGATCAAAATACTGCATACGGCATGTGTGTTTTAATGAAAATCTAGACTCAGAGGCAGCTGAAGTCTGCATTGTGTGAGTTTCCAAGATAAAAGTGCAATTTCAATGAGAAAAGAAACTTTAACACTCAAAGTAAAAATCAGTCCTTACATTTAGTGCCAATTAGTTTCCTATGTTATAATATACATCATTGCCAAACTACTTTCTAGAGGGAGATGAAGTGCGCATTCCTCCGCCTGAATTTCCTTTTGCCTAGGGGAATCTACCTGCTGTGGTCTGCCTCATGCTATAAACTGTCTTGGAAGTTGGTCATTTCATTTATGTGGAACCTATTCCTTTCGGGGACTGGTGTTTCTGACAGCCTTATCTGTTACTCCTTGGTTTTGTGTTTCTTCACTTGGTGGCTTTGGACCTAATGTTACTGATCACTGGGGTGGCAGGGCTCATCATCATGTGGAAAATGAGGTTACTGACTCCATTTCATTTTGTCTAGCATATTCTTTGATGAGCTCATATATTTCTTCCCCTTTCTTTAATGGTTCCTTTTTTTTTTTTTTTTTTTTTTCACCTTCCTGATACCTTTCTTACAGAGGCAGAGAAATAGAATCTTCAGGTGTGAAAGGGGAGGGGATTACAAAAGAAAGGGAAATTTTGGAAGCTGGAGAGTTTCATTATTTGTTCCAGCAAAAAACTGTGTTCATTTTCTATTGCCATGTAACAAATTGCTACAAACCTAATGATTTAAATCAACATGTGTTTATTATTATGCAGTTTCTGTGGGTAAAGAGTCTAACTATGGCTTAACTGATCCTCTACTCAGGGTCTCACAAGTCTGCAATCAAAGATCAAAGTGTGGGGTAGGAGAGGTCACTCTCAGCTGAGACTTTGAGGATCTTCTTTCCATCTCATTTAGCATATTGGCAGAAATCAATTCCTTGTGGTTGTAGGACTAAGGTCTTTAGCACTTAAAGACTGTCCTCTCCTTAGACAGTTCACGTTGGAGGTATTTGCTTTCTTCAAGGCAAACAGGTGACTGTATAGCTTCACCTTCTTTTATGGGCTCACCTGATTAGGTCAGGTCCAATCATATCATCTCCCTTTTGTTCAAAGTCAACTGGTGAGTGATCTACTCACAGGAATGATATTTCATCGTATTTCCAGGTCTGACCCACTCATCCAGTGAGGAGAGCATGAGACATCCGGGGTTATCTTAGAATTCTGACTAGGCCAGGGGCAGTGTGTTTCTTGTTCATCCTCTCTACTTCTTAGAGCTGAACCTGGCACATAACACACAAACTGTAAAAAATTACCAAAAAAGATGAATGAATCACTCTCCTCATTTTCTGAATTATTACTAGAAATAAAATCTCAAGCTCATTGTTATTGATTACATATCTTACAGATGAATCTTTCAATTTGCCCTGACAGGCCTCTTGGATTTCTGATGATGGTTAGTGTGAATATTTGACACTCTAACACAGAACAATTTAAACTAGGTGATGTCTGGAATGGTTACCTAGTGCATTTAAAAAATACATTTTGTTAAGAAGAGAAAAAAAGTGGCTACTCTTCAGTCTTCAAAACTAGCACCCATCTCCTGGTAAAGATTTGCTGCTCAATCACTAGACAAAGACAATTGGCTATATGTATTCAGTTCTCTGGTTTTACATGTTTGCATGTTGGCAGCTGTGCGATACACTGTGTTTTTGAAAGCTGCTGTAATAGTCTCCAAAGCTTTTTTTTCAAGGTTTATGTCTCAGCATGTAGAAAGTAGGTCTCTGTATTCATAATTTACACAAGGAATCAAGTCCTGCGCTCTATTTCAAGTTTTTGATAGTGTCATGAGTTGCGGACTTGGAGGGAATGATCTCATTCAGAAATAAAGCATTCTTTTGGTGAAAGATGCTTAGGGGACACATGCATGCATATATGTTTTTTATGCTCAAATATATATTTCATACTCATATGTATAGTTTGTTATATATTCAACATGAGTGCATTTCCTATTCCTATACATTTCCATATACATGTGTGTGTACATGTGTTTTACACTTAGTAAAAGTGTTAGTCTCCCTAAAAATTTAGTAAAAGTGTTAGTCTCCCTAAAAATTTAGGGATTAAGTGTGGAAACTAGAAATCCTGGACTGAGACCTTGACTATAAATGCAGACAATTTTTTTTTTTCAGGCCACTTGAGTGAAGAAAGAGTTCACAGTAGAGTCCTAGGGCCAGCAGGAATGTACCATCTGTATGGCAGCTAGCTCTATCTTCAAGCATCTTTCAGGGTTGATCCTGAAGAGTTCCTGCATGCTGGGCCATGTATAAACATTCTTTTCTTAGAAATGGTGTTTTTATTAAAATGTCAAATTAATCTTCTTATAACAGCTTAAGGTAATATTTCTGACCTATCTGATACATCAGAAGTCAAGGTGGAAGATGTCAGAATTGTCTGAGTGTCTACCTTTGTGACAGCTGCATGGCCTGGGGTCTGATTCTGGTCTCTCAGCAAAAAGCCTCTGATGAGTGGGTCAAAGGGCCATGTGTGCTGCCATGGGGCTAGGTTCCAGAAGGAGCCTCACCTTCCAAGAGCTCAAGCCAGTTTTCTAGGCCTGCCACTTAAAAGTGTCTCTGTCCTGTGACAGTGGGCACTGGGTGTCTCAGGCTGTGCACCCAAACTGGTCTAAGTCCTGTGCCAGTGACTAATCAATTTGATATAAGGAAGTTTAATAAAGTGCTATCTTGATTATCTGTCAAAAAAAAAAAAAAAAAAGGTTTTAGAGAGCTAGCTCAACTTTTTCAGAACAGATTTCACACCTGGCTAGAGGCAATTGCATTGTTAAGGGAAAACTGACCTAAAATTAGGAGATGCTCATTAACCACCAAATTATATGACCTTTGGAAATCACTTAGCTTCCTTACCCCCAAGATTCCCCAACTGTAAAATAAGAGACAATAATAACCATGCTTCCTTGAGGAGATAGTTATGGGAATTAAATTAGAGCACACATACCTCTAAAATTCTTACCACTTGACCTCTTCAAGCCTGAGAATCCCCAGTTCTAGCACAGAGTGAGAACTCAATTCAGAGGTTTTAATTGCTTATTGCTGTTGTTATGAAAGCTCTTTGTAAATTGAAAACCCCCTTGGAAATGTCTGGACATATTCCTAAATAGCATCTTATAAGAAATACAATCATTTGGCTTGTTTGGTATTAATGTGTTCACTTTATTTATTCATTAATTTGTGTCCTTATTTGAGAGAGAAAGTGAGCACACACAAGTATGGTTGGTGAGGTGGGGCGCAGAAGGAGAGAGAGAATCTTAAGCAGGCTCTCCACCCAGGTGGAGCCAGACACGAGGCTCAATCTCACCACCCTGAGATCATGACCTGAGCCAACATCAAGGGTCAGATGCACAACCAACTGAGCCACCCAGGCCCCAACATGTTTACTTTAAACTGTCAATCAAATCACTAAATGGATTCCAAGCTACTAAAATGTCTCAAATTCATTCACATCTTTCCATGTCCATGCCCAGTAGCCCTAGTCCAAGCTGTGTACCATCATCTCCTGTTTTAGGTATATCATTCAAAATAGTTCTCAAAGTGTACTGGGAATATAAAATCAGGACCCTATTTACTCACTGAACCTGTCTGAGGCTGTTTCAGTCTTTAAAGTGATAGGATCTGCCTAACTGGCTTCCTTTTCATTTGGTGTTCTCACCACTGCCTGCCTGAAAAAACTCTCTCTCTCTCTCTCTCTCATTCTCCCTCCCTCTCTCTCCCTCTCTCTTTCCCTCCCTCCTCCCCACTGCCTCTCCAATACCCTCCCTCTCCTGCCCCTTTCTCTCTTCTTCCCTCCCTCTCCCTCTTTCTTTCTTTCTTCTTTCTTTCTTTCTTTCTTTCTTTCTTTCTTTCTTTCTTTCTTCTCTTTCTTTCTTTCTTTCTCTCTTTCTTTCTTTCTTTTCTCTCTTTCTCTTTCTCTCTCTCTCTCTACACACACACACTCCACACCCTTCATATTAACTTCTCCCCATCATGCAGTTCTTCTCCCCAAGTCTCATCTTTAGGGAAGATTTTTCTGATTTTGCTCATCCCCACTATACTAGGTCTCCTGCAATAAGCCCTTGTAGGACCCAGTACTTCTCTGTTTTATCACACATTATAATTTTAATCAAATGCTTATTTTTACATCTGCCCCCTTTAAACTACCACCACCCTTTTTTCCAGTCTCTGCCAGAGCTTTTCAAAGAGTGAGTCTAAGTGACTCACATTTGCAAAATGGCCTTACTGATTTTCTTTTGTTCTCAGCTAATTGATTTAGAGCAGCTCTGTTAATCAAACATCTTTAAATCTTGGGCTGAGTTATAGCTATTTCTAAGTTCCCAGAGAGTAATGGTAGCCTTTTTCATTTTTGTTTTTTCACACATTAGGTTCTTAAAAATGTATTGAAATAATGAATAATAATAATAAATAGCACCACTGATTTGATGTTGGCTTCATTAGCTCTAGATTGAAATGAAACATTTCCCAGTATAGACACCAAATGTTTTGCAGTATGACTAATTGACAAGTTCTCATTTACATGTGTTTCCTATAGCAGAATAAAAAAGAAAAAAAAAAAAAAAGAAAAGTCTCTTAGAACCTTTGATCTCCAAGTTGTATATGAGTTCCAGGAAGTTCCATAGATGTTAAAGAGGACTGGTCTTTTTACAATAAAGGTGCATGCTCAACTCCAAAAATTAAAAGTCAAGAAATGGGGAAATCTTTGAAATACTTGCAGTTCTTTATTTTTCTAGATTGTATTGCAAATCTGGCTATGATTCAGGATGATGCATTCAAAACTGGTGGTGTCCTTCTCAGGGTAGTCAACAAGGAAGCAATACACTTGAACATTTTGCCTTCTTCTAATTCCTCTGCTTCCCTACAAAACACAACATGATGAAGTATAAATGTATTATTTAAATCATGGTGAGAATTTCAAACTGTGTTAATGTGAAAACTAAGCAGAGTTACAAAACCAGGGACTTAGAAAATCAGTGTATAGTAGAAAATCCTCAACCTCTAAGTATTTTATTCATCATTCAGGCTCAAATGGGTACATAAGTAAGCACTAAGTTACTACTATTAGATATGAATTACTTAACTTTTCTATTCTTTAGTTTCCTCATCTGTGAAATGGGAGTAGTAATTGTACTCACCTAGTACAATTTGTCATGCGGAATAAGTTATCACAGTTAAGTAAATTTGACAAGTATCTAGCACATGGTAAGTCCTTTCTTAATCTTAGCCTAAAACTAAGATCTTAAAAGGCTAAGAATCTATAGTCCAGAATCCAGGAATGTGTATTCTAATAAGAGTTGTTAGTGCTTTTATTGTTTTCCAAAATCTCATTTTTAGCAGTTTTATTTAAAATGCTTACTGGTGTTAGCATGTATATTACTGGTAGTGATAAGAACATTTACCATGAATGTTAACCTGTAAGTGAAATCTAACAGAAAATTTTAAATCTATTACCCACCTGCCAATCCCAGCCAGAACTGTCTGAGGCAGCTGGGTTTTACATGCCCATGACTTGGTCAAAATGGTTTTGTTTCCTCCTTGAGTTAAAGTCTCTGGGAGCATGGCCCCTTGCACTGTGCTCCCTGCATCTTATATCGGATCGATCTCTACTAGCTCTATGCCACTGGGCAAGTCACTTAGATTATCTCCACTTCAGATATCCCCATTGAAAAATTGGTTTGATAATAAAATTGCCCACCACACAGAATCAATAAGAGGATATTATGGAAGTCTGATATTTGTAAAAGTTAGAAGCACCTGGTACTCACATACTATATAAGTATTTGTTAATCAATCGTAATTTAAAACATCTATTTTAAATAAACATTCCTGCAGACATTGGTCTTGATTAAATCTCTCCATAAGCAACTGCCTTGGTAGAAGAGAATAATTTGTGCTTCATGCTTTCTGACATATAACTAAACTTTAGAAATGTGAGTGTTTGGGGTGCCTGGGTGGCTCTGTTGGTTAAACATCTGACTCTTATTTTCGCTCAGGTCATGATCCCAGGGTCCCAGGATCAAGACCTGCATTGGGCTCCATGCTCAGCATGGAATTTAGAATACATTAGTCGTATTCTTAAAATTCTCTCTCTGCCCTTCTCCCTACTTCTCCCTCTCTCCCCCTCTCCCCACTCTCCACCATTAAAAAAGAAGAAGGAGGAGGAGGAGAAGGAGAAGAAAAAGAAAAGAAAAAGTGTCAGGGTGGGTGTTTATGAATCATTTTGTATATCAAAGGGCAAAATAGGACTGTCCAGGAAAGAAGAATCAAGCAGCCGCTCCAATTGTCTCTCTTCCTCAGGGTCACATCACCTCCAACATCATCCCCAATATGAGGCTAGTAACCATGCCTTAAGATTTGAAGGTGAAGGATTCCTAGGCAAGGAGTTGGGAATTACTATCATATTAGAACTTCTAAAACCTTCACAGAAGCACTTCTCTCCGAGTTACTATGTAATGAGCTTTTCCAGAGTCTCAGGCTATGATGATTATACACATCCATAAAATCTCATGTCATCTCAGCTGTCTGCTTTGTAATTTATAGTGTCCAGAGTCCTAGGGGCTATGACTAAGGAAGAAGGCAAATGGAGTCCTGAAAATTGTGCATTGCCAGTCCTTTCAGTCTCTCCTGTACCTCTTCTCCATTTCTTCTCTCTTTAGTTCTCTTCACATTTGGCTGCTCTTTATGTTACAACTAATGTATTCTAAAGTCTCCCTACCATTCAATCCCCATGAAAACCAAACAGTGAGGAATGAGGTAGAAAAAGCATAGTGTAATAATTTCTTTTTAAGATTTCAGCCTAATTTATTTTATTCAACTTTCCCCAAGTTAATTTAGGTTCTGCATACATTTGCCAATGCTTATTTTCAAAATACATCCATTTTTATAAATACAAACAGAAGTATAGTCATAATTACTTTCCTTTCATTTGATTCTCAAAATAACTGCTTAATATAAATGAAGAAATAAAAGATCATTGTTGGAAAATAACTAATGAAAGGGTTCAGGTTATGAAAGGAATACTATTCCAATTCAAAGGCATTTTATTTTTGAGAAATTGCATAGCATTTAAATTTTTGAGAATTGCTATATAAAGTAACTATCCATTTGCTGAGTGTATAGAATCATAGTTTAAAAAAAATAAAAGCAGGTTTAGCTGAGAGTCAGTGCCCAGTCTGGTTCACTCCTTTAGTGATTGCTCATATCTTTAGAGCATTTACCTTAGCCAGACACTGTTCTACAAGCTTTCAGATCCTCTCTTTGAGTCTGCATGACCAACTGAACTACACAATAGATGATATTGCTTAGGAGGACAGTGGGTCTTATTAGAAATGAGGATTTCTAACTTCACTACATGAATAGTATATAAATGATAAAAGATTTTTTAAATCAAAGGTGAATCTATGTAGATACACATACATATATATGAAGATATTTTGAATTTATATTTACTTAATATAAACAACATGGGTTAAACCAGTGACGTGAACTCATGGAACATTCAGAAAGGTGGAAAAAGCCACAAAGAGAATTAATGCCAGTAATGGGTGAAGCAACATTCCTGTGAGCTTTACTTGGAGCACATTTAAATTTTGTTTGTTTATTTGTTTATTTATTTATTTGTTTGTTTGTTTGTTTATTTGGGTGGGAGGGAGGGAGGGATGTAGAGAGAGAGAGAGAGAGAGAGAGTGTATGAGTACAGGAGAAGAGCAGAGAGATTTTCAACAAGACTCCATGCCCAGCATGGAGCCCAACAAGAGGCTCATTCTCACCATCCTGAGATCAGGACCTGAGCTGAAATAAAAAGTCAGACACTTAACTGACTGAACCACCCAGATGCCCCCACTTAATGCACATTTAAAAGGAGTTAGAATTAGATGGCCCAGAGTAGGTGACTTGAGCAAGACCCACTGTGTAAGGGCTTGGTATGAGGGGAGTAAAGGAACTTTAACAAAACCACGTGCCCACAAGATGCTGAGCATATCTGTCCTTTCTCCTGATGCTACCATGGAAACCTGTGAGAGGAAGTCAACAACCCATGGATGCTGCTTCTCCCAAATCCTTTGCTTATCACCATTTATGCTACCCGGAAAGAAGACTAGAATGGGAAGTGATTCATTATCTTCCTAACTTACATGAATTGCCCTTGAGTTGCCTGCAATTGCATCAACTTTTAATTTCATTTGATGTGTGTTCCTGATACTGCTGTGGAGGCTCAGACTGGCCCTGAGGAAATGGAATGGGAAATAAAGGTCTCAAAGGAAAGTATTAAGGTTGTCTTCATTTTGAGAAGTTCAAACTTAGAGCAGTGGTTCTCAACCTTGGCTTCACATTGGCATTACCTGGGGAGCTTTACAAAATGCAATGCTTGGGACATACCTTCAAAGATTCTGATTTAATTGTTTGGTGCATGCTGGGTGCTGGGAGTTTTTAGCACTCCCTGGGTTATAACAGTGTACAGCCACGGTTGAGAGTCACTGACTTAGACATGAAACTAGTGATAATCCTAGGAAGCTTGATTTCAGAGTCAGACTTGAATATTACAATGCAGTGTGGTATCAAGCAAGGATAAACAAAGTTTGCAGTTTCTGCAGTATGCAGTTGTTGGGGGAGCTACTTGTGCTGTTACCCTAGGAGTCTGGATGAGAGTACTGTGGTAGAGTTCAGAGATCTAGTGAAAGAATTAAGCAGGCAGCTATGAAGAGAACAGGACAGAGACACATGAAGTCAGGCTAACAAACAAAATGAAACAAAACAAAACAAAAACCTGGCTAAACAGTTTCCTGCCCTATGAACTTCTTTATCCCCATCCTACCAGGATAGGAAATGTGCTCTAAGCAGAACTGCCTGGGGCTGTCCAGGAGTGCTAATGGCAAACAAATAAGAGATGTGTATGGTGACAAGAGACTCCACATCATCCTTATCCCAGACAGTTCTTGATGGCAGGAAAACAGTGTTAGAAAAGTTTTGAAATTGCAACTTCAGGATTTGATCAGAACTGATAAATGTAATAGTCTTTTCTCATTAGGATATGTCACAATTAAAAACCAAACAGAGGTTAATATGTGTAGCAGAGAATAACTGTTAGTGTATTCATTAATCAAGGTCCTGTTTACACATCTGCTATGAAGGATATTTACTCATTAACTGAAGTGGGACCCTATGTTCGATAACATCTGTCAGTTTGTGCTACTGTTGACTCTACCTGACTCTACCTGCTTCAAAATCTAAGACTCAGGAAATGCACACATTAAAACTCACTCTACCTGTTTGTAATTTAAAAGTTAATACTCTCATTGGAAGTTATACAGAAAAGGAGAAAATTAGAATATATTTTCTAATGGCTGAGGAATTGTCTGTTAAGATTTTGATTTATTTTCCTTTACGTTTATTGTGTGTCTGTGGGTGTGTGTTAATGTATATATATAGTCACAAAATTTCTAAAATTGGGGCTCCTGGGTGACTCAGTCAATTAAGCATCTGCCTTCAGCTTGGACATACCCCCAAAGTCCCTGGATGAATCCCATATCAGGCTCTCTGCTCAGCGGGGAGTTTGCTTCTTCCTCTGCCCCTCACCTCACTTGTGCTCTCTCTCTCTCAAATAAATAAATAAAATCTTTTTTAAAATGTCTGAAATCAAAAACTTAGGCTTATAGTATTTAAAGTTTTGAATCCTATTTTTATTTACTTCATTATATCATGGCCAACTCTCTACCTTATTATATATTCTTCATGAGGAATATCTTAAGTTGCTTTCCAGAATTTTCCTTTCTGACTGTTCCATACTGTATGTAACCAAACCACTTTCACTGAATATTTGGTTATGAAATTGAGCTCTGATACATAGCTTTCTGGCAAGCAAACTTGAGAATCACTAATCTCTGATATTTTTTCCCCTTCGGCACAAATTCATTAAGGTGAAACATTTTAGGACAAATTCATGTGCTCTAAGCAGAGCACATAGAGGTAGAACACTTTGAAGATTTTGTAGATTTTAGAACTTTCCTTTTATGCACCATGCACTTAGGTGGCCAAGTAGATTAAGCATCTTACTCTTGATTTCAGGTGAGGTTATGATCTCATGGTTGTGGGATTGAGCCCAAATCAGACTCTGTCTCTCTAAAATAAATGCATCTTAAAAAAAAAAAAAAAAAAAACTTTTCCCCTATGCACTCAAATTGCATTCCAACAAAGTTGTACCAATTTGAACTGGAGATATCTACAAGAATGCCATTCTGCTCTAGCAACTCCAGCACTGAGTTCTGCTCTGTTAAGTATTTTGTTAATCTGATTCAAAATCTACTGCCAACAATAAATGCACATTCACATTCCAATTTTATCATTTATAAAACATTGATAATGATAATATTGACTCTTGTATATTGTTATTGAAGATTGAAGATTGTTGTATTAATTGTGTTAATTCATATGAAGAGTTTTGAAATATACCTTCCCACAGATTAAATAAGGAATAGCTCAAATTCTTGTGGGCAATAAATGCATCTTATAACTTTCATCCTTTTTGTTTGCTGATAAACTTGAGGGAGTAAAGATTTTACTTATTTATGTATTCATTCATTCATTCATTCATTCATTCATTTTAGAGATAGAGAAAGAGAGAGAGACCAAGTGAGGGGAGATGGAAGCAGAGGGAGAGAATACCAAGCAGGCTCCTGGCTGAGTGTGGATCTAGACATGGAGCTAAATCCCATGACCTGGGATCACAACCCAAGTTGAAATCAAGAATCAGATGCTGAGCAGACTGAGCTGTCCATGCGCCCCTAAACTTGAGTTGTTGTTGTTGTTTTAAGAATTTATTTATTTATTTGAGAGAGAATGAGAAAGAAAGCACAGAGGAAGAGGGAGAAGCATACTCCCTGCTGAACAGAGAGCCTGATGTGGGGCTTGATCATGACTTGAGCCAAAGGCAGACACTTTAACCAACTGAACCACCCAGGTATTCCTGAACTTGAGGGTTTTTTCTTTTTTTTTTTTTACAGGTTTACAGCTATGTGTATTTTTTGTTTCTTAAATCATCCGTTAAGATCATTTGCCTTTATTTCCATTGTAATTTACCCTTTTCTATACACTTATAAGAGCTCATTATATATTAAAGATAATGAGTATTTTCCTGTCATTTTTTAAATCATTAACCAAGTTCAACGTCCTGTCAACTTTCTCCACTAAATGTCAGGGCATTTCAACTTTATCCTGAGAATGTGGACAGGAATCAATGCTGTTATTCAGCAGAAATCCATGAGAAGTTCTGAAAATCTTTACCACTATTTCCCATAGCATATACTTACAAATGCAGTGAATTTGCTTCTGAGAAAACAGATGAAAGTATCCCATGTCTCTTAACATGTCGTGCCATCCCTTCTATTTTTAACTTTCCAAATAGCTTCTAGTTGTCTCAGCTTTTCTTTTAATCAAAGTAAGTCCTAAAAAATCATTGGACTTTTCCCCAATTTCTAAGTAGTTGGCAAGTGGTTACAACTTTGTTATTAATTTTTATGCTACTGCATTGTAATCACCACAATTTAAACTTTAGTATGATTTATATTTTGGGGGAAATTACTGAGATTTCCTTTGTGGCTTAGACTATGTTAAGAGTTTCTAAATGTTCCTTGGACATATGAAAATATTATTATCTCCTTCAAAGTATTTATTTTATTGCATATTTATGAACTCAATCATGCATACTTATTCAGATTCTCTATGACATTGGCTTTGAATGGTGATGGAACAGAGGAAGGAAACCAAAATAACAAAATGAATATGGCTAAGCTCCATCTACTTCCCATTCTCAATTCAAGTATTGATCAAAATCTCCAGATTTATGGTGTTAAGAGAGAAGTGAGGATACACTGTTGGGTATTTTGGAAAAACCTTCAGATAAAGCCTACTGTTATTTCCAGATCTTTACCTGCTTCTCTGGAGAAGCATGGCATTAGAACCCTCTTTATTTTGGTCTACTTGATCTGTCAGGAGTACTGAGCTTAAGACTTCATGGTAATTGCTTACAAAGACACGGACCGTTTGTCTTCCAAATATCCTTCTTCCCTTTTTTTTTTCATTAAAAGATCTAATTCTTCTCTGCTTTGACTGAGTGGCCTGGATTGTGTTTCACCTTCAGCCTTCATGTTGCAACAGGAAACCTAAACTTGTAGCTCCATTCCCAATGACTGCTCTTTCTCTTCACCTTGCCTTTTTCCTGCTTTACCTTTGCATAGAATTATGAACCAGGTCTCCCAGACCTACTACTGCTTAGCTGACTAACTTAAATTGATTATTATTTAAATCAGGTGTCAGCTTCCCAGAAATGGCTTTCCTGATTCCCTAGGTTGGGTAAGGTCATAAACTAGAACATCTTTACTTCTGCTCTATGACTGAACTACCCACATTGTGTTATAAGTATCTGCCTGAACCGACCATACCATCATCTAGTATGTTCCCTGACACATAGTGAATATGCAGGTAATGTTTGTTTAATTATTATGCTTTTTCAGAAGAAAAAAGGAAAGTAAGAAGGTGAAAGAAAGCACATGGAGATTGCTAAGACATGGATATGAAAATAAGGATGGATGGGTTCTGAGCAACTTGAAGATGACACTTTTACTTTATTAATCAATGTGTTTCCTACTGGCAGGATTCCTGGCACATGGAGGAATTCCATAAATATTTATAGAGGGAAAAATTGGTTTACAGATATCTAAATAAAACCTACCTCATACTGGGGAATGACTTGGAGAACTTTTTTTTAACTTTCTTCCAGGTCTGTTTTGATGATTTAAATAAAGACATATGTCTACGTATTTGAAAAATGGTAATTTTCAGTGGAATTCTTCTTGATATCCCAATGCTTGGGATTACACATTTGTTTCCATTGCCACGTTATCATAATGGCTCTTCCAAAACCAGAAAAGATATTCTCAGCTTCTGGTGTTGCTTTCTGTTGCACACAAATCTTTATCTCCATTCCAAGCTTCAGTTTGAATTTTATGTCAGTTCTGTGCATGTCATGTCTTCTGTAAAATAGCCTGTGCTCTAAGCAGGGAGTGCACAGAATCAACAGGCTGCACTTTGAGGGGGAAAGAATGCACGCAATCTTAGTATCTCCCCAACGTGAATTGCAATGATACAGACGCACTAGCCAAGAACTAAAGGGAAATAGTTGAACATGGATGTCAACACTTTTAAATGGATTGCCTTTTTTTATTGTGTGCTGCACATTTTTGTCAAGGGAATTTGATAATTATAAACTGCAACAATAATGAGGTTTTGAATATTCATAGGCAATTAAAATGCCTCTGTGCATTTTAGCAGGGCCCTGTGGAAGTGTTACTCATTTTTAGAAATAACTGGGCTGTAATAATCAAATTCCCAAATACTCTGTTAAAAATAGAGAGAGGAGAAGCCTAATTTAGTAATGTTTTTATGTACTAGAAAGGTTGATACTTGGCTTACTCAAGGTTGCTGTTATGCTTAATTTGTAGCATTTGGGGTCATTTTGACATAACATAATGCTATTCTTTTTACATGCTTGAAGGTCACAGACAAGTCTTGAATTTAAAAAACAAAATCAAAAAGTTCTGTCCACTTGTGATGTTACAAACCTCCTTTACTTTGGTGTGATATAGGAACAAGGGAATACTTTTAATTTTACGTGGCATGGCGGAGTGCCTAGCTCTCACCCATGACAGCTTCCTCTTCTTCCTGGGGATGCATGCTGCTAGACATTTCCAGCCTACTGTCCAATGAGTTAGAGCCATGTTGAAGTTGCCACTGTGATAGAATGGTAGCAGGATTGAGGTACCCTATTTCTAGCTTGCTTCATAAAAACCTCTCATTTATGGTCCCCCTTCTACTTTCCCCTTCTGGAGGAAGATGCTAAAGCCACCAAATGAGAGGACATTGGGGTCCCTGCCTACAATAGAACATTTAACTGAAACACCCATATTAGATTATTACAACACAAAGTAAACATTCATTGTACTTCTGAAATTTGGGAGTTTGTTTATTGCAGAAGCTAACTTTATCCTAATAACACATAAGGGATGGATAGGGAAATTGCCAGCTTGGGTCTTTTTTCAGCCATATCTGAAATAATGGGTATAGTTCAACTAGAAAGGCTTTCAATTCTTCTGTAATGTGATATTGTGAAGGTTTTAATTTGATGCTTTTGACAAAATTGGTTTCACCTAATTTAAAAGTATATGTTTTCTTTTAATTCATTGGCTGGTTCTCTTCATTTTTAGTTCACCTTAGGGTTGTAGCAAGAAAATTAAAGAGCCATTCCACTGATGCTAACTTCTTGTCTCTAAGAGTTATTTTTCTGTAATCATTCCTTTATTCATTAATTCCTTTATCATTTCACAAATATTTTTGAACAGTCTAATGTGTCAGGCCCTGTACCAGAGTGAGGAAACAATACAAGACAGATAGGGTCTTTGCCCTTGTAGAGCCTGTGGTCTAGTCAAAGAAGCATACATTATACAACTAATCATATAAATGACTTTTTATTTGGCATTATAACAAATGCTATGAAAGAAAAATCTAGTGAACTGTGACATTATATAACATGGAGGCCTAATCTAAGGACAGCAGTGACTGGTGTCAGGAGAGACTTCCAAAATAATTAATATTTCAACTGAGACTTGAAGGTCAAGTCAGCTGCTTAGCTCGGCAAAGAGGGAGGACAGCAAGAAACTTGCATTGCAGAAGCACTATAGATGGAAGGAACAGCATGTGCAAAGGCCTTAGTACCATTATTAAAATCTAACATTTATGGTTTCCTTCTAAATGTTAGGTGTTGCCCTAA
This sequence comes from Canis aureus, assembly GCF_053574225.1. Classification (NCBI taxonomy): domain Eukaryota; kingdom Metazoa; phylum Chordata; class Mammalia; order Carnivora; family Canidae; genus Canis; species Canis aureus. The sequence goes on along the minus strand of NC_135629.1, from coordinate 18,378,143 downwards.
TTTCTTTTAATGTATGATGTCATTTCATTTCTCACAAAAAGTATAGCACATGAATAATATTCCTCTCCCTACTGGGGAAAATAAAGCTTATTATTGCAATGAAGGGCATTGTGGTCTGGAGTCTGGGCACAGCTTAGCTAGATCATCTTCTCAGGGTCTCACGGGCTACACTTGGGGTGTTAGCCAGGGCCATAATAGTGTGTCAGGCTTGGGGTCCTCAGCTTGCTAGTTGTCAGCAGAATTCAGTTCCCAGAGTTCCCATAGCAACTGAATCCCTTAGTTCCCAGAAGCCTTCCTTCCCTGCCCCATCCACAATGTAGCAGCTTACTTCTTCAAGGTCAGGAGGGGCAACTATCTCCAGTTCATTATAAAGGAGTCTTATATAAAGGAATAGAATAACAGGAGTAACTATCCCATAAACATAACCTAATCAAGGGAGTGACTTCCCTATCATAGTCTTTTGAAAGTATATACCTGGGGTATGTGCACCAAATCTTGTAGGTTATCTTAGAAGTCTTCCTTCTAAGCACTACACCTCCTGAGCAGGGAAATGGGTTGGTGAGCCATGGAAGCATAAAAAAAAAAAAAAAAAGTAAAACAATTAGTATTAGCCATATAGCCATTCAGACATTCTTCAGGAAAGAGTGGAGCCCACCTTCTTCCTGGCATTTAATATCCCTGGTGACCATATGTTCTGATTTGCCTTGGACAACCCTGGTACCTTTGTCCGGGTTTAATTTTATCAGTGTCCTTTTCAGTATCTCAAGGATGTTTCAGTCTTTTATCACCAACATATTTACAGCCCTACTATAGAAAAAGAATATCAAAGCCTGACGCCATTCGATATTTGTGTGATTGCCTTGTTCTGATGCCAGGGCTCACCAAACAAATTTTACAATTTGCATGTCTACAGAAGAAAATGCTGCTGGAACTAACATCAAAGTCAGGCCCACTCCATGCTTGTCTTTCTCATTATAAATTAATGTGCAAACTTTCTTTTTTTTTTTAAACCTTTGTTTTTTTTTTATTTTTTATTTATTTATGATAGTCACAGAGAGAGAGAGGCAGAGACATAGGCAGAGGGAGAAGCAGGCTCCATGCACCGGGAGCCTGATGTGGGATTCGATCCCGGGTCTCCAGGATCGCGCCCTGGGCCAAAGGCAGGCGCCAAACCGCTGCGCCACCCAGGGATCCCCAAACTTTCTGATTCGTAAACTTCAGTCCTTTATCAGTAAGACAATTTCACAATACTGATCAATTTCAGAATCATGAGCAGACCAAGTTACAATACCCACAGCTGTGCACCATAATGTGATGAAACCATATGAACTTAGCACGTTAAGTGCTTCCCTGCAAAGCCATCCTCAAGCCACTGACATTTGGCAGATTCACTCTGATTACTCTTTGTGGATCTTTATTTTAAACACCTCTAGTAGCAAATATAGTAAGACGACGGGAGAGAGAAGTGGATACTCAAGCTGTTAGAGGAGTCGAGGCAGGCCTCCTAGTGAAGTGTCATATAAACTAAACCTCCAGGATGGAGTGGGTTAGACAAATGGGCAGAAAAATCCATTAAGGTCACTTTACATTATTCAATAATTCACAATTATTTATCAGCTGAGAGCTTCCAGTTAGCTACAGTGGGGGACTAATTACACCATGGACAGTTCTTCATTTTCCACCTCTACCACCATGTTCAACCAGACAAAAAAAAATCTCTCCTCCTTAGCCATAGGTTTTCAGACATTAATAGGAAGAAAATCACTTTCTAGGATTCTGTGCAATAGGGTACCAATCTTTTTATTTAGTAAGTATTTATTGAGCACTACTATGAAGCAGATACTTGGCTAGGTTCTGTGAATACGATGGTGAGGAAGACCACTACGTGCCTAGGATTCACAGCCAGAAGAAGGTTCAGGCTGCTGTAGCAAAAATACAATGGAGCGGGTGGTTTATAAACAACAGAAATTTATCTCTACCAGTTCTGGAGGCTGGGAGGTCCAAAATCAAGTTGGTGGTAGATTCAGTCTGGTGAGAACCTGCTTCCTGGTTCATTGCCAGCTGTCTTATTGCTGTGTCTTCACCTGACATAAAGGGTCAAGGAGCTCTCTATGGCTTTTATGAGGGCACTGAATTCATTCATGAGGGTTTCACCCTCGTGACTTACTTACTGTATTGGTATTACTCCAAATACCATCACATTGGAAGAATAGATTTCAAATTAGGAATCTTGGGGGAACACAAAGTTCTGTCTATAACAAAGACAAATAAGAAAATGGCAAATCTAGCAAGTGTATGATGGGGTTTGACAGGATGCTATGGCAGTGTATAAGTGGACATGGCTCAGAGAAGTTGAGCCAGAGGAAATGATGCCTTTGTGAAAATCTGAGCGAGATTAGGAAAAGAGATTAGGAAAAGAGAAAATGGGAAGGCATGTTCATGAAACAGAAAACTTACAGAAGCCCAAAAGCCAGTACAAAAACAAATAGATTTTAGGAATATATGCTCAGAGTGGCAAGAGCCAAAATCATAGAAGCAAACTGAGAACTAAGTGACTCTAAAAACAGTGGGGAGCAGTGGAAGGGCTCTTGCAGTGAGGACCCCATGCTGCCACCCCACAGAACCTTGACATGTCTTTGAATTTGTTTGGGGCAAGAGGGGAGGGTAGTCAGGACAGTTTCATAGCTATGCACAGTATGATGATTCCTATGAGAAATTTCCCCTGGCATTTGCAAAGATACTTATGTTTTTCCAATGTATATTCACATAGAATATTTTGCTTTATGACAAAAGAATTTCAGTGACATTGGAGGAAAGAGCTTGGATGAAAGGAATTTCTTGGACATGGTCTCATTTTCTAAAGCACACAGGTAGTAATGGTTTTGTTTTGGTAATCTTTAGTTCCTACTCCTGCCTTCCTGGAGGGCTTTGCATGACTCACTAGTAACCAAACTGTTAATTTCTGGGAGTTTTGTTTTACATTCTTTAGACAGAACTTATATTTCCTTTGTCATTTTCTCCATTTTAAGTTTGAATTCAGTGTTAGAAACTTTCTGTGAGATAATAAATGAGGGAAGAATATATCCTACATTGATGGGATGAGCACTGGGTGTTATGCTGTATGTTGGCAAATTGAACTCCAATTTAAAAATATGTAAAAAAATTTTTAAAAAGAATATATCCTACAGCTCTTGCTCATAACATTTCCTGCATTTGCTGGTCTGATGTGTTTACCTTGGACCTTTGTCAGTCATTCACCCATGCGTTCCCACATACAAGAACTACCAGTCCTCTTGCTAGGTGTTCTAGTTTTAAAGCCATCGTTATTTTTGTATCGGAAACAGAAGGATCCTTGTAGATCTTTCACCAGCCCCTTCCCAGATTTAATGCTCCTGGTAGTGTTAAAATAATTATAAAATTCATCCCCAAATGAAATAGCTCCTCAAATCAAATTCAAGCTGAATATGGTCAGTGTTCAGGGAAATAGCTTCCTTACAGTTGATGGAGATCTGGGCCCAGAAAACTCCAAAGCATTTGAAATCCTTAAATGTTTTTCTGCAAATTCACTGCAGTGTGGTTATGGGTGGAATCATCCCAACAATTTTTGAATACGTACTGACAAAAAGTGGTGCCTCCCCTCTAAGCATCTAAAAGCCCGGGCACAACCCAGAGAACAGTGTCTCGACACAGTATCTCCCAGGGTTTTCCATAGGACTCACCGTACCGTGGTGGGACTTTTTTATTTTTTAAGATTTTATTTATTTTTTCATGAGAGACCTAGAGAGAGAGGCAGAGACACAGACAGAGGGAAAAGCAGGCTTCATGCAGGGAACCCGACGTGGGACTCGATCCCGGGACTCAGGATCACGCCCTGGGCTGAAGGCAGCCACTCAACTACTGAGCCACCCAGGCATTGCCCACAGTGGGACCTTCTAACCCTTCCTTGCTGTCATCAGAACTAACGTAAATGGTCTTTTTATGGGAACTGAACTGCTAAAATTTTCATGAAGATAAGTTAAGAAGGAGACAAGTTTTGCAAGGAAATAAATCTGCAAATGATGAATTCTTCAGTAGTCCTTCCCTGGAAATGTTAGAGATGTGATGTACCAACTTTACTTTAATAATTTAAAAAGTATCTACCCTCTCTTCACTAACTAATGCTTACTCTAGCAATTCAGGGTCCCACTGCCAGAATACATTCTTATAAAGTGATATTTTCCTCTTGCGAAGAGGCACACAACCAGCCCCAAAAGCTCTAAGCGCAAATCAAAGGTGCCTCTCTCAGAGAAAGAAGAAATCTCTCAAGTTACCTTAAATGGGAAGGGGGAAGAACCCTTAAGGAAAAGATGTTAAGAGGAAGTGGACTTTGCTCTATTAACTCAGTATAAATTCTGCCATTTTGGGGCTTCAGTGCTTCACTGGCACCCAGCCTGGATCAATAGACCCAAAACTCGAGATAACGGGAAGTTAATAGGCCTTCGGTCTCAATGTGAAGAAGTAGGGTGAGAAAACAAGAAGTTATGAGCTAGTCTCAAATCATAAGACCTTAAAAACTGATAAAGAGATTTTAGTGCATGATCCAATTCATGCTATTTGTTCTGAGACTGAATCTTTTCTCTATTTTTATTATGAATTTGTAATGCATTCATATATAGGTAACTATTCGATGTGTTTACCCTGCACATATATATTTTCTCAGTTCATCTCAAGAATCAGATAAACCTGGGATGCCTGGGTGCTCAGGATGTGATCCCTGAGCCAAAAGGTCCCGCAGGGAGCCTGCTTCTCCCTCTGCCTGTGTCTCTGCCTCTCTCTTTCTGTGACTCTCATGAATAAATAAATAAAATCTTAAGAAAAGGGGGGGGGGAGATATCATTAAGTGGTGTGATTATGTCTTTGACTTAACCTTGCCATGACTCAGCGTCCTCCTCTGTAAGCTAAGAGTAATAATTAATGGTGATCACAATGCCTTCATCAGGAGTGAAATAAGTTAATACACATAAAGCATTTAGAAGATGATATGATACTATCCGATTGTCATGTAACTGGTATGCATTCACAGCTACACTAAAACTTGCTTAATGTAATATGAAATTCAGCATAAAATGAAGTCTGACTTTGTTTTTCCTGTTGTTACTTCTTGAAACAATTCCTTTATAAATTTGGCAGGGCATGAAGTGGAGAGAATGAAGACCTGAGCATCACAAAGCCTTGGTTGTCATTTTGACATTCCTGTGTAGCCAGCTTTGTTACCTTGTGTGGCTTGTTTAAGCTGTCTGGGCCTCAGTCCTCTTGTAGGCAAAATAATGTTTAGATGTCTATGGTTCTGTGGTGGCACTTATTGCCCATGATGTAATAGTTGCTAAAAAGACCCCCTGTGGAAGGTATTCTTGTGTGACAGATCCCCCTCCCCAAAAGTCTATTTTTACCAATTTTCAAATTTTACCTTGCTATGAGAAGAAAAATCCACAGTTAGACAAAACTGAGAGCAGACACTTAGCAACTCACCAGGGATTAATTTCTTTTACATATTATGATACATTTTTTACATGACACAATGTTACATTGTTCGTGGATGTCCCAGCATGTGGCAAATGATTATAACTTCATCGCTGATGTTTGAAAGATTATGACTGATAAGGTAAGCCTTATGCTTTCATATTTCTTTTGTTTCTACTTCATTCTTCTCATAAATAATTCATAGAACAAAATTACTGTCCCAGAAAAATACAGTCTGTTTCATCAGCCCCTTCACACTTTATTGATCAATGCATATAATTTTTAATATATATCCACGGAATTTAGAAATCTAGTTCTTTCCTTTGTTCCATGGGACTTCAGAGGCATGAATTTCTACCCAAATATTTATAAACTCTGTATTGCAAAAGCATTGTCCCTAATTCCTTCTATTTATATCCCAAATCTTTTTAATATCAAGGTCAACCTTCATTCAACTGCTATAATGATTTTTTTTTAAAATAGCTGTTATTTTTTAGGTACTTATGAATGATCTCATTCTTTATCTTATATTTTTCTCTTTATAACAATATGGTAAGGTAAGGATTATCATGTCTATTTTACAAGTTAGGAAACTAAGCTCACAAAGGTAAAATAATTTGCTCAGAGAGTTAGCGCTGGAATCTGTGCTGTTCACACACCAGAGTCTACATTGTCAACCATTAGATACAGGCCTTTCACAGTGTCCCCCACCCCCAAAAATGAAATCTAGATTTCAACCCATCTGTGTTTCCAGTATGCTCTTCCCTAAGTAATTAGTGATATTTAGGTTTTAAACTATCTTCCAACATGATCCATTTTTAATTTTAGCAGGTAAAATAATCCATTTTATAATGCCCAACAAAAACTATCTATCTAGACTTTAACTTATCATGACTCTCCATCTTATTTTGACTGAGGGTATCTTTCCAGCAAAGGCTGGGGAGGGTGGTAACCAGCACTGAGACAACCAAGCAAGCCAACACAACACTGCCAATCAGTGGGAAGATTGATCCTCCAGGGGAAGAATCACATTCTTGAAATATGAAATGTCAGAATGTTGAAAAGTAGTGGGGGAAATGTCATAACAGTAGGGATGATAGAATTCAACAATTTAAGAGAGGGGGAAAAAAGGCAGAGAAATAAGACAATCTAAGCAAAGAAGTTTGGAGCCATGAATAGCCACAACAAAGTAAAAATCCTCTCTCCTAATGACCTCTTAATTACTTCACCTTTAATGTTTTCCCAGACATGTTTCAAAGATAATAGGAATATTAAAATATGCCTGATGTTTGAGGGTAGATTACAGATCATCATATAAACATTTTAGATAGAAAAAAGAGTGTAGACCAATGGATATTTTACCAGCAAAGTTATTTGCAAATATCTTGCCACTTTTTTTAACCCTTTTTCCTTGAATTTGATGTCTAGACTCTTAGTAAACATTTCCATACATGCAATGAAATTTAACTTTTAATATGAAGTTTATTAAAAATAATTTAAATGAATTTGTGGAAATTATTAGAGACCCTTCCAATTTTTTACATCCTCAGAAAGTATTCCAAATGCATTGTGTTGGAATTTTCCTAAGTCATCAAGAGATAATAAGTAGTTAATATTTATTTAAAAGATTGATATTTTGGGGATGCCTGGGTGGCTCAGTGGTTGAGCACCTGCCCTCGGATCAGGGCGTGATCCCGGCATCCAGGATTGAGTCCCACATCTGGCTCCCTGCAAGGAGCCTGCTTCTCCCTCTACCTATATCTCTGCCTCTCTCTCTTTCATGAATAAATAAATCTTAAAAAAGGGATCCCTGGGTGGCGCAGCGGTTTGGCGCCTGCCTTTGGCCCAGGGCGCGATCCTGGAGTCCTGGGATCAAATCCCACGTCGGGCTCCCGGTGCATGGAGCCTACTTCTCCCTCTGCCTGTGTCTCTGCCTCTCTCTCTGTGTGTGACTATCATAAATAAATAAAAATTTTTAAAAAATAAATCTTAAAAAAAAGGATTGATATTTTCTTAGGAACAAGGTAGAAGTTAAAAAGTCAATAAATGTGTAAACTTGTTCTAAAAATGGAAGTGGGATTTAATTGCTGCATAGTTATGTATTACCAATGCTATCCATCAGACCTACTAATTTATAAATAAAACTTTCTATTCTAGAGAGCTCAAATACTTGTTCAATCAATGGATGATTAAATAACTTACAGATCTATTCTGTCAAAATAATCTTTTAGTCTACATTTTCTCTAATGAAATGAGACATAGGATTATATAGTATACTTCGTATCTCATTTTGAAGTGAACAATAGCAATTACGATTGCACCACGTTTGTCTCAAATTTAGCTGTTTTTCCCTTTGCTTTCTTCTCAATATTTTATTAGTTCTTATATGTGCTTCTTTGTAAGCTTTTAACACATTAGATATGATACTGAGGCTAATCTTCTAGAAAGTGAAATAAATGAAGATTTCATTTATATATAAGCATCACTAGATTTCTGTGTTTTTAATAAAAAATTTAACAAGTCCCAGGGAAAAATAAATCTTAGATTAGTTGTTATGTGCAGTACATATTCCATATAATAAAATAGCTTACTGTGTTGCAGTCACATTTTAAACCTTGGTGAATAGTCTGTTACATTAAAAAAAAAAATCTCAACTTTTGCATAAGCTTGAAGACCATGAAAGACAACTTTGCATCAGGTTAATCTTTTATAGAGTCACCTTGGTGTTCCATTTGTGTCCCCCTCAGAATCTGTTACTGCTAGGATAGAGTGTGTCCATTCTTTCATGGAATTCATGCTCTACTATACTTTCTAGTTAGTTACAGAAGCTCAGAAGATTCAAACCCAGATGGAGGTTAATCGCATTGTATGAAGCTGAAAGCATGCTTTTCTTTTTCTCTTCCCCTCCCCTCACCCCAGTGCTGGAGATAGGGAGAGTCTGGAAAAGAGATTTCAAAGCCAGAGGCTCATGAAAGTATTCCGAGAAGCTAAATGTCAAATAGAATCAGCCAACCAACATATCACTGCTTAGTTTATGGAAAGGCTATAATTGATTCCTCCAGACCTTAATCACGTTACTGACAACCACAGCTTCCCCAGTTCACATAATAAGCTGTGATCATGATCACAGTCTTTATAATAGCAAAATTCTAGAACATCTCTCTATGTGTATGAAATGTTCAGTAATATTATTTGGTAAACCAGGGCGCAACTGTTGACAATTTCAGTCTCTTTTTTCCTGACTAATCCAATTATGTTGGTATTAGTACAGCCTAGGGTTCCATAGATATTTGCTTTTTGTGTGACTTGGTTGAGAGGAAGTGAGAAGAGTAGTTTATAGCAGTCTTGTTGCCCTACTCAAAGTGTGGTCCACAGACCTGCAGAGCTTATGGAAATATAGTAGCTTGGATTGTGCCCCAAAGGGACTAAATTAAAAATCCCCAGCTTAATAAGACCTCCAGGTGATTTTTATGCACTTTAAAGTTTAAGAAGCACTACATTGGAACAGCAATGAGTCTCAGGACCAGCTATAAATTATAGTCACCTGGGAAATTTTTAATAACTTATGTCTGGGCTTTGTTTTTGACCATTTAAATCAAATTTTCTGAGGTGGGTTCTGGGCATCAGATTTTTCAAAAAGCTTACTAGGCGATTCCATTGTGCAGCCAGTGCTGACAATCGCCACTCCTAAACAAATGACTTTATTTGTTAAATATTTATTATAATCTATTATGTGCCAGATTTGTGCTAAGAGGGATGCTGTCGTGAATAAGAAAGAACTCTTGGCCTAAGGGAACTTACAGTCTAATGAGGCCAAAGTTATTAAACACCAAAAAAGCAAACATAGTAATACTTAATGACTTCATATTATTGTAAGTACTAAGAAATAAGAAAAACTGGGAAACACTTAAGTTTCAGGAAATCTTACTGTATACCTGTTGAAAAATGAGAATGAGGGAGGAAGTTGATAGAGATGATGGAGGACATTAACACAAGGGAAGGGACAGCCGAGATGGTTATGTAGGAGTGCCCTACCCCAGGTCCTCCAGCCCAAGGGCTGTACCCTACTGAATATCTTGTGTACTAGTGAGGGCACATATGCACCTAGGCTGTGTTAGATGGAATTTTTTCTAATTCACCTTCTCAGAAGGTGCATCTCCATTTAAATTCATCAGCTCAGAGGCTAGCACTATCTTTTTAATTTTCATTAAGGCATTGTTTGAACTTGGAATAGCCCCATGCTTCATCCTTCCCAGGACATCCCCCACTTTCTCCAACCGTCTGTCTTTTGTAGCTATATTGTGTGAGTGAAAATGGGTTGCACAAAATGAGGGTGGGCAGATCTTTTTATAGAACCATCAAGGCCTCATCAAAGTTTTGGATTTACCCAAAGCACAGAAGAGAACCATTGATTTTTCCATGTGCACTCCAGTTATACTCTGATTGACATTGTTCAAGATCTGAAGAATCTGTTGAGATTGTATTAGAGTAAGATTGAGTGGTAGATGAATGGCTCCTAGGAGTCAGTTACATGAATCCAGGTGAAAGAAGATGATATCTAGGCTTAGAATGGCCATAGCAGACACTAATTCAAAATGTAGTCTTAAACAGGTTGAGGTCTTATCCAAATAAACAACAACAAATTCTCATTGAAATCCATCAACCTCTGATCCTAGAAAAATCTGAAGGCAGAAATAAGAATTCAAAATTCAGGAGGAATAAAAACCTGAAAATAGCCTCAGCATTACTGGAAAACCTGAACAAGAAAAGTGCACAATATACTTTCTCTCAGGAAGTATTGACACATGTAACAAACAATCCTTCCATCCTTCTTTCTCTTTTTTAAATCATCTTTTGAATCAGTACCTTGCGATTTTTCTTAGGAAACTATATGCATAGTTATATGCATAGGAAGGAGGTAAAAGTAAGACATTCCTCACCTCCGTCCCTGGCTAGTACAGTACAGTAAGTGAGGTAAATGGGTAAGATGAGGCCAGGCAGATCTTCTAGAGCCTTGTTATCTTGCTAAAGTCCCTTGGGAACCTGTTGTATAATCTAGAATAAAATGGAGCCCATGACGAGTATGTTATGGGGGAAAAAGCCCATAAATACTGAGAGATCCATACCAGGCATCTCCATTACTCCAAATTCCAGTTACTCTCTACATCCTAAAATTGAGGATCCAATTAAATAATCCTTTCTAGGGAGCTATAAAGAAAGAAATGCAGTGCCTTTTTCCTTTCCACTTTTCCTGTTCCTTATCCACCTGCTTTCTCTGCTTATTCACAGCCATGTATACAACAGTATCAACGTAAGATTTTTTTTTTTTTTTTTTAGGTTCAACGTAAGATTTATCTTCTTTTCCTTTCCTCACTTTTCAGAATCCTCACCATGTAACTGATTTTCTAATCCAAAACAAATTTTGCTTTTATCAGCTAAGGACTTTGTGTTTCAAAAATTAGAAAGAACATGCTTGCTGAATTGAATCATGGCTGAGCTCTTTGCTGTCATTTATACATTTCTTTATTCCTGGCGGTCTAAAGGAAAATCTAATTGGATATTTATTTTCCATTTAATTTTGTTTGTTTGTTTGTTTCTCAACCCTCTGAAAAGCAAATTAGATTTTATTGTAAAAATCATAGTTATATGAGAATAAGAACTTTTAAAAGGAAATCTCTGTGGCTTTAACCCATGGTCTGAGCTACCATAACATTCTATATTACATGGATTTAAAAACTCCTATGGGATTATTCTCCTGGAAAGGCAGATGATTGTTCAAGTAAAACTGAAGCAGGAAGTATAGATGATATATTTTCAAGTGGATATAAAAAGACCAGTTGGCAGTTGCTTTGAAAGGACAGGCATCAGAAAAGAGTGAAACATTGTGTCAGAGCCTACTGTTAAATTTTAAACAGGCCTTCCAGATTGCTTTTCTGTTTTCTTTACCTCCAATTTGGTCTGTAGACACTTAAGCCTCCTAGGTGAGAACCTAGACATCTGAAGTCTGGTGAAATACTCAGAATTGAGTTTTATCTTCACTGTGAGTAAAAAGGATGGAGGAATTTCTAGTCTGAAGTCTTAAGACGGTTTAACAAATACACATCTCTTCACAACACATGGTGTAAAATAGGGTTAGTTCGTGGTTTGGAATATCCAGAGCTTTATTTCCTGAACGTGCTCAGAAGATAAATCATAACTGTTGGTTTGTTTGTACTATTATTTCATTCTTCTTCCTTTTTAAAACCAAAATACAGTAGTCTTGGTATAGTGCTTTTTGTTTCCATCAAAACTTACTCCCTGAAGGAAAAACAGGAGTGGTACATAAAGAACACTTTGGTTAATGTAGTTTTAGGAAACATGTAAACCATTCTGTCCTGTATTGATAGCTGGGAAGACAGGTTTTGGAGACATTAAAGATCTAAGTTCAGATCTTACACTGACCATTTTTAAATCCAGGTGATCTTGGCTATGTCACTTAATTTCTCTTTAACCATCTCATTTGTTCCATAAGGTTAACATGGTCATCAAGATGATTCACTTAACTAATATGGGGCTATTTGTCTCTCTCTCTATTTACATGAATAAAAATGCTTAGGAAGTAGATAAACAAGCTACATCCAGACAATGGAATATTATTCAGCACTAAGAAGAAAAGAGCTACATTTCATGAAAAATACATGGAGGAAACTCAAATGCATATCTCTGAGTGAAAGAAGCCAATTTGAAAAGGCTACATTCTGTGTAATTCTAACTGGACGAGACTTTGGAAAAGGCAAAACCATGGAGACCATAAGAGGATTAGTGGCCACCATTGGTGAGTGGGGAGAGAGAGATGAATAGGTGGAACACAGAGGATTTTTAGGTCAGTAAAACTATTCCTTATGTCTTAGTGGCAGATATGTGCTGTTATACATTTGTCACCACTCATAGACTGCACAACACCAGGAGTGAACCCACATATAAACTGTGGACTTTGGGTGATAATGATGTGTCAGTGTGTAGGTTTATCAGTTGTAACAAATGTACCACTCTGGCAGGGATGTTGATAGTGTGGAGGTTGTAAGTGGGTGGGGACATGGGGTATATGGGAACTCTTTGCGTTTCCACTTAATTTTGCTATGAACCTATAAGTTCTCTAAAACAGTTTATTAATTAAAAAGAAAAAGGCCTCGCACATAATAAGCACCAACATCTATTAGTTATTGTTATTACAGACTTGTAGATTACAGTAAGTTAGCAAAATCTTTGTTGAAGAATATAGCTAATAAAGGAGAGCTGATTGGTACCGTGTGTGTGTGTGTGTGTGTGTGTTTAAGAGATACAGCAAGGAGGAAATGGAAAGTGGCAATAAGACAATAAGAGGGATGAGATAATGCAAAATTGATTCACCCTGTGCTTCCCTTCCCTGAGTTAGGAAATTGCCCCAACTTAGGACCACTTTATGCTGCTGGCAACGTAGGCAACAGCTGAGCAACTCACCTTCATTTGTACAGTGGGGCCAATTCACTGTATGAAACTAAGGCTGAAATATATGGTATATCATCTCTGGTTCTGTGTTTCTTAGGTTTGTTGCTGCCACTGATATTATTTTCAGTGCTTTGGGTGTGGCTTCCCTATGTTTCTGTCTGACTTCCATGGACCTCTCTTAATTGCCTTGCCCTCTATTGTTGCCTTACATCCTTGGAGTAAATCTTTCAGATGTTCCTGCCTTGAAAAGGTCAGGTACTGAAAGCTAATAGATAATTGGCCCTTTGAGCAGGTGTATTCTATCCAGAGTAAAGGGAATGATAAAAGGAAAATCCTCTCATTGAGTTAAGTGGACAAAATGGGGGCAAGGGATAGAGGAGATTTCTTATTATCTACATAACTTGGAGAGGAAGGAGAAATTATGTGAAAGATGGTTAATCTAAAATACTTTCATGAATGTTAAAAATCATTTCTTTTCAAAGCTGCTTTGGGACTGGAATGTAGTTTTATGGTTTAAACATCCCTTTTTCTCTTTTACCTTAAATTTCTAAATGTGTCCTGATTACCATTCTTATTTGAAAGAAGACTACTCCAAACAGACTGAATGTTTATCGAGCAATTACTGCGTACAAGGCTTTGTGTCTTGTGCTCTCTCTCCTTCCAAGAGACATAGGAAGTGGGATTTTATGAAGAATTGATTTTTCAAAATGAAGAGGAACTCTGGCTAGCAACATTTCCTTCTAAGAACCACCAGGAAATTTAAAAGTACCAATTCAATATCTTGTTAACAGTTCCCACTTAATATCACTGCTTGACGTGATATTGACTTACTTTTTATCATATTTGAGCTCCAATTGAGAGTTTTGAAATGTTGAAATAACATCACCATATGGATAATTACTAGATGTGCTATTTTTGCAACTGTTTTGAGAGAAATAATTAGATGCAGTGTACCACTTGCTTGTTTTATTTGTCTTTGATCTTGCTCCATAGGTCTTATAAAAGAATTAAATGAAAATGCACCATTAAAAAAAACACAGAAGAGATCATAAGTTTTTACAAATAAAAATTCATGGGAGTGCCATTGAACTCCATCCCTGATTTAGAGGAAATAATCATTATAGTCTAGCATATTGTTAAGAATGTAAACTCTTAAACCAGACTGCCTCTCTATCAGTGCTTTTTGCAAGGTAATTTTTCACAGCTTCTTCCATCACAGGTGGGAGTCTGTTTCTTCATCCATTGAAACTGGCTGGCCTTTGTGATTGGCTTTGGCCAACAGAATGTGGTGGAAGCAAAGATGTGACACTCTGGTCTTGCATGCATCCTCCCCTTCTTTCAGTACTCTGCCACCGAGCCATGAGAATAAGGCTGGGCTAGCCTGCTGAAGGATGGGAGACCATGTGCAATAGAGATGAGGCATCCTAACTGAACCATCTTAGACCAGAGAGCCCCCATTAGATATGGCAGCTGACCATAGGCCCATGATTAGCCAGACCTGAAAGAATCATTCATATGAGTGTAACCCAAATGACCAACTGATAAAACCATGAACCAAATAAATGGTCATTATTTTAAGCCGTTAAGTTTTGTATGGAGGAGGGAGGTGGAGGGGAAATAGTTGTTACTTAGCAAAACGGATACATCTGGGTTCAAATCCCAATTCCAACACTTACTACCTGTGTGACTATGAGCAGGTTAATTAGTCTTCCAGTGACAGATTTCTCACCTGTAAATGGTTATAATATGGTACTGATTAATGCTGTTTCCAGATATTTATAGTCCTCTTCCTCTAAACATCTAGCAGAATTCCACCATTTCTCTAGCCCCTTGAAGTTAGGTATGGTTGTGTGAGTGCTTTTCCCAGTGAAATGTGGGTGGAAGGGGCACCTGGGTGGCTCAGTCGGTGAAGCATCTGTCTTGGGCTCAGGTCATGATCCCAGGGTCTTAGTATTGAGCCCCCATTGGGCTCTCTGCTCAGCGGGGAGCCTACTTCTCCTTCTCCCTCTGCCTGCCACTCTGCCTGCTTGTTCTCTCTCTCTCTCTCTCTCTCTCTCTCTAATTCATTCATTCTCTGTCAAATAAATAAATAAAATCTTAAGAAAAAGAAATGTGGGTGGAAGTCTTTAAAAATTAAAAATTAAAAATAGCCAAACTGTGGAAGGAGCCTCAGTGTCCATCGAAAGATGAATGGATAAAGAAGATGTGGTCTATGTATACAATGGAATATTACTCAGCCATTAGAAATGACAAATGCCCACCATTTGCTTCGACATGAATGAAACTGGAGGGTATTATGCTGAGTGAAATAAGTCAATCGGAGAAGGACAAACATTATATGGTCTCATTCATTTGGGGAATATAAGAAATAGTGAAAGGGAATAAAGGGGAATGGAGAAAAAATGAGTGGGAAATATCAGAAAGGGAGACAGAGCATGAGAGACTCCTAACTCTGGGAAACGAACAAGGGGTAGTGGAAAGGGAGGTGGGTGGGGGGTGGGGGTGACTGGGTGACAGGCACTAAGGGGGGCACTTGATGGGATGAGCACTGGGTGTTATGCTATATGTTGGCAAATTGAACTCCAATTAAAAAAAAAATGCTTGTGGGAGTGCCTGAGTGGCTCAGTTGGTTAGGCGTCTAACTCTTAATCTAAGCTCAGGTCTCTATCTCAGGGTCGTGAGTTCAAGCCCCATGCTGGGTATGGAGCCTACTTAAAAAAGTGCTTATGAAATTCCTTTACAATAACAGTGTTCAAGATGGAGAAAATCTGTCATCTTGTGTCCTAATGTCAAAAGATACACCTGGAGCTCCATTCCAACTCACAATGGACATTGAAATTTTGAAATTGTTATTATTGTAATTCCTAACCTATCCTGATTGGTAGAGAAATTCATAGTACTCTTCTCATAAAGTTGTTGTGTGATAATATAAATAAACCTCTAAGCACAATGCCTGACACATCTAAAATATCCAATAGTAACATATAATTACTGCTTTAACAGATAACAAAACCAACTCCTCCAAAAAATTCCTTGGGAGATAGGATGTAAAGTTTTCTTTGAAAAATTATTTTCTTTAGAACTACCCTACCACCCAACAATCGCATTACTAGGCATCTATCCAAATGATACAAAAATAGTGATTCAAAGGAGCACAGGCACCCCAATGTTTATCACAACAATGTCCACAATAGTCAAACTATGGAAAGAGCCTATATGTCCATCAACAGATGAATGGATAAAGAAGATATGGCATATATATATATATATATATATATATATATATAATGTAATATTATTCAGCTATGGAAAAGAATGAAATCTGGCCACTTACAATGACATGGATGGAACTAGAGAGTGTCATGCTAAGCAAAATAAGTCAGAGAATGAAAAATACCATTTGATTTCACTCATAGGTGGAATTTAAGAAAAAAAAAACAGATGAACGTAGAGAGAGGGAAGAAAATGATAAAATAACACAAAACAGAGGAAGAGGCAAACCATTAGAGACTCCTAATTATAGGGAACAAACTTAGGGTTGCTGGAGGGGGAAGGATAAGTGAGGAGAAGGGATAACTGCGTGATAGGCATCAAGAAGGGCATTTGATATAATGAGCACTGAGTGTTATATGCAAGTGATGAATCACTAAATTCTACTCCTGAAACTAGTAATACACTATATGTTAATTAAATTGAATTGAAATTAAAAAAAAAACACAGAGATGCCTAAGCCTACCCCTCAAACTTCTGATTTCTTTGGTTTTAAGTAAGGTCTCAGCATAGGCAAGAATAATGGATACATAGCCTTTTCTTCACTTAATCCTCTATAGATACTTTTTCTCTCTAGTTTCCTATAGGTATGACACAACAATAAATTTCAAAATGTATTTCCTTAAAAAAAGAAAAATTATTTTCTTAATTGATATACATGAACTATTTTAATATCATCGTACAATAAATCAGGGTTAAAACTATCTGTTCACTGTACAAAGAAAATGTAGTCTAATTGGAGCTTAATATTATTTGCTTCATCTTCAACTGTATAAACTTAATATAATATTCGTTCTTCCATTTTAAAGTACAAAATAACTTTAAAATTATCACAGAGTTGAGTATTATGATTAATACATATTTATAATATTTTCCAGTGTTTCTTTAAATTACTTTTTAATTTATCACTGTTACTACGTTGTAGCACTCCAGAAAGATCTGGATATGAAAGTGAATTATTATTGCACATTTAGAGGCATATTTGGGAAGAGAAGCTATCAACAGGCCATCCCTATTTCACAAGGTACTAATTGATATGGTGTGTAAAGCATCAGTCTCGTGTCTGACTTGTGGGAGACATGTATGTGCTGTGTATCAATGGCCCGTGATTACAAGGAAGAATATTTTAGTTCAGTAAGAAAAAGAATGTTGTAAGAAAAAAAAAAAAAAAGAATGCTTTAAATAATAGAAGACTCTGATAGTGGAGAAAAGGTACCCGGGGCTAGTGTTCTCAACTAGAAGACATTTTGCCTCTAGCAGACATTTGACAGTGTCTGGAGACATTTTGATTGCCACTACTCTGTGGGAGATGTGGTTACAAATATCTAGTGGGTAGAGGCCAGGGATGCTGCTAAACATCCTCCCATGCACAGGAAAGCCCAATATTGATAGTTCTGCTTTTGAGAAATACTAGTACAGGGCCTACACTTAGATCCTGAAAATATCCAAGTGGAAGCTACCTGAGGAGTTGGATGATTCTTGAGTATTAGATCTTTTCTCATTACCTGAACAACAATAATGATATGTTCACAGTTAGGTTTTACTATGTTACAGGCAGCAATTATATCATTTTGTCCTCACAACACCACTAGGAATCCATAATTCTTTCATTTTATGGATTTCCATGATTACCAGGACTAGCTAAAGAGCCAGAAGTTTGTAAGATGAAACAAAATGTCATATTAGTGGGGGTTTCTGTGACTCTGTCTATTCCCTTTGTTTTAGTATATTTCTTTCATAGGCTATTCCATTGTCCTCCTTCCTGAGAGAGAGATGGTAGCCTAGAGAAATAATTGGTCCCCAGAAAATATTTTCTGATGTTGGCATTCTTGACCTAGCACCATGACGTAGTGATGAGGCAAACAAGTCTTCAAGTAAACTCTCTAGAATTTCTACATAGCTGGTACCAAACGGATTGTTTCATCCTGCCCATTTGTCCTGGAGGAATGCCCAGGTCACTTTTCCTTCTGTTGTATTCTCAGGTAAATGGGCTTGGCCTCCTGCCCTCTATACCCACTTCTCTTTTTTGGGAGCTTAGGGGTGTCAAGGTCTAAATTAATTAGTCTTCTCTCACTTTATTTCCGATTGGTGCCAGAAGACATGGAGAGAAATAAAGACATGGGGGTGGTAAACAGTTGAAGAGATCAGAACTCAACATGAAGACATAAAAGGAGAGAAATAAAAGGACAAATAAGTTCAATATGCATTTAATAAAGCATACTGTATACCAGTTTCTATGTTAGGGGCTGGAGATTGATACCAAAAAAGGAGCAGAATGAGGTATTATACACAGGGCATGTGACAAAATCAATATCTTATAAGTCTTATTCATCTCATTCACATAAGTGATAGATATATCATGATGCCTGTCATTCTCTCACTCAATAAACATTTGTGAATTCCTAGTAGATGGCAAGTATAGCCCCACAAACAGGATTATAACCTTGAATGATGCAGATATAGTTGCTGCCCTCATAGAGTTTATGCCATAGAGTGGTGTACATAGAGTGAGAAGGATAAACTCGTGGTATTATAGAGTCATAAAGACAAATCTTTAGTCTGAAGGTGGAGTATAAGGTGAAGGACAAGGCAGACTACCTGGGGTAGATTTTGAGCAATAATACATTCTGAATGTTAAGAAATAGCTGGGTGAAGAAGACATGGAATGGAATTTAGGGCAGAGAAACAGGGATAAACAAATCATGGATATGTGAAATAACATGGTGCCTGTGGGGTGACTACTATGAGTTTAGAAATTAGAAGTTAGAAATGGAAGTCAGAGAATAATAGAAATAATAAAGAAAGACTGAGGCCAAATGTTTGCTATATTTGAGTAGAGAGAGAGATAGATGATAGGTAAATAGATAGGTATGTGGATGGATGGATGGATGGATGGATGGATGGATGGATGGATGGATGACAGATTGGCCAATTGTAGTGAATTCAGGCATAGTAGAAGGAATACAGACATGATTGAAGTAGTGAACCATATTTAGGGGTTTATTATTATGTTTGATAAGTGAGTACTGGATTGAAACAGGGTTATTAATAATGAAAAGAGACAGGATTTCTAGAAATATCAAGGAAGTAAAATTTGCCACTTGTAGCAGTATAAATAGTTATGTCCAATATGCATTTAAATTAATAAATCCTCATCTGTGATATTCATAGCCCATATTTGAGTTTCTGACATTAAAAAAATGCTTCAACAATAAGAAAGCTTCACTTAGAGTGTGTGCAATATATTTAATTTTAGTTGAACATAAGTCTTGTGGGAAATCAGGCATCCCAGAAAATTTTCTTGTAGGTAATGGAAATAAAACTAGTCATCATTTTGAAATACATCAAACATTAACACATACAAAGAGTCCCAGGAAGGGATGGGCATAATGAAATAGCCAGCATCCATTAACCTATGGAACACTACCTAATGTAATTAGGTATTTTCATGATAGATAAATTTTTGGCAATGTTAAGGGTCAAGTTGAGCCCAATTAGAACTGTACTGTTTTTGCTATTTAGTAGATAGCAACCCATTTTTATAATTGTCAATATATTCTAAAGTATAAAATGACAATAATTAAGGTACATACTTTTTTTCCCAGTGTTACCTAAGCCTGTCATAATTAAGGATTTATTCCAGATACTACAAAGTTAATTTTTATAGACTTGGCAAGGAAAACCTTAAAAAGATCAAAAGATTTTCTGAGGCTCCCTTTTATATTATTAATTTTCTGGTTATTTAGAATAGTTTTAAGAAGGATACCTATGAGTACTACAGAAAGTATATAAAATAGAAGCTATATATAGGCATATTATACATGCCTTCTCTTTTCAGCATCTTAAATGCTTTGGGCTCAGTTTCTCCTGGTTTTATCTTTCACTTGAAATCTACATATTTTTGCTGTAGTTATAATTACTTGAGATCTATACATGTGACAGATCATTTTAGTTTTAGCCGATATGATATAGTTCTGATTCTAATTACCAGATTCTAATCATTTGGCTAGCCCCCAAAATTAACCAGGCAGTGACTTTAGAATCCTATTAACATTATGACACTACATTTTGAAGTTTAAAAAAATTCTGTAACACTTTTGTATCATAATAACTCATAAATCTGTTTTATGTGGTGAATATCATTCATTTATTCAATAACGTTTATTAAGCACGTGTAATGTGCCATTCATATGTATTTGTCTTACAATTGATATGAAACAGATGTAGAAAGATTATGATTTCATTCAACATGATATTTTGGATCAAAGATAATAAACAGCTGATAGAGAGCAGTGTCATTTTTGTTTTTATAGGCCTAGCACCATGCCATACATTGAAGGAGATTAAACACACACACACACACACACACACACACACACACAATGGCTGTGATCTCAAAGAACTTAGGATCAGTTTGGGCAAGGAGGTTTAACAGGTGGAGTAACTTGATTATTATGTCACGTAGTATTAAATAGTATTTAAATGCATCCTGGCTACTCAATATCAAGACAGAAGGCAAATTAGCATAATGGTGGTAATGTTCCTAGATTTTCCTGAAAATATTGCCTATCAACACTAGATCCATATTCTCCCATGGTAATTAACTGGTTCTAATTAAGTGATGTACCCTTTAGACTAAGCATGTGTTCCTCAGATTGCCACAGTCTGCACCACTTCTGGTTGTCTTTCTGACACTGAGGCTGAGCATCCGTGGCTCTTGGTCATCGTGACTGCCTGTTTCTCTCAAAGTAAACTGTTTCCTCTACTTGTACCTCCACAAAAAATGGGAAGGAATTTAAGAATTTGATAGATCATTATATTTTAGATTAAAATGAGAGCTAGTTTCTAGGGAGAAATGAAAGAATAATCCTACATGCTTCATATAAAAAAGCATGGTTTTATTTAACTTATGTTGTCCATTTCACTCTTATGTACCTTGTCCCTATGGATATTCAATTTTACACCTGCTGAGGTAGGAAAAGATCTTGGGATTCCAAGTAATTGGAAAAATTTTATGTGCAGAATGTAAGCCGAGCATGACCTTGATGAATGAGGTAGGCAGGCTATGCAGAAGAATACAGCTAGGCAGAAGAATGCAGACATAGTAAAGGAGGAGATAGAACATGTGAAAGGCTTGGCAGTGAAACAACTAGTGCGGCATGCTTGTTTGTAGAATCATCTAACACAAATAAGTGATTCACAATACACAGCAGTAGCAACTATAGTTGGCTTCTTAGGGAATGTGGGTAGAGGTTAGAGGGTCTCAAAGATCACATAGTGGAGATGGAAACTGAGATTCCAGCCATTAAGAAATGACTGTCAGTACATCAGCAGTGAAGTGATCTGATGAGTATGGTATTTGTAGAAGACCATGCTGGAACAATAATGGGATAAATTAATTAGACAGGGAATAATCAGGGAATTCTCATAGTCTGGAGATTCTGGAGTAATTTAGATGTGATATGTGATAAGACTTGTGGTGAGAGGAACATTTAAGGAAAGGAATAGAATGAGAATAAGTACAGAGCAATGTGTCTGGTCAGTACCTAAAATTTGTTAGCAAAAAAAGTGGAGATAGAAATGAAGCAAAGGAGACAGTATTTTGGAGAGGTAGGGAAGAAAATAAGGTCAGATTGTTGTCAAGGTAGCCAAGAGAGGAGTGAATTTTAAGTAAGGGAGATGTGTTCAATATCTGGCACATATTTCAGACAGGTCAAGGGTGAAGATCCAATTAAATATATCTTTGTACATTTAAAGTCACATCTTGTGGCCAATTTCTCCTAGAGGGTAAATAACAACCAATGTACTGGTCAGGCTTTCTCAGAAGTGCGATAATCCTTTCAAGTTACTGAGTTCTTTCTTCATTGTGTTAGTCATGGACCAAAAGAAGCCTATTAACCTAAAAGGTTAATCTGCTTTAAGAGTTCTTTCCCAGCTGCATTATACAAAGCGTATACTGATGAAAGGAAGGGGCCTTTTGGAGCAGTACAGAAAATGCAAGGCAAATTAAGGAAGTGAGAGTTCACTATGGTTTGAAATTGCTGGGGGAGGCTCACTTGAAGATGTAGGATTGGAACAGGATTTTGAAAGATGGGTACAAAATGAAAAAAAAAACTGTGAAAGGGTAAGGATAGTTCTCATTAGCTGTGTTTGACTTAAATTAGTGGTGAGGGAGGACAGAATGAAAATTTAAAACAAAGCTGTATTAATTTTTTTCTGATAGTATTTACTGCTATTGGCATTGTGGTTTTACCTACAGAAGTTGAGAGTAGTTTTATTGATTCTTTTCATTTGGCGTAACTAATCACGAAGTTTTATCTCCCACTAGCATGCATAGAATCTTGGGCTGACTTTTTCAGCAAAAGGAAGGGTAATTTTATAGCCTAATAATTATCCTGTGCTTTCCATTGCAATGGCCACTAGTCACATAAAACAATGTTATTTGTTATACATAAAACATTACTATAAAATTAAAATTAATTAAAGCTGATAAAATATAAAATTTCTACAGTTGCACTAGCCACACTTCAGGCACTTAGTTGTTACAAGTGGCTCCTGACTACTGTATTGGACATCATAGGATATAGTGTTAGACATATGAACATTTCCATCATCCTTCTATTGAATAACACAGAGAAACCAATAACATGCATTAGTAGCTGCCATATAGTTGAAGATGGTTGATTTTGCTTGTGAGAGCAAACTTGTAAGAATTGAGGTATGGGAATCATTTTCGTATTGAGACTACGGTTGGTTTATATAATAATTGATGTGTTTATCAACTTAACCACGTGCACTGAGAGCTCACTTTGCATCAGGCACTGTGCTTGACTTTGGGGATATAATAGCTAATCCAGAACAGATATATCTATGTCTTTCAGTGAACTTCAGGTCTAAAGAGAGAGATGCATTTTAATTAAGCTATCAACCAAACAAATGTGAAATTACAATTATAGTGTAAAAAAAAGGAGACATAAATGTTTTGTAAGAGGATAGCTATTTGTCCTAAATATTTAGTCAAGAACTACTTCCTTGTGGACATGAGATGAAATCTGAAAGTCGGATAGCACCTGACTAGATATGGGGGAATGGTATAGTAGCAGGACAGGAGAGGTAAGGAGGAGATATTTTTAGCAGACAAAACAATATATATAAAGTCTTTATAGAAGAAGAGAGAGAAAGTCACATTCAAAAAGCTGAAAGAGAGTCTGTGACTGCTTCCTTGACCTTAAACGTAATCTTATAAAACTTGGTCTCAATAGTACAAATAGTTTAAATTGGGCATCCCATTCAGTTTAGTAAGAACTGTTTGATTTTAAGTCAAAATTAGGACACTAGATATTAGAATTTTATATATCAGCAGTAGCTGATAAGTAAAAGTCATTGTTGATTCATGAATTATTTGAATAAATAGGCACTTATTAGCAACATTCTTGACCCATAAAGTATGTGAAGAAATGGACACTTCGAAGCAATTAATCACTTTCTTCACTAAGGCTTTTTCTCATTGTGTTCACCTCTTTAACCATCTTGGCCCAAATCAGTCTCCCTACAAAAGATAATCCAGTTTCAAGTCCTGTTAAATTAATACCATCATCAATGAGGAAATAGCCCACATGGAACACACTCTGATGTGGAAAAACACATTTATACTAATAATACAAAAGCTGTACTGTGAAATTAGGGTATAATACTAGAATCACTGAGGTTAACTTCCTATTCTCTGTAGTGAAAAGTCACGAAGATGTAGTGTACTATAAGCCCATCGATACAGCGTTTCCATGGTTGCTCAGGCAAATAAAATGAAGCTCTTAGTAAAGAGTAAAGGTGACATTGGGACTTGTTCAAAGCAGAAGCAAAATTGTGTTGTACCATTTGCTCACAAAACAGCCTTCTAAAGAATAAAGTGATTTTCAGATGCTCAGTTACTGGGATTCAATTAACACAACACTGTGCATCCTCTGTGATGTGCAATGCATCCTTTCTTGAGGTAGAAAAACACAGTTGGCATGATAAATTTTAAGACTGCACTGAAATTCAAATAATATAACCAACTTTTTTGTGTGTGATGTTATTGAAGAGACATTTTCTACTTTAGAAATCCTTAATGTCAGAACTATAATAGACTGGAATCCATCTTGAAAGGTATCTCAGCTTTACCAATCTTCCCCTCTATTTCTGGATTCCCCCCTTAAACAACTCCATCAGGTAGTTTTACTCTATTTGAAGACACTATTCCTCCCATCAATGGCATCACTGTTTGGACCATTAGTAAATGAATTAGCAAATGAGTAGACTGCATATATGTAGTCTGCAACTTTAATACATAGGGAATGAGCAAAATATATATTTTGCTTTGAACATACGGTATTTTACATAAAGGCATAGCTATTACATCACATTTTAGGGTGTTCTTTCTCTCATTTTTTTCAGTTTATCCTTCCAATTCCCCCCTATCCATCCTCTATGCCTTTATCTGCCATGCTTTACCAGGGAAATCATGCCAACAACTTAATATATATCATTACCACTTAATTATATGCATATGTGTATATTTCTGTGGTTTTGTGTATATTTATGTCTGTATGCATTGGTTATTGCTTTTTATAAATGACATTACATTACACACAATTTTTAGTGTTCTTTCTTATAACTTTATTGTGTTGACTCTATGGGATAGCAAGAAAAAATTCTAATCCCTGTTTCACTTCACATAACAGTATTTATTGACCATGAAAATGTAGGAAAGTTGTTTCACTTATACCAATATGGTAGATTATTCTTATAATATATATATTCTGATAGTAGATATTCTTATAAACACCTTCTGGTACAGCAAATCAAAAATACTTGATAAGACTTTGTAAAGGTGTCTTTTTCACACATAAATATGCTGACAACAAAATAAAGTAGATTACTCAGAGGCCAGAAATTACCTGTTTCTGGGTAACTTCAAGCCTGAATTTTAATGAATCACGTTCATAGAAGGCATAAAGTGAAAACCTTATGCCTGAAGAAAAGAAAGCCTTGTATTACAGGCTCCAAAAGAAAGCTGGGTCCACAAGGAGGTAATATACTCATAGAGTAAAGCTAGAAAAAATTTTGTCCCTCGGCAGTAGTTTGTGGAGATGTATATCTATCTTGGCATTATCTTCTCTGATAATTCATAAAAGAAAGTTAGGAAGCACATAAATTTCAGGAAGTGCTTATTTGTGTAAACTCAAGTAAAAAAAAGTCTTAAGTACTTTCTGATTGAAAATCATGAACACTTGACAGAAAAAAACATAAATTATTTCTTAGAAAATATACCAATAATCAAATATTCTTCAAAAAATTTTTGCTACTAGAGCTCCAACAAATATGAATTCAGAAATAAATGTGTGTGTATGTGTGTACATGTGTGCAAACCATATCTTCTTTATCTATTCATCTGTTGATAAACATCTGAGTTCTTTCCATACTTGGGCTATTGTGGACATGATTGCTATAAACATTTGGGTACAGACATCAATGTCATTGATGTTAAAACATCAATTCTTAAATTCCCAAAATTCCAAATTATTATACAGGATATTAAAATAAACCCATACTGAGATAAATAAAAGTGAAGTTGCAGAATACTAGAGTAAAAAAAAATAAAGGATTCTGATAAAAGAGACAAGTGATGACTTAAAAAGTACTAAATCAGAACTGAAAATGAACTTTTTAAAAACAAACATGAAAGTGAGATGATAGTGTAATCCTGTCAGGGTACTATGAGAAAATCAAGTCAACCTCTAATTGCATATCCAGTGAAGGACATCATCAGTAGCAGGTCAAAATAAAAACATTTTCAGAGAAATAGTAATAATAAATGTTTGTTGCAAACGGAGCCTCACCCAAGGAATACTTAAAGAATGTATTTAAGGAAGAAGGGAATAATCAACAGGGAAGTTTTATGAAGGAATGAAAACTAAAAAAAGGGGGGGAGATATCGATTAATATAAACAAACATAGATATAAAACAATAATGATACTGTCAGTTTCCTGAATTTAAGTATTCAAGATTGCACTAATTGGTTTGGAAACTAACTAGGGCTGACAGATAATGAAACTATACCAAAACTTCTGATATTAAAGCAATATTAACATGAAAATTTAGTGTTTTCCAATATTAACAAAGAAAAATAAAAATTAACACAGTCAACATCCACCTTAATAGACCAAAAGAATAAAAGAACAATTGCAGCATAATCTTAAAGATCTTAATGAAAAATAGAAAGCAATATAGAGAAGAAATGCAAAGATAAATGTTGCTTTTTGAAATGTTTAATACAATTGGCAAATGTATGAGATGTATCAAGAAAGAAGGAAAGGAATTATAAATAAAGAGAAAGTTATGTACGGAAGCATCAATAATAAAAATGATAAAAATAAGAGGCTATGGCATCTTCTCATTGGAAGACAAATTGCTTATAGACCTGTCCATTCCTGCATGACTTGTGAGCAAAGGAAGAGCATTGGTTCCAGAGTATCTTTATTTTTTTCAAGAAAAGTTTTAGTTTACAGAAAAACCGAACAGGTAGTACAGAAACTTCCTTGATGTTCCCCCTCTTCACGTAGTTTTCTCTTCTTTAAACACTGTGTATTAGGGTGATACATTTTTTTACAATGAAGGGACCAATATTAATAATACACTGTTACCAACTGAAGTACATAATTTATACTAAGGTTCAGTATTTGTATTGTCAAGATCTAGCCTGAAGTAGATTCCACATATATAACATTTGATTAATTGAAAATCTTTTGATATGTTCTTTCAACCAGTGTTGGGTTTTTCTATTACTGAATTCACAGATCCACTTCTTCTCAATGGTCTCCTGACAAACTTTCCATCTCTAGAAATGCATGGACATTTTCCTTAAAAGCAACGATGTCATTCACACATCTGAGAAGCAATAACAATGTTTGGGCATTTTTAAAAATTACTTAAAAATATTAGCCGTAATAGCAAAATAGAAAAGGAACAAATACACCAAAATATTGTAAATACTACTTGTTTCGGCATTACTGAATAATAGTACTTTTTTGTTGAATAAAACTTGTTGCCTATACATCTCTATTTTTTTCTGTCAGTTTCCCATTTTCACAGGAAACAAATTGTTTCTTTCCCTTTGGGAAATAAAATCTATTTGTCCCAAATGGATCTCAGAGTGTGTGTGACAGGAGTAGGGTAGAGGTAGGGGAGAGAGGAGAGAGACAGTGAGAATCTCACTAGGCACAAGGATATGCCAGTTAGGTTGAGGAAGAATTTTTTTAAAAATAGTTTGATAGATTATTGTTATATGCATCTTTTAACAATTGAAATTATGTCAATGTGTAATAGGATACAATTTTCTCTCATATCATATATCACGTTTCATCTTTTGCCATTTACATGCTTGAAGGTCACAGACATGGTAAAGAATATTAAATGGAAATTAAAACTATTTTTCTGCAGATCATTTAAGCTAATGAAAATGCTGCTTGGATTAGTTTTGGAAGCACTGATCGATTGAAATTTGAGGCACTTTATTACTTTGTGATTTACAGTGCATTCTTTCTACAACCATTATTGCCCATGGTTATTTACTTTGCCCGTGATAATGTTCTTGGATGAAAGATGTTTGATTCTAATCCAAATCCCTCTTCTTTCAAATTTATATACCAGTCAGAAGGCTTTATTAATATCAGGGTTTAAGGGAAACAGACACTTTTTCTTATTATTTTTAAACTTTCATTTAAAAGTTTTTTAGGTAAATGCACTTAAATAATTTATAGCCCTAATTAAAATTTTATAAATAATTTTGCAATAATTTCCATTTATTTTTACATACACGTGAATTACATTTGACATATTACCCAAAAATTGGACCACAGTTTTTTAAGAAGCATTTTTTTTTCTGAATTACCATCACAAGTTTACACATTAGGTTCAAACTCTTCACAAACTGCCTTTGCATGATGAATTAATTCTTACCTTCATCCATGTTCAAACTCTAGGTGCATGTTTCGCAATGCTTTTTAAAAGTCACCAAAATCATTTTGTAATATACTCTGGTCTTTTTTTAATTTTTTTTTAATTTTTTATTTATTTATGATAGTCACACAGAGAGAGGAGAGAGGCTGAGACACAGGCAGAGGGAGAAGCAGGCTCCATGCACCGGGAGCCCGACGTGGGATTCGATCCCGGGTCTCCAGGATCGTGCCCTGGGCCAAAGGCAGGCACCAAACCGCTGCGCCACCCAGGGATCCCACTCTGGTCTTTTTGTAAAGATTGCCCTTTAATTTTGTGAACCAAATTTTTTCAGTATAGTTTCCTCCTAATCAGAACACGAATTATCATGTAAAATATCACCTCTCCTCCTGTTAGTGAAATTATGAATTACAGAGATGGCTTTGTGACTCCTGCTGTTAATTTTCTGAATGCTTCTACCAACATTCCCATGACTCTTGGAAGCAGAAAACTGAATTTACCACTGAGTTGCCAGCATGTTCTCAGTCCCAAAGGATTGTTCCTTTCATAGAAGTCATTTAATTTTATCATTCGATCATTGGATTACTAATTGATTGCTAATTGATTCTTCATATCCTTTTGCCAACCTTCTTTCTCAATGTTAAGAGTCTTGCCTACTCTGGATTTTGGTTAAATTCAGTTGTGACATACAGTATGTCATTTCTCAAAATTCAAATCCTAATCCTAAGAAAATCCTGAAAATAGATAACGATGTTTGATTTAATTCCAGAACTTCTGAATATTTAATTAATGATATCCTCTAGAAGACAGAATTTTTGCTAAACAAATTAAATTTTACGATGTATTTTTTATTCAGTTATAAAATCCTTTTCTGGGTTTGTGAAAAAACCTATAGCAGTGGGTCCAAATTTCTACAAAGCACATCAGTAAACCAGGTATACTGCTCCTCTTAAAATAAACTGCATGGATGTTTGAGTACTTAAATTCTTATTTCTGGTCAGCAGGGCACAAAAACATGTTGTGCCTCAGTCATGTCCTGAAGATCAAATATTAAATAAAACAGCATTTGAAAAGGCAACTTGCAACTAAAATATAAATAAAGCACAACAAACCTTTCAGTCATCTAAAAACTGGTATAAAAAAAAATAAAATAAAAATAAAAAAAATAAAAAAATAAAAATAAAAAAAAATAAAAACTGGTATAGTTACCTCTTGAACAAACGTTTGGGCAAGAGAGAGGTTTGTTCTATCTGAGGAAATTGGCCTAATGCCTGAGCTAGCAGACCAAGTCACTAAGGAATTGAATAAGGCCTTTGGCTGACATATCAAGCATTGAATAAAAAAAGAAATAACTTAATCAACCTTAGCTGGAAAAAAAAATCAGCTTCTCTAGACACTTAAAAAAATCATCTATTAGCTCTGCCCTCCTTGAACACTGTAAGGCTATTTCCTGTGAAAAAACTGCACACCCATGGCAGAGGCTGTGTGCTGGAATATGGGCATTAAAAGAGAATTGATTTGTATTCCAAGAGTTCAAATGTATCCTTATCTTCAGGGCCTTCTACTAGGTTGTTTCTGTTGGTTCTCCTTATATCCTTTCACTTTGCATATCCCTGGGATGAAACACATCCTACATTGGTCATCTTGGGTGTCCCTGCAACCCAGTCACTGAGCTCCTAGCATTGTTTCTAATATCCTCAAACCTCCCTCTACCTTATCTACAAGTAGAAATCATAGGTAATCAGAGCCGGTGTAAATGCTAAGCCGTGTAATCTGAATCAAACACATTGTGTGAATTGTGTGTGCTTGTAGTTCATGTTTGAAAACCCAAGGTGAATATCAAAGCAGTGCTCACTTTTTGTTAGGACAGTTGTCAGGGTCACAAATGTTTGAACGTAGAAATGTCACCGATCAGTGCTGTAAGTCAGCAATAATGAAACTCTGGATTTCTAGTATTCTGATGTTATGCAATTAATTTTTCCATAATTTGTGTTTTTATTTGTCTCTTTAGCTCTCCTTTTCTTGTAGCATGATTTCATCCATCTCCTGTCTTGCACCGAAAAGTTTATCCAGTACTTGGAGCTAATTGGAAGCTATGATGGAAAATGCCAAGGAAGTTATAACCAAGTTTGTAAATCTCCCTTGAATTAGGGTAGGAATGGTGGAGTTACTAGACTTGAGTTCTTAACCACATAGATGAAGAATCTCATATATCAGTTTCTACTTCTAATTTAACCACTCAGTGTCTGCATGATGACTCTTCACCTTTGTATCCCTTCTGGTACCATTTCTTAATTTTTCTTCATGTTCTATCTGTTAGTTTTCTATGGCTGCTCTAACAAATTACCTTTATCTTTGTGGCTTAAAACAACATACATTTATTCTCTGACAGTATAGGAGGTGAGAAATCCAAAATCACTTTCTGTAGGGACGATAGCTATATGTATCATCTTGACTGGGCCATGAGGTGCCCAGATATTTGGTCAACCATCATTCTAGGAGTTTCTGTGAGGGTGTTTTAGAACAAAGATAACATTTATTAGAAGATTTAGTAAATCAGATTGCCCTCTGTAATGGAGTGGGCCTCATCCAAATAGTTAAAGATCTGAAGAGAACAAAATGTACTGACTCTTTCATGAGTAAGGGAGAATTTTTTCCACCTGTTGGCCTTTAAACTGGAATATTTGCTTTTCTCCTACCTTTAGACTTAAATGGAAACATCAGCTCTTCCTGGATCTTGAGCCTGCTGAGCTTTGGACTAAAACGACAACATTGACTTTCCTGGTTCTTAGGCCTTTGGACTCACACTATAGCTAAACCATCAGGTCCTGAGTCTCCAGCTTGCCAACTCACCTGCCAGTCTTGGGACTCCCATAACTGCATGAGCCAATTCTTTATAATAATTCACATATATGATATCATATATTAAATATGTATCATATATGAAATACACGAGTAGAGTTGACCAGTGAACAACACAGAGGTGAATGGTGCCAAACCCAGCACAGTTAAAAATCTCCATATTATTTTCTGCTCTGTAGAAACATAACTACAACTAGCCTACTTTTGACCAGAAGCCTTACAGATAACATAAACAAAGGATTAATCCATATTTCATATGTTGTACATATTAGAGACTGTTTTCTTACAATAAAGTAAGCTAGAGGAAGGAAAATATTATTAAGAAAAACTGAAGGAAGAGAAGATACATTTATAGTAGTGAACTGTATTTATCGAAAAAAAACTGCTTCTCAGTGGACTCGCACAGTTTGTACATGTGCTGTTCTATCTATCTATTGATCTGTATCTTTATTTCTGTAGCTTTATTTCTATCGCTACCTATATCTCTAAACCCTGTTGGTATTTCCCTAGAGACACTGAGCAGTACACTGGCTTTAGGAAAGAATCTATTTCCTTCCTTTTCCAGCTTCTAAAGTTCCATTATCTGGATCCCTTGGCTCATCTTTCCTTCCACCAACTCTCTGTGCTGCAGGAGAAAGCGGTGGAGCACCTTGATTCAGTTGTAACACCACCTTCTTTAGTCAAAATCCTTTCTGCCTTCGTCTTATAAATTTAGGGCCACTGGTTAATCCAAGATTATTTCCCCATCTCAAAATCCTTAATTTAATCACATCTACTACGTCTCTTTGTTTTATAAACTGACATTCACGGCTTCATGGATTAGGATCTCATATCTTTGGGAGCCATTATTCAACATAACACATTCTCCTGTGTTATTTTTTTTAAGATTATATTGATTACAGGTGATAAAAATCCAGTTAGAGTTTCCTTAATCAAAAAAAGGAGATTGATTATAAGGAGCTGGGAAACCATAAGTAGCTAAATCCCTGGGAGAGAGGTGGGAATAACTAAATTCAAAGAGGTGAACAATATTACAGCCCTTCATCTTTTCTCCTTGTTCTTTCATACACATTCATATAGTTTTTTAAACATTTTATTTATCTATGAGAGACACACAGAGAGAGGCAGAGACAGCAAAGGGAGAAGCAGGATCCTTGTGGGGAGCCTGATGTGGGACTTGATCCCAGGACCCCTGGATCACGACCTGAGCTGAAGGCAGAGGCTCAACCACTGAGCCACTCAGGCATCCCTCCTATATATTTTTTAATAACTTCTCCCTTTCTCTGTCTCTGTCTGTCTCCGTCTCTGTCTGTCTCTGTCTCTCTCTCTCCCTCTCTCTGTCTCTCTCATTCTCTCTGTCTCTCATTCTGTCTATGTCTCTATCTCTCTCTGTCTCTGTTTCTCTCTGTCTCTCTCTGTCAGGAGACTTCCTCTGTTCTTCTGACCTTCAGGTTACCAATTTTCCTGAGCTTGGCTATATATGGGGAACATGGCTGCTGGCAAGCTGACATACATGTCCCTGATCCCAAAAGCAAAAAATGTAGAGAAGATGTTTTTAGTTCATTCAATCCATGTAGTAGGTCTTGTGATGATGAATTCAAACATCAGAATAAGGTCCCATTTATTTTAGCAAGACTGGTTCCTCCTTAACCATTTGAATTGGCAAGCGGAACAGGGAACAGAAATGTCAGTGACTGGAAAAGTGGCAAATTTATAACTGGGAAGGCAATTGAGCAGGTGTCTTCTGAAATGTATTCTTGAAAAAAAAAAACATTTTAGGGGCTGAGGTAGGGATAACACTTTGCAATAATAAGATTTCATATGAAATTATTTTTAACTATAAAATAGCTAAGCATTATTTTTTTATAGATGAGGATATTAAAATTCAGAAATGTGACGTGACTTTTAAAAGTCGGCTAAAACAGGTCTTCTAATTTTAATATTATTATTCCTTTCTTCAAGTAACTGCATTTGAATTGAAATAACAATAAACTAAGAATTAGGCAGCCTAGGCTTATATTTTGTCTTTACTATTTACTACAAATTATCCTGAAAAAATTACTTAAACCCCCCCTACTCCAGTTTCCTCTCCTCTAAAATAGGGATGAAAATAGCTTATGCCTAGGGTCATGTTCTGAAGTTTAAATGAGATAATTTGAGTGAGTCTCTGTATAGTTGGTATTTTTTTTAAAAGTAAATAAATGGCAGATAATCTTGCCCTAATTATTTGATAGAGTGTGGAGCTGTTCTATTTTACAAAGAAGTATAGTAGAGTTTGTTACTAGCTTAGCCTAGTATTCACTAAGACTTGAAAGCAGACTAAAACTTCCCCTTTGAGTATCAATGGATTTTAGTACTGCTACTTATTGGCAGAAGGAAGCATGTTCCAGGAACATTTTCCTAGGGGTTGAGGTGGGCATGGAATATCCCAAAGGGCCTCAAGGTCTGGATGGAAATCCAGAGCAAACTGATTATACTGATAAATACTTAAACTGGCTCTCAAGTGGAATTTCTTCAATGAATTTTTCTTGCCAGAAGGGAAAGGCAGCTTCTCCATGTAATGGAACCACTGGCAGCAATAATATGAAAGCAAACTGGTAGGCAGGGAATAAGAAGATGAGAGCCAGTGTCTTAGGCATTATTATAAGAAGATGATGTGGATAATCTTCTATTACAGTTCCAAAATGCATGATTCTTTATTTAATGGAAATTTTTAAATGGCAGGGGGATGTTTCTCTACGAAATCGATTAACGTTAGGCACATTGCATAGTATTAATGTTTCCCTCTGCTCTCTTTGTGGCATGTGCTCATTGGATAGATAAACTCAGAAGTTTAAGAATAACCTTGGATGTGGGACTAGTTAATATACATTAAGTTGGGTAAGCTTGTGGGAAATATTCTGTAAAATGATAAAGATTAAAATTACTGAAAGACATGGAAGTTTATCCTCTATGGTTCACATAGTAGCACAGCTAGTAGCTTTTAAAAAGCTTTTTTTTATTTGTTACATGTTTCCTTTTAATTCTCTCTTATACATTTAAAAAACATATTTTTTTGCTCTCAAGGGCAACTGTAATTGTTGTTTAATTAAATATGTCAGTTATGTTTTCTTGCCTAGTGGATTTCAGCTAATTCAAATTATATGTATTCTATAGAGAAAAATAAATAAGAAGTCTTGAAGTAAAGTTTTAAAGATTTTCTTATTAGTTAAATCATTAAATAAAAGCAAAGAGAGTAAATCCAGTCAGTTATGTAAAAAAAAATATTAGTAATTGCATAAGTTTTAAAAGTTGGAACTTAAATTAACAAAGGTATTTGACAGATTCATAAACTCAGAATATTGAAAAAATTACATTGATTAGATTCTTAAAATGACTGGTGGAAAAAATGTAAAATAAATTAACATTGAAAAATCTTAATTATCTATTATTTGAGATCTTAAACATAAAATATTTAAAGTGACTTTCGTCACTCTACATTTAACTAGTTTGTTCTCTCATAGCCAATAAATCCTTAGAAAATAAAAAAATTAAAAATGTTAATGCATTGAGTCAACCAGCCATTTTATATTCTACTAGCTGAAATAGCATATACTGTCAATCATTATGTCAGCTTTTAAGAATTGCTGCTAGAACTTTTGGTTCCAGACAAGAGGGAGTAAATACATTATGCCTTATCCCTCCTGCTGATTACAGCTTAGAATCCTGGACACAATACATAAGGGAAACCTGAGAAGGTTTGCTTGTAAACTTTGCAAAGAGGTAGAGGTAGAGGGAAGACAATAGACTAGCCTTGGGACTTGAGGAATGACCAAGTGGCTCATTCACTGGGATTCTTTTGTTTCCTTAATAATCATAGCTTGGGAACCAGCAGAGCCCACAATGCAGAAACACCTGCAGATGCAGACCAAAAAAGCACCAAATAAACCCTGTTCTCCGATGCCAAATGAAGATGGGGAAGGCACCTGAAGGACAGATGCCTTTCAACTGAACCTACCCTACTTTGGGCCAACAGTAGGAAGAAAGCAGTGCCCTTCCATCTTTACTCACTGCGTGCTGCGGAGACTACAGGGCAGAGCTATCTCAACTATCCCTGTCATTCATTATATTTCTGTTCTGTGTTCATGAAAACTTGTTCACTGTATCTATCTTCTTGTCTAAACTAACTCTTATTTATCCCATCCAGTAAGATTTTTCTTTCAGTAGCTTTGTTTTTCATTTCTTTAACAATTTCTTAATTAAAAGACCTGTAACTTTTTTTTATAATATCATGTTTTCATTGTAAAACTTACATTTCTTCTTTTATCTCTTTAAAATAGCCAGATACAAAGATTTAAGATATTTTGTGATTTTTGTCTGCGAGCTTATCTTCAGCAAGAATTCATGTTATGTATTTGTGTTACATATATATCTGGGGTGTGAAAGCATACCTGTGGTACTCTTCAGGGTTCCAGACTACTATTTATTTTAGTTTCTATTCCCTGGCAATTTAGTTCAGGCAGATGCCCTAGATATAATCAAGAGTTTAGATTCAAGGTTGTTGGGTCTTAGGGTTTCCCCAAGATCCAACCTCCCTGCTGGGCCCTGAAGTCCAATATTTATCTCCTCAGCATGCTGAGACTGGTTATATTACACTTTTGCTTTTGAACAATTGTCTCTCTCTCTCTCTCTCTCTCTCTCTCGCCTTAAGATTTTATTAATTTGAGAGAGAGAGGAAGGGGGCAAGAAAGACCACAAACAGTGGGTAGAGGCAGAGGGAGAGGCAGAAGCAGACTCCCCTCTGAGCAGGGAGCCCTACACAGGGCTGGATCCCAGGACTCCAAGATCATGACCTGAGCTGAAGACAGACGCTTACTTGCCTGACTACCGAGGTGCCCCTGTCTTGCTTTCTTTCTTTTTTTTGTTTTGAGTGTTTACATGACATATATTTTCATCTCTCAGCCTTTCTGTATACTTATATTTAAGGTTTATGGCTTGTAAGGTGTATGGTTGGAATGTTTTCTTCAAATCAAATATGACCATCTTTATTTTTAAATTTACTACACAATATTTTATCCAAACTCATACTATATAACACATAATTAGGCTATAATGCAAAAATTAATACCCCAAAACCCATCCTACAACTGAAGAACCAGAATGTTACCTAATACATTTGGAACTACTTTTATGTCCTGTCCTGATCCCATCTCTTTGCTTGTTCTTCCCCTCATTCTTTTATTTCAGAATAATGGCACATATAGAATATTCAGCTGATCTCCTGGCACTGGGAGTCACTTGTTTTTAAAAGAAGTTGGAGAAATGTCAATTCTCAGTTAAAACTGAGTATTAATTAGCTGGCTGATTCAGATTTCCACATGAAGGCTTTCCATCTATCAAAAATTCCTTAAAATGTTTTTGTATTTCCTACATTGTTAAGATACTATCCAATTAGCAATGAGAAAAAGAGTAAATAATCAAATGCTTCCCAATTGCCACATGAAAAGCAGTTATTTATAAGTTCTTCAAATGGTATATTTTAGGCAGTTCATAATATTAAGGTGAACATAGCACATTGAAAAAGACATATTTCAGCTTGATTAAAACACAAGTGGTATTCTCAGACTTTTTTTATTATTATTATTTTACTCTAGCAGTTGCTGTGGCAACCAGCTGCAGGCAGGTGTAACCGGATGACACCACTCCTACTTGTGCCTTGTATCTCTCCTGGGTCCAGCCCTAGCAGTTTTCTGTTGCTTCTTGCATGGATGTCTGTAGGAAACCATTCAGCCATTCTGAAGTATTCAAAATCAGGTCATGTAATGTAGTTAGCTCCTCCTGGTTCTACCTTTGACCAGTGGGGGTGAGAACCGTGGATAAATAATAGTCATTTTGCCTGTTAGGTAGAGACCACTGAGCTACACTTTACATGACCCTTCTGGGTGATGCGGAGCAGGGAAGAGCCCCATGTGCCCAGCACAGCTCAAGTCCACCACCTTATCGTGGCTTTCACACTTTCCCAGTTTCACATTCTCCATCTCTACCTTCCTGTTCCTTGGGGTCACTTCCCCAAAGGAGCCCTCTTTACCTAAACCAGTGTCTCTGGTTCTCCTTTGAAGGAGGTGGCAGTGGAACCTGGACTGAGAGCTCAAATGAATAATTTTTGCCTTCTAAATATTTTAAATATGAGCCCTTTGCTTTGGCAAATTTAATAGATAATTTATGGTTAGTAATTGTAAGGGATGGTTTGAATCTTTGTGGTGAAATAAGTTGCTGTGACAGTTGTCTAAATAGCAATTAATCTGCCTCTTTTGTGTGTGTGCTCACGCACATGTGTGTTAACATTGTCTTTATGCAAAGTAGTCAGCAAAATGGATATTAAATCAAATTTGTGTAAAAGAACTTTTTCTATTGAATCAATAGTCCTTGAAAACTTACTTTCTGCTGTGCACTATGTTAAGCACAGAGTTAAAGATATAAAAGATATTGTCATTTTCTTCAATAGTTTTATAGTTTACTGGGGAGGACAGATGAATAAACCGGGGATTCTAATGCAGTGCAATACGTCTCCTTGTTATGAGGTCACTGAGGAATTGCCCACGTGGGTATTAGAAATGGTTTGTGACAGAAAGGAACGTTTTGGTAGAGTTATGAAAAACAATGATAACAAAAATAACAGGAACCCATTTGGTGTGAGTTATGTGCTGGTAGGTGCTAATGGTTTATCTGTATTACTGGATTTACTAACAATCTCATGTAATAGAATCTAGTGACATTCCCACTTGGCAAAGGTAGAAAGTAAAATTTAGAGAAGTTCAAAGGCCTGCCCAAACATGAGTAAAAAACAGCCCAGTGTAGACAGAAGAATAGAATAACAGATTTTTGAAGAAATTATTCAGACACTGAGGTTTGAGAAAAACCTGCTAATATGAGAACTAAGGCAAACTCTTCCTAAGGTAGGAACATAGGAGGTTGGTCAGAAATGGAGGTAGAGGGGAAGCCAAAAGCCAAGTCATAAAGGCTCATGTCTATAATACTGAGTAGCTTGAAATCTATTCAAAGGAAATAGAAAAGTTTTCTAAAAGATATTAAGCAGAAGACGGACCTGCATCACCCCGTAATGAATGATGAAGGTATATGATACAATGCCATGAGGCACAGTTAATGGATTTTTTGCAACATGCTAACCTATTTTCTCTCAGCCCCTAACCTATACTTCCATTCTCTCCTTTGTAATGCTGGGAATGGGATGCTGAATTTATACTTCTGCTCTTCCAGTGAGTCCCTGTTAAATTTGCCAGTAGAGGAGGGGAGGACTGAAAGGCAGGTGGATGTGAAAGGGGATACGTTACTTCCTGTCTTGTTCTTTTGGTGTTGACATCTCAGCAAGCCCTCCACTCTGACAGAAGCATTGGTTCTAGCCTATATCTTTGGCTAACACTCTCAGAATCAGGCTCATCATGATGAAAAGTGAAATAAGGAGGAGGCAGTGAGGATGCTCCATGTCAATTTTTTTCATGGAAAAATTATATAAATCTCTTTTCTTTATAGGATATTAAAAAAAAAACAACTTAAATTTTTAGAAATCCAGTAGCTGCATATACAAACTGAAAGAAGTTTGTGATGTTTCAGTAAGTGGACATATATGTAAGATATTTAACATATTTGTTCACTCACTCACATATGTATTCATTTTTAAAAACTATGTATCATAGCCTTCAAGGTGCCAAAAGAATATATGTTATGTGGACACTGCCATTAATAGTAAGAATTCCTTCTTTTGTGCAGCTACTGTTTCAGTGCAGGGGGAAAAGGAGAAAATAAAATCAGGAAGTAGCCTTATAAATAAAATAAGATGCTCTCATGTAGGGAGAAATGTTACAAAGATAATGAACAAGGGCAATAGGATAAAATGTGTGTTGGTTAGGAATGTATTTGGCTGCAGGTTACCACCCCCCCCCAAAAAAAAAGCAACTAAGCCATAAGCATGTTTATAGTTTATAAGAAGTCTGAAAGTAATTCGTCTCAGGGATGATGGTCTGGAAGCTCAGCAACGACATTAAGATTCAGGCTATTGCCATCAGGGAAATACAAATCAAAATCACAATGAGATACCACCTCACGCCTGTCAGGATGGCTAAAATTAACAACTTTGGAACAACAGATATTGGCGAGGATGTGGAGAAAGGGGAATCCTTTTACACTGTTGGTGGGAATGTAAACTGGTGCAGCCCCTCTGGAAAACAGTGTGGAGGTTCCTCAAAAAGTTGAAAATAGAGCTACCCTACGACCTGGCAATTGAACTACTAGGTATTTATCCAAAAGATACAAACATAGTTATTCAAGGGGGTACACGCACCCCAATGCTTATAGGAGCAATGTTCCACAAAAGCCAAAGTATGAGAAGAGCCCAGATGTCCATGGACAGATGAATGGGTAAAAAAGATGTGATATTGACATATATATATCAGCCATCAAAAAGAGTTGAATCTTGCCATCTGCAATAATGTGGATAGAACTAGAAGGCATAATGCTAAGAGAAATAAGTCAGTAAGAGAAAAACAAATACTATATGATTTTACTCATATGTGGAATTAAGAAATAAAACAGAGGAACATAGAGGAAGGGAGGGAAAAATAAAATAAGATGAAAATAAAAGGGGAGACAAACCACAAGAGACACTAAACTCTAGGGTCACTGAGGGTGAGGTGGATGGGGGGATGGGATAACTGGGTGCTGGGCATTAAGGAGGGCAGTTGATGTCTTGAGCAGTGGGCATTGCATGCAACTGATGAATCACTAAATTCTACCTCTGAAACTAAAGAAAAAACAGGACTTAGGCTATTGCTAACTTCCAGCTTTACCATTTTTTTCACATGTTGACCATTCTTTCTCATCTCTGTCTACATATGACTACAAGATGGTTTTCACACCTGAAAGCAATATATTTTCATGCCAGGTAGTGAAGCAGAAAGGAAAAGGCAGGGGCAAAAACTAGGTGAGAGTCTTAGCTATTAGGGCTAGAAGCAGCAGGACCAGCTGAAGGAACAAAATGTCCGTGAATTTTTGTTTGTGAATGTATGTGTGTGGGGGGGGGGGGGGCATTTTGTTGTAAAATCAATGTGCAAATAAAAATATAGTTAGAATTTCCTTTCTCACATTACTACATGGTTGGCATGCTTTTTAGTGTTTTTTTTTTTTTAACAAAGAACATTACTTTGATTCTTCTATTATTTTTTTCTCTAAAAAACTGTGCAACAGTTGTTGAATCATAGTTGCTAATAGGTGTTAATAAGCCTCCCAAGATGAAATACTTGCGTGAAAAACTAGTAATGACATTCAGCTTTATATATGTGCTGAAGAAATTGGCAAAACCCCAAGTCTGACGATTCACTTCCATATGGGAGCTAGCCACTGGAGGAGGTATGGATATCCCAGCAAAATGACCTCTGGTCTTGATTATCTGGATAACCTTGGTTTGTAGATTAATAGTTTTTCAGCATACTGTCTTTCTGGAAATGGGTATAATTAAACTTGTCACTCAAGGGTACTGTATGATTTAATCACTTAATATTAAGTAAAGCTCTCTGATATCCTTAAGCAAAGGATCCTATGCAGATGCAGAAAGAATATCATTATGAAGACACAATTTTAGCATCTTGCTGAGCTCTGAGAAATTACACTACAGAGTCTTTTTCTAATACCCACAGAAAGCTACTCTGCAAATGTTAGTATTTATAAAGCATTTTAACATATATTAGACACATTTTAAGGGCATATAATTAAGGTATAAATTGAGACATTAACAAAAATGTCTTGCAACATTTGTTTTTGGCAGTGGATAACATTAAAACTTTTTAGACATGTAATTTATTTAGAAATTGCCTCATACATACCTTTTATTTAACAGTGGTTCATTCCACAGTGGTATTTGAAAAATTTAGAGCATGGCAGATTCCTACCTCTGGAGTAAATTCATTTCCATATGCCTTTAAATAATTTTATTTGTATTTATCTATGTATTATGTAGGGATTATAAATACATACTGGTAAAAGTCAAAATACTTTACACATTTAAAAGCAAAGGCTATAGTCTCACTTAATAAAATATTAGAATAGCCTAGCAAATATTTATTTCTTGAAGCACTTGAGAGAAATCTCACCGGGGATAGGAAAACTTTACCCAAGATCAAAGGCTTTGTGGGAAAGGAAAGAAGGCAGTGGTGAGGGTAACGATTCCATATCCCTGTCCTAGACCACACTGCTTCCCTATAAGCCAACAGCATTCTTAAAGATTTCTGTAGGCTTTGAAAGCTTAATAAGCAAGAGTACACACATATTTTATGCCTATGGTGAATAAGTAGCTTTATGTACACAGATGATTACAAATGTATCATTTCCAACCTCTATTTCAAGAGAAAAATATAACTTTTTCCCTGGCAATTTGAAGAGCTGTGTTGTATAGTGAATTACAATAAAAACTTGAAGTACAAAAACATATCTCTTACTAATGCTTCCATGAACCATGCTGTTTCTCAGTGAGTGTTTGACATTTATATATCTACAGTACATAGATATTCTACAAGGCTAGACACTGGGGAAAAATATACCCAGTAGGTATTGCACATATATTCTCTATTCTGTTTATAAAGAGAAGTGACATAGTAATACTATGTCTTGCTGTAATAATCCAAAAATCACGTTTTTACATCAGAACTGCTCAGTAAAATGACATTTGTTTTTGTGTATCAGCCCTGAGAGTTGGTTGACATATTTATATTAGAGACTTTGATAAATTAAACAGGACATTAGTTATTTTTAATTATTTAAATTTCGCTATAGACATCTGTAATCACCTCACATGCAAGCATCATGTAGGTGTTGGAAATTTGGCAAATTCTATACCTATACTCAGAGAACTTGCACTCCAATGGAAAGAAATGAAAGATATCAGGAATTTCAAAAAGGTAAAAAGGAAGAAAATTATATTTGACCATATCTGTGTGAGTGTCTTTCTTTTCCTTCCTTCCTTCCTTCCTTCCTTCCTTCCTTCCTTCCTTCCTTCCTCCCTACCTTCCTTCATTTAAAAAAAAATAGAGTGGAGAAGAGAGGGTGGGGAGAGACAGAGTGAGAGGGAGAAAGAGAATCTTAAGCAGGTTCCGTGCCCAGTGTGAAGACTGACTCTGGACCCCAAGATTATGACCTCAGCCAAAATCAAGAGCCTGATGCCCAACTGACTGAATCACCCAGGCACCCCAGTGTTTGTAAATTTCTAAGGCAAAAATGCTTCTCTAAGAAAAAAGGAATGGAATCCTTTTCTAGGAAACAGGATGGGAGAGATTATTTAAATCTTATCATATGACCAAAGCTATGCTGACCTCAGAGAATATTTCAAAGAAAAACTATACTCTTGTCAATTTGGGGGCTATTGCTAATTTTTCATATCATACCTTGCATTATTTTTCTACTATAGGCTTGCATTTGGTATATTGACATGATTTGTTTCTTCTACACTTTGTTGAATAGCAAATAAAGAAAAATTTAGTTGATCACCAACAAATTTCACATAAAACATAACTTCCAGCTAAACTTCTCAGGCAATCCTAAGCCTGTATTTGCACTAAGTAGTGACCAGGATTATCAGCTGTCACACGTGGATTTTGAGGCAGGTCACCACAACCCAGGACTCCGCATTATCACTCTGACCTGATTCATTCTGCTCATTTACCTTCTCCAGCTGAGCCTTAGAGATGTCTGTGTTTGGGACTTTTAGTTGATGGAAAACTTCCAGCTGTTTTAGGTGTTCTCTCTGTTTCTTTCTACCCATGTTGAAGATTATGTTTCGATCTTCGCTCAGCAACTTGGATATTCTAACAGTAGCTGCCATTTATTGAATATCATTTGTGTTAGAGGTCTGCAGGTTTAACCTAAAATAGAAGAGATGGTAAGTAATTCAGGCACTGTGGACCATATGGCTTCTGTCACAACTTGTCAATTTGGCAAAAACAATGATAGGTGATACAGAAATGGTGGGTGTAGCCCTGTACCAATAAAACTTAATCTATAGACACTGAAATTTGAATTTCATATAATTTTTACTTGTCATAATATTTAGTTCTTCTTTGGTTTCTTTCCAACTATTTAAAAATGTAAAAATCTTTCTTAGCTTTTAAGTCACTCACAACAAATGGTGCCTGGGTTTAGCCAGTGAGCCTTAGTTCTCCCACTCCTGATCTGTGTTCCAGTTACTCAACTTTCTACTCCAGACAATTGTAAGACATAATCATTACTTTTTTTATAGCTAGAAAGCTATAAGTTATCTAAAAGTGTGGATCTAGTCAATCTTGAGTGCCAACCACTGAGATAGATGCTGGGAGGATGGTAGTGGCAGTGCTGTGTCTCAGATAACTCTGGTTCTTCTAGTCAGAACGTGACAGATACTTTAAAGGATAAAATATGCAATCAATGAAATTGTTAAATATTGGTTAAAAGATAAGTGTGAACTAAAAGTCCTTTCCCAAACCGTCTGGATTTCTCTTCTGTTCCATCCTCTGCCTTCTAGGCAGTGTTCCAATATGTCTAGTTGTTTCCCAGGAGCATAGAAAGAAAGGGCTCTTTTACATCAAGCATTTATTTATATTCCCTCTTGGCAACCTGGGCCACATTAGGATGCTTTGCTAAAGAGCTAGTGCAGGCATGTTGCCTAGTTTGGATTCTTTGGAGGAATGACTTCTTATTATCATTAATTCAGTCCAGTTGTAACATGTGTGAGTGTACATTGTTTACATATAGGGGATTAAACCCTTCCACCTTAGTGGTTTTACTCAACTGACATAATCTCCAAGAATTCTTCAATTAGTTAAATCTTTCAATACAACTCATAAATCCATCTTAGAGGATGCTCAGGAAAGGCATTGAACAAAGCCAGTGCTCTTCTCTATGGATACAGAATTTTACCCTTTTAAAAAGAGCCCATCAGCAATATT
This sequence comes from Canis aureus, assembly GCF_053574225.1. Classification (NCBI taxonomy): domain Eukaryota; kingdom Metazoa; phylum Chordata; class Mammalia; order Carnivora; family Canidae; genus Canis; species Canis aureus. Next base: position 18,334,085 of record NC_135629.1, on the reverse strand, counting down.
GTAACCAAGAAAAGGATCGTTTTGTATATTCCTTTGTTCACTTTATTGCAGGGAAGGGATAATGGAAAATGAGCCCAACTATCTCACTTATTACCCCAGAACCCAAACAAGTAGCTACTGTGTGGCAGAAAATATATAGTTCTTTTTGAAGTTGGCTCTTTTATCATAAGTGAAGCCAGCTGTCCCGTTTAATTCTTATGGATAATCGGAGGATATGAATAGTCTGCTTCAGCCATGTATGTTCAGCTGTGTTGTTTTAACAGCTATAGAGGGTAGAGGCTCCCCCTTTCCTTCCCTCTCTAAGCACAGAACACCTCCGCTTCTCATAAACCGGGAGAGCCTTTGCTAATTGCAAGATTGTCTGGCTTAGTCTTTGAAAGGAGTCACTGATTCTGCCACAAATGATTGCATTTATTTTTTAAAATCATTTTTAAAATGGTTCATAAGGAATAACCAGATAGCATATTAGAGTAGCACTCCATTTGTGGATCACTCCTGACTCAAAGAAGTAAATGGAAAACTTGCTTTCAATAAGACACTTGAAACTTATTTGCACTGAAGTGCCTAAGATTTATATTGAGTCAGGTTTGAATGATAGAAAGTGTGATTCCATGTGAACAGAATGAACAAGTGAACAGAATTTGCAGATCATTTCATAGAAATGCATCTGTTTGTTAGACATGCTATTTGTCCATGTTTGTGTAATCAGACTGCTTTTCTCTTTAGCAAGCCTACCAATGTGTTGGAGAGACCCAGTTAAAGCAAAAACTGCTTTCAACCTGCTCCTAATATTTTTACCTCAAATAGAAGCTTATAAATGCTGGCGGCAGAAAAGTTGCTCACTAGCATCCAAAAGATATATAGATATCTTCACTGACATAAGTGCACAGACCCACACACCCCCTGGGATGGATATTATAAGAAATGGTGAATAATTGTACATGTTCAAAAATGCAAAATTGAGTGACACCTGGATGGCTCAGCGGTTGAGCATCCGCCTTTGGCTTAGGTCATGATCCTGGGGTCTTGGGATCCAGACCAGACTCCCCAAAAGGGGCCCGCTTTTCCCTCTGCCTGTGTCTCTGCCTCTGTGTGTCTCTCATGAATAAATAAATAAAATATTTTTTAAAAATGTGAAGTTGAATATAAGCTATGGTGTAGCCAGGTGAGGAAACGTGATGAGATAGAGTAAGGAGAGGTGGCAGGGATGGAGTTCCAGGATGAATTGTTAAGAAAAATAAAGGTAATAAATATATAACAAGATGAAGTTGAGTATATGATGGGGTCTTGCTTTTATGTATACACTATAAAAGTATATAGTATATTGAGTATACATAGTATACTATACCATAGTAATAATGTATTTACTAGGTTATATAATTATATAATTTCACAAATAATATAAAAATATACATAAATTATATAATTATATAATTTCACAAATTATATAAAATATACATAAATTATATAATTATACAAGGTATATGATCATATAATTTTATTTATATTGCATATGATCTATATACAAATATATTTATGTATATTTAATCATATATGATGATATACTTAAGTATATTTGATAATATTAAGAATAGAATAAGTATATGTTTAATTATCTATACATATTTCTATTTACATTTTAGTATCTTATATGCATACTGTATACATGTAGTGTATATTAGGGTTGGTTGTCTGGGGCAAATGAGAATGAAAGTGTGTTGGTGTGACTACAAAGAGGCTGGGCTTTGGGGAGATAAGTTAGGATGTATATTGAAAGAGTTGGAGGCATTTCCTTTTTGTACATTTCCTCCCACTTTGTAGGTTTATGTGTTCTTTGATTTCTTACCTCAAATATGGATTTGTTTGGTAATAAAAATTAAAGGTTTTAAAAATATGAACAATGGTACCTGTGCATGTGCTGGTCTTAATGGAATTTCTAGGGCAAAAGGAAGTTCCACCTGAATCTAACCAGCTCTAGAATATTGGCTGGTGAAAATGAGGAATATTTGTCCACCTTTGTATAAACCCCAGAGAAATGCTCTTCTTACACCTAGAAGACAATTCCATTTTTATTTATTTTTTTTTAATTTTTATTTATTTATGATAGTCATACAGAGAGAGAGAGAGAGGCAGAGACATAGGCAGAGGGAGAAGCAGGCTCCATGCATCAGGAGCCCGACGTGGGACTCGATCCCGGGTCTCCAGGATCACGCCCTGGGCCAAAGGCAGGCGACAATTCCATTTTTAACTCATCATTTGAGAATGCGCTAAATACTTATGACATATTTTTTTAACCTCTGTAGATATCTTGAGGAATATCTCCTTTTTCTAACCGTTCATCTTAAATGTGCTTGGATATATTATGTTTCAAAAATAAATTTTTAATGCCTAATGTGTGAGGAAAAGGTTTAGTATATGGGGAAAACACTCATTTTTCTTTGAGTTAAAGGACATATCTGAAGTGGTTTGTCTTTGATTTGTATAGGGTAGATAATTGTCTTATCAATTTTTGGGCTTGTGGGTGTATATGGATACAAACCCATTCAAACATGTTAAATTTGAAATTAAATATTAATGGCTTGAACAACAGTAACGGCATATTCTGACAAGGAAACATCCTTGTGACTGTAGATTAGAATGTCGTACTTCCCTATAAATTCTAAGTCATAATCTCCCATCTCTATGGCTGTAATTGGCATAGTTTCTCTGGGCCATTAAAGGGTCTCTCAGTAATTGTTGCTAAATTACTGAATCATAGATTTCTCATCCTGATAATTAAAAATATTTCAAATGCCAAACTTAGTTTTGTAGATACTAAGTATTAAACCATTCAGTGTTAACTAGATCTTGCTTAGCTATTTTTAAAATTTTTTCCACTTAGTCATTTTAGTTATGACTGTGAGGCATAATTTATCAAAAGCACAATGAGAGGTTATCAAACTCTCATTTCAGTAAAAGAAAGAGGAACATTACCCTCAAGAGATAAATCTTTCATTAAACTTTACAAAGACCTTAAGCAGTGTCTACCCCATTTATCATTTCTAGTCTTTTAGAATGCACCAGCTGCCTATGTTTAGAAAGCAGTACAGGGCAGACAGCCAACATCAGGGTTGATGCCTGGTAGGTCGGATGGAATTTCTGTTCCGTTTTTTACATGTTCATTCACCTTGGAAGATAATTTTAAAATCAGATATGTTTGGGGCTAAATTTTGGTCTTGTACCAAACTTTTTTCTTTAAAGTCAGAATTTTTCTGAGCTATGGTAAAAATTACTTTATCACAAAAAAAAAATGTTCAAGAGAAAAAAATCACAATTTCTTTTACATGCTGATTTTTTAAATCTTATTTGATGTCAGCATTCTTGTAACATAAAAATACCAACTTGAGGGATGCCTGGCAGGCTCAGTTAGTAGAGCACACAACTCTTGATCTCAGGGTTGTGAATTTGAGCCCCACCTTGGGTATAGAGATTACTTAAAAATAAAATCTTCAGAAAAAAATACCAACTTGATGTTTCTTTTTACTTTCAGTATGTGAGTAGAGCCTTTTATGTTTAGAGTCACTCTACATTTTTAAAAGTGTTCATTATTATCTGAAATTATCCTGTTTCATATATATGTGCTTTTTATAGTCTGTCTTCCCCTTTAGAATGTAAGCTCCTTGAGAATAGGACATTTGGCTGGTCTAGCTCCACTCCCTCTATTCTGAACACTTAGCAGAATGCCTGCCAGATTCAACATATATTTTTCAACATATGAATTGGATGAATGGTTGGTGGATGGATGGAGGAATTAATGAATGATTAAAACACTTAATGCAATAGATCAAAAGGCTATATATCTCAAGAGAAGAAATAATCCAAATTTTTTCAACAGAATTCATCCAACATATACTTTTCAACATATGAATTGGTTGAATGGTTGGTGGATGGTTGGAGGAATTAATGAATGATTAAAATACTTAATGCAATAGCTCAAAATGCTATATATCTCAAGAGAAGAAATAATCCAAAATTTTTAAGGTTTTGTTGATTTTATATGTAAGGGCCATAAAATGAAAAAGATATTATAAAGGTCAATCAGGTATTAAATTACAACTTAAGTAATATTTATTCATATTATTTTTATTCCCTCAGATTACCATTAGTTTTTCCGTAATTTCTGTTTTTAGTCTCTATTCTCATTCAACAAGTTTATTTAATATCTACCCTTTATTTACCGACTGCATTGGACAGTGAAGTCCAAGACTGAAAAATATAAAGTTCTTATCCTGGTGGAGGTCATAATTTAATGGGGAATATGGAAAGATAAATAAATAGAAGATCACAAACGCATGTGATAAAATGTAGTGATTGAAGTGTAATATAGGATGACAGAGGAGAGACGTGTGTAAATGGGCTGTCAGGGATGGCTTCTCGGAAGTGGTGGCACTGCAGATGAATCAGGAAGAATAAGTGGGAATAATCTAGGTGAAGAGATGGAAGTAGAAAGAAAACAATTGAAAGCACTGTTCACAAGATTCAGGGAGTAAATGAGAGAATGTGAAGTAAGAATGGCAAGACATGAAGAGAGACATATAGTCTGGAGTGTGGAGGGCTTTGCATGCCTTTAGAGTCTTTATGAGGATTACATTAATTCCCTAAAGGATTTTAAACAGAGACTGACAGTTATTTTTCATTTGCTTGTTCATCCAAAAAGTAGTTATTAAACATGTGCTTTACACAAGTCACTATGGTTGGTGATGGATATATACAGACAAATAATACATAGTTCTGACACTTGAGAGACTTATAGACTTGTAAAAATTTAATGCAGTACACTGTTAGTTGGATATGAGAGTGTAATGGAAAAGAATTGAGACACAAAAGAAAGTGTAGTTCAAAAGATATTTGCATTTTAGAAATATCACCTTGAGGGCAAAGTGGAGATGATTTGAAAATCCATGATGGTGCTATTCTAGAGATCTAGGCTTGAACTAAAGGAAGTTTTTAGGATGGTGATAAGGGACTCCCACACCTGGAACCTTTTTTTTTTTTTTTTTAATGTAGGATGACCAGCTTCTCAGCTTAGTGCCAGGAAATCACAGTTCTCCCCAAAACTCTCATGTCTCAGGAAAACCCTCAGTCAGGGTGATCGATCAGTATGGTTGATCATTTCAGTTGAATGTTGGCAAGTGAAGAAGATGCTTTCTCTTTAGTATATGCCTTGAGAGATAGGTTGGATGCTGGTGGTATCTCCATCAAATAGCAAATATTAGAGTGTCCCCACATTAGTGCAGGTAGCAGGGTTAGGAGGTAAGGTTATGTGAAGTTTAGGTACTGTTGAACTAGAAATGTTCAGAAGAGAGCTAGACATGAGTTCAAAGCTCAGATGACCACCTGGTTGAATGTCAATTTAGAAATCATCAACAAGAGGCTGGTTATAGAAGACATAGGTAAGTAGAAAAGTGGTGAAACAACAGACTTTCTTTCCTTTCATGATGGGAGATTATATGCAAGATACATGGTTTCTGGTACACCTGGGTGGCTCAGTGGTTGAGCATCTGCCTTCTTCTATTCAGGGCATGATCCTGGGGTCCTGGGATCAAGTCCTGAATTGGGCTCCCCACAGGAAGCCTGCTTCTCCCTCTGCCTATGTCTCTGCCTGTGTCTCTCATGAATAAATAAAATTAAAAAAAGATATATTGTTTCTCTGACTGACATTGTAGCATCAAATCTAAACCAAAATATTTTGTTTTATCAGGCTTTGCATTGTGTTTTATGATTTCTACAATTAACAGTCTGATATTTACTATCAGAGTTTTTTTAAACCAAAATGAGTATAATAATAAATCATAAGTTAATGTTTAGTGTCTATATAAAATATATACCAGTTCTAAAACTTCCATTTTCATCTTCTTTGACTGCAATTGGCTTCTTGAAATCTCTGTTAAAACTAAAAAAGCTGGGGTGTCTGCCTGTCTCAGTGAGTAGAGCATGTGGCTCTTGATATCAAGAGTTCACTGATCAAGCATCATGTTGACTGTAGAGCTTACTTAAAAGAATGAAATATAAAATAAAATAAAATAAAATAATAATAAAATAAAATAAAATAAAATATTTCTTTGGATCAACCCCCAGCAGTGGAATTACTGGATTGTATGGTATTTCTATCTTTAATTTTTTTGAGGAACCTCCATACTGTTTTCCATAGTGGCTGCACCAATTTACATCCCCATCAATAATACATGAGGGTTCTATTCTCTATACACCCTTACCAACATTTGTTATTTCCTCTCCTTTTGAACTAGTAGTTCTTACTGGTATGAGATGATACCTCATTGTGGTTTTGATGTGGATTTCCCTGATGATTAGTGATGTCGAATATTGTTTTATGTGTCCATTTGCCCTCTGTATATCTTTTTGGAAAAATATCTATTCAGCTCCTCTGCCCATTTTTAATTGGATTATTTGGTTCTTTTTGGTGTTGAGTTACATGATCTTTTTATATATTTTGAGCGAACCCCTTATCCAATATATCATTCACAAATATCTTCCCCATTCAGTAGATTGCCTTTTCATTTTGTTGATGGTTTCCTTTGCTGTGCAAAAAGCTTTTTGGTTTGATGTAGCCCCACTAGTTTACTTTTGCTTTTGTTTTCCTTGCCTGAATATCTATCTAAAAAAAAAGTTGCCAAAGCCCATGTCTAAGAGGTTACTGCCTATGTTTCCTTTTAGAAGTTTCATGTTTTCAGATCTTACATTTGGGGTGAAGGAGATTAAGAGGTACAAACTTCCAGTTATAAAATAAATAAATCACAGGGATGAAAAGTACAACAAAAGGAATATAGTCAATAATATTATAATAACCTTGGTGACAAATGATCACTATAATTTTAGTGGTAAACATTGCATAATTTATATTGTCAAATCAATATGCTGTATACCTGAAACTAATACAATATTGAATGGCAATTATACTTCAACTAAAAATAAATAAATAAATCATTTTTTAATGGAGTCTTAAAGGCATCTGGGTGGCTCAGTCAGTTAAGTCCACCTCTTGATTTTTGGCTCAGGTCATGATCTCAGGATTGTGAAACTGAGTCTTGCTTTGGGCTCCATGCTGGGCATGGAGTCTATTTAAAAGTTTCTATCTCCCTCTCCCACTTCCCCTCTCTCCTCTCAAAAAAAAAAAAAAAAAAAAAAAAAAAGAAAAGAAAGAAAGAAAATGAACAAAGAATCGTACAATTCAAAAACAAACAAAAATAGAAAACCTTGGGATGGACCACAGTGCAGCAATTCCTAGAATAAAAATTGGGATTCAGGGGTAAGTGGGTGGCTCAGTCAGTTAAGTGTCTGCCTTCAGTTCAGGTCATGATCTCAAGGTCCTGCAATGGAGCTCCAAAACTGGCTTCCTGCTCAGCAGGGAGTCTTCTCTCTCTGCCCTCTGCCCCTTGCTCAATCACTCTCTATCTTTCTCTCTCTCAAACAAATAAGTAAAATATTTTTAAGAACTTGAGATTCACTGAGTTAAGAAGGTATGAGAGGCAAGACAATTCCAATCTAAAATGGGATTTTCAAAAATAAATAAGTAATAAATAAAATAACGTGGAATTTTCCTGAAGGAATGACTTCATGGCTTTGTGAACTGACTTGACACATTAGATACTTGGGCAATACCTTTGTAATAATGTTTAATTGAGTTCAAGTAGGAAATATACAGGTTCTTGTGTTTTGCTAGTTCAAATACGTTCTTTTGTTCCTTGTTCTTTCCATGTCTGTGGGCTTTTACCTTAACTCACCCTCCTCCTGCCCTACTCAATCATAGATATACTTGGAATGAAAGTATATACTTAGAACTTTTGTATGTTCTACAGCCAAGGATTTGCCTCATTTTCCACCATTTCTTCTTTCAAGTCTTTCCCCCCCACTCTCGTAGATGTCCCCTACACAAAATGAAGTCTATAAAAGAAATGTGGCCTTTGTAAAGTACTTGTGCTTTCTGTATATAAACTTCCGAAATGTGCAATATTTCTTAGAACTGCAGGAAATTACAAATGTAGTAAAAGTTTGTGTATAAAACTAATATGAAACAATAGTAAAGTCAATGATCAACCTCTCCCAACTCTAATCCTAGTTTCCCCCCCAATATCACCAATATTAGCACCCAAAAATATAGTAATATATACTTATATATTATACAATTATATACATATATATTGTTATTTTTGAAAGAGATATTTTCCAAAGTGAGATTTCTATGTTAGAGAATCTCTGTGTTTTTAACTTTAATATAAGGTTTTTCCAGATTATTTTCCAGTAAGATAGTATCAATGAATGCTCTCGTAAGCAATGTATTAATAAAATGAACATTCCTTCTGGGACGGAGTTCAATCTTGAAAAAAGAAAAAAGCCACACAGACAAGATTTTTCTTAGCATTTGGAAATTCATAGCAAGGCTAATTCTTACCTACTATCAATACTGTTGTTTAATAATAAAACTACTGCTTCCAAAACTATTACTATTCTAATACTATATTGATGATATCAAAGCAGGGACTATCATCTTTTTCTACAGTTTTTATGAAACTGCCATTCCCATTGTCACTTTACAAGCAGTATTTTCTTTAATTCCTGACTGTGATTGAAGGAGGTAGACATTAATATCTACATTAGGCAGGTGAAGGATCTGCACCTCAAAATGGGTTGAATAATACACAAGATCACATAGTCAGTAACTCTTCTACTGGGATTTGAATCCATTTTTGCCCAACTGAATCCAAAGACAATATCTAAAATTCTCTGCAATAGGTGACGTTAAGTTTACCACTCTACCCCAAACACACACACATATCTGCAACAAAATGATCTGAGGAAGTCAAATGTCTTTTGTTCTCCACCTAACATCATTTACTGAATGGACAAGAAAGTCAATTTCATTTATTCTATTTTAAATATTATTATCAGGTCCATGGTCTCCATTCTTTATACCAAATCACTTGATGCTCTAAATTTAGTGCTCTGTGAACAACTTGTTCCATGTAAAGATGAAAAAATACACATATTTCCTCCTCTGTAGTTGAAACATATCTTCTGATATAGAACCATATGAGTTATACAAGTCCTTGCATCTCAGAAATTAATCCCAGCCCCTAGTTGTTGAAAAATTTAACACATCCAGCATAGAAGCTTGTACTTCCTAAAACCTAAACAAGTACATTACTTGGTGGACCAGTGAAGAAGCATCTGATACAGAACCAAATCCTTTGAGTCAATATCAGAACCTCCACAGTTGATCTAGGTTTTGTGGAGGCACATTGGAACCCAATGATCAACACTGTTTGCTTATGTAGGGTCCAAAGAAATAGAGGGGAAAATGAACAAAGGTATAAAATCCTCACAGAGTGAAGTAGGTTAGAAACAGAAATTAAAACATGATGTATTCCTAAATATGAGAAATAGAAAATGTCCGAAGAATGGAACTGAAAACACAGGGATGGTAGTCAGAAGGCTCCCCAGACAGAATTGAAAAATTACAGAGTTGTTTCCAGATTGAACCAACCATAGCTTATTGCCAAGTACTATCATGGTAAAAAAATAACATTATATATATATATATATATATATATATATATATATATCCTTGGGTGTTCCAACCTAGGGACTTTTTTAAAGATTTTATTTATTTATTCATGAGAGACATAGAGAGAGAGGCAGAGACACAAGCAGAGGGAGAAGCAGACTCTTTGCAGGGACCCTGATGTAGGACTCGATCCCAGGACTCCAGGATCACCCCCTGAGCCAAAAGCAGGTGCTCAACCGCTGAGCCACCCAGGCATCCCCAATCTAGGGATTTTATATTGATCTTATTGTGACTTTATATCCCAGGCAAGGATGGCAGTATAGAGCAGAGCCTTACCACTGTTAGTCTATACTTGGAATAACTAGGGCTCCAAGACTCAAATAGAAGTTGATTTTCCCAAGTTCTTCTCAAGTCCTTAAGAGGTGTTATGAGTCCTTAAGTGCGTCATTTGACAAGACTGTGAAAATATCTTTATACAAAATGAGTCATTGCAGCATAACCTGCTTTAGCTAGTATTTAACATAAAATTCTCTATGGAATTAAACTAAAATATTTCTACTTTTCTTGAATTCTCTTAGTACTTAATTTTGTGCCTCCATTTTGATGATTTTATTCCACTATATTCTATTTAAAATGAAAAATATGCTCTACAGCTTTATTATTGAAAATAAGATTTGGGGGGTACCTGGGAAGCTCAATTTGGTTAAGCAGTTGCCTTTGGCTCAGGTCATGATCCTAAGGCCCCAGGATCTAACCCCATGTTGGGCTCCCTGCTCAGCAGAGAGTCTGCTTCACCCTCTCCCTGCACCTCACCCTGCCTGTGTTTTCTCTTTTTCACTCACTCTCTCTCAAATAAATAAATAAAATCTTATTTTTAAAAATGAGATTTTTGTTTAGCTCTCAGGTACTATCGAACACTTTCAGAGCAGCATCTAGGATGAGTCGTTTTCCATGGTTCTTTTACTCCCTTCATTCGTACCTGCTTTGGTATTCTGTATACCACCAGAGGAATTTTTAAGGACAGATGGAAAATCCTGGCCTTTACAAAATTTCTTACTCCTCCATGCCCTCAGGAGGAGAAACATAAACATTTAATTGATCAGTTTTTCTTCTCAATTATCAGTCTCCATTCCCTTATTTTTCTTGGATAACCCCACTTGAATGAACTATTAAGGGTCTGTCTTTGAGAAGAAGGTTGCTTAAAGTAACTCTACATAAACAAACAAATGGTCCCTTTCCTCAAGGACCAAGGATAGAACCTGGTTACCTTTCTTATGAATAGGGAAAAATAAAAAATCTACTTATTGTTTTCTGCTACTAAATCTGTTCGAGTAAAAAACAAACAATAGAATTAATTTCTGCATTAAACAATTAAAGATTCCCTGCCATATAACCACTCAGCTTAATCTTGTTTAGTGAACTATAACTATCTAAGAACAATGTTATCAAATTCTAACATAGCAAACCTTTAATATTTGTGCAGTGATTCCCCTTTTGCCAATTTAGTCAGATATCATTCATGGATCATATCACTGTTTCCCAAAATTCCAATCACAGCTTCACAATCCTTCTCAAGATAGCCCCTCTGGCAACTATAATCATTCAACTGGAGTAGCCCAGGAGATAGAACCCATTTTCCACACCTGGCTCATTTGGTATCCTCAAAGTGGCCAGCACATTGCTTTCAACATTATAGACATTCAGCCCTGTTTAATGAATTGCACTGAAGTGAAACAAACAAAATAAACTCAATCAAATAGCAGACACTTTATCATTTCAAAGGAAAGTAGATGTTCAATGTTCACACATAACTATTTTTTTAAAATGGGAAACTCATGCCATTTGAATATAAATTCATCACTTGCAACCACACATGTAAATCTTGTTGAGAATATTGCATATACCACCTGAACCAAGGAAGAGAGATCAAAGTCAACTATGTAGAAGCTGTTACCTAGGGCACAGTCTAAGGTCTAGAAGAATATTCTAGAAAAGAATATTAGTCACACTCCCTGTGCAAAACTTAATTTAATGTTCTATTCAGAACTTGGAAGAGATCAGACTTAACACAATCAAAACTTAAGCTCAAAGAAGCATGGAAGAGCAGCAGCTTCATTTCCTTTCTTTAAGAAAAAGAAATTTCAGTTCTCTTTTTCCATGGCTGCTAGCACTGGCTTCTGTAGGATATCCCATGGTAGTGTGTGTGTGTGTGTGTGTGTGTGTGTGTGTGTGAGTATTCTGAACACAGATATAATACTCCCTCAGAAAATAATATTGTGTCAGCACTACAAACCCATTAGAAATATCTGTCTGAGATTTAAGTCTTTTTATAGGTTTATTCTCTAGTGTTGCTGTTTATAATGTTTGGCATACAACTCTTCCACTTTGCTGCCTTTACATTAAAATAATATTGGTTAGTTATTTTAAATTTTTAATTATGATTACTTTAATTTGCATTTATTTACATATATATTATGTATATCAATAGCCTCCATTTATTTAGCACTTTATTTTGTCAGACAATATGAATATTTTACCTGGATCTTAGCCATCAGTGTATTTATTAATTCATATAGTAAATCAGCAGATGGTTATTATGAGTGGCAACTCTACCAGACTCTTAGATACCATGGCAATCAAGACATAGTAAGGGATCTGCTCTTCCAGAATTAATATTCTAGCAGGATAATAAAACACATAGTAGGGCAGTATCTGATGAAGATAAGCAGTGTGAAGGAAATGACCAGGAGAGATCAGGGAAGGCAGATCAGAGATGGAGACTAACTACTAAGGTGTCTGGGAAAGCCTTTCTGGGCAGGAGGTACCTGATCCGGAATCTAACTAAGGGTTTCCGAAGAACAGGGAGAAGGAAAACAGTTACAGGGGAACAGCAGTGGGAACTGAGCTTAGTGGTTGTGAGCAGCAGACTCAGGCCAATGTGATGAAGCCTAGTGAAAGAGGTGGGTATGGAAGGAGATGAAGTTGGAGAATAAACGGGGGAATATAATCTGGGGCCGCACTGGCCATGGTTAAATGTTTTGATTTCAATCCTCCTGCAATAGGGAGCCATTCAAAGGGAAGTTGCAGGATTTGGCATTCATTTGAAAAGGATCACTTGAGGAAACAAAAGAGAAGGTAGGGACATCAAACAGGAAGCTGTTACTGTAGTCAAGACCTAAAATGAGGTGTTGGGACCAGGGTCATAAGAATGGAGGCAGTGAAAAGTGGTTGAATTTTTGTTTTATTTTAAAGGCAGAGCTTGTAATATTTGAGTATTAGAGGTAAAGAGAAATCAAAGAACCAAAAAGATTGGAATAGGAGAGGTAGAGTGAAATCAAGTATGACCACAAAGATTTTGGCTTAAGCATTTAGAGAAGTGGAGGCTGCCTTTTACTGAGATGCAGGAGACAGAGAATAAGAAGCAGGTTTGGGTGAAAAATAAAGAGTGTATCTTTGGGGTAAATCCCCAGCAGTGCAATTGCTGGGTCGTAGGGCAGGTCTATTTTTAACTCTTTGAGGAACCTCCACAGTTTTCCAGAGGGGCTCTACCAGTTCACATTCCCACCAACAGTGCAAGAGGCTTCCCCTTTCTCCACATCCTCTCCAACATTTGTGGTTTCCTGTCTTGTTAATTTTCACTATTCTCACTGGTGTCTCATTGTGGTTTTGATTTGTATTTCCCTGATGGCAAGTGATGTGGAGCGTTTTCTCATGTGTTTGTTGGCCATGCCTAATGTTTTCCTCTGTGACTGGGTGACGGGCACTGAGGGGGGCACTTGACGGGATGAGCACTGGGTGTTATGCTATATGTTGGCAAATTGAACTCCAATTAAAAAATATACGAAAAAAGAAAAAAATCAAGAGTGTGTTTTTAGGCATATAAATTTGATACTTCAAGTAGGCTTTTGTGTATATGAATTTGAAGTTGAAGGGAAAGGTCAGGGATGGAGTGATGAATTTAAGAGTATTGGTTTATTAATGTCACTTAAAACAATGGTGCTGGATGAGATCACCTAATGAGCCAAGGAACAAAAGACAACACGTCAGAAGGCTAAGCCCAAGAGCTCTCCAATTTTTAGATGTTGGGAAAAATGAGAATATTCAGCAAAGGAAACCAAAGAGGTTCAGCCAGATAAGAAGGAAATTAACCAAGAGAGGGTGGGACCCAAATGCAAGTGGAGAGGAGAGTGATGTGGGTCAAATGTTGCTATAAAGTAGTGTAGGAGTGGAACAAAGGAGCCATGGCACTTCCCACCTTCAGTGTAAAGGAGTGGTATCAGTACAACAGCAGGCACAGATACCTACTGGAGTAAGATTAAAACAGATAGGTACTGTGGAATTGAAAGCTGTAGATACTGATAATTATTTTGAGAATTTTTGAATTTTTGCTGCAAAGGAGAGCATTAATCTTGTGTTATAGCTAGAGGAACACATGGAGTCAAGGAATGGTCTTTGTGTTTAGCACACAGTGATTCCAGCATATTTAGATATTATTAAGAATGATTTTTAAAAAATAAAATAAAAAAGAATGATTTTATAGAACCAAGGTCAGAGGACTTTTCTTGTATAGGGCTAGATAGTAAATAGTTTTAGCTTTGCCAGCCATATATGTCTATTGCAGCTACTCAGCTTTGCTATTGTGATGTGAAAGCAACCGTAGATTACACATAAAGAGATGAGCAAGGTTGTATTTCCATAAAACTTTCTTTATCAACACCAATCTTTGAATTTCAGATAATTGCATGGAATATTATCCTTTGGGGTTTCTTTCTCACTCATTTAAACACATTAGAACTATTAACTTTTTTGTCCTGCCAGATTTGGCCCTTGGGCCATAGTTTGCTGACCTCTGCTGTTGAAGACAAAATTGGATGCGGTAGGAGAGAGGAAGATTTCAGGATCCAGATCTTTTCATGGGAATGAGAACAGGAATCCACAGAACAGGTGGAAGGTTGGCTTTAGATAGGCACTCCTATCACAGCACAAAAGGAGGAGAAGGCTAAATATATGGATACAGATCCAAGTTAGTTGGTAGATTGGGTAGCAGAATTGCATGGAAGTATTATTGCAATCTTACATTTTTTTAAAGATTTTTTATTGTTAAATAATCTCTATACCTAATTTGGGGATCAAACTTCCAACCTTCAGAGCAAGAGTTGCATGTTCTACCAACTGAGCCAGCCAGGCCCCCCTAATTTTATATTTTCTTATGAAAAAGTTTAAGCAATGCCTTTAGCTGAGAGAAGCAAGTGGGTGGAAGATATTGAGAGTTTGAGGAGACAGTAAAAGGTTTCTAATAAGAGCCATGTAGAATGAGAAAGTGAATTGACTAGGGAAATGTACTAAGATTGCTAGGCAAGCACTAAGCGCTCACTTGAGATTCTGTCAAGAATTTAAAGCAAAACCTGTCAGCATGCCTTCATTTTTTTTTTCCAGAAGTATTCACTGCTTGGATATAAGCACAAGCTTGGATTTAACCAAATTTAGTATTTTACAGGCACGATGATGGAAGGAGAGAGACCAAGTTGAGAGTATTTGCAAGGGAATAATTACAGTGATTCACCATGTAATTTGAGCTGGATAAGAACAGAACTGAGGACATAACAGAGGTGATAGAAAGTGAAAAGGTGAGATCAATACATTGGAAGTCACAATGAGAAGGAAGACTTTTTGGGGTCAGGAAGTAGAGAGACTGAAATAGGAGGAGGGTTTTGGAGGGCACAGTGTTTGAAATACAAGTTAATTAAGGGGTACATTTATTGTTAATGGTAATATCAATGGTATAACTATGGGAGTAGGTGGCAGGAGTGTGGAGTACAGGGTCCATTGACGCCAGGGAAGAAAGACTTTAGAGAAGCTAATGCGTTGACAATCTCATTCATGAATATATTAAAATCATTGAAAGCTAGACAAGAAGTGGAGGGTGGGACATGAGAAGAGCTCTAAATCTTTCAAGGACTGAAGGGAGCTGAGTAGTAAAGGATTTGTCACTTGCCCAGCTTAACACATACGGTAAGTGACAGTCATGTGGTAAATTCAGGTTTCTAAAAATAATGCCCATCTGCTTAGGCACTATAGTATGCTGCTTCCCAGAAGGCTGTTTGTTTACATGATGTAATTTACACTAAAATGCAGGTCATATCTATTAATTAAGACAAAAACAAAAACACCTGAATGTTTCCATGTAGTCTTCCCTACCTCTGCCTCATTGTACATACTACTTCCTACTCAGAGGAGTCTTCCTGCCTTCCATATTTGTTCAATGGATCAAGGTTTATCTTCTTGGAATCTTGAAGGTGCCCTAATAACAGCCTCCTCCTTCTCCTTCTTTGTCAAAATCCAATCCTCCTCCTTTTTCTTCATCTTCTTCTTGCTTTGTTCCTACTGCAATAAAGGTCTTAAGAATATTTTCATATTTTCCATCTCTTATATGTTACTCTTCTTTTCTTTCCAACTATCATAATTTCCATAATTTTACTTTCTATGTCCCACTCAAAAGCTAAAAGGATCTAATTGCATACTCAGAAATAGGACTTTTTTTATTGATTAAGCCTGTCATCAAGCAATATCAAAGAAAAAAGTCCCTTAAATTCACCAAACTAAAACTGACACCTAAAAATCTATTAAATCAATAAATAATAAATTTCAGGAATGGAATAAAACACAGACAATATTAAAAAGGCTTTATAGCAGACATTTGGTATTTGGTAAAAATGAACTTAATCATAATTCTGTGAATTCATATTGGAAGCACTATTGTACTTGTAGAAAAGTGTTCCTCTTGTCATCCTTTTTATTATTTAAGGGAAAATCTTAAAGGCCAAAAGACATGTGAAGTTCAATAATTAAAGTCAAGTAAATGTTCTATCTTGTTATTAAGGTAATTGGAAATTGAAGGCAATTTTGTGAAATGGAACACTGGAGAAAAGTTTTCAGAAGCAGAAGGTAGAAATCAAGACAGAATGACAAAAGACAAGAGCTCTTCTCAAATGACTTATTTCAAACATTTTAGAAAGCATTGAAATTTGGGTTGGTTCTTACTTATTGAAGTATGACTTGTTTCATATTTCTCTGGCAAGTGCTGCAGAGGGTAGTTGAGTCTAGGAAAGTCAAAAAAAAAAAAAAACACAAAGAAAATTTTGTCTTCTTGTCAGGGGTAGATCAGTCCTTGGTTCATGGTCTTTTCTTCAAGGAATGTGACAATAATGATGAAGTATTAAATGGACCTCCATTTCTTTCTTTCTATAGGAAAAGTCTCAAATTGTAGTTATGTGATTAATTGACTCTGTCATAAGTTATATGGAATTATATTTCTTTTTCAGATTTTACTTTTTCCCTCTATTTAATAGTCTGATTTATTTTAATGGCTGTAATGTATTCTGGCAAAATCCATTTAATTTTGCATTATCTATATTGAACGCCTCTAATAAAAGTATTAATCAAAAAAGCATGGAAGAGTATCCTGAAAGTGATAAATGAGGCTTACTGTTTGTTTTATGATTCAGCCCCATTTTAATAATTTTGCAAATTTATTTGGTTTAGATAAGAAACCTGAGACAGTGGAATACCCTTCAGTAAAATCACACTGGTCAAAATTAGTGTGAGGAAGGAGATCTATTTCTTTCCATCTCTTGGATATGTATTTATTCTTATTTGTTGATGTAGCAAATGAACATTGGAGAATATGTTAATTCATCTGGAATTTTCTTATAAATAGCAGCTACCTTTTTCAAATCAAGGTAGTCAAATGTTAAGAGTGTACTTCTTAAAATTTTATTATGTATTTTTCTCTGGTTTACAACTGATGTCATATATATCATTCCTTTACTTCTGTTTTTTTGACCCAGGGAGCCTATAACAATAGTAATAACAAAACAACAGCAGCATTGAACAATTTCATAACACTTACTATGTGCCAGATCCTATTCCAAGAGCTTTACATGAGCACTCTCAAACGAAATGCCTTCACTAGAAGCATGAAGTACTGTAAATATAGAGAAAGGAAAAGGTAATATTCTTCTTGGATGCTTCTTACATCATTTAGTGTTGAGGTGCTAACTGGGTCAAGTGTTCTGTCTGCAAGGTTATGTTACAACACCCAATCCCATGGAATATAATCAGTTTGGTAAGTTTTTATCGTCTCTAAATCTTCTCCTTTCCCTTATAATACTTAATAAATTAATTACAGATGAAATAATCTATAGTGACTACAATTATTTTTAGTTACAACAGGTTGGAAATATCTTTAGTTACTGGAAATAATTTCTTTGATATATATACAGCACACATAGTATTTTATTTCAAGGTTCAAAGGGATTTTAAGATTTATGTAGCTCAGTGACCTGGTTAGTTCTAGAACATCTTCTACACTGTTCTGTTTGTAATTGTATTCCTCATGTCTAGCATTTTAGGCCAGACCTAAAATAATAGACCTTCACCTGTTGAATGAGTGAAGGTAGGGATCATTCAGAGCCTTTCAACTTCTCTGCTGTTAAGCAATTCATTCCTTCCAAATGAGTCATTTGCTCTTTTAATTCCTTTTACAGGATACCTAATAAGAGAAAAAAATCATAAAAATAATCAGTAAAGCAGTTCTGAATGTCTTATTGGCATCAGTCAAAAAAATTTGATTTCATCTTAATTCCTTTTTAAGTTTGATATTTAGTGTTAGGTAGACAGAATAAAAAAAAAAAAAGCTTAGTACAGGTGAGGAATAGTGTGTGTTAATATACCCTACAATGAATGTTTATCAGAATTACTGTTTGTTTGTTTTAAGGAATAAGTTTAGTGCATGAACTTGGTGAGCAATATAATGTAACTTTTTTTTTTTTTTTTTTTTTTGCCTTGGAGGACTACTTGCTCAGTATTAATTCATTGGAATTTTCAAGAAAAACTGAGATTGCATGAACTTATTTTTATTTTTTTAATATTGGCAACTAATTTTTAAATTACCAAAACATTGTGTAAACCAAGAAAAATACTTCTGGAAATAAAAGTGTCCAGGAGCTCCTAATTTATCATTCTCACAGATATTCTATTGGACAAACATATTCAATGGAATTTGCTCCGCTGTCTTGCTTTGAGAGATTGCATTAGAACTGTAATAACACAATCAGGAAGACTCTTCCTGAATCTGTATCTTATTTTCTTGGTTCTGTGTATAACTTCCAGTGTTTCATTACAAAGTGTTGGCTTATGATTCAGTTTAATTTATGAGGCTAGCCTCTCTAAATATGTAAACAACAAATGTTTGCATGAATTGCAGAAAATCTAGACTGTTTGCACTACTGTCGGTACTTGAAATGTCTGAAGTTAATTACTTATTCTATCTAATAGTTAAGTACCGGGGTTTTACAACTTTTAATGGTTTCAGACTGCACTTAAAATACACACACAAGGGATCCCTGGGTGGCGCAGCGGTTTGGCGCCCGCCTTTGGCCCAGGGCGCGATTCTGGAGACCCGGGATCGAATCCCACATCGGGCTCCCGGTGCATGGAGCCTGCTTCTCCCTCTGCCTATGTCTCTGCCTCTCTCTCTCTCTCTCTCTGTGACTATCATAAAAAAAAAAAAAAAAAAAAAACACACACAATAGTTTAAACTCTACTTTGAGTAGAGCTTGAATTAGACATTTCATTTAATTTTCAAGATTTTTTCACTGTCAACTTGATTTTCCCTATTACTTTAAGTGGTACATGTTCAAGTTTTCAGTTGTAGAATTCATTCTAGAATTATAAGGGTTTCTTGCCCTTTTTTGGTTGTTGTTGAATGAAGATATAAATATATTATTAAATCATACCCTATGTGATGAACCATGGAGTACCTAAACAAATGGCCACAAAAAATAAAGTATCAAAAAAAAAGATTTTTCCAAAAATTATTATATTTTGAATAATTTTAATCATATAGTGGTATCGCAGAGCGGACAGCAATTATCCATATTATGTCCAAGCCTATTTAATATCTATCCTGCAGAGCTAGTTCCCAAAAAGTGGCAAACATATTCTTCATTCTCACAACAGAGACTGATGTTGACCATAATTGGACTAATTGGATAGTGAGTGGGCGCTCTACGACTCAGTAAGAGATTTCCAGCTGTTTTCTTTTGTTTTTGATCTAGAACTTAATTACAATTACTCATAGATTTTATTGTGTTTTGAGTGTGTTTGAAATTAATTTTCAAAATTAAAGGAGTATTTTCAGCAGGCATGCTGAAAGACCAGTGTAGGAAAAGTTTTCAATTCTCTTTTATGGAACAGAAGCTCTGCAAGCTGAAGTTCTTCATTCTTAGCATGTATGGGTGCTCATTTAGAGATTGAGTAAATGTGCTCTGAGTCAGAGAACCTGCATCCAAATATAATTTACTAACTCTGTTTTGTGTAAGTAACTTAACCTCTCTAAGCCTCAGATTTAAAATGAGATAGTAATGACCTTTTCTTTGGGAAGCCTTAAGAATTAAATGAGATAAGGTGGGTCAAGAGCCAAGCATTAAATCTGGCACATAGCAAATGTGAAATAAATTGTTCATCCAACCAACCATTCATCTATCTGTCTCTTTTCCCTCTTCCTCCTCCTCCTTTTCATCATCATCATTTGTGGGCTTGTAGAGGTAGAATAGTCATTTTTGTGAAGAAGATGACTCTTCAGGCATTAAATTCCTTCTGGTAACTTCAAGTTGCTTAACATTAGGTAGAGTTTCATATATATAAAGTTTTCCATTCAATATTTTCAACTAAAACTATCCATACAGCAGAATATTACTCAGCCATTAGAAAGGATGAATACCCACCATTTGCTTCAATGTGGATGGAACTAAGGGTATTATGCTGGGTGAAGTAAGTCAATTGGGGAAGGACAATCATCATATGGTTTAATTTCATACGGGGAATATAAGAAATAGTGAAAGGGATTATAGGGGAAAGGAAGGAAAATGAGTGGGAAAAATTAGAGAGGGTGACAAAACATGGGAGACTCCTAACTCTGGGAAATGAACAAGGGGTAGTGGAAGGGAAGGTGGGTGGGAGGATAAGGTGACTGGGTGATGGGCACTGAGGAGGGCACTTGACAGGATGATCACTGGGTGCTATACTATATGTTGGCAAATTGAACTTCAATAAAAAAATGAAACTAAAAATATCCATATAACTTAATTTAGCAAATACAATTAAATATTTCTAAAAGGGTAAGAATTGAACTTTTCAAGCATATATATTTTTTAAAGTCTAAGGAAAGCTTTCTGTTATAAAGATCTTATTGTAAAAATATAGGGGTGCCTGGGTCACTCAGTTGCTTAAGCACCAACTCCGGATCATGGAATAGAGCCCCATGTCAGGCTCTGTGCTCAGTGTAGAGTCTGCTTGTCCCTCTCCCTCTGCTCCTCCCCCCTCCAAATAAATAAATAAAGTCTTTTAAAAATGTATGTTTTGAGAGATTTGGAATCATTAATTCATCATTCTAAATAACATTTATTGAGTACATGTGATGCACAAAGTATTGTGTTTGCTGTAGAGCTAAAAAGGGAAGTCATGATAGTTCCATCTCCCAGAGAGCTCTTTTAAATGTTTTGAATTCCAAAACTGAATAAATTAATGGATATGTTTAAGAAAAAAAAAGAGCCAAGCCCTCTACCTCTGGACTCTGAATTTGACCTCAATTAAAACATGATGTTCCCTTGGGAACTTGTGAGTATACAGCGAAATTGTAGTTAAGTAACTTTATATAAGTTCAACAATCACTGAGAACCTACTAATGTTACATAAATGAACCAAAGATAGCTTCTATGTATTAGCCTCATGGTTGTTTATTTCTTTAACACAGGCTGACCCATTAACTCAAAAGCCTGTTGGCACCAACTCAAATTTTTACACATTCAGTTATTTTAAAAATAACCCAAACAAGCAGATTTTTGAGCCACTTAGGACCTGCCTGCTTTGCATACCTTATAAAAACTTTTCCCTACAGCTGTTACCCATTGATAAGACAGAGCCTTGTAGTTCCAAGACTTCCAAGCTGCTACCACTCTTTGGAACTCTCTGACCCAGAGACTCCTAGCTGTGCTGCTGGGCATCATCACGTAGACATGTAAGTCCCTCCTCAACTCCCCAGTCCTTCAGGAATCCTCTTGCACTCCTCCCCTTCTGGATGTTCCCACCAAAAGGTCTTATGCTGTGAGGGGGGCTTCCCCTCTCCAACCCTGCTCAAGGGCCAGCCAGTAGAGCTTGCTGGGTGTTATTGCTTCATATAGCTATATCTTTTTCCATGATCAGCCTCAAATCCATTGAACTTGCTGCAACTATGTGCCAAGTACTGAGGATAAAAAGGTAATGAGACATGGCCCTTTATCATAAAAGAACTTATAGTCTTACAGGGGAAATAGATTTATGAATCATTTCAATGTGCTGTGGTGCTTTCTTTTGTAAAGAGATATGCAGAGGTAAAAATGTGGAGCACAGCTCAGTCTGGGGTATGGAAGGAAAAGGCTTTTGAAGCAGATGAAGCCTGAGTTGTACCTTGAATAATGAACATTTTATCCAGTTACATGGTGAAAAAAAATATGATTTTTAGGCAAAATGAATAACATAACCAAAGTATAGCATTGAGAAACAGCTCGATATATTGTCATCATCTCCTTCATTAGCATCATTGCTAAACTACCGATGATTGAAAGACGGCATCAGCACTTTACAAAAACGATCTCATTTCATTCTCATAATAAGCAATGTAGGGTAAAAATATTATTTCAGTTTCACATATGAGGAAACATACTTAGAAAGTTAATTAACTTGGCCAAGGTCACAATGATCTGCCACTGTGAGTGGTAGAGACTACACAAACTTATAGCTGTCTCCACTGAAAATACATATTCAGTGTTCCCAGGGTCATTATTGTTCTCATATTCTGGTTAATGATTTTGTAGTCGCAGCATTGTTTGATCATTTCTCCAGAAAAAATTGTTCACAGTGCACATATATCTTATATTATCAAGGAATTGCTATATCCCTGCTTACAAGTTACTACCTTACTATGAAGCATGATGTATGAAATGGTGAGAGATTCCACTGGCAGGGCATATGAGGGCTAGAGACTTGCCCATGTGCAGGTGAGGAGGCTGATCTCTCCTGTAGAATTATAAGAAAAATACTGTGGTTGCCCATTGATAAAACAGAGCCCTGTCTTACCTGTGTTGTCTCTGTGTGGCAAGATGCGAGATGTACTTGGGAGGAAAAGAGAAGACCTGTTAGGAGTTTGGCGCGGGAGGTCCAGACGAAAGTGTCAGGGTCCTATTCCTCACAGTATTGGAAATATGGACATGGACTCACACCAAAAAAAGTGACACCACTTTGAAGGTGGCTGCTTGAATGGGCTGAAGTGAGTAAGAAAGGGAAGGAGTCCTGTTTTTGTCAAGATTTTCAGGTAGTTAGGGCCACTAGACTGAATATGTGAGATTGAGAATACAGAAAATTAGCTTTCAGGTGGGGAGATTATGTATTCATTGTTTGGAAATGGACTGGTTTGCATGAGAAGAGCATGCAAAGTGAGTTAGACTAGAGTCCCAAAATTCAGAAGTCCAGTAGTTATAATGCAGGACTATTAATTATTTTGGGCCTCTTTCACGTTCAAAAGTATCCTGGTAGGAAAATAAAATATATTATCTTTTTACAGATCAATAAAACCTGGAGAAAAAAAAAATTAAAACCTGGAGAAAACTCGCTTTTAAACCAGTGGATTGTAGGAGGAAGACACCATGAAAACATTGGGAAAAAATTTCAGAGAAGCAGGAAGCGGAACTCTACATAGGTGATTCTTTATAGCCAAGGACAGTTGGTGCCAGGAAAAGTTTCCTTAAAGAGAGCCTAGTTAAAATGGAGATGAGTATGTTATAGTAATTCTGAAGAAGTGTTATTGGAATGTTACCTTGAAAACTGAAGGTAATTGTGAAAATGTTTATTTTCTCTTAAAGGTTTTATTTATTTGAGAGAGAGAGAGAGAGAGAGCCAGCCAGCACAAGCAGGGGAAGGAGTAGAGGGAGAGAGAGAAGGAGAATCTCAAGCCGACTCCCCACTGAGTCCAAAGCCTGACCTCATGACAGGATCTGAAACCAAGAGTCGGACACTTAACCGACTAAACCACCCAGGTGCCCCTCTTTCCTTTTATATCTTTAAAACATGTATTCTATTTTTATATTTTTATTTTATATGTAAATGGTAGTTTTATATTTTATTTCATAAAATGTTGCTGGAAATGGTAACTAAAAACCATTACCTAGATAGAACAGGCAAGATGTGAGTTATAATTATTTTTTCCTAGAACATTTTTTGTGAGAAAGTTTTCTGATGATGTGAGAGAAAGTTCTTCACTTTTCATTTTTACAGCAAATGAAATAGCACATCATATTTTGAAAAATATTCAAGTTTTTCCCTTGAATTTTCCCAAGGGCCTCTGAATCTTTTTATGTATAAATTTTTTTTCTTTTGAATTGATAACTGTGTCATCATTCCTGACAATGATTACCTGTGTAATCATTAACTGCTCTACCAGTGTTAAAATCCTATTTATAAATCACTAGAGGTTTAAAGAAATTCTTTAGTAGCACTTTCTTAACATCACGAAATCCTGCATTTGTTGCAAGGTTTGCAATTGCACATTAAAATAGCTTTGTACTGTATTTAGTTTGGTTAGAAGATTCTGTAAAGACATAAACTAGTGTTAAGTGGGAGGATTGTTTTAATGAAGATTAATTTTATATAATCAGGTATAAGCATCTTGTCTTATACCAATGTTCATTTCACAGCCTCATAACTATGAGGGTCACCATATTGAATCCTCAGATAAATATGTCCACTTGATTTTTTTAAAATTTATTTCAGTTAATTTTGAGTTTAGATAATGCTGAGAGGACTATAATTCTCAACTTTATATTATGCTTTTGCAGGAAAGTATTATCCACTAGCTATGCTCCGAACTTATGTTCTTTGAATTGTTTCTCCAAAATCTATATCTCTTCTTATTACTGTATTATATTTATGTTATTCATCACCACCATCAGTTTCACAGCTTAAAGGAATCAAATATTAGTAATGTAGATTCTATAGATCACAGGAGTTATAACCTGTGTATCTTTCAGTAGGAAATATATTCCCATCTGATATACAGATTTTCAATGTCTAAATATTCTTGTTAATGTACAAGTTCATCTTTCTTGCTTTTGCTAAAATATCAGTCACGTGGACAGGAGGACATCCTGACCCAGAGCAATTAACTGAGTGAGAGATCCCACTCATTCTTCCCCTTGCTAGAGGAACAAAAAAACGTATGCAGGATGTCTGAAAATATATATTTGTGCTGTAAGCTTTTGATTTTATGTCTGAGAGCCAGCATGCGTTCTAGGACCTAATTGTAAGGGCAGCAATGAGGATTATAATGAAGGGAAGAGATGGCTGTCATCTTTTAGAATCAGAATTGAAAACAAGCTTCCTATGGTTTTGAAAGAAGACTTTGCTTTGTGTTTCCTTATGCTTTTAAATACATGTGGTTGATTTTTTTTCTTCTCCAGTAACCAGCATGTGAGCTTTAAAATGTATGCTGTAGTTCGAAAGCCTACCCTCTGTGTCTAATGAATTTTCACTCTAGGGGTGCCTTCATCTCCTCCCCCTCTCTATTCTCCATTCACCCAAAGGTGGACTGTTTGAATCTCAGAAATATGATTATCATATTCATAATAAATGAGTGCACAATGAATTATAAAAAGTCATGGAGAGAGCGGAAGGGAATGTCATCAGAGCTATTAAGGCAAAAATTTGCTTTCTTGCAAGGTTCACCATCTTTGGTCAGTTTCTTTTTCCTTAAATGAGTAAGTATTTATTGACTACCAACTGCATACAGGCAGACCATGCATTGTGGTCCATAAAACATACCTTAAGGGGATGGCAATCTTATGAGAGAAAGAAGCATTAATTAAATACTTAAGTGTGTAAATAGATATTTATAAATATATTATATATGTATTTATTTACAAATAATATATATTTACAAATATATAATATTTTTGGTATTTTAAAATAAATATGTAAGTAAGTACAAAGAAGAGGATATTCTGAGAACCAAGAGCAACCAATTGATATATCTGCAGGTTCAAGAAATATCCCCAGAAATAGTGGCCTTTGGGCTGCAGTAAAATGTAAGATAAATATTGAACCTGGTGAAAGTTAAGGACGGCCAGAATAAGCTCCTTGAAAACAAGGAGGAACTTGTATTTATTCTTTGTATTTTGGGGAGTCTTCACAATGTCTGCAGTTTAGGGTCAGTTGAAGTTACATGGGACCCAGAAACAGGAAAAAAATCGTTTTCAACCTCTAAAATATTTGAATATTTACATTTTAAAATCATTTCAATGTTTTCTCAATATTTATTTAATAAGGTTAGAGTAGATATGAGTTATATTAAATTTCCACTCATTCATGACTGTGTTCTCTTTCAGAAATTTATATTTTCCCATTTATGGAAAAAGAGTATAGAAAACTAAGTTCAGAGGTGTGCTGTTTCAGATTTATTAGAGTGATATTTTAGCTTCAGTCGTAGATTGGTACCTTGGGTAGCTGCCCCCTGGCCTGCCACTTAATCAGTTCTGTTTAACCTAATATATACTTGGGAAATGTTTTCTGAATTGGTTTGAGACCTGCAGACATCCCTAGGCAGAAATAGTGTGATAACACTGCTAACAGTGTTTTAGGAAGCTTCTTTGTACCTCTCAAAGAAACTCTGGCCTTTCAAACCAAGAGATAAATACAAATGCTCTTAATTAGGGGTTGGCAAATTATAGCCCATGGGCCAAATCCAGCCTGCCACATTTTGTGTGTGTGTGTGCCCATGAGCTAGTAATGGTGTTTACATTTTTGAGTGGTTAAAAAACCTTCACAAGACAAATAATATTTTGTGACACGTAAAAATTATGTAAAACTCAAATTTAATTCCATAAATGAAATTTTATTAGAACACTGCCATGCCCATTTGTCCCATCCCATCTTTGACTACTTTTACACTACAGTGGCAGAGGTGAATAGTTGTGACAGAGGCTGCATGGTCCACAAAGATTGAAATATTTATTGTTAGCATTCCACATGTAGTTATGGGGCATATCTGGAGATGTAGCAGGGAAAGACAGGCCCTGTCCCTGAGTTCATGGATTTTACTTTCTATTCGGACAGATTTATTAACTCATGAATAGATGAGAGTGCTTCAGGTGGTGCCAAGTGCTAGAAAGAAACTATCACAGAGTTATGGTCAGAAAACACCTAAGGACAGAGGTTATTGCATCTTAGTGAGGAAGATCAGAGTAAGGTCACTAAGGAGGACCTATTTGGTAAAACCCCTGAATGAGGAGAAGAGGCAGCCATGAAAAGAGGAGGGACATTGCAGACGGAAAGGACAACTGAAGCAAAAGTCCTGAGACTGGTGAGAACTTGATGATTTCTGCAGAGAGAAAAGAAGCTGTGTTGCCTGAGTTTCTTTGAAAGGGACAAACAAGACACAGAAGACAAAAAGTAGGGGAATGTTCAACATGCCATCTGGGGAAACACATCCCTAGAGATATTGATTCATTCAGTCTAATATGTGGGCTATTTTAAATCTTTTCAATCTCAATCTTAAATCCAATGTGTGGTCATATTTTAAATCTTTCCGGGAGGGGCACCTGGGTGGCTCGATGGTTGAGCATCAGCCTTTTTGCTCAGGTTATGATTCCAGCTGGGGTCCTGGGATCAAGTTCCGCATCAAGCTTCCCACAGGGAGCCTACTTCTCCCTCTGTCTAAGTCTCTGCCTCTCTCTGTGTGTCTCTCATGAGTAAATAATTACAATCTTTTTAAAAAAAAAAAAAGTTGCATTTGGCTGTTGTAGGAAATCGGGCTATAAGAAGCAAGGGTGGAGGCAGGAAGCTGGAGGGGGCTGCTGCTGGAGTAGCCCCCCAAGAGAGGAGAGTTACACAGAGACTGCAGTGATGGTAATGAGAAGGGGACAGACTCGGGCCACATTATGCAAGTAGAGCCACAGGACTCGCTGACGGACTAGAAGCCAGGAGTAAGGGAAAGAGAGGACCTGAGTAGCTGGGAGGGTAGTGGTGCCATTTGCAAAGATAGCAAAAGCAAGAAGAGGAACAGGTTTGGAGTTGGGGGATTGGAATCAGCAGTTTTTCCTGGAAACGTTAAGCTGTAGATACTCATTGGATGGTATCATTCACTCATTCAAAAACAAAACCAGAAATTATTGAGCACCTGCTGTATGCCAGGCACCATCGTCAGCACTCTGGAAAGTATATCCATTAAACAACTACCGGTAAAACACCCTGCCCAGGTGGGATGTCAGAGGGGCTCTGAGGAACAGAGTCTGAGTCTTGTCTAGGAGAAACCTTGCCAAAACGATTAGAGTTGCAAGTCCTCTGTTGACAGATTGCTTTGCATCTGCTTTTTAATATCAGACAGTTGGAACATTTTACAACATAGTGTGCAGCATTCAGACAGTTGAATACACAACTGTAGGCTATCTTCTGGAGAAACACACCAACATGGACATAGACCTCCCCAGGGGCTGCAGCTCTTTCTGCCTGCAGGAGTCGAGCGATGCTGAACTTGAATGGAGCTGGAGTTAGGGGAGCAAAGTGCAAGTTGGTTTTCATTCTTGGTTCTTGTAACAGGAACTGAGAGGAGTGTTTAGTTTTTTTTCCGTTGGTTTGAGTGCTGAGCTGACTAGAGAAAATGATCTTGCTGCCTCAACACCAGCCTAAAAGAGCCAAGTACAGAGCAGTAAATGAATTTAAAGGCATCTAACAAGTTTTACCCGGTATTGCTGAGACATCAGACTTCAGCCAGCCAGAGCAGTGGGACCTATAAGAACCTACCAGTGCCTGAGCGTAGATAATAATGGATATAACGATACTTTGCATTTATATAGCACTTTTACACATGGATCTTCATAATAATCCAGAAAGGTGGGCCAAGCAGATGTTATTATCTGCATTTTACGAAAATAGCTCTCAGAGGCAAGAAGCACAAGGAGAGGGGTAAATGCATGTAAATGTAAAAGAGTGAGGCCAATGAGGCTTGAACAATGAGATAGAAAACGAATGTGTTTAGAGTAAGAAGTTGCACGAACTGTCTATGGTTTGTTTTTAGTTAATTTCTACTTCTATTTATTTTCTAATTAATCACATCAAAAAAATTTTAACCCATCCTGACATTATGTTTGCTTGTAAAGGGTCTTATGCTCAAATACCTAGAAAGGCTAGGCTAGCATCCTGGATGAATGATGGGGTGCAGCACAGGTTGTGCTGAACTGCCAAGCCCATACCCACAATGAAGTGCAATCATTTACTCAGTCCGCAGGGGTGCTTGGCAGGAATGTGGGTCCAGAGTAGACAGATGTTAGGATTCTTAAATCTGTCATATGATGTAGAATCTCTCATTTTTAGTATCTGTAATTAATTTGTAAAAATTATTTTAGTATCCAAAGGCCAAAGAAAACATCCTTGAAGGTAGATTTGGCCCACATGTTGCTTGCTCTTTCTTGCTTTCTTCTTTTTCTTTCTTTCTTTCTTTCTTTCTTTCTTTCTTTCTTTCTTTCTTTCTTTCTCTCTTTCTTTCTTTCTTCTTTCTTTCTAAGATTTTGCTGATTTATTTATTTGAGAGAGAGAGAGCACTCACATGTAAGAAGGAGGAGGGCAAAGGGAGAGGGAGAAAATCTCAAGCAGACTGTGCTGAAGGAAGAGCGCAATCAGGGCTTGATCTCATCACCCTGAGATCATGACCTGAGCCCAAACCAAGAATCGGACACTTAACCGTCTCAGCCACCCAGGCACCCCAGCACATGCTGCCATCCTGACCATTGGCCTATGCACTCAGAAATGGCTATGAATCATATGCAGATGGAAATCCTTATAATCCTATTCCCCAAAAGAATCTTTAAGTCTTCCCATAAGATTTAATATAACTATCAGTAGTGACTTCTTTAAATTGAAATTGGATCTCTGGAAGGATCTTTAACATTTCAAAGACTGTGAATAAAGCTTATCAAAGCTCTTTTAGGACCTTCCATTAAATATAACTCATGATCTTTAACACTAAAAACCAGATAAACTGATATCCATAGAAGATACAGACTACTTAAATAAATATATACCCATGGCAGCAGAATGGCATTGTCACCCACATGTCAGTAGGTTTTCCCTTAATTCTGTGGAATTATAACTTCAAGTAGTCAGGCAATTCAAAATAGTGAATGAAATGTTACAAATATTTCTCATAAAAAGGGGGCATTTGATCTGATCTGATTTAGCAACTGAGTTAAATCTAACATAAAATGCAGCAAGCTTGCAGCATTCGTCCTGTGTGGGAATTTCAGCATAGAACAACAAGAAGTGTGGATTTTGAGTTATCAATAATCCAAAAATATATATACCTGCAAGTGAAGCATCAGTTGACAAGGTAATTCCTCCTGAGCCAAAATATCTCTTAGACATAGAAGTTAAATCTTAGCACAGCAACTTCATTTTACAAACAGGGAAACTAAGGCACAGAAAAGCAGGATGTGAGTTTCTCAAATTGCCAAAGACTAGTGAAATGAATGCCTCAAACAGGATTTTTGTTCTCCAGTCTAAGCCCCTTGGCAAGCATAAAAATAAGCTCTGAGCCCAAAATCTGCCCATATACATCTGTAGACACACATACACATACACATACACAAATACCTTGGTAAATTTTTTTTTCTCTTTTCCTTTCATTTCCTTTCTTTGATACACCCTTCCTTCCTTCTTTCCCTCCTTTCTTTTTTTTTTCTCTCCTCTTTCCTGAGGTACTCTTAGTTGGAATATAAGAGATAGGGAAATCACTATGGCATCTGGAAAAGGAACACTGTCTAAATCTAACAATAGTGGAGGACACAATTGGATATTTAGATAATTTGAAAGAGTCTAAAATATTTCTTGGATGAGATGAAATTATTTTCAATTAACAAAGAAATATAATTTCTCAAGGACAATAAGCCAATAAAGGTAAAAAGGGAAAAAAAAATCAGATACCTCATCACTCAGAGACAACTGCTATTACTGTGTCATTGTGTGATCTTTGTGAACATTTATCTATGTAAAATTTACCAGGGAACCTGGGTAGCTCAGTTAGTTAAGTGGCCAACTCTTGATTTCAACTCTGGTCATAATCTCAAGGTCCTGGGATCAAGCCCTACATCAGGCTCCCTGCTCAGTGGAGAGTCTGCTTGAGATTCTATTTCTCCCTCTCCCTTGCCTCTCCCTCAGCTCATGCTCTCTCTCTCTCTCTCTCTCTCTCTCTCTGTGAGTGTGTGTGTGTCTTTCTCTCAAATAAATAAATCTTTTTTAAAAATTCCCATGAATTTTTTCCTATGAAAATTTATGTATTTTTTAAGATTTATTTATTTATTCATTCATGAGAGAGAGAGGCAGAGACATAGGCAGAGAGAGAAGCAGGCTCCCTGGACCCAGGATCACGCCCTGAGCCAAAGGCAGACGCTCACCATCTGAGCCACCTAGGCATCCCAAAATTTATGTATTTAAATTTGCTTCATACAATGTGTTATTCTCAAGGATTTTCAAACTATGCTTTATGACCAATTACTAGGTCAAAAAATCTAATGGGTAACAACCAGCACTAAAATAATTAATTTAAATAGAATATAAAGAAACAGAGTGTATATATTGTAGAGTCAGGGTGATTATTGTTGTGTGTGTGTGTTGTGTGTATGTCAGTGTGTGTGTAAATGTGAATGGGATCATATTGTAAGACTATTTTCTTATTGTCAGTATCCTTAAAACCCATAGCTGTAAACAGCTTTTGCACTTACTAATTGATTACAAAAGCTCTCCCCCTTTTTTATTTTTTTAGATTTTATCTATTAATTCATGAGAGACACAGACACAGAGAGAGACAGAGAGAGAGAGAGAGGCAGAGACACAGGCAGAGGGAGAAGCAGGCTCCATGCAGGGAGCCTGACGTGGGTCTTGATCCCACATATCCAGGATCAGGACCTGGACTGAAGGCGGCACTAAACCGCTGAGCCAACTGGGCTACCCCAAAACCTCTTCCTTTTTAACAAACATTGCCAAATATAATCATATTAAATTCTACCTGCATGCTTCACTAACCCCTATTGTTGGACAATAGACTTGTTCTCAATTTCTGTGATTATACCCGACACCACCATGAACCTCTCTGTATATGCTTCCAGGGAATTTCATTGAACTGATGTAGCACACATCATTTCCATAAACTATGACTGTTAAAAAGTTGCCTATAGGCAATGCAGTATTACTAAATAAGCATGCTTCTTTGATTATTGCTCTTCGCTTTGTGAGGAGGACTCTTTGCCTTGGAGGGGGTCATCCAAGTTTCAGTATTTCTCCCCACTCCAGTCTCATCTTGGGATCCAAGCGGAAGTATCCTCTGGGCTGATGTTTATTAATACAAAAATTTAGCAGCTAAAGACTGGGATTTAGGATTCTTCCAACTCAAACAGCTGATACCTTGAGATTATATTATCATCATCTTAATTGTTAAGGCAAGCTGATTCAGGAATAAAGCAATCCCTTACATTGCTTATTATTGTATTTACTTAGAATAAATACTGTAATGGTTTCTTATCTGGAGTTCTGCTTAGGTCTCTGGATTCTATAGACTGATTTTAAAAAGAAAAATAATAATGAGTTGAAAGACGATGGGTTTACTTGATATTTTCTCTCCCCCTTAGTCATATGAATTCAGTCTCATGGATCATTCCACTTTGAAGATGATCCTTTTTTCCCCTTCATTTGCCTTGCAGGTTTCTTTAGGCCACATCAGAGAATTAATCTAACTTCCAAGGATTAGTTCACAAATTAGGTGACCACAGCTCATCCTAAATGCTGACTTTTCAAACAGCTTGTCCATTGGTTACAACCTATCTTTCCTTGAACCAGGGTAAGGAATTAAAGTCTATGGAGAGGATTATAGGTTCCTAAACCTCGCTGGCATTTTAATTTCATGTTTTATGACTCATATAGTAAAGGACATTTTATAAATGTTTGCTGGAAGCAATCTTAGAATTCTTTTATCTATACACACACACACACACCTCATTATGTTAAAATTACACACTGTAACAAGTCTCTATATGCACACTGCACATAAGACAAGCTTCCTGAAATTTATTTGACATAATGAATAAAGTAAATGTATCAGAAGATCAAGAAGTTGTCTCTAGAGTCTGTATATGAAAATTATTCCTTTGAATTAAAATCTTTATATATTTTCTGTGATTTGATAAGAGAAGGGCTGAAAATTGCCTATCATAATAATTATTTCCAGTTGATAGGCTACCAGAGTTTTATTCAAGCTGCAAAAAACATGCCAGCATGTGGTCACTATCTTTAAAGGGCTTTCATGTTTTCCATCCTCACTCAGGAACATGAAAACTTGTCAAATGAATACAGACCAGGGCGGGTCAGGGTGAAACTAACATTCTTGGATGTAAATAGACTCATGGGCATAGCAGTTTGGATGTCTGTGCCACTCTCCTCTGTTAAGGTCATAGCTACCTATCATGTCAAATGCAGCAAATTTTCACCAGCTATCATAAACAGGCAAGGAATTGAAAATTTAATAAATACAATCTCAGTTCAGGAATCAGAAATAATTCAGGTTGGAGAGACCTCTAGTGGGTGTTTCTGTTCATATCTGATAATGGATCAGAAAAAGATAAAAGTTGCTTTGAAAATCACATTCCATATTTCTGTGATACTTTTTATTTTAAATACACTATACGTCACTGGGATAGGGTATAGAACATAGCCAAAATGATCACTCTTCAAGAAAGAAAAGAAAAAACATTTGAAGTTTTAATCTCAAGGCATAAATATACTCAAAAACCAACTGCATTTTTTCCTTTTATACCACAGAACCAAAGAACAAATGTCAGTAAAAAATTGACAAGTAGATATTTTTATCCACTTTATTTTTGCTTTCACTAAAATCCTACTTAAAATTGATGAAAATATAATCTATATATTAAAATTCTCATCTATTATTACCCTTAATTAAAGTTTAATTGAATTACATCATGGAAAATTTTGCAAAATTAGCAACAGCCAATCAATCAAAGCTCCCTTCCATCACGCCCTTCACACAAGGTTTCCCAAGTTACTATTTGGCATAATAAAATTAGTAGCCTGAGTAATTATGAAAAGCTAGGTCAAATAAATAAGTGTTTGCCCTGCCTTAAAAAGCTGAAAGTATCTTGGAGCAAAGGCAACAAAATCACAAGAGGCTTGGAGTGCCGGTGGCAAAGATGTCCTTCTTCAAAGAATCTGGAGTTTCAGAAGCAGTGCTAAAAAACGTAGAAATATAGAGCCTAGCAAATGTTTAAAATCTGTAGGCTTATTACAAAATCTAATGTACTTTTTTCCTATCAGTTTATTAAAATGCACATTGCAAATTATTTCACAATGTAGCACAAGCTCTGCAGTTTAGTACTTAATGACTTGGTACTTACCTCTGACAGTTCATCTTTTTTCCCCCTCCCAACTGCAAGGTCCTTGAAAACAGAGAAGGCATCCTCTTACCTTTTTATACCTCCTTACTAACGTATTGTTCCCCCCACACACCTCTATATTATACAATTTCCATGCTTGCTTAAGTGCAACCCCTCTCCGAATGACTTCTTGAAAAGGTTATAGAAGCATTCCAGAGTGCATGGCTGAGGATCTGGGAGAAACATCCAGCCCTTGTCTTAGACCAGGGCTTTTATTATTATTGCTGATGTTGGTAGTATTCCTCCCATCCCTGGCCTTTCTCCAGTGTTCACATTTCAGGCAATTTTGTCTATAAATAGGAACTAACTTCTAGAGCCAATGATTAGAGTCAGCTTCTTTGCTTAGGTAAGTGAACTTAATTTTTTTTTTTTAAATCCCTCTTTTTACAGAAGGTTAACATTTCCTTCCATTAAGAAGGTAGACAAAAAACATAATGAAACAAACAAAAAAAAACAAACAAAATCTCATGGATAGTAATATTAGCAGCATCTATGACGTCTTCATCAACAAAAATCATAAATATGTTCATATCATATGACAACAGTGACAGATAAATCAAATACTTCTTGGGCTCTGTGTACTTAAAGTTATTAGATCCGCCACTAGATCTTGGCTTTTAAAAAGAAGCTCATATGTTGCCTTACAAATATTTCTTTTAATATATTGGTAATTGTTTCAATATGATTGATTTCCTTTTCATTCCCATGGATTATATCTTCTGCGTTCACTCGGATTCTGAGAAGAGCTGTTGAGGCTCTATCAGAAAATACTCAGTAAGATTTTAGAACCTGATTTGTTTCCTCTTACTTATTTTCCTCCTATTTTTTCCTACCCCCTCCGTAAATGTGATAAAGCCATTGATATATTAAGAATCCATGCACGTTTTAAAAGCCAAGGATAGAAGGCTCTGAGCAGACCATTAACTCCTTTGGAGGTGGTCCCAGGTAAGAGGTGCATGGAGTGTTGGCACTGGTGGAAGCTGCTTTGAAAAATGGCAGGGACAAAGTGGATTCCTGGAGATAAGCTGAAAAGAAGAGGTGGTAAGCGCTGTGGACAGACCGGGACTAGTCTCATGGCCTGCAGGGCTGGAGCCTGCCCTGGTGGCTGAGTGGTTTTACGCCGAATGCTTGTTGAACCTACCACATCTATTTCAGAGACTGCGTGAGGAGAAATTAGAACAGCAGATGGTGGAAGAAATTCTAACTAAAAGAATCAGAGTTTGGGTCCTAATTAGACTATTACCCAGCTGGGTGGCATCCCTCAAGGACTTGCCCCTCTCTCCGCCTCTGGTTCCTCTTCTGTGGCTGCAGGGACACACAGTTGATAGTCTATAATTTTCCTTCCAACTCTATAAATTTGTGATGAATTCTTTGACAGGACTTGATACCATAAATCGTTTACAGAGACTGGCTGACTGGATTTTGCAAAACCTAAACCATTCCAGAACAATGCTACTGAACAACCTTTTAATAAAGGGTGTTTTTATTTTTCATTGTTTTTTCTTTCCTTTTTCCTGAGGTCTTTTGAGGCATCTGTAAAAGAAAAGTGCTGAGATACTAAATGCACAGGTTGATGAATTTATACAGAAATACATCCCTTAGTAACCAGATCCAAGATCTAGAAAATGTATGACAACCAGAGGATCCCTGCACTGTCTCAAAACTTCTATCTGTAAGAGGTAGCTACTCTCTGTTCTCTGTCACCGTAGCTTCCATTTGCCTGTGGTTGTACTTCATAGAAGTGAAATTGGACAGAACAGATCTTTGGTGTCTAGCTTCTTACAGTTAATATTCTGTTTGGGAGAGTCATTCACATAAATATGTATGGGAATGGTATATTCTATTCCATTGCTCTGTAGTATGCTGTCCTATGAAAACACCACAACTCATGCATCCATTCTGTTGAACATTTGTTTCCTCTTCCATTGGGAACTATCATAAACAAAACTTCTGTGAACATTCCTATACATTGTCTTTTGATGGGAAAATGGACACATTTTCATGAGGTTCATGTGTCCACTTGTTTAACTTTAGTTAATTCTGCCAAACATTTTCCAAAGTTGTTCTTGTTTATCCTGCCATCAGCAGTGAAGGTTCTTGTTTTTTGTTTTTTGTTTTTGATTTTTTTAGATTTATTTATTTATTTATTTATTTATTTATTTATTTATTCATGATAGACATAGAGAGAGAGAGAGGCAGAGACACAGGCAGAGGGAGAAGCAGGCTCCACGCTGGGAGTCGATGCGGGACTGGATCCC
The DNA here is from genome assembly GCF_053574225.1 of Canis aureus. Classification (NCBI taxonomy): domain Eukaryota; kingdom Metazoa; phylum Chordata; class Mammalia; order Carnivora; family Canidae; genus Canis; species Canis aureus. The sequence goes on along the minus strand of NC_135629.1, from coordinate 18,297,684 downwards.
TGGACTCCAGGATCGCGCCCTGGGCCAAAGGCAGGCGCCAAACTGCTGAGCCACCCAGGGATCCCCGAAGGTTCTTATTTTTCCACATCCTCTCCAACACTTCACTGTGTCAGTTCTTTTGTTTTGATCCATGCCAATGAGTGTATAGCAGAATCTCACATTCTTAATTTGCCTGTCTCTTATAAATATTGATATTTTATTCCAAAAGAGAAAGATATGTGGAAAAAATAAGAAGAGAACCCACTTCCACTGGATACATTTGCTTTGTCTTCTTGGTTTTTTTTTTGTTTGTTTGTTTGTTTGTTTGTTTGTTTTTAGGATTTATTTATTTGTTTTAGAGATAGAAATAGAGAGAGAGCATGCAACAGGAAGGGACAGAGAGAGGAAGAGAGAGTCTTTAGTAGACTCCATGCTTAGCATGGAACCCAACATGGAGCTGGATCTCACAACCCTGAGATCACAACTTGAGCCCAAACCAAGAGGCTCAACCCATGTGCCATCCAAAGGCCCCTGTCTTCTTGTTTTAAATGTATTAACAAATTAGGGGCAGCTGAGTGGCACAATGGGTTAAGAACCTGACTCTTGATTTAGGCTTAGGTCGTGATCTCACAGGCATGAGATCAAACCCCATGATGGGCTCTCTACTCAGGGCACTCAGTGCAGAGTCTGTTCCAAATTATCTCTCCCTCTCCCTTTGCTTCTCCCTCTTCTCTCTCTCTCTCAAATAAATAAATTAACTTAAAGATAAATAAATGTATCAACAAATTAAGTGTATATTACATATTCCCGAAATTTTATTTTGATGCTTTAGAGGAGTTGTTACCTGCTAAAATATAAAGGACTTAGAACTGTCAGTATTTAAGTTTCATCAGTGAGACTTCCATGAAATTGCTATCATCCTCCATTTTAATCTACCTTTTGGGTCTACAGTACAGGATATCAAAAACGACATCGTGCAATATTGGAAATTATTCTTCATTTAGGACTACACTGGGGAAAAGATGTTCTTCAAAAAGTAAAAATGTCAAAAAAAAAAGTAAAAACATCTATGTGAAATAATTCCTTTGCTTGGATGTTTCTGGCACTGACTCTGTCTTATAAGTGATCTACTCTCTATCAATACTGAATATTATTTTTGCTCTTGCCCACCATGTCCTGAAGACCCACTTTCCATTTCTGTAGGCCATTACTGTCATATTGATGACAGCTCACAGACCACCCCATTCATTAAAATTTGAAAGTGCTCTTTTGCTCTTGTACCAACCCAGGATACTTCCATTACTTGCTGCCAAATATTAATAGGCTTTTTAGATTTGAGAGACTAGCGCAGCTGTCAGTTGAAGTGGTTATCCAATATGAGAAATCAGATCTAAGTTGATTTTTTTTAAAGTAATATGCATTTTTACATGTATTCCTATATGAATCTACAACCCCACAGAACTAAAAGAAAATCAACTGGCCTATGCATGACAAAGCCCAGTTGCTGACATGTCTACATATCTTAAAGCCTGCATGTAATAGTTAAAATGTAAATTGCACATTTGTATCACTACAAACACCTCAGTGAACAAAAGTTTCTATAACACTTATAAAATGTTGATATTACATTAATGCAATAATGCATTTCTGAAATCATTATTTCAGTCAGTGATGGCCATGCCACTATTTGTCTACAATAATTGCACTTTTTGGGTGCCTGACTAGCTCAGTAAGTTAAGCACCTGGCTTCGTCTCAGGTCATGATCTCAGGCCCTGGGATGGAGGCCCACATTGGGCTCTCTGCTTAGAGGTCTGCTTCTCCCTCTCCCTTTATCCCTCTCCCTGCTTGTGCTCTCTCTCTCTTGTTCTCCTCTCTCTCAAATAAATAAATAAAATCTTAAAATAATAATAATAATTGTACTTCTACACTGAGGAGTAATTGAAACATCTTTGAAATTGGTAATGTCTAATGCATAAGAAAATTTTGCATAAGATAAAATACTCTATATGTGTGGTCATAATTTCATATGTATGTGTAAAATATCCCTTTTCTTCTGATACCAATTTGAATCATCATATTATGTCTATATCAAACACCATCCATTTCAGTGATTCAAAAATGCATTATACAAATTATAAGTTTAGAATGTTTAGAATGGAATTGCTAAATTGCATTAATATTACTTCTTTAGAGTTTAATTTTCTTGCATTTGAGGTTAGAAGGTTGTCAACTACACAATGCTTACTTGTACACTGTAATATACAAAATTAGAATTAAGTTATTGCCCAAATATAAGAGTTAGAGGCTTTCACACACTTTCACACACAAATTCATATATAATACACATACTGATATAAGAAGATCTTAGCTTCTCTTGAAAAATCAGGCTGTCCTGCAAACCTGACCTTCACCTTGCCAGGCAGATATCATCCAGAACTTCGTGTGCTCTTTATCCCTCGCCCCACCACCATCAACCTCTTTTGGAGATGGAGTAAACCAGAACATTCAGTTTTTCTTTCACTTACATTTTCTGCTTTGCCCTAGAGGAATTTGCAACAGATCTAGTATTATTTTCATCATGTTATATTTTCAGGTCCTCCTGATAGTCTGAGAAGGAGGTGAAAAATCACCATATTTATTTGATTATAAGATGCCTTAAGACCGGCCATCCATATTAGACACAAAACTGATTTAATAACATTTATTTTTGTTAAATGATAGTTGACTCCAATCTTTTGACATTTATATCATAAAACACATCCTGATTTAAAAAAAAAAACTTTGAAAAAATCTTACACTTAAGAAAATTAATATTTATCCATACTGTAGAAATGAAGACAATCAAGTAAGATAACATCTAGGTGGGTTGAATCAAGAAGTCACGCAGCTATAACTAGGAATAAATTCCAGATCATATGACTTCTGATTCTATGCTTTTGCCAGAAACTTGCCTATACACTTGGATAGATAATTGACAAATAAAATTGTAAGATACTTAAAGTGTACAATGTGATGATTTGGTATGCATATATATTGTAAAAGGAAGCCAAGAATATGGAATCTTTTATTTTTAGAATTTTAGAATTTTATATTTATAACTTATAAGTATCTTCATAATTGCCATCAAAACCTACTGGAATTTATTTTTCAGGTCTTGAATTTAAGTCTCCAGGTAGCAGAATGTTTTTCATGTATTTAATAATGTAACTTTATTATGACTACAAATATATTTTTTAAGGATTTATTTTTTTGAAAGAGAGAGCTAGTGGGAAGAGGGGTAGACAGAAACCGAAAGAAAGAGTCTTCAGCAGACCCCACCGAGTGCAGAGTCCGACACAGAACTTGATCTCATGACCCAGAGACCATGACCTGAGCCAAAATTAAGAGTCAGATGCTTAACTGACTGAGCTACCCAGGTGCCCCAAGACTACAAATATTTTTAAGACACTAGCAATGACACAGGAATTGAAAATATGCCAGCTTTGGAGCAAACAATACTAAAATTTGTATGGAACCAAAAAATACCCCATATAGCCAAAGTAATATAAAAAAAAACCAAAGCTGGAGGCATCACAATTCTGGACTTCAGTCTATATTACAAAGCTGTAATCATCAAGACAGTATGATAGTGACACAAAAACAGACCATTAATCAATGGAACAGAATAGAGAACCCAGAAATGGACCCTCAACTCTTAGGTCAACTAATCTTCAACAAAGCAGGAAAGACTATCCAATGGAAAAAAAGACGGTCTCTTCAATCAATGGTGTTGGGAAAATTGAACAGCCATGTGCAGAAGAATGAAACAGGACCACTTTCTTATACCACATATAAAAATAAACTCAAAATGGATGAAAGACTAAATATGAGACAGGAATCCATCAAAATCGTGGAGGAGAACAAAGGCAGCAACCTATTTGACCTCAACCACAGCAGCTTCTTGTTAGACACCACTCTAAAGGCAAAAGAAACAAAAGCAAAAATGAACTATTGGGACTTCATCAAGATAAAAAGCTTTTGCATAGCAAAAGAAATAGTCAGCAAAACTAAAAGGCAATCTATGGAATGGGAGAAGATATTTGCAAATGTCTTATCAGATAAGGGGTTAGTATCCAATATCTATAAAGAACTTACCAAACTCAACATCTAAAAGACAAAAAAATCCAGTCAAGGAATGAGCAGCAAGTATGAACATATATTTCTCCAAAGAAGAATTACAAATGGCCGACAGATGAAAAATTGTTCAATATCACTGGGCATCAGGGAAATACAAATCTAAACCACAATGAGGGGCACGTGGGTGGCACAGTGGTTGAACATCTGATTTCAGCTCAGGTCATCCCAGGGTCCTGGGATCGAGTCCTGCATCAGCCTTCTTGCAGGGATGATCCTCTTTCTGCCTGTGTCTCTACCTCTCTCTGTGTGTCTCTTATGAATAAATAAATGAATAAATCTTTAAAAAAAACACACAATGAGATGTCACCTCACACTAGTCAGAATGGCTAAAATTAACAACTCAGGAAACAATAGTTGTTGGCAAGGATGCAGGAAAAGGGGATAGGGGAATCCTCTTACACTGTTGGTGGGAATGCAAACTGATACAGTCACTCTAGAAAACAATATGGAGGTACCTCAAAAAGCTAAAAATAAAACTACCCTGTGACCAAAACATTACACTAATGGGTATGTATCTAAAGGATACAAACAGGGATCCCTGGGTGGCGCAGCGGTTTGGCGCCTGCCTTTGGCCCAGGGCGCGATCCTGGAGACCCCGGATCGAATCCCACGTCAGGCTCCCGGTGCATGGAGCCTGCTTCTCCCTCTGCCTATGTCTCTGCCTCTCTCTCTCTCTCTCTCTCTCTCTATGTGACTATCATAAATAAATAAAAAATAATAATAATAAAAAAATAAAGGATACAAACATAGTGATTTGAAGGAGCACATGCACCTCAGTGTTTATAGCAGTACTGTTCACAATAGCCAAAATGGACAATTGACAGATTAATGGGTAAAGAAGATGTGGTATATAAATAATGGAATATTACTCAGCTTTCAAAAAGAATGAAATCTTGCCATTTGCAATGACATTGATGGAACTACAGGATGTGCTAAGCAAAGTAAGTCAGTCAGAGAAAGTCAGATACCATATGATATCACTCAGGTGGAATTTAAGAAACAAAACAGAACATAGAGGAAGGGAGGGAAAAATAAAATAAGATGAAAACAGAGAGAGAGGCAAATCATAGTAAACTCTTAACTACAGGAAACAAATTGAGGGTTGCTGGACGGGAGGTAGGTGGGGGATGGGGTAACTAGGTGACAGGCATTAAGGAGGGCTCATAATGTAATGAGCACTGGGTGCTGTATGGAATTGATGAATCACTAAATCCTACCCCTAAAACTAATAATACAGTATATGTTAATTAAATTGAATTTAAATAAACATTTTTTTTAAAGAAAATATGCCAGCTTTGAATTACCACCTTCATGAGTAAGTAATTGTCTGATACTCCAAAATGGATTCCAAAGGAAAGCAATACAAATTGCCAATATGAAGACCAACACTGGGATGTACATGAGGAGAGAGAATATATCCTATTTGTTGTGGTAAAAGTCCATGAGCCAAGGAAGTATTGATTGGTGGAAGGAAAAAGGATGAACAAAGAAGAGCAAGCCAAGCTTAGGGAGCCGTACACATTATGAAACAGGTGTGAGAGTACAGAACATAAACAGAGGCTATACTCTGGACATTAAAGAAATTCTTTTTTTTTTTCTTTTTTTTTTTTAAGATTTTACTTGTTTACTCTTGAGAGACACAGAGAGAGAGAGAGAGAGAGAGAGAGAGAGAGAAGCAGAGACATAGGCAGAGAACCAGGCTCCATGCAGGGAGCCCGACATGGGACTTGATCCCGGGGCCCCAGGATCACACCCTGGGCTGAAGACAGGCGCTCAACCACTGAGCCACCAAGGTACCTCGACATTGAGGAAATTCTTGATAGAAGGAGTATGAGATTTTAGTTTGGGCAAGAAGATTGCAACCAAGCTAATTTGATTCTCTTTATCATTAAGTAACTTTTAAAAAGTCATACTTTTTGGAATGGAAAAGATGATATTAATATAATCAAACTATAGCCATGCATTAAGTAGATTATATGAAAATCTGGTTTAAAAGGCCTGGGTTCATATCAGGTTCCCCGCAGGGAGCCTGCTTCTCCTTCTGCCTTTTCTCTGCCTCTCTGTGTGTCTCTCATGAATAAATAATTAAAATCTTCACTCACACACACACACAAAGACCTGGGTTCTGGGGTGACTGGGTAGCTCAGTTGGTTAAGGGTCTGACTCTTGGTTGATCATGATCTCAACGTGCTGAGATTGAGCCTCGTGTTGGGCTCTGCACTGAGCATGGAGCCTACTTAAGATTCTGTCTCTCCCTCTGCCCTTCTCCCTCTCTAAAAAAATAAAAAGACCTGGTCCCAAAACAATTATAAAATGTAAGACATGGGATCCCTGGGTGGTGCAGTGGTTTAGCGCCTGCCTTTGGCCCAGGGCACGATCCTGGAGACCCGGGATCAAATCCCACGTCGGGCTCCCAGTGCATGGAGCCTGCTTCTCCCTCTGCCTGTGTCTCTGCCTCTCTCTCTCTCACTGTGTGCCTATCATAAATAAATTTAAAAAAATAAAAAATAAATAAAAATAAATAAAATGTTTAAAAAATAAATAAATAAATAAATAAAATGTAAGACATTACAATGAAATATTTGATGATAATTAATACATATTTGTATGTGAGTGTGAGATAGAATCTAAAGCAAGAGCAGGAGAATAAAGAGGAGAGGCAGGAGACAGAGTGGGGGGTGGGAAGGAGAGAGAAAGAGAAAGGTGAATAGTTTCCCAGAGATAGCTGGACTGAATCAGTGACCTCAAAATTCAAGCAGAGGGGATATCATTTGGAGAATATTTAGAAGTTGCCCATCAGTCTAAAGGTATGATCCATCTATGGGAGCACCCAGATTTCTCTGAGAAGAAAATCAAAGTCATTACTCACAATTAAGAGCTTGATTGTTTGAGTCAGAGAGATCTAAAATTAAATCCTAGCTCTTTTGTTTATTTGCACTGTGAACCAGAGCAACTTTTTTAAACCTAGAGTCATCTTCACATTATTTTATTTTTCTCCATTCTTTAAATAAATTCATAATCCAATCTCTTGTCATCCTTCCAGGTCCATCCCCTAGTCCAAAGTACCCCATTCCACCACCTCCACAGTTTGCCCAAGTTATTGCAGTACCTCCTATCCCACCTTTTCCTTTGCTTCCTTTCCTTCAGTCTGCAGCTTTGAGGCTGATTTTGTAAAAACTTAAGTCAAATGATACTATGCTTCTGCTCAAAACCTGCTAATAAACTTCCCATTTCACTCAGTACATAACCTAAAGTTCTCCTTCTGACCTAAAAAGTCATATATGATGCATACATTTGAGCTCCACTCCCTGAAAATTTCTCTGAACTTGCCCTCTTCTATCTTGCCCTGTGCTGTCACTACTTACTCCTTTTTTAATGTTCCAATAAAACTTTATTTACAAAAACAGATGGCAGGCTGGATTTAGTCTATAGGTGGTAGCTTACCAACCCCTGATCTAAGCTAATCTTGTTTATTTTTTTTTCATAGAAAAAGTAGTCACACTCTATTCTTAAATAAATCTTGATGTTGTCTGCTGATGTTAAGACCCACCTATATATATTTTTTAATTTAGTGATTCATCATTTACATATAACACTCAGTGTCACTACTTATTCTAGTCACACTATGTTGCTCTTCCTTGAATAGTTCAAGCACTTGCCATGTTCAGGGTCTTTACACTTGCTGCTTTGTCTACTTAAATTATTCTTTCTCTGGTTAGCTACATGGATGATATTTTCTGGACATTACTTAAAGATCTTGTCAGAGTGGGTGGTCTGACCAACCTGTGTAGAATTTCAATTCTTGCCACTCCTTCCTATCTCTTTTCTTGCTTTATTTTTGGCTGAAGCATTTTTCATGAATATGATATATATTTTAGTTGATGTATAGCATTTATATGATATGTGATTTAGTTTAACTTGTTTATTCTCTCTTCTGCTCCCACTGATACAAGAGGGCCATGAATGCACATCTTTACTCATTATTACAGAGCCTATTACAGAGCCTGGTACACAGTAGCATTCAATAAATATTTCTTGATGAGCAAATGATTCAAGGTATGAACCTTTCTCAACCCTAGAATATTTCAGGGTAGCCCCCTTAAGATTAGTATAAAAATTACATTAGGGGTGCCTCGGTGGCTCAGTCAGTTAAGTGTCTGACTCTTGATTTCAGCTCAGGTCATGATCTCAGGGTTGTGAAATCAAGCCCTGTGTCAGCCTCCGTACTGAGCCTGCTTGAGATTCTTTCCTTCGCTCTTTCTTTCTCTCTCCCTCTCTGTCTCCCTCTAAAAAAAAAAAAAAAAAAAAAAAAAAAAAAAAAAAAAAAAAGAATATTTTAAGTGTTTAGCAATATATCGGTTGAAATGAAATAGATTGCTAAAATTAATTTCACCTTGTTAAAAACTTCTTTATATGTGGTTATTAGAAAATTCAAATTTTACATGCATACCTGGTGTTTTATTTATTTTGTGTAGTGCTGATCTGGAACCTGTGAGATTCCACATGAATTTTCTCATGACAAAAACACAGGTGCATCATGGGGAAGTAACAGGATTGCATAGAGAGTCAAAAAAGCCAGAACTTGATGGAAAAAGAGGGAGGAAGAGTTGGAGGTATGTCACTCAGTTTGGAGCAGGAAGCAGATGGTACATTAAGCCAAGATAACATAAAGATGTTTGCTAACAGGATTATTTATGAAGGTGTGGGCAGAGTATAGAGATACAGTAAGGGGGTTTTCAGTCTATACTAAGATCTGAAGGGATGAAGGGAAGGAATAGTTACTAGAACCTAGAAGGAAAGAGAGAGCCACATAGTGAGACCATGTTGTTAAGAACAGTTAGTACTTGTCAAGGCTCATAGTGAACCCAAAGGCGACTCTAAAGAGAAGAGGGATAGCCTGGGAAATTAATGCCTTGATCTCATTATTCTCCCTCCCTCTGATCAACTTGGAGCTTTCCATTGCCTGAAGCAAGAGGAAGCCAAAGGAAAAGGAATTCTTTGTAATTATCTGTCCAGGCCAGCCTCACAGGACAGAGGTGTGGAAGGGTAGGGGATCTTAAGGGGTACATGGGAATTATCTAGGAAAGAGACACCCTTGTTTTGATGCAGTAGGGACTCTCCCAAGAGCTCCAGACTGCCTTTAATTTCCTGTGTGTGATGTTAGCCCCTCATGCTTGTAGGCACTGAACAGAAACATCTAAATAAGTGCTTCTAACTTTTAAATGAGCTTATAACATGGGAATGTGAGTATCCAATAATAATAAAATCACAATTCCATGTCGAACAAAGTTCATATCATCTCTTAGTACTAGACTAATTCCTTTATATGTAATAACTGTGGGGAGAACTGGGTTTATTCCATAGGTAACCCCAAATGAAAATGCTCTACCCTGTTGAGTCTCTACAAGGCTCCCTAAATGTTCATCAACAGATGTACTAGTGTTCTGCCAATATTAATTCTCTGAAGAGTCAGAGTGAGATGTTCCTGTCCCTCCTCCCAAGCTCTAGCTGAGAAACTGCTAGAGCACCAGAAGCAGTAAGTGGCTTGCACCAGGACATACTGCAAACTGCTATCAGGGCAGTGATTAGAATTTCAAGTTCCTGACTTAAGTGTCAACAGATTGACTGCACAGGCCTCCAGAGAGAAGCTGCAGCTGGCTAGCAACCTTGGCCAAAGGCGGCCGGCTCTGGTTTACCCGAGGTTCCTTGAAGGATTTTCCTAGGAAATCCATGACCCTCAGAGAAGCAGGTTTTTGACTGGGCTGATTATAGTAGACTAGCCCAAAGCACCTCACAGCAAAGAGTAGCCTTCCTGGAAAATGGTCAGGGGGGTTGTTTCATTGTACTTCTGTTGCTTCTATTTCTTTGATAAAGTCACACACTGATCTGCGGCTACACACATTGCTGTTTAGGGGAAATCACGAATTAATGAAATGTGCTTCAGCATTTATTGCTACATGGAAAATGTGTTGTACTGGCGAGCGGAAACACCACGGTGATTACAGTTAATAGAATCAGGACTCCCTGATGTTTCCCTCAAACTGTCCTTGTTCGCATGGCTTCAGAATCACTCAGCCAATTGGGAACTTCTGACGCTGGAAAGCTCAAACCCAGTGATGAACCAGTAAGAGCTCATTTCCATCACTGTCTATCAATATCTCTTCTCAAAAGTAGTCAGTTTAATGTTTGATATCTCTTAACACAAGTCTGGTACTTTCCTTGTGCATATGTCAAAATAATTTAAAATAATGAAATGGCAAACCATATCAGGTTACTGTGCACCCATCCATACCTATTAGGAGACCAAAGCTGCTAATCTGAATCCTCTGAAGAAATAAGTGCAAGCATATGCTACTGGGCAAACAAAGAAAGCACCTTTCAATATAAATGATAGGTTAACTTTGCTTTTGTTATGTAATAACAGCCTAAGAGTTTGTCCTTCCTTTTAAAGAGCAAGGTAAATTTATTTACAGCCTCCACGGAATGATTCTAGACAATGTAAGAATAAAACAAAAATGCTTATATGTAGTCCTATTCTCAAAAAGTTGACAGTCTCGTGGTGCCTGGGTGGCCAGTCAGTTAAGCATCTGCCTTCAGCTTAGAGCATGATCTGAGGTCCTGGGTTCGAGCCCTGCATTAGGCTCCCTGTTCAGCAGGGAGTCAGCTTCTCCCTCTCTCTGCTCATGCACACACACACACTCTCTCTCTCTCTCTCTCTCTCTGTCTCTGTCAAACAAATAAATAAAATCTTAAAAAAAAAAAAAAGTCTAGTGGAGAGGGCAATTCTTGGTTTAATCATCAGTTATACACTGAGCAACAGAGCACCAGCGGTATGCAAAGCTTGGAACTAACAGCCAGAGATATAGTGATGAGACCACGCTGGCCTTACAGATGCTGGCAGTCTAGCCTTAGATGCATATGCTTTCAACTAAAGAGGAAAACTGTCTTGGGACAGTTCCTGGAACCAGACTGAAGTGGGAGTTTGTATAAGGAAGGTTTATTGGACAGTATGACTAGGAGCAAATCCTAGGAACAAATCCTACATGAAAATTAAGAAAGCAGGATTGGATAAAATGAAACTGAGGCCATCATCAATCCTATATGCTAAAGAAGGAATGACCTTCAGAATTGTTCCCTATTTAGGCAAGGGCCCATGCCCTGGAGAGGGGTCTGAATGGTAGGTAAGGTAGCTCCCTTCATGAGGGCAAAAGCCTAGAAGGACACAGCTGGAAGCCATCAGCAACATTCTCTGCAGCCGGTGGCACGAGTGGCTGGTCCAGAAGGCCAGAGCTGGGTGACATAGTCAGATATAGTATAGTTCACCCTGTGTTGCTTAAATCCACTTGCTTCTTATAATACATTCATTCTATCTGTGAATTGCTTCCTTAGGGTTGTGGTTGGATTCCCTTCCTGGTGAGACAGGAGAGAAAGGTACTAGAATGAACTGCAGCTCTCCTCACTGCACCTGGTCTTGAGCTTGCGGCTGAGTCCCAGTTCACCATGCACTTCTTAGGCTTTAGCAGCAGCACTTGTGCACTTACCCCTCACAGTCAGAGGGGAGGACCTAGAGTCTCCCCTCTAGTCACCAAATGACAGACATACTCTTCTCCACCTCTTTCTATAACAGCAGCCTTATCTCCTTCTCATGATTTGAGTCAATTATCTCTGCCAGTAGACTGATTCCTTGTCCCCAGGTCTCTTGGCATGAGGGGCACAAAGTGACCAAACAACAGCCCTGGCTGTAAATTCTTCCCCCTCCCCCCCCCCCCCCCCGCCGCTGTAAATTCAATGAGACATTTACTGTGCCCTTCAGACCATATAACCTGAAGCTGCTGAAACAAAAAACACAAATTCCCCAAAGGAGCTACTTGAGATGACAGTATGTGGGTCTCCCTACCCCCTTGGATCTTATACCCAGAAAGTTTATCTACTCGGGACATAGAACCACATCACTTTAGTTGATTTAGGGTGTATACTTCATCATGGAGGATAACATCCCATCTTCAAAGGGAATCCTCTCCTAGCTGGCTTCTGAGTGGTACAGTATATGTTAAAACAAGGAGATACAATGGTCAAGTGCACACTGTCATACCTCTTGTGCTGTAAAATGGGTGACTTTTGTCCAGTGCGGTGTATGTGGGGTCCTATGTCATTGAATCTCTTCATACAGATATGTTTTCCAGCTTTGCTCTTCTGAAGATTGAGTTGATTATTTTTGACTCTGCATTTTCACATAATTTTAGAATCAATGTATAAATTTATACTCTCATGCTCTTTATAATCTAAAGATGATTATGTTGAACCTATAGATTGACTGAGGAGAATTGACATCTTAACAATGCTGAGTCATCTAAACTATTAAACAGTATATTTCTTCATCTAGTTCTGTCTTTAATTCTCTCAATAATTTTTGTGTAGAGGTTCTATAAATTTTTTTCTTGTTTCTGGATATTCGAATTATTTTATGTTATTTACATGATATCTTTTCATTTTGTTATTTTTATATACCCCTCTATAGAAATATAATTACTATAATTAGTCATACTGAACAATTATTCAACAAACCTGCTAACTTCACTTGTCAAATCTAATAGTTTAATTGCAGATTCTTCTGGATACAATTGTGTTATGTGTGAATAATGACAATTTTAGGTCTTTCTTTTCTACTCTTATATAATTTTCCCCTTGATTTATCCCAGTGGGCTCAGAGCATTAGGACAATAATGAACAAAAGTAGTAAGGATGAACATCTTTATTTTAGTCACGATCTCTAGGAAGAAGCTTTAACATTTTCATGATTCAATATGATGTTTACTGCAGGGTTTTGTAGCTATCTTTTATCAGATTAAGGATGTTCCCTTCTATTCCTAGTTCACTAAGACTTTTTATCATAGATGTCCACTAAATCTTATCAAGTGATTTATCACATCCTATGAGAAGATTATAGTCTTTTACTCCTTTATTTTGTCAATGGGATAAATGATATTTATTGATCTTCTTAAATGATATAAAATCTTGGATTCCTGGAATAAACATATCTAGATGTACCTGATGACATAATTGGATGAGATTTTTCTGAGCCTTGAGATGGGTATAAGGATATTTTGTGTGTAGGACTAACAAAGAAATTGTGACCAAGAGAGTAAATTATTATAAGTGAATTCTGGTGCTCTTTCTCCTTTCTCTCTACCTCCTTCTAGATAGCAGTATTAATTATGCACTTAATTCTCATCATTTCATTGATGATGCAGATTACTTGCCAACTCCTTTACTTTGGACTTTGCCAAGTGGCTTTATTGAATGGGTGTTTAGTATAGTTGATTTGGAAATAAATTTGAAATATGCTTGCGTGGTTGATTTTTCTTACTTATGCTTTTGTCATTATTAAAGAAGAACATGGTCTGGGTGACTGTCACCCATCCAGCCTGGACTACAGAATGAAACAGGCAGTGTAGAGCTACCCTTGCTGATGGACACACATGCAATCTAAAACAGAACTGCTCCAGCTGAACTGTAGACCTATAATCTAAGGCAAAGCCATTCCTAGCCAACGTGTAGATTGTGCAAGAAAGAAAGAAATACTCATTGTTGTATACTAATGAAATTTTATAGTTGCTTGTCATGTAGGATAATTGCAGATATTGCTGACTGATACCCTTGGTATGGGTGAAAAATTTTCGTTGACTGACATACATTGAATATGAAATACTGTAGAACTTGGAATAATGGAATTTCTATCCATGAGACATATTTATTCTTTCTTTTGACATGCAATAAGAGTACAAGCAGATTGTCTTGCTCATTAAGGACTGAGTTAATCTTGGGCTGAAATACAGTGTTTGGAAATTTCTCTTTACCACTGATATACTCCTACTTCTAGAGTAAAGCTCTTCAGAATTCCAGTTGAGAGCTTTGTGTGTTTACTAGGATTCCTCCTTGGCATATCATGAGTTACAATTTTGGTCTTTCTAACAGTGTAAAACTTCTGAAAACTATTTTACTTTTCAGATAAAAGTGCAGTTCTTAGTCTTTCATGCTATTTTAGCTAACATTCAAGAAATGCTGTAAGGGGAAAACCATTGTGATGGTTGTCACACTGATATGCATCTTATTTTCCTCCAGAATCTTAGCCCCTCATGTTGACTGCCTTGGCAGACTAGAAATCACATGTTTGTCTCCAAGAACATTAACTCTAAATACCTTGCTTGTTTTTCTGACTCATAGAGCTTTGATCTACCCAGGTTTTTAGCCCCATCCTCCTTCAAAAATTGGCAAATACTCCGTGGAGGAAAATAGCATGGAGAATATTATGCTCACCTCAGTGAACTTTTGTTATATCTGGAATATTGACCCCTCAAATCAGTGTCAGTATCTCACCAATTCTTCAAAAAGATTATATTTTACCTTATTTTAGTTGACTTTCCTAGACCATTACACGCTGACTTAGCATAGCTTAATGTAGAAGTCATATGAGTTTTTTTCTTTAATTTCTCCAAGATTCATTTTCACTACCATGTAATATTTCATTGTGTGGGTATATTTTATTTATACATTCTTCTGTTCTTAGACATTTTTAAACTTTTTGATAAATAAGCAAAAATATCTGTGTATACATTCTTATTATCTTTATGTGTATATTACTTATGTAATAAGCATATGAAATCACCTCTTTAGGGTACAAATTTAGGAACAGAATTATTGAATTATAAAATAAGTGTATGTTCTACTTAAAAGATATTGTCAAACTGTTTTCTAAAGTGGCTGTTGAAATTTATACTCCCTGTCGGCAAATTGTTTTATTTTTCTTGTTAGAATTTAGGTAGTCATACTCTATTATATGTAAACACACATTTAGGGGTTTTTTTCCTAGATTTTTGCTAGTATGAACAATGATGCTTTCAATAGTTTTGTATATATGTCTTGATACATATGAAAGAATTTCTCCTATGCATATGCTTCAGAAGAGAATATCTGAGTCATAGGTTATATCCGTGTTCAATTTAAAATGTAATGCCACACTGTTTTCCAAAGTGGCTAAATTCTCACTCCCTACTAGCAGATTCTGCTTCCTTATACTTTTCTCCTTGCATTTATCTTAACTCAATATTCTTCTATATGCCTTTTTACATTTTAAATTTTCCTTTCACTCATTAAAATGTAAACTCTTTGGGATCCCTGGGTGGTGCAGCGGCTTGGCGCCTGCCTTTGGCCCAGGGTGC
Organism: Canis aureus; assembly: GCF_053574225.1. NCBI lineage: Eukaryota > Metazoa > Chordata > Mammalia > Carnivora > Canidae > Canis > Canis aureus. The sequence goes on along the minus strand of NC_135629.1, from coordinate 18,282,309 downwards.
GATCCTGGAGACCTGGGATCAAGTCCCACGTCGGGCTCCCGGTGCATGGAGCCTGCTTCTCCCTCTGCCTGTGTCTCTGCCTCTCTCTCTCTCTCTCTCTGTGTGACTATCATAAATAAATAAAAATTTATTTTAAAAAATGTAAACTCTTTTAGGAGAAACCCCCCCCCCTTTTTTTTAGTCATCTTATCATTACACTTAGAAAATTCACTATCACTTGGTAGAGCCATTGAATAAATACTTGATAAATAGAGTAGCTCAGCAGTTGAGTGTCTGCCTTCAGCTCAGGGTGTGATCCCAGGGTCTTGGGATAGAGTCCCACATCAGGCTCATCGCAGGGAGCCTGCTTCTCCCTCTGTCTATGTCTCTGCCTCTCTCTCTGTGTCTCTCATGAATAAATAAATAAGATCTTAAAAAAAAAAAAAAACTTGATGAATCAATCAATGAGTGAATCAAAATAAGGAGGTCATGGGAAGATGATTTGCATGAGAAGATTATGTATTTGAACTTGTAAATAAAATATCATGGATGAATCCTCATGGAGCTTTCCAATAGGCACTCTGACAACACATCAAGTTTAAAACTCAGGAAATAGTTCAATATTTTTTTCAATTCACGTCTTAATCAAAATTATTCTTGCTTTCTGTGTTTGCAATACATGAACTAGTACATTTAATCATCTTTAATTTTATTCCATTTCCTAGAATGATCATTAATGTGTATGCTTCTGGACTATAAACCCTTTGACATCACATCTTTGTGGTAGCAATACAATAATATGATTAAGATTGGTGCCAATTCTTGAGCTCATCTGCCTTGATTCAACTAGTCGATACTTTGGGTTCAGGAAGGAAATAATCACTATGAATAATATGAGAATAAGTGATTTAATGTGGGAATCATAACTTAAGCCAATTGTAAAAATGGCTACAAATTCTTCTCTTCTTTGTTCCTGCTTTTGGATACACTCTCATAGTAAGATTGGGTTTAGCCATGTGACTTGCTTTGGCCATTGGTACAATATCAGATATAATGCAACATATTAAACAGAGGAACTTTTCCTCTCTCTTCTACTGCTGTGGGATCTTGTAACTGCCTTGTAAAGAAGCCCAGCCTGTTCTGCTACAGGGTGACAAACCATGTGGAAGAGAATTTAAACACCTTAATAGAGAAGTGCTAAACGTGTGAAGCCAGTCAAGATCATTCAGTTACCAGCCATCCATGATCTGACCATAGACTCATAAGGAAACCTAACAACAAGCCAAGCCAGCCCAAATGAACCGCTAAACTGCCCTGCCCCAAAGACTTATAAACTAAGTAGAATGGTGTTGCTTTAATAGAGTACATTTTAGAATGGTTTTAGAGCAAAAGCTAATTGACACAATGCTTACATAAATGGATAAGAACCTAGAAGCACTGGCTGGAGATCAGACAGTCATTAGCAATTTCAGTGTGAAGCACTACAATGTCCAGAAAGAGTGGAGGTCAAGGGAAATTTGTAGAAGTCCCTACATCTAGTATCAAAGTGGGTTTCTGTAGTGTGCATTTGACCTCTGCAGTGTCACCAGCACTGAAGAAACCAGCACATCAGACCACCACAACCTCCTGAAGAGAATGGCTTTTCATCACTCATCTACAGGAGCTCAGAAAGCTGTGGGCTATGCCAGTAATCAGTAAGGTACCAAGTTAAACATTTCTCTTTTTTATGGGCTCTATGAAACCACACTTGAGTACTATTCCCTAATGTCCTAGAGAAGAGCAAGTCAGTACCTCCAAACTATCAGGAATTTGTGACTTATCCCTCTCTTCTTTGTTCTTTCCTATGCATCACCTGCCTGTGCAATTCTAGCTGGAGCTCCCCCTGTAGAACTAATGCATGTTAACTCCATGTTATGCATCTTCCTTTTGCAGCATAATTCCCATGCTCTGTATTGAGACAGAACAGGCTTTGGACAGCTGCTGCAGAGAATTCTATGGGGAGTACATCAGAGATGGGTCATGCTTCCTTAACAGCTCTCAGTAAAGCTGAACTGTCCTTTACAGAATCTTCACGGGTCTGTCACATTCCCTTTCCAGTGACTCAGAAGAGGGAAATGAGTCAAAATAGACATTTAACGTAATATTATATGCTTCTATTATTTCAAGAAATTTGTTTTCCAGCTCCATAAAGACTTAATATTTGATATCATCTTATACTGACTTTTTTTCTAAATTTAATGTTACATTTTTCATTGAAATTTTCAAAAAATAAGAATATTGGCAAATTCTCAGTTTAGATAATCTTTTCAACTTCTGTAATTTTATAAATGTATGTATAATGTGCTAATTGAGGATGGGCTATTAGTCAAAAGAAATCAAACCAATTTTTTTATAAAAAGAAAGAAAGGACAAGAATTCTCTCACTATGGTGTCAACCATGAATATTTGGTTAAAGAAAAACCATGGAATGACTTAGTAGCTATTTCTCTGCTCCCCCACCCCAAGACTGACATTCAAGAAAACCACTCAAAGGAACTGAGAAATTTGTTGAGGTGCTCTTGCAGCAGAGTGATAAGGAGAAAAACTAAATTAGAAAGGAATGGAAAATATGGAGTAGTGGGGAATAAAAAACAATTTTTTTGAGTTATGGAAAGGGAAATAGAAGAAGAAAACATGGAGAAGAATATGATAAGATTATGATATAAATGAAATGCTTTCTAAGATACTTGGCTAGAGATTTTGAACAAGGTATATGAATACATTTGAGAATACTGAATACTGTCTCTTCAAGAGGAGTCCAAGAACAAGTATGCAATAGAGTGCATTAATTTGGGGGTCTGATAATCACAGGACTTGACTATAGTCAGGTGTGTTTTATAGGAGTGTTGAGACATCTTGGCCTCAGCTTTCCTGTATGTTTAAGGATGCATCACGATTTACCTTGTATCAAGAGTACAATGCAATCGTTCATTTTGGGCTTTTGCCTCAGCCTTTGGAAGCATAACTTTGTTTCTGTCTTCTCTGAATCTGCATTGGCAATGGTCTTCTGACCTTTGCTGAGAAGTGACAAAAAAAGTATGGCTGGTACTTTTGTATGATACCTGCTCTGAAGATACTCATATTGTACTTTAGGAAGATGCTAAGATTGGTAAACAATGTAGAAACTTGGAAATAATCTCATTTTCTAGAAAGCCCACATTGCCACTTTGCCAGATTTCTAGATTAAAAGTATAAGGACAAATTTAACTCTAGAGATTATGAAAAGCTGCAAGTATTTGAAAGATTTTATATATATATATATATATATATATTATATATCATTATATGTGTGTGTGTGTATATATATATATAAAGTAAACAACTTGAGTCAACTGATGAAAATATGCTAAAATTATTTTCTTCAAGCAATACAAATACTTAATTTTGTGGGATTGCTTCAATGAGATTTCAGTTTATTCTGACCAAGTCTTCAAATGCAGGAATAGAAGAGGAGAAAGGGAGAAAAGTGTGGACCTTAATCTACTATATTAAGTCTATTTTATTTAGATGAAGAAAAATTGAATAATTAGCTGAAAACAGCAACATCAGCAGCATCGAATGCCAACAGAGTTAGCCAAAAAATATATTTCCCTCCAACAATTTCAAATGTAAGTGACCTACTATTTAATATTATAAATGAGTAGTAGAGTGATCACGTTGCTGAAGGATGTTTATTTCTGTCCTCTAACGATTCTGGACTAAACTTTGACTGCCAAAATACTTACTAATAAATTTTCTTAATGATGTTTTTAAATAAAATTTAGATTACATTTTGTATTCCAGAACTTCATTTTATGATGTGATATTTGTTTTAGACCTTAGCCTTGGTTCAATATTGATTTTATTTTTTTGGCTCTTTGGTATTTGGCCAAATGTGTATCTGATGTAGCTTTAATGTTTCTCCATAGATTTCAGGAGCTTAAGGTCTCATTTTTTTCAGCAGTATAAATAGCTCATTTCCCTAACCAATTCCATCTATGTGGGCAAATCCAATTAAAATTTCTTTATGACCCATTGTTTTGGAATGGGGAGAAATCTGAGGGCAGTAGAAAGGAATAAGCAGCCATCTTTCTCAGACTCTTCTTATCTACCTCCATGATTTCAAAACAGGTTGCTATCAAAGTCCACCCTTGAATGACTAAGGGTAGGAAATACTGAGATATTAATGACCCCATGTGACCATTGATGTGCTAATGAACCATTTAGAGAATGTCTTGTCCAATTCTAGAATTCACCATAAAGGGGGAAATAAAGGAGTGGAATCAGGTATCAGGATATCATTCACTCAGGCTGAATGTTCACCAGGGCAGTCCCAGGCCCCATGCAGAGGAAAGGAAGGAAGCAAGATGTAAAACTTCTATTTTACCTTTCATGTTTTAATTTCATTAAAAATACTTGGAACACCATTTCCATATTTTTCTATGAAGAATAAACAACAGAACTATCAATACACAGGTAAACACATGGGAAACTGGGGAAAATAAGCAATGGTTTTGAGCATCAGACAATAGTCAGCACCTGACTTTGGTAACTAAGAGAAGAGAATTTAATGAGATAGGATTCCTGTGATTGACCCAGCTTATTGCCTGAGGGCAATTCTCAGACCACAGTGCAGAGAGAACAGAGCCTAAGCAGTCTTGTTGAATTGAGAGGATAGAAGGCTGAATTTGGGTAAGAGACAGCAGGGTGCGGGGAGGGACAGTTCTAGAGATATGCACACAGGTTCCCTTTGAATCTTTGGCTAAGAACTAATCAGCACGAGTGACATAAAATTTTCCAAGACCAGGGAAAAAACATTAAAGACATTAGACCGAGCAATTCACAGAGCTCACACAGAGCTGGGGACATTCACATCAGTGAGTCATGGAGCAAAATCAGTCTGCTGCTAGATGTGTCATCGGAGACTCTAAAGTAGGGAGGAAGGCAGAAATAAAATATAAGGAAAAGTCATGTCAAATATATTTTTAAGTCTAATGCAAACTAAAACCAAAGATCCAAAAATTGTAACAAACTAAAGATGAAACATAAAGAACACCACACCAATATGAATAAGAATCTAATCTCTGGTAACTAGTGATTTAAAAAAAAAAAATCTTAAAAGCAGCCAGAGAAGAAAGACACATTACAAAAGACAAAGATAAGAATCACAGAAGACTTCTCATCTGAAACCATGCAAGCCAAGAAATAATGGACAGGCATTTTTGAAAAAATGAAAAAAACAAGCAAAACAAAAAAACACCTGTCAAAACTGAAAATGATATAAAGATATTTTCAAACAAAAGCCTGGAGAATCCATTACCAGGATATCTGCACTGCTAGAAATGTTAAAGGAATTCTTTTTAGGCAGAATGAAAATGATACCCCGTGGAAATTTGATTGACACACAGCCCATACACTTTTCCCTCTTTCATAAGACTTTCAGCAAAAATAGTCACAAAAACAGTCACAGTGCCTTGAAGATGTAATTCACTATAGGTTCATGCAATTCAGTATCAATCAGGCTTTTACTACTGTTGAACAATACTTTTTTTCATTGTTTTGTGATTTCTTTTTGCTGTTGTTCTTTGATTTCTGAGTGTCTATCTTATAGGACAATTTCTAGGAATTGGCCATTACCCATTGTCTTCTAATTCTTTCAACTTCCATGGAGGAAGCTTGAAGATAAGACAGAGAACTGAAAATTCTACAACTGCTATACAATCTGTGGTAGCTTCAAAAATGTAAAGAAACGGGATCCCTGGGTGGCGCAGCGGTTTAGCGCCTGCCTTTGGCCCAGGGCGTGATCCTGGAGACCCGGGATCGAATCCCACGTCAGGCTCCCAGTGCACGGAGCCTGCTTCTTCCTCTGCCTGTGTCTCTGCCTGTCTCTCTCACTGTGTGCCTATCATAAATAAATTAAAAAAAAAATGTAAAGAAACAAGCTACAGAACCTATGCAACTATGTGTCTTACCCACAAAACCATAATGCCAGTGAAAGAAATCAGGGGAAAAAAGACTCGATGACGTGTATTACATAATTCCATTTATGTAGAATTTTTTAAAAGGCAAAAGTATAGCAAAATAAGCCTACATTAATGAGGACAGTGTGGTATTAGCACAAATAAATTAATGAAACAGAAGAGAGACTCTAAAAAGAGACCCACATATATATGGCCAATTGATTTTCAACAAAGTTCTGAATTCAGTAAGAAAAGGGCAATTTACTCACAACTACTACTGGAATGATAGAATATACATACACAACAAAATGAAACTAGACCCTCATCCCACACCACATATTAAAATTAATGAGAAATAGACAGGAGATATAAATATAAGATCATACTGCTAAATTTCTATAAGTTAGGCAGAGATTTTAGATATGGCACAAAAACAATGAACCACAAAATAATGATAATTTAGGAATACATCAAAATGAAAATATTTTGCTTTTTAAAAGACAAAATGAAAAAGCAAGGCATAGACTGGTTGAAAATATTCACAAAGTATATTTCTGATAAAAGACTTATATCCAAGATACATAAAGAATTCTTACAACTTTATACCAAGAAAATGGACAGCATGATAACTATATTGAGCTAAAGATAAAGGAAGATACATGAATGGCATACAGACACAAGAGAAAAGGTTCGACATTATCAGTCTTCAGATATATGCAGATTACAGCCATAAATAATTGCTATAACACACCCACTTTCACGACTAAGATTCAAAAGACTGATCATACCAAGTGTTGTGATAAATGTGAAGCCCTTCGATCTCTCACACATTGTTGCTGGGAATGTAAAATTTTACAGCCACTTTGGAAAACAGCTTGGCAGTTTCTTAAAGCTATACACTTACCATTATGATCTGGCAACCCAATCATTGGTGTTTACCTTACAGAAATGAGAACATATGTTCACACAAAGATGAGACACATGTGTCTCAGGTAAAGCAGTGTATACATGAATGAACAACTCCTCACTCTAAGCCACTGTGGCACATCTCCATATGTTTTCCACACACAGATTATGGCGTAAGTGTGTTAGCAGATTGTGGAATAGAGATGGATGGGTTTCTGTTTTTATCAACCACTTAACAAAGAAAAAAAAACATAATCAGCAAATAATTGAAGGAGCTGGGATAAAGTTTTGAGAAAACAACTTGCTTGGAGTGTTCACAATAGAATAATCATGAGTCGATTCTATTTAAAACTCTTTGACCCTCTTGGGTCAATAACAATATTTCATATCCTAAACCTCTTAAGAATACTCTGATGCTAGAATTAAAAACATGCAGACAGCAAGTTAAAGGTTGACACAAATCATATCCCATGCCGTATTATTTGAGTACAGTACTGAAATAGAAAATCTTATCCCCTTTTTTTGAACAAGAATGTTCTCAAAAGTAAAGACATTCTATTTATTCTTTTTTGACTCCAGTATATCCAATAATGGAAGTGAAAGCATTCTAAGAATTATAAATGTTGACACTCATTAAACTTTAAGGGAAAGAGAATAGAGCTATGCATTTTCATAGAAACAATTGGCATTTAAGTAGCAATTTCAACATGATCAAAGACACTCAGATTTTTTTTTAATCAGACTTTCATATAGTCCTATAAACTAGCTCTTCTAAGTATAGGTCCTGGAATATTTGCTCATGATGCATGCGCACATACACATATGCACACATGATTGTGTGTATGTGTATTTTAAGAACTTATAGATGACAAAGAAATAGAGTTACATGTAACAAAACCAAGAGGGATTTAGTAGATCTCATAAAATGCTGCATCCAGTGCTGTGACAAGCCTAATAATGTCAGGGAAATGAGAGGCAATAAAGTCTTCCTTTAATTTATGATTGGTGAAGCATCTGCTAAGATGAGGTACATAAACCACAGGGCACGAGGATGAGAATGTGTATGCCTTACCATAGATTGCAGTGGAAAGGGTTATAAAGAAAACATTCCACAAAACAGGAAATCTCACATCTTCTACATTTAATTGTGCTGAGAATTATTGGTTTGTATCAAAATGGTTTTACACAGTATTTAAAAGATTAGACAACTCCTTCCTCACTACCTAGTCTTTAAGCACATAGTTTTTTAATTTAATAAGCAGTTTATAGTAATAACTGAATGTGTTAAGACGTTCTCATTTATACTTGATCAAAATGTGTTTGCATATTTACAAAATAGAGCAAATTCTATATTCATATAAACTTTAATATTCTCCTCTTCCACCCAGCTTCGCTTCAAAGTTAGCTTTGAGTTCTCAGGATTCTGATGATTCTTTAATAAAGGCATTGAGAATATATGGAGTTTGATTTGTTTTATTCAACATTTGTGCATGTCTGGAAGTTAATTGCATGAGAATTCTCTTAAAATCCTGTAGGAGTTTGGGGTAGTAACAAATTACCTTTGCAAAATTGTTATAAAATACAAATGACTATTATTTAAACCAGTGATATTTAGGCTACAATTAACAGCATCCCTTATAAAGCAAAAACACTCCTTTATTCCCTAGTAACATCTCTTTAAATATAACAAAACTATTCCTATTTTACCTTTTACCCAGATGAAACTTTAAACCATATAGAATAAAGCTAAATTTGGGGTGCCTAGGTGGCTCAAGTGTCTGGTTTATTAAGTGTCTGACTCTTGATTTTGGCTCAGGTTATGAGCTGTGAGATTGAGCCCCCTCCCCCCCCCCCATCAAGGAATCATGCTGGGCGTGGAGCCTGCTTAAGATTGTCTCTCTCTCTCCCTCTCCTTCTGCCTTCCCCTCCTCCTCAAGATTCTTTCTGTCTCTGTCTGTCGGTCCCCCTGCTCGTGGTCTCTCGCTCTCACACTCAGTCTCACTCTCTCTCTCAAAAACACCCAAAAAACAAAAAAGCTAAATGCACACTTCCACAGATGTTACTTTGATCAGAAAGATTTGACAGGAGGCCCCTGACTCATTTTTGTGATGATATTCATTAAGGATTACTGTAAGTAAATCACAGAGAAGTTCATATTAGCATAACTTAACGTGTTTTTAACAGGTGATTTTACTTCTGGCTCATACAGAGAGTCCATAGTATTTTTTTTTTTTACCCTCAAGTGAAAACAGTAAGAAAGAAGAGGTCAAAGAAAATACAGTTTCCATTTATCTTCGTCAGATTCTACAAGCAGATTTAAATTTTGATTCCTTTTATGTCACAGCACTGTGCCTGCTTATTCTGCAGGCTTCTGTACTTAGTGACATATACTTTTTGATGTGGATTCCCCAAATATAAAATCTTGAAAAAGAGTGTGTGTCACAAACATATATAGTAACATAACTCATTGCTGGCTCATTGCCTCATGGTCATGGTTATTCCCCCTTTTTACAGAGGGGCCCTGAGAAGTAAAATTATCTGTCTGGCATTATATAGATTTTAATTCGGGGAAAAATTCACAAATAGCTCTTTGATTTTCTAATGCATTAGATTTATTCTTATTATGTTATTAGTCAAAACTAGGAATAACTTTTATTTTTCTTGAAATATTTGAAGCATACAGAAATCAGCTCTTTCCAGGGGAACTTTCAGCCTTGTGATCGTAAATTGATTAATGGTTCCTATACTTAGCTGTGCTTTGGAGTCATCCAAAGGATTTTTTTAATGATAAATATTATTGTGAATGAATTCCAAAATTCTGAGAAAACAGGTATGGGGTAGAACCCAGCACTCTGTCTAGTTAGGATACTTCTTTGGTGTTTCTGTTGCACAACCAGGTGTGGAAATTGCTAGAGACTGAACTGTCTGATTTAAAGTGGAACATCACTTTTTTTCCCAGGTTCTGTGGCTTTTAAACATGCACCAGGCTTTGCCCCAGCATAAGAGAAGAGTTGCTCACACAAGGTGTGGTTTAACGAAGTGCCAAAGACCTTCTAGAATCAGTTAGGCCCTGGTAGAAATTAAACTAATCATTTTCCTTAAGAGTTACCTCTTGGCTTTTGTTTCCCTAATAAGATTCTAGTTGTATGCATTGGTCACTTACCCAACCAAGCATTTTTGCAGTGTGTATACTCTTACTATTGCAAATCAGAAACTATAAATATTTTATATTTTAATGAGCTATTTTAAGCATAAAGAAACATAAAGGATCTAAGATAACAGACTTTAGACTTCTAGACCAATTATGACCCAAGGAGTCCAAATGTCAGACAAAAATATTGGCCATGAAATTATATCATGCAAAAGAGACATAATAGTATATTTTACACTGGTCTGTTATTTTAATTAGAAATTTCTCATTGAACACAATAATTTATAATAAAATGCTACCTAGAACATAATCCTTTATATAGGACACAGTAGTTTTTAAAAAATAATCTTTTTTTCCTAGCATTTTTTGATTTCTAAATTGTCAACTCTCTAGAATGTTGCATACATTCTCTAAATTTATAGTTGTTAACCTGCCCTACTGCATGTGTGTCTATCTACTCATCCACTTTTTTTTTTGGTCTGCTAAACCATTAAAAAAAATCAATTTGCAAGAATTAAAACTATTATCTCTAAGTATTTTGGTGTGCATATCCTAAGGAAAAGGCATTCTCCTCTCTGACCTTCATACCATTATCAGATCTAAGAAAATTAGCATTATGGGCACCTGGTTGACTCAGTTGGTGGAGCATGAAACACTCAATCTCAGGGTCATGAGTTCAAGCCCCACTTTGGTCATGGAGACTGCCAGAAGAAGAAGAAGGTGGGGGAAGGGGAGAGGGAGGGGAAAATTAGCACCAATACAGTACCATCTGAATTAAGGGTTATTTACATTTCTCCCAGTTGTTGCCAATGGTTTTTATCGCTAATTATTTTTAATATTTGATTCAATATCAGTCAAGTATCATGCATGGAATTTTTTTAATGTTTCTGATCTCTTTTAATATAGCTAGAATGGTCCCTTTGCTGTTTTGTTAGTTTTCCATGACATTACATTTTGAAGGGCCCAAACTTGTTTTTGTTTGTTCATTGTTATTGTTGTTGTCATTTTTTATGGAATGTTTTTCACTCTGGTTTTTCTAGTCAGTTTCTCATAATTCATGCTAAGCTAAAGACTTCAGCCTAATATGCAGATGATGCTAAGTATTATTGCATCCTCTCAGGAAGCAGATCACATCCCATTATTCCACTATTAGTGTTGCTAATTTGATAACTTGATGAAGGTCAGGACTGTCAGGTCTTTTTATTGCAAAGTCCATTTTTCTCTATAATTAAAAACTAATTTGTGGGGTGATACATTGAAACTTTATGGAAAGCTCCCCTTTTTTCACCTGTCTCTTTTTTTTCCTTGTTTAAAGTTATTCTCTAACTTTGTCACACTCAATGAATGCTTCACCCATGAAAAAACTGTAAAAGCATGCCCCTGAATGTAGAGTGCCCCATTTGTACTCACTCTGTTTATAGCAGTAAAGGTGGAATACTCTCTGGTAGTGATAAAGTGTTCTGCATACCTAGGCCAGGCTCAGTGAGATTTTATGCTGTAGCTGAGACACAGTAGCTTAATGAGAATAGTAGATGTGAAGCTTTTAACTCTCATCTCATTTTCTATCTGATAGAGCTTCCTCCACAGCAGTGCTTCTGTATTTTCTTATTTTTCTTTATTTTTTTTAACTTTTCATTTTGAAATAAATATAGATTCTTAGGAAATTTCAAAGGAGATCCTATGCCCCTTCATTCAGCCAATTAGCTTCAATGTTAGTATCTTGCATAATGATAGTATAAATTGACATCGGTTACAACATGCAGAGCTAATCAGATTTCATGAGTTGTGTTGGCACTTGTGTGTATGAGTGTGCATGCATGAATATCTACCTCTGTGCAATTTTATCACATGCATGCTTCATTTAATTTTCATTAATCAAGATACTTAACCATAGCACCATTACACAAGGCTCCTTTGTCATACCACTTTAAAGCCACATGACATCCTCCTCACTCTACCTCCTGGAAACTATCAATCTGTTCTTTGTCTCTTTAATTAAGGAATTTCATCAATTTTAGTAAAAGGAGTCATAGAATAAGTTTCTTTTTTAGACTGGCTTTTTTTCACATAGATGAATAGTTTACTTTTTATTGATTATTTAGTATTCCATAGTATGGATATACTATAGTTAGTTTCTTTAAAATTCACCCACTGAAAGACATAAGGACAGCTTCCAGTGTTTGATTTTGACAAATAAAGCTTCTGCCCAAGTGTGCGATTGCTGAGTTCTTTGATAAGTCTGTTCAGTTTTTAAAGATTTACTTATTTGAGAGACCAAGAGAAAGAAAAAGAAAGAATGAACAGGAGGGGCAGAAAAAGAAGGAGAGAATCTCTCAGGTAGACTCAGTACTGAGCATGGAGTCTGGGGGAGCAGGCGTGGCGGGGACTTGATCTCACAATCATGGGATCAAAACCTTAGCCAAAACCAAGAGTCAGGCTCTCAACCAACTGGCTACCCAGGTGCTCTGAAAGTCTGTTCGGTTTAAAAAAAAAAAAAAACAAAAAACAAAAAACTGCTGAGGGGCTCCTGGGTGGTTCAGTTGGGTAGCATCAACTCTTAATTTCTGTTTAGGTCATGATCTCAGGTCTTGGGATCTAGCCCTGCACTGGGCTCTGTGCTCACTGGGGAATCTGCTAGACATTCTTTCCCTCTGGCCCTCCCTCCACTCATGTGAGCACTCTCTCTCTTTCAAGTAAATAAATAAATCAAAGAAGAAGAAGAAGAAGAAGAAGGAGAAGGAGAAGGAGAAGGAGAAGGAGAAGGAGAAGGAGAAGGAGAAGGAGAAGAAGAAGAAGAAGAAGAAGAAGAAGAAGAAGAAGAAGAAGAAGAAGAAGAAGAAGAAGAAGAGAGAAGAAGAAAAGATGCCTGGGTGGCTCAGCAGTTTTGCATCTGCCTTTGGATCATGCTCAGGGCATGATCCTGGAGTTCTGGGATTGGGTGTCACATCTGGCTCCCTTCATGGAGCCCGCTTCTCCCTCTGCCTATGTCCCTGCCTCTCTCTGTGTGTCTCTCATGAATAAATAAATAAAAATCTTAAAAATAAAAGGGAAAAAGAAACTGTCAAAGTATTTTCCATAGTGGCTACACCATTTTACATTTCACCTACCAATGAATGAGTGATCCAGTTTCTTCATGTCTATGTCAGCATTTGGTATCATCACTATGCTTTATTTTAGATATTCTGATCTCACTGTGATTTTACATTGCATTTTCCTAATAACTAAAGATGTTGAACATCCTTTTGTGTGCATACTTGTAGAGCTTCTGTATAGCTGCTTCAGTGAAATGGCTCTTCATGTCTTGTACGCATTTTAAAAATTGAGTTCCTTTTCAATTTTTAGCTTTAAGAGTTCTTTATATAGTCTAAATATTAGTCCATTGTCAAATGTGTGATTTGCACATATTTTCTCCCAATCTGGAGGTTATATTTTCATCTTCTTAACAGGGACTTTCACAAGGAAAAAATGGGTTGTTTTGTTTTGTTTTGTTTTGTTTTGTTTTCATTTGGTCAAATTGCCAATTTCTCCTTAAGGCTTGTGCTTTGGGTGTCAAGTCTAAGAAGCCTTTTCCTGGGCAGCCCGGGTGGCTCAGTGGTTTAGCACCACCGTCAGCCCAGGGCCTGATCCTGGAGACCCAGATCAAATCCCACATCAGGCTCCCTGCATGGAGCCTGCTTATCCCTCTGCCTGTGTCTCTGCCTCTCTCTCTCTGTCTCTCACGAGTAAATAAATAAAATCTTAAAAAAAAAAAAAAGAAGCCTTTTCCTAGCACTATATCTCAATGATATTCTCCAGACATTTTATAGTTTTATATTTACATTTAACTCCATGATCCCTTTTATATATCAAGTTAATTTTTGCATAAGATATGAGGGTATAATGAAGTTTTTATTTGGTTTTGTTTTGTTGTTTTGTTTTGTTTTTAGGTTTTTTTGGGGGAGAGAAGGTGGAGGGAGAGCCTATGGATGTCCAATTTCTTCTACAGCATTTGTTGAAAATGTTCTCCTTCCTCTCTGGAGTTGCTTTTGCTCCTTTGTAAAACAATTACTTGGCACATTTGGTTGGGTCTATTTCTGAGTTCTCTGTTCTGTAGCCGCTGGTTCTATAAAGGTGAAAGTTGATTTCCTGGGCCCCCTAGTATTTCGGTGCCATCTTCTATTGTGGGAGACAAGTGGAAGCAGCTGCATCTGGATTTCCTTGTGCCACAGGGTTGAGAGAATGACTCTGTAGATTGTTTGCCACAGTTTTACCACCACTGCTACAGCCGAGAACCGAGAACCAAGTACACCTCCTGTCAGTGCCCCAGAAGAGAGTGGGGACTGCATTGAGTCACCCAGGCTTTGAAGAGGCTGCTGCAGACAAATCAGCCTGCCTGCTATTGCCCTTGTTCTGGAACAAGGCTTAGGACTTCCCACTAGGTTTCTGTTGGGCTTTTTTCTTTTCTTGTCTTTGGCTGAAAAAAGTAGACGTTCTTTGTTTTCTTGTCTGTCTGTTGGAGATTCTGGACTGTAGAACTCTCTAGTGCACAGGCTGGGGAATAAGAGAGATAAAAAGAAACTCAAAAAGCTCACCACATTGTTTTTCTTTAAGTTCTGAGCACCCTCCAGGACTTCTACTTACTAGCTTCCAGAGTCTTTTGTCATGGTCTTTTGATTTGTTTCCAGGATATTCAGTTGTATCTATAGGAGAGAAACAGAGAAAAGTGAATCTATGCCATCTTGTCTTTCCTTACTTTTTAAGTATCAGTAACATATATTATTTTCATTTGTATTTTTACCCAGAAGTAGAGCTTTCATTTGCTAGGCGGAAAAAAGAATCAACAATATTCACCTAAAATATGCAATATATGCTGAGATGTTACAATCATTTCTTCTAATGTTAGGCTGTTTCAGGATATGCAGAATGCCTTGTAGTTTCTCAGTTGCCTTGGAAATTATTTATAGTTGATATGGATATATAGTGTTATAAAGAACTTACTTTAAATTAGAATTTGAAGAATCTGAATTTCTAGTTTCTTGAACTTTGAAGCAAGTAAATATTTTCAGCTATGCATAAGCCAGGTGCTAATGACTATTGACCCACAATCTCTTTTCAAGGAGATTAGCATTAATCAAGACAAATGTCCTGTCAGGTTTAAAGGTGTGATGTCCTCTACATACAAACAAATAAAAACAAAAACATCACTTATTTGTGATCTGAAATTCAGTTTGTCTAAGAAATCCATGCAATATTAAAACTTCAAATGTCTTTATTTAGCTGACATCAATCTAAAATTAATGGACCTTAATATTTGGGGATAATATGTGGCTTTTTAAATCCTGTCCAGGAAATACATTATGGCAAGTGTACAGGGCTGGAAGTTAAAAGGACAGAGAAGTCATAAATGAACATAGATGAGAATAAACTTACTCCGTAAAGTCTCTGGTGAAAATTGAAGTATAATCCTGGAATATTTTGTATACTATATACTTCAACTATTTAAACATTTAGGTATTATTTCTCTGATACAGGCAGCGAATGTGTAGAGAGGTTCAGAGAAGAACAAAACAATCAACACTCAAAGAACCCTTATGACATTTCTTCAGTGTAACTGCCCTCAGGGAAGCTGCATTCTAGGGGAGAATAAAGAAGGTGACAAATTTATAATGCAATGATATACGGTAAAAAGTGCAATAAAAAGAATAAGAAATGATAAATAGCAACAAAGGTTCATGTTTAGCTAGGTTTGTCAGAGATTATCCCTCTGGGGAAACAAGACTTTAACAGGGACCTGAAGGATGAAAGGAATCTGGAGGAAAAGCATTTCATGCAAAAGGAACATGTTTGGTTAATTGAAGAAAAACAGAAAGATCTGTTTGTCTGGTAGGAGGTAGGGAGGTTGGGGGTGGGAGTTTGAGTTGGATGATAGGGAATGACAATGAAGGGTCACTGAAAGAATGTTAATTCTATTCTAACCATAATTGGAAACACTTAGAGAATTTTAAAGAGAAACCCAGTATACTCTGTTTCTATTTTTGAGAAGCAATCTCACTGCTGTGTGAATAATGAATACAGTGAAGGGCTGGAGTGGAAACGAGGAAGCAGGAGGCTCTGCAGTAGTTTGGAGGAAAGGTGATAAGGATGGTGGTGGTGGAAGTGCTAGGATTTTCAACCTATTTGGAAGTAAAGCTACCAGGCCTTGCTATTAATTATATGTGGAGTGTGAAAGAAAACCAGGATATTAAGATAATGCCAAGTTTTAGGTTTGGATGCCTAAATAATTAGCACTGACATTATTTGCAATGGAAAAAAAAAACCTGACGGGTTTGGAGTGGAAATTAATTTGGAGATGTCCACTGAACATCCAAGTAGAGTTGGGGAAAACAACATTCAGATGATCAAATATGGAGTTCCAGGTTGAAGTTAAGGCTAGAGATATAAATTTTAGAATTGTTGCATCTTAGCTGTTAAACCTTAGATCAATTATCAGTTCCCTTAAAGAAAAAGTCTAGATAGAGAACATAAAATATCGGAGGACCAATTCTTGGATTTTTGTGTCTTGTCTTTTTACATTAAAAAAAAGAGAAGAAAGGGCCAGGAAGGAGTTGGAATACACATTTACAGTTATCAGTATAATTGCTTCTGTGAGCTAACAGAGGGAAGATAAACAGAAGAAAGATGATAGAGATCCCTTTGGATGAGGCATTCTGGAATCCTCTGTTGGAATTGACTGTGGTCAACAGTGTCCAAAGGAGTGAGTGAAGCAAAAGGCAGAAGGGCTGGGCATCTATGGAGGTTCAATAAATAATAGAGGAAATGTCACCATCTCTGACTACTGTGATACAGAAGGAGCACCTTGGTCTAAGTCTGAAGCCATGAGATTCTCACTCTTTACAAAATGGAAATGGAGAGGGAGTTTGGAGCAAGGACCAAATAGCTAAAACCCTTGCAATAACTTAAATAGCACAGAAAAGTTTTAAACTACTATTAATTATAAATGATAAGGTTGAAGTAGCATGCAACACAACTAAATCTCTATTGAATTTTTAATTTAAAAAATACATACACATGATTGGAAAACTCAAATTATACTGAAAGGGATAAAGTTCACTCTTTACTTTCCTTCATTCATCAAAGAGCTATTAAGTGTGTTTCTCTATGTCAGCCTATATTTTAGGAGTATTAAGTGCTGGGGACAGTGATCAACAAGACTTAGCTTTCAGTATAGAACCGGAAAAAAACAATCAAACAAAAGTCTTCCACTTCCAATTCCCCTAGTCCAGAAAGATAAAAACGCTAACAAGATTTGGTGTATCTGTACAAAAAAAAAAAAATTAACAAACACACAAAAGCTGTGCTGTATGTTTGTGTGTATACATATGTGTTGTATGCATACATATAAAGTATTTATTATATTTATGTTTATATTTATTATAGAGATTTGCTTTACATGGTGATGTTAGTTTATACACTCTTTTTACTTTTTTTTTTTTCATTTAGTACTATATTTCAGAGGCCCTTTGTGATTCCATGATAGATCAACTTCATTTTATCAGAAGCCTTATGTTTGTTATATGACTATACCACATTTTATTTTCCTAATCTACTCATGGTAAACATTCAACTTTTTTCTGCTGATTTTTGCTATTAGCAAAAATGCTGCATCTAGCATCCCAATTCAGATATTAAGAATCCCAATTGCAAATATATCTATTTGTGAGGTAAATTCTTAGCAGAGAGATTGTTGCATTAAATGGTTGTCTGTTTTTAATTGATCAAAAGGTACTAAAGATGCTCATATAAAAGAAAAAAAATAATTCTTTCTGGCAGTAACGATGTGAACCAAATAGTTTTTAAAAATAATTATTTAAGAATTACTCAAGATCCCAGAGAGTTTGCCTTGATATCATTATCAAACTTGCTTCCTACGTAGAAAATAAGCTATTGGGACTGGCAAGGAATTATAATGAGCGAGTTCATTAGTTAGATTCTACTTATGCTCCTGTTGTAAAAATATGGCTATTTACTAGCTTCAAAAATAAATTTTATTTGATTATATGTCACAATATATAAACATGAGCATGGATATTACATATTTTGGTATGTAAGATAGATGGATCTAATCCTACTACTGGTAAAGCTCCCAAATTAGCGCTTAGCCAGGAACAGGTACTTAGCAAATTAAGTTATTGAAATAATATTATTCACAACTCTAGACACTTAAGACCATACTTGCCTAATTTGGAGATCCGATGAAGTTTGCTTATTTCGGCAAGGTTGACTCGTTTAGTCCCCCGACCTTCCTGCTTTATACTCTTGTAGCTAGAAACCTGATTTACCAGCAGAACATGATAGTGTAGCTACTCAGGGGGCAGATTACAGTAACCAAACCTGTAGAGTAAGACTGAAAAAATAGTAGCTTACAATGAGAGCTGTAACTGGTGAGATTGCTTAATGCTGTCTCAGTATTGTCTACTGGCTCACAGGCTCCATTTCCTGTGACAGATTGAGATCTAAAAGTCAGCTGGTGAGCATGGAATTGAGCAATGTGAGTTATAAAATTTCAGTCTTTTATAAGTTTTTAATGTGTAGGTCTCCAAACCATAGGGGTGTACCATCCACTGAGACTCAAGCTTTTATATCCTGGATATATAGTGACATTTTCCCCTCTTGGACAGTTCTTGAGGATGGTGACAGCCAATTGGTGCTTTTAGAATTGCTTCTTACTGCTTCTCTGCCAGCCCTACATTCTGTTAGACATATTCTTTTCGTAGGTATATTAACACATCCCAACAAGTTACAATCAAGTCCTGCTGGCATGAGATAGATTTACAACTTTTTTCTTTGATCTTTGAAGGGTTGATTATAGTTTAACTCTGAACATCAGTTAACTTCCCTCATTTCCAGCTTCCTAAGAACCTTATTTTGACCCAGAAAGAAATTAAAACAGTGACTAATAATGAATGACGTCATAGTATTTAACAAATGTGATGTCCTATATGCTCTTAACTTTACAATTAGAATGAAAGCAGGACCCTAATTTGATTCCTTTGTTACTTGCTATGAGTATTAGAGAGTATATATAAAATATACACAATATTGTAAGAGCTGTGTTCTACATCAGGCCATCAGCATCCTCAGATTCAAAATATATATTTATATATACACACATGCACCTATATTTCTATATCATACACTCTTACGTATCAAGGTATCATTGGGAGTACACCATACCTCCAGTGCCAATCCAACATAAAGTGTTTTTTTTCCCCTAGCCTCCAACAGAGGGACACTAAGGGCCCACTATAAATAATAAACTGAATTAATATGTTTATAACTAGAATCACATGAAGTAGTTTTAGAATTGCTTATATCAGAGCAAAAGAAAATCTATGTTAAAGTTCAATACTTGCTTAAAAAAAATACTTGCTTAAATTTTTTTTTGTCTTTAACATAAGGTCATAACATAAAGGTGTGTAATCAAAATTCTATGCTCACAATTTGCTTTTGTTGGCTCCCTCCTGCATCCCCTTGAGTGTAGTTGTTATTCACTTGATATTTGGCCAACCCTCAAAATTTTTTTCCAGCATTATGGAGATATGATTGACATACATGGTATAAGTTTAAGATGTACAATGTGATGATTTGATACATGCATACCTTGTGAAATGATTACCCCTCAGAAAATGTGAACATTAGGATAAATCATGGTAGTAATGGTATATAGAACAAAATAATTCTGAGTCCATAGTGATAAAAGTGAATTAATTAATGAATGAGTGGGATAGAATTCTTCCTTATAATAGAACATAAACTAATAAATATGGATGCAGGACACCTGGGTGGCCCAGTGGTGTAGTGTCTGCCTTCAGCTCAGGGCATGATCCCAGGGTCCAGGGATTGAGTCCCATGTTGAGCTCCCTGCATGGAGCCTGCTTCTCCCTCTGCCTGTGTCCCTGCCTCTCTCTGTGTCTCTCATGAATAAATATATAAAATCTTAAAAAAAAAAAATAGAGGGACACTTGGGTGACTCAGCGGTTAAGCATCTGCCTTTGGCTTAGGGTGTGATCCTGGAGTCCCGGGATCAAGTCCCACATCAGGCTCCCTGCATGGAGCCTGCTTCTCTCTTTGCCTATGTCTCTGCCTCTCTCTGTGTCTCTCATGAATAAATAAATAAGAAGAGAAACAACAACAACAACAACAACAACAACAAAAACCCACAAATGGAATCCAACCATATGACATATTTGACAAACTCAAATTGAGGGACAGTCTATAAATAAAGGCCTATAATCTTCAAAAATGCTAAGATAACAAAAAGTAAAGAAATCCTAAAGAACTGTTCCAGAGTAGAGAAAATTAAAGAGACATGATAATAAAATGCGATGTGAACTCTTGGATGAAATCTTACATCAGAAAATAAATTATTTTAGCCATAATCAGCATTACAGAGATAGTTGAGAAGTTTGAATTTTAAATTTCATTTGCATAATGCCTATAGATTAGATACCAGTAGTGTTTCAATATTAATTTCCTATCTTTAATAGTTGCACTATAGTGGGATGCCTGTGTGACTCAGCGGTTGAGCATCTGCCTTTGATTCAGGGCATGATCCCAGAGTCCAAAATCGAGTCCCACATCAGGCTCCAGCAGAGAGCCTACTTCTCCCTCTGCCTATGTCTCTGCCTCTCTCTCTCTCTCTGCCTCTCATGAATAAATAAATAAAATCTTAAAAAAAAATAATTACACTATAGTTATATCAGAAATAGCCTAGTTTCTAAGAAATAAGAATGAAAATTTTAGGAATAAAGGGTCATCATTGCATTACACCCAAACATATCAGGAAAAAAAAAAAAGAGAGTAAATAAAAATAGTAAAAAGATTGATAGTTTGATATTTGGGGAATCTAGGTGAAAAGCATAATGGAATTCTTTCTACTGGATTGTAATGTTTCTCTACATGTGAAATAATTTCAAAATAAAAAGTTAAAAATTTTTAAGTTAAAAAATATTCTAAACCAAATATTCTGGTGCCTTTATTCTCAATCAGATGCTATAATATTTTTCTATATGTAGAAAAAAGACCTTTTCAAAATACTTTGCAAAGAATATATTGTGTTGCTTTTTGAAGTTGAACTCATTGGTTTATTTTTAAGCCAGTGTTAAATAAATATTCAGTAGATGAATAAAATAATTCTAAAATAAAGAAATAAGGGAGAGAAAAAAAGATAATATTTTAAAATCAAGAAATTAGAAGGGAGGAAGAAGCAGAGAATAAGAGAGGAAATTAAGGATGGAAGGAATGGAAGAAAATAGGTTATTGCCTAAATATTAGCCTTCTCTACCAGATGGAGAGAATGAATACTGGTGTGTGTATGTGTGTGTGTGTCAGTATACACACACACACAATATGAAAAAGTGTGTGCATATGAGATTGAAAAAGTGTGTGAATATGAGAAAGTATTAAAAGTAGACATTCTTATCCATCCAAAAGGAATAATCCATTCCTTTTAAAAAATCATCTCCCAGAGGTGCCTGGGTGGCTTAGTAGGTTGAGCCTCCAACTCTCAATTTCAGCTCAGGTCATGATCTCAGGATGGTGAGATCAAGCCTCGTGTAGGGCTCCACTTAAGTGTGGAGTCTGCTTAAGATTCTCTGCTCCCTCTACTTCTGCACATGTGCTTTTTCCCTCTCTAAAGAAAAAAAAATTCCTACCATTTACAAACATTAGTATTAGATTCCCTTTGAGGGATCCCTGAGTGGCTCAGTGGGTTTAGCACCTGCCTTCGGCCTGCGGTGTGATCCTGGAGTCTCAAGATCGAGTCTCATGTCAGGATCCCTCAAGGAGCCTGGTTCTCCTTCTGCCTGTGTCTCTGCCTCTCTCACTCTCTCTCTGTGTCTCTCATGAATAAGTAGAATCTTTAAAAAAAATTCCCTTTGAGAACTTGCTGAATTTCATCTGTATATTATTTGGTGGTACAGGACCATGCATTCTCTAGTCTTAAATTGTTTTTTTATTTTTCAAGTATAATAACTGACTCAGCAAGGAACTTGTGATGATAAGTAATATTAAGCTCATTTTACTCCTATTTTTCTTTCTTTTGGTGGAGGGTAAGAATCATTTAAAAGTTTAGGTCAGTGTTATGTGACAGTCTTCATTCACTAGTGATCATAGCAACTTTTTTAAAAACCTGGTTCTCATTCTTGTATTTCCTCCATACTATACAACTGAAAAAAAATGAGTTGTGCTTTTACTTAGGACTAAAGTTCTCCTGTTACGGTGGTTCTAGGGCTTAGTAACACTAAAACCTTCATGACTTTAAAATGAAAAATTGACTCAATTTTATTTGGACTAAAAGCTTTTTCCCTTCTAGATACCACTTTGCTTCTGAAAACTACTGTGAATGTCTCAACATTCTTTGTGAGAATCTATACAGAAATTCACAGTTGATCGCCAAAGCAACTGCAAGGGGTTGGGCATAAGCCACAGATTTTTTTAGAGTGGTTTCCTCTTTGTCAGGATTTATATTTTCTTGAAATTTAGTGCAATAGCATAAAACTTTTTTATATATCTGATACATAATGTATGATTGCCCATAAATCTGGACTTTGTCTGGCAATGGACATGTTCAAGCACCATGGTGTAATAAATTTATTACAATGACTGACTGTAACAACCTCTCACAGTCCAAGTTCAAAGCATTAGAGCTTTTGGAATTTCCACAAACTTTCTAAGTGCCAGCTTTTCCATCTCCTTCACCTGTTTAAACAGAGGTAAACTAATTGAAAAGTCAGTTAATCCATAAATGTTTGGCTCACTCAATTCCACATGGAACCCTAGCAATCAAAAGCCCACTGATACTGCCAAATTTTAAAACCTTAAATTATTTTCAAAACAAGAAAACAAGTTAATATCATTTATTACCCAAGTCACAATGATTTAGAAGAAAAGTAAGCTAAATGTACTTTGCTGCTCTTCATGTAGTAAGGTGAATTGGCTTTCCAAAATCCCACTCTACCTTTTGCCCTGTGTGTGTTGGGCTGGAGCCTCCTGCTGATGGGCAAACATGTTCCTAAGCTGTCAGAACAGTATAGCCTTCTCTCCAGGCCATTAGTTTAGTCAACCCATGATAAATCCAGAGGAGCCATGTCTTCCTGGTATGGGGATTTGAAAATGAAACCTAAAGCAGCAAGAGACAAGAAATCCCTGACTTTTATGGGGAGGAATATTAGGGTAACAGCAGACCTCTCCACAGAGACCTGGCAGGCCAGGAAGGGCTGGCAGGATACATTCAGGGTCCTAAATGAGAAGAACATGCAACCAAGAATACTTTATCCAGCAAGGATCTCATTCAAAATGGAAGGAGAGATAAAGAGCTTCCAAGACAGGCAGCAACTAAAAGAATATGTGACCTCCAAACCAGCTCTGCAAGAAATTTTAAGGGGGACTCTTAAAATTCCCCTTTAAGAAGAAGTTCAGTGGAACAATCCACAAAAACAAGGACTGAATAGATATCATGATGACACTAAACTCATATCTGTCAATAGTAACTCTGAATGTGAAAGGGCTTAATGACCCCATCAAAAGGCGCAGGGTGTCAGACTGGATAAAAAAGCAGGACCCATCTATTTGCTGTCTACAACTCATTTTAGACAGAAGGACACCTACAGCCTGAAAATAAAAGGTTGGAGAACCATTTACCATTCGAATGGTCCTCAAAAGAAAGCAGGGGTAGCCATCCTTATATCAGATAAACTAAAATTTACCCCGAAGACTGTAGTGAGAGATGAAGAGGGACACTATATCATACTTAAAGGATCTATTCAACAAGAGGACTTAACAATCCTCAATATATATGCCCCGAATGTGGGAACTGCCAAATATTTAAATCAATTAATAACCAAAGTGAAGAAATATTTAGATAATAATACACTTACACTTGGTGATTTCAATCTAGCTCTTTCTATACTCGATAGGTCTTCTAAGCACAACATCTCTAAAGAAACGAGAGCTTTAAATGATACACTGGACCAGATGGATTTCACAGATATCTACAGAACTTTACATCCAAACTCAACTGAATACACATTCTTCTCAAGTGCACATGGAACTTTCTCCAGAATAGACCACATACTGGGTCACAAATCGGGTCTGAACGGATACCAAAAGACTGGGATCGTTCCCTGCATATTCTCAGACCATAATGCCTTGAAATTAGAACTAAATCACAACAAGAAGTTTGGAAGGACCTCAAACACGTGGAGGTTAAGGACCATCCCGCTAAAAGATGAAAGGGTCAACCAGGAAATTAAGGAAGAATTTAAAAGATTCATGGAAACTAATGAGAATGAAGATACAACCGTTCAAAATCTTTGGGATGCAGCAAAAGCAGTCCTAAGGGGGAAATACATCGCAATACAAGCATCCATTCAAAAACTGGAAAGAACTCAAATACAGAAGCTAACCTTACACATAAAAGAGCTAGAGAAAAAACAGCAAATAGATCCTACACCCAGCAGAAGAAGAGAGTTAATAAAGATTCGAGCAGAACTCAACGAAATCGAGACCAGAAGAACTGTGGAACAGATCAACAGAACCAGGAGTTGTTTATTTGAAAGAATTAATAAGGTAGATAAACCATTAGCCAGCCTTACTAAAAAGAAGAGAGAGAAGACTCAAATTAATAAAATCATGAATGAGAAAGGAGAGATCACTACCAACACCAAGGAAATACAAACGATTTTAAAAACATATTATGAACAGCTATACGCCAATAAATTAGGCAATCTAGGAGAAATGGACGCATTCCTGGAAAGCCACAAACTACCAAAACTGGAACAGGAAGAAATAGAAAACCTTAACAGGCCAATAACCAGGGAGGAAATTGAAGCAGTCATCAAAAACCTCCCAAGACACAAAAGTCCAGGGCCAGATGGCTTCCCAGGGGAATTCTATCAAATGTTTAAAGAAGAAACCATACCTGTTCTCCTAAAGCTGTTTGGAAAGATAGAAAGAGATGGAGTACTTCCAAATTCATTCTATGAGGCCAGCATCACCTTAATTCCAAAACCAGACAAAGACCCCACCAAAAAGGAGAATTACAGACCAATATCCCTGATGAACATGGATGCAAAAATTCTCAACAAGATACTAGCCAATAGGATCCAACAATACATTAAGAAAATTATTCACCATGACCAAGTAGGATTTATCCCCGGGACACAAGGCTGGTTCAACACTCCTAAAACAATCAATGTGATTCATCATATCAGCAAGAGAAAAACCAAGAACCATAGGATCCTCTCATTAGATGCAGAGAAAGCATTTGACAAAATACAGCATCCATTCCTGATCAAAACTCTTCTGAGTGTAGGGATAGAGGGAACATTCCTCAACATCTTAAAAGCCATGTACGAAAAGCCCACAGCAAATATCATTCTCAATGGGGAAGCACTGGGAGCCTTTCCCCTAAGATCAGGAACAAGACAGGGATGTCCACTCTCACCACTGCTATTCAACATAGTACTGGAAGTCCTAGCCTCAGCAATCAGACAACAAAAAGACATTAAAGGCATTCAAATTGGCAAAGAAGAAGTCAAACTCTCCCTCTTCACCGATGACATGATACTCTACATAGAAAACCCAAAAGCCTCCACCCCAAGATTGCTAGAACTCATACAGCAATTTGGTAGCATTGCAGGATACAAAATCAATGCCCAGAAATCAGTGGCATTTCTATACACTAACAATGAAACTGAAGAAAGAGAAATTAAGGAGTCAATCCCATTTACAATTGCACCCAAAAGCATAAGATACCTAGGGATAGACCTAACCAAAGAGGTAAAGGATCTATACCCTAAAAACTATAGAACACTTCTGAAAGAAATTGAGAAAGACACAAAGAGATGGAAAAATATTCCATGCTCATGGATTGGCAGAATTAATATTGTGAAAATATCAAAGTTACCCAGGGCAATTTACACATTTAATGCAATCCCTATCAAAATACCATGGACTTTCTTCAGAGAGTTAGAACAAATTATTTTAAAACTTGTGTGGAATCCGAAAAGACCCCGAATAGCCAGGGGAATTTTAAAAAAGAAAACCATAGCTGGGGGCATCACAATGCCAGATTTCAGGTTGTACTACAAAGCTGTGGTCATCAAGACAGTGTGGTACTGGCACAAAAACAGACGCATAGATCAATGGAACAGAGTAGAGAACCCAGAAGTGGACCCTCAACTTTATGGTCAACTAATATTCGATAAAGGAGGAAAGACTATCCACTGGAAGAAAGAGAGTCTCTTCAATAAATGGTGCTGGGAAAATTGGACATCCACATGCAGAAGAATGAAAGTAGACCACTCTCTTTCACCACGCACAAGGATAAACTCAAAATGGATGAAAGATCTAAATGTGAGACAAGATTCCATCAAAATCCTAGAGGAGAACACAGGCAACACCCTTTTTGAACTCGGCCATAGTAACTTCTTGCAGGATACATCCACGAAGGCAAAAGAAACAAAAGCAAAAATGAATTATTGGGACTTCATCCAGATAAGAAGCTTTTGCACAGCAAAGGATATAGTCAACAAAACTAAAAGACAACCTACAGAATGGGAGAAAATATTTGCAAATGACATATCAGATAAAGGGCTAGTTTCCAAGATCTATAAAGAACTTATTAAACTCAACACCAAAGAAACAAACAATCCAATCATGAAATGGGCAAAAGACATGAAGAGAAATCTCACAGAGGATGACATAGACATGGCCAACATGCACATGAGAAAATGCTCTGCATCACTTGCCATCAGGGAAATACAAATCAAAACCACAATGAGATACCACCTCACACCAGTGAGAATGGGGAAAATTAACAAGGCACGAATCCACAAATGTTGGAGAGGATGCGGAGAAACCGAACCCTCTTACACTGTTGGTGGGAATGTGAACTGGTGCAGCCACTCTGGACAACTGTGTGGAGGTTCCTCAAAGAGTTAAAAATAGACCTGCCCTACGACCCAGCAATTGCACTGCTGGGGATGAACCCCAAAGATACAGATGCAATGAAACGCCGGGACACCTGCACCCCAATGTTTATAACAGCAATGTCCACAATAGCCAAACTGTGGAAGGAGCCTCGGTGTCCATCGAAAGATGAATGGATAAAGAAGATGTGGTTTATGTATACAATGGAATATTACTCAACCATTAGAGACGACAAATACCCACCATTTGCTTCAACGTGGATGGAACTGGAGGGTATTATGCTGAGTGAAGTAAGTCAGTCAGAGAAGGACAAACATTATATGTTCTCATTCATGTGGGGAATATAAATAATAGTGAAAGGGAATATAAGGGAAGGGAGAAGAAATGTGTGGGAAATATCAGAAAGGGAGACAGAACATAAAGACTCCTAACTCTGGGAAATGAACTGGGGGTGGTGGAAGGGGAGGGGGGGTGGGGGTGAATGGGTGACGGGCACTGAGGGGGGCACTTGACGGAATGAGCACTGGGTGTTATTCTGTATGTTGGTAAATTGAACACCAATAAAAAATAAACTTATTAAAAAATAAAAATAAAAAATAAAAAATAAAGAAAATAAAAAATAAAAAAATGAAACCTAACACTCCTGGACACCATTATGAAAAGACATCTGAGCCGCATCATTGAGAGGAACATATCAAGCATTGAAGAAGAACCTAGTCTGTCTTTCTTTCTTTCTTTCTTTCTTTCTTTCTTTCTTTCTTTCTTTCTTTCCTTTAGAGAGAGGGAAAGAGTGAGCAAGCTGGGAGGGACAAAAGGAGAAGAAGAGACAAAATTTTAAGCAGGCTCCATGGGGGTGTGGCTGGATCTCACAACCCTGAGATCATGACCTGAGCTGGAATCAATAGTCGGACGCCTAACCAACTGAGCCACCCAGGCGCCCCCTGAGAAGAACCTGGTCTTGACGACATCATTTGCTATCCTGGATGTAACTTTACCTAGAGAGTTTCTATTGCCTGAGTATTCATTTGTGGAAGACTATAATTCTTCCTCTTCTCCCACACTAGCATTTCTGTTTAAGTCAGTTTGGGATGGGCTTTAGTCTCTTGCATCAAAAGTGTCATGAATAATATGCTTCCTAATTTTGTTGAGGAACAGATTGATATACTCAGGAAGGCTCTTAGAAGGCTGTTTATAAGCACATCAGAAGCAGCCAGCAAACGGGGAAGATTCTGATTCAAAATGTCAGGGAAGACTGTCACATATATTATGACAAGACTACTTAGGTATTTTGGGTGATACTCCAGATTTGGATCAAAAAGGCTTGAGCTTAAGCGCTTGATTCAGCACTACTGTATACAACCTTGAACAAGCCATTTATTTTCCTAGGGCTTTGGTTATAAAGTGAAAATGATAATTGCTTTCTTACCTACTTTACAGGGCTTCTATAAGAAACAAATAGGTAATGGATATGTATGAGCTTTTCAAATTGTAGAGGGACTAAAAATAGAATTAATAATAATAATCAAGCATAATTTTCCTCTTATATCAAGTAGGTTATTTCCATCTTTGCATCCATCTTTCTCTTTTAGATAATCTGCTCAGGTTTTATCATACTTTCAGAATTATTTTATTTAGAACTAGAAAAATCTGATGCAGATGCATAAAGCTAACAATGAATAGCAGTTTATTATGGAACACTGAAAAATATTTTCATTTGAACATTTCATTTGAGCTATTTTTCATGTCTGCACATTTGGGGAAAATATACTTGAAGATTAGGTACACCACTATGGAAAACAGTGTGAAGATTCTTCAAAAAATTAAAAATAGAACTACCATATGATCCGGTAATTCCACTTCTGGGTTTAAGCTGAAGAAAATGAAAACACTAATTCAAAGAGATATATGCAAGCCTATATCCCTTGCAACATTACAATAGCCAAGATATAGTAACAACTTTAGTGTCCACTGATAAATGATTAGACAAAGATGTGAGACACACACACATAAATGTGTGCATACACACACACTGGAAAATTACTAAGTGATTAAAAAAAACCTGAAGTCTCGCTATTTGCAACAAATGGATGGACCTAGAGGATATTATGCTAAGTGAAATAAGTCAGACAGAGAAATACAAATATCATATGATTTTGCTTGTATTTGGAATCTAAAACAAAACAAAAATCACAGATACAGAGAACAAAATGATGATTGTCTGAAGGAAGAAGAATTATGAGGTGGGCAAAATGGGTGAAAGAGGTCAAGAGGAACAAACTTCCAGTTATAAAATAATAAGTCATGAGGATGTTATGTTTAAATGGTGATTAGAGTCAATAATGTAGACCATACTTGAAAGTTACTAAGAGAATAAATCCTAAAAATTAACTTTGTAGAGTGAGGAATAGCAACCAGATTTATTGTGCTAATCATTTTGCAATATAAATAATATTGAATCATGTTGTAGAACTGAAACAAGAGTGACATTATATGTCAATTTTACCTTAATTTTAGAAAATTTAAGATAATAATGGGTGCCTGGGTGGCTTAGTCAGTTAAGCATTGGACTCTAGATTTTGGCTCAGGTCATGATCTCAAGGGTTGTGAGATTGAGCATCAGTCTCCATGCTGGGTGTGGAGAGTGCTTAAAGTTCTCTCTCCTCCCCTCCCCTCCCCTCCCCTCCCCTCCCCTCCCCTCCCCTCCCCTTCTCCTCTCCTCTCCTCTCCTCTCCTCTCCTCTCCTCTCCTCTCCTCTCCTCTCCTCTCCTCTCCTCTCCTCTCCTCTCCTCTCCTCTCCTCTTCTCTCTTCTCTTCTCTTCTCTTCTCTTCTCTTCTCTTCTCTTCTCTTCTCTTCTCTTCTCTTCTCCTCTCTTCTCTCTCTCTCTCTGCCTCTCTAAAAAAGTTTTTTAAATTAAGATCATAATAAATAAGAGGTGGAAGGAAACTGAGATGATGGGTGGCTTAATGGCATAGGTTGTAGTGATGATCTCATGGGTTTATACTTATCTCCATACTCATTAAGTTGTATACATCAAATACATACAGCTTTTTGTATGCCAAAAATAAAATTAAGTGAAACTAAATTTGTTAAGACCATGGGAGGGGGACAAAAAGATTAATAGGAAGTGGATTTCTTTTCTTAAGACCATAATAAGGCTTATATGAAACCAAATAAAACTTGTTTTTAATTTTCAGAAATTGAATATGGAATCCACCTATTTACTCTGGATATTTTTTAAAAATTACAGAGAACAAACATGAAGCTGTAATATGATGTAAATCAAACTTTCCATGAACATGTCCAAAGAATAGGAACTTAAACATGAAGCAACTGGAAGTCCTTGTGTAGAAACTTCCATGTAAAACAGGAATTTGTGCCAAGCCACTTGATTAATCATAGTTTTGAAGTACCTGAGGTGCTCCTTAAAAGTAAGGATTCCTAGGACAACCTCTGAATCCGAATTGATCACTGGAGACCACATTTTTATTTTATTTTTTTTAAGATTTTATTTATGTATTCATGAAAGACACAGAGAGAGAGAAAGACAGAGACGTAGGCAGAGGGAGAAGCAGGCTCCAGGCAGGGAGCCTGATGTGGGACTCGATCATAAGACCACGGATCACGCCCTGAGCCAGGAGCAGGTGCTCAACCGCTGAGCCACCTAGGTGTCCCAGAGACCACTTTTTTAATAAAATAATACAGCGGTGCCTCGGTATGCCAACTTTGAGAATGAGAGTTTTACAGTGCATTAAAGCAAAACAAAATACAATCATGATAATGTTACAGGAACTTAAACAGCAATGATAATAGTTATGAAATTAAGACATTAAGGGAGGGTACAATCAGGTTTCTCTCACCCCCACCCTACCCCCATCATCAGAAACTGCCATCTCGGGCAGCATAACCACCTATTTCTCTTTGTCTCTTTGACTACTTATATGACACCATGACAACAATGAAAGAAGTGCTTAGCAAACATAATGGGCATCAGAATCCCTGGGGAGCTCATTCACAATGCAGATTCTATGGCCCTACCATATGCCATGTTAAATAAAAGTTTCTGGAATTGGAACATCAATTATACACAAACATCAAAATTGATTCTGATTTGACTGTTTGGAGGACTAGACTCTCAGAAAATTTGTAATAAATAAAACGTTGATCTTCAACTTATCTATAGATCCCGAAGATCAGTGGAGGTTAAAAATGCAAAGATCAGGCAAGTGCAGTAATACCATCTATAGATCAATGACTCCCAAATACCTACCTCCAACCCTGTCATTTCCTGAATTCCAAACTCATATTCCAAGTGACTACTTGATATCACCAAATGGACGTCAAATAGGCATAACTAACTTACACATGGACAAAATAGAGCTCTCATTTCCCCCTGCCTCTTATGCTCTCAAACCAAATCACTGTAAACAGTAATTGCATCCATCTATTTGCTAAAGTCAAAAATGAGGAGTCATTGTGCATTGCTCTCTGTCCATTAGCCCTCGTGGCTAAGAGCTTCCTCTTCCCCATTAGCAAGCCCTAAGCCTACATCAAGAATATCACTCATTGTCTGGAATATACATATATGTTTGTTTAATAACATGAAATCAACACTAATACCACACTCATCAAGGCTACTACTCTTTCACTTTTAGGCCAATGAAAAGCATTTTCATTATTCTCCCTGTTTCCATTGCTACTCCCCCAAAATCCATTGACCAGTCAGCCCTCATAGAAATCTTTTAAAAGTTGTAATGGCAGTCGTATTTAAAATAAGGATGACTATTTATTTGTCCCACTTATCTAGAGTGACCCCAGTTTATACCTGTTGTCCTGATGTACTAATTAGGAAAAAGGCCATTATTCCCTAAAAATATGCTGCTTGCGGGGGGGGGGGGGGGGTATCACTGTTTATAAACTTCCATTGGTTACAAATTGTACTTAAAATCAAATGCAATTATTGACTCTGAATTTGAACATACTACAACAAGTCTGACCCTGCCTGCTCTTTGCCTTCATCTCCTGCACTACATTTCGACCTCATTCAGCCGCAACACACTTGCTATCTCTGTTTCTTCAGCCCAGAGCTTTTGCACAAGAGTTTTCTTGGAGTACTTTTCTTCCAGAGCCTCTCATATTTAATCCCATCTTGTTATTCAAATTCACTTTTAATCTCACCAACTCAATAGCCTCTTTTTTTTAAAGAGTTTATTTATTTATTCATGAGAGACACAGAGAGAGAGAGGCAGAGACATAGGCAGAGGGAAAAGCAGGCTCCATGCAGGGAGCCCAATGCGGGACTCGATTCCGGGACTCCAGGATCACGCCCTGGGCTGAAGGCAGACGCTTAACCGCTGAGCCACACAGGCGTCCCTCAAGAGCCTCTTACATCTAATCACTCAGTTGAAATTAAGCCTCCAGCTATCATCTACCACTGCCCTGCATTTATTGTTACATATCTTGTAAAATGTCCCCATAGGGTATTTTGTTTCCTCATTTATTTGTTTATTTACATGTTTCTTCTACTATAATATAATCTCATAAAAACAGAGAATTTCTCTGTCTTCTTCACAATTTTACTCCCAGCACTTCAAGAAGGCTAGGAGGCTGTTGCTAAGGAGGCTCTCAAGAAATGAATGAAGGACCCAATGGATAAATTCTCAGTCAGACTTAACAAATTCAAGCCAATTCTGCCTTTCTAGTGAATCACTAATCAAAATTTCTGAAGTACAATTTTAGGAAAAGTCAACGTTCCAACCTTTCATTCTCTGTTCCTCTTGTTTTTATTTTGCCAAAATACTGCAAAACATCACTCCCAATATTTTCTCAATTTAGGTGGATACTGAGAAGTTGCAAATCTGTTTTGAATTTGGTGCCAATTCAATCTCCATCATTCTTCAACTTGGATTCACAGCCTTTGTTATAAAATCAGACGTGCGTCTGAGACTTTTTTTTTGACTCTGAAGAGATAATTATAGCCCCTGACTTTCATGAAGTATTACTGAAGCTATAATATGGTTGTAACGGTGATAGGGCATGAACGTAGAAGCCATTTTGTTAGCTTCACTGGACTCCTCAGGGAGTTTCTTTCATATTCACCTATCTCCTTCCTTATGTCACGAAGCTGTGTGCCATAATTACTCTTACCTTTGTTCCAACCGTCAAAGAATAGCATTTAGCATAGTTTCTGCCGGGGTGGGGTGGGCTCTTTGTCCTTTGGCACAAATGGTACAGAGGTGTAATGTAACATCCCCTTTCCACTCTAGTTTCCAGAGTCATGGGGGAAGCAAGAAGACTCAGTGGTTCCCAGGAAGGGGCCCAAGTTTTTCCACTGACTTTGTCAATTACAAGTTGTGTCACACTGGAATGTATCCCACTTTTGAAAGGTTAGAATAATAAGAGTGCCTGCCTCACAAAGTATGAGGTTTACATGAGACAATTTACACACAGCATTTAGCAGAACCATTGGCATCTATTAAGTACACAATAAAATATTAGTTGCTTTTACTCTTGGTATGTCTCTCATGATTACTGCTTTTGCACCCCCTCTGGCCTGCATACTTCATGTTAGTCATTGCAAGACTTCAGAGACAGCAGAACCAACACAAACCAGATCCATGAATTTGACTCGACAGGAAAGTAGAGGGCAGCTCTTCAGTTGGCTGGAGCCCAGGAGACAGGAGGGCCAGCAGGGCAAACAGCTGCTCTGTGTATGTCTGGAGGTCTGGTATCAGTCCACAAAACACTTTTGAATAAAACCAAAGGTTGTCTGAGGCACGTGTTTCTCTTCTGTCCCTGTCCAAGAAGAGACCTGATATGATTTGATGGGCTTTTATCTCCTTTGGAGGAAAAAAGAACCAATTAGGAATTGTCTTTTCTTATTAAAACATATTAGATAAATTATGTATAAAAATTTGGAATTCATTTGCCTGCCTACTACCTTTCCCCACCTTTCTTCCCATAATCATCAAACCAGCATTCCTTGAATGTTGAACTCTCACCTTCATTTAAATGAGATCGTTCAAGAACTAGGTTTGGCTCCATGTGGTTTTCCTAAATCCCTCTTGTATTTTCTTTGAAATATTTGCAATCGGTCAAATAAATTCTTCCTGAAACCAGATGGTAACGCAAGCATATGGTAAAGGAACTTTTGAGTTTTTATCTGCCAAGCCTGACCTCAAACTTCAAGGTAACAGATTGCTATGTAATTTTTAATTAACTCTTCATCCTTACAAGGATTTGTTATTCGATAAATATGTGGTTGACAGCATACCGTGCGATATTCTCATTATGTTTTTAATCTAAGAATAGTTTTCCTTTGTAGTGGTTTACCAAAATGAAATTGGTGCTTTTTCACTTTTCTAACTATTGGGCTTGATAAGAACTGCTCAGTGCATTCATCGTACACCGTATTTTAAAATATAAAAATGTATAAAAGCTACCTGCAAAATGAAACTGACAAGAATAAAATTTTCTGATATTGCCACCCTCTGTTTTTCCCTCTTCAGGGGAAAACAGGATCCTGTTTTATTGCAGCTTTGACAATATTTGTGTCATTCCATCATGTTATTCCATTACCACAACTCAGCAGATTCAGTGGAATTTGAGATCAATTTGTTGAAATCCATTTTTCTCTCTTTTACTATTTTAAACCAAATGTAGATATAATGTCAAAGAAGTACAGAATTGACATTTATTAAATTATATAATGTTAGAATGAAATAGTATGTCCTATATAATTTTCTTGTATAAAACTAATTTTAAAATGAGCAGTTTGCAGTGGATAATTTTCATCCTGTTGAGTATAATGTCTGGAAATAGATGGAAGGTTTGTTTAATTAGGGCTATGTTTTACAATGACAGTTCACTCAGGAGTATATTTTTTAAATAAAAGAGTAAAAATAATAATTAAATTTGTAAATAATTTTATAATTTGCCAAAGGCCTTTGTCTATATTACCTAACTTTATGTTTAAGCTTTTATAGCAAACCCGGAAAGTGGATAAGGCAGTTGCGATACTACTGCATGCAGTATTGAATTTATGAAAACATGAAAAATAGAGCTGTTGCTCAGAGAAGTAACCAGCTTATCTGCTTTGTGAATGTAGATTGCCTATAATTTAATAAGAAAAAAAATATCTAGTTGGTCAGGTTTGAATCCTACTCCGGAATTAAGTATGTGATAAAGATGGCATTTCACATCAGTAGAAAATTTGTGGTCATTTCAACACCAGTTGACTTTCATTTGGAAAAAAATAAAATTAGATGAACTGTACCACAAATTTGCATCAGAATGTTACTTTATTTTAAGTAGTTAAAATAATTAACTATAAAAAAAAAAAAAAAATTAACTATAAACAGACTAATAAGTAAAAGGTCTAGAACAAAAAAGGAAGGACATTTGTATTATCTTGACTTAAGGATGGTGTTCTTGAATAAGATTTATACCCAAGGGAAAATATTGGAAAGTTTGATTCTGTAGAAAAAACTTAAGATCTCATATGATAGAAATACATCAAAAAAAGGCAAGTTACACCCCAGGGAGACAATATTTGTGCAACATACTGTGAAGTTGGACAATGGACATTCTAAAACTAAAGCTTCAAGCCAAATGGAAATTTTTAATAGAGATATCTCAAAACCTATCATACAACTCTTAATCCTCTAACCCAACCATAAAAGGATCTGGGGGATGGGGAGAGAAGGGACTGAAGGAGTGTTTGTAAAGCAGATGTCTGAGGAGAACTGTTACAGGGCTGAAACATCCCTTCCCATTTCCCTCGGGGGGGAAAAACGCACATTTCAGGACTAGAGAAACTAGTGAATCAGGAGGGGAGCCTGCTAAGTGTCCACTGCATTTAAAGGTGACAAGTATGTCTGATTCTCACTGGAGACACGTCAGGGTTGAGAAACGGGCTTATGATCTGTCACAGAAGTCACTGTTGCATTAGGATTCATTTGTTCTCCCAGAATGTGTCAAGACCATGTGTCAGGATCCATGAATGATCAGAATCCAGGTCCTTTTCTGGAAATACGCGGAGTGATGCTGCTTCAGGACCCATTCACACAGGCTGAATAAACCCTAGCAGAGAGGAATAAGATCTGATCCGATCTGCAGGTCAGAGCATGAGAGATCCCAGCAGGACATGTGCAAGTTGCATGTGGGAGTCTGTTTTGAATATCTGCCAGGAGGAGAAAACTCCACTCCGTCTTATTGCAATATCCATCAATTAGAACTTTTTGCACCCCCTTTCATAACAGCCTTTCTTCCTTTCCCAAACCCCAACCCTCACAGGGGCCACAAACTAAATTTAGCAAAGCTGGAAGAGGCCTGAAACTGGGAGAGTAGAAGAATGAAAAAGCCAGCCACAGCATTCTTTCCTAACTGGAGGCTCCCTCTACCGTTCAAACGAGACAGATGAGATTCCATTTTAAACCAATTTTGGAGTTTTGAATATTAAATGAGAAAGTGCATTTCCTAAATCTGTACTATTTGCATGCAATCCCTATATGGTTTGTATTTTCTAAACCTCTACTATTTTTATACTATTTGTACTCTCTAAGTCTATGCTGTTTGTATTACCTAAAAGCAACTAGAAATGAAGTTATCCAATTTTTTGCCAGGGACTGAAGAACAAGTATTGTTGAACAAATGCAAAGAAAATGCAAGAGAGAAAATGGTTACTTGAAAATACCTGAGTCCTGTTTATTCAATAGACTGGTTCCATTTGTAGCATATGTGAGAAACAGAAGGGCAAATCTGGAATTCTTAAAGAGTAGCTAGAGAATCAGGCTACTCATCAAGAAATAACAATGGCCAGTACAGACATGAAACTATGCTCAAACCCAACATCTAACCTATGAAATGCATCTTAAAATTAAGTAAGATTTGTTTGGCTTATTAGATTGGCAAAAATTACTCAAACAGGCAATATACAATCGTTGTTAAATTGTATAGAAACAAATGTTTTCATATACTATTTATAGGAAGGTAAAGTGATCTAGTCATTTTAGAGGAGAATTTAGCAGAAACTATCTGATTTTAAGTGGATATACCATCAGAACCAGCAATTTCACTATTAGGGATTCCTTTTAGATAAATCTTTATACATACGTACCCAGAGATAATTATTTGTTTATTCAACCAGTGCTAAGAGCATCCATTATATCTAAGGCCTGTGCTAGAAACAGGTAACGTATCAAAGAATAAAAGACAAACACAAAATAAAGAACTCTTGCCACCATTGAACTTTCTAGAGTGTGGAGAAACATACAATAAGTATTATTTAAAAAAAAAAAAAAAAAAAGGTAAATAAGGGACACCTGGGTGGCTCAGCAGTTGAGTGTCTACCTTCAACTCAGTGTGTGACCCCAGGGTCCGGGGATCGAGTCCCACATTGAGCTCTCTGCGTAGAGCCTGCTTCTCCCTCTGCCTATGTCTCTGCTTTTCTCTGTGTGTCTCTCATGAACAAATAAATAAAATCTTTTTTTTTTTTTAAGTGAATGATACGCCAGTTTATAGGAGAATTGTGTTATGGGAAAAATATAGTACAAGCTAGTGGGCATCTAGTATGCTTGCATGGGAGCAACAAATATTAAGTGGTATAGTGAGGGAATGCCTGTGGAAGAAGTGAGTAGGGAACAATGTGGTGAATGAAGAACTATCTGGAACAAAAGAGATTTCTCAGTAAAGCAGTGTCTAACACAAAGACTGTAAGGCAGGAGTAAGGTTGGAGCATTTGAAAAATAGAAGTGCATTTTGAAATCCAGAATACAAAAAGAGAGGCTGGGCTTTGGTGATCTTACGAGAACAGTAGATACTTGAGGTAAAAAAGAATATAGGGTGTAGACCCTCAGAGGGGGCTCAGTACCATGGCAGGGGAGGGTGGAGTTTTTCTAGTTTCCTTCTGATTGCTTTAATATCTCAGCTAGGAAAAGGAGTGGTAGGAAGACAAGAAGGATTTGAACAGTCACCTGGGACACTTGGAGATTGAATTGAGCAGGAGACGCAGTATTAGAGCCAGGCAGCCTGAATGGTCTGCTTGAAGTTTGACTTCAAGGCTGTTCGGTCTGGTTGTGGTCTCTGCCCAGACATGGTCAGCCGCACAGAACCAGTTAGAGAATAGGTAGAGATTTGGAGGTCCCCATGGTTCATCTTTGACAAGTGCCTAAAATGAACTGAGAAAGCACAAAGGAGGTGAGAGTTAGGATGTATGCAGAAGAAGTTATTTTAATGAGTGACTATGGAGTGAAAACCAGGCAAGGGGGAAAGAGCAAACTTCAGGTGGCCCTAGTGGAAGGATTGCAGGTCCCCATGGGATCCACAGAAGTGCTGACTTTGGGGTACGATAGGAAGGTAGAAAGCATACTAGGAGGTAGATTGTTCTTTACCACATTATTCTCAATAGTAAAAATCGGAGACAGGGTGATAAATTGTGATACATCCATAATTTAAGACATAGTTAATAATTACATAGTCAGACAGCATATGATGAAGTAGAGAAAAAACAAAACAAGGAATAATAGCACAACACAAAGGGTGGAATCCCATATATGTGATAATGCACACACAGTCAGGGCACGTATGTATAACAATGGATATATAGTGAATCATCACCATGTATACTTCAAATATCTTAGAAATTTATCTGTTGAGTATATGTCAATGAAGCTGATACACACACAAGAAGGGATACCAAATGATATGAAATAATTTACACCAAACTGGTGTGTTTGGGGAGAAGAGTGAAAAACATCCCAATTGAAAGCTCCATGAGGGGGACTCTGTCTCCATTTCCTTACCAGGACAACCGTTGTCAAATGCTATACTTGGCAAGTATGTGGAAGCTTTGTAGTTATTGCTCAGTAAATGAATTAATTAATTATTAGCTTTTGCCTTACATGCTATATTTCTCTTTAGTTAGAAATTTAAGACGCTGTATTTATGTACTACACATGCAATTAAAATCAACTAACCACAGGTGCCTGGTGGCTCAGTTGGTTAAGCAACGGCTCTCAATTTCAGCTCAGGTCATGATCTCAGGGTTGTGAGATCGAGCCCCAAGTCAGGCTCCTCACTTAGTGTAGATCTGCTTGTCTCTCTCCCTCTGTTCCTCCTCCCACTCGTGCTTCCTCTCTGTCTCTCTCTCTCTCTTTCAAATGAATAAATAAATAAAACCTTTTAAAAGACACTAAATAAAATAAAATAAGCCAACCTACCAGCCAGCAACCTAGCATATAACAAAGAAAAAAATCCCCAATAAGTAAGTAATTGCTTACTTAAGTAATTGCTAAACCCAATATGGGCCTCAAACTCACAATCCTGAGATCAAGAATTTCATGTTCTACCAGCTGAGCCAGCCAGGCACCCCTAGGAAGAAGCATTTGGATTAAGAAATCCTTCCAAGATATCATCAGACTACATACTGACTCTTAAACGTGATTTTACTCCAAATGAGTTGATTTTTCAATTCTTTCTTTAAAATGAGAAACGCAAAGTTATGTTGTGTTTTCTTTAATGTAAAGATTAGTTTAAAAGAAGTTTCTTGACCCAAAGCTTCTGGCAACTACACGCAATTCCATAGTGTATTTCCCCAGAACCATTTCTGCATAGGGTAAAACTACTGCTCACAGACATAAATACAAAGCAACTAAAAAAAAAAAAAAAAAAAAAAAAAAACAAAGCAACTACATTATGCTGATTAAAATTGAGTCATAACTTCTATGAGCTTTAATGCAACTACTTGCTTAATGCTGTTTTGTCTCTCCTTGTTTACTATTAATTTATTACCGATTTTCCAACTTTACTATTTGATGCTTACTTACACTTTTTAAAGGAAGGAGTTTTATGACAACATAAAATTAGACATAGGATTAGTTCATTTTAAACTGGTTTTTAAACTATGTCTCACGGAGTACATTTTTACTTAGAAACAATAAACAGGTTGTTAATGAAAAAAAGATGATTATTTCTTGGTGTGTTGACACAGTTTTGTTAACTACAGAGAACTGCAAGAGAAGAAAGAATATTGAGGGACTTAGGAAAGTGTGAAAATCCCATATTTGTTACATGCAGAAAGAAGGCAGGGTTAGACAAGAACTCGCTTTCATGCGGGTTTATAAAATGTAAGCAGAGGACATTCGCCCTCTGCTGGATTATTTTGGGAGTGACATAAGGATTTTTTTTTTTTTTTTTAATTAAAGGAAGGTGGAAAAATGGAAGGATGAAGAGAAAGAAGGAAAGAGAAAAGAAGGACAGAGGGAGAGAGAGCTGGTGGTGAGGGAGGAAAGGATTATATTACACTTTATATTGGTACTGGAAATCTTGGATTCAATCTGTGAATGTCTGACTCAAACTCTTTTTATTTCTCCAGTTCTTATCTGGAAAAGGGGCCCCAGAATAGAAGCCATTTAGCTTCTAACCTTCTTGTGGTACAGAATGTCACTAGGCTGATAGATAATTACTACCACTTTAATGGATGACTGAGTATCATTGTCTTAGAAAAGTTAAATTTGATTTTGAAAATTTAACAAGATTTTCCCAACCTTAATTAGTTTTCATTATTATAGTTTACAATGATTAATGCCTTCCAATCAGTAAAATCCGTGTTTAAATTTGCAATCATCATTCAAAGGGTTAGAAGTTCACTGAGTTTATCTACATATCCATAGGCAACCCAAATGCAAGAGTAATATGCAAATGTCAGAGGGAACATCAAATTCATGGCAGTCCAGGCCTATGACTCACAAGTCTTCATGGGATCACTGTTAGTATAGATAAGGAAACTTCTATCCTGTCTTCAAAGTTCTTTAACCCTAAAGTGACAAGTGCTTGTGATCTAGGAAGATTCCCTCCTCAATACCCTGCCTCCCAATTCAATCCCTGAAGGAAAGGAACAACCAGAGTTCTTTCCCTTTCATAAGTTCCTTTGTGCTCTTAAGATAGTGACTGTCCAAAGCATTGACCTAGCAGCTTCCTTTTCTACCTTCCCTGATTCAGGAGAGGGTGTACAAGGGAAGAGGTATAAATACTCAGAGAAGCCTCACGGCATCATTCTCTCCAATTCATAAATTTCATCCCGAGTATGTTTTCTGTGTACTTCCAAAAGTTTGGAACATTGATGAATGGGACAGAACTTCACTTCCACATCTAGACCTTTGGATGCTGCCTTAAAATATCCTTAAATCCATCTATATTTCTCCATTTTTCTTCCCACCACCATTGTCAAACCACTGTCTTCTGTTACCTGGATTACAGACATAGCCATCTAATTTATCCTTCTTTTTCTCATCATGCCCTCTCCAAATGATTCTAGTTGCTTTGGGATCACATATCTGGGGATTCATATTGCAACTGCCTCTTATCTGTAGTTGATCTTGGACAAATTAATCTAACTTTGGGGTGTTCCTAACTGCTTAGGACTGAGGCTGCCCAGGTGAGTCTTCCCAGGCTGTTCTGTCCACCGATTCATGATTTCCTGCCGTTTCTTGGCAAAAATGGCAACTAATGGTACTGTTCTGAAGAGATTGGAACAGAAGGGTGCAGAAGCAGATCAAATTATTGAATATTTAAAACAGCAAGTTGCTTTTCTTAAGGAGAAAGCAATTTTGCAGGCAACTTTGAGAGAGGAGAAGAAACCTCAAGCTGAAAATATTAAATTAAAGAAAGAAATTGAAGAATTGAAACAAGAGCTAATTCAGGCAGAAATTCAAAATGGAGTGAAACAAATACCATTTCCATCTGGTACTCTGCTGCAAGCTAATTCCATGGTTTCTGAAAATGTGATACAGTCTAGACCAATAACAACTATATCTTCTGGTGCCAAAGAACAGATAGGAGGAGGAGCAGACGAAAAAAAAATGGAAGAGAAAATTGAAGTGAAAGGAAAGAAAAAGGAGAAAAAACAGCAATCAGTAGCAGGAAGTGCTGACTCTAAGCCAATGGATGTTTCTCGTCTGGATCTTCGAATTGGTTGTATCATCACTGCCAGAAGACACCCTGATGCAGATTTTTTATATGTAGAAGAAGTGGAGATTGGAGAAACAGCTCCAAGAACAGTTGTCAGTGGCCTGGTGAATCATGTTCCCCTTGAACAGATGCAAAATCGGATGGTGATTTTACTTTGTAACCTGAAACCTGCAAAGATGATGGGAGTGATATCTCAAGCAATGGGGGGATGTGTGCTTGTTCACCTGAGAAGGTTGAAATCTTGGTGCCTCCTACAGGGTCTGTTCCTGGAGACAAAATTGTTTCCGATGCTTTTCCTGGAGAGCCTTACAAGGAGCTGAATCCTAAGAAGATTTGGGAGCAGATCCAACCTGATCTGTACACTAATGATGAGTGTGTGGCTACATACAAAGGAGCTCCCTTTGAGGTGAAAGGGAAGGGAGTGTGTAGGGCTCAAACTATGACCAACAGTGGAATAAAGTAAAATAAAATAAAATGCTTCATTTACTGAAATACATTGGAGAAAACTTTAATAACAATAAAAATAAACATATTTGTCACTTATACCTAAAATAAAATGAAAATTAATCTATTTGGACCCACATTGTACACATCTAAAAGTAGTACAAGTCTATTTCATAGGTATATTTCAAACAACACACACACACACGCATATACATATATACACAACCATGTACACACACATGTATACATATATACAGAATTTGACTTATAATTGTTGCTCAAAATTAACTATTATTGCTCTTTTTGATAGGTCTTACTCAAAAAGTTTCCAAATAGGATATGTAAAAAATGTAATTAACCAGAATTCAAAACAATGTGCAAAGTCTCTTGTGAATGGTTTGAAGTAAGCATTCTGAAAATTTGGAAGCTAGAGATATTTCTTCTGGTGGTAGGAAGATATTCAAGAAGAAGCAGACTAGGAAATTTTTCCTCTTTAAATTTTTACTTTGTTAGGTTTAAAATAGAATTAAAGAGTAGTAGTATTCTCTAATAGAACAATACTGTTAGGATGAAGAATCCTGGACCCATAAAATTCTGAAGAAACCATTTATTTTGTGACATTATTATATTTAGTGGATATAATTAGCTCTGGTGAATAACATGGTTAGTAAATATATATTTATTTCTCTGTTAGAAACTTTTGGCTGGAAGTAAGAATTGTATCAGGTCCCCATTTTCACAATGGGTGGAATGCTCCTTTGGTTTATTCCCTTGTATTCCTTTGATTTTACTGTGCTTAGAAAAATGTCCACCTTTTCTCAGACTTCTCTTTATTGGGATTCAGAACACTAATAAAGCCTTCCTTTGCTTTATTATCCCCCCCCACCCCGCCAGCCCAGCACTCTGCCTCCTCCTTGATAACATCATCTCCCTTCTTTTAGGGTACCTCTACTCCACTCAGGGTACTTTGATGGGGCAGCTCATCACTCCCCTTTACACAGTCACAGTGATTGGCTCAGAGATGGACACAGTACCCTACTGACTTAATTACAATACTTCTCAGAGACTTGGTAGGTGGCTGTATGAAGAGAGATGCCTTTTCTTTTAGCCTCTAAACTAGAATGATTTCAAATAGAAAAAAAAATAATAATCAGTTTCTATGCCCACTCCTATATGGC
This sequence comes from Canis aureus, assembly GCF_053574225.1. NCBI lineage: Eukaryota > Metazoa > Chordata > Mammalia > Carnivora > Canidae > Canis > Canis aureus. The sequence goes on along the minus strand of NC_135629.1, from coordinate 18,238,737 downwards.
TCATCAATTTCACACACACACACACACACACACACACACACACACAGAGTATAAAAATAACATAAAAGAAGAGGTGCTTAAAGATGAAAGGACAAAAAGAAAAAGAGAAGAGAGACAACTGGCGAGGTCATTGGAGACTTTTTAAGTATTTCGTTCTCTAATACTTTTTAAGTATTTCTAGTGGTAAGCAAGGTAAGGAGTCTACTTGGAGATGAATTTCTGTTACATACAAAAGAGTTCTAACTAATATATATTTCTCTTTGTTAGTATTATTCAAATTAAGCCTTTAAAAGTATATTTTCCCTTGATAAAATTCATTTAAAATCCTTATTATCCCTTGCTATTAAAAAGATAAAATGTTTTCATTACCTTGAACAAAATATAGCATTGAGTTAACAGATGGGGTAGTCTTTTCAAATTTGAGCCTCTTTGTAGGCTATTGTAGTTCAAATCACATAGCTGAAAACTGATGTATCCTTTTGTTCTGCACACGGATTCTCCTACTAGCAAATTTTTCTTTGTAGAAGAGAGTAGATTGGGACTTAATGTAAATATAACTTCTAGAAAAATTTGTATTTGGTGAAAGTAATGTCCTTCTGTACTTAACCATCAAAGTGAGTGATAGCCATTTGCTTGGCTTTTCAAGAGGTTGTAAGTTAAAAAAAAAAAAAAAAGGAATAGATAAAGAAATCAAGACACCATGTGGATATGAGTTAGGAGGCAAGGGGAAATTAATGCCACACTTGGCATTCATCAGAGGGTACAAAGATAGACAAAAAGCCTGAGCTCTCTGTCAACCCTTCCTGACTGAAGAGGAGCAGTCATAGGAAAGTCTTTAATGACAAAAGGTCAAGCTGAATGTGCAAAGATACCCACACAATCTGGTGACCTGGTGCCTTTTGCCACAAGAAGAATTGATGAATCGTTTGGAATCAATAGAAAAGCTGCATTCTGTCTCCTACAGTGCTTAGTCCGTTCTTTGAGTGCATTATGATGGATAGAGTTCGTGTGGATGAATACACTAGAGGAAAATGTAGTGCTACATCTTAATGTTTTCTAAGGGTATCGATTAGTGGCCAAATACAAAATACCTATAACCCACTCCATTAAAAAAAGGATGGAGAAAGAAAGACACCTGTAAGGATTTAATCAGCTTTGAGATGACCAACAGGGATGCATGAATTCAAATTATTCTGAGGCTATGAATGCTTATTACCAGATCACTGAGAGCCTAGCAGAGAGGCACTCACTAGCTATGGACTAGTCCCTGAAGTATTACTTGTCCTGCAGTATGGGCTGGGCTCAGCCTCATGTGTCCTTTGTCTTTCCCAGTGTTCAAGTCCAGTCCTTAAGCATGGAGTCTTGTTTCCCTCCAACGTATCTCCTCACTGAAGTGTAATATACAAAATGAACATCTGATTTCTTAGTTTAAAAGCCATCATCAGTTCTCTGTAGTGTCTGGGCTCATGTCTTAGCATGACACATGAGACTTTTCATATCCTAATCTCTATCTGCCTCTCCAGGCTTACCTTCCACATTAGAGTTTACCTGTTCCGAACACGCAATTGGTCATCATGCATGGTATTATACCTTTGATGTTGGTCATTCTGTACCCTGCCTGAGATTTCTTGTACCCTTCCCTTCTTGGCCAACACCTACTCATCCTGCTGGACCCAAACTGAGGCTTTATTTTCTTGTTGAGGTCTTCTTCAGATCTTCATATTGTCATTAAGTTCTTTTTTTCTCTACCTCGGAAGTGCTCTTACACACTTTTTGAAGCATATGGTCCTTATTGAAGCATGTGGCCCTTAACACTTGACAAAGCAATCCTCCATTACCCCTTTCAGCATAAAGTCATGGCTTTATTCTTTTAGTGACCCAGCAGAAGTATCCAATATCTGTTTGTAAACAGAAATGGACCACAGTTACTAGTAGCTTTTAAGTTATTGCTGTACCCCTGAGTCAACTTCCTGATGTGCCAAATAAGTTATTAGAATATTAATCTGGGTTTCATTCTTCCCAGATTATTTTTCCTTTTTTTTCATGCAAGTAGGTAGACCTTTGTGTTCATTTGCATTGATAGTTTATTAGGGCTGCTATAACAAATGACCACTGCTTAAAACAATGGACTTTGTTTTCTCATAGTTCTGAAGGATAGAACTCTGAACTGGGAGTCATCAATACCATGGTTCCTCTGAAGATTCTAAGAAGGAATCCTTCCTTGGCCTTTCAAAGCTTCTGGGGGCTGCTGGCAATCCTTGGCGTTCCTTATCTGATAGCTCATCACTCCAGTTTCTGCCTCTGTTTTCACATTGCCTTTTTCCCTCTGTGTCTATATAGTGTCTCCAAATCTCTCTCTCTTTCTGTCTTTAGAAAGACACCAGTCATTGGATTTAGGATATATCCTACTCCAGTGTGACCTCATCTTAACTTGATCATCCCCAAAGACCTTATTTCCAAGTAAGGTTGCATTCACAGGTCCTGGAGATTAAGATTTAACATAACTTTTGGGGATACCATTTAATCCCAAACCCTTGTCTTTAGTAAGAACCACATTACAAGGTCAGAGACAGATGTTGCCACTAGATAATGTTTTTGTGTGTTTTTCTGACTTTAGCCATCCAATGCAATTGTGCTTCTTATTGATACTATGCTGAGGGGTGCCTGGGTGGCTTAGGTGGTTAAGTGTCCAATTCTTGATTTCAGCTCAGGTCATGATCTTGGAATAGAGCCCTGCATCAGGCTCTGTGCTCAGAGGGAGTCTGCTTGTCCCTTTCCTGTTCTCCCCCCACCACAACTCTCTATCTCTAGATAGATAGATAGATAGATAGATAGATAGATAGATAGATATAGATAGATAGATTTTTAATTATATTAATATTATATAACTATATTATATATAGTTATATTTTATATATATACATATATATATAATCTAAAAAAAAAAGAAACTATGTTGGGAGAGTGGTTATTGGGAAAAAGGGACTAAGGCAAATACAAACACATATGCCAAGACTAGGATGAGTAGAGATATGACAGCCCTGCAGGAGCCAATGACCTTTCTTTAGCAATAATCAGAGAAATGGGAAGACTAGAGGGAAAAATTAAATTCGGGGAGTTCCCATTTTTGGTAAATATCCCCTTGCCACTGTCTTGCCTTTCACAGAGCATTGTAATGGCCCTGAACCATTAGGATATTGACCAACCACCATCATAATGGCCTAAAGAAGTAAATTGTCCTATTTTCCAAGACTTCTATAAGTCTAGTTTGGTATTTGCAGGCACTCTGCTTTGGAAGTCTCACTGAAGAGATTGCTTATCCCAATGTTCATGTCAAGATGTCTTTGATTATATTGCCTATCATCTTTCTTTATGAATTTGAAAGCCTTTCTATTGCCAATGGATTTGACTCAGTGTCTGTCACAGAGTACAGTGTATACAAATATTTTCAAAAACACCAAAACCTTATTATTCTTATCAAGTTTTAGTAGCTCAGTGTTGTCTTTGCAGAAGACCAAAATGTAAGAGAGAAGTCAGAAATCTTAAGCAGTTCAAGATTGCTTTTTATGGTACCTGAGGTGCTCTGTTCTTAACAATTGTCATTGGCTGAGGTCTAGGACTCATTTTCTCCTTCAGTCAGAGAGTGGACTGAACACTCTGATCTTCTTCTTGGGTCTGGAGAAGTCAACCTTTTTTTGAAAGTAGTGGTGGATTGGGATAGGTGTGGGGATAAAATGGATACAGCTTAAAACAGTATAGAAGTTTGATCTATCCCTCCCTGCTTACACATGTCCAGTAGTGACCGCAGGGAGGACAGTGTGCAGAAGGCATGCTGAGATGACCTCATCAGAACTTTCTCCATGCCTGCCCATCACCCAAAACTCATGCAAAGCATTCTTTCAGTATGCATCAGATTTTCTATTTTTTAGGACTTAAATAATAAATTTATTTTCTCCTTCTCACTTTTATATGCATTTCCTGTCACAGCTTCTTTTGAAAGCAAGTACAGTTTTGAGAGTAAAAGTGCTGGGCAGGGTAAACAACATCAGAAAGGTACAGAGTTTTGCAGGAAACGGGTGGACAGTTCAGGACAAAGATGGATGTGAAAAGTGACAGCAGGTTCCAAGATAAGGAAACATCAAATTAAAAATTTTTTTGAAGTTTTTAGTGCCAAAATGTATTTTAAAATCAGAATGACAGATCTGTGGAACTGAAATTTCATGTTTTCCAAGGTGTGCTCCATTGCAAAATTGTTCCAAAATATTCTTAAGGGATATAAAGTTCATTGGTGAAATATCTATTATATTTCTTCTTGACAGAGTCACAATGCACATCAGCAAATGACAAGTTCTGACCCCTGCAGAAAGGAAACCTGTTTAAATAGTAGGTCCTAATTCATTTGATCACATGCCCCCTTTCTGGGTAATACCTATGAACTTTCCAAGAACTGATAATCTCAGGAATATACTTTGGCATAATGTGGTGTGGTTCACATGAATTCATGGAAAAATGTCAATAGTAAAGGCAAGCAAAGGTGTCTTAATTTCTAGACCCATCAATGTTCTATTACACACTTCACTAGGGAAATTGAAATCATGTATTATAGGATTCCCTAAGAAATTTCTCCCTGTCCTTAATCTGTATCCTAGTGTGTGGTTCAGATAAACAATATTTGATACAGCAGATTGGACTGTTATAATATGTTTTATTTATAAGGGTAACAAAAATAGTTGCACAACAACATGAGTATGCTTAATGCCTCAGAACTACACACCTAAAAATTATTAAAGTGTCAAATTTTTTATGTATATTTTACCACAATTTTTTTAAAGGAAAGAAGGAGGAAGAAAGGTAAGAAAGAAAGGAGGGAGGGAAGAGGAAAAAATAATCCTTGATATCCGTCCTACCAAAATATTTTCAAGATGGTGCTGTCTCCTTTTGAGGTAAAGAAACAACCTTCCAAAATGCAATAATAAATATCCTTCCTTATCAAAACAGTAAACTTTTGTTTTTCTTCAATGCAGGTCATACAACATATATATATATTTTTTTTTTTTAATTACATTTGCCTTCACTGGTTTTATACAATGAAGCATAACTCTTTGGGCTTATTTTTGTTTTTGTTTTTGTTTTTTTCCTTGAGAGAATTCTTTTATTTTAAAGTGAGAAAGATCAATAGGTAAATTATCTTTGGCTTGTCAGTGCTTTGACAAAGGGAAGATTGTCTTTCACAGGAGAGCCACTTTCCATTTTGTTATATGCTACAGCTGTACCAAATTAAAATGTACATTTCTCCAGTTGCTTTTTCTATTTGTTTTTTAAGAGAAAATTTTATAGTTTAGTGATTTTGATAAGTTGGAGGTTTTTCTTATTTTCTACAATCTCTCTCATTTTAAGGCTGTGTTGAAAATAAGATTGCATTTTACAGTACTTTACTGTAAAATTATGAGATTTCTAAGCTACTGGGACTTAATGGATGTGGTTGGCATGTTTAAAACCATCCTAACTGACCTCTATGATACCCAATTTTAATGAGGCAGAAAGAGGGCTATAATAGAAAAGCTATATATTTATCAAAATGAAACTCTGAAATATAAAATCATTGAAATGTTTTAATTAAAATATACTTTACCTTGATATAATATATATTACATAAAATCACTATAGAATCTGAGTTTAAGGGATCCCTGGGTGGCACAATGGTTTGGCGCCTGCCTTTGGCCCGGGGCGCGATACTGGAGACTCAGGATCGAATCCCACATCGGGCTCCCGGTGCATGGAGCCTGCTTCTCCCTCTGCCTGTGTCTCTGCCTCTCTCTCTCTCTCTCTCTCTCTGTGTGTGTGTGTGTGACTATCATAAATAAATAATAAAATAAGATAAAATAAAATAATCTGAGTTTAAAAGAATTGGAGTATGCTCACATATATTTTTTTGAATTTTTTTAGTTTATGAATTCAATCATAATTAGCTGTTGATGGACAAATGAAGTAAATAGTCACTAATTTAGGGGAAAAAATCCTTCTGTTCTATTTGAAATATTGCTATAATGTATCATTCAACCTTGAACCAAAATTTAGAATTTTGTCCAAATTCCAACATCATTCCCAAGATGACTTTCCTTCTAGCAAATAACTTTCATGCCTCACAACCTTACCTTTGGATACTGCTACGTCTTAACTAAGAGCAGAGTTAATATTTTTATATGTCCTGGCCACAGAAATCCATAGAAAGAATTTAGTTTCTTGGAATTAGACAACTGTGAAAAGTGGGTCATGTAAACTCGACCTAAATCTCAGTTTTTTTTTCAAATATTTGTTATGAGGTTGAATGGAAAAAAAAAAAAAAGTCATCATGAATAGTAGGAAGTTTTACATGTACTCCTAGAAAGTAAATGCTCTTGGAAAGCTTTAACCATTATTATTTACCATTATTATTATTTGTCCATTCATTCATTCAAAAAAAATTTTTTTTAATTTTTTTTTATTTATTTATGATAGTCACAGAGAGAGAAAGAGGGAGAGGCAGAGACATAGGCAGAGGGAGAAGCAGGCTCCATGCACCGAGAGCCCGATGTGGGATTCGATCCCGGGTCTCCAGGATCGCGCCCTGGGCCAAAGGCAGGCGCCAAACCGCTGCGCCACCCAGGGATCCCCAAAAATATTTTTCAATATATGACTTGTTCTAGATACTTAGGATATATCAGTAAATAAGAGAGACAAAGATTCCTGTTTTCACTGAGTTTATAATTATAATTGAAAAAATAATAAATTTAATAATTAAGTGAAACATATATTATGTTAAAAAGTGATAGTACCATAGAAAAATCAAGGTAAACCATGGACTTTGGAAGATTATGATATAGTAATTAATGTAAGTTCTTCAGTTGTAACAAATATACTACTCTGGGGGTGCCTGGGTGGCTCAGTCGGTTGACTGTCTGACTCTTGATTTTATCTCAGGTCATAATGTCAGGGTCATAGGATCAAGCACCACGTCCGGCTTCTCACTCAGTGGGAGTCTGCCAGAGATTCTCTCTCTCCCTCTCCCTTTGTCCCTATTCCCCTGTACGTTCTCTCTCTCTCTCTCTTTCTCTCTCTCTCCCCCTCAAATAAAGAAATAAATATTTTAAAAATACATACTACTCTGGTAGGGAATGTTGGTAGGGAGAAGCTGTGTATGTATGGGAGCAGGGAATATATAAGAAATATCTGTACCTCCAGTCAATTTTGCTGTGAACCTTAAACTCTAAAAAAACTAAAGTCTTAATAAATAATAATAATAAGAATGCCTGCTATAGAAGAATAAGTCAAGTCTCACATTCTGAGTATTTGTTTACTCTCATCTTTCAAATCAAGTTCAAATTATTTAACCTATGTTTGAAGACCTTTGATAACTGATCACTACCCTCTTTACCCAAACTAATATCCCATTATTACCCTAGGTAAATCCATCATCTTCTCCTTTGGGTACATATAAAGTTCATATACATCTCTGAACTTACACTGTGTGCCTTCAGCTTGTCCTTTGTGAAATATTTTTTGTTGCCTTCTCAATCATTCCAATCTTAATTGTGAAGATCCAGCTTAAATGCTAACTTTCAAAGAGCCTCTTTTCACTTTTGTGGCTTGCATTTATCTCTCTCTTAGCTAAACTATTACGGTAATTATTGTGTTTTGCTCATTGGAAGAGTTAATGACTCATCATTTATCATGCCATCCATCCATTATGTATTTATATCTTCCTCCCCAGAGCAATGGACAGTGCTATAGTTCTGGAGCCCTGCCCAGCGTAACTGGCGGAGATTAAGATGAGGACACAATAAGTATTTGCAAATAGTTATCAATAAATATTTGCCCATAATTTTGATTATATCTCAGTCAAAATATGTGTGCTCTAACAACATTGGAAAGGTTTTGTACGTTGGAAATACATTCATAGAAACTATTCATCTGCAAAATGAGTAAGCAAAGTAAAAGAATGTGAGAAGTAACAGTGTAAGTCATAGCTTTGAGATCTGAAGTTTTAAGCCTTCCCTTAATGCAAATATCTCAAAAACGACTTAAGCAGAGAAAATAGGAACATTGAGTGACATGGTGTGGATGAACGCATCTTTTGATTTAACTTGTCTGTTTTGCTTTATTCAATAATATATTTTTCCTCCTCCTTTTCACATCAGTGACTTTTAGTTTAATGATTTTCAAAGTGTGTGATGGGGCTTTAGAAGTGAATGTAGACAGACAAAAAGTTTCTTCGTCTTTTTGTCCCATGCCTATATTTTACACAAGGTCAATAACAGGCTTCAGTGTTTTTACAATTACCAGGAGGATGGGATTTGTTATTGTGTGCAGATAAATGTGCTGATGCCTCCATTATTTATGGGATGAGATAAAAGTCATGCAGCCTTCTGAGACAAAAGGCAGGTATATGTTTTATATCTATATTTTTGATGAGTTCTCTCATAGACATTGTGCCTTCCATAGCCCACTGACTACCTAATGTAAATTTCAGGTGAAGTAAAGCTGTCAACATTTAGTATTTTTTATGACTTATATTTATGCAGCTAGGGAACAAACATCTCACTTTGGAAAAAACTAGGTGTAGCAGGGAGAGTGAAATGGTTTATTTTTATTTTTATTTATTTATTTATTTATTCTGTTTCTAGTATTTATGTTAGGGAAAAATGACCCAAGCTAAAGTAATTTTAAGGGCCTCTATGTGAAAGCAATAATGGACCTCAAAGATTTAAATGTTTCTAAAATATTTTAAAATAGAAAATCTGGTTTTGTGACTTGAAAAAATAAGCAAGTTAACATTTGTTTTAAAGTAAATGGAATATGTCAGCTATCCACAAGGATAATATTCTTGACTGTCAACAGAACTTTAATCTTACTTTTTGCCCCCTCCCTCCTGTAGTAAATTTGGATTTAGGTGTGACTTTGGAGCAAAGAAAGGTAATTGGTCCTTATGGGGGTTGGTTGGGTCTATGTCCTCAATCGGATGACTTATCCTTTAGTTGGCAATTACAAATTTCTAATGTCCATAAAACTCAGTTTTCTCCTTTGAAAAATGAGAACATTATGCTCAATTGTGCACTTGAGCTAAATGTTTTTTCAATTTCTATGATTTTTCTACAACTTTATAATTTTTCTTCAACTTCTATAATTTATCTTCAATTTCTATAATTTTGATGTGGGTGGACCAAAAACAGACTTCCTATAAAACCAGTAAGAAGTTAGGAGCTGGGACACCTGGGTGGCTCAGCCGTTTAGCGCCTGCCTTCAGCCCAGGGCATGATCCTGGAGTCCTGGATCAAGTCCCACATCGGCCTCCCTGCATGGAGCCTGCTTCTCCCTTTTCCTATGTCTGTCTCTGTCTCTCTGTCTCTCTCTCTCTGTGTCTCTCATGAATAAATAAATAAAATCTTTAAAAAAGTTAGGAGCTATAATTTCTACCATTTCCCTCTAAATAATTATTTAATATATTAACTACATCTCTTTAAAAAACAACCATAAAGTACACATATGATTTTTAAAAAATATTTACAGATGAATAAATTTTTCTAATAGTTATTATCTCTAAAGGATAGAAATGGAAACATCAGGACGTAAGAAGGGACATTTTATTTTTCTATAATATTTAAACTTTTATCATGAATATGATAATGAATCCTAATTTTAAAAACCTGTTTCATTATAAATAACAAAACATATCTAATTTACACCTAATGTTGACTCGATTATATGGGAAAAGTCATTCTTGGAAAATACTGCCAGTAATTTTCTGAAGAGGGATTTCATAATATATACCAGAAAGCTTTAAAATGTTTATAGTGTTTGAATAATTCAACTTTAAGAAATGTATTCTAAAGCAATAGCTTACATTTAGTGGTAAAATTTAGAAGTATTTGCTTTGCAATCAGGAAGAAAATTATGCGCCTTACATCCACTTGCACTCAGCATTATATTATGTGTCCTAGACAATGCAATAAGATATGATATAGTAATGACAGGCAGATAAATTGGAAAGAAACAAGTCTTAATTATAGCTCTATGTTTATCTCCATAAAAGTTCAAGAAAATCTTCATCTAAACTATTAGAAATAATAATAGATTTTAGCAGTACTGGTAGATGTAAGAGATCTATAAATATTTTTAAAAAGCAGAATCTAATGTCTTCTGCACACTTTTTAACTGGATTAGTTGTTTTTAGGGTTTTGAGTTTTATAAGTTCTTTGTGTATTTAAGATACTAACCCTTTATCAGATATGTCATTTGTAAATATCTTTTCTCATTCTGAAAGTTGCCTTTTGGTTTTGTTGATTGTTTCCCTTGCTGTGCAGAAGCTTTCTCTCTTGATGGAATCCCAATAGTTTATTTTTGCTTTTGTTTTCCTTGCCTTAGGAGACGTATCTCCTAAGAGGTTGCTATGGCTGATATCAAAGCTGCCTGTGTTCTTCTCTAGGATTTTGATGGTTTCCTGCCTCACATTTAGGTCTTTTACCCATTTCGAATTTATTTTTGTGTATGGTATAAGAAAGTGGTCCAGTTTCATTCTTTTTTCTTGCTGCTGTCCAGTTTTCCCAACACTATTTGTTGAAAAGACTTTTTTCCAGGATATTCTTTCCTGCATTGTCAAAGATTAGTTGACCACATAGTTGTGGGCTCATTTCTGGGTTTTCTATTCTTTTGCATTGATCTGTGTTTCTGTTTTTGTGCCAGTACCATACTGTCTTGATTATTATAGCTTTGTAATATTAACTGGAAGTCTGGAATTGTGATGCCTTTACCTTTTCCTTTTCTTTTCAGGATTGCTTTGGCTATGCAGGGTCTTTAGTGTTTTCATAAAAATTTTAGGATTGCTCTGTGAAAAACGCCAGTTGTATTGGATCAGGATTGTATTAAATGTGTAAATTTCTTTGGGTAGACATTTTCCCAAAGAAGACATACAAATGGCTAACAGACACATGAAAAGATGCTCAACATCACTCATCAGGGAAATATAAATCAAAACCATGATGAGGTACCACCTCACACCTGTCAGATTGGCTAAAATTAACAACAGCAAACAACAGGTATTGGCAAGGATGCAGAGAAAGGGAAACCCTCTTACACTGTTGGTGGGAATACAAACTGGTGTAGTCACTCTGGAAGAGTATATAGGTTCCTCAAAAAGTTAAAAATAGGGCAGTCTGGGTGGCTCAGCGGTTTAGCACCACCTTCGGCCTGGGGTATGATCCTGGAGTCCTGGGATTGAGTCCCATGTCAGGCTCCCTGCGTGGAGCCTGTTTTTCCCTCTGCCTGTGTCTCTGCCTCTCTCTTTCTCTCTCTCTGTCTCTCAAGAATAAATTTTAAAAAATTTTAAGTTAAAAATAGTGGCACCTGGGTGGTTCAGTCTGTTAATTGTCTGTCTTCAGCTCAAGTCATGAACTTGGGGTCTCAGAATCAAGCACTGTGTCAGGCTCCCCCTGCTCAGCAGGGGGTCTGCTTCTCCCTCTCCCCTTGTCCTTCCCCCCTTATTTGTGCATTCTCTCTCTCTCTCTCTCTCAAATAAATAGATAAAATATTTTTTAAAAAAGTAAAAATGAAACTACCCTATGATCCTGGAACTGCACTCTAGGTATTTACCCGCAAGATACAAAAATACTGATTTGAAGGGATACATGCACCCCAATGTTCACAGCAGCATTATTATCAACAATAGTCAAATTGTGGAAAGAGCCCAAATGTCCAACAACTGATGAATGGATAAAGAAGTGTGTGTATGTGTGTGTGTGTGTGTGTGTGTGTATAAATGGGATATTACTCAGCCATCAGGAAGAAAGAAATCTTGCTATTTGCAATGACATGGAGCAGAGTGTATTGTGCTAAGCAAAATAAGTCAGAGAAAGACAGATGCCATGATTTCACTCATATGTGGAACTTAAGAAACAAAGCAGATGAACATAGGGAAAGAAAAAAGAGAGGCAAACCAGAAAACACACTCTTAACTATAAAGAACTCAGGGTTGCTGGAGGAAAGGTGGGTGAGGGGATGGGATAACTAGATGATGAGTAGGCACCTGGGTGGCTCAGTGGTTAGTTGACGTCTGCCTTTGACTCAGGTCTTGATCCCAGGGTCTTGGGATCAAGTCCCGAATGGGGCTGCCTCTCCCTCTGCTTATGTCTCTGCCTCTCTCTCTCTCTGTGTCTCTCATGAATAAATAATAAAATCTTTTTTAAAAAATGGATGATGGGTATTAAGGAGGGCACTTGTGATGAACACTGGGTGTTGTATGTAAGTGATGAATTACTAAACTCTACACCTGAAACTAATATTGCACTGTATGAATAAAATTCCTAACCTCATACTTTGTCCTTTCTATGTTGTCCTGCCCATGTTTCCTGTAGTCCAAACCTACCTGAAGCCACCAGAGGGCTAAGGAACTATTTTATTTGACATTCACAGATTAGGCACAGATAAAGACATAGTGAGAAAGATGAGACACAATGTGGAGGGTTGAATGGGTAATACTGTACAGTCATAAAAATAGATATATCCAAAAGTGATTTACTGAATGAGGATATATTCACTCTCCATATAGTAAAAAAAAAAATTGCATATACAATATGATATCCACTTCTCTCTCACACAGTCTTGAAAAAAATAGACAAACAAATGTGTTAGTCCTGCCTAGGGCAGTCTTATAGGTGACTTTTGCTATTTTATATGCTTCTTTTTACTTTATATATTTTCAATTGTTCTATAATGAATAAATACCACACTTGAGTCAGAGCAAGAAATCACTGGTTTTTGTTAAATTACATTTCTAAACTTGTTTCTCCCCTCCACTGACACCACCTTTTTTTTTTCTTTTCTAGATAGTCTAGGGCTCCAAAAATCCTCCAAGGAAGTTTGAGTTATTTAGCCTTTTAATTTTATTTATTTATAATTTTATTTATTTATTTATAATTTTATTTAGACTTGTTTAAGAAAAAACAAGTCATCTAAGAAATAAAAACAAAATGTAGTAAGTACCCCATTGGAACACTATTCTCTCTCTCTCTCTCTTTTTCAGAAAGAGAGAGCAAGCAGGGGCAGGGGGATAGGCAGAGGAAGAGGGAGAGAATCTTAAATAAGTTCCATGCTCAGGGTGGAGCCTGACTTGGGCTTCAATCTCACAACCCTAAGATCATGACCTGAGCTAAAAATCAAGAGCCAGACACTTAATCATCTAAGCCACTCAGGCAATCCTAAAACAGTATTTTCAAGATTGACATTGAAATCATTGGTGCTATGCTAAAAGAATAATGAAGTTAAAAAAATAATTTTATTTCTGATCCATAACAGTAAGAGAATCAGTAAGAGAAGAGAGAGAAAATGTCAGACAATTTGAAGTAGATTCAGATCAGATCACAGGTGTATCTTCCTGGTGGACTGGCCCTTTTATCATAGGAGATATCCCTTTTTCGTTATTAATGCCTCGTCACTTAAATTCTACTTTGTCAGATAATAATATTGCTACATCAACTTTCTTTTAATTAATGTTTTTATGATTTACCTTTTACTTCTTTTCATTTTCAGTATGTCTGTATCTTTATATTTAGGTAGCATATAATCTGTTTTGTTTATTATCCAAACTGTCAATCTTTGCAACCTAGTAGGACTATTTATTTTGTGCTATTTAATTAATTCCTGGCATAACAGGGTGCCATGTTCCCATTTCTATTCTTCTTGCTTACTGCTTTTTTTTTTTTTACTTCTTATTTGCCTTTTTGTGGACTAGTTCAATTTCCCTTCTATTAGCTTATGAGTTATACTCTATTATTCTTTCCATTGTCCTAGATATTATAATATGTATTTGTGACTTAGTAGATTCTTTTTTTTTTTTTTTTTTTTTATTTATTTATGATAGTCACAGAGAGAGAGAGAGAGGCAAAGACACAGGCAGAGGGAGAAGCAGGCTCCATGCACCGGGAGCCCGATGTGGGATTCGATCCCGGGTCTCCAGGATCGCGCCCTGGGCCAAAGGCAGGCGCCAAACCGCTGCGCCACCCAGGGATCCCGACTTAGTAGATTCTAATACAAATTAGTTCATTGACCACTTCCCAGTCAATATCAGGAAAGTAGAACATAAGAACTCTTGCCTTTAGTGTATCCATGGTCCTTGATTTTAATTCAGCATATAATTTGAACCTCTCAAGATATTATTATTATTTTCATTATTTGGGAAAAAGCAACACTACTTTGGGTTTAACCATACATTGATATTTACATTGCTCTTTGTAGCTTCTTGAATTTCTGTGCTTTAGTCAGAGACCATTTCCTTTCTGACTAAAGAAATCCATTTTTTAAAAATTTCTTCTAGGGAGAGTCTATTGAGGAGAAAAATATTCCAGATTTTGTCTCAAAATATCTATCTTTTTCAAATCTCCTTTTTGTATTTCCTCTGCATATAAAATTCTAGGTTTACAGTTATTTCAGTACCTTAATGAGGTCATTCTTTGTCTTCTGGTCTGGCTTTCTCCACTTCTCTCCTCCTTTCTTTCTTCTGTTGAGAAATTGGCAGGCTTATTTATTGCTACTGTGAAAATACTGGTTTTTTTTTTTTCTTTTTTTCATTAAACCCCCTTGGCTTTATTAAAGATTTTTCTTCTTTATCCCTTGTTTGTTTTTTTATCCATATTATTGTGATGTGCCTAGGTGTGGTTTTATTTCATGTACTTGTTTGTGCTTTGAGCATTTGTTGATGTCTTTAGATTTGAAAAAGTCTTGGCTATTATATATTCAGTTATTGTTCATTCCATTATCTCTTTTCTCTTTGGCTGTTTAATTTCCACTCCGATTGTACTTACATTGCCTTTTATGTGCTTTATGTTCTTTTCTTGCCATGCTGAATTCAGAAAATGAAAAATAATATCTCAAGAGGAACTAGCACCACGTGTTGGATTCCCCTGTGTGCCCTTCCCTTCTTTGTAAGACCTGACCACTCCTAGTTTTTCTCCCATTTTCATTAGATTGCTAAAGCTCTACCAGTATACTTTTTATGGTTTATAATCTTTCATTTTGTGCCACTGAAGAATTGGCAGATTCCCTGAGTTTTGTGCAAAACTGAGGCTGACCTCAATTAGTTTACTTCATTTCAGGCTACTAGCTCCAGATCTCCTGACGACCTCAAAATGCTTTCAGTGCTTTAAAAATATTTTTATGTCTCTTTTACACAGGTTTTCTAGTAGGTCTTAGTAGGAGTGTTCATCTGGTGGAATGCATTCCGTTATCATCAAAAATGAAAGTCTATTGGCATCTCGGTGCATTCAGTAAGAAACTCTAAGTGAATATTAGCTCTAATTTTGGAATGATAAATTTTAATAATAAAAGAAATTTCAAAATACAAAATGTGGGATCTTTTGATCTGATTGTCACCAGTGTACAGCCAGGTAAACAGTACCTATATTACAGGGATTGCAAACAGAGGGGATTGGATACAGGGAAACGTTTACAAACGTGTTAGAAGGGCTTGTAGAGCAGAAAGGGATGATAAGATCAATCAGGGGTTAGTAACTGTGGAAGGCTGTGATTATGTTAGGAATGAATAATGAAGTAACCAGGGGGCCAGGATTACTGAGTCACTGGGGCTGCTGGGTCACCTGTTGCTTTGGAATGACTGATGTCCCACCTGAAATCAGGAGCCTGCTTCCTTGCTGATGCCTCTGAAGCTTTACGGCTCACTGTTTCCTAGAGCTGATCTTGCCATGGTCACAGCGTCACTGAGGCTACTGTGGGACCTGCTGTGGGACATGCTGCAGCTACCACTAGTGGGCCCGCACTGCCTGCAAAGGACTCCAGGAGCCGAGAAACGTCTGCTGTTGCTATTGATACTACCCCTTCCTCCCTCCCTTCCTCCTTCCTTCTTTCCTTCCTTCCTTCCTTCCTTCCTTCCTTCCTTCCTTCCTTCCTTCCTCCTACAGTTTTCTGTCACCTCCTCCTGTTGACATAACCTAAATGGAAGCTTCCCAAGGAAGTCTAAGAAATGGAATTTTTAGACATTTGGCCCCCAGACAAAACAGAACACACATAAGGGCAAATATGAAGCCAAAAGCCATCTGTCAACTAACACATCTAACTGGCAATAGCACAAATCACACAAGTACTTATTTCTATTTCCATTCTATATGTAAGTTAAATGGGACCCAGATAAGTAAAATGATTTGCTCAATATCAGTTGTTACTGACAGAAGGAGTCAGGCCTGTTTTCTCTTTACTAGAATGTCAGGAATCCCAATTTCAGTGTAATTCTGTTTTAGACAAAGAAACCAGCCCATACATTTAATGTTGTACACACACACACGCACACACACACACACACACACACACACACAAATGTTTTGTGTGTTTTTTTTAAGATTTTATTTATGTATTCATGAAAGACAGAAAGAGAGAGAGAGAGAGGCAGAGACACAGGCAGAGGGAGTAGCAGGCTCCATGCAGGGAGCCTGACGTGGGCCTCGATCCGGGTCTCCAGGATCACACCCTGAGCCAAAGGCAGGCGCCAAACTGCTGAGCCACCCAGGGATCCCCACATAAAATCTTTAAAAAAAAAAATCCAAAACAACCATATCTGGATATACACATTTTTTCACCTTCTTGTAATTTGCAGACCCAGGTCCAAATATATGTGGCAGGCCTTATTACTGTAATTAGAGAGGCACTCTATTAGTCTAAATAGAAGGGTACTAGGTAACTTGCCCTCTCTATCATGGATAGAAAATAGCCTGTGGACCAAGAAAGAACATCCAAATCACATCTCAGAACTACTTCAGTACTCTTGGTCACAGATGCTACACTGGAATGTGGCTAATGAGACTAGAATTTCTGTTGGTGGGATCTCCAGAAAGAAGAGAGAAGTATAATAAACACTATGGCAGAAATGGATCAGACATGATATCTACTTCTAGTTCAAAGTTTTATACTCAGACACTGACATGTATGTATCTAACTAGCAGAGCATAGGTCACAGGTCTCCCAGCTTTTTTTTTATTTTTTTTTTTTAAGATTTAGTTTATTTATTCATGAGAGACAGAGAAAAAGAGAGAGAGAGACAGACAGACAGACACAGACACAGGTAGAGGGAGAAGCAGGCTCCATTCCATGCAGGGATCCTGACCTGGAACTGGATCCCGGGTCTCCAGTACCACACCCTGGGCTGAAGGCGGCACTAAACCGCTGAGCTACCTGGGCTGCCCTCTAGCCCAGCTTTAAGAGAGGTTGACAGCATCTGTTTCTGGCCTTGAGAAGGGACAGATTTCTAAGACGGGAAATTAAGAAGCAGAAGCAGGACATTCAAAGCTTCTAGGCAGAGTATCAAATGGCAAAACAAACATTGAAAACCCCTTCCTCTACGCAAGAAAAAAAGTACAACTTCCATAAAAGCACACATGGCCTTCAACAAAGTTGAAACCATTTTGGAAGAGGTGACATGTCTCATCTTTCCTTGTAGATGACTGCCGCACTGAATCAATTAATGAAATTAAAGTGTATAGCTTTCCTTAGCAGTCTTTTTACTTACTTTTACTTGGAATCTGCCTACAGCTGTTGACAGGTTTGCCTTCCCACAATTCCACTTAATCTGAGATGTACTCTATCCAAGGACATCATTTCTTATTTCTGATAATAGAATAGGGACTTAGAGCTAATGAAACACCTTTCTGATACAACATGCACATCCACTGTGACACCGGATAGGAAAAATCTGCATTAGGATTATACATTTTTTATCAGAGATAAAAATAAAACATAATAAAAAAACATAAAACATAAAACTAAATAAAACATTTAAAATAAAACCAATTTTCTTTCCTATAATTAATGTCTCTCACTGTAGCAACTTCTGACAAAATTCTCCACTTAAGGGTGAAGTTTCAAAATATTATCATGCTCTATTTTTTTATAGAATTCGATCTGCCCTATATCAACTCTACATTTACGTTTCATTTAAATTATATGTGTAAGTTGCTCTTTTGATATTAAGTCATGTCTGTTTGAATTTTGGTAACAAGGGTGTTATTAATTCTGTTCCAGCTTCTGCTCAGGTTTTTAGCTTACTCATTTCAGCTTTTGTTTCCAAGTAGCCCATATTAGCTGTCAGAGCCCCACAGCTCTGGCTTTCTTCTGGGTTTTTCGGCATTCTAGACATGGGGAGAGTTGAACCCATTCCCTTTTTTAGCAAACCCTTCACTAGGCAGCATCCATTTCCACCTTCCTTTAGTGGGGGAAAGGGGATTCTAATCTTACCTGGGTACATGACAGCCCACTGGAGACTACCTTTCCCAGCCTCCTTTGCAGTTAGACTTGGCCATGTGACCAAATTTGGGCCAATGGAATTAGAACAGAATTATGTCTTCAAAGTCATCTTCTAAATAAAGATGAATTGCTTGCCTCTGACTTTCTCCCTTACCACTTCCTAAGGGCTGGGTCATAGATGTGATCATGATACAAGTTTGATCATGAAGACAAGAACAGCACATGAGGGGATGACAGAGTAAAAAGTTACAGTAAACCAGCCTTACCAGCCTGGAAAACTCAACCCTACAGCTCTGCAAGAAAGACTGCAATTTTATAATTTTGATCTCCACTGTATATTGGGATCTAATGGCAGCTTAAGTTGCAGCCTTAAGTAATATATCTGGGGTAGCTCACAGGATTCTAGGATATCCTTCACCTAACTTCTCTTCTGAACTCTCCCATTGAGATTCCATCTCAATTACAAGAGGATTCCCCTTCCCACTTTTTCCTCCCTTGATCTTTTCCTCCCTTTTATGTTCTCACAGTCCCCAACAACATTACCATGTTCCTTATAACATCTCCCAAAATCCTATTCACACATTCTATTTTTCTCTTTGACTCTCCCCCTGCCAAATTAACCTGATGTCCCTTTTTATAGCCAACCAAATTCATCAGAAACTCTGAAATTATTTTACATTTCTTTGAGGGCGAGGAACATTCAATCTTCAAATCATCCAAGAAATTATGGGGAAATAAATGTAGTTATTCTTTTAGTATCAAAGAAAGGAAAATGCCAAATAGGAATTTTCATATTCAATTTATAATCCAGTAGATTTCTAACATCTGTAAGTTGTTCTGGATTTTTAATTTCTAAAAATATTGGGATCCCTGGGTGGCGCAGCGGTTTAGCGCCTGACTTTGGCCCAGGGCGCGATCCTGGAGACCCGGGATCGAATCCCACGTAGGGCTCCCGGTACATGGAGCCTGCTTCTCCCTCTGCCTGTGTCTCTGCGCCTCTCTCTCTCTCTCTCTGTGTGACTATCATAAATAAATAAAATTTTTTTTTGTTTTTTTTGTTTTTTTTTGTTTTTTTAATAATAAATAAAAATTTTTTTAAAAACTTTAAAAAAATTTTTTTAAAAATATCTTGTTCACTGGGGATCCCTGCGTGGTGCAGCGGTTTGGCGCCTGCCTTTGGCCCAGGGCGCGATCCTGGAGACCCAGGATCGAATCCCACATCGGGCTCCCGGTGCATGGAGCCTGCCTCTCTCTCTGCCTATGTCTCTGCCTCTCTCTCTCTCTCTCTCTCTCTGTGTGACTATCATAAATAAATTTTAAAAAATTAAAAAAAAAAGAGTCTCTAAAAAAATATCTTGTTCACTTAAAATATACACATATTTATATAAAATACATTAACATACATCTTTTACCATTTACTAAATGATTGCCTTTTCTTCCTCAAAATACCTTTCCTCTTCCTTCTAATTTCCACAGCATATCAGCTAGGTTTAATAAAATTCAACATATTGGGACAGAATAGCATTTAATGGAGCATTTGTTTTAGTTTCTTTATTTCTGATTGAGGGATCTGAGAACCAGATTAGCTGGGCATCTTACTCAAACTGATAAGGCTAGAAAGTGGTGGGTTGGAACTATACCCAGAAACCTGGCTTTGATACATATGCCTTCTACTCTCCCACCTGTTTATTATTCTTGAAGGGTAAGCTTATAATTGACTTTTAGTATAAAACCATAGTGTTATAATAGCAACAGTCACTTTTCAGGATCTTAAGTAGCCAGTAAATAAATTAACAGAGTTAGAAGGTCCCAGTTTAAAATCACTGAGTCATTCAACATTCTGGATCTAATTTCTCTTTAAAAATGTACTCTTGGGATCCCTGGGTGACGCAGCGGTTTAGCGCCTGCCTTTGGCCCAGGGCGCGATCCTGGGGACCCGGGATCGAATCCCACGTCGGGCTCCCGGTGCATGGAGCCTGCTTCTCCCTCTGCCTGTGTCTCTGCCTCTCTCTCTCTCTCTGTGTGACTATCATAAATAAATAAAAAAATTTAAAAAAAATAAAAATAAAAATAAAAAAATAAAAATGTACTCTTGCTGGGGTGCCTGGGGGTCTCAGTCAGTTAAGCGTCCAACTCTTGGTTTCAGCTCAGGTCATGATCTCAGGATCCTGGAACCAAGCCACATGTCCAGCTCTGCGCTCAGCATGGAATCTGCTGGAAATTCTCTCTCGCCCTCTTCCTCTGCTCCTCCCCCTGTTTGTGCTCTCTCTCTTTCTGTCTCTCTGTCTCTCTCTCCCATTCTTTCTCAAATAAATAAGTGAAATCTTTTTTTTTAATAAGTGAAATCTTTAAAAAACAAAACGAAACTGTAACTGTAAGCATAACACAAATTCACAAAATTCATTTTAATTAATCTGTTTCTCAAAATTCGCAATCTAACTTTTTTCTCCTTTGGTCTTTTATTCTTTCAGCAAAATATGTATTGGGAAGCTTTCTTTTCCTTTTTTTTTTTTTTTTTTTTTTTTTTAAGAGGGAGAGAGAGAAAAGGGACAGGGAGGAGAGAGAGAGAATCTTAAGCAGGCTCCACTCCCTAGCACAGAGCTTCACATTAGGTTCAAGCTCACAACCCTGAGATCATGACCTAAGCAGAAATCAAGATCCTAACACTTCACAGACTGAGCTACCCAGGCACCCCAGCTTTCTTTTCCTTTATCTAAAATACTCACTGCTTGCTTCTCAGCCTTGTCACTTTCATTTTCTTTTTCCTTTTTTTTTTTAAGATTTTATTTATTTATTCATGAGAGACACAGAGAGAGGAAGAGACATAGGCAGAGGGAGAAGCAGGCTCCATGCAAGGAGCCTGTTGTGGGACTTGATTCCGGGACTCCGGGATCACACCCTGAGCCAAAGGCAGACACTCAACCTCAGAGTGTCACTCAGGAGTCACTCAGAGCCACTCAGAGTCACTTTCATGTTCTATAAGAAAATTGAGGGAATGCCTGCATGGTTCAGTCAGTTAAACGTTGGACTCCAGATCTCAGCTCAGGTGTTGATCTCAGGGTCCTGAGTTCACACACCACATTGGGCTCTATACAGGGCATGGAGCCTACTTTAAAAAAAGAAAAGAAAAGAAAGTTGAGTACAGTTTCTTTTGATCTCCTTTCAAGAAACCTGCCAATAATGGTAGCACAGTACCCATCCTGTGGGCCACGTGCTTATGGATGCTTTTTTGTTTTATAGTTGAAGACTACTAATTGATTACTTGCATATTCAGTGCACTGACTTCTGCATTCAGAGAACTGTTATCTGTAATAACCAGACCTGGGAAGCAGCTTGTTTGCCTTTCCACTGTCTAGTCTCAGCAATAGCAAACATCATTTTGCCAATTTCATCCCTTCCTTTCCATCCCTTTCCTTTTACTTTCCCAAGCAATTAATTTTGCAGTACCAATGAGCCTCTCTAAATACCTCAAGAGTGTCATGACATTCCCTAATGGTGATTTAAAGGACCTGCACATTTCCTGTCCATCAATGTCTCTGAGTTGACATCCTTGTACTTCCACAGATGGTGTTTGATGCTGTCCCTTGGCACTATCTTGTGGCATTTTCCTTTTTTTTCCCTATATACAACTGTGCAACTCTGAGAGCATTGCTTGTGTCTATGCTTTATTTATGTTATCTTATTGTGGGAGATATAATAGATAAGTTGATAATCTGTACAACCAGTACCCATACTTCCATTATCACTGCTTTATTTCAATTTTCAAATTAAAGAATTAAATTAATAACTAATATGAATAATCGAGTAAATTAAATTATTTGTTTAATTTATTAAATTGTTTATTTAATCATTCAAGTAAATTAATAAATAATGGATTAAATAAAGGAGTTAAAATGCTTAAAATGAAATTAAGATCTCTTTGACTATTCTCTAAATCTCATCACTTATACTGCTTCCCAAAGGCAACCTTTATCAAGGGTTCATTTAATATTATTCTATTCCAGTTTCTATATTTTTCAACTGTAAATGCATTTTTATAAACTACATGTTTTGGTACAAACAGGTAGCTGCTTAAACAATTTGGCATTGGGTAACTATAATCTTGCAATTTTCTGTTTTCCAATCATAATTATGTTTTTAAGATCTATCTGCTTTAGGGATGCCTAGGTGGCTCAATGGGCAAGCGCCTGCCTTCGGCTTAGGGCATGATCCCTGGAGTCCCGGGATCGAGTTCCATATCAGGCTCCCTGCATGGAACCTGCTTCTCTCTTTGCCTGTGTCTCTGACTCTTTCCGTGTATGTCTCTCATGAATAAATAAATAGAATTTATGAAAAAAAATTCTGCTTTAAGATGTTAACAGTTGCATGTAACATTCTATTGTGTGATTATATTCACGCTTCATTTTGTCATTTCCCTATTAATTACATCCATGTTGTTTCTGATTTACTATTACCTCAAATGCTGTAAGCTGTAGTGAAGGCACACTTGATCATGTCTCCTAATGAACATGTGATTCTCTGGTATATATGGAAAAAATACATACATATATATATATATATATATATATATATATACATATATATAATGAATAGGTAAAAGGATGTCTGGATTTCAGTTTTACAAGATATCACCAAATATCTTTCAAAATAGGTTATATCCATTTTAAGTCTTGAGAGTACTCTGAGAATATCCAATTATCAAAATAAATCTTTCCCAATATAGGATATAGATAGACTTTTAGAAATGATATCTCAGTGCTTTAATTTTAATTTGCATTATCCTTATTATTTCCTATTAGGAAAAGAAAACATTTCCTTTACTTGACATATTTTGAGTAAGGTAGCATCCTGCTTTATTTTAGTCTGTAAAATAACTTGATTTATTCTTGCGTTAATGGCACTCTTACCTTATTTAGCCTTTTTAAGAACTATCCATTCTAGGGACACCTGGATAGCTCAGCAGTTGAGCATCTGTCTTTGGCTCAGTGTGTGATCCCAGGTCCAGGGATTGAGTTCTGCATTGGGCTCCCTACGAAGATCTTGTTTCTCCCTCTGCCTGTGTCTCTGCCTCTCTCTTTGTGTCTTTCATGACTAAATAAATATAATCTGTTTTGAAAAAAAAAGAACTATCCCTTCTCAATTTTAAATATATCTAGACTATATTGTATAATGATTGTCCGGTTTTTCCAAACTCTGCTTCTAGAGCTTATTTATTTATTTATTTATTTATTTATTTATTTATTTTAGATTTTATTTATTTATTCATGAGAGACACAGAGAGAGAGGCAGAGACACAGGCAGAGGGAGAAGCAGGCTCCATGCAGGGAGCCCGACGTGGGACTCAATCCCAGGTCTCCATGTTCAGGCCCTGGGCCAAAGGCAGCGCTAAACCGCTGAGCCACCTGGGCTGCCCAGAATATTTTAGATTTACAAGATAATACAGTAAAAAATCCTACAGGATCCCTGACTTTTAATACTACAGCAGCATGCTCTTATTTCTCTCTCTTGGGATGAGTGAAAACTTAGATTTATCTGGCAAAATCTGGCTGTGTCTCTACTTTTCTGAGTCTCCAGCAAAGTTCTCCATACAGTTCAGAAGCCTCACTGGCTCTTCCAAATAGTGAGGATGCTTTTCTCCATTCGTAACTATGCCTTACAATGTCCACTCTAATTTTCCAATCACCAGTAGCTGAAGCCTGCTCCTCCATGGACCATCTGCTTCTCACAAAATGGAGATCAGAAGCAAAATCCATTGGCTTATTTCCTTCTGAAATCCATTCAACAGAAGCAGAAGCAAGCACATCATTATTACTTCAACGGCTGTATCATATTAACACAAAGCACTAAGATATTTTTGTCATCAGGTTCTAATGACCAGCATAAATTATTATTTTTTCTTTTATTTTTTTGTCATAGGATTTGCTAATCCTAAACAGTCTGGTTGTCTTTTTCTCTCTCTCTTTTTAAAAAATGCAGTCCTCAGGGTACCTGGGTGGCTCAGTTGGTTAAGCATCTGCCTTTGGCTCGGGTCATGATCCTGGGGTTCTAGAATTGAGCTACACAGCAGCCTCCCTGCTCAGTGAGGAGCCTGCTCTCCCTCCTTCTACCTGCTGATCCCCCTGCTTGTGTTCTCTCTCTCTCTCTCTCTCTCTCTCTCAAATAAATAAAACCTTTTTTAAAAAATACAGTCCTCAATAAATGCAAGCCAAATATTAGAAACTATTCTAAATGCTAGGGAGCATCCAAATGTTTGTTCTGAAAGTACTCCAGTTTATAAAATATATTGCAAGCTAATCTATCAAAATGTCAGTGATTTTAACTCTTAAGACCTAAAAATTTGGTAACAAAGATCTTTCTCAAAAGTACTGTTCTCTGACAGCAGAAAATAGACAAAATGTGGGAGAAACCAAAATTAGAGTGTAACAGTAGAGGATGTGGGACACCACTTAGAGGCATGGTGCTTTATAATAACTATGCTTTTCCTAGTGTGTTTCTTCTTTAATGAGACATTGTGGTAACCAGGGTCCCAAGTCTAGCAAAGGTTAAACTGTTTATCTTCATTATCACAAGTCCTGGAGAACTTAATAAGTCTCAAGACACATGCTGAATGGTTTCTGTCCTATATAATCGAGTGTGCTATACTTCCAACCAATATAAAAACCTCAGGATATATTTTTAAGGCATTTCTATGAATGTTTACTATATTCTCAGAGGGTTGACTAAGCTCAGTACTGTTTTCTGAAAATGTAACATCCTTTCTGATAAGCTCTCAGTTCGTCCAAACCAAAAAAGGAGAATTCATTTTATTTAAAATTGAGCAATGGATTATGCAATCATGTTTTACAAGCTGAAAACAATTCCATTACTTTTATCTTACTAATAATCATGAGCTGTCTCCTTTGAATAGTAAAAATGATGAGACCAAGGTATGATCAGTTAACAGTACAATTTGAGGGTGTTTTCCCTTCAGTGATGATGAGTTCATGGAGATCCCTTCCTCAGCATATGCCTGTTTCTGTGTACAGCTCTACATGTGTTAAATTGCTGATTCTTATAAAGTTGTAATCTGAGACCCAGACTGAAGTTAAGTGAGATTCAGCCCAGAACTCTTTCATAGGAGATCTCACAGACAGATGTTTGCCATGTGCTAAAACCCAGTTAGGAATTGTTATTCCTAAATATTTTTCTCAGCTAAGTAAAGCAGCAGGGTGGACTGATACTGTCAGTGAGTATTTAGATTTTGAGATGATTGTTGTGACTGAGTGTCCCAGGCTAAATCAAATTAATCCAAGTTGTTGCTGATATATGCTGTATCATAAATAGTAGGGGCATCTGCTTTGTTATCAATTCATCCATCCATTTATCCATCCACTCACCTACTCACTGGTGCATTCATTCATTAATAGAGCACATATTTATTGAGTCTTTATTTTGGTGGCAACCATATGTCAGGCATTAGTCTAAGTACTCGGGCTATAATGCTACATAAACCATATAATGGTGCATAAACATACTGATCTATATCAGTTAGGAAGTCAAGCTAATGATATCAAAGGCCTCTTCTTTCTCTATTATTTTGACTTCTGCTGAGTCATTCATTCCACTATTAAAAATGAAAATGCCTTATAAACATTCACAAACCCAAATGCCTACAAAGGCATTATGGACTGATTTGTGTCCCCCAAAATTTATATGTTGAAGCCCTAATCCCCAAGGTGACTTTATTTGGAGATGGGGTCTTGCCTTCCTGGAACTTACTGATTTGTGGGTGAGACAGACTAGTGTATGTAAATAAGCAGTTATAATAAATGTTGACATGTAGAGAGATAAAGGTAGGCAAAGGATGCTTTGAGAGCCCCTGGAGAGGTGGTATACTCAGATGGAAGGGGAGATCAAGCAACATTCTGGAGAAGGTTGCATCAGAGCTGAGAAGTGAAGGAAGGGGAGATATAAGGATACAGGAGAAAAAGCAAATATGAAGGTTAGGACAAGTGCAAAAGTGATGCATTTTAAAGACCTGAAAAAGGTTTGGAAAAGCTTTTGGCCATGTTGTGAAAACTAGAGAATCACAAGAGAGAAGGCTTGATAAAACTATGGGGGTGGGGAAGGGTGTGACATCATCTCCCAGATGCCTTGGGGTGTGGTTAGCTGGAAGTACCGATCAGAGAATGTGGGTGATTAAAACTGGCTCTGATTTCGTTTTTGTGGTCACATTATTTTCAATTCATTGTAAGAATGTATTTAATTTATGTGATTTTTTAAAAATCATTTAAAGTAGTTTCCAAGGATACCTAAAATACAACTGCATGAATTTAGGTAGAGTGCAAGGAGACAGACAAAAGAAAACCACAATTGGGATACAATGAATACTCCTACAAAGGCTTGTTATATTGATCTATAAGCTACATCTGAATAGCACAAACAGTAGGAGGCAGGACTTTTTTGATTCTTATGATGTGACGGGCAGTATTTTCAATGCTTTGCACCTGTTCTGTCATTTCATCCTTGCTAAAGTGTGGTCCATAGACCAGCTGCCTCAGCATCACCTGGAGCTTGTGGGAAATGCAGAATTTCTGGCCTCATCCCAAATCAGCTGAGTCAGAATCTACAGTTTAACAAGGCTCCATGTGATTCCTGAGCACAGGAAAGATTGCCAAGAACTAGACTAAGAGGCACTCAGTGTTATTATATTTTCACATTAAAGATCAGAAAACAAGGTTCTGAGAGAAAAAGCAATTTCCCCAAACCTAAACACTTAGCAAATACAGGGGAAATTTTTAAATTTTTATCTTTCTGACTCTTGACACTGTGATGTCTCAGTGGCATAGCCTCTCCACACATTTGTTCCTAAGCGCAACGTTGATCAGTCAAATAGGAGATCTGGGCATTTATACAAAATATGTTGTCACAAAGATAATATCAGGCCAATTGCTCAGAAGAACAGCTGGGCAGCTGTCACTGATGTTATCAGAAAAGAATGCTTCCCAGGAACGCACATAAACAAGATTTTGTGTGATGTGATGAATGATAACCCAAACAAAATTCTCTCATAAATGCCATCTGATAAATCAAAATGATGTGTTTCAGTGGAAAATAAGTAGTAGTGAGTAATTAGCATTATTTGATTATCTCATAAGGCAAAAACAGAAGTTGAACAGACAGGGACGATGACCTCAGATCTACATCAGTTAGGAAGTCAAGCTAATGATATCAAAGGCCCCTTCTACCTCTATTATTTTGACTTCTGCTGGTCATTCATTCCACTATTAAAAATGAAAATGCCTTATAAACATTCACAAACCCAAATGCTTACAAAGGCACTATGGGCTGATTTGTGTCCCCCAAAATTTACGTTGAAGCCTTAACCCCCAAGGTAACTGTATTTAAGATAGGGTTTTTAAAGAGGTCACTTAGATTTTATAAGGTTATGAGTATGGGGCCCTAATCCAATAGAACTGGTTCTTTAAAAAAGGAAGAGACAACAAGGAGGCATGCACACACAGGAAAGGCCCTGAGGACATGACCAGGAGGTGTCTGTCTACAAACAAAGGACAGAGGCCTCAAGAAAAACCAAACCAGCCAACACCTTGATCTTGAACTTTGAGACCCATCACTATGAGACAGTAAATTTCTGTTAAGTCTCCTGGTCTGTGGTATTTTGTTACATCAGCCCTTGCGGACTAATGCAAGGAGGTAGGCAGATAATTTAAGTAAGGGAGGCAGCAGGGATTAAATGTAAATGCATGCATATGGGGTATAGTGGAGAGTGCTGAGGCCACTGGTCATAGAACTATAGAATCCATATTACCCAACTCCGTAACCTTAATTTAAAGAGAGAAAAAAAGGGGATACCTGGGTCGCTCAGTGGTTGAGCATCTGCCTTTGGCTCAAGTCCTGATCCCAGAGTGTGGGGATCAAGTCCTGTATTGGGCTCCCTTCGAGGAGCCTACTTCTCCCTCTCCTTGCGTTTCTGCCTCTCTCTGTGTCTCTCATGACTAAATAAATAAATCTTTAAAAAAGAAAGAAAGAAAGAAAAAAGAACAATCATGTAAAGTCTATTCTTTTTAAGAATAATATTTTTATTTAAAAAGTCATAGGGGTGTCTGACTGGCTCACTCAGTTAAGCTTCTGCCTTTGGCTCAGGTCATAATCCCAGGGTCTTGGGATAGAGCCCCAAGTCTGACTCACTGCTCATCAGGGAGTCTGATTCTTCCTCTCCCTCTGCCCCTCTCCCCAACATGTGGGCTTCTGTGCTGCCTCTCTCAAATAAATAAACAAACCTTTTCTAAAAAGTCATAAAATATTGTGTGGTCTATGCAAAACACATCTAGAGGTTGTAACCTCTTTGCCCAGACTGTTAACAATACTGTATAGTAGAAGCAGTGAAAGATTATTTGGCCATTGATTCATCTCGCTTTTATATCATATCATCCAAATGACACAAGTATAAGCATTTTTTCTCAAACTTCATAGATGCTATACTTAAAAGAAAGGCTGCCCTAAAATATGCAAGATAGAACTGTCAGACCTTGACACCACATGTATATTGAAGGAGGCTAGAATAGCTATTGCTAAAAATGCATTTCATTGACTATTCCATCTGCAAATGTTGTGCCATGATGACAATCAATCAGGATAAATCACACAGCTACTCAACTAATTCATCCATAAAGAAAACTGGTAATTAGAATGTTGAAGTCAGCAAGGCTGAATTCAGATGCCCATAACATCTGCATTTGTGGGAGATGAGGCCTTAATGGTAATCCATCAGAAATTTTAAGAACAGTCATATCAGTATTATCCACAACCGTCATATGAATAGCATCTGCCATGATTTTCAAGGTCGCGTGAGTAGTTAAAAATGCAATTCTTAATGGGTGACGGGCACTGGGGGTTATTCTGTATGTTAGTAAATTGAACACCAATAAAAAATAAATTTAAAAAAATGCAATTCTTGTGCATGTATGAATTGTAGGAGCTTTCTGCAAGAAGTTCTAAATTATTTCCCTGTTGCTAATTGCAGTTCTGAAAACTCCAAATTTGAAATGCCAGCTTCTTTGTTGGAAAACAGTTTCATATTGGTGCAGGTCAGTAAGATTTCCCAACTTGAATCTAATCACTTGATGACATTTTATTCACCTAGAATTCTTATCACTTTTGTTGTTTGGTTGCAGGACTCATTCCATGTTTCCTCTCTGGTAAAATTCTTTACCTTTCATCACAAACACTGTTCTCATCACCTCTTTCCTGGATTTTTGCAGTAACTACCATCCTAAGGTTTCCCAGCCTTGCCTTACTTTACAACATGTCATTAATCTTTCTCTCTAAGGAAAAAGTTTATCACAGATTTTGGATTGACGTCCCGAAAATATAGCCTGGTATTCATGATCCTTTAAGCTCTTGCCCCAATCTGCCACTCCAATATTATCTCTTACTAGGCTCCTTTTCTGTTTCATATGGCACTGCTGAAAAGAACTTATTGTTCATGGAAACACAGGTTTACCAGTACAAGTGCCCATACTGTCACCCGTTAATTCTGGAAAAAACAAAAGCAAAAACAAAAAAAAAAAAAACAAAACAGATACGTTACTATCTAATGGTGTATGTAGAATTGGTGGTATATGTAGAATTATAAATTTTAAGGTTTTTTTTTTTCTTGCTTCAAATATTTCTATAGATATATTCTCTTTTCCTTTTGGTATTTAGGTATTGTGTACGTTATTTTTTTTTTTTAAGGTAACCTCTGCACCTAACATGGGACTCTAACTCACAACCACAGGATCAAGAGTCACATGCTCTACCCACTGAGTCAGCCCTGTGTATATTAGACCTTTTGATATTACCTTACAGTTCTTAGATGTTCTGGGGTTTTTTATTCTTTTCTCTTACTTTTCATTTTATTTTGGGACATTTCCACTGATCTATCATCAGGATCTCTGATTCTTTCCTTGACCGTGTTCAATCTAATAAAGACTCTGCAAAAGCATTTTTCATTTCTTTTATAGTGTTTTTTATTTCTAGCCTTTTGTTTCTTAGAGTTTCCATCACTCTGTTTATACTACCCATCTGTTCCTACATGGTATCTACTTGTTCCATTACAGCCCTTAACCCATTAGTCACACTTATTTTACATCCCCTCTTCGATAATTCCAATACCTAAGACATATCTCAGTTCTTGTTCTGATGATTATTCTGTTTCTTTAGATTTTTTGATTCTCTTTTGTCATGCCTTGTGATATTTTATAGAAAGCCAAATTTATAATATTCTGTAGAAAGTCAAACATGTTTTATTGCATAGTAGGAAACTGAGGTTAAGTAGTTCTGTCATGTGAGAATTTTGGGGAATCTCCCTAACAGTAAGGCTGTATTTAATGTTTACTGTAGCTGCACTGTGTCAGAGGCTTCAAATTCATCTAATGATCTCATTTTAGTCTCCCCTCTTGATGTGGGGCTACCACTTCTTTTCAAAGAAAGGCTTTGTTTTGCAGCTCTTTTAGCTATAGTCCACTATTATTATGTTGGGACCTTTTTCCTGTGATGTGAAGGTGTAGGGAAAAGGGAATATAATATAATCCTCCAATTAAATCTCAGTGTTTGAGATTTAACTCAATATCCTGGGACCATGACCTTCTTGGTATAGCTTTTCCCCCACTGCCCCATATCTCCCTCCCTGGCTATAGCACTCCCAATCCATTTCCTTGAACCCTGACTATGTTTGCCCCTCCTAGGTGAGACAGGAAGGCTAAAGGGAACTTAAGTGGGAGAAATGCCCTGCCTACTTACTGAAATAAACTTCTAGCAAATTCTTTTCCTCTGGAGAGCCCAGCCTTTCTTACGGATAAAGCTCTGGTTTCTTTCCAGATTATTCTTCCCTTCCTCCTGCCTGAGCCGTGAGGGAGTCTTTCCAGATCTTCAGTGTGACAAACAGGTCAAGTGTGAGGGACCCCGGTATAGCACCCTCCACCCCCACCATCTAGTATTTCGTCAGAATTACCATCTAAGTGTTCCTACCAGTATAGGGCTCCAGCAGCTTCTGCTCCAGGTAAGCAGATCCCCAATGTTCCTGTCTGGGTGCACCTAAGGAGTCTCAGAAAAATTAGTAGTGTTGAGCTTGTTCAACGTTTCCTTGTTGTAAGACAAATGTGATGTCTAAGCTCTCTACATTTCAGCTACAATGGAGCTGAAACCAGAAGCCTAAGCTTTCTTAAAAGTTAGGGGGTTTTGTTTTTCTTTTTAATGTTTAGAAGCTACAAAAGAATTGAAATGCATGCGAAGAATGCCTTGGGTAGTATGAAGGCAGCCTCCAGTCTTTTCAAGTCTACTGAGGGCCCAAAGGATAAAATGACTTCATCAGGCAATCACATCCTCACATAAAATGTGTGCTCCATTGAAGCTTGCTGTTGCTAATAGGGACAGAATTGAGACTTGAACCCGAAGGTTACAGTGCTGTTTCTGTTAATACAACATAATGCACATGTATTCTTTGAGCTGATAATCTAGGTAGAGGTACTCCATTTGTTATCCATTGCGAGTTTTGACAATTTCCTAGTCTACTATCAATTCTTTAAGAATAGCAGGGTCCTTTTTCAAATACATATTTTGTATTCGGATAAGGAGAGAGGAATATTACTAACTGGCACACAGAAAGCTTAGCACTTAAAACTGTATATTTTAATATCCAAACAAGCCTAGGAGAATGAAATTTTGTAATCCCCCTTTGTAATCCTACATCTCCTTATGAGGTGAGAGGTGAGTCTCAGATTGGATGAGCGATATGGTCAAGAGTTGAATGAGCAGCAGAGTCAATGGAAGCCAGGTCTGTCTGATTCTGGAGATCATAGCAGCTCTTGCAAGGCATGACTCTTACAGTTTTGTCTTGTCTTTTCTCTGTATTTCTTTCTGTACTCCCATTACCACCCTCTCCCGAGCCAGTGTAGAGCTACAGGTAGCTAATCAGTTTCCTGTTAGCATTTTAACCATAAGTTACCATACACTTGGTTATTTAAACAATACAGATTTTTACCTTACAGTTTTGGAGGTCAGAGTCCAAAGTGAGTCTCACTGGGTCAAAATCCATGATATGTGTATAGTTGCCTGCCTTCTTAGAGGCTCTAAGGAAGATTCTTTTTTTTCCTTCTTTTCTTTCTTTCTGTATTTCTTTCTTTCTTCCTTCCTTCCTTTTTTCTTCTTCCAATTTCTAAAGCCTGTTTGTAGTCTCCATCGCATGGTCCCCTTGCTGTATCTTCAAAGCTGGTGAAATTAAACTGAATACTTCTCACACTGCCATCTCTTTGGTTCTCTCCTCTCTCTACTTTTAAAGACCCCAGCTGATTTACACCCCTAATACTATTTTGCCCTATAACTTAACATATTTGGTTTTTGACAGTTAGGACATGGACATCTTTGAATGTCCATTATTCTGCCTACCGTAGACAGATAGATTGAAAGATAGTAGATGATAGATAGATGATAGATATAGATAGATAGATAGATAGATAGATAGATAGATAGATAGATATTCCTCCTTTAGCACATAACTGGGTGATTAGATGTACAAATTGGAAGATGGAAACATTTATTAGAGATATAAAGATAGCATAGAACAATTGATTGATTAGGTTCAAGTTGTGACTGTTAGAATAAAAAGAAATCACTGATCTAAAAAATCTGGATACATTCAAGAAAGTTACCTTTCTTGATGCCCAGCTAGCTATTGTGCTAACTGGGAATGTTATCAGAGACAGGGATTTTTTAAAATATATTTTTAAGTCTTTATTTATTCATGAAAGATACAGAGAGAGAGGGGCAGAGACATAGGTAGAGGGAGAAGCAGACTCTCTGCACTCAAGAACTGAGCCACCCAGGTATCTCAAGGATTTTTTTTTTTAAGATTTTATTTATTTATTTATTTATTTATTTATTTATTTATTTATTTATTTGAAAGAGAGAAAGAGAGAAAGAGAGAGCATGAGGGGTGGGGGGGGGGTGCGGGGGGAATAAGCCGATTCCCCACTGAGCAGGGAGCCCAACATGGGACTCCATCCCAGGACCCAGGAACCACCACCCAAGTTGAAGGCAGATGTTTAACTGAGTAAGCCACCCAGACGCCCTGAGACAAGGATTTTTGATGATGATCTTCTTGTAAGCACTTCCAGAGAGACTTTTCTACATTTGAGAGAGAAAATGCATGCATTTCAACAATTTGGGTTTTTTGAGGAAGAAAGAAGGAATTTTACTTTTCTCCTACATACATTTGATTTTTGACATTTCCACACCTAATTCCCTCAAGCACAAATACCACCTGTGGCCACTGAGGGACCAGTTCTGTGTAGGTAACCAGGTGGCTTTTTCCTTCCAAGTAGCCATCTCCCCCTGACCAGACTAAACCCTCAACCCAGGACCAGAGCAGAGGGCAAGACTTGACTCCTTCCCAGGGTGACACAGGACAAACACCACGGGAGCCCATGCTGTTTCTATCCCCTTCCTGCCTCCTCCATGGGCCCTGCAGGCAACACATCTTCCTTTACCCCCCCACCCCCCCACACACACACCCCTCTGTTTTAGAGAAGTTCAAATTCCTGACCTATGTTTAGTTTCTCCTTACCATCTCAATTTCATACATTCTCTTACTTTTAACTTGTGAAATAGAATGTGCTATTATTATTATGTAACAAATTAAAACACATTACTTTTTAAAACTGTCAAATATCAGCAATTAATTGTGGGTCAGCATAAAAGATTTGTAGAGGGATCCTTGGGTGGCGCAGCGGTTTGGCGCCTGCCTTTGGCCCAGGGCGCGATCCTGGAGACCCGGGATCGAATCCCACATCGGGCTTCGGGTGCATGGAGCCTGCTTCTCCCTCTGCCTATGTCTCTGCCTCTCTCTTTCTCTCTCTGTGACTATCATAAATAAATAAACATTTAAAAAAAAAAAAAGATTTGTAGAGGTTCATTATTACCTAGAAATGGGGAGAAGGCAATGATCAGAAAGTTCTTTAAAATCACCACAAGAGGGTGGTAAGGAATTATGCTTTACATGTGCACAACAGCAGCATGGTTGTCTTTTTCTTCACCCACCCACAAAAAATATTATAAGATGGAGCACTGACTTTTTTTTTCTTTCTCATTTACATTCGTTAATCATATTTAACATAGCATTGTTTGGCGTCCTCGGAGTGTGTTGGCTGACAGCTGGACATCTTCAATGCAGAGAACAAGGCTTATAAGCACATATCTCCATCTTCCATGTGTGCTTGTACACACTTAAAATGCAACAGCTTCATACATAAATTATGAGCACCTCGTCACTGTCAAACTTCTAATCTGTGATGATGAATTAAATAGAATTTTAAATGGATAAATCTCTATTTTAAATCCATCTCCTCTTCTTGTTTATGAAATGAAATATTGAAGTGAATTGAAGGGAGTGGTCCTGTGGTTCATGCTTGAATGTTGGTTAGTCAAGCTCCTACTGTTTACTGTTCCCAGTGACCTTGATCAAATTGCTCAACTCAGCTGGGAACTCAGTTGTGTGTTTAAAGGATTAAGCAGTGCTCCCCGACATTTGGGAGTCAGACACACCTACCATTCTTGCTATGGCATTAACACTGTGTCCCTTTCGGATTAAAGTAAGAATCTCCGTTCTGCAAAGGGAAGGTCTCAGGGGCTTGAAACCATGTTTACTCCATCCTTCTTGTGTTGATTTCCCTTTTCTTTCTTCATTTCTCTTTTTTAAACTTAAAAATTTCCAGTTATTAATAGACATGTATTTAATTTCTCTAGAATTTTCTGATTGTTGTTCTGTGCCCCCGTGTGGGTGACTGTATTGGTATGTGGGTCTGTGAGAACGTGTGCATGTGAGTATATACATATGTGTGCGTATGTGATGTGTATGTGGGTGCTTGCTTAACACATGTGTGTGCATCTGTGTTAGCATTTTTCCATGTGTCTGCGTGTGTGAATTATGTAAGTGTGAATATTTCATGCATGAGTGTGTATGTGTGCCTATATGAAGTGTGTGTGTGTGCATGTGTATGCACATGCATGGATATGCATTGTGTGGTATTCACCAGTATACCTGTATTTATATGTGCGAGCATGGGATATGCAATACAATGAGCTTATGGGTGATGTGTGTGCATGTGGTACCTGTGTTTGTACATATGCATGTTCTTGATGTGTATGTGTGTGTGCCTATCTGTGTATTTGTGGCATTTGGGTGGGTAGGTAAGAAGACTGCAAGTTGTGTTTGTGTGTGTGTGTCTGTACATAAAGATAAGGAGCTAGACAAATTGTCTATTGTTATAAGAACACAGTTTGCAGTTAGATATTTTTCTGAGCCAAGAGAAGGCAGTGTGCTGCTGGCACTAATCTTTGAGTTCAACAAGAAAAAGCTCTGAAATCTAATGACCTGTTATTGCTTTGCCTCTTCCTCTGTCTCCCGCATAGCATTTCATTTTACTGTATTGTGTGAGAATCCATTTTAAGTCTCACCAACCCTACCCTCAATTTTCATTT
Source organism: Canis aureus (assembly GCF_053574225.1). Classification (NCBI taxonomy): domain Eukaryota; kingdom Metazoa; phylum Chordata; class Mammalia; order Carnivora; family Canidae; genus Canis; species Canis aureus. The sequence goes on along the minus strand of NC_135629.1, from coordinate 18,202,944 downwards.
CACCTGTGTGAAAGCCTTGTACTTGAAATTAAGAGCACTTCAGAATAAGAATACAAGTGATTTATCAGGGTATGAAAGCAATGATTCATGTATTTGTTTCTGTCACTTCAAAGTCTGACTTCCTTTGATACTTTACAGTTTCTGCTTTTGGGTAACATCATAAAAGACTTTGAGTTTCTGGAGAAAAGAGAGGTGTAAACTATCTTTTCACTAATAATGACCTTTCATTAACCTCAGCAGATTCTTAAAAAGAAATATTTTCAGCTAACCTTTCTAAAGCTCAGTTTATGTCTGTGTTTAACGTAAAACTCAGTAGTTTTTGCCAAAAATGCCAGAATAGACTTTACAAGTTCTTCATCTTTGCTCACCTTTAAGATTTGTCTTGAAAATGTGTCCTCTGGCTTCAGTGCTTGGTACTTACTCATTTATTTTTCCCTCTTCCTTCCTGGTTAAGTTAGTTTTCTAAGTCAGCTTTTTCTAATTTCAGAGTATTGTAAAAAGAGCAATGATGTTGCAATCAGAGAAGCCCAAGATCAAATCTGGGACCATCCACATATCAAGTTAAATTCCTGAACTTTATTTATTATTATTATTATTATTATTATTATTATTGAAGATTTTATTTATTTATTCAAGAAAGACACAGAGAGAGAGAGGCAGAGGCATAGGCAGAGGGAGAAGGCGGTTCCTTGGGGGAGCCCAATGTGGGACTCAATCCCAGGACCCCAAGGATCACCACCTGAGCCAAAGGCAGACGCTTAACCACTGAGCCACCCAGGTGTCCCATTCTTGGACTTTATAACTATTTCTCATCATATCTTCTGAACATCTAAAAAAATTTGGCCTGCACTATAAAATAAAGAGTTAAATCGTGTACTATTTTGCATTTTTCTTTTTTTTTCCACAGAAGTAGCTTTGACTTCTTTTTTACTATATCCTGCCTACCACTAAGTTATATAGTTCAGTTTGCCATATACTCATTGTCAATGAAACTTTATGAAGGAAACTTTTTTAAAACTGACCATTTCAGACAGATTACTTTTGAAATTTGTTAATGTAGTTGATTTTCTGCATAAGAGCCAGAACATTTTAATTACACAAGATCCAAAATAGTGAATTTTGTTCTTCAAAAGAACACTAAAATCTCTGAATTTAAAAGTATATAGACGACATAACAATGTTTAGCAATGTTTTTCCGATAAATAATTATCAGTACTTATTGGCCTCATAAGGGGCAAGATTTGGGTGGTGAGATATGACTTAACCACCAGAAGTTTCTAAAGATGGCCAAGATTCTTATATTACTGTAATTACTCCAGGAGCATAAAAGTTCAGATCTTCTTTTAATTCATTTTCAATAGGAATATGAGCTATCTCTTTGAAGGAGATGCTGGCAGATTATGTTTCTTGATTAACAATGCCAAAACCAAGTGTCAGAAATTCTAATGACATGGTTAGGTCAATTGATCAACAAGATACTTTCATTGTGAACTTGTTTGGTTCTTCTTGATCCACGGCTATTCTCTCTGTTCCTCTGATCTCAATTCAAGATTTATCAATACACATTTCTTACTTTAGATTGATTCATCTTTGATCTCATTGCCTTCTTACCCTACTCTAGCTAACGGACTATGGTGATCTCTACTACCTAAGAAGATTAGGGGACACCACCCTGATCTATATGCATTTTTCAAACTCAGTTCAAGTCAACTGATATTTGAGCATCTTCTTATATGCAAAACAGTTTCAAACTCTAAAGATTCACAAAGACAATGCTCTTTCCTTTATCTAATATAAGCCTGTAGGTGCAGCCAGAAAAAACTAAAAGATATAGGACTTCTTCCTCACCATAAGACTCAGATGCTTAGTGTAGTACAAATGCAAAAATAAAAACAAAGTTTTCTTTTTTTTTTTTAAGATTTTATGTATTTATTCACGAGAGAGACACAGAGAGACAGGCAGAGACACAGGGCGAGGGAGGAAAAGCAGGCACCATGTAGAGAGCCCGATGTGGGACTCAGAACTCCTTCCCAGAACTCCGGGGTCATGCCCTGAGCCAAAGGCTGACTGACGCTCAACCCCTGAGCCACCCAGGCATCCCAAACAAAGTATTTTTAATAAAGAAAAATTTCCAAAAAAAATAAATAAAGGAAAAATTATTCATTTATTTCACTACTCTTGAGATTGCCTATTCCTACTGTTTCATTTTATAGATTGGGTGATCAAAACAAGAGTGAGAGTAAATTAGTCATGTTGTATGTTGTGTTGTTGTTCATCTACCCTTAACTAATTCTATGTAGTCATTACTGCATCCAGATGGGAGCATGACCTTGTGCCATATTGAGTCCAGTTTTTCAAGAGCTATGCAATCTTCTCTAACTCGAATTCACTCTTCTGCTTTAGGAATTGAAAGAACAATGAGAAATTCTATCACAAGATGTAAAAATAAGGGTAGATAGCTTTCCTGATTGCAGAAACACAGTATTACTGATAAGATACGAAGGGCAGCCTGGGTGGCTCAGTGATTTAGTGCCTGCCTTTGGCCCAGGGTGCAATCCTGGAGTCCTGGGATTGAGTTCCACATCAGGCTCCCTGCATGGAGCCTGCTTCTCCCTCTGCCTGTGTTTCTGCCTCTCTTTCTCTCTCTCTGTGTCTCTCATGAATAAATAAATAAAATCTTTTAAAAAATAAATAAATAAGATAAGGAGAAAAGTGTAGATACAGAAGAGACCCATGGCTTATTACACAGGCACCTTACCTGGGCTTTTCTTCCCTTCTTTCTGACCTATTTCAGCCTTATTCTCTTTATACCATTAATCTTCAAGCAATTTTATTTAGTAAACATCTGTTGACCAACTATGAAATCCCAGAAGCTGTAAGTTTAAGGCATCAGCTAACAGTCTGGTAAACAGTAATATGTAATAAATAGTCGAGCTCAACGACTGAATAAAAAGCTAAATGAAAGAATGCAGAATTTTTCCTACATAGAGATATTCTCCTTTTTCACTTTCACTGATTTCTGGGTATAACAAACATCGGTGGGCCCACCGGACCTTTCACTGATGGTGCTATTTATGCTTGTTGACTCAGGACCCTCTCTGCCTATGCAGCACTTGCTGCCTGCCCACTGCCCCTTCTGCTTAGCTGGAATTCCACGCCACAATCTTACTGACCAAATGATTGTGTAGTCTCCAAAGTTTTCAAATTTAGTGCGCAATGCAAAAAGGACTGAACCACTCATTTATTCATTCTTACATTCTAGAAAAACAATGAACATCTACCAAATTCTAGGCCATGCTACACAAAGAGGATCCCACATTCAATAAACAGCATTTCCTACCCAGAAAATACACAGAATGACAAAGAATCTGATAATTACCAAAAGACAGACCAGCTTGAGCACTAAAAACCTATATTATGTAAAAACCCATTCTTAAAGTCTCCAAAATGGCCAAAGTTTGGAAAGTGCCCAATGAAAATTTTTTTTGATATGACATGTCAGTGGGCACTTGCCAAAGACCATTCTATTTTTTAGATTAACAGAAATCCATTGTATTAAGTCAATATAGAATAAATTGCATCAAACAAAGGGATGATATTGACTGGAATTACAAGAATAAAAACAAAATGATCATTTATAACATAAATTAACTAAACTAAGCTAATAGCCCTGGTAAGTAGAAAGTTCTAGAAGACCTGCTTAAAAGGGGAGCAACTTATTTTTCTAATTAGTTTATCAGCCTTTAAAATTGTGCCTCTAAAGTGGTTACACATGCTTTTAAAGAGTCTGCTTTCCTCAATTGCTTTTACAGAACTCTTGGTAGGTAGGTAGTACCCTGTTAAAGGTCACTACAGCTATTGCCACATGATCATAAACTCCAAATGAATGCCTTCTAAATGAATGAAATTTTACTGCAAAATAATTCTACTCATTTCTGCCAGGCTCCATAAATGCTTTGAAAAATTTCAGGAACCCAATCCTCATAAGCTACTAGGAACTCAACTTCACTATGCAGTTATGGTCACCAATTTTTCCCAGAAATGACATATAAAACCTCTCATCTGAGCAAAACGAGGCAGATTAATGTTGCATAAAACATATACAGTCTGGATTACAAAATCACAAAAGCTATCTCTTGGATAGAAAAGCCAGCCCTCTTTAGATGTCTGTAATTACAAGACAAATTTCCCTATAGCCTAATATTTCTTACTCTTTCAAAGAGAAAATTCTACATAAGAGAAATAAGCCTTGGTATAGGGAAATTTTAGTAAACTTTACTTGCTGGCTAGGAGACATAAATAAGAATTGTCATTGTTGAGACACCCGGGTGGCTCAGCGGCTGAGTTGCAGGTTGTGATCCCGGGGTCCAGGATCCAATCCTATATCGGGCTCCTTGCAGGGAGCCTGGTTCTTCCTCTGCCCAAGATCACAACCTGAGCCAATGGCAGATGCTCAACCACGGAGCCACCCAGGTGTCCCTCCCCACCGATCCCCTTTGAATTGAGTTTTTATCCTGTGACTCTCCTACTAAAACTGTTTCAACCCTACTGAAAGGGTATATTCTGAGCTTCTTCTGCTTATGTGCTTAAACATCTTTCTGAGGAGAGAATTGGTCTGTATGGCCAACCATTCAGGGATGAAAAGCCTAAGTATAGGCAGTAAGGGGCTGCATCTTATTTAGAAGCCACACATACTGACAAGCTACTGCAACCTTAGCTTTCCAATTCCAGGATAGCAGGGAGGATCACTGGAGGGCGTGCTGAACAATGGCAGTTACAGCGCCCTCCCCCCTCTCAACTCCATCTCTGGGGAGGTGCTAACAAGCATGTAAATGCTCCCTGCAGGCAAGAAGCTGTAGGGGGCTGAAGAGGCTGCAAGTCTTCAAAAAACCCACAAATTGGATTATCAATTCCTAAATAATCAGGAGCTGGTCATTTTAACAAAACATGCCTCAAGGCATAGAGTTCAAATGCCACTCAAAGCAGAAGTGAAGAAAATATTTCACAAGCATTCCTTTTGAGGGGCGGCAGTAGGTACACAGTGCTGAGAGCATAGACGGTGTTAGCACACTGTTTGGGTTTGCGTCTCAGGTACCACTTGAGCTAGCAGTCTGGCCCTGGACAAGTTATTTAAATTCTCTACCTTTTAGTTTCCTCATCTATTTAATGTGAATAATAATGGTAGCTATATCATAGTGAATATATAAAAGGCTTAGAACAAAGCCTGGCACATACTGAGCAGTACATAATTATTTGATATTGTTGGAAAATATTTGTTCAACACACACATTATTACAAGCACTGAGCTAGAAACTGGGGAGAAATTCAGATTTTCTTCCTAAAGATTTCTACGGTAATTAGACACAGTACAAGATGGGAGACACTGTGCTTCAGGAGGTGGGCACAGGATGCTATGGAAGCTCAGTGATGCTGAAAGGAGGTTACTGGGAAGAGGAAAGTGGGAAAGGACCACTTGAATGTGACTTGGAGGGACAGGCAAATTTGCCATGATGCTAAGGAAGCTTCAGCTCTCCAGCGCCTCCCTTGAGAAGGTTCCTAGGAAGGCTGGGGTTGTACAAGGGGGGGTGGGGGGTGGGGAGGGGAAGCCAAGACACAACAGGATATCATTTCCCTTTGAACATTACTAAATTCTCTAAGATCTTGGAAGAGGGTGGCTTCAATATCAAGCCTGCAATAATTTGTTTGACTACTCCTCCTTAATCATTGTTTACTTCCAATATACCTTTTGTATTTGTAATTTTATATATTTTTTCTTAAAGTAAGCCCCAATCTATATAAGCTTCAGACCCCACAAAATCTGACCTATATAAACTTCAGACCCCACTTCTATTCAAAAGATAATTGGGATTTAGCTAAGGTAAGGGTCCCACGGGTTCAAGTTGGTAAATAAGCAGTAGAAGAAGAGATAACCAGCTTGAGTAAAAGTTCCTAGGTGAAATAGCCCCAACCTCGAGTAATCCCAAAGAATTTCACAGAGCGTCTGCAGTAGGGCATTTGAAGTTTCTTCCTTTCCTTTGCTCCCATTCAGTTGTGTAAGAACTTAATTGTACAGAGATTTGGACCTTTCTTTTAATTAATGTTCAAGTCACCATATCTTGGCCTCTTTTCTTTCACTTTTGGAAGACTCATACAGGAAAAGTAGGTTCAGTCTGTGGCTCTATGTTTTATGCAATGGAATCTTAAATAAGTAGCACAGAACCTTAAAAAAAAAGAGGGCAGGGATCCCTGGGTGGCGCAGCGGTTTGGCGCCTGCCTTTGGCCCAGGGCGCGATCCTGGAGACCTGGAATCGAATCCCACGTCGGGCTCCCGATGCATGGAGCCTGCTTCTCCCTCTGCCTGTGTCTCTGCCTCTCTCTCTCTCTCTGTGTGTGACTATCATAAATAAATAAAAATTAAAAAAAAAAAAAAGAGAGCATAAGGAAGTCTCCCCGTAGACATCAACTAAACAAAAAGTCCTCTCCAGCTTTTTATGTTGAACACAGTAACAAATGGATATATGTATGCATATACAATTATATACAGTGGTGTACATATAATAATACTTCTGAGCCTAAGTATTTGTTTATCTTATTTTTCTAAGATTTTATTTATTTATGTATTTGAAAGAGAAAGAGAGAGAGAGCGATGGGGAGAGGGAGAAGTAGAGTCCCTGCTGAGCAGGAAGCCCACTGGGGGGCTTGACCCCAGACTCTGGGATCATGACCTGAGCCAGAGGCAGATGTTTAACCCACTGAGCCACCCAGGAGCCCCTAAGTAGTTTCTTAAGTAGACCAGAGTGAAATAATAGAAAAGCTTGTTGTTCATATGGATCCATTAGTCTTGTTTATGTTTGTCAAGGCTTTTTAAATATGGGAGATTTGGATGCATGCATGTTAGTAATACTACCTGATATATATATATATATATATATATATATATATATATATAATTACTTTTTAAGGAAACAAGGAAAAATAATATGCAAATACTAAATCTTTGTAAGGGGTAAACTTCAAAAGGAGAAACCCAGCATATTAAACGTGAACCCTTTCAGAACAATATGTTGTGGTCACAGATGTTACACATTTCATTTTCCTAAGAAGGAAAAAGAAAAGGAATGAGAAAAACAAACTAACAAATGTCATGACATTAAAAATCAATAGAGGTTAGTATGTTCTGTGCTTTTAAACCTCTAGTTACTCCACTGGATTATAACAGAGCATTTTTGCACTAGTGTAGCCTGAAATAAGCCACAGAGACAGGTCAGAGTCAGGTGCACTCAGAGGCCATACACATTCTCAATTGATTACAGAGAGACCAAACAACTTCTTCCCTTTCAAATGAGCTTGAGAAAAATTGGGTTGTTTTCCCAAAATGGAGGAAGTAGATGAGAATTGCTCATTCTCTGAAAAGGAATCAAGTTAATGAAATGACAAAGAGAGCTTTGTTCATTTAAATACCATAAGGTCCATCAGAATTGGTAATAGAGCACATAATTGTCTCTTTTATATCTCAGTCAAATCTTTGCAAAGGGGCTGGTCTCTCCAGTCCTAAAGAGAAAGAAAACTGGAAGGGACTCAGTTTCATATTTAAAATCCTCCCCAAGGGCACTCAGGCTTCATAACAACCACAAAAATCAATTACAAGATTAATATAATTCTTTGAATTGTAAAGCAAACAAATAGAAATAACAGAAATAACAAATATATATCAGCAAAATATTTTGCTTAATAAAAAAAACAATGTTTATCTTACTTAACTGTAGTTTTCCAATTAGTTTGCCATGACTATGTAATATTAATTGGTTAATTACTTTTTTAATGAATGTGTTATCAATTCATCCAATCCCATGTAATGTTTGACTACATCTCTGTCGATCTATATGCAGAAATAGAATGAAAAATCATACTCATATTTCTGTGTATTGAAATTTTTATCTTTTCCATAATTTGTACATTTTCCATAATGATATTTTGTTTGTGGGATAGCTAGCTCTGATTTAACTTTAAAATCTAGAACATCATTAATATTATTTATCAAAATATATACCAGGATAAAAGTCATTTTTAGCAGAATATTCCTAAGTGCTGTTTCATTACATAAAATGTAACCTGGGCATGAGAAGGTTTGCCCAGGTTATTTTTTTAATTATCTAACCACAGGGTGAATGTGGCTCATGAAAATTAATTGGGAGCACCTGTTCCTAGGTACCTTTCTGACAGAGGAACATTAATCTTCCCATTGTATGTAATTCTTCTTCTAAAGAGACAAAAAATATCTCTTTTTTGGTGAAGTCAACATATCTGGTCATGGAACCAGGCCTTTCTTTCCAATAGCCTCCTCTAGTGCTTCTAGCTTCATGTGACAAAGGGATGGGTCGATCAAAGTATTTTTAAATGTGAATCAACTGGGCAGCATTGTTGAGGAAATCCATTCAGAATCTGCAGTTGTATTCTCCTGCATTTGAAGTGGGCCTGCGGGATTCAGATGTGATAATGGCAAAGTGGATAAATGACAGCTCTGGGCATCAGTTTCAAGGAAGTGTTTCACTGAATATAGAAATCAAATGGAAGAAAACAAATAGCACTTTGTGGATCCTCTTCTCCCAAGCTTGAATTGTTCCTTGCTGTTCTATGCTTCCCGAAAGAAGGCAAAAGGTCAACTGGTAACCTTCTATTGCCCTCGGCGTTGGGTGATATTCTTCTCAGTTTATACACACACACAATCTCTCCCATACTATATGCACACAGCTCTAAAAGGCTTGTTTATCATTCCAAAAATACCTGGTCATTTCACTGGGGCTGAATTGTTGTTTGCCACTTCACCCATGAGCAGAATTTTTAAAAAGAAATACAGCTCAATTCTTCGGAAAACTGATTTGAAATCCCCGTCTGGCTAATGAGCTTTTTAACTTCATGTCCAGCTTACTCATTTGCAGAATGAGATCACAGAACTAGAATCTTTCTAAAACCCTCGTAGTTCTCCATTTTAGAAGATGCATTTGTGACTAAGATAGTGTGATTACACAAATTCCGCTAGATAGAGACATCATTATAGTATGAGAAGGCAGAGAAGTGGGCTCCAATTCTGACTTTTCCACTTAGCTGTGTGAGGGGACAATTTATTTATTTATTTATTTTTAAAGATTTTATTTATTCTTGAGAGACACAGAGAGAGAGGCAGAGACATAGGTAGAGGTAGGAGCAGGCTCTCTTTGGGGAGCTTGATGTGGGACTCCATCCCAGGACTCTGGTGTCACACCCTCAACCGAAGCAGATGTTCAGCCACTGAGCCACCCAGGCGTCCCAAGATGGGGCAATTTATTTAAGTTTCCTCATCTGTTAATCAAGATAGCACTTCTCATTTCATGGGGTCATTGTAAGAATAAAATAAAATAAAGTAAAATGACAGCATAAGAGAACTGTTCAACGGATAATTTATTATTATTATTATTATTATTATTATTATTATGTCATCATATCATTGATTCTTAACTTTGCTAAGTATCAATTTCCTTGTCTATAAAGTGAGAAAAATCATGATTTTCTCCTATGGTTATTTGACAATTAAATTAAATGATCTAATTCTATATACTAAGTACTGTTTTGTATTTTTATTGGGACTATTATTTGAAGACTTTCAAACCAGCATTTCCCACAGTTTGCTCTATGTGCTATCATTTGTTTATAGAAGGAAAAATCTAGTGAATCTAAATATTAATAGTGCCATACTTATATTACATATGTGAAATGAAAAATGACTGCCAAAAAAAATACCTGTATAATCAAATTTTCTGTTGTAACACACTTATTTAATTAAAAGAGGTGAGTCACTTTGGACAAACAGATATAAGAAAATAATGGTTCCAGAGGGACTCATTCTTTCATCCATTTTCTAAGTGCCAACAATGTGCCAAGCACTGTGCCATTGCTATGTCTGAGAACTTGTCTGCCTGACTGTTGTATTTACCACCTCAAACCTGCATACTGGATTTCACACAATAGCACGAGAATCCTTAGTGTGCAAGCTGAACTGATCATTTTATTGCCATAACAGCACACACCCTGCTAACAAAGCTGAAATTGCCAATTAGTAGATTTCCAACATCATATTCTAATAAAGATCAAAGTGAAAGAATATGACCAATATTCCTCACTTTTCTACAATCTGGTGCTATAGGGAAACACAGAATTATTACAATGCAAACAAATCCAATCCAATCAGTGTATCAGAAATGCAGAGCCGACTTCCACACAAGGGAAGGTTTAGAATATTATGGCACTTGGCCAGGGTAGCCTTATGATCTTTGTCACCACTGTGTTTGGCTTACTGTCTAGGGGAAACGAAAGAGTTAAGATGAAAGAAAATGCTATCCTAATATTAGACAAGGGAGTTTCACTAAGGAAAACAATACACGGGGTAGTTATAATTGCTTTTGGCTTCAGTGAAAGGTAAGCCTTAGCATGTTTTTTTTTTCCTTAAAGAAATGAATTACAATTACCTATCATTATAAGAGTAAACAGGGTGGGCTTGGTTTTGCACATCATTTGTGAATAAATAGACAAGAACTAGAGCAAAGACTTGTAGCCTTTCTCTTTCCAGCTCCTTTGTCTGAAAGAGCACTGCACAGCACAGCTTGTCTTATGCAGAATGACACAGAAGCAGAGGAAAGCTCTTACCAAAAATGCAGACTTCAGTTACAGTGTCATTTGATTTTGCTTCTCAAGATACTCTTTTTGAAAATGTCCTTGCAGTTCAGTCCCGCATCAGTAAAAGAAAATCCTGTACACAAAAGCCAAATCTATATCCAGGCAGCTATATGTGTAGCTGTGAAAAATTGCTAAATGTGTTAAAAAAAATCTTGATGTAAATTAACCTAAACTTCCTCCATGGATATTATCAATTATTCATGGCATAAATTATGCAACAGAGCTGACAGTTAGTACTTGATAGAATATACAGAATGAGATATGTGTATACATACATACACAAATATACATGCATACATATATGTGTTAATGCACACACATTCACATACAAATATTCATGAATATATATGCATAATTATGCATATGCACATACACATACATAAATCAATAAGGTGATAGAGTACAAGAGCACTGAGATATGAGTCTGGAGACCTAGATTTGAGCCATTTAATGTGAGTCACTCACTCCTGCTCTCAGCATTTTTGGACTCATTTTGGACCAATGGCCCTTTTAATTATAAAATTATTTCATTATGTATCCCAAGCTCCTGTCCTACCAAATGTGGTACAGATGTCCTACTGAGGACATGAGTCATGGTTGTTAAGTTTGGGCACTTGTAAATGTTGATTTGGAGGAGTGAAAAAAGCTGTCCCCTCAACTCACTAGTACCTGTTCACATTTCAGACCTTCTCTCTGCCATCTCTGTGGCCTTTTTTATTATATCTTGTTGGTATGGTTTTCTTAAATGCTAAAAAAGTGATCCCAGTTCTTTTGTGTGAATTGAGCTTCTATTTTAAGGCCCACCCAGTAGAAAATGTTCAGCTCATTTGATTTAAGTGGAAATAGAAGACCGAGTAGTTAATTATTTTATGAAGTGTAAAAGAATAAAATTAATTGCTTATTATGTTTCTATTATACTTTTTATTTTTTTTAATTTTTTTATTTTTTAATTTTTTTAATTTTTATTTATTTATGATAGGCACACAGTGAGAGAGAGAGAGAGGCAGAGACACAGGCAGAGGGAGAAGCAGGCTCCATGCACCGGGAGCCTGACGTGGGATTTGATCCTGGGTCTCCAGGATCGCGCCCTGGGCCAAAGGCAGGCGCTAAACCGCTGCGCCACCCAGAGATCCCTCTATTATACTTTTTAATTTTCACTATACTCAAAACATTAACAAAAGGCTTAACTGGAACTTTCCAACAGAAGTCTTCTTTTTTATGACCTAACCTAAGAGCAAATGCTTCCATTTCTCTATTTTTTTTTACTGACTATTTTGTCTTTATTATTACTAGTTTTTTGAATAATACTGAGTATTTGGAGGGGAGACAAATTTTGTATTTAGTCACCTAATTTGCATAGCTAACCTGTTATTAGTGTCTCAGTTTTAGAAATGAGGAAGCTTAGGCATAGACATGTTGAGTAACAAGGTCACACAGCTAGTGTGTGCTGGAGCTGAGATCCCAATTGGAGAAATTTGGCTCCAGACGTTGTATTAGTAGCCAATGCATGATACTGCCACCACCGAAATATTTGCCAGTAGGACTATGATGGACACAGGGAATTCTATCTCAAACATCTATAGTATCTTTAATTACAAGGTCATCTTTTAATACTATATTTCTATACACTGAGACTTCTTGCCAAGAATAACTAGCTGTGTGACCTTGCACTAATTATTTAGTTCTTTCTACTTCCATTTCTTCAATCAGAAATGGTTCTGACAATAGTCATTTATCTCATAAAGTTGTTGTAAGAATTGTATGAGACAGATCACATAAAATACTTGTAACTTTGCCTATCATATAGTTAGTGCTCAATCAAGGTCAGTTAGCAATAGTCAGTAGTAGTCATAGTAGTAGTAGAAATAGAATGCAGCTGCCATTGGTCCAGATTTTGAATTGTAAAGCAGATTTTGAATTGTAGCAGTCATACCTCAGAGAAAATTTAGATTTGGATATTAGGGGCAGCTGGGTGACTCAGTGGTTGAGCATCTGCCTATGGGTCAGGTTGTGATCCCAGGGTCCTGGGATCAAGTCCCACATCAGGCTTCCCACAGGGATCCTGCTTCTCCCTCTGCCTATGTCTCTGCCTCTCTCTCTGTGTCTCTCACGAATAAATAAATAAAATTTGTTAAAAAGATTTGATATTAGAGAGGATTGAATTTGAGTTTCGGATTTATCACACGTATATTTCAATTACCTCTATAGCCTTGCTGGTATAATGTTTCCTGTTTTGGTGATTATTATATATATATTATATCTATGATATTTCTATAAAACCAATATAAAACCCTATTTTACATATGCAAATAAATATGTATAAAATAACATTTTGTGTGTTTTAATATAACATTGCACATATGTACATATAATAATTCTACAAAATATGTATGCATATACTTGTATATTTTTATATGTATGTGTATGTATGGGTATGTGTATAATACACACAGATACATGCATTAAAGAGGAGAAAAAGATAGGGAGAAAACATTGAAAAACTGCTTGGTCTCCCTTACCTCCTCACTGGAAACTGAGGCATCCAATTTATATGCATAGAAAGTAGAAGTACAAACATGTTGGTCAGATGAATGATTAATTATACAAGGGTAAAATAGGAAACAACCAAAATACTCAGTAATAGAGGCTTGTTAAATCAACAATAATGCACCAGTATGAGTGAAAACTGTCCAACCACTAAAATCAGGTTTTGGAGGAATATTTAATTACCCCAAAAATCTTTATATAGCAGGTTTTTAAGTGAAGAAATCAGGCACCAGGGCAGACTGTGTATCAAAATCCTAAGATGAAGATGATATGAAAAAAATCCCAAGGTAGTATAAAAAAAGTCCCAAGATAGTATACACGTGTAAAAATAGGTATGAATAAATGCATACAATAGGGAGGACTCAGAATTAACTAACAGTGGTTATTTCTGCAAGGTCATTACTAGCAATCTTTATTCTCTATGTGTCCACTTGTGTGTTTGTGTGATTTATATCATATTTTACATCAACATGGATTATGTTTTAAATAATAATACTAAAAATGATACTTTCATCAACGATATTCAATAAAGTAAAAAAAAAAACAAAAAATGACTCAGTGTTTTGGAGAAAATCTCCTATTTACCTTCCTCTCCTATCCAGTTTGTTCTACCCAGAAAACCCCCAGATACATGTGCAGCTTTGTCATTGCTGCCACTTGCTTGTCCTTTTCTGTCTGTCCAACCACATATTTCTACTGAAGGTTCTGTCTATGCTGGCTTTCCAAAGTAGCTTCTCCCATCTCAGGTCATTCTTGATATTTGTCCTTCTACTTGCTGATATGTCCTTTCCAAAACCAGTGTTTAATTTTTCTATCAATCCAAGGTGATGCCCGTTCCGAGAGGCCTGCTCATGCCCCTCTTCATGTTACTTTTCCTCTTCAGGAAAGTAACAACTTAGAATAAAATCTGGCATGCCTTCAGTTGCTGGCGGGGAGATTTCTGTTTCCTTGGCCTCCCTTTGGCTGCCGAAACGCATTTTGGTCCCTTCTGGATTGATTGTGGCCTCTTCTCATTCACATGCTGACATGTCCTCTCTCCTGATCTAGGCCAGAGGCGTAGATTTCTTTAGTCATCAACTATGATCTTCCTACCAACAGGGAAAACTCTATCCACAGAATAGGTTGTGGTGGATGGTTTGGCCCTACAGGCGTGGCTCTTAACTTGGAGACATTGAGTCCTCCTACAACAGCTCCACTGAGGAGACACCCCTTCAGTGTTGCTGACCTGCTACCTAGCCCTATTCAGGATTCAGTCTGGGGGGGTTGAAGAGGAGTAGGACAGAGGAGGGAAGGGAGCCAAGGGATGGACATCTTGTCATTTTTTTCTTTGAATAAATGCCAGTTTGATGCAAAGTAATAATACTTTTTCTGTAACATGTGTTTAAATGTACATAAGCTTCAAAGATATTATTTTAGGAGACGACTACATCTCCTTTCCATTGTTTCTCTTGTTGGTACTTCATAGAGTGCTTGAGACCAAGATGTTGTTCAGCGGACTAATGACTGGCCAGCCTGGTTTTCTTCATCTATCTAGACTCCTAGATCTAAATCTTTCACAGTATTGGAAATGTGTAACAAAGCAGTCATCCCTTCTCCCTACCACCCCCGCCCTTACTGCTTGAATTTAATGCTGCTATCAGGCAACAATGAATCTTTCACCTGGGGCAGAGAATGAGGATTCATGGACATTTGTAATCCAAAAATCAATGCTACCTTACAATATATCTACTTGTGATTGAGTCATTTTCTTTACTGGTTATTCTTAAAGTGTATTGGATGCCCATAAAGGAGAACAGGAATGTATTATGATGGAATCTGTAACCATTTTTATGTATATGTATCTTTTTCTTTTTTTAGCAATCATGTCATCTCCTGAAGTACAATAGCCACATTGAGGTGGTATAGAATATTTATAAGGTTTCTGCACCTAGAGACAAGAAACTTGCTATAAGACTTTGAGGGTGTTACACCATCTCTGATTTTTTATTTCTTTGTCTTTAAAGTGGAAATACAATGAATTATTTAAGTTATCTTTTTTTAAGGACTAAATGAAATAAAGTTTTAAAATGTTTAAATACAGGGATGCCTGGATGGCTCAGCAGTTGAGCTCTGCTTTCAGCTCAGAGCGTGATGCTGGAGTTCAGGGATTGAGTCTAGCATTGGGCTCCCTGAGGGGAACCTGCTTCTCCCTCTGCCTGTGTCTCTGTCTCTGTGTCTCTCATGAATAAATAAAAAAAAATTTTTTTTTGATTAAAATAAAATAAAATAAAAATAAAAATACTTACCACACACTACTTCTCAGCCTTTTGGCTAAGATCAAGTATAAAATACTCACCACAGTGTCTGGCATACATAGTAAGGTATCATTGACTGCTAACTCTTGACTGCCAAAAAATACCCCCCCCCCCCATATGTCCATGTCTTAACCCTTGGAACTTGTAAATGCTACCTTTATGAAAGAAGAGTGAATATTATTTTATAGGGCAAAAGATGTCATTACGTTCAGGACGTTGAGAGGGGACATTTACCCTTGATTATCTGGGTGGGCCTAAATGTAAACACATGGAACCTTATAAGGTTGAGGGAGCTTGGACACAGACACACAGGAAAAAAAAAAAAAAAAAAAGACAGAAGAAGAGAAAGTGATATGAAGGTGGAGATGGAGATTGGACTGAGGAAGCCCAGGAGTCCCTGTAGCCACCAGAAGCTCAAGAGGCAAAAAACAGATTCTCCCTAGAACCTCCAGAGGGAACACAGTCCAGCTGACTGCTTCATTTCAGCTCAGTGGAATTGATTTTGGATTTCTGACCTTCAGAGCTGTAAGAGAAGGGAGGGGAGGAAATCTGTTGTTTTAAGCCTCTAAGTGTGTGCAATTTGCTACAGTGGCAATAAGAAACTAAAACAGACTTTTTATAACTGCTATAATAAATTCCTAAAGGCAAAAATATGTCTTTGGAATAGGGTACTGAAGAGTGGCAAGAAGAATTTGGGGAAGTATGGTAGCAAGTGTCTAGATTTCCTTGAGCAAACTGTTGGCAGAAATTTGACTTTAAAGGAGATTCTGGTAAGAGCTCAGAAGGTGGTGAGGAGCGTGGCAGAGAAATCTATAGTTTCAGAGAAAAAAAATATAGTCATAAATGAGATGCTGTCAGAAATATGAACACTAAAGGCACTGTTGGTGAGGGTTCAGAAGGAAATGAGGAATATGTTATTAGAAAATGATGGACAGAGTATCTTTGTTATACAGGAACAGAAAATTTGGCTGAATTGTGTTCTAAAGTTGTTTCTAGAGTAGAACTTAAAAGCAATGACTTGGATATTTAGCTGAGGAGATTTCCAAGCAAAATGTTAATGATGCAGACTGATTTCTTCTTACTGCTAGTGGTAAAAATCCAAGAGGAAGGAAACAAATTTAAGAAGGTATTGCTAAGCAGGAAGGAACCAGAATTAAATAATTTCAGACATTCACAGTCCATCCAGATTGCCAAAAAAAAAAAAAAAACAAAGCTAAGAGAGGAGCTTATTGTTAGAAAAGCATGTTTTTAAAGAATGCGAAGGATATGGCTGGACAACAGTTTGATAAAAGGACTTTGGGTGTATGACTCATGGGTGCATTCATGCAAGTCAGCAGAAGTTAGGAATAGAGATTGGGTTATCTGGGAAAGATCAGTGAGGGCACTCTGCCTAATGGTGTGACAACCCATGACAAACATGGAAGACCCACAAGGTTTTTGAGAATTTTATAGGAGCAGAAACAGAAACACTGCCGGACTGGAAAGAAAGGGGCAGAGATGAGACAAAATGCAGGAAGACTGTTAAGAATTCTAGGGTTCTACAGACAGGAGACAGTGATAGAGTTCTTAGCTTCAAATATGTGCTACCCTTCTATAAGAAAGAGGGATGAGGGCAGCCCAGGTGGCTCAGCAGTTTAGCGCCTGCCTTTGGCCCAGGGCATGATCCTGGAGACCCGGGATCGAGTCCCACATCAGGCTCCCTGTGTAGAGCCTGCTTCTCCCTCTGCCTGTGTCTCTGTCTCTCTGTCTCTCTCTCTGTGTTGTTTCTCATGAATAATAAATAAAAATCTTAAAAAAAAAAAAAAAAAAAGAAGAGAAGAAGGAGGGATGACTCTGAGGGCAAAGACCCCAATACCAATTGGGCGCAGAGGGCAGAGTTGCAGGCCTGTAAGCAACATAAGATGACTATCAGGCCTTGAAACCTAATGAAATATGCTTGCTGGATTTTAAACTTGCGTGGGTTGAGTGAGCCCATTATTTCTTCCATCACCTCCATTTCAGAATGGGAATGCCTATAATTGTTATCTCATGCCCATTCCACAGTTGTATTTTGGAGGCAGGTAACATTTTTTTTTTTTCCCTAGGTTTCACGGGTCCACAGAGAAAGAGGAATTTTCCTCAGGATGAATCATACTCAGAGTTTGAACTATGCCTGATTTAGATGATGAGGCATGGAGTTTTTGGGCTGATGATGTTTAGATGACTTTGGACTTTGGTTGATGGTGTAATGGGTTGAAACTTTGGGGGATGTTGGGATGGGGAGCATATATTTTACTTGTAGAGGCCAGAGGGCAGACTCTGATTGGCTGGAAAATGACCCCTCTCCCCAAAACAGTCATGACATGTCCTAATCCCCAGAACCTAAAGACTTCACTTTATGTGGCAAGACTGTGAATATTACCTCACTGGTTAATTAATTTATGTGATTAAGCCAGGAATCTTGAGAAGAGGCACTTGTCTTTTATTATCTAAGTGGACTTGAAATACAATCACATGTATTCCTATGAAAGAAAGCAAGAGGGAGTTGGAGATAGACATACATAAGAGAAGATGCACACAGAAGGAAAAGCTGAAGAACGAGACAAATTGGCATGATGTGACTATAAGCAAAGGAATGCCAAGGGCTGGTAGCATCTACCAGGAGCTAGGAAATAGGCATCAAACAGATTCCCCCCAAGAGCTTCTGGAGGGATTGTGGCCCTGCCAACACCTTGATTTCAGATTTCCTGCCTCCAGAATTGTGAGAGAGTAGGTTTGTGTTGTTTTAAGCCACCAGATTTGTGGTAATTTGTTACAGCAGCATAGGAACCAAATAATAGCTGTTTTACTACTTTTCAGTCACCAAGGTGGAAAAGGTATTAGCCCAGAATAAGCATAAAGCCTTTTTGATAGTATCTTTATGTCCTTATGGTATAATTCATTTCTGAGGATATTGTGTATGTGCCATAAACGCTTTTTGATTTAAACGAGTGTCCTCAAAATGTACGAATAGATTTCATGGAACTTTCCAAAATAGTCTCAAAGGCCGTATTTCAAAAGGTCACTCTTTTTCCAAACACTCTTGTAAACACTCATTTCAAGTAAACAACACTCCAAAAACAAGTTTTAAAATGCAATTTGACTGCCGCTCACCAGCAGCAAAGAAGTACTTTCCAGACCACATATTTACATGGTCAATACCCAAATTAAACATGAGATTTCCCTGAAGTCATTCTACGAATTTGTTAAAACGAAAGGCACTTTTACACTCCATTTCGGGGAAGGAGATCACCCAACCCCCAAAATACATCTCAGATTATTTAAGGCATGAAAAAATTCTTTGTTTCGCTTGGTTAGGCTTGATTCAGAATTACTGTAAACCTCTTGCGCAGTGGCAGAATGTTGACTGAAGCTCTCTGCCTTCCACCAGAGGGGAGAAGAATGCCCTATCAATACCCACAAGGAATCTTTTTCTTGTTTTTAATCATCTCAAACACTGCTGACTATTTTATCTCTCAGAGGAGCTGCTTTCTTTGTTCCAACTGTTATGAAGTGAAGGGGGGTGTGGAGGGAGGGGAGCAGTCTGCTCTCAGCCAGAAGCAAATGGCAGTTTTGCAAGATAACCAGGGGAGGTGAGACTTCTGCTTTCTTAGTTCTTTGTATAACTCGTGAAACACTGTGTCTGGGGAATGGCTCCACCCAACAAGGCGTGTTGCTTTCACCTAACTCTGTGCCAACGCCCCTAATAAGCCTTAATGGGTAACCCAAAACCCAAAACCAAGTGGAGCAAATGACTGAAATCCAGGAGGAGTTGATGTATGAAGCCCAATTAGGTAACCTAAATGTTGCATCCAAATGGTGACTAAGCCAAGACTTGAAAAACATCAGCATGAATTAGAAGGGTGTGAAAGGTAAAACTGACAAGGTATAGACAGAATGCAATGCAAATAGTCAAAATATTAAGAACATATTTTCCAGAAAGAGAGCAGATGGCTGTGACACCAAACCTGACTTGGTAAAATGTTAGTATCTCTCTCTTTTAAGTTTGTAGATTTTGGCTGGTAGTCTGTGGTTAAAATGCATGGATAATTTATGAAGTATGTACTACTAAGTTTTTAGCAGGTACTGCCTTAAATATTTTATATTTGTTTCTAGTATCCCTACAGAATGAAGTCAGAAGTAGAAATTAAAAAAGAAAAAATTAAGAGACTTGCTGCAAACCACTCAGCTCATAACTGTTGGAGCCAAGATAGGATTCACGTTCACCATCTTTCCATTAGACCATGCAGCTATTACTCTTTAGTCAAATTCTCTGAATTCTGCTCTTCCCAAACACTATCTCTCCCCCTTTAATGTTACAGATATGATTGAGACTTCTTAGCAGCACTCTTCAGATGTAGGTGGAGTGAAATAATATGGCAGTTAAGCAAGGTTTCATATAGGATTTTAAGAGAGATTCTCTCAGTACCTATAATCTAGTTACCTCCTTCAGCTTTTTATTCTATTTTTTCCTCCAGTTTTTTAAGGAGGATTGTTCGTTCTGTTTACCACAGGTCTAGAGAAAGTGAGATGCTCGGATGCCCGGGTGGCTCAGAGGTTTAGCATCTGCCTTCCACCAAAGTCATGATCCTGGAGTCCTGGGATCGAGTCCCACGTCGGGTTCCCTGCATGGAGCCTGCTTCTCCCTCTGCCTGTGTCTCTGCCTCTCTCTCTCTCTCTCTTTTTCTCTCTTTCTGTGTATCTCTCATGAATAAATGAATAAAATCTAAAAAAAAAAAAAAGAAAGAAAGAAAGAAAGTAAAGTGCTTATAAATGAAAGTGGAAGGTGGGTTGTCAATTTATTGAGAAACTGCAACATGCTTAGTTCTCTCTTGGTATACCTTGGGAACTGCACAAGGAATGTATAGATTAATAAAAGCTCTACCCTCAAAGATCTTATTATCAAGAGGGAAAGAGTAGCACTTCATGAACTTATCAGGCAGTACAGCCCCAAACTCAGTTCAGGACAGAGACTTCCCTCCTTCTGATCCTACTTCCTATTGTGTTGTAATATCTTCACTGTTACCATCTGGAGAGGAAACATACACTGTTTCTCATCCAATAACAGGCCGTTTGGATTTATAACAGATCATTTCTCTTTATCTGCTCTGGCATCACCCTCTCTTCATCAGGCAGTATGGCACTTGCAGAATCCTTTACATTGTGACAAAATATCATAAATTAATTATTGACAATTAAGGAAATTTAAAAGATTACACTTCAAAATGAACATGGTATAGGATTTGCTAAATATAAGGAATGAAGAAGACTAAGAGGCAGAGTCCTTGAGATGATTGGACCAAGTCAAAGACATTCATTCATTTATTCATTCAAAACATAGCTGACAGGGACACCTGGGTGACTCAGTGTTTGAGCATCTGCCTTTGGCTCAGGTCATGATCCCGAGGTCCTGCTTCTGCATCTGCCTGTGTCTCTCTTTACCTCTCTCTCTCTCTGTGTCTCTCATGAATAAATAAATAAATTAATTAATTAATTAATTAATTAATTAAAAAAAAAACCATAGGTGACATAGAGGAAAAATCTATTAATGCAAGACCAGCCCTTCTTCTCCTATTCCTTCCCTTGCCTGGTAAATAGAATCTTATCATTGGCCTTCCTCTTTTGCTGCTGCCTGTGTGTGTTTCCTTGACTTCTGTACACTTTGAGTAACAAGAGAAAGAGAGGCAAGAGGGATGGGGAATGGTGGAAAAGAGTAAGTGTTTACAGGAAAGTTTAAGGTGGGGAGCTGAGAAAGAATGGGAGCTATAAAATGGCAGATTAGGAGGAAGATAATTTTATAAAGTATTCATTTGAACTTTTTTTTTTTTTTTTTAAAGATTTATTTATTTATTCATTCAGAGAGAGCGAGAGAGAGGCAGAGACACAGGCAGAGAGAGAAGCAGGCCCCATGCAGGAAGCCCGATGTGGGACTCGATCCTGGGTCCCCAGGATCACACCTCAGGCTGCAGGAGGCACTAAACCACTGCGCCACCAGGGCTGCCCCTCATTTGAACTTTGAATTAAGTTTGTCTTCTCTAAGAAATGCAAGTTTGTGGGTATGTGACAATTTGAACTGCTTCTGGTTCCTGGGCCAGGTGCATTTGACCAGAATACTACTCAGAAACTGTGCCACATGGGAGCCAGCTTATGTTCAGGTTACATTTATTTTGTGCCTTCCACGTGGGGGCATCAGGCTAGGCAGCAGGACACAGTAATCAAGACTGGCATAGCCTTCAGCACCCAAAGAACTTCCTTTCCAGTGAAAAGGCCAAGATACAGAAATGATCACAGGAGAACGATAGTTTGTGAGGACATATGGTGCCTTTTATACACAGTACCATTTATTCAGTTCAATCCCATGAGATAGTATTATCAGTTCCATCTAATCATGAGAGAACAGAGCTCAGGGAGTCCAAGATCTCTTCAAAGATAATATATATAATTGATAGCAGAGCTGGGATGGAAAATATAGGTTTGTCTGATTCCAAAGCCTTTATCTCAACAGTGGAAGATATTGAATGGTTAATATGGGAAAGAACTGAAACCTTGGAACTAACCTTTGGGAGAGGCCAGTGGTCATGGATTGAAAGAGGAAAAGCTCATGGAGAACTATGTGAAGTATTCAGGATGTGAGGGAGATGAAAGACAAGCTTATAATATAAGGGGGGTATAATCTTTCTGAAAGTCAAAGAATATTAAATTGATGATATCAAGTAATAAGGAAAAATAAAGGAAAAAGGTGGTCAACAACCCATTATTTTTGGAAATGCTAGTATTAAGGAAATGGATTTCAGGAAGATGTTGAAGCTCCCTGCCTGAATCCTCTCCCCTCCCCCCTCCCACCCCGCCCCAAATTTAGGCTCTGCAAAGGCAATGTGTTTTGAGAAAAGGATATGCAACAGTGATCCTTTATCCAGTTTAAAAAAATAAGATATTGCAAGAATAATTACTTAAAAAGGCAGTAATTTCTAAATACTCAAACAATGAGCTTATTGGTAAGGATTTGAAGGAGGAAAGAAAAAGCCAGTTGAGATGAAACTATTAAACAATGCCACTTGGCAGCATTATTCCGGGGGCCTCATTCATTTTGAGTTTCAAGTTATGCTTTAGGAAATGCCTTGTTTATAGTTCACACTATGAATGGTGCCCTCTAGAGTTGTGCAATGGGGCAACCCTGAAACTATGTTACTTTGGGAGCAATGTCCCATAAAAGCTGGCATGAAAGAGCTTGCATGGTATTTAGAAATGTCACTGTGTGCCCTTGTGTAATTTTTAAAAATTATCTGCATCTTGATGTATATAAAATTAAGAGATTGAACCAGGTCAGTTTTGTGATAATATCTAAGAACATTAATTCACATTTGTTTTTATAAATCTTTTTTCACAAACACAACCTCATTTAGTCTTAATAATATATATAATGAAGTGTTATGAAACCAATCTTAGAGTTTCAGGTAGCCCTGGTGGCGCAGGGGTTTAGCGCCGCCTGCGGCCTGGGGTGTGATCCTGGGGCCACAGGATTGAGTCCCACGTCGGGCTTCCTGCATGGAGCTTGCTTCTCCCTCTGCCTGTGTCTCTGCCTCTCTCTCGCTCTCTCTCTCTGAATGAATAAGTAAATAAATCTTAAAAAAAAAAAAAATCTTAGAGTTTCATAATCTTTTTTCTCAAATGAAAAAAACACTAAAGTTCAGCAAATTTTTTTTTTTTAATTTTTTTTTTTTTTTTTTTTTTTTTTTATTTACTTATGATAGTCACAGAGAGAGAGAGAGAGGCAGAGACACAGGCAGAGGGAGAAGCAGGCTCCATGCACCGGGAGCCTGATATGGGATTCGATCCTGCGTCTCCAGGATTACGCCCTGGGCCAAAGGCAGGTGCCAAACCGCTGCGCCACCCAGGGATCCCAGCAAATTTAACCTTCTCATCTCTAATCAGACAACTAGTAACTAGAGGTGGCCAAAATAAAAATCCCAATGTCAGATCCTATGCAGAAGGAAATGGTATTTAGAAAACAGAATTGATGGGGCATTTACATGTTCTTTCCATGACCTGTTTGAAGATATAGTCTAGGGACATTCCTGTTTACTGATATAGAGAAATACTCTTATTCATTAACCATGAAGGATTTTTTTTAAAGGCCTATGAGTTATTGCTGTTGAAATGTTTGTAAGCGAAGTTATAATTGGATTTCTGTTGTCCCTGCATCCATAAGGATTTTATAATGACATAAACAACAAAAACACAAATGTAAATACTTAGTAAAAATATCAAAACAATTAAAATAGAAAAACATACCTTAAAATGTACTTTTCAGTTTTCTTTTGATATATCAACTTATGAATGATAACATTTGGAAGCCATCTGAAACAGGTCAAATGCTTACACAAGTAGGCAGTCTTAGTTGAAAGAACACAAGCATTTATAGCTGCCGTATCTTCATTGAGCATTGCTTCATTGAAGATATCTTCATTGAAGATTGCTAGAAAGCCCTTAAACATTTGTGGGTTTTTGAAAGAGTGAATTGGCCCTTCTGTGTCTTGGTTTCTTCAGCCTTGAATTGGAGATGATACCTAACTCATACAATTGTGATGATTACATGGGATAAATGTGTGGAGTAACTGATAGAGCATGGTAAATGGTGGTCTCTGAACTAAGAATAGTCATTTTTGTTAATATTAAGGGTTCTATAAGGAGATCTTTAAACACACGTGTTCGACAATTATATTTCAAATTAATTTAAAACACTTCAGTTTGGCATTTATGATAATAAAAGCATGTTTCCCTTGTGACTACATATAATGTAGACCAAGTGTTACATATTGCAGGTTATTCTTGTAAAAATATGAGACAGCTCATTTAAATCCATACTATTGATTATGGATATGGAGACAAGGTTTATTAAAATTAAGTAATTGATTTGATTATATCAATTTGTGTTTAGGGACTTGTGGTCGATAAATTAGATCCACTGTTTCTTCTCTTCCATTGAATTTTATGGGCTTTGATCAATAATTCGGAAGCAGCTTTTCTTTAACATGCCTACACGCAACATAAACGGAACTGAATGACCTGGACATTAATAAAACGTTCCTGGCTTTCCAAGCTGTGATTTTATTATAAAATGAATGAACATAAATGTCATCTCATTTGCCAAATATGATTTAATCATGCAGTATATTATGGTTAGTGAAAAATATGCATTCAGGGAAGATGCTTTGGGCTTAAATCCCAGTTTTGCTATTTATTGGTTGTGTGTGCTGACAAAAGTTGCATAGCCTCCAAGCTTTAGACTGCTCACTGGGATAGTAGTCAGTAGTAACACCTAAATTGTAACTTTGTTTGGAAGATTAAATGACATAAATAATAGTTTCATTTAAAAAAATAGCACAGTATCTGGCATGTAGTAATGCCTCAATATTTGTTACTTTTTTATTTTATTTTTTTTAAAGATTTATTTATTTATTTATTTATTTGTGAGAGACACAGAGAGAGAGAGAGAGAGAGAGGCAGAGACACAGGCAGAAGGAGAAGCAGGCTCCATGCAGGGAGCCCGATGTGGGACTCTATCCTGGGTCTCCAGGATCACGTCCTGGGCCAAAGGCAGGCACTAAACCGCTGAGCCACCCAGGGATCCCCTTGTTACTTTTTTAAAGATGTATTTATTTATTTGTGTGTGAGAGAGAGAGCATGCAACTGAGGGGAGAAACAGAGGGAGAGGATCTCAGACTCCAGGCTGAGTTCAGAGCCCAACACAGGCTCCATCTCAGGACCCGTAAGATCAGGACGGATCCCAAATCACTAGCTGGATTCTTAACCGACTGAGCCACCCAGGTGCCTCAATAATTATTGCCTTCATTATGGTTATTATTTTATATATTGTTCCGTGGGTTGGAAACATTTAGCTAACGTTTTTAGAAAATTTCTGAAAAGATGTCTTCTACTTAAGATTTTTATATTCTAGATAATAAACTTTTATGTTCAAGTATATTTTTTAGAGTACATAAAATTAAAATGGTAGTTTTTAATTTCTTTTTTTTTTAGCTTAGGATACAACCAACACCTGCAAACAGAATGATCAAAGCCAAAATAGTGTCATAAATTCATAAAAAATAGGTGCCACATTCTTTAAAACATTTTATTGAAATAAAATAAAATAAAATAAAATAAAATTATGTTTTCTAACAAATCATCATGAAGACAGTGGCAAAGCCATCAGGCAGATGAAAAGATATGAGTGCTTTGTAAACTACTGCTTCCCCAATTAATAGAGGAAAACTAGAGTTTACTAAGAGCAGAAATTAAAGGCATATAATGTTGATGACATGACTCATGTCGGCAGCTTTTGGATTTCAAAATGCTTCTCATATCCTTGGCTGAGAGGATGAGGCAAGAGTGCATTGAAATTATGAAATTAGAGTTTTTCATACAAATGTAAGGAATTTGCTGAGGGCAAGTGAGGAGAAGGCTGGTTCCAACTGTGCCAATCCTCTGGCCACCCAGCTTCAACAAATAAGAACAAGCAAAAGCACAGGAAGTCATTTCTCTAGCACAAGGATAATTGCCCTGAAAGAGAACTTGTGTTTTCAGCAGCTCATGCCAGTAGTTCTGAGGGTAAATAGAATCAATAATACTAGCAACATAGTAAGTGCTAAATGAGCACTTAATGAATTGAAAACAGACTAGAAAGCCAGCTATCAAGACACAGTTGAGAACCAGGGAGGGAAGGAGAAAATAAAATCCTATCACCAATGAAGCACAAGTTGCTATTATATTTCTTTAGTTGACTTGACATCCAATTTATTTTTTAAATTATAATGCAGTGTATTTCCACAGTGTGAAATTGGAAAATGCAGAAAAGAAAATAAAATGATTTAAAAGATAGTAGTATATAATTTTTTTACTGTAAAATATGATTCAAAAGGTAGTAGTATGTAATTTCTCACTTGGTGAGGACATTTTCTAGACTTGTGACCTTAAGGACTTAATTAAGCCTTCTTAAGCCTCCATTTACTCATATGTACAATTATAGCCCCTTCTTGTTAGTGTTTTGTTGGGGGTAAATGAGATGATATATAGGCTTAACACAACACCTGGAACATAATAATGGAGTATTAAAACCGGTAGCTTTAATATTGAAATACTGTATTTTACAAATGGCATCTAGTCTTTTTTTTCCCATTGTATGGCTGACAACAGTGTTTAGAATTAATTTCTTGGGTATAAACTTGTATATCTTGCTTTCCCATGTTTATCATAAGAACTTTCAAACATCAACAAAACTTCTTCATAAATATCACACTGAATAGCCACATAATACCCCATCATAAGAATTTACCAACTTTTCATGAATTACCTTCTACTGATAAAAATTGAGGTTGTTTCTTCTCACTCTGGCATAAATAAGGCTATGTGAAGATTTGTCCGAAAACTTTCCAGTAGTGATTCTTCCAATACCCTGAACCTTGCCCCTGTAACTTCCTCTGCATTTTAGCATCCTTTGCATTTTAGCCACATGTCATGGCTTTTTTTTTTTTTTTAAGATTTTATTTATTCATGAAAGACACACAGAGGGAGGCAGAGACATAGGCAGAGAAGCAGGCTTCTTGTGGGGAGCCTGATGTGGGACTCAATCCCAGGACCCCAGGATCATGCCCTGAGCCAAAGGTTAACGCTCAATCACTGAACCACCCAGGTGCCCCCGTGTCATAGCTTTAAACACTTAATTGGAGAGGGGAAGGGCATGGTACATGATGAAGTTTTGGAATATAGGTGAGGTCTGGAGTAAACAACCAAGAAAGAACTCTGGAGAAGTCTTAGGTGCAAAATGGTGGTTTTATTAAAGCACAGGAACAGGACCTGTGGGCAGGTAGAGCTGCTGCCCCAGGGTTGTGAGGAGTGGCTGATTATATACCCAGGAGGTATTATATACCCAGGAGGTTGGGTGAGGTAGGGAAAATGGAGATTTTGAAAGGATTTTCATATGGTAAGGAGGACATAGAAAATACTGGAGGCCTTGCCATTGTCAAGTTAAAGATGGTTTTTCCCTCTAGCAAGGCATTAACATTAAGACAACTGGAAGCTTCCTGAGGAATGCCACACTTATCCTGCACTGGGGGAGTGTGGGATGGGGATGGGTGAGGGGTGTCATTTGTGGGATATCAGTTTGTGCTTTGTCCTCAGTTAGCCCTCTGTTCCCCATCAGTAGATTCAGTTTTTAGTCCTGCCTCTGAATGTCATTTGACCTCAACGGCCCTGATGTCTCTAGATCACTCCCATTCCTACCATTCTATTAATTTTATGTTTTGAAATGTTTCTGTAGGTAAAATAAAAGATCATTAGCTTTCAAGTCACCAATTCCACTTATTACTGCCCCTCATTCATGTGACTAGATGACAATACCTTGACCAGATGGCCTTCTGAGGGTCACTTACCCATTTATTGATGTGCCCTGTTGACTCTTTGGGATCCCCATCCCCATCCCCACTCCTCTTGGTCAGTGAAATTCCAAGGCTAATGGTCATCCAGATGCTAGTCCCACTGAATCACAGCCTACAGCCTGGAGTGATCTGGTCCCTGCTTTCATCTTTGACCTCTGTGCAAGCTGTCCTCCTCCAGCTAAGCATACTCTAACCACATTGCTGTCTTTTGGGGTTTTTGATATGACAACTCCTTTCTTATCACAAGACTTTTTATATCTCTTTCCTGTATCAGTCTCCTCAAAATTAAAAAAAAAAATGATTATTTTTAGATAGGGAGAGAGAGAGGGAGAGGGAGAATGCACATGTGCAGTGAGGAGGAGCAGAGGCAGATAGAGAGTCCCATGCAGTCTCCTTGGCTCTGGGTTCTGTAACTTAGCCTTTTATTAGTTTAGTCACTTCATAACAATGATCACAGTTTGAATTTATTTATTTACCTACCTATTCATTCATTCATGTGTATTTTTCTTTTTCTTTTTTTGTCTCTCCCACTGTTATACAAACTCCATGAGGGCAGAGTATACAGCTGTCTTATTCATGACTATATCACTAGCCTCTACCTTCCCCTATGTCTGGTACATTTTTTTTTTTTTGCCCTCAATAAATATTTTTTAAAAATATTTAATCTTTATTTTTAAAGAGTTTTTACATTTTATTTATTTTATTTATTTTTAAGATTATTTATTTATTTATTCATGACAGACACAGAGAGAAGGCAGAAACATAGAGGGAGGGGGAGAAGCAGGCTCTCCGCAGGGAACCTGATGAGGGACTCGATCCCAGGTCCCAGGATCATGCCCTGGACTGAAGGCAGCCAGCCACTCAATCCCTGAGCCACCCAGGCGTCCCAAATTTTATTTTTTTATTTTTTTATTTATTTTTATTTTATTTTTTTTAAGATTTTATTTATTTATTCATGATAGACCCAGAGAG
Organism: Canis aureus; assembly: GCF_053574225.1. Lineage (NCBI taxonomy): Eukaryota > Metazoa > Chordata > Mammalia > Carnivora > Canidae > Canis > Canis aureus. Next base: position 18,173,969 of record NC_135629.1, on the reverse strand, counting down.
AGAGAGAGGCAGAGACAAAGGCAGAGGGAGAAGCAGGCTCCATGCACCGGGAGCCCAACGTGGGATTCGATCCCGTGTCTCCAGGATCGTGCCCTGGGTCAAAGGCAGGCGCTAAACCGCTGCGCCACCCAGGGATCCCAAATTTTATTTTTTTAAAGAGAGAAAGAGAGAGAGGGCACAAGCAGGGGGAGCAGCAGGCAGAAAGAGGGAGAATGGGCTCCCTGCCTAGCAGGGAGCCAGAGGAGAGGCTTGATATCAGGACCTGGGGATCATGACCTGAGCTGAAGGCAGGTGCTTAACTGACTCAGCCACCCAGGCACCCCAATAAATATTTTTTAAATAAATGAAGAAATATTAATTGGCCAGATTTCTAGTGAAGCTCTGCAAGGAAACCAATAAACAAGAAAACAAAATAATGAGAAAACACCCCATCTCAGCCTTGTTCGAACCTGAATAAAATAAATATCAAGAGTGTTTTAATAAATGTTAGTTTACTTTCTACACAGCCCTCACCATCTTGCTTATGGCCAGAACACCTAGTAAATCAGCCTTCCACTTGATAGAAGATCAACTAGAGAGAATGGATTTCAACAGAGATGAAGTGAGGATGATCATAGCAATCTTCAGAGTAGTGAGGTGATTTATAGGTACAGACTTCTTCTAGATTGCCTGCCACCCAATTTCAACTGGGACTCTTATAATATTCCTGCATGAGAAAAACACCACAGCTCTGGATGCACTGTCAATATTGAATGCCACGCAGAAATGTGGCTTTGAAAAATGTACACATCTTCAACATTAACAATGCAGGTAGCTACATCAAGAGAATTGCCTTTTTCCACTCAGTCCTGCTTTTCTTGAATAAAACACAACTGTTTTATGTGTACATTGGGACCCTCCTTTTCTCTTTCCTCCCCTCCACCCCCAATTTAGGTTTAGCTATCTCTGCCAAAGAATGACTTTTTGCAAGTTGCAATATTGCATTGATTTTGATTGGTTTCCTTCTGTTATTAATAGTAACTTAAAAGAGACAAAAATCGTTATGGAACATTGGCCATTGCCAAACCACCATCTAATTGTCCACATCATTAAAATCAGACCACAGAGACTATAATGGACTCTAGCTTCAGGAGTTTACCATCAGGCAAGGAAGTGCTTTTGTTCAAGGTCAAAAAATTTCATTCATGCTGCAAATAACTCTGCTTCCAGCCACTGTGCAAAAAAGGCTGTGTATGTTTATCAAGGATTTTTGGATGGCTCCTGCTATCTGTTTATGTGCCAGAATCTTTGAAGAGAGCATTGTTCTTGTGCAGTGAATTCCAGTTCAGGAGGGAGAACATTCCTCCTCAAAATAACCCCTTTACCCCTTTAGAACCAAGCTCTGAGTACTATTCATATACTGAGATTGAGCTTTCTTATGCACCTGTGTGTGTGTGTGTATGTGTGTGTGTGTGTGTGTGTGTCTTCTTCCTAAGTTTTGCCACTATGTTCCCAAGAGAACCTCTTCCCTTGCTCACGGGAAAATATGTTGTGGTTTCAAAGCTTCCCGTCTTTCTAAGACAGTATGTTCCTCCGGTCCCCCCTCTCTGTTGTTTTCATCCAGAGTGCCTCAAGCTGGGTGCCAATTAAAATGGAAAGGACATTATAAGGTTCAGAGAGGCAACAATTTTCACCACTTTTGTAAACACATGTCATTTTCATTGAACATGGAAAAGCTCAGAGGCCACTTTCCACCGGACCATCCGGAAGGGGCTGTCCGGCTTGCTCAGCCACGGATTTTACAGTTGCCACCAATAAGGAAATCATTTTGTGATGTCTCCAGAATTTGAAACCCTCTGCCACTTTGAATCCGGCTTTTAAATCTCCTTTTGCAATGCTTGCCAAGAGCGAGTTTGTGTTTAGAGAGCTAGTGTTTCATTTGCAATTGAAAGAGACAACCCTATCATTGAATGTGGTCTTTTAAGGGAAGGGAAAGAGCAAAAGGATCGGTCAAAAGTTGGAAGGGAAGGAACTCAAGAAGAGACCCTTTAGCTCTGACTAGATACTGTGAATGACTTTTCTGGAAATTGCTACTGTTCCTTAATTCTCCACTTAGTGCCCGTCATGGACCACTTGGCTTATGATTGTAGGTGGCTGGAAGTCAAAGTTGTAAACCAGGTCACTTAAACTCAGAATTTAGCCAGTGGCTCTTTCACATTTGTAAGCAAGAATATTGCTAGCCTCCCCACTGAGCCAGCATGAGGATTGACCTTTCGTGGATCGCAGGAAGGAAATCTGGCTTCTCAAAGAAGTCAAACTGGTTTTGACAGAAAAGACTTTACCAGCAAAACTCTGGGCAGAAGCAGGGATACTCAACAGCAGGAGAAAGCAGAGTGTATGCCAATGGTAGAAATACAAGGATCTTGAAGGTAGGAAAGGGGATTGGGGGTGGCTAGGTACAGGATAGGGGAAGGCACAGAAGAAGCCAGGCTAAGAAAATCAAAGCATAGAGCAGATGGATTCCCCTCCATCAGAAGTGACATGTTGTCTTTTTCCAAATGTGTAGGTAGGAAGGGCGGGCTTTCCAACAGTTTTTAAGGTTATGTATTTTTAAGGCTTTCATCATCATAAAAGGATATTGGCCAGAAGACGGACAGTAAGACATGTACAGGAGGTACTGCAGGGAAGCACATTTTTTAAAAAAGTAGTTCAATCACCACCAACCGGCTGAGTTGGTGCATGTTTGGCCCTGCCCCTAATTACCTTGAGGTTAGAACCTGATTGTTAAGGGAGGTGGTCCATTTAGGTAATGTGCATATGAAAACACTGGGCTGAGGAGGCAGGTGGACACCTGCAGAGGGGGACTGCCAACTTCACCTTCAGGACCTTGGGATCCTTGCCTCCTGAGAAATGTGGTATGGTGGAAAGAAAGCTTTGAGGTTCTTTCCAACTATAAGTCAGACCAATTGGATTAACGTCCTGACTCATACTCTCAACAGCTGTGTGATCACAGGTGGATGTTTCAACTCTCTGAACCCAATTTCCTCCTCTTTGGAGGAAGATAATAAATGCCTGCTTTACAGGAATGGGTGGGACGAATTGAAAAGGAATTAGCAGTGTCTGGCACGAGGTGGGGGCTACGTAAATGATAGTTATTATCTGTCTAATGAAGGGCTGAATGGCTTCTGTGATTCTTTCAAGCCCCTGGAACTTTCTCATTTCATGGATCATTGTAAATGATTTAAAATTTTTGAATATGTGCATAGGCACTATAATTATATAGCACAGACTTATTTCTTTATATCTTTCGTAAGACTGTTTTCCTTTTGCTGTTTTCATGGGTCTATTTCAAAAAGAGAGAAAGAATAGACTCATTGGGCCCCATTAAGTAATTTGCCATGAGAGAAGTTAGTTCTCTAATGGGAACTTTCCAGAGTATTTTCCCTGTGTGTTTGCATCTTCACATTTGATCTAAGACAAAGTGTCTTGTATCCTTCTTGGGCTGTGACTTTACAATCCAATGATGTCTGCAGTCAGGACTTCATTTCTAGTCAAAATTCACCTTAATTTCAGCTTGTGCCGTGCTCAGTAATTTACTTTTCTCTTTGATTCATTTGATATATGAAGGCACATGTACCAAGCCAGCTTTCGTTCTTCTCTATGTGTGTGCAACCCGTTGCAGGTGCTTCTTGAATCAATAGCTTCCCTATCAAAAATATACACGTAGTTTTCCTTTCAGCATTTGTTACCCTCCTTTGCACTGAGAATGTATGGATTAACTAGATGCAACTAACACAATACACAACTGAACTTTTTGAATTTTAGGCTTTGAAGAACAAAACAAAATGTGATAAAAATCTGAGACACAAGGAGATCATGTAAAAGAACAAAGTTCACCTTGGTATCAGTAAAGCCATAGAATATACATAGTCCCTGGTGGCTCAAGCAGCACCAGGACCACTTCTATCCACATTTATAAAAGATACTCTAAGATCCTGCAAGATTGAGGCAAAAAACATAATAAATAAATAAAGAGTAAACCACATTTACTCTACTGCGTCTCTCAGTATTGGAAGAAGGCTAAAACAACTTGGGAATAACTTTTAATACCAGGGTGGGAATTAAAGCACTTTTTGCTCTGATTTTTCTGGTTGATTTCCAGTTAACTGAAATGATTTTTTTCCTGAATACTTAATTTGTACTATTTCGGTTTTTCTAGATGTATCAGTCAGGATTCTTCTGGTCCCAATGACAACTGTAAAAGGAACAAAAAATAAGAAAAATTATTATTTTATATAATAGGAAGTTGAGAGATGGGACAGGCTTCAGGCTTAATGGGGCATATGACTCAACAGTGCCCTCAGAGACTTTGGTTTTTAACATCTCCCTGTGTTGGTTAGATGGTCTGAAGCGATTCAAGGCATCCCATCCCCAAAAAGGCAATGTCAGGAAGAAAAAGGGAGATTATCTCTCTTAGCAGCAAGCAGATTTTCACAAAAAACTTCTGAAGTCTTGTTGACCTGAGCTGGGTCCTACGACTGTTTCTGAACCAATAACTAGTGAGGGACATAGAAGTACCTTAAAACCAGTCAGACTCAGCCCTGTTTTTGTCTCTGTTGGGGAGGGGTGGACAACTTAACTGTACTATAGTTGTGTCAAGAAAAGAATTGGGGAATGTATATTGGGTAGACATCCAACAGCGTCTGATGTAATAGTAATCTTTGAATTTTAACTTGATACCCTCACCAGAAACATAAAAATAAATGATGCTTTGCATATCTATGGCCTGTGGATATCCGAATTGTTTGGAAGCGGTCTGGTTTGTGAAGTATCTAGTACTTTTCTTGCTCTTATTGTCTGTCATTGCTGAGTTTTTTGTTTATTGCCCTTTTCTTTTTCCGTTTTCTTTCTTTTTTTAAACTAGAATTCACTAAGCTTGTTATTTAAAAAGTTCTCCAATATCGTTGAATACAAGCAGAGTGTCAGGCGTGTACTTCTGCAGTAAGTCAGAGTACCTGGAATGTAGGCTGCGTGACAGCTTATATAAATTCCTTCAGGAAGTGTTATGGAAAGGACAGAGCACCGTAGGTTCCATGCTCCAGGATCATGTTTAGAGAGTTGTGGTTTGACTTCATTCCCTGAAATAAGATTCTTAGTTATGATTTGGTAGAGTGTAGACACAGGAAATGACAGCTTGTACCCCGGGAAGGGATTTGAGTGGGTATGCTTTCCTCCATCCTGGGGAAGTGTTTATATTTTCCTTCTAATAGAAATATCAGGCGTTAGGGGCAGCTGGCAGTTCATTTGGTTGAGCGCCTGACTCTTGGTTTCAGCTCAGGTCATGACCTCAGGGTTGAGAGAGCAGGAGTCCATGCTCAGCCAGGAGTCTGGGATTCCCTCCCTCTGCCTCTGCCCCTCTTCCCCACTTGCATGCACTCTTGCACTCTCTCTCTCTCTCAAATAAATAAAATCTTAAAAAAAAAAAAAAAGAAGAAGTAGTATCAGAGGATATTCACTGTTACATCACCACTGCCTTTTCCCAGGTTCAGTGTATATGTTGATATTGGACATGTGCTTTCACTGTTTTCTAAACTTAATGAACCCATGGCCCTTCATCATTACCTATTTTTTGCTGTTGAACTGTCAGCTTTTTCTTCACACGGTCAGACAATAAGACAAAATGTACATCAAAGCCATTGGTAATTTTGTGAACAGATCTGAAATTATTCTTGAGAATGAAATACTAGGTCTATTATAGTATGACAACTCCAGATACCTGAAATATGATGTTGTGCTATTCTCATATATTTGAAAGAGAAAAGGAAGACATTTATTAAAACAGTTAATGTGGACTAGGCTCGGTGTCAGGCATTTTGAAAACAACAATCCTACATTATCCATTGATTCTCAGAGTTAGTATCAGACACTCCTTGTGGCCCATCAAAGTCAGTCTTCCCTAGTTCTTTTCTAACAAAACCCACGTGCCCAGCTAAGAGCATCTGCTTTCCAAACTCTTCTGTGTCTAGGTGGCAATGGTGGTAGAGAACTTGCCAGACAATGGGAAATCTGCTAGAAGGTTTTTAAAAAACTATTGGTTTCCTGATGGAAGCCTTTTCTCTTCTAGCTCCTTTTATGTCCATTTACCTTTTCCCGTTTGTGATAGAATTGTCTTAAATGTTTCCTCTGTCCACATTTAGATTCATAACAGGTAGTGTCACAACTATTCTTTCAACCAGCAAACATACTTAAGGAAACTTGGTATGATGAGAAAAAAATTTTAAATGGAAACCTGAGCATTTTTACAGTATTTCATAAGAACTTGGGTCTTATTTAAACCTTCTACTTCAGGATGCCTGGGTGGCTCAGCGGTTAAGCGCCTGCCTTTGGCCTAGGGCATGATCCTGGAATCCCAGGATCGAGTCCCACGTCAGGCTCCCTGCATGGAACCTGCCTATGTCTCTGCCTCTCTCTCTCTCTCTCTCATAAATAAATACAAATCTTTTAAAAAATAAAATAAAATAAACCTTCTGCTTTAGCTGACATCCTCTGACATCACTCCGGCATGTCCTGGAGGAAGAGAACATTGTTTCATTACTATTGAGTGGAGGCAGAAGTTCAAACTTCCCGCTCAGTTTTTGTTAACACCAAAGGGGTAGAGTTCGCCATTACTAGATTGAGATGGGAGATCTGATTTCTCATGTACTTTCCACTGATGCTGTAGAGGCAGGAACCTGATTATTTGCCTCTAGGGATGAAAGTCCCAGGTCCCTAGTTAGTTTTTTGATATTACCCAGCAGTTGTGGCAGGGAGCTTCATTATATCATTGCGTGGGTAGAAGCTGGGGTTGCTCTCTTGTCTCTTGCTGTTGGGGATGGGGCTACATTTCTTTTTTTTTTTTTTTTAAGATTTTATTTTTTTCATGAGAGGCAGAGAGAGAGAGAAAGAAAGAGAGAGAGAGAGAGGCAGAGACACAGGCAGAGAGAGAAGCAGGCTCCATGCAGGGAGCCTGATGTGGGACTCAATCCCAGGACTCCAGGATCACTCCCTGGGCGGAAGGCAGGCGCTAAACCACTGACCCACCCAGGGATCCTAAGGGGCTACATTTCTTGTAATGTTTGGTTCGAGTAGAGTGGGAATTGTATGAAGTTTTCAATCTTGTTAGGCTGGCCCTTTACTGAAACTTTGTTTAAAGCAAATAAGCTTTTGTTGTTTTTGTTGTGGTGGTGGTTTGTGGGTTTTGTGTGTGTGTGTGTGTATGTGTCTGTGTGTCTACATTTATTGGTATTTCCAAGTTGCCAGCTTCTTTAACTCTAGCTGTTGGGTATGTGAGAAACCCCAAGAAACTCACAAAAAGGTCATCCTTTGGGTCTTAGAGTCCCTAGACAATCTGTATTCTTCAGTTTTTATGTGTTTGTTTTATATATAATATCCATGCTTTATTTTTTTTTTTTTAATTTTTTTCTTTATTTATGATAGTCACAGAGAGAGAGAGAGAGAGAGAGGCAGAGACACAGGCAGAGGGAGAAGCAGGCTCCATGCACCGGGAGCCTGATGTGGGATTCGATCCCGGGTCTCCAGGATCACGCCTTGGGCCAAAGGCAGGCGCCAAACCGCTGCGCCACCCAGGGATCCCAATATCCATGCTTTAAAAAAAAAAAATCCATGCTTTTAAGTTGTACTTAGTAGGAGAGACAGGGAAAATTATTTCTACTCTACATTCCTAGAAGCAGAAATTACTCAAGAATCTACATTTTTCATAAGCATCTAAGGTGATTCTGAAGCAAGTCAGGATCCGGCCACACTTTGAGGTACATTTTATAGATAATGGAACTGAGCCCAGAGAGACTAACCCCAAGGTGCAGATGTCAAATACTTGAGTTGCACACACAAAGTCTGAACTAGGACCCGTGTGTCCCAGCTTCCATTTCAAAGTCGTTTCCCCCTCTTGGCACTAAATAAAACTACTAAGAATATCACAACAAATTAAAGTACCAGTTTTCCTGATATCTGTACTAAGATCAAATAGTTTGCCTAAAGGTAATACATGGGCTTAAAGAAGAGTAGAGGCAGGATCTTTCTAATTTATTTGCTTCCCACATTCTACAATGTAATTTCTACTGAGGAATATTCCAGGTAATTGTTCCAAGATGAGGCATTTTTGCACATGAAAGAGTTGTTCTTGGAAATGGAAGTCTATGCAGTCTACTGAGGGTGCTGCACACAGCCTGGAGAATGCGACTCCTACACAGTGAAGCTTTTCCAGTTATGTTAATACTCATTTGGCAGCTGCCTCTATAATTGCCTAAGTCAGTTGGTAGACATGAAGGAAATGTTAATTCTCTGCAAATATAGTTATTCATAACTTAGTGTCAATCGTATCACCCTCAATAGAGACAGCTCTTCAGATGTCACTGGCATTGAGGGTGGGAGGTCTGTATTTAGTCAGCTTTGGGGAGCCCTTGAACTCCCTAAAGGGAAGTCTGGAGGGACAGGAAATGCCGTGAGACTGAAGGCAGCACACAAATACATCTAATAAAATACGGGCATCCTTCATTTGACTGGCCCTGTGCACAGGTTGTACCAGATGGCACTCTCATGGTTTCCATCAATGTGGAAATGTGATGAAGAAGGGGAGGAGAAAAATGGATGAGAAAAATAACACCAATCTGTACAGCTGAAAATAATTATGATTACGTAGCTAATGACCCAGGGAATTAGACAAAGCCAAACTCATTGGAACTCAGGCCACATGCAGGCAGATGTCACAACTTAATGACAAAAGATGGATTGCTTTATCTCCTACACAGTAACTCATGATAAGGAGTCGTGATTCTCTTTTTTTAATTGAAATACAATTGACATACAATATCTTATTAGTTACAGGTATACATAGAGTATCATTTTTTGGTGTTTTTATGCACTATGAAAATGATCACTACAATGTCAGTTATCAACTGTCACCATACAAAGTTATTGAAATGTTATTGATTTATTCCCCATGGTGTACATTTCATCCCTATGACTTACTTATTTTGTAACTGGAAGTGTGTGTCTCCTAATCCCTTTCACCTAGTTTGCCTGCCTCCTAATCCCTCCCCACTTTGGTAACCAACACTTTGTTTCCTGTGTCTGTGAATCTGTTTCTATTTTATTTTGTTCATTTGTTTTGTTTTATAGATTCTACATTTAAGTGAAACTCTATGCTATTTGTCCTCCCTGGTCTGATTTCACTCAGCATAATACCTTCTAGGACCATCAGTGTTGCTGCAAATGGCAAGATTTCATTCTTTTCTATGGTTCAGTAATATTTCATTATAAATTATATAAAATCATTCCATTATATATATTACATATATACATCACATATATTTCACATCTTCTTTATCCATTCACCTATGAATGGACATTTGGGTTATTTTCGTACCTTTGCTATTGTAAATAATGCTGCAGTAAACGTAGGGGTGCATATAGCTCTTCCAGTTGGTGTTTTCATTTCTTTGGGTAAACACCCTGAAGTGGAATTGCTGAATCATATGGTAGTTCTATTTTTGATTTTCTGAGGAACTTCCATACTGTTTTCCATAGTGACTGCACCAATATGCATTTTCACAAACTGTGCAAGGGTTCCTTTTTCTCCACATCTTTGCCAACACTTGTTATTTTTTGACTTTTTGATAATAGCCAATCTGACAGGTGTGAAGTGATACTTCATTGTGGCTTTGATTTGCATTTCCCTGATGATTACTGATGTTGGACATCTTTTCATCTGCCTGTTGGCCATCTGTATATATATTCTTTAGAAAAATGTCTATTCAAGTCTTCTGCTCATTTTTTAATTTGTTAGGTTTTTTTATATTAAGTTGTGGAAGTTCTATATATATTTTGGATACTAATCTCTTATTAGATGTATGATCTGCAAATATATTCTCCCATTCAGTAGTTCTCCTTTTTCATTTTGTTGATGTCTTTTCTTGCTGTGCAGGAGCTTCTTATTTTGATATCCCATTTGTTTATTTTAGCTTTGGTTGTCCTTTGTGAGGAGACTGGTCCAAAAATATTGCTAAGACTGATGTCTAAGAGTTTATTGCCTATGTTTTCTCATAGGAGTTTTATGGTTTTAGGTCTTAGATTCAAGTCTTTAAGCCATTTTGAATTTATTTTTGTATATGGTGTCAAATATTGGTCCAGTTACATTCTTTTGCATGTAGCTGTCCAGTTTTCCTGATACTACTTACTAAAGAGACTGTCTTTCCCCACTGTATTTTCTTTTTGTTGTTGTTGTTGTTGTTTTTAAAGATTTTTTTTTTTTCATGAGAGACACACAGAGAGAGAGGCAGAAACACAGGCAGAGGGAGAAGCAGGCCCCCTGCTCAGGATCACGCCTTGAGCCGAAGGCAGATGCTCAACTGCTAAGCCACCGAGGCATTCCCCCATTGTATTTTCTTGCTCCTTTGTCATAGATTAATTGACCATATATGCATGAGTTATTTCTGTGCTTTTTATTCTATTCCATTGATCTCTGTGTCTGTTTTCATAGTAACATAGCGTTATAATTACTGTAGCTTTGTAATATAGTTTGAAATCAGGGAGTGTGATATATCCAGCTTTGTTTTTCTTCCTTAAGGTTGCTTTGGGTATTTGGGGTCTTTTGTGGTTCCATACAAATTTTAGGACTTTATCTACTTCTGTGAAAAATTATTGCTATTTTGATGAAAGTTGTGTTGAATCTGTAGATTGCTTTGAATAGTATGGACATTTTAACAATATTAATTCTTCCAATCCTTGAGCATGGAATATCTTGCCATTCATTTGCATTATCTTTAGTTTCTTTCATCAAAGTCTTATAGTTTTCAGACCGTAGGTCTTTCACCTGGTTAAATTTATTCCTGGATATGTTATTCTTTTTGATGCAAAGAAATTGTGATTCCTCTTTCCAAATCCCTACCTTAGAATAAAGTCATTAGGAGACCCATGTCTTGAGTATCTTCAGTTTGAAAAGGAATTTAAATGGGGCACCTGGGTGGCTCAGTCAGTTAAGTGTCTGCCTTTGTCTCAGGTTATGAACCCAGGTCCTGGGGTCAAGCCCCACATGACTCCCTGCTCAGCAGAGAGTCTACTCCTCCCTCTCCTTCTGCCTCTTTCCCTCTACCCTTCACCCACTGTTTATATTCTCTCTCTCTAGTAAATAAACAAAATCTTAAAAAAAAAAAAAAAAAAAAAAAGAGGGCAGTCCCGGTGGCACAGTGGTTTAACGCTGCCTGCAGCCCAGGGTGTGATCTTAGAGACCCAGGATCAAGTCCCATGTCGGGCTCCCTGCAGGGAGCCTGCTTCTCCCTCTGCCTGTGTCTCTGCCCCTCTCTCTCTCTCTCTGAATAAATAAATAAAATCTTAAAAAAAAAAAAAAAAAGAAAAGAAAAGGAATTAACTAGCAACAGTTTTGGACTCTTAAAGGAAGTCAAGACATCTTAGTAAATATTATATTGGTATTTATTTTTACCTATCAGAGTAGTAAGCAGCACTCCACAGGATGTTGGAGATAGTCTCTCTCCCACCGAAACATAGATTATGCATTCCTGGAAGAAAGGGTCAATCTTACATGTTTTTTTGTTTGTTTGTTTTTTGTTTTTTTGTTTTTTTGTTGTTGTTTGTGGCTACTTAAAAGCATTTATTGAGATTCTGGTATGTTTGTGCCTCTGCTTAACAACTTGTCTTGGAAAGATGAAAGGGATACTACCTTTGTCCCCTGCTGCAGTTTTGCTCATTGTAGTGTATACTTTGTAAATATTGATTCGTGGTGGATGATTGATTGCTATTCCCTACGTATACCCTGCTGAGGTTACTGAAATTCTCACTGCCTTCCATTAAAGCTGTGACAACTAATATTCAAATGCTGGCAGTTGGAGTATTCATTCTTTTATTCACTTAGTCATTCAGCAAGTCTCTGTTGAATACCTATTATGTTTCAGGCACTGTGTTTGGACCTAGGTTTAAGCTGGTGAATACAATATTAATATATCATATGTCAATATATGATATATTAAGCCATGATCTATTTTAAAAAATTAAGAAGAGTAGCAGTCTTATTGAAATCATTGGTGCAATTATTTATGGCTCAAAAGGTTTATGACCATGAGATAGTAGTATGAGTGTCTCAACTAATGTATCGGCCAGTTAGGGGAAAAATGTAAAGCATATGCCATTAATATATTGAGTCTTAAATATTTTGTTTATAAAAAAAATGTATTTGGGGAGCAGATATCTCAGAAGTTTGGCAGTGAAAGACCAAACATTTTAAATCCATGTAATTGGTTGAAATCCAGCCAAAATTGATAACAAATCCAACTCTTCCCCATCTGCTGGTTTATGTTAATGAGTTGGTGATCTCATTTAGTTTGCTAGGAGACAGGTGTCTATATTGCTAAAGCAGCTACTCAGTTGGCACCTAGCCCTAGTCTCAGGCAAAGTCTTGAATTTAACTGTGGTGTAGGACTTAGCTTACAATATGGTCCTAAAAATCCCAAGACAAGAGAGTAAGGCTAAAACTGAAAATGACTGTAGGTCTTAACCCAGTCTGTCCGAGAACTGACTCAGCCATGGCAGATAAGATTCCAATCTGCTGTGTGTACATTCTCTCTGAATCCTGCAGAGTTGAAAATCTGCCAAGCAGAGAGTGCTGTTAGAAAATTTTTGCTAGATACTACCAAACCCAAATACCAATACTAACCTGGTTGGATCGTACCTTATTTCCTTCTGGAACTTTTGTGATTTTCCAGAAAACAGGAGGATGCAAGTATTTTTTTTAAAGGCTTGTAGGGATAAAATATCACAGATAGAATATCACAGTTAGGAAAACTCCTAACCTGTAATGAACACCTGTTATTGGTAAACAGAAAGTGGAGAAGAGTATAGACTATTAAACTAAAGAAGATCTTCATTCCAAATCTTCTTATGGTCACTTATTTGTGTAACTCTAGGAAAGTTACTTAACCTTTCTCATTTCTTCATGCATAAAATGGAGATGATAGAATTATCAAGTTCATAGAAGATTACTATGAGGATCGAGTTAAAGCGTGTAATATATTTATTTTTTTTATATTTTATTTATTTATTCATGAGAGACACACAGAGAGAGAGAAGCAGAGACACAGGCAGAGGGAGAAGCGGGTTCCATGCAGGAAACCCAACATGGGACTCGATCCCAGGTCTCCAGGATCACACCCCAGGCTGCAGGCGGCACCAAACCACTGCGCCACCGGGGCTGCCCGCGTGCAATATATTTAGAACAGTACCTGGCATATAGTGTTTTGTACAAGTTATCCCATGCTACTGTGTGCCAAGAACTGGCTAGTCACTGGAAAAAAGAACCCTCACATTATTTTTTTTAAAGATTTTTATTTATTTATTCATGAGAGACACAGATTGAGAGAGAGGGAGGGAGAGACACAGGCAGAGGGAGAAGAAGGCTCTATGCAGAGACCCTGACATGGGACTCGATCCCAGGTCTCCAGGTTCATGCCCTGGGCCAAAGGCGGCACTAAACCACTGAGCCACCCGGGATGCCTGAACCCTCACATACTGAAGTCTGACATCAGGTATTATGTGTTGCCACTTTACAGATGAGGACACTAAATTTCAGAATGCTTAATGGTAGGGAAGAATTAAGGTGGTTTGTCGAGTCTTTCAAATGCCAAACCAAGGTCTTTTTTTTATAGTTAGGTGCTTGAGATTGCTCAGCAAGAGGAGAATAGGGATTGTATCCCTAGCTTCCTGGTTCTCAGTTGAATACACTGTTTATGCATTTTGTGAACCATAATTAGAGAAATATAGTAATTTCCAGTTTCTTATTTTACTAGTACAAGAGAAAAATATGTACAACTTAGTAAGGAATGCTTAAATTTTATTATTTTAAAAAAGACTTCAGGGATCCCCGGGTGGCGCAGCGGTTTAGCGCCTGCCTTTGGCCCAGGGCGTGATCCTGGAGACCCGGGATCAAATCCCACATTGGGCTCCTGGTGCATGGAGCCTGCTTCTCCCTCTGCCTATGTCTCTGCCTCTCTCTCTCTCTCTCTGTGTGACTATCATAAATAAATAAAAATTAAAAAAAAAATAATAAAAAAAAAAAAAAAAAAAAAGACTTCATTTATTTATTTGAAAGAGCAGAGCAAGAGAGAGAGCAGCAGAGAGTATGTGCGAGGAGTGGGGAGAGGTAGGGAGAAGCAGGTTACCCGCTGAGCTGGGCTGGATCCCAGGACCCTAGGATCATGACCTGAGCCCAAGGCAGATGCTTAACTGACTGAGCCTTCGATATGCCCCTAATTTTGTTTTTTTTTTTTTTTTTAAATAATGACTAAGGGCCAAGGGAACTTATTTTTAAAAAGTATTCATTGCTACACATAACAAGTATCATGCTTAATTCAGGGGTCATGGAGCAAACAGTGCAGATAAAATGATTCCTTTTTTTTTTTTTTTGATAAAATGATTCCTAAAAAATGTCTAATCAATTCCAATTACTCAGATTATTTTTTTTCTTTCACTACATTCTTTCACCATTTTTACTAAATTGAAAACTGCTTCTGATTCTATAGGCTTTTACTTGTTTATTTTTTATTTTTTATTTTTTATTATTTATTTATTTATTTTTAAGATTTTATCTATTTATTCATGAGAGACAGAGAGAGAGAAAGAGGTAGAGACACAGACAGAGGCAGAAGCAGGCTCCATGCAGGGAGCCCAACATGGGACTCGATCCCCGGTCTCCAGGATCAGGCCCTGGGCTGAAGGCGGCACTAAACCACTGAGCCACCAGGGTTGCCCTATAGGCTTTTACTTGTAAACAAAAAATTATACTTGCCCATAACAATTTCACAGCAACTATAACCATAATCTGTAAAAAAATTATCATCAGGCACTTAAAGGAAGAGATTATTTTACTTATTACTCTATTGACTTAGCTCATTAAGATTTTTACATATTCATGATCCACTCAAATAAGTGGACTACCTAGTGGTGCTAGGATGATATCTCCATGACTTTAAGAGTTTCCAAAAGAGGTAGACCATAATGAAGGCATTTGTTAGAGGTCTATGAACCAGGGAGGTGGCACACATTGAAGTTCCTGCATCATCATTCATACTGATCTGATTAACTCTCCCAGTCTCATTTCCAGAGTGCAAGGATCAGGAATTTTGGCAACCATCTGGGTAGCAGAAGTCCCTCCCCAAGGATCTTGTAAATTTCTGCCCATATGTTCCCTGTAAAATTGCATTGCCTACGGCTTCCTTCCCACAGCTCATGTCTGCAAAGATGACCAACCAACCAGATCTTCTGACAGGGCCCTTCAGCCTTCCAGGAATATGCTAGTGTTTTCATTCCTCACTTGGACATCTACATGATTTTTATTGATAATGTGAGTATTGTGAATAGTAGCAAATACATTGGACATGGGAAGATGTCTGATACTAAACTTACAATATGTAGAGCCATTATAAAAGGACTTTGTATATAAGATGCACCAAAATATAGTGTCCCTTCTTATAGTTCAACACCTGGGAAGCAACTTTTAGGAAAATGGAGTCTGATGTAATTCTTTTCAACTGGGGAAACTGCCAGGGAGAGAGATACAACATTGATTTATTTGGATTATCTCACAGATGCCATTTTAACAACTTTAAACTAAGGCTTGATTCATAGAATTATGATTATTAAAATGATAGCAATCCTGGGCAGGGTTTCTCTTATCTGATTTCCCTAAATCCCAAAACAGCCCTTGGTAGAAATGTCTTATACTTGTCAGCAGTTTTCATCAACTGAATAATAAATGAGAGTTTCCTTCTTCTGAATAACTCAAAGGAGCATGTGCTTAGTGATTGTACATGCTTCCCTTTTCTCTCGTTTTCAGTCTGAGCTAGAATATTTATCTCTCTGCATTCATCAGAAGATATCTACTTGAAGAATGTTCGATCATGGCAGTAAACATTGAATATTTAGCTCATTTTTGAGGGCTGAAGAAAAAGATACAGACTTCTCTCTAAGAATATTCTTATTCATCTAAAGATTTCATTTAGAGCCCTGCTATTGAAAGGGAGAAAGAACCACACGAGTATCCATCTCCTGTTCTCAGACAACCAGAAACCAATGTGTAACAACATGAGAATGGGCAAAACTTGACCTTCTCACACCTTGATCCCTTGATGAGAAAACATGTCATAAAAACTAGATTGTTTTTGCTGTAGCAAACCTGTCCTAAACTATTAAAATTCCCCTCCAGATAGTATCTAAAATTACTCTAAGGAATGCATAGATATCAGATTGTGTAATTTTCTTGTTGGGGCCCTAGGCCCAACCACACTCCTATGGGGTGGGTGGGGCTTACTTAAAAAATAGTTGGTTCCATTGGCAATCAACCCCATAGGACAGGACATAAACTCATTCAACTTTAGAATTTCATGAGTTACAATCTTCTCTACTTTGTGAAGTTATAGGTTATTGTGGTCCAGCCCTCAGGACCTAGAGATAAACAGAGTGATTCCAATGGTGGGTATAAACCACCTCTTGACAAGTAGGCATGTTGGAATAAAACAAGACTGTGGCTGTGTGAGGGATTCTGAAGTTCTGTTGGAGTCTACACAAAAACTGTGCACAAACTCTGTTAATCAAACTCCACTTAATTTATCAGTTTTGCTAGTGCTCTGCTGTAAAGCATATTCACTGACACCCATAGGATGAGCAACCAACAGGGTTTGCCCAAATCTATCCTGGTTTTAGCACTGAGAGTCCTGAATCCCAGGAAACCATCAGTGCTAGAAAAATCCAGATTGGTCACCTTATTCATTGTGCACTGAGTGTGAATACCTAGAATGAAATTCTATAGTGACTTATATACTTTTGTTCCCACCAATTAAATTGAACGTCTACCAAGAATTTGTTATGTCATTTGTTCCCAAACCTGTTTAAGTTATTTACTTGTTATAATTACATAATTTAATTAAATATAATATAAACTGATGATATATCTGTGTGAAAATGAAGTGTGTATCACTGTGGAAACGAATTTGAATGTTTTAGAAAGACCCAATAAAGAAAAGTTGCTAAAGAAATTTTGCTTAAGTATATGTGACAACTGCAAATGATTCAGGAAAAGATATATATCACAAATATCTTTAAGTTCTCATTCCTTGTTATAGAAACTGAAAATGGAAATTATAGATAATCCATTATGAGTGTGGTTTACATAAGGAAGATGACAGGGAATACTGAGCAGATGATCCTTGCATAAAGACAAGATGTTGGCCTTACATTAAAAGATTAGTGTTGCAATTTCTATGTTCCAAACTAAAAATAAAATGTGTAAGACATGTATAATTCAATTTTTTTTATCCCCCACTCTAACAAACTTCTTCCATTAGCTGACCGCTTGTCTTAAAAGTTAAAAAAAAAAAAAAGGTTTTCTATGGCATTTGTAACTATTCCTCATGATCATGTGTTGTGCTTTTCTTCTATTATGGCCAAACTTTATTTTTTAAAAGATTTTATTTATTTATTCATGAGAGACATAGAGAGAGAGAGAGAGGCACAGACAGAGGCAGAGGGAGAAGCAGGCTCCCTCTGGGGAGCCTGATGTGGAACTCCATCCCAGGATCCCAGGATCACGACTTGAGCTGAAGGCAGATGCCCAACCACTGAGCCACCTAGGTGTCCCTATGCTCAAACTTTCAGTAAGATCCTGTGATCTTATTATTCTCCATCGGCCACTGTGTGTTGATGCCTGGCATCGTGTAACAGAGAGAAATAGAGACCCATGAACACAAATTGTAAACTTTGTCTGCCAAGGACCAGATCTGTTTTATTCCCTATTGCCAAGCACCTTCTTTGCTACCAGGAAAATACTAAGAGCTCCCTGTATGAAGAATGTTTTATAAATGAACAATGAATGAAAGAATGAGTGAACATCTTTCAAGAACCCTATAGTTGACCTGAGAGAATTAAGTGTTAAATTATTAAAAATTAGCATGTATATTACTTATTTAATCATTCCTTTTTCCTGAGAAAAAGAATAGGCAGGCATCTGATTATGATACTGTTCTAAGTATCAGAAAGATTGTAAAGATGGATAAGCTACAAATATGCAAAAAGTACAGGCATGCACATATTCAAAATTTAATGATTGATTCAGCATTGGCATAAAACAATTAGAGCAGAGGACTGGATAATCAGAAAAGATGTCATCATCATCCAGTAGTGATACATGCGGACTGAATAATTGGACTTGAGTTTAAGGAAAAAAGTATTCAATTCTGAGTTAGCCTTAGAGCTCATTACGAGTAAAGGCCTTACAGGATACAAAATCAATGCCCAGAAATCAGTGGCATTTCTATACACTAACAATGAGAATGAAGAAAGAGAAATTAAGGAGTCAACCCCATTTACAATTGCACCCAAAAGCATAAGATACCTAGGAATAAACCTAACCAAAGATGTAAAGGATCTATACCCTCAAAACTATAGAACACTTCTGAAAGAAATTGAGGAAGACACAAAGAGATGGAAAAATATTCCATGCTCATGGATTGGCAGAATTAATATTGTGAAAATGTCTATGTTACCCAGGGCAATATACACGTTTAATGCAATCCCTATCAAAATACCATGGACTTTCTTCAGAGAGGTAGAACAAATTATTTTAAGATTTGTGTGGAATCCGAAAAGACCCCGAATAGCCAGGGGAATTTTAAAAAAGAAAACCATAGCTGGGGGCATCACAATGCCAGATTTCAGGTTGTACTACAAAGCTGTGGTCATCAAGACAGTGTGGTACTGGCACAAAAACAGACACATAGATCAGTGGAACAGAATAGAGAATCCAGAAGTGGACCCTGAACTTTATGGTCAACTAATATTCGATAAAGGAGGAAAGACTATCCATTGGAAGAAAGACAGTCTCTTCAATAAATGGTGCTGGGAAAATTGGACATCCACATGCAGAAGAATGAAACTAGACCACTCTCTTGCACCATACACAAAGATAAACTCAAAATGGATGAAAGATCTAAATGTGAGACAAGATTCCATCAAAATCCTAGAGAAGAACACAGGCAACACCCTTTTTGAACTCGGCCATAGTAACTTCTTGCAAGATACATCCACGAAGGCAAAAGAAACAAAAGCAAAAATGAACTATTGGGACTTCATCAAGATAAGAAGCTTTTGCACAGCAAAGGATACAGTCAACAAAACTCAAAGACAACCTACAGAATGGGAGAAGATATTTGCAAATGACATATCAGATAAAGGGCTAGTTTCCAAGATCTATAAAGACCTTATTAAACTCAACACCAAAGAAACAAACAATCCAATCATGAAATGGGCAAAAGACATGAAGAGAAATCTCACAGAGGAAGACATAGACATGGCCAACATGCACATGAGAAAATGCTCTGCATCACTTGCCATCAGGGAAATACAAATCAAAACCACAATGAGATACCACCTCACACCAGTGAGAATGGGGAAAATTAACAAGGCAGGAAACCACAAATGTTGGAGAGGATGCGGAGAAAAGGGAACCCTCTTACACTGTTGGTGGGAATGTGAACTGGTGCAGCCACTCTGGAAAACTGTGTGGAGGTTCCTCAAAGAGTTAAAAATAGACCTGCCCTACGACCCAGCAATTGCACTGTTGGGGATTTACCCCAAAGATACAAATGCAATGAAACGCCGGGACACCTGCACCCCGATGTTTATAGCAGCAATGGCCACGATAGCCAAACTGTGGAAGGAGCCTCGGTGTCCAACGAAAGATGAATGGATAAAGAAGATGTGGTTTATGTATACAATGGAATATTACTCAGCTATTAGAAATGACAAATACCCACCATTTGCTTCAACGTGGATGGAACTGGAGGGTATTATGCTGAGTGAAGTAAGTCAGTCGGAGAAGGACAAACATTATATGTTCTCATTCATGTGGGGAATATAAATAATAGTGAAAGGGAATATAAGGGAAGGGAGAAGAAATGTGTGGGACATATCAGAAAGGGAGACAGAACGTAAAGACTGCTAACTCTGGGAAACGAACTAGGGGTGTTGGAAGGGGAGGAGGGCGGGGGGTGGGAGTGAATGGGTGACGGGCACTGGGGGTTATTCTGTATGTTAGTAAATTGAACACCAATAAAAAATAAATTAAAAATAAAAAAGAAACTGAGGCAGAAAAAAAAAACATGAAAAAACAAAAAAACAAAAAAAAAAACAACAACAAGTAAAGGCCTTAGAATCAAACAGACCTGAATTAAAGTAAGAATCTCACACTTAGAACTGTTTGCACTTGGGTAATTTACTTAACTCCTCTCAGCTTCACTTTTCTCATCTATACAATGGGCATAATGATGCTTAAGTAGTTACAAGGGTCAAATGCAGTAATATGTTTACATACATTGTACTTATGCACTATTTATGACCCATGGCAAGCACTTTGCGCCTATCGGCTATTATTCAGAGAAATAGGCTGTAAATTTTGAGAAGATTTTAGGACAAAACTAGCATTTGAGCTTCTAAAATGAGGATAAAGGGCAGCCCTGGTGGCGCAGCGGTTTGGCGCCGCCTGCAGCCTGGGGTGTGATCCTGGAGACCCGGGATCGAGTTCCGCATCGGGCTCCCTGCATGGGGCCTGCTTCTCCCTCTGTCTGTGTCTCTGCCTCTCTCTCTCTCTGTATCTATGAATAAATAAATAAAATCTTTAAAAAAATAAAAAATAAAATGAGGATAAATTTGGATATGGGTAGGGAGGGGTGTAGGGAGGACAATAGAATTTTCAGGTACAAGAACAGCAGGAGCAGTACATTCAGGGAATGCTGATAAATGACAAGAAGAGCAAGGTTGGAGCATCAGAAGAAAGGGGAGTGTTGGGATCCCTGGGTGGCTCAGTGGTTTAGCGCCTGCCTTCAGCCCAGGGCATGATCCTGGAGACCCAGGAAGGATTGAGTCCCACATCAGGCTCCTTGCATGGAGCCTGCTTCTCCCTCTTCCTGTGTCTGCCTCTCTCTGTGTGTCTCTCATGAATAAATAAATAAAATCTTAAAAAAAAAAAAAAAAAGAAAGGGGAGTGTTTACCTAACTTTGAACACTCTAATTGCTTTAGACATTTTGGGAACAAGACACTTACTGCAGCCTGGGATATATGGCCAGTCTGTTGCAGAGGGTGAACTCCTAAATGAAAGAGAAAGAGACCCAATATCAAGCAGTCTGTCCCTTGCAAAGGTAAGGACCCTTTGAAAATTGCTTATGAAGAAAAAAAAAGAAAAAAGAAAATTTCTTATGCAACCATGGGATGGTGAAAAAAAGGAGAAAAGGCAGCCATGGAAGTGATCCAATCTCACATCTTTCTACTTGCAGGAGTGTTAGTGAACTGTCCACAAGTGCCTACATTATGACATTGGCAATAGAAAATTTCTTCCTCATCTCTCCTTTTGATTCTGGTATAGAGTTTGCAGTACTTAAGTAATTTGATTTGAAATAGTCTTTCTTCCTTATGTGATGTGCTTTCAGCTACCTCATTAATTTTGATTTTATGGTCAATAAAGTTTCTGTTATTTCTGCAAATTTCATATCTGGTTAGTCTCCAGGATTTCTTGCCTTTTTATCTTGTTTTCACAAGTACCGATCCTTATCTCAGTGTTCATCCATTTCCTCCTTCAACCAGAGTCTTATTCTTCCCGCAGATCTTTCCTGTCCATGCCAACCCATGTATTTTTCATGCTCTGATCTCCCATGGACCTTATTAACGATGTTTGTCATTGACCTTTATATCTCATACAATAATTCTTAGATTTTAGGTGAATAAATATATCATGTACCCTTCCATTCCACTAAATCATAATTCACCACCCCCCAACATGCTATTTTTTCTACAAATATAAACTGAGCGTGTCCTTTGTATAAGACACTACAGTGGGGCTATAGATAGAACAGTAAACAGTAATACTCCCTGCTATCATAGACCTCAGGTACAGTAAGAAAGATAACAGAAATGTGATGTACTAAATGAAATAATTTCTGATAATGATAAATCTTCAAAGAAAATAATGGGAGTAGACTGCAGTGATCTCACAACTGATTCTTTTGGATAGAAAGCACAAGTACAAAAGCCCTGAGGCAAGGCCAGGTTGAGGAACGCAAAAATGGTATGTAAGGCTGGAACCTAGTAAGCCAGCAGGCAGTGGTGCAGAGGTAGAAGGGAGCTAGACCCTGTAGGTCCAGGCAGTGTAAACAGAGTTTGGATTTTACAGTGGGTGAAATGGAAAGTCAGGGGAAACTTTCAAGCAGAAGATATACATAATCAGACTTGAGTGTTTAAAAGATCCCATTAGAAAAAAAAAAATGTTACTATGTCATTGCTGAAGTCCAGCTGAGAATTGATTTTGCCTTGCCCTAGGATTGCAACAGTGGTGTCACACAGAGGGAAGTGTGTGGATTTGCAACACCTGTTGAAGGTAACACAGGTAGCCATGACAGGAGTTGCTATTGAAGTGAATGTCTGAGTAAGAAGAGACAAATTAAGAATGAATCCTCCTTTTTTGTCCCAAGCATTTGAGTGGATTATGATATATTGCTGAAAAACCAAGGTGTTTTTTTTTTAATTTTAATTTATTGATTTGTTCTCATTTAAGAAAATGTTTTTCTCACTGAAACTAATAATAGTCCTTTTTATGCTTTTTTAATTTATTTTAATTTATTTTTATTTTTTATTTATTTATTTTTAAAGATTTATTTATTTATTCAGAGAGAGAGAGAGAGAGAGAGAGGCAGAGACACAGGCAGAGGGAGAAGCGGGCTCCATGCAGGAAGCCCAACATGGGACTCGATCCCAGGTCTCCAGGATCACACCCCAAGCTGCAGGCCGCACTAAACCTCTGTGCCACCGGGGCTGCCCCTGATAGTCCTTTTTAAAAGGTAACTTTTAAAACAACTTTTCCAAGTTAATGCTGATGGCTAACCCAATATCTTTCCAACTTACTTTTTTTTTTTTTTAACAATTCCTATAATATATATTAGAAGTTGGCTGACTATGGGATCCCTGGGTGGCGCAGCGGTTTGGCGCCTGCCTTTGGCCCAGGGCGCGATCCTGGAGACCCCGGATCGAATCCCACGTCAGGCTCCCGGTGCATGGAGCCTGCTTCTCCCTCTGCCTATGTCTCTGCCTCTCTCTCTCTCTATGTGACTATCATAAATAAATAAAATTAAAAAAAAATTTAAAAAAAAAAAAAAAAGAAGTTGGCAAACTTTTTCTGTAAAGGACTAGTTAGTAAGTAATTCAGGCCCTGTGGGCCATACTGTCTTCAGCCGTAAGCATTTTATAAGTACCATTTTATTTACAAAAAAACAGATGGTAGCTGTAGTTTGCCTACCCCTCTTATATATGGTCACAGAATGATAATTCATACTACTCTTCAAAAACATATTCAGCTTAAGAACGGAGCCTTCAAAAGAACACAAAACCAGACTTATTTTTTTAAAGAGCCATTTTATTTTCCTTATTAAGAATTCCAGTAAGTGTCTATGATCAAATACTCATCCCTGAATGTGCAAGGTATTAAACTGGAAATCTGATATGAACATTTGATTAAAGGGTATCTCTGTTTTCAAACCTCAACAGAAAAATGGAGGTTAAAAGGCCTTTTAAAATTGAGTGGCAGAAGTGGGATATTTATTGTTCTTTTTAATTCAGTTCAATTATTCCAAGTGGCTTTTCATTCTTCTAATTTCTTTTTTAAAGTACCCATCCTTGAAGGGTGTCATCTGAATTCAACAATTACTTCCCCTTTGTAGGGGTCAGAGCTAGTTACTGCCTGTATCTCATAGAAAGATACAGTCCCTATGTTCTAAAGGTTATTAATATTTACTCCAAATTGTGATGTATTGAAGTCACAGCTTTTATCTCACCTCTGAGGTCCTGATAACAAAAAAGACAGGAAGATCAATAGCCACATGATGGGTAACTAATTGCTTTTGCTTCAACCTGCAACCTTCCATCCCTCTCAGAGCTCATTCCAAAGTCCATTTGACAATCTCAGATATTGTTTTCAACCTTGGCTCTCAGTAGCCTGGATTCCAAACTGAGTCAGAAAAATACATTAAAACTTTTTCATTCAAGATGCTTTGCACAAATGTACTCCTCAGTACTATCCATACAGAAAATTTATTAGAGGTAATTAGCAAGATGATTATCAAGAAATGGAACTTTTGTTTGCTGAGAGTGATTACTAAATTATATTTAATTATTTTTTTGTTATATTTGTAATGGTTTAGTCACTATTACCAAGTCAAACTTCTCATTTAAAAATCATTTATTTAGTGCTTATTTAGTACCACTGTTTTTAGCTAACACGTTTTCATCAGTAATTAGAGGCCCTATTCTCATCCAAAGGCTTAACAAAATAACTTACTGAATCTTTACAGCTCCACAGGGTAGGTTCTCCTATTTTCTAAATTCAGATCCGGAAGTACCTCTAGCTTTATGGTAAAAAAAAAAATGAAAAAAATAAAAATAAAAATAAATTCTGAATTTCCTGCTTGTCAAATTTGTGATCTTGGGCACATTTATTAATCTCTTTGTGTCTCAGTTTTCTCATCTATAGATTGGGAATCACAGTAATGCCTTCCTCATTGGGTTGTAAAGTAAGTTAATATTTTAAAGTACCTGGAAGCACTCCTGGCATATGTTAAGAATTTTTAACTAAGATAAAGCTAACTTGTTCAAAGTCACAAAGCTAGTAATAGCCTGGCCATTATTTGCAAGATTCTATGAAGGATACAGAGATGAACTAACAAACTGGAAGATCTGACATGAATACATCCTAAAGGATGAGAACCTTTTTTTAAAAGATTTTTATTTATTTATTCTTGACACACACACACACACACACACACACACACACACACACACACACAGAGAAAGAGAGAGAGAGAGCCCGAGACACCGGCAGAGGGAGAAGCAGGCTCCATGCAGGGAGCCTGACGTGGGACTCAATTCCGGGTCTCCAGGGTCAGGCCTGGGCTGAAGGCGGCGCTAAACCACTGAGCCACCCGGGCTGCCCTGGATAAGAACATTTTAATGGCATCCAGTCTGGTTTTGCCTTTTAGCATCATATTTTTATTTTATGAATAGGAAATATATCTCCACCCATGCAAAGTGAGGGATATGTTGTGGCTTTGCCCATCAGTTTATATCTACTGGTAGGAAATACTCATCTTTGAGCTAAGAGGTAAACAATTAAACTGAATACAGCAGATCCCTTCTTATCCAAGGTTTCACTTTCTGCGGATTCACTTAACCCTCAGTCACCTGTGGTCTGGAAGCAGGTAATCCTTCTGATTATGTCAGAAAGTCAGCAGTAACATAACACCACCTCACAACACCAACATCATTCACCTCACCTCATCTTCTCACATAGGCATTTTATCATCTCACATCATCACAGGAAGAAGGGTGAGGACAGCACAATAAGATTTTTGAGAGAGAAACACACTGCATTCCCATAACTTTGATTATAGTATGTTAGAATTGTTCAATTTTATTACTAGTTATTGTTGTTACTCTCTAACTGTGGCTAAATTATGGTATGAACATATAGGGAAAAAAACAGAATTTATTGGGTTTGGTACTATCTACAGTTTCAGGCATCCATCAGAGATCTTAGAAAGTATTCCCGTGGATAAGGGGAGGTACTATATATGATGAGTTCATTCTTGTTTATGTTGTTTTCAATGCTTATATTGATTCTCAACTGCATTTACACCTTCCTGTTGAGAATTTTCTGGGTGGAACAATTGTAGGGAGTAGTTTTTCCAATAAATAAAATACTTAGCATTTTTCTATTAAAATGCTGATAACAAAAAAAAAATAAAATAAAATGCTGATAACATTTTTTGTTATTAACTTTTAAAATTATAATAATCTCTTACCAAACACTGAGTATTAACAGTATAGTTATCCGTAATTAAGAGTTTTTGAAAAAAAAAAAAAAAAGAGTTTTTGAAGGCCATTTCCATTTCTGTGGCTATAGATATATTTCTTCCTAACCCACATCCTCCAATACTGTGCATTTTGATGAGTGATCAATTTTAAAGATGACTGAGGTAACTTTTGCAAGACTGTGGATTCATTCTTTTCTGCTCATCTTGCTCAATGGCTGCCCTCAATTTTAATCAGAGATAACCTTGTCGCTTTTTCTTCTTAACTAGCAGTGTTTTAATATTTCATCATCTTAATTTAAACACTTGATTTATTCCCTTTCAATACGAGCTTAAAGTTATTTCCTAGCTAGATGAGAAATTTAAAAAGGAGATAAAAGAAAAGCTTTCAAAATATTCAGATCTCTTTCCTCTTCCTCTTGATATATCACTTGTTTTGGATAATATCCTTAAGAAAGAATCCCAGCCAATCTGATGAATGAAGCAAGAAGTGTTGAGTTTGCATCTATGTCAGGAATCAGTCTTCTTTGGCTGATTAGCCTTCTATGCCTAGGCTGCAGTACTATGCTACTTGAGAATATTTCTTTACCAAAGTACTAACACAGAAAGCCAACCAAAAGCCTCTTAAAGATTTCTTGCTTAAGTCCATAAAATCCCATCCTCAAATGTGGACAAATTGATGGGGGTGGTGTTGGAAGTACAGCCTAAAAGATTTAGTTAAGTCAGGAGATACTCTCTACATAGAATGACATGGCCCTATATATTGAGAACCGAGTATTTGATATAGCCCTTGCCTTAGAATCATTCCCTTGGTGTTGCAAGTCCTTTAAAAGCTTTTCCGAATAAAGCCGATTTGCTTTCTTGGAGTCTTGTACTTTTAATGGGCTTCATGCTGTTACAGATACTCAGAAAGGACTTCCCTTTCAGTTCCCTGAAATGCTAGATTGAGACAATTAAATTCCCTTTGTGAATCTTTTGGAAGTAATCTTGAACTAAGGCAGTGGGGAAATAAATTGCTGTAGATCAGTGAGTCTCTCTAAATGTGGTCTCCTAAGCAGAAGCATTAGCATCTCCTGCTAATTGTTAGAATTATGAATTTGCAGCCTGAGCCCAGCCCTACTAATTCCGAAATGCATGAAGGTGAGGTCCAGCAATCTGATGCACTCAAGTCATAGACACTTAACGAAGAAATGCATGCTCTTCCATGAAGTTTGTGAAAATGCCATTGTATGTGGTTCTGATTTTTTTACTCTTTAGCATGTTTCCAGAATGAGCCATTATTTTAATAAGTACTACTCTCTCCAAGCCAATCATCCTGTCAGCATAAAACCTGCCTAGCATTGTCCTACATTATTTTTTATGTGATATGACCACTACCTATGTACCTATCAAATTTTGTCAGTGATTGTCTCTTACTTCCATCAAAATATAACCCCTGTTTCACATCTCCTTACAACATCCATAAAAACTCTCAACACTTCATTCATTCATTCATTGCTTTAAAAAATATTTTAAAATTTACTTTTAGAGAGAAAGAGAGAGAGAGTAAGGGGAGAGGCAGAGACAGAGGAAGAGAGAGAATCCAGACTAGGCTCCATATTGAGCTCAGAGCCCAACACAGGGCTTGATATCACGAACCTGAGATCATGACCTGAGCCAAAATCAAGAGTTAGACATTTAACCGAATGAGCCACCCAGGTGCCCCATTTCATTCTTTCTAATACGTTCTTGTAAATGCGGTTTCTCCCATTAGGTAGAGAGCTTATGGATTTGTTGGGCTATATTTTATTCCCATCCCTGCTCTGCAGGGCAAGTGCATTAAGCCCTCTTGGCTTCAGTGTATTACCTTTAAAGTGGAGATGCTAATTTCTGTTGTTAAGCGCTTGCATATTGTTTATTATATTGTCAGACATCTGTTTTGAGCCTTGATATGAACTAATCAACAAATTCTCACCACTGCCCTATAAGATAAGCATCATTTTTATCCCAATTTTGCAGATGAGAAAAATTGAGTCAGAGAAATAATAATTCACCCAAAGTTCTGGTACTATATATGATGAAGTTGATAACCCAGCAGTCTTGGGCCCAGTACCAGACACTGAATCCCAATGCCCACTGCTCTGTGATCTGATATTGTAGGTAATGCATATACTTGGACAGGGCCTGATGTGGACACTTTGGTTGTTACTTTTGACTAATTTAAGAAACATGCAGTTCTGTGGAAGGAGAAAGACATGGAAATAAAATCAATAAAATGTTATGGGTGTGTATTGGTTTCCTATTACAAAATATAACAAATTAGCACACACTGGCTTAAACCAACACAAATTTATTTTCTTGCCATTCTGGAAGTCAGAAGTATGAAATAGGTCTCAATGGGTTAAATACAGGGTTTTAACAGGGCTGCATTTCTTCTGGAAGCTTTAGGGGAAAACACGTTTCTCTGCCTTTTCCCTTTTCGAGATGCTACCTGCTTTCCTTGTCTTTTGGCCCTCCTACATCCTCAAAGCTAGCAATGACATCACTTCGACCTCTTCTTCCATTGTCATACCTTCCCTAACTGCAACACTCCCACAGCCTGCCTTCCACTTTCAAGGACGCTCATGATTACCTTGGATAATCCAGGCTAATTTCCCCATCTCAAGATCTGAAACTTAATCATACCTGCAAATACCCTTTAGCAATGCAAGATAATTCGTTCATAGGTTCTGGGAAGAAGGATGTAAACATCTTTGGGGAGCCTTTCTTATGCCTACCACAATGCATTTTACAGAAGTATGTTCACATACATATACACATACACGAACACATATTTATATACAAGTCGCAAAGGACAGAGTGACAAAAGTCAGGAAAAGCTTTTTGAAGCAGTAGTGCTTGAATGTAATGCTTAATTATGAATAGTTTTTTCATTAGTCAGTTGAGGAGGAAGGAAAGGTGTTTTCAAAGACCCTCCAATCCTGAAACACTCATGGCACAGTCAGGTTGCCAGTGTAGCTCTAGTGACTGAAGGATCATGTTCCAGGGGTAGCAATGTGTGGAGCTGAAGCCAAAATGGTAAGTAGGGGTCAGACAATTGATGTTATTGAATTACAAGCTAAGTAAAGCATTTGGCTTTTATTGACTGACAGTGGGCTTCTTTTTCCTATGAGACCTAGTAAGGTACACATGGCTAATACTCAGTAAATACCATTGATTCACAAACTATGCATTTAAATAAATACAGAGGTTATTACAAAGTTTGGTCAGGAAAAATAAACCTACTGATAACTTCTTCTCTGTTCTGAATGCAGTATCTGATTTAAGCATTTCATTGATCTCCCTTATGTTCCACTGGAACATGAGCTGTGGAAGGCAGCCTTCATAACACACTCTGGCTAGGAGACTACTTTGATTTAGAGGAGTTCTTGGTCTGCCAGGCCAAACTGTGCTGTCTGTTGGTGGGGTACAGTAGTCAGTTTGGAATTCAGCGTATATGATGCACATTCCACCCTACACCTTCATTCACATTCCCAGAATAATGTAAGTTAGTCTTTGATCCAAAAGTAAACAGGACTTTGTGAGGCTGAGAAGAGGGTGTGCACCAACCCCCTCTTCTCAGATGTGTGATGTTTGTTCCCAGGGTTCACTCAGTATTAAAATCACATTCTATCACCTGTCTGTTCATATGCTTATCTGAGTGCAAGCTGTGCCCTATAGCTACAGAAGCAATAAGCAAAATCATTGATTTGATAGCTTCTTCCTACAACAGGCTCCAAGTTCTGCACTTGTCTCATCATTACAGCTTGAAGCCTCAGGAGAGAGATGGACAGGCATTATCAGTCATGCCCCAGAGAAAGGAAAGAGGACCCATGAAACAGAGCTGTGACTTCTCCAGGAACTCCCTCCTATAGGTTCCTTGCATTTGCTCTCTCCACTTGAGAATGTCTGAACACATTAGCATTCTTATATTTTGTCTCTTGTCCATAATTGTTCCCCTTGGTAGAATCAAGCAGTGTAGTGGAATTTTTTTCTTAAAGATTTTATTTATTTATTCATGAGAGACACAGAGAGAAAGAGAGAGAGGCAGAGACACAGGCAGAGGGAGAAGCAGGCTCCATGCAGGGAGCCCGACGTGGGACTCTATCCTGGGTCTCCAGGATCACGCCCTGGGCTGAAGGCGGCGCTAAACCGCTGAGCCTCCGGGGCTGCCCTGTAGTGGAATTTCTAAAGTTGAAATCACCCTAGCTTCAGGTTTCTGCCTTAGTCTCTATAAATAAAGCAGAGAGAGGGGCTGCCCTTTTCAAAGAAAATAGCCATTCTCTATTCATTTCTCTATTCACTGACGACATACTAGCTGAGTTCCTACTCTATAGCTGGCACTTTGCAAAGTACCATTAATATTGCAATGCCCAGGATAGAAGTGCTATGCCTGCTTTCATGGAATATGTCCAGTTAACAGGGAAGATAGACCTTGGCAAAACAAATAAATGAATCGAATAGTGATTGCTCACTGAGTGCTAACTCCAGAGCTGGCACTCAGAATGCTTTGTTCTCTGTAGATCCCCACAACTCATTGAAATATAGATGATAATGTCATATTTCAACCAAATTGTCAAAAGTCATTGATTTCCTACGTGCTGGAGCCTGGATCCTGCTTCTGTGGCCTACCCTCTCCTGATCAGTGCTCAGAAGAAAAGCACTGGGTGCCCAGGGAGCCTGCCATCAATTAAGATTGGACACTTCCCCAGAAAACCACAAACCCGCAGCCAAAATCATGGCAACCGACTCTGAAACCAGGCTGCATGTTGCATCTCATCACCATGGTAATGAGATGCATTTCTCACTAACCTCTCCCCAGACCTCCCGAAATCTCCCACCCCCCAGGGGAGCTCCTTGAAGATCATTTATGAAAATCAGCAGTAAGCACCAGTGGCCTTTCGAAACCTCTCAGTGAGTGCTTAATGCAGTAATTGTTTACTCTGATTCGTAATGAGAGAGAATAACGTGGTGATGTCAGTGACTGATTAATTTTCCTGTACGTATTCCAGAGCAGAAGGCACCTTGAAGAGCAAGACTCATTTTCTCCCCCTGCGGATCACCCTGTCTTGATTCATGCAGCCGTACCGTACCCCACTGGCACACCTCAAAGCACAGCTTGCCTTGGATTTGCATAATGTGAAATTGCTAAGCTAAGTTATTACCACATGTAGGATCCGTTATCACTTTCTTATTTCCGAACTGGTGAAAACGTTGCCACAGAACCACTGATATAAAGGAAGCAGTCCACGGGTTTCCTAGTTCATTCAGAGGATCTGCAGTTTCATTTCTCCCCTTTACAACAGACACACAGAGAGCAGCTAGTATTTACAGGGCTCAGAGTGGCCACTTTGAAATTGCTGAGAAAGAACATAAACACTGAACAAGTGCAGCAGGCATAGAATAAACAAGAAAATGATGCTTCAGTGAAATAAAGCAAGTGTGTTTGAGTGAAGAGGAATTTCTCAGATGTGTCTATGTGTCTTCATACTCGGAAACGGCTTGTTTATACCAACTGGGCTTTTGTTACAGGGCAGCATGTGTGTTGCTGGGGAACTGAGGCCTTGTAAATTGGCCCTTACCAGCTGCTTTGTCTTGTCTTCTAAATTGCTTGAAAACCTATTAAGATATATGACCCACATAAAAGTAGGACCAGAGGGTTTCTGTATCATGGCCCCTGGGATCAGATTTTCCTTTATCGCCCATTAATGCAGAAGGGATTTCATCAGCCGGCTTACCCTCTCCCACCCCCAGGGGTTATAAAAATCCCAAAGATTAGCCTCTGTAGGATATTAGCGAAGATGTGAATACCCAGACAGCTGTTTGACAGACAGATACGCAGGGACTAAAGGGATAGATGAAGCGTGGGCCATGGGGTAGAGATACTCTAAGTTTGTGGAGAGTCCGTTGGCAAGAAAGGGCCTCAAAATATTAGACAATTAGCCTCTTAATTAGAAAGACGCAAACAGATCTTTGTTATTGGCTTTCTAATGAGATAGCTGGTCCTTTGCTCTTCTTACAAAGAAAGAAGATGGTCCCACATCCTCCGGGCATCCTCTCCAAGGCATCTTGGCTTCCTGTCTTGGCTTTCTGTGGCCTGGATCACGCTGCTGTCACAGCCTCTTAACCAGGTTTACAAGTTGTGCGTTCAGAGTGAAGCACAGTGGCATGATGCTTCACATGATGAAGGGAAGCTGAGGCTTGCTGTATCCCTTCAGGCAGGAGAAAGGAGAGGTTGGAAGCATGAGCTGGTCTATTTCATCAAGTTAGCCAAACGGCCCGAAACGGTAGCCCATTGGCTGGATTGGACCTAAAACATGCTTTATTTGGCTCACACTATCTTTTAAAACTATTCAATTTCCAGGGCATATAAATTGGGAGATTCGCCACAAAGAACCGGTTTTCTACATGCACGTAGGATAGTCTTCACTGTCCCCTGTGATTATGCACCCTCCTGCTTCGTTCCTTTGTATTACTTCCTGGCACCAGTGAACATTTCAGTTTTTTATACTAGAGTGTGCCAACTGCATCATTCTAGCTTTTTCTCCATGGTCATGTCTGAAAAGTGGCGATGGGTCTGTCAATCCTCTAGTTTATTCTTACCCTGCTCACTGGGATCACCCTCACCCCAACCCCCAGGCTTCCTTGTGCCTCAGTCTCCCAATTTCTACTGCAGTCTTGGTCTCACTTTCTTTCCCAAGGACACCATGGAGACTTAAGAGAAAGGGTTTGCAAGGTGCTCTAAACTTACCGCGACAAATGTACCACTCAGGCCAAACACATTGTGTTTTTTTCTGTTTGTACTGGCAATTTCCATCTTGCCTCTGAAAGCCAGTCGGGGGCTTCTTCCTGCTTTGGCTGTGTTGTGTGCTATGGGATCAGAGGAGATGCAAAGCACCATTGCTCCCTCCACCCCCTTCTTTCCCCATCACACAAGATTGGCAGTCCTGTCTCCGCAGCCTTGCATTATTAGTCGGGAGATGACTGCCTCCGTTTATCTGTGACTGGGCTTTGCTTAAAGAGGGTGGCTTCCTGCCAAAATGAGATGCATGCCTAATGAACTTGAATGCTCAGAAGGCTGGGTCTCACAGAATCTCTCCACGCTAGCCTGCAGCCACTGGAAAAATGAAGAAGATTCCAGAAGGTTGATATTGATTGAGTTACCCTCTTGAATTAATTTTCCATGCACATAACTCCACTCACAGAACTGCAAATTCTTATTTTATTTTCTAAAAACCATGCACTAGGAATTAAAATGGGTGCTTGTTAGTCTCACCTTTTCTAGTAGAATCATAGTTTTTGTTTTTTGGTTCTCTCTCTCTTTTTTTTTTTCCCTTGAGAAAAAGACAAGTCTGAGTGTGTGTAGATATGTGGCAGCAGTGGGGGAGAGTGTTATATTCACTTTTAATCTTGAAGCAATTCTTCTTTTGTAAGGAGGGAAATAAAGCTATTTGAGTTTCTAATCTGAAAGTGAATGCTGGGTTCAGAGTCCACAGTGGTGTCTGTATCAAAGTAGGAAATTGGAAAAACAGAGAAATAATGACTGCATAGATTTTTGAGCTCACCTTGGCTTCTCAATCCCATGGAAAATTAGGTGGTAGGAGCAGAATGAGTCCTAAGATTGAGTGATTTCAGGCTGTGTAATACCATGTTGTGGGCTTTGTGGAAACACAACTGATGGTTTGCAAAATACAGTGGCTGCTAAACCCGAATGTCTGTAAGATGACAGATCGCAGCCCGTCCAGTGGTGACCCTGAAACCACAAAGCCAGAGCAGCCACCCGGCCCCATTGTTAACTCTTTGATTTACATGTGGGAAGCTTGGGCTCATCTCATTGGCAATAAAGTCGCGATAATGTGGTCCCTGACCTCACAGGCACACCCAATAAGCCCCATTCCCCCCGTGCATTAGCCACACACCAGGAGGAAAATTAGTGCACTGAAGCAGGGATTTGCCAAATGTGTTCCCTGGGGAGTAGAAAGAGTTAATGCAATTTTCCAACCTGCCTAATTTACTCCAAGAGGGTATTATGTCCTCTGAGAGAATCCTAGTCAATGTGTGCCTACAGAGAAAGGAGGGAGGGGGAGCAAAGTTAAGGAAAATACATAAATGACACCCACCCCTTTCCCAGTATCACATTACAATATATTTGCATATGACTTTTCTTAGCCGACAAGTGCTTTGACATTCCGACAGTCTTTCAAAATAGATTCTTTTTTTTTTTTTTTTCCTATTTGCAACTGCCTGTGGGGCGTAGAATGAAGAGCACCGACAATCAGCAGACCCTGGTTTCTGTCTTAGCTGTGCTGCTATCTTGCTTGCTGTCCCTGAGCCGGTCACTCCTCAGCTTTTTCAACTGTAATGTACACATTTTGAGTTAGATGTTTTCTAAGGGTCATTATGCTTTATGATTTAGTGGTTTAGATGTTTGCAAATATTAATGCTGAGAGCACCTCTTTGTCACAACATTTTTAAAATTCATGTAGCATCTTTTCTCCTCACTACTCAAGGCACCACCTAAAACAAATGTATGCGTTCCTCCCTCATAGAAGACTTAAGAACAAATGAAGCTGGCGGGACTGCCAGGTCACTCTTACCAGCAGCACACACAGCGTAATTGCTGCCACCGTTAACTGCAACACATTTGAACTCTAAGAGGTTTGCAGACCACAGATCTGGTCACTCGTGACTTCCTAACTCTTTTCATCTCTCACCCTATTCTGAGTAGTGACCCCAGTGCTTGTTAGAAATACTTGCGATTTCAATATATCCAGGCAGGGAGGTAGGATCTTTAAAGCCTGGCTGTGGGGAAAAAAAAAAAAAAGGCAGAGGTGGGGTGGTGGCTATAACTGTAGCACACAACGCTGTCTCTCCAAAGTGGAAAAGTCCATAAGCATTTCCAGTTGTGTGGGTGAGAGTAGGATAAACAAGGAACCAAAAAAAGGGGAGACATTTATTTATTTTGTTTTGCAAAAAAAGGAGTAGTGCTTTCTGGCCACAAGCCATGTGTGGGCATTTAAATTTAAGCAAATCAAATTTATGTAAATTTGAAATCTAGGTTCTCAGTCATACTACTCATTTCAAGTGCTCGATAGTCACATGTGACTGGTGGCTACCATATGGGACAGTGCAAATATGTATATATATATAATTCCCACATTACATTAAGTGATACACAGTACTGAAAGAAAGTGGATGAATGGGGTCACCTGGATGATCTGCCTTTGGCTCAGGTCTTGATCGCGGGGTCCTGGAATAAAGTCCCACATCAGGCTCCCCGCGGGGAGCTTGCTTCTCCCTCTGCCTGTGTCTCTGCCTCTCTTTGAGTCTCTTATGAATAAATAAATAAAATCTTTAAAAAAGAGAAGAAAGTGGATGAATGGTTAAACCTTCAGGAACTGTTTGTTATGTTTTTCTTTTTACTTTTCCCATTTAATCACTCCTTCAAAATATATTAGTTTAAAGGCAGTGTGCTAATGCCAAAAACATTATCCATCTTCTGAACATTTATTGTAGTTTAGGTTTTATGCGAAGTCCTTCTAATATGTTACCTGTATTTGAAGCAGGTACATTATATCTATTTTACTGAAGAGAAATCACACAGTTGGTCTGAGCAGAGCTGGGATGCATAAACCATCTTTCAGATTCGAAAGCCTGTGTTCATTGGAGATAAAAATGGCTTCTGGAATATTTTCCATAAAAAAACTTGAATTTCCTGACTAAATCAGCAGCACCAACAGCATTCGTGAGAAATGATTGAGCTTTCTTTCGGAGCTTTCTTTCTTTCTTTCTTTCTTTCTTTCTTTCTTTCTTTCTTTCTTTCTTTTAATTTTGGAAAAGATTTTCTTTTATACGAAGAACCTAGGATTTTAATGGATGGGTCACCTCAAAGTCACATTAAGACAGAGCAAGGGATACAAAGAGAAAAGGAAAGAAACAAAAGAAAAAAACAAAGGGTCAGCCTCCATTAGTAACTCAAATATTTGAATTTTGTGGTGGATTTGTAATCGTTTTGTTTGGAGCTGCTGTCGACTCCAGTTTCATGGCCTGGAGCAGAGAGCATCCTTCCGGGCCTCCCAGGTAGAAGGAAGTGTTAGCTACTTGATATGCAGTGTGCTTCTTCCCTGTGAAGCAATTCAGCTGAGAAGCGAGGAATTGCACTTCAGACTTTATACATTTTATCCCTTGGCAACCCACTGCAGTGATATTACAAACACTGAGACTGTTAGACTAATGGAGGTAAATATTGTAAAAGCTGTGAAAGACGCTGTAAGATATTCTCACTCATTCGTGCAAGAACAATTTACTGAGCACCCACTCTGTGCTAGGCACTGTGCTATAGACAAGCTCTGAAGAGAAAGATGTCATTATAACATAATCCCTGCACTTGAGGAGCTCTCCCTTAAATTTGACATGGACTATTATTAAGTCAGTAACTATAAAATAATACAACATCATCGACAGTGTTGGTAACTGTCTAACCAGACCTTCAAGAAAAATAACCTCATTTGTATCATTTGCAATTGCCATGGTGTAGACAAATACTGCTACCATGACCAGTGCTAAATTACCAACATGATGTCATAGAATCTGGAGTTGGGAAGAGATTGGTTATTGCAAGCAAGACATGTCAGCCCTAACTGTCCATATATGTGTTGTACTATATTGTTATGTGAATACACTATAACATATCATGCATAGATCATGCCCTGTAAATATACATGCACATGTATATAAATACATGTATATATTAAAAATGTAATAAATGCAACATAATACAAAATCATATAAGATAACGCCATGTTAACACGATATAAACTACTAGTTAAAACTTTAGGTTTGGGGCACCCGGGTGGCTCAGTGGTTGAGCGTCTGCCTTCAGCTCAGGTTGTGATCCCGGGGGCTTGGGATCGAGTCCTACATGGGATTCCCTGCATGGAGCCCGCTTCTCCCTCTGTCTGTGTCTCTGCATCTCTCTGTGTCTCTCATGAATAAATAAATAAATAAATAAGTACATAAATACATAAATACACAAATAAAATCTTGTTTAAAAAAAAAAACACAAACCTTTAGGTTTTAGGATAGGACCGACGTGACCTTAAATTTCAGCTTAACTACTTATTAGCTGTGTGCTTTTAGTAAATTACTTCACCCCTCTCTGCCTCAGTGCTTCCATCTGTTTAACGGGAGAAATGCTGGTACCTATGACATTAGGGCTGTTGTGAAGGAAAGCGTAGAAATCCTCCGTCAGGCCCTGATGTGTGCTAGGCCCTCAGTGAGTTTTTAGTTCATGCATGAAGAAGTGAACGATGATTAGCAGCATCACTGTGTAGGAAATAAATGGTCCTATGGACCTAGAGAAAGGCGAAGTTAAGGTCATTGCAAATCAGCCAAGGCAGCACAAGAAAGTGAAGTGTTTGAAATGGGCCTTGATGGCTAAGTAGGATTTCTGGCAAGGGCACAGAAAGAAAAGAAGCTCAGTCCAGATACAAGTGGCAGGAGCAATTCTATTTGTGGTGGTGGTGGTGGTGGTGGTGGTAGTTCTGTTGGATGGATATTGTGCTTTGAGCTGATAGGCCCTCTTCCCCCCCGCCCCCCCCCCCCCCCCCCCCGCCAAGCTAGGTGCGGCCACACACCTGCTTCTGCTGTTGCTCTAGGAGACCCACAGAGCCACTCAAGATGACAGCCACATATTGCCAATCCTTCCTGAGGACTTTGTGAGTACTTCCATGAATAGCTCGCCCTGCTCTGCCCATAGCCTTTGTTTACTGAAGCCGCCCCCCTGAAACTGGTAAGGGAGATGCATTAATGATGGGGTCAAGTTTCTATTGTGTGTTACTGAAATTTCATTTCAGCTGCAGAAATGCCAAATGCCTGCCAGTGAAACATAATTTCTTGAAGTACCACATATTAAAGGACATCATATTTCATCTCTCCATGCCTGTGGTTTATCCAAACAAAGGAAATGGGTTGTTACCAAGGAAAGCATAACTCAAAATTCTAATTATGACTGTTAAATCACATGTGAAATTACTTTTAATAATTAAAAATAGCTCTCACCATTCTACAGTCCTCACTCAATATTATGTCTGGTGCCATTTTAAGGAAAGCTAATAATCCCTACGAAATCCCAATGACCTTAATTGTCTTCATAGCCACCCTTCAGTGACCTTTATCGCTTAGATGGTTAAAATCTAAAATAAATGATACTAATATATCTGATGTGCAACTGCATCATGTTCATTTATTTTATGCATTTGTTATGTTTCCATGACACTATTTCTCTGATGAGATGAACATGCATCATAGAGAATATTTATTATGTCTATTTCTTAAATTCAAATTTTAAAGCAGGGAGAGGAAAATGTCAATGAGGAAATTGTCATCTGGAGAAGAAGGTAAAACCATATAAGGAAAAGAAACTACAAGGGAATGGAGATTAAAGAAGAGAGTCTAGTCATTATAAACTCCGCTGGCAAAATGCAGATATTGAATTTTAAAAAGGCATAAGAGAGCAGCAGAACCTATTTTCCGAAGCAACAAATTACTGCAAATATTTGCATCTTGTGTAATAATTCCTTTTGCAAAAGATTCTAAGAGAACCTGTAGGTAGCATTGAGGCCAGAATACCTCTTGGCTATCATAGGAGCCAGCTTTTATATCTGTATCTAGGAATATTCTTACAGTCAAATCCATAACTGGTTCTCTAGAGATTTGCATATGCAGTGTAGGCATCACAAATCTCGTGTGTCTCATACTTGAGACAACTGGTATCACTTTCCTATCATTGTTGTCTTCTGCCATTTTGTATAACTGCAAAAGCTGCTCTTCTATTTATTCATTTTTTAAAAGATTTTATTTATTTTTCATGAGAGACACACAGAGAGAGGCAGAGACCCAGGCAGAGGGAGAAGTAGGTTCCCTGCAGGGAGCCCGATGCAGGACTCAATCCCAGGACCCCGAGATCATAACCTGAGCCGAAGGCAGGTGCTCAACCACTGAGCCACCCAGGTATCCCTATTTATTCATTTAATCAGCCATTCATTTATTCATTCAACAAGCATTTCCTGAGCATATATTATGTGCTGGGGCTGTATTTGTATTTTGCTTTAAGCTGCTAAATTTGAGAGTCACTTGATATGCAGCAGCAGATAGATAACTAATATCCATGCACTGCTAACTGTAAGGCCATGCTCTTTTTTTTCTTTTCTTTCTTTAGAAAGAACCTCTCACACAGCAGGCAGTCAACATTTGTTGGACATGTCAGCAGATGGAAGGGTAGTTAAAGAAAATTCCTTAATTTCATTTAAGTCCATTTACAACTAAGAGTAACTATAATTTCCCTGCAAGAATAAAAACAGCCAATTCTTGAAAAGTTTACTTGACACAATGTGGCTGTGATGAACTTGACATGACATACTTGCATACTCGATTCAGGCCACCCCTTCTTTTCTATATAAGTCCCAAGTTTCTTTAGCTCAGCAAAGTAAATGAGCAGGAGGGCATTCGTCTGATTGTCTCTTAAAGATCTTTAACTCCTATTTGCAGGTGTTTTTGCCTTCTAATCTTTTTCTCTTGTTTCCCTAGCCTTTGTCACCATAACAGATGTATGTTTTGTATTCTTTCAAACCAAGCCATTTTGGTTAAGAAGGAAAAAGATTTAAATCAAATTGTGGTTCATTTGTGGTACTCTCCACAGACATTTATAACTGACAACTGAATGCATCAGTTGCTTTAAATAGCCTGACTCTATAGTCATTCATAACAAAAACAAAGGGGCTGACTGATGGGCCGTTCTCTGGAGTGGAGGAAGGTTGGAATACTTTAGATTTCCAATTTAAAGTTTCACAGAAATCTTTGAAACATGTTTACATTCTAGATCCTGGTTCAAATTTGACAGCAGAGGGCAACACCTTTTGGCCCAAGTGGTCAAATGTGACTTCTTTTCAATATGATTTTCCTCTGTGAACATCATTGTTAACATTTCAAACACTTGCTTCTGTCTCTACCAAGGGCTCATTTTTATGAGCAGTGATAAGTAGCCTCCATTTTATCTGTATGAATTTTATGAAAGGCAAAAAAAAAAAAGACACAGCAAACCTTGTTTGAAATTCGTTTCATGTTGGAAGAATTTACTTCATCCTTGTAACCATGTGGATCTTTGGCTGCCAATTTAAAATGGACAGACACTTTGAAAAGCGAGAGTTATTTTGTTTTCATGATATTTTATACTCATGATTCTCATTTTTGTGCAGACAAAATAAGGCATCATTAAGAGTTACGTCGTTGTGATATCTTGCAGTGTTAAATTCTCTAAGCAGAAAATGTTTAAGCTTTGGTAGTGTTTGACCATGAGTTCACATTTTGAAAGAAAATACATTCAGGGTTAGGAGAACAGCAGGTGCAGAGGGAGTTAGAACTGTCTCCTTTCACTATTAGGAGGAAAAATAAAATTGGCAGCAATAAACCTGTTCATCTTCTGCACTTCTATGCTTAATGATAATTGTATGACCAAATGATACACAGTAGCAATGGCAGGGACATCTAACTATATAGCATTATTGGCATCATCCCACAAGTAGAAAGTAGAACTGGAAAAAGAGGCATTAGAGTTATTTATCATTGATGAGGTGTAGCAATGTGAGATCAGCATTTTGCAATGCACAGTCATATTCAAGTCTAATCTAGCACAGGGTTTCTCAACAGCAGCACTTGACATTTTGGGCCGAATGATTCTTTGTTGTGAGGACCTGTCCTGTGCATTGTAGGACCTATGTGTAGCAGTATCCCTGGTTTCTACCCACTGGATGCCAGTGGCACCACCCAGTCCTGACAATCAAAGCTGTCTCCAGTCCTTGCCAAGTGTCCTCTGATGGGCATAACAGCCCTTGTCCCCTCCCCTGAAAACCACTGTTTCAGAGCATCATATGCGTAAAAATACAGGATATGGAGAAGCTTAAGATCCACACTATCTCTACCAGAAATTTCCCCATGAAAGGACAGCCAGTAGCTTGACCAGATAGAAGCAGAGGCTCACACAGCTGGAAGAGGCTTTGGGTGATTTGCAAGCCATCTTAATTTATTGAATTGGGCTCAGAGACTCTGCAAGGGTAGACATTAGCTCAAAGCCACACAGCTAGTTTGGGACAGGCCTGAAACTTTACGTTTTCCTACTTTTCTTCCTACCTGGAGTTAACTCAGCCTTTGTAAAGCTTGGATTTAAATCTTAATTTGGGGTTTGCATCTTACTGGACTGTGTTTGCATTGTCTTAACTCATGGGAATGACCAATAGTGTTAGAAAGAAAAACTACCACCTCCACCTTGAAGAATCATGTGTCCCTTCACTAGAGTGAATAATGAGGGATGCTGATATTGAATTTTGTATTTTCTGTGTTACATTATTCCTATATCTATGCTAATGATACAAGTTTACAGACTAAAACTTTGAAGCATAGCATGTTCAGTATGAGTATACAGAATCCAGCTTTATTGCCTGGGTCAAAGTTTGGCTCAATAACAACTATCTGTGTGCCCATGGACCAATTTGATAA
This sequence comes from Canis aureus, assembly GCF_053574225.1. NCBI lineage: Eukaryota > Metazoa > Chordata > Mammalia > Carnivora > Canidae > Canis > Canis aureus. The sequence continues at coordinate 18,132,455 of NC_135629.1, read as the reverse complement.
CTTCTTGAAGCACGAGTTTTCATATTTGTGGAGGGAGTGGTAGAGGGGACAATGGAACCTAACTCATAAGGTTTACATGGAGATGAAATGCAATGATACATATAAAGTAGTTGAGCACAATTTATTTTAGAGAAATTTCAGAGAAAGCACTGCCTGAATATAAGTGCTGTTATTGTTGCTATTGTTGTTATTATTAGTACTATTATTAAATCAAATGATTTCCAAGTGAGCTAACTGTACAGAGAGATGACGGTACCATTCGTCATAAAACACGCTTCAAAAAAACTAATTTAGAAATAAAGATGCATGAGTTAATAGGAAGAGTGCTCAATTCTGTCTAGGGTTGGGAAAAACTATGTGGAAGTGTCCAAGAAATCCCATTCTCAGAAAAGGATTTTAATATACAAGATATCTTCAGAATTATCACAGTTTAAAATGGAGTTTAAGAAGTTAGTTTTAATTTGATTCTGAAATAAGTCAAGTTAGCATAAGACTGTGTGTATGAACATGATTTTTTGTGGCTATATATATATAGATGCAAACACTGAGTCTAAATTTATATATACATATAAATTCTATTTATTGAATGATTCCTGTATGCCAAGCACTCTTCTCTCCATGGTTCACAGTCTTGATCAAGTTGAGTTGGGAATGAGACTCAAATGCAATGCAAATTGCCGAATATCTTTGCCCTCACAATTCAACAATCATGGGACTCTGAACTATTAATAAGATACAGTAAAGGATTCCAACATGAATTGTAGGGAAAAAAAGGTGGGAAAATTTCATGTTTTCTCTGTGAATACTTTGAAATGAAAAAGTAAATGGTATAGACTTTGGAATAATTTGAGAAGTTTCTTGTTACCTCAGACTATTTTTGATAATTAAAAAAGACAATATTGTTGATTCCACTTAGTCTGTGGCACTGTATTTGTGGGCTATCTAGGCACGTAATTTGGTTTCCATATTTATTAGGCTTTATAGGTCTTCATTTGAGAATTCTTGGCTTTTTGTACAAAGTTTTGTTTTTTTTTTTTGTGCAAAATATAGACCCAGTGTTTTCATTTTGGTTCCTCAGCAGGTCTTAGGGGTGCTCTGACACTTTATTATAAGCAGCTAAATTACTCCACTGCACTTATGTATACAACAATGAGCAATACATTATGTAATATTATTTTAATTTAAAAATAGGAAAAAATATATATTCACGGGGTATTGAAAGGAGCAACAAGTGAAATCCTGCTATTCACTAAGCAAAATGCCTGCTTCTCTGCATAATAAAAAGCAAATCCTCATTGTTTGTTGTCTGGTTGCTCCTTGTCCTGATAACTTCTCATGTGGAAATAAATTAATCCATGCCCCCCTTTAAATGAAACAGTAGACTGGAATAGAAAGAGCACTGGCTTGCAGTTAAAAGAGCCTGATCTAACCCACTTGCTGGCTGTGTGAACTTGGATAAGAAAGTGTTTGAGTCTATAAAATGGAGTTAAATCTATCTATCCTGACTCCATCAGAGAGTTGCATTGAGAATCAAATGAATTAACAGGTGGATTGCTATGTAAAATGAGCAGCATGATGCAAAGATGAAGCATTACCAGGAGGGACAAGGGATATGGAAACTGTGCCTATCACCAGGGCCCAGGCATGTCTCAACATGACTCCTGAGTGGTGGGGCAGTTCTCCCAGGAGTCGTTTGCATAAGAGACCTGGCGCCTGCTTGAATAGAAGTCATAATAAGAGGAGACTGGAGCGGGCATGACATTCTGGAGCCAGTTAAAAACCAAAACAAAACAAATCATCAACCAAAAAACAAAACAAAACAAAACCAGTTTTGCTCATTGGAAAAAGCAAATGATTGTGAAACCAGTGCAGGAGCTGTCCTTAGATTTCTTTTCTGGCTCCACCTCTTTGACCTCTTGTACGAGTCACATGGAAAGAAGGAAGGGGAACTCTCAGGAAAAACTTGTAGATCTGGGATGCATGGGTGGCTCAGCAGTTGAGTATCTGCCTTTGGCTCAGGGCGTGATCCCGGGTCCTGGGATAGAGTCCCACATCGGGCTCCCTGCAGGAGCCTGCTTCTCCCTCCACCTATGTCTCTGCTTCTCTGTGTGTGTGTGTGTCTCTCATGAATAAATAAATAAAATCTTAAAAAAAGAAAAAGAAAACTCATAGATCCAAGAAATATTTGGAGAAACAGCAGCTCTTGGAGACAATTTATACAGAGTGAAACTCTTTTTTTTTTTTTTTTTTTAATTTTTTTATTTATTTATGATAGAGAGAGAGAGAGAGAGAGACATAGGCAGAGGGAGAAGCAGGCTCCATGCACCGGGAGCCCGACATGGGACTCGATCCCGGGTCTCCAGGATCGCGCCCTGGGCCAAAGGCAGGCGCTAAACCGCTGCACCACCCAGGGATCCCCAGAGTGAAACTCTTACAGAGGGGAGAGGCATTCTTTCTACATGCTGTGACAAAACATCATTTACCTTTGACAATTCAGATGCTACAATTCATTATTGACAGCATTGCAGACATTCCGAGGACGTTACTAAGATAGTGGTAAGTGTCTGTGCAAGACCCTGGCAGCCACCAAACATATTTGGTGTAGCACAGTTCCCATTTAGGGGGGTTGCCTAAGTAACTTCCACGTATGTAGGATAGCCCTGACACCCAGGTCGGGGCCATCTGTGGCTATGTCTTTGCTATATGAGCCTCTTCTTCCTTCTTGTGTCTGTTACCTAGGTTTGCTATCTGATTCAGGCAGATAGTAAGATTTGCTTTCCTTTAAAATTACATATAAACTAATGTAAAATATTGAAGAGACAGATTGAAGGTCACCAAAACTTCCTCACCTAATTATCTGGGTTCTAGAGAGAGTCCAGAGACTTGGTCCTGAAATTCTCTGGATATGCTTCAGTTCTTGCTTTTACTGAAGCTGCTTTGTTCAGTGATTTCTTTTGATTCCCAAAACAATGTTAGAACTCTTTTAATAAATTCCATCAAAAAGAACTAATTTCTGTTGTTTCAAACCAAAAGAGGCTTAATTAATAATCATGGAAAGAAAATATTGGAGATGATAGGGTTTGAACTTTAGCAAGTGAGGGGAAAAGTTAGTGTATTATGAGTTATTTGATCAAACAGTATTCTGGATGCTTCTGTGAAGTTGTGTTTTTTTTGGATGAGATTAACATTTAAAACGGTGAACTTGGGATCCCTGGGTGGCGCAGCGGTTTGGCGCCTGCCTTTGGCCTGGGCACGATCCTGGAGACCCGGGATCGAATCCCACGTCGGGCTCCTGGTGCATGGAGCCTGCTTCTCCCTCTGCCTGTGTCTCTGCCTCTCTCTCTCTCTCTCTCTCTCTGTGACTATCATAAATAAATAAAAAATTAAAAAATAAATAAAAAATAAAACGGTGAACTTTGAGTAAAGCAGGCTGCCCTCCCTAATGTGAGTGGGCCTTGTCTAGTCAGGGGAAGACCTGAAGAGAACAAAGACTGACCTCTCTGAGCAGAAAGGAATTCTGCTATCAGAACACCTTTGGACTCAGACTGTAGCTTTTCTGTGAGTCTCCAACTCCTTCCTGGGTCTCCAGCTGGCAGTCTATCCCACAGACTTTGGACTTTGTTTTTTTTTTTTGTTTTTTTTAATTTTTATTTATTTACGATAGTCACAGAGAGAGAGAGAGGCAGAGACACAGGCAGAGGGAGAAGCAGGCTCCATGCACCAGGGAACCCGACGTGGGATTCGATCCGGGGTCTCCAGGATCACGCCCTGGGCCAAAGGCAGGCGCCAAACCGCTGCACCACCCAGGGATCCCTGGACTTTGAACCCTACAATCACATAAAGCAATTCCTTAAAATAAAATGATCTTTACACACATCTTGTTGGTTCTGTTTTCTGAAGAACACTGACTAATATGTGCACTGGCACCTATCTATATAGCAGACAGATGTAAATTTTTTATTAATGGATGTATGCCTATATTGGTTTCCTATTTCTGCTGTAATAAATCACAAGTTTATTAGTTTATTATTATTGTTATTATTATTTAAGTTTATTGGTTTAAAACAACATAAATGTGTTATCTTACTGCTCTGGAGGTCAGAAGTCTAAGATGGGTTAGCAGGGCTGTGTTTCTTCTGGAAGCTCTAGGGAAGAATATGTTTCCTTGATGTTCTAGCTTCTAGAAGCTGCTTGCATCCCTTGGTTCATGGCTTCTTTCTGGAATCACTCCAACCTTACCTCTGTCACCAAGTCTCCTTTGATTCTGACCCTCCAGCCTGCTTCTTATAAAGGCTCTGTGATTACATTGGACTTACATGGATAATCCAAGCCAATCTCCTCAGTTCGAGATCTTTTTTTTCTTTTTTAAAGATTTTATTTATTTATTCATGAGAGACAAGAGAGAGAGCTAGAGCCAGAGACATAGGCAGAGGGAGAAGCAGGCTCCATGTAGGGAGCCTGATGTGGGACTCGATCCCAGGACTCCAGAATCACACCCTGAGCCAAAGGCAGACACTCAACTGCTGAGCCACCCAGGGGTCCCTCAGTTCAAGATCTTTAACTTCAACGTGTTTACAAAGTCCCTTGTGCCATGTAAGATAACATTCACAGGTACTGGGGATTGGGACATGGCCATCTTTGGTGGGGGAGAAATAATATTTTGCTTTCCATAGTGCCACAGATGGAAATGTGGTCCTACAAGGATGTTATAACTCAGGTAAAGATTAAGAACAATATGTCTGTCTCTCTCTGTATCTGTCTCTATCTCTGTCTCTGTCTCTCTGTGTCTCATGAATAAATAAATAAAATCTTTTTTTTTTTTAAAGAACAATTTTTCTGGGAGCCAAAAGAGAGATGATCCATTGATTTCTTTGTCTATATGGATCTCCAAAAGTTGGATACAAAAGCCTCTTCTCTCCAAACTTGGAATAGAAGAAGTAGAAAAACCAATCAAAAGAGAGAAGGTATGTCACCAAGAATATAAGAATGCTTACTGATTACTGGTTATAAGTGCATAAACACTAGAGATGAAGTCCTTATTCATGTAGAAATTAAATTCCTTGTGAAGGAGAGAAAATAAGCATACAACAAATTGAGATACATTTTGACTCAAGCTTTACTGGAGCATCTGTTGAGTGGATGACATAGCATAGGCATTGCAGAGACTGTGATGACAAGGTGGAGATCAAACCCTCCCTCAATGATAAAAGTTTAGTAAAAGAATGAATTCAAAAGACCAAGAACAGTCATGGTGGTTGGGTCTTGTTACACACAAGAAAGAACAAATCATGTCCAGTACACATTGGTAAAGAGGCTTACATCAGTGCTCACCAGAGAAATATAAATTAGCTTTATGACTTTTTTTCACAAAACTGGAAAAAATAAAAGACTGGTAGTAAAAATTAACAACGTGGTGAGGCTGCCTGAAAGACTATCTCAGTCATTAACTGCATGAAAAAGAGATATCAAACCTTATATAGGCAGAGCTGTAGGAAAGCAAGTACTTTCCATTTTTGTTGGGGGGTTGGAACTTGGTATTATTCTTCAGGAAAAAAAAAAAAAGTGTTTCTTTATCTCTTAAAACTAAAGATGTGCATTAGCATGGCCCAGCCAGAACACATCTAAATGTAAAGGAAAATTACAGAAGTGTACAAATAGGTAAGTTCAAAAGGTTCACTGCAATATTGTTTATACCAGTGGAGACAAATCAGATGAAATTTAAATGCCTCTTAACAAACTGTTTCTTAAATGGACTATCCATATCCAAATAACAAATATTCCTAATGAGAAGCAGTAGGTAGATTTATGTGTACTGACATACACAGATGTTAAAAACGCATTGATAAGTGAAAATGTATTGCAAAGATTTATGCACAATATAATTTATGTCTGAAAAAAAAATTTATGTCTGAAATCTCTACAAACTGAGCTATATAGTCCTTACCTACATATATAAGTAGGACAGCATAACTATTGGTGAGAGTCAAAGAGGGCATTCACTTTACCTGTATTGTTTGATTATTATAAAATGATATTGTATTAATGTAACATTTGTATAATTAAAAAAATAAAACAATGACAAAAATAAAAAGGAGTCAGCTCAGTAAAAACAAGGACTTACTGTGCTGTATGGCTGCACATTCTCATCAAAGCTTTGTGCCTTGGATAAGCCCCAAATTCTCTTGATCATTTAGTGCTTCTCATATTGACATGAAAATCAGATATTTTTTCAGACAAAAGGCAGTAGAACATCTTTGAAATGCAAAGCAACATAACAGTGCAATACTTAAGGGTTTTATTCAACTGCAAGGTCAATATAAATCAACACCATGATAAGGCTTCCTGCAAAGCTATCTCCATCATTAACTGCATTAAAAGAGACATTGAATCTTGAACAAGGGAAGAAACAACCCATCTCTTCTCTATGCTGCTCACACTCTACCTGGAGTATTATGTCCAGGTATGTATGCATTTGAAGCATGTGCAAAGAAAGAAAGCATAACCGTTAAAGGGCTTGAAAAGATGAACTGTGGGGAATAGTAAAATGAATGGGGAATTATTTAACTGGGAGTAAAGGATACTCAAACGATATATGATGGTTGATTTTAAACATTTTAAGACTGCTGCACAAAGGACAAAAGGAGCTCATTCTGTTTTCATGCAAAGTACAGAAAATAATAATTGCTATTTTACAAGATACCACCATGTGTATGTCTTCTCAACCCTGTGAGTTATTACTGTCCTATTTGACAGCTGTGGCAGAGAACAATAGAATTCGTGTTTCCCTTTGCTGTAGTGTTATCTCTAAAAAGTGACTGCCCGTAGGGGCTATATTTCCTAGCCCTAGCTGAAGTTAGATGTAGCCCTATGACTGGGCTCTCTAGTCAGTGAAGCAATAGTGAAAGAAACAGAAGCCACTTCTATACATCATCACGTACACGCACACACAGACACAATCTCCTATGTGTGTGCTTCTGTGTGCTTTTCCCCTCTGGCTAGCTGTAATAAAGAGTTACAAAACAACCTTAGAAACTAATGATAGGGCACCTGGGTGGCTCATGATTGAGCGTCTGCCTTTGACTCAGGTGGTGATCCCCTGGGATCCTGGGATCGAGTCCCACATCAGGTTCCCTGTGGGGAGTCTGCTTTGCCCTTTACCTTTGTCTCTGCCCCTCTCTCTGTGTCTCTCATGAATAAACAAATAAGATCTTTAAAAAAAAATTATGATAATTATGATGTAGTCTCCATCAGCCTAGGTCCCTGACTGACCACGTGTAGAAGTGTTTCAAGAACTTGTTTATTAAAAAAAAAAAAAAAGAACTTGTTTATTCATCCTGTACTGTTATCTAGTAAGAATTCAATTTCTTTTTTTTTTTTTTTTAAGAATTCAATTTCTAATGAGTTTGAGCCATTATACACTTTGAGGTCTATTATTGGAGTAGTTCTTCTTCTTCATTCATTGGACTCAGAAAGTGAAACTTAACAGATAAGTGCAGAGTCCAAAAATAAACTATCAAGTCATTCAATAAGACTTGAATCTAAGCCACCTCATTCTTAATCCAAATCTTTTCCTCTTTTATCATTCTACCAGGCAACTGAACCAGAATTAATGGTATAAATGAAAGGGATAGAGATTACAGCTCAAGATAGAAGACATCTGCAACAGACCTATTCTTGCATTTCTTTAAGAGGCAGTATGTACTCCATCTCAGGAGGTGTTCAAAAGGGAGCATTAGAATAAAAAATCAAACCATGATAAGTGTCAGAGCTTGATGATTTAATGTTTTTTGCAACCTGAGATTCCATGATTCAGTGCACACTTGAAGCACTCAAATGATATTTATTATACAAACACTGTACACTCAGCAGCAATTTGGGAGCCCTGTGGTCTCCTTAACAAGGTATAATAGGAAAGCTAGGAACTGAGCCAGAAACAAAGAGTGAATAAGAACATTAACTGGAACAAGTTTCAATAATTTTTTTTCTTTTTTAAAAAATTGTATTTATTTATTCATGAGAGACACAGAGAGAAAGGCAGAGACACAGGCAGAGGGAGAAGCAAGCTCCCCATGGGGAGCCTGATACAGGACTCGATCCCAGGACCTCGGGATCATGACATGAGCCAAAGGCAGACGCTCAACCACTGAGCCCCAGACATCCCTCCAATAAATTTTTCATTTGGAAAGGTTTGTAAGATTGAGAGTGATAAAGAAATTCATTATAGACACATAGATTATTCTTTGAGCAAATGAAGTTCTTAGATAATTTGCTGACAATAGAAGAATTTACAGAAATCTAAAAACCCATGCTTCTGACCATTTGTCCTTCTTACTGAGATGAGGGCCATAGTCAGAGAACCATGAGTAAGGGGTAAACATTAGTTGATACTGGTGAGGGTAATATAGGAATCAGGGCTTCAGGAAGCAGATAATGATTTTAAGTCTGAGTGGCTTTACTGTAAAAAAGTCAACAAGTTCTTGTAATACTTAAAGGGTTAGGTTTGAAGCAAAGTCATTTGTGCATACAGCCTCCCCACCTTCAGCAAAGCTGAAATGGCAGCTACTTCCTGTCCAGCATTTTATTCACTAAGGGGAAAAAAAGGAATAGAAGAGAAAGCAAGGAGGGTATTCAAGTTGGTATGAGATAAACTTGGCTGACGTCCGGGTGACAACCCTAATGTTTTGTCCTTAAAACCTTACTGGCATTTGTCTCAAACTCCCCAATTAAGAGACAGATGAAAAAAGTAAGTTATTCATCTTAGTGCTTACTACATAAAACTCAAGGTGATTTGTTCATTTGTCAAATACTTTTCAGTCCTTTACAATATGTCAGACAGTGATCTGGGGAAGCAATAATAAACAGAAGAAAACTCAACAATCACTAACCTCATAGCTCTTACATTCCAGTAGAAGAGAGAATTGAATAAAAGATGTGTGATAGTAATTAGGTGCATAAGAAGAGCTTAAATCAGGACATGTTGGAGGAAATTTTAGTAAAAGTAGTCACGAAATGCCTTAATGAGACTGGAAATTTTGAGCAAGTTCTGAAGGAAGTGAAGTAGTAGGCAGACAGATGGTTCAGGAAGTTAATTTTAAGTTAGAGGAGACAGGTGCCAAGGTCCTAAGCTGTCCCTGGCATCGACGAGCTGACATGGTTGGAATACAAGGCAGTACAGAGAAGAGATGAGGCTATTATACTAGAAAGATAACAAGAGTCAGAACAAGTAGAACCTTGAGATAATACTAAGAACTTTTAGTCTGCAGGGGATCCCTGGGTGGCTCAGCGGTTTAGTGCCTGCTTTCGGCCAGGGTGTGATCCTGGAGTCCCAGGATCGAGTCCTGTGTCGGGCTCCCTGTATGGAGCCTGCTTCTCCCTCTGCCTGTGTCTCTGCCTCTCTCTCTCTCTCTCTCTCTCTCTCTCTCTCTGTATCTCTCATGAATAAATAAATAAAATCTTTAAAAAAAAATAAAAAAAAGAACTTTTAGTCTGCAATGAGAACGCTGGAGGAGCTTAAGCAAAGGGTTGATAGACTCTGACTTACTTTTTAAGGAGATCACTCTCATTACTGGACCAAACAGACTTGGCCACAGTGGAAGCAGAGAGATCAATTAGATTACTGTAAGAATCTGAGTGTAGTAGTTTGGTTCAGGAGGGTGGTTGTAGGAGCAGTGAAAGGGGGATGAATTTTGGATATGTTCTGAAGTTAGAATTGAGAGCATTTGCTGATTAGACTGAATATGGAGTGTAAGACAAAGAAAAGAGTTAAGATACCAAAGTTTGGGGCCTGAAACAAAAGAATAGATATTAACCAAGGGGAAAAACCCTGTTGAAAAAGAAATTTTGACAGGGAGAAAAGGAGTCTGAGAAAACTAAAGAGCTCAGTTTTAGTTACATTCATATTGGGGTCACCTTTTAAGTATTCAAGTGGGGGTGACAAATAGGTAATAGGATGTACAAATGCAAATTCCAGATGAAAGATTGTGAAGGTGATAGAAATTGAGAAGATGTCAGCACAGATAAATATTCAAAAGGATGTTACTGGGTGAGATCATCTAGGAGTGACTGTAGATTGCAAAGACAGAAGTGGCCCTAAGATTGCATGCTGGACTCTTCCAAAATGCAGAAGCTGGAAACGAAGAAGAGCCAATCTAAGAGATTGAGATTAAGTGATTAGAAAGGTAGGAGGCAAGTTAGAAAAGTAAGATGTCTTGAAGCTTTTCAGGAGATAGATCAGTTGTGGCAAATAATAGGTAGACTGTGAGGGGACCTTGGGTTAGTAACTGAGAGGTCATTGTCAGCCTTCAGAGGCCAGTGATAGTGGAGCAGTGGTATAAAAAAACTGATTGTAGTAGTGGCAAGAGTGATGGATGTAGAATAATTGGTCACATGGCATATCACTATCTTTTCAAGGGTAGAAAAGAAATTAGGTGATAGTTTCAGGGGAAAGGGAGGTCCAGGGAGAGAATTTTCTTTAGCATTGGATAAAGGGCAACATATCTGTATGACTGAGGGAATGGTCCTGCAGATATTTCCAAAATTGTTTTAAAACTGAGACAGGAGAATTGCCAGGGCAACCTGAGAGAGCAGAATAGAAAGAAAGAGGTCTAGATTTAGTGTATAAAGTAGGAAATTAAACATTGGTAAGGGGGATCCCTGGGTGGCTCAGTGGTTTGGCGCCTGCCTCCAGCTCAGGGTGTGATCCTGGAGTCCTGGGATTGAGTCCCACATCCGGCTCCCTGCATGAAGCCTGCTTCTCCCTCTGCCTGTGTTTCTGCCTCTCTCTGTGTGTTTCTCATGAATAAATAAATAAAATCTTTAAAAAACAAAACAAAACAAAACAAAACAAAAACAAAACATTGGTAAGGACCCTGAATAGTCCATCCTTACTAATAGGAGATAAAGTAAGTGCATGACCCAACTGTATGAATGTGGGAAAGTATGATGGGTACTGTTTATAGAATTTCTACTGTGATTGTTTCAATTTTCTAATAAACTAGGAAGCAAGGTCAGTGGTTGAGAGTGACGATGGGGAGAATATAATGGAATTTTGAGAAAGGAATGTGGAGGCCAAGAAAATTAAGGCCATTCCACTTTAAGTTCAGCGTTAGCACAAGTACAGCCATCCCAGGCCCCTGTGAAGAAGAGCTGAACTTTACCTTACTTCAGTTAGAGTAAAAAAAAACAGCTTACAGCTTAACGTCCTAGAAAGCCCCATATTAGAATAAAAACAGAGCCCAAGCCAGTGGCAGGAAGCCCCTATTAGAATAAGAACAGAGCTCAATGCCCTTGAAGGCCCCATATCAAAATGTAAACAGAACTTGAGGAATTGCTCCACCCCTTCTGGAGGTCCCCTAGACCAGCCCTTAAAACTAAGCTGAAAAAAAAAACAAAAAACAAAAAAACAAAACAAACAAACAAACAAACAAACAAACAAAAAACTAAGCTGAAACCCACCTCGGGGTCCAAGTCCCTGCTCTGCTGTGTCAGGTATACTTGGACTCAAGCTCGAGCTTGTAAATAAACCCTCGTGTGTTTGCATCGGTGTCGGCTCCTTGGTGGTTTCTCGGATTCGCAATCTTGGGCACAACAAGGAAAGGATTTGTAATTATCATTGGGCATTTCCTTCTTAATATGCCAAAAACGTTACTATCTAGGAGTCTACTAGAAATGCAGAATCTCAGATTCCACTACACACCAAAAAAAAAAATAGAATAGACATCTTAACAAGAGTCTCCAGGCGATTTTATTTTTGCCCATTAAAGTTTGAGAGGCGCTGATTAGAGGCTAAGAAAAAAAAGGACTAAGGGTATATACTATGCTTGACTGGCGGCAATAAAGGCCACCTTAAGGTTACTGATCTTAAAATGAGATCAATCAGGATATTTTGTGTGTTCTCCATCTAAGTTCAGCAGGTGTGATGGAGGCATTCAGTACATAATGAGATGATTTTAACCAGGGATATGGTTTTGTCAAGACATCAGAGAGGTGACATACTTGCAAGGGAATGATTATAATAATAGACTAACTCTAAAGGATTATAGTTACTGACCATGAAATTTGAGTGGAATATAGCAGGAAAAGAAGACTTAGGAGGCAGGGAAGAACAATGATAAATTGGTGGATTGATGCATTAGATATTCTGGAGGGATTGAAATATTATTAGAGCTTAGAGACTACAAGGAGAGAACTGAAAAATAAAATGGAATGTCATGCCATTATTAGTAAGTAACATGGCCGAGCATATGGCAGTGATTTAGAGTACCTGAGATAAAATGTAGGACAAAATCACTAGAGCAGAGAAGGTCAAGAAATTAGGAGGGCATTGGAAAGATCATCTGTGTGGCTACAGAAATGATCAAGAATTATCATATCAGTAGTGTCAAAGAAAGTAAAGTGTACCAGGAGAAAGGTTTTCTAAAGAAAGATGGAGGATAGCCTAGTGGATGGAAAATAAGAAGGAATGTTCAGAAAAGAATGGTCTTGAAGTGGCATTGCAGAGTAGTAAGACATCTATTGTGCCTCAAAATGTCTTGATAGGAAAATTGTAGGAGAAAAACAAAGCACTCCTTGAAAGTGTTTCAGGAAAAGTAGTGCCATCAGAAGAGAACAGACTTTTGAGCAGGAAGAAGCAAATATTTGCTGATGAGACTAAGAATATATGTCTGCTGCTGACTGACCTGGAGCTCCACGGAAGTGTCTTAGGAGATGGGGTGAGAGAGATAAGAGTCACAACAGGCAGTGGGGATAGAGTCTGGAGGATGAGCAAAAATGTGAAAATCCTGAACATCCCATGATGGTCAACCTAAACCCAGCAAGAGGCATGATGATTAGCCCCAGTGGTCTCAAGACGGAGGGAAAACGAGATTGCTAGCATTGAAGAGAGAGAATGCTAAAGGGGGCCATTGCCAGAAGGAAGAATTCTGGAGTTCCCACTTGACTCATGTCATTGGAAGCAAGATGTCCTGCTGCAGGATAGCCTTCATCTGAGATTTTGGGCACCTGCCTGGCCCCTACTGGAGCCCAAAGGAGAGTGGACCCTCTTTGGATCTATGCGTATAGCAGCCTACAAGGATCACGCTCATAGCAATAGTGTGTTTGACTCAGCTCTAACAAATTGGCAGAACATCAGGAAGAAAAATGGACTATCAAAAAGAGATATACCAAAATAAACTCATTATAATAGGAAAAAATTGCTGTACTTGGCAAGACTGTTGGTCAGTATGCTGAAAAGGAGCAGAACAATCCATTATAACAGTTTGTTATGCCTTGCCAGCTGCCTTGTTTTTGCCATTTGTTTAGCTTTACTTTTGACACCTGCCTTGTTAATTAGTTGTTGTGACACTGTTGACTCCGATATCAAAATGGACCTAAACTTTGTGATTAAAGCTGAGCCTCATGGGATTTTTTTTCTTTGCTTTTTAGTCAATCTCAGACAAAAGTCTCCGTTTCCTAGACACTCTCAGGAGAGCTTTAGAGTTTTCAGGATGCTAGGATGGAAAACAAAAAAACAAAACAAAACAAAAAATATTAGAGATGTGGAGGCCGAGAAAATTAAGGCCATTCCACTTTAAGTTCAGCGTTAGCACAAGTACAGCCATCCCAGGCCCCTGTGAAGAAGAGCTGAACTTTACCTTACTTCAGTTAGAGTAAAAAAAACAACTTACAGCTTAACGTCCTAGAAAGCCCCATATTAGAATAAAAACAGAGCCCAAGCCAGTGGCAGGAAGCCCCTATTAGAATAAGAACAGAGCTCAATGCCCTTGAAGGCCCCATATCAGAATGTAAACAGAACTTGAGGAATTGCTCCACCCCTTCTGGAAGTCCCCTAGACCAGTCCTTAAAACTAAGCTGAAACCCACCTCGGGGTCCAAGTCCCTGCTCTGCTGTGTTGGGTATACTTGGACCCAAGCTTGAGCTTGTAAATAAACCCTCATGTGTTTGCATCGGTGTCGGCTCCTTGGTGGTTTCTGGGATTCGCAATCTTGGGCACAAGAAGAGAGGGGTATCTCTAATGGAGGAGCAAAATAGAATGTGAAAGCCTTTCTCCTTTTTCTGTTTCTCTGAGACCTGAAACAACTATCTTTATGACCTTAAGTATGATCCTATAGGTCAAAAAGCTTTCTAACTCCTTCAAATTATCCCTTCATCAGACTGTCAGAACTTCTGTGGATACTTAGAATTCAAACAAAAAACCCCCAAAAAACTAGCAAACAGTTCCATCATCTATGCTTAAATCTCAGTGGAACTCTATAACTCCTTTCCTGGGAGCACAATTCATGTTTTTAAAGTTCAGCTTACATTTCATGTTGAAAAATTGGAACAAACACAATGCAGTTCTTTACGACCATATAAAATTGAAGGACCAAAGAGAACAGTGTGCATTTCAAAGTGTTTGATACAGTGTTTGATCATAACCTGAGGGAATCAGCGCACCTTTAAAAAAAACTCTTGGGGCTCCTCATGCAGCAAATTCAATCATTTGATAATCTAGTCAACCACAGTTCTATTGTACATTTACCATGTGCTGTGCTCATCTGAAGGAACTAAACCAGCTCTTAAAGAGTGGTCTGTAGGAGTAAAACCTAATCTGTTTGGAAAAGTCTGTATAAAAAAATAATATATCTCATCAACTATGTATTTTCCAGGTGTCTTTAAGGACATAATTATCAAGTTAAAAATATGTAGTTATCATTTGTGCATCAAAATAATAATGCCATACAATGAGATGAAGAGATTCACATTTGTCATGGAAAATTTAGCAGATGACAATATTAGAATTATTACTCACGTGTTATGAGGGATTCTGCCCAAATCTAGTTTAAGTGAAAATAATAATAATAAACAGTAAAAGGATATATTGGCTCATGAAAGTGAGAAATTCAGAAGTATTACAACCATAGCCTGATTCCAAAACTGAAGACCCTTTTTCTCTTCTTTAACTTTTCCGACAATCTTCACTGTTGTCTTCTCCTCATTCTCCCTAACCACAGGTAGGTTCCTCCCAGGAGACCTCAGAAGAGAGCTCTGGGAGTTCCTGGCTTATATCACTATAACTAAACAACACTAAGGAAAAGGAAGAGCTTCCTTTCCCTCAAACTCCTCGCTGACATCTATACACCATTCTCTGGAACGGCTCTGATTATACCTGCATGAGGTATGTCCTCAATATTAGGCAAATTGCTTTTCCCAAGAGGAAAAATTGGTTAAGCCAAGGTCCCTGTAGCCAGGAATGTGCAATGGATGGTGACTGACATTATGCAGTGGTAGTGCCCTCAAAGAAGTAATGCAGGGGAGAACATAAAACAACACATGAGCACTATAAGCAATATGGCTGGAAGGACTGAAGCAACCCAGTTCTCCAAGATATAAATTAATTGTGGTACAGCTAAACAAAAACGCCCTATGCCGATATTAGAATCACTTTATCTAACAATATGTCCCATCATAGAAAATATTCCCAATGGATGGTTATATTGAAAAGGTAGCTTACTGAACAATAAATGTAATATGATCCTATTTGGATAACATTTTAGACTTACATGACGAGAAAGGTGTATTTTATGTATGCAGAGAAACAATACTATAAGGAAATACACTAGAATGTTAACTGGACCATCTTTGGGAGGTGAGGTTATAGAGATATTTTATTCTTATTTTCACATAATTGTATTGGTTGCTTTTTCCATAACAAAATACTTCACTTATGAACTCAAAGGAAAAAAGAACTATCAAT
This sequence comes from Canis aureus, assembly GCF_053574225.1. Taxonomy (NCBI): domain Eukaryota; kingdom Metazoa; phylum Chordata; class Mammalia; order Carnivora; family Canidae; genus Canis; species Canis aureus. The sequence continues at coordinate 18,116,722 of NC_135629.1, read as the reverse complement.
GTTAAAATGCAAACCTAGGAGTTTGGGCTTATTTCCAAAAGAAAATATTGCTCTGATAGAACCCTTGCAACAATTTTTCACGGACATGCAAGATGAGTACATGTCAGATTCTCCTGAGGCTGAATCACAATTCATTCATAGGCTCTGATCTGAGCCCTGAGAAATCTTATTTTCAATTTGACTCCCCACATATTTCAGAATGGCAGGATAAGATGAAAGAAGGATTAGAGGCATATCTAAAAATTGGCTTTAGTCAGGCAAGTTAGACCTTTTTACATTGTAATTCTCATTTTGAACTGCAAGACATTTTGGGGAGAATGCCCTTAACACAAAAACAAGATGTTTTTATTGTTATATTAGAGTCCCAATTTCAGCAAAATACAATGCATACAATAAAAAAATAGATGGAGAAGACAAAACAAAAACAATATTCAGAGTAGTTCTAGCACTGATTAAGGATTAATGTTCTCTCTGGGGTCTGAAGTCATCTTTTTAGAGTAAATAGTTGTCAAGACAGGTGACATAAAATCATATATTCTTTTTTATCATGTTGTATAAATGTTAAAGTTTTGATATTGTGGAATGATGCTGAAAATCTCCATTAGGTGTTAATAGATGTACACACATTAGTCCTGAGTGGGCCCAAATCTGTTATAGAGAAGAGGGATATTATCATTCACTTGACACATATTTATTGGCTACCTACAAAAAAGACGTACTCATCTAGCCACCAAAAGTACAATAGTGGCCAGGAAGCAAAATCGCTCTTCTCTCGAGGCTTATACAATAAACACACCAAACAAAAAAATTTGATAAATACATAATGTAACAGGATTTAATGATAAATGCTATGAAGACCAAAAAAGTAGTCAACAGGAATAGAAATTGAAAGAAGGCAGATTTTATTTTATTTTAGTTTTTTGGTAAAGATTTATTTATTTATTCAAGAGAAACACAGAGAGAGAGGCAGAGACATAGGCAGAGGGAGAAGCAGGTTCCCTGCAGGGAGCCTGGTGGGGGGCTCCATCCCAAACCGGGGATCACACCCTGAGCTGTAGGTAGATGCTCAACTGCTGAGCCACCCAGGCATCCCCAAGAAGGTATATTTTAAATGGAGAAGACAGGAAAGGACACTGTGAGGATGTGACATTTAGGTAGATACTTTTTTTTTTTTTTTTAAGATAGAGACTTAAATAAGGGAGTGGACTATGAGACTATCTGGAGGAAAAGCAGTCCAGGGAGGAGAACAACAAGTCTAAGGGATCTGAGGCATGGCCAAGCTTTCCATACTTGAGGACGACCAAAAATGCCAGGGTGAGGGGAAAAGAAAAATGAAGGAGAATGGTCAGAAGGAAGTCAGAACACGTAGGGCTTTGCCATTCAATGGTAAGGACTTTCGGCTTTATTCTGAGTGTGTAGGGAAGATATTAGATGATATCGTGCAAAGAAGTGATGTGATAAAATTATATTTCTCAAAATTGCACTGCAGCCAGGTGGAGAACTAGGGAACATAGAGGGGATGCAGAAGGATACAGAAAGACTAATCAGGAGATTCAGGAGTTCAGGTGATAAATCATGGTAGCTTAGTGTAGAATAGTAACAGTAAAGATCCTGAGTAATAAAACTTTAAAGATAGACTTGAGAGAACTTGCTAATATACTCCATGTGGAGTATGAGGAAAAGTTAAGGTCAGTGATAACTACTAGCATCTGAGTCCACAACCAGTGTTCTAAGTGCTCTACATGTATTCATAAACATAATCTTCATCACAACCTTATGAGTTGTGACTGTGATCGTCATCCTCATTGGACAAATGAGGAGTGTAAGGCAGAGAAAGGTTAATAACTTGCTGAGGCCACATTACTAGTACTTACAAAAGGCAGAATTTATTTTTTTTTTTTCTTTTTTATTTATTTATGATAGTCACACACAGAGAGAGAGAGAGGCAGAGACACACAGGCAGAGGGAGAAGCAGGCTCCATGCACCGGGAGCCAACATGGGATTCGATCCCGGGTCTCCAGGATCGTGCCCTGGGCCAAAGGCAGGCGCCAAACCGCTGCGCCACCCAGGGATCCCACAAAAGGCAGAATTTAAAGCCAGATTCCTGGCCCCAGAGTCATCATCTTGCCTTCCACCCTGTTCTGAGATGCCTGTTAAAGATCAAGTGGCAATATGAAGTAAACAGTTGCGTATACGAATGCAAAGCTCAGCAGAGAGGTTGAGATTGATGACAGAAAATTATGAATCATTAGAATGTAAATAATAACCAAAACCATAGGACAGGATGAAATCTCCTAGAGCAGAGGTTGGAAAACATGTTCTGTAAAGGACTAGATAGCAAATATTTTCGGCTTTGCTGGCCAGACTGACTATCACGAGTACTCATTCTACTATTGTAGCTTGGAAGGTCAGGGACAATAGTATGTGAACGGGTGTGGCTGTATTCCAGTACAACTCTCTCTGCAGAAACTGGGAGCAAGGGCAGATTCAGCTTCTGGTCTTAGTCTGCCATCCTGGTCCTGGGAGAAAGTGAAAGGGGCTTAGGATTTGCCCCATTACTGAGAAGAAGAGCCTGCAAGAAAAAAAAAAAAAAAAAAAAAATCAGTGAAGGAGACTGAAGAGGGGAGGTGACAGAAACCGGAAGAGAACCTGGAGAAACAGACGAGGAAGTTCCCTGGGAGCCAAAAGGAGAAAAGATATGGATTACAAGAAGCCAAAAGAGTGTGGCCAGAGGGTTGAATCACAGAATCAGAGAGGCAGAAAGGACTTGGGTGATTTGCTCAAAGATCCTGATTTTTATAGAGGAGAAAACTGAAGCTCATTGGAGGGAGGGAATGATTTGCTCAAAGTCACTTAGAGATTACAACACATTTCCTAAGGCATCCACTTTAACAGATAATACGGAGTTTAGTTCAGATAAAACAGAAATTTTCCCAACAACACTACCACCCCGTATGAGCACCCCAGTTTTGTTCAATGAATATTTGTTGCACACTTACTATACATCTCGAAGTGTATCTGACCTTGCAGTCACACACCTAAAAGATTCACAGTCTACCCTCAAGTCACTTGTATTCTAAAAGCAAGAGAATATATATGGAAAAGGGAACATTTATTCAGTAACTTAAGGTAAGATTTCTGGGAAAGGTTAGCCAGGTGCTATGGACTGATTTGTGTCCCCCCCAAAATTCTTTATGTTGAAGCCCTACCCTCCAATGTGATATTTGCAGATGGTGCTTTTGATAATTAAGTGAGATGAAGTCATAAGGATGATGAGATTAGTGGCTTTATAAAAAGTAGAGAGATTGCTCTCTCTCTCTCTCACCCATATGAAGACACAGGGAGATGGTGGTTCCCTGCAAGACAAGAAGACTCCCACCAGGAAACAGCTGGCACCTTGAACGTAGACGTCCAGCCTCTAGAACTTCGAGAAATAAATGTCTGTTGTGTAAGCCACCCAATCTGTGGTATTTTTATACTGTATCCCAAGCTGACTAATACACCAAAAATGCTCCGAGAACACAGGATAGGAAAGCCTAATTTTATCTGGGCATCAGAGACATTTCCTAGAGGAGGGGATATCTGCAATGCTTCTTCCAGATTGTATTAGTGTCCCTCAAATATGTTTTTTTTTTTTTTTAACCTAAGTCAGCTCCTACTTATGAGACATGCTCCATTTTCTTTTAAGATTTTTATTTATTTATTCATGAGAAACACACATAGAGAAAAAGGCACAGACAGAGGCAGAGGGAGAAGCAGGCTCCATGTAAGGAGCCTGATGTGGGACTCGATCCCAGGTTCCAGGATCATGCCCTAGGCTGAAGGCAGCGCTAAACCACTGAGCCACCTGGGATGCCCCTCAAATATGTTTATGTATTCTCTAGTCTGTTCTTCACCACACACACACTCTCCTGTAATTAAGTGACCTTGGTTATGTATTCATCCATTCCCCAGCGCCATCTTCCTACAAGTTCCTTAAAGCCAGAGGGCCATATTGTTTGTAGCCACCTTTCTAAAGTCACTATTCAACAAATTATAACTCAATTAATGAGTGAAGGCATAAGCGAATGACTCAATGATGAAATGGAGCATTGTTTGGAGATATTTACTCAAAGAAAGAGTAATTTTAATACAGGCAAAGGAAACAGTTTAAGGAAATGCATGGACATAGGATACGACATGGCTCATGTAGGAAGTGACAGGTAGACCTGAATGCCTTTTTCCTTTTTTTTTTTTTAATAAAGACAAGTGTTCAGATTTATTTGGAAATTCACTGTTTCTAATGGCACTACAGTGCCGTAGTTACATACTGAAAGTCATCTTTCCACAATACTGGGTGTGGCACACAGATTGTGTACCTTCCCACTCTCCCTGTACTCTCGTCTGGACCTCTTTTCAATGAGTTTCTGTACAATTAGGCCCTCTTACTCTGAATGGCTAATTGTACAGACTGGAAAAAAAATTCAAATCATCTAAAACATACTGTTAAAAGCAGCAACTTAAACAAAAAAAAAAAAAAAGGCTTTAAATAGGTCACATTACAAACAATACCACCAGAAAGGTACAAAGTTGGGGTCTGAGAAATATTTACAGAGTGCTTATTATGTATCAAGTAGTATTCTAAGTTATTTACTATATCAACTTCTTTAATGCCCTATAACAACCTTTTAAAGATAAGCAGTATTATAATCCCATTTACAGAAAAGGAAACTGAAGTACAAAGGTGTTGAGAAACTTGCTCAAGACTGCGCAACCAGTGAGTAGCAAAGTGGGATGGGAACTCAGTCTCTTGAGTCCCCTCTATATAGAGGGGACTATATAGATGAGGCTTGAGAGAGAGGCAGTGACCACACTCCTCGGGCCCTATAAGATCATGCCAAGGAACTTGAATTTTATTTTTTATACTTATTTATTTACTTACATATTTACTTATTTAAGAGAGACATGAATTGGGGGAGGAGAGTGGGAGTAGAGAGAGAGGGATAAATAGATCCCCGGCTGAGCACAGAGCCCAATGTCAAGCTCCATCGATCCCATGACCCTGAGATCATGACCTGAACTGAAACCAAGAGTCAGATGCCGAACCGACTAAGCCACTCAGGTGTCCAGGAACTTTCATTTTCGAACATAGAATACTGGAAGCTGTTCAGTTGTGAGAGCCACTTGGTCAGCTTTCAATTCATTAAAGAGAGATTTGAGAAGTGTAAGACTGAAGGTGTGATATTTCTTTTGAGAAATTTGGGAAACTGGGAATTATAAATGAGGAGACAGATTTCAGAAATACTTATAGGGTAAAAGTGACAGGGCTTTGTGCCCAAGGAGAGTGAAGAGTATAGCAATAGAATGCATCCAGGACTATACTGGGAATGATAACTTAGGTGACTGGGTGGACAATAAGGTCATTAACCCAGACAGGGAAACTAGGAAGAAAAGGTAGTAAAGAAGAATATGATACATTTAGATTTGCTTGTGTTAATTTGGAGGTGCCTTGGGACATTCTCATGCAGATGGCCAAAAGGCAGTTGATCTAGAAGTCTGAGATTCACTGAAGAGGTCTCTGCTAGAACTAAAAAGTTAAGAGTCATCAGCATGGGGATCCCTGGGTGGTGCAGCGGTTTGGCGCCTGCCTTTGGCCCAGGGTGCGATCCTGGAGACCCCGGGATCGAATCCCACGTCGGGCTCCCGGTGCATGGAGCCTGCTTCTCCCTCTGCCTGTCTCTGCCTCTCTCTCTCTCTCTCTCTCTGTGACTATCATAAAAAAAAAAAAAAAAAAAAAAAAAAAGAGTCATCAGCATGTAGGTAATAGTTAAACCATGAGAGCAATGAGATTGTTTTTGTCAAATTTATGTGCATGAATATTACCTGTCAGTGCACACACAACTTTGGAAGCTCAATTATTAAAAATTCTTCCACTGGGGCCTGCCCAGTTAGCTGAATCTGCAAAATATGTTACAAGATGCCAAAGTAGCTCTATTGCTTTCGGCCTCTAAATGTGTCTTCAAAGACCTCAAAAGGGACTAAGTAAGAGTCTCTCTTTATATATGTCCCCAGAAAAAAATTTTAAATTAATAAATTAAATTAAAAGAAAAATAAACAGCAATCCCTTCTCTCTCCCAAACACAGATGATGTTCAGATAGAGGATGAATTCTGATTGATTTCCAGTACTCTACTGCAGAATTTTTTTCTACCATGTACAAATATAGGTTGCTTCAGTTTGCCTCATCTCTTTATCTTTCATTGTCCCTTATAAAAACTTTACATTGGAATTCACATTAGGAGAGACCCTTGAGGAGTTTCTTATAAGGGTGGACTTAATTAATGTTTCCAGTTGTGTGGGACTTTCCATGCTCCAGGTAGTGAGGATGGATTTAGTAACCAGGAGCCAGACTGTCTTCATCCTTTCAAGCTTAACAGCTCTTCATCACAGCTTAGGAAAGTTAAATTTGGGTGAAAATGCAGAGTGTGTGTGTATGTTTAAAGTCTTTACCACTGTACCATGACTCACTTCTTTTTCAGCCATTTTCAAAATTAAATGTTCCAATCAATTCCTGGATAGTATATTTAGAACAAGGTACATGTGTACTCACAGAGACAGGGTACCAAATCTGGAAAGGAGGATGTGGAAATTTGCATTCTACAGTGTTGATCACATGGCTTTACTCCATTCCAGGGGCAAGAGGGCTGAGGCAGCAGAGAGGCTGAATCACATTGATAGATGTCTACCCTGAGGTTTAATACTCTTTAAAAATCATGCTCAATTTCTAGAAGGGCTTCTCAGAGTAAAAGAAGATGGGGTTTCAAAATCAAAAGATGTGTCTAAAGCCCAATGGAATGCTGAATTACAAGTGATTTTGAGTAAATCATTTAACCATTTGCAATCCCTGTATTGATTTTAGGAAACCATGAAGAGCACGACACTCCAGCTTTACATGCTACAGAATCTCTTAACTCTTGCTGCATAGCAAATCATGCCCAAATTCAGGGGCTTAAAAAAGCAATTATTTATTTTTATAGTGTGCCATTGCAGATCAGCTGAGGGCTCTGCTTAGGTTTGGTTTGGTTGGGAGAGCTTTGTGGGATATTTCTGCTCCATCCTTCTCCTAGAACCAACAGGCTAGTCTAGGAATGTCCTCTGCATGGTGGTAACTGAAGCCTAAAGGCAGAACCAAAAACCTATAAGGTATCCTGACGACCCTAGGCACAGATTATGCATATATGCCCTCCAGCCTGATTGTGTTGGCCAAAGGAAGCAACATGGGTCAAGTCAGAACCACTGCAGGGCCACATACCCAAAACATTCAGACTGGCATGCATACCAGGAAGGGTGGATAATTGGGCCATTCATTCTATCACATTTAGGATAATAGTTAAAATATAAAAGTACTTTGTTAATCTTGAAAGACGGTGTGAATATTGTGTACTATAATTGACCCAATTTCAAAGAAGTGTAATTAATCAGATTCATATATTTATCTTTTACCCAAACTTTCAGCAAACAAATAATACTCTAATTTTTAAAATCTATACTCTGTAGTTATCTGTTCATAATTAACTATATCAGGAGCAGGATACATAGTCTTTCATCATCATTATCATAACACCTTGAATTGATATAAAACAATAACAAAAATCCTCGGTATTTTTTTAAAGATTTTATTTATTTATTCATAGACACACATAGAGAGAGGCAGAGACACACAGAGAGAAGCAGGCTCCATGCAGGGAGCCCAATGTGGGACTCGATCCCAGGTCTCCAGGATCACACCCCAGGCTGCAGGCGGCGCCAAACCGCTGCACCACCAGAGCTGCCCCAAAAATCCTCGGTATTAAACAAAAAGTTTTGTGTCTTTTAAAAGGCCAAGACAAGGTTGTCAAAGGATATACAAAAACAATATCAGTATCTTCTGTGTCTGTTAGTAAATTACCTATTTGACACTCATTCCTAAAGAAATATCACCTTTTTAAACCCACTTTTTAAAGGCAGAGGATCATTGATACTTTCTTTCCCACTCTAATCTCAGAGGTGATCAGTGAAATCCTCTCCACTTTGGCATTCCAGGATCATTCCATAGACAGACTTGCATATGTGCATCATCCTGGTTAAACACCACTCAGAAACAAGTACACTTGCCTATATAGCCTTTAGCTGCAGAAAGAGTTATCTCTCCATCCACAAATTCTGGTGAAAGAATAGGTGTCATAGACAGAAACAGGTTGGGCATTTCTAAAGATAGTTAGAGAGAGGTTAAGCAGCACTCAAATTTCTATTGCTATTTGCAGCTTGTTTATCCAGCTTCAGGGCTAACTAAATGTGTAATTTTTTTTTTTCATTAAAGAAACAAGCAGTAATTCAATCAGAATTTCTTTATTTTTGAATCTTTAAATTCTCTTCCTATTCTCTCAGCTTGCTTTTCTGAGGGCTAAGGGATGGATATGGGTAGTTTTACCACCCCCATACCATCCAATTCCATTTGAAGATGGTCTTGGAAACCAGCCAGATTGCATTGTTATCCTTCTGTCAATTACAAATGTGCCAGACACCCAAAGCATTGGGGAGGAAGTGCAATTATTAGTAGTTACCCAAGAGAATATGCCCAATGTCATCCCTGACTTGCCAGGCGACCTTTAGAAAATCAGATGTGTAAAAGAGGGATGATAAATTGTTCTGTAGGCCAATCATGCAAATGAGCAGAAACACCAAAGATGGAAAGAAATTAGGGCAAAAAGAATTCCAAAGAAACCAATTTTTTGTTCATAACAGAATTGTCTTCTAATACAAAGGGAAGCTAGTCCAAATAATGGCTAAAGTCCTTCCCCAGATACTAGTAATAATTTACCACTCTACTCCCATTCATGTTTGTTAATCCCAAATGCCTTTCTCCTGCCAAATACCCATGTCTCTAACACCCAGTCTTTCATTTTTTGGTGAAGCACTAATGGTTTCGTAAAATAAGTTCTAAAATCCCTGATCCCATTGCCAGAAAGTCATTTGTTTTATCTTGGATGTAGAGCTGTGGGGATCAGAGTGAGAACAGACATGAGAGTGCAGACAAATCCATTTATAGTATATGTCTATGGTGATAACAACTCCTCTGATCTGATTGGGGTCCTCAATTGAAGATCTATTTTCAGAACAGGTGTTAAAAAGGGGGATTTTTTTTTTTAATCACTAGAGGATTTACTTTCTCAAAGTCTATGCTAATAAGAGATACTTTGAAAAAAGAGAGAGAGAAAGATGCTTTGAGCTATCAAAAGAGTTGAGAAATAAGAAAACCAACATGGAGTGCTGAATATATATAGAACACTTTCTTAGGCACCCTATGTATGTATTATTTAATAAGTACCAAAATCACTTAGTAATTAAATTCAAATAAGAAATAAAGGGCACTGGTTATAAATCTCTACCATGGACAGAGGCAATCTGGGCCTCATTGTACATTGTTCTCAAAGAGTCTTAAACTGCTTTTTAAAAAGTATGTGAAATATTGGCCATTATCTGGAATTATATATATCATTCATGGTACCAAACCTTTATCCTTCATATATGTATACTGGAACGCTGCAATTCAGTTCTGAAAGTAACCAATTGAAGTTAACATCAGATAACCAGGTTGAAGGGCATGGTCTCCAATAAGACTGCCTTCAGTTAAGATGCCAGCAGTGAAGTTGGAGGTTCCCAGGCCACTGCTTTTGATCAACTGGCTACAGAACTGGGAAGTTCCCACGACCTCCACTCATGTTCAATAATTCACTAGAATGACTCAGAACTCAGGAAAGCGTTTTCAACTACAGTTTCATTATAAAGACTACAAATCAGGACCAGCCAACTGAAGCCAACTGACACATAGGGTGAGGTCTGGAAGGATCCCAAATGCAGACTTCCGAGCCCTCCTCCCATGGAATCAGGGCACAGCACTCTCTCAGCACATTGATGTGTTCATCAACCAAGAAGTTCTGCCAAGCTTTTGTGACCAGGGCTCATACTGGGGCTTTGTTATATAGGGTTGATAGAATCATTGGCCATCTAGGTGAACTCATCCTGCAACCCCCCACTTTGATGCCTTCCTGTAGGTCAAGCTGGCTCAAAGCCCCTAAGCACAAGCTTGGTGTATAGCCCTATCCCACCCTTGGGGTCACTCCAACTACCATCTTAAAATAATTGAATAATGCGGCTCAAAATGTGGTTTGCAGATCACTTGCATTGGAATTACATGGTTATCTTGGTAAATGTGTTGCTAAATGAATCTACTCCCTGAAATTCTTGTTCAGTAGATTGAGCTGGAGCTCAGAACACTTCTTTTCAACATATTTTTCAGCAATTTGTATATCTATAAAAACAGAAGTTGTGCCTTAAATCCCATATTGGTAATTACCCATAGAAACAGTGGCACGAAAACTAAATTGCCCAGGTTGGAAAAAATCTGAATATGCAACAGTTATTGATTCCAAAGCAGAATAGGCATGAATGTGGTCATTTTCTTAAAGGGCATTACTTCAGTTGTGAAGATCATAGAGCACTGAGTAATGCTGCCTCTGATTCTTACTAGATGTAAAATGTTGAGTTTTTAAGCTTTCTGAACCCTAACTTTATCTTCCATATATTAAGAATAGAAATGCCTAATTTACAGCATATTTTTAAAAATCACTGAGACAGGGGCATCTGGCTGGTTCAGTTGGTAGAGCATGCAACTCTTGATCTCAGGGTTGAGAGTTAAAGCCCCGTGTTGGGCATAAAGCTTACTTAATCAAAAATCAATCAATCAATAAAAATAAAATAAAAATTTATAAGCTAATATATGTATAACATGTAACACAGTGTCTAATAAAAAGTAGCTTAGGAACTGACAAGAGTTTGATAGTGAGATTTTAGACGGGTAGAACACAAAGCCGGTAGCCCCAGTGGCTCAGCGGTTTAGCGCTGCCTTCAGCCCAGGGCGTGATCCTGGAGACCTGGGATTGAGTCCCACACTGGGCTCCCTGCATGGAGCCTGCTTCTCCCTCTGCCTCTCTCTCTCTCTCTGTGTCTCTCATGAATAAATAAATAAAATCTTTAAACACACATGCACACACACACAAAGCCAGCAGACTGACCTCAGACCAGAAGAATAAAATAAAATCAGAAGGTGTCTCATCACTTTTAAAAAATTAATTATTTTACTTTTTTTTTAGAGTAGTGTTTGCCCATAAATGCTTTATTTTAGAAACTACTTATCTGTGGCAAACTGGAGATGTTTTAACTTTCACATCCATTATGAGTTAATTTTTTAAAAGGAAAGAATTTAGCATGCCTGCCCTAAATCACCTGAGGGCTTTTATCCTTCGAGTACCATAACGATTCAACCTTCCTGTCTTTCTGTTTTAGTAGACTCCTCTTATATTATTTTATATTCATTCCCTATGAAGATGCGCATCACCTGGGTCAAAGGTCACATCTTGGTACTTCGCATTGCATTTTATAGCACTCATAACCCTGTACTGCAAAATCTCTTTCTTTTAGTTACTCTCACTGAGCTTCCTGAGACAGGGGCATTGTCTATTCATGTTTAAATCCTCAGCACATATTACAGTGTTTGACACATAGTAGATACATAATAAATATGTATTAAATGAATGAATACATTAAGAATGCAGGGTGTTCTAAGAAACATGTAGTCTGCACTGTGTTCTGAGCTGAGGAGGGGACTCCATTAGGAAGCTGTATTTTAAGACAAAGTAGGAATGAGAAGAGTTTCCCTTTTTCATCGTGTGAGCTTTCATCCTTTCAGAATTAACCTTTTTCCAAGAGTAATGATCTAAACCTATAGTGAGAACTTGATATAATTCACTTTTTTTTCTACCCTAAGAATTAGCACTTTTATGTTTTTTGTTTTTTTTTTTAAATTTTTATTTATTTATGATAGTCACAGAGAGAGAGAGAGGCAGAGACACAGGCAGAGGGAGAAGCAGGCTCCATGCACCGGGAGCCCGACGTGGGATTCGATCCCGGGTCTCCAGGATCGCGCCCTGGGCCAAAGGCAGGCGCCAAACTGCTGCGCCACCCAGGGATCCCAGAATTAGCACTTTTAAATTCACAGATCTGCCCAGCACTTTTACACGAGCTGGTAATACAAAGATAATGAGCCCAATAGACAGAAATCACTCCCCTCCTGGTTCTATCGCTGTAGAAACAAAGGAACAAAAAAACCAACATTGTATTTTTTTGGAAGATTTTTATGTATTTATTTGAGAGAGAAAGAGAGACAGAGATGGCGACAGAGAGCATAAATGGGGAGGAGAGGGAGAAGCAGCTCCCTGCAGAGAGCCCCTTTCGATGAGGGGCTCAATCCCAAGACTCATGACCCAAGCAGAAGGCAGATGCTCAACTGCCTGAGCCACCCAGGCACCCCTCAATATTGTATCTTGTAACAGCTCGGCCTTCTCTGCCTTAATCCCAACCTCTCTCTCTCTCTGTTTTTCCTGGTAGTTAAAAACATCGATTATGTCTGCTAGTCATTCTCAATATCTGGACCTTTTACATAAAAAACAAGTGAAGAAAAAATCAGCACCAGAAGAGAAAATATTGAGTAGGCTTTGTTTAAATCTGTGCAAAAACCTCAGGTTTTGTTATAATATAAAAGCCACTGATGTAAAGCTTGTTTGATTTGCTGAGCAGGAACACAACAGGAAAATTCCTTGAGCAGGGAAAACAGCTGGTTTGCCAAATCTGCACATTTGGCTGTACAACTGGCTGTATTGGTAGCTTCAGGGTATCAATATTTTTTCCTGACAATTTACCTGCTGCTCCAGCCCAAGGTGTCTGAAATGAAGTCTTTGCATGTACACAGTTGGGAAAAACAAAAAAAACAAACAAAAAAACCCCACCTTGGCTCGTAACCCTGGTTGGAACTCTGCTTTGAAAAAGAAAGTCACACTGATCCATGGTAATGTGATAAGGTTGTGCCTTTTCAGCACGGATTTGCTATGCAAGGCACATTGTTTTATCTGGAGTTATGTAAAACACAGTGTCAGTAATCCATATTGTTTGTCTTAATACCGTTATTCGCATTACGGTATCATGCCTACCTTAGCCTCTTTGTAATCTGGAACCCAATACACACATTAAGACAGAGATAACTGGAGGAACACGATTTTACACAAATTGTGCTGTGCTGGCATGGAGTTGCCTCTCCTTCACTCAGACAAAGCATTTTAATTCCCTGGGTTGTGTTTTCTTTCTTTCTTTTTTTTTTTAAGAAAAAAAAAAAAGATCATTTTCTTGGATCTCCAAATTTCCAACTGTTTGAAAGACAGATTTCATTGAACTAATTAAAATTTCTTTGTGGCTAATCACTTCGGGGGCTCAGTTAACTTCTGGAGAATATTTAAATATAATTTAAATTTTATCTGATTTCACTCTAAAATAGAATTAAATAAGCACATTTGAAGCCAAATATGAGAACAATATATGGTGTCATAGGGCCACTTTCCATTTTGTTAAACAGTTGATTTTCCACATTATCCTTAGGTTCCAGGGTACAATTTGTAAATACATCTCAGTGAGATATAAAATGAGCTAGAAAACAACTGAATTTTATAGAAATTCTCTAGGGTGGTAAAAAATCTATGACATCCATTAAAATTCAGTGATTGTAAAAACAATCAGAATTATTATAACTATCTTTAAATTGGGAGAAAAACAGATCTTACTCTGAGAGATTCCATACGAAAGATTTTATCATTTTTTTGCAAAAATTGAAACAACCCAAGACTTACAGAAAAAATTATGAGTACAGTAACAGAGAACTTTTTCTGAATCACTTGAGAATAAATTGCAGAGGCTATGCAATAGTATCACCTAGTAACACAGAAAAAAAAGACATTCCCTTACATCATCACAATATATCCATCAAAAGCAGGAAATTAGAATTGATACATAGCTGCCATCTCATCCTTAGATCCCATTCAAATTTCACCAACTGTTTCATTAATGTCCTTTATAGCCATGAATCCAGTTAAAGAATTAAAAGCCACATTTGAGTGTGATTTACGTGCTCTTGAGTTTGGAGTAGTCTGTCCAAATTTCCTTCAGTTCATGACCTTGACACTTTTGAAGATCACAGGCCAGGTATTTTAGAAACTGTCTCTCAATTTGAGTTTGTGTGATATTCCTCATGATTAGATTTAGGTGATGCATCTTTAGCAGGAATGTGATCAGAGCTAAGCTGTGTTCTTTTCATCGCATCCATACATAGCACATGATTTCTATTTGTCTCATTCTATTTGTTCATTCTAACCACTTGATTAAGATGATGTCTGCTAGATTTCTCTAATGTAAAGTTATACCTTTTCTCTTTGTAATTACTATTTTTATTGTGAGGTACTTAGACATTGTATTAATAGCCTGTTCTCATAAAACTTTCAATTAATTCATTTGCTTATATCTGTAAAAGGGGCTCATGGTTTCCTATTTTACTCAGCAGCATACAATTAGTTGCTGGTTTATTTACTTTGATGCTCTATTGTCCCATTCTGCTAGGGAGAATTCCTTCTAGCTGGCTTCTAAACCCTTTGGGCATTTCTTTTTTTCAGTGCTTTCATGTCTTCTGGCATAATAAGATGTTCCATGGTCATGGTGAACTTTATTTCCATCCTTCAGCCATGAAATCAGGTATTTCTCTAAGGAGCCCCAGAATGGTATTTAGAAGCCAATATCTGGGCACTAAAAGTGCTTATTTCTATTGGTGAGTCACTATTTCCAGGACCTTTAATGAACAGAACCAGGCAGTATACATATGTATACACACAGTACATTCATAATTATATTTATATTTATTTCCGTATCTACCGTATATACATTGAAAACCATGAGCTCATACCTGCAGTTTTAATCTAACACTAAAGAGTTCAATCTAGTTTTCCTTTTTTCCCTTATTTATATCTCCCTTTCTCTTATAATGAGAAATCTAGCTCCTGTTGTTTTAAGTTTACTTACTTGATCAATTCTCTGTATGTAACTAATGTCCTGTCTCAGCCAGCACCCTGTCCCCCAGATGAATGCTCTTCTCCATCCCCTGGGACTGAGACACCCCATACTTGGCATCCTTTATGTTAACACCCTCATTACCTCAAGTGGGCCCCCATACTCCTGCCAGTCTACCCTACTGTATTAATGCCTTCCTTACCCCAATAAGGCTCCAATGTACTCCAGAGTGTAACTAGCCGCTATTCTACTTTCCTTGCCATCCCCCTCTGGGTCTCTCTGGTCCCCTTCCAGTTTTGGTACACACACTTACTTTGTTCTACTCTACCAAAGCCTTTAAAGATTGAACTGTTCTAGAAGAGAGAGAAAAAAAAGGAGGAGGGAAGAGAAAGACAAGAAAAAGAGGAAGAGAAAGTGCTAAAACATCTTTTGAAATTCCAATTTATCTCTTGTTATATATTTACAGTATACAACACAATGTCAACTTGTATTTGTGTTCAAAACTTGTCATGTATAAAACTTCTATAATCTCATGTTTTTCTATATGTCCCTGAAAAATGACAGTAATGAGTATTGAACTTACTCTGATTGCTCTTATTTTTCCGGCTCAGCGTCAAAAAGTCATTCAAATGGTAGAGAGCAAGGAACATTTTAATAATAATAATAATAATAATAATAATAATAATAATATGTTGAAGGGCACTAGAGTAAGGCTAAGCTTATTTAAGGATACAACGATTTCTATAGTTCACATTGATATCTATCTCACAAATATTAGGAAACAGGTCTTCATTTTTCAATATAGGCTGGTAGTCATATGTAAAGAATAAGTAGTAATAATTAAAAGGAAACAGATTCAGCCATAACTTATAGCAATTTGATTTATTTCTAATGCACATTAGCAATCTGTCACATCAGAAAAAGCTATAACATTACAGAGTGGATCATACAGTATATTATATTATGGAATTTTACTTATTAGAGCTTTGAAACTATTAAGAACACTTCTCGATCAGCACTTTTTATTTTTGCAAAGATCTTTGGGGTGTGTGTGTGTGTGTGTGTTTCCCGTGAAGTGAATCTATTTCAATATTTAATCACTGTTAGAATTTAGCAGGTATAGAAGATTTATGATCTTATCTCATTTCTTTATATTTACAGAATTTTTTTTTCTTTTATGAGTGCCCTGGCTGAACAAAAGGGAAGAATAATAAAATCCAAAGTGGAGAGGTACTATCTTTTTTTAGTTTTCCTAGAGAGTTGGGTTATTTTAGGAGGAAATTAGATTCTAATATGATTAGTGTCAAGTTCATATCACTTCAAAAAGTGTTTATTATATATCAATTGTAACTATTCCTCACACACTTGGGTTTTTGATTTATGACTTCATTTTATTGGGTTTGGAGACCCTTACAAAACATGCAATTAGAAGACTGAAGCTTAAATCCCTAGACCTTCTTTCTAATGTTTTTATTCCAATTTAAAACCAGCACACAAAAGATCTCTGTTCTTTCACAAACAAGGAGAAATAATGACTTAAGATGAGTGTATTGAAAATGTGTTCATAGAATTAAAATGCTGGCAAGATTTTCCTCCCTTTCAATGCACTTTGGCAAGTTTAAAGAATTCCCCAGTCATTGAGAGCATTCAGTCACTTCTGGGTTTGTTCTGTCCCCCTCACAACTCACTGAGCTGCTTGTGGATTCATCAGCCATATCTCATTATAGCCCTAATGGGCCAGAGTATAACTAAAGAAGTGGCAAAATAGTATTTGATGAATGTCAATATTTCTCCCAAGCCACTGAAAAAATAGTCTATTAATGCACATTTCCTATACACTACCTCACTACTGTTCCAATTCAAAGTGTTGTCATTTTATTTATTTTTAAAAAGATTTTATTGATTTATTCATGAGAGACAGAAAGAGAGAGGCAGAGACACAGGCAAAGGGAGAAGCAAGCCCTATGCAGGAAGCCTGTTGTGGAGCTCGATCCGGGGACCCCAGGATCACGCCCCAAGCCAAATGCAGATGCTCAACTGCTGAGCCATCCAGGTGCCCCTGCACTGTCATTTTAAAACGAAGAACTTAAATGTGTTTTGGTTCCTCTTCTTCAGTCTCCCCAAATCTTCTGAACTCATGGAAAATATTTAGCCACACTGCAGACTTCATTTAGTATTTGTATTCTTGGTATATTGGTGTCTAAGAAATGAAACGCTATCAATGCCTTGTAAAACACGAGGGTTTTGCTAATCTGTAGCAGTGGGAAGGATTTGAGATGAGGAAGATTGGGTGTGCTGTACTTGGTGGATGTAAATTCTGGTCATTTTCTGCTGGGACATCCCAGGGCCTGATTTTCCTAGCAATGTTCCCCTCTTCCCATTTCTGTGCTCTCTCAGGACCCAGGGAGAAATCAAGCCTTATTTGCAATCTTTCTTATCTCTTCCATCAAACACTTGTTTAAATTCATGAGCACAATGACCCATTATCTTTGGACACTGTTTTCTAAAGCTATGGACAGGTATGCCCTGAGGATGTGCTAATGGATGTTAATGGATGAATGGATGATACTCTATTAACCGGGTTAGGTGCAAAGTGACCCTGCCTTAAATGTAAGAAGGGACACAAATAGTGGGCATTTCAGGCCAGGTAGACCTAGAAGGCCAGCACTTAGAAAATAAGATACTCCTATTAACTCAACTGCTCTGCTAGCAATGAAAGCCAGTCCAAGGAGAAAATACTTCTCTACCCCCAAACTAACCATTTGTGGGGGGGGAGGGGTGGGGGTAAAATTGTGGTAAAATACACACAACATAGAATTTATAATCTCAGCTATTTTTATGTGTACAGTTCAGAGATACTCTGTACGTTCCTGTTGCACCATTCACTTCCAAAACTCTTTTTACCTTGCAATGCTAAAACTCAAAAATGAAGTTTTCTTGTTGAACGGAAGATATGATCATGCTCTCAGCTGGCGCACAACCCCTTCTAGAGTTCAAGTCCTGGCTCTCCACTTTTGCTAACTGAGTGGCTTTGAACAAATAACTCCACCCTTTTGTGCCTCAATTTTCACACCCACAAGATGTGGAGTCATGAGATAACTTGTATAAGGATAATGTCAGAAACTATTATTTTTAGTGATAGAACAATGATTTAACAAATAAGGGAGAGGGTAGAGGGGATGCTAGAATAAGACTGCCTGATTTAAATTCTCATTCAACCACTACAATAGGTAAAGTGTTGGTAAATTTACTTACCTCTGCAGTGCTTCAGTTTCTTAATCTGTAAAACTAGAATTATTATAATACCTACTTCATAGGTTTACGGGGAGATTAAGAAAGCATATATAAAGATGTTTGACGTCAGGGCACCTGGGTAGCTTAGTTGGTTATGCATCTAACTCTTAATTTTGGCTCAGGTCATGATCTCAGGGTTGTGAGATGGAGTCCTGCATCAGTCTCTGTGATAGCACGGAGCTGGCTTATGATTGTCTCTCTCCCTTTCCCTCTGCCCACCACCCTCTCTCTCCCTCACATGTTCTCTCTCTCTCTCTCTGTCCCTCTCTAAAAAAAGAAAACACTTGACATCATCTGCCCCATAGTAGGAGCTCAATGAACATTAGGTATAACAGTAGAAACATTTTTAATCAAATAATACTACTATACTTCAGTAATCAATGTCCCTGAGCAGGTAAAAGAGAAATAATAATGTCTGTCTACTGCATTACTCTGTCTTTTAGCTCATGCTTTTTTGTTTCTTTATTTTTTAAAGCAAAAACAAATCAAACAAATAACTTTTTAAATGTAAAAGTTCGTTACAACAAAAGCAACTTTGGTGAAGAAAAATACACGTGAAATCCTTCCAAACACATTAATTTCAGAATTGGTTCTGAAAGGGCCAATTGTAAGTCGTTTTTCTACATGTGTCGTGTTCACAGGTGGTAAATGTGGCTTTAATCAAAAAAGGACCACATGCAAAGCACTATGGATTCTCTGCCAGAATGAGTTTGTATGGCCATAGTAATAGCTGAAGTAATAGCTTTAAATTTTGTTAAAGTATTTAAATAAGGAGGTCATTATAGTGAGTTGGCTGTAATGCCTTGCTAACCTATGTATGCTAACCAAAATCTAAACCAGAGTTGGTGCAATCAAATCCAAGAAAATAAAACTTAAGAGCAGCAAGTCAGAAAATGTCAATTCAAACAAGGCAAATTATTTGCTAACAACAATCAAATAATTGCTTTTCTTTTCTTTAGCGTCTTTTCTATAAAAGCCTCGCTCCTCGCTTCTGTTGGTGGAGCGCTCCAAATCACCTTTGGTTTGCTACTGTCCCTATTCGAACTGATAGATGCTCAAGCAAACTCTTGAAAAATTTAATGTGCCTCAGAGTATCTTTTAACTGTTCTCACACCTTGTTCGAAAGCAATGTTTCTCACAATTGATGGGCCAAAGGATATTTCTGTTTCCTGAAAGTAAATTATGACCAAAAGATAGGACTTTAAATGGAATATCTACCATTGACATGAACCAAAATTTTATTTTTTAATTTTAAGTTCATTTGAATGGTAGGATAGAAAAAGGCAGTCTTGCAATCTTAAGAATTTTTACTTTTATATAAAATATCCTTTTGGGGATCCCTGGGTGGCGCAGCAGTTTGGCGCCTGCCTTTGGCCCAGGGCGCGATCCTGGAGACCCGGGATCGAATCCCACATCGGGCTCCCGGTGCATGGAGCCTGCTTCTCCCTCTGCCTGTGTCTCTGCCTCTCTCTCTCTCTGTGACTATCATAAATAAATAAAAATTAAAAAAAATATATCCTTGGGATCGCTGGGTGGCGCAGCCGTTTGGCGCCTGCCTTTGGCCCAGGGCGCGATCCTGGAGACCCGGGATCGAATCCCACGTTGGGCTCCCGGTGCATGGAGCTTGCTTCTCCCTCTGCCTGTGTCTCTGCCTCTCTCTCTCTCTCTCTTTCTCTCTCTCTGTGTGTGTGTGACTATCATAAATAAATAAAATTAAAAAAATATATATATATCCTTTTGGACACAGGAAAGTAAAAGATAAAGTCCTATTGACTCTTCAAATTTATTTTACTTAGTATTCATTAGTCATTTATAACGAACTAGATACCATGTTAGGTACTTTACTTGCATTAATTTAATTATCATAACAACTCTGGTGTAGGATCCATTATTATTCCCATTTTACAGATGAGGAAACTAAGGAATCCAAATCCAAGTATTAAATACCTTGCCTAAGGGCGCCCATGAAACAAAATCAGACAGTCTGTATCCAGAGTATTGTTATGCTATATTACTTTTCACTGTTAAAGTTGGGATATGTTGAGAAAATAAATTTTCTGTTGTCCTTCATGATTTTCTTCTCTTATTTTTTCTAGCTGAACACACACTGTTCCTTTAAGAGTTATGTGCATGTGTGTATGGGTATAAAATTTATAGCTTGTGACAATAATGTTGTCTATTTGCTGTTCAATGGTATGTGAAATCAGCTGGTTGTTGTGGTCTAGTAACTAAGACACAGGTGCTCACATTACAAATAAATAGTGGCACAGATTTAATGGACATTAAGTTAGCAGGCACTGGGAAGAGGGAAAGGAAGGTGAGGACACCATAAATTGAATACGTTCACCCTTAGCAGCGGTCTCTGTTGTCTGGAGACATGGATTAGTGGAATAGGTTACTCTTCTTTTTGCTTTATGAAAGATTGCCTTTGTGGCTTTCTTTTTAAATTCTTAATTTTAAGAACTTTTTAAGGTTTACATCAAAATTGATAGGAGGGTACAGAAATATCCCTATATGTCTCCTATCCTCACACATGCATGGCCTCCCTGTTATCAACTTCCCCCACCAGAATGATGATCTTTTTTTTTTTTTTTAAACCAAGGATGAACCTACATTGACACATCATAATCAAAGTCCATGGTTTACCTTAGAGTTCACTCTTGATATTTATATTCCATGGGTTTGGACAAATTTAAAATAACACATATCCATAAGTACCTTTCATAGAGAGTATTTTCACTGTCCTAAACATCTATGCTCTGTCTATTTACCTCTCCTTTCCTTCTCCCAACTCCTACCAATTGCTGATCTTTTTACTCTCTCCATAGTTTTGTTCCTTTTTTTTTTTCATAGTTTTGTTCTTTTCCAGAATGTCACGTAGTTGGAATCATAAAACATCTAGCCTCCATACTGGTTTTTCTTTCACTTGGTAATATGTCTGCTTGTGGCTTGCTAGCTCTTTTCATTTTAGTGCTGAATAATATTCCATTGTCTGGATGTACCCAAGTTTATTTTTCCATTCACCTACTAAAGGATATCTTGGTTGTTTCCAAGTTTTGGTAATTATGAATGATGCTGCTATAAACATCCATGTGCAGGTTTGTGGGTGGACATAGGTTTACAAGTCCTTTAAGTAAATACTAAGGTGTGTGATTGCTGGATCGTATGACAAGAGTATGTTTAGTTTTGTAAGAAACCTCCAAATTGTTTTCCATTCTGTATCTTTCTTGATATGTAACTGTAATTATGCAACAATATGTCCCTATCTCAGAAATAAAAAGAATAGCAAGGTAGAGATGGAGGATTGAATAGCATCTCTTAGAAACTATTAGTGTCTGATTAGTTCTGAACAGAAAAATTTGTGAGGTCCTTCCCATGGGTGTCCAATATCTGTCTACTGCCTCATGCCAATCAGTATGACTCTGACAGATTAAAAATAAAAGCCTCTGTTTGACAAGGAAACTAAAGATGGTGAAGGTATATTGGCAAGCTACACCATTTCAATCTATGGGTTAATTCTGAAATTCTCTTATCATCAATGTAAATTTTTTCTTCTATAAATCTCTACATACAAAGAAAGGGCAACAGGAAGGAAACAGCCTTCTTAGAGTAATTTCTTAGCATTGCTCAAGTCTGTGCAAGAATGTAAACTATCACTTTTGTGAAATGTCTTCTAATATATTCAAATGAGTTCTTCCAAATCCTCATGTTCTTTCTGAGCTGATTTAGTTGCACACTGCTCCTGGGAAAAACCAGGAGGAGGGTTTGTGAACCGCATACATCTGTAATCCAAATGATAGCAATTTAGTGTGAAATGTTTGACAAATATTGGCAGGCTGATTATTTACAAAAAGCTATTACTGCTTTTGGATCAAAAGGGGACAATTTATTAATTAAATTGGAAGACAAAGGCTTCATTAGTCTGCTATTATTAAAATGTGAGAAACCACCTGTTTTTCCTGCATTTTAATCTCCTCCAAGGTTCTCATTAAGAATAACAAAAGCATTGTAATCAAGCTACAACAAAAGGGAATTGGCTAGTTCTATACGTGCCTTATAAATGATCAAATACTCACTATAAAAGAAGTGTGAAGGTTTAATTCATGATGCTATTTACCTACTTACATGCAAGAATTCATTAGTTAAAAAAACTAATTTTCAAAAGCCATCATTTGTCTCTATTTTTAATCCAATGACTAGATAGTATTATGAAAACAGCTAATACTTATTAATAAGCACAAAGGACATGGCATGTAAAAGCTTGACAGGAATAAATTCATTTAATCATCAAACAACTGTATTTGAGGAGCACTACTATTACCCCCACTTTTACAGATGATAAAACTAAGGCACATGGTAATTAAGTAACTTGCCCTAGGTCGCATGGAAATAATTCTCAGAAAAGGGCTTAGAACCACTCTTACTGTAAACCTCACTCTTTATTTTTTTTTTCTAAATAAATTTAGTTTGTTTTAATTTGAATATAGTCGACACACAATGATACACTAGTTTCAGGTATACAATGCTATGCTCACCACAGGGTACCTACCACCTGTCACCATACAATGGTATTACAATATCACTGACTGCAATCTCTATACCATGTCTATCATTCCTGTGGCTTATTTTTTCCATAACTGGAAGTCACTATCTCTCTCTCCCCTTCATCTATTTTGCCCATCCCCTTCCCTCTGGCAACCATCAGGTTGTTCTCTGTATTTAAAGGTCTGATTCTGCTTTTTGTTTGTTTATTCATTTGTTTTTTGATTTTGTTTGTTTTAGATTCCACATCTGAGTGAAATTATATGGTATTTGTCTTTCTCAGTCTGACTTATTGCACTTGGCATTATACCCTCCAGGTCCATCCAGGTTGTCACAAATAGCATGATCTCATCCTTTTTAAATGCTGCATAATATGTATAAAACACATCTTCCTTATTCATTCAACTATTGATGAACACTTAAGTTGCTTGCATATATTATTGTAAATGCTGTGATGAGTGTTTTTGGTTTCTTTGGGTAAATGCCCAGTAGTGGAATTATTGGATTATATGATATTTCTATTTTAATTTTTGAGGAAACTCCATACTGTTTTCTCCAGTGGCTGTACCAATTTACATTCTCACCAGCAAGGCAGGAAGATTTCTTTTTCTCTACAGCCTCAACTATAATTGTTATTTATTGTCTTTTTGATTTTAGCCATTCTGACAGACATAAGGTGATATGTCATTGCGGTTTTGATTTGCATTTCCCTCATGATTACTGATATTGAACATCTTTTCATGTGTCTTTTGGCCATCTGCATATCTTCTTTAGGAAAATGTCTATTAAGATCTGCTTATTCTTTAATCAGATTGTTTCATTTTTTGGTGTTGCATTGTATTAGTTCGTTACTTTTTTTTGGATTTTAACCCCATGTCAGATGTATCATTTGCAAATATCTTCTTCCGTTTAGTAGATTGCCTTTTTATTTTCCTGATGGATTCTTTCACCTTGCAAGAGGTTTTTATTTTGATGTAGTTCTAATAGTTTATTTTAGATTTTGTTTCCCTTGCCTTAGAAGACATATCTAGAAAAATATTGTTACCACTGAGATCACAGGAGTTACTGCTTGTGTTCTCTTCTAGGATTTATATTGTTTCAGTGTTCCAGGTCTCACATTTAGGTCTTTAATACATTTGGAACTTATTTTTGTATATGGTGTGGAAAGGTCCAGTTTCATTCTTTTGCATGTAATTGTCCAGTTTTCCCAGCACCATTTATTAGGGATACTATCTTTTCCTCACTCTATATTCTTGCCTCCTTTGTCTTAGATTTACTGACCATATAAATGTGGATTTATTTATAGGTTTTCTATTCTCTTCCATTGATCTATGTGTCTATTTTTGTGCTGCTACCTTACTGTTTTGATTACTACAGCTTTATAGTATATCTTGAAGTTTGGAATAATGATACCTTCAGTTTTGTTTTTTCTTGCTTAAGATTGCTTTGGCTGTTTGGGATTCTAAGCTTTCACTCTTGACTTCAAGCAAAATGTGCTGCATTCAACAAATATCTAATAAGCTCAATTACTATTTTCTCAACATGGAATGGGTAATAGCAGTCATTAAATTCATTATTCAGAACTCTGTTTAGACCTCTTCTGTCAACAGAATAATTTGCTTTTTTAAATCCATAGAACTATATTTTATTAGGTTATTTCCTGTTCAATGACTTCCTGGAGACCTAACAGGGAAAACAATAGAATTTTATAAGAATATTTAAGTTTCACAATGTTTGGGATAGTACAGAGTAGATATTGAGTTGGCCCATTTATTATTTTTCCCTGAACACCCATTTTTTAAGAAGACATTGGTCTCCTTTAAGCAAACAATTAGAATATAATTCAAGAAAAATTATAGTAAAGCACTATCAGCAATATTCTAAAGAAACAATATCATATTGGGGAGATACCTTAGAAATGAGCTGTCTAGGGATCCCTGGGTGGCTCAGCGGTTTAGTGCCCGCCTTTGGCCCAGGGAGTGATCCTGGAGTCCTGGTATCGAGTCCCACATCAGGCTCCCTGCACGGAGCCTGCTTCTCCCTCTGCCTGTGTCTCTGCCTCTCTCTCTCTCTCTGTGTCTCTCATGAATGAATAAATAAAATCTTAAAAAAAAAATGAGCTGTCTAGCACTTTTTATGCTACATTTAATCTCTAATACCTTTGACAAACTCATTTAGTCAATGGAAGCACTTCCCCCTAGTATAGCCATTCCTTCTTTGAATAGTTATAATTATTTTAAAGTACCCTTTAAATGAAACCAAACACCCCACCTGTTAGTTTCTACCTGTGATGGAGAAGCTCTGAGATGGTCTCCATGATCCCATATTCATATTTTTAAAAAAATATTTTATTTATTTATTCATGAGAGACACAAAGAAAGAGGCAAAGACAAGCAGAGGGAGAAGCAAGCTCCCCATGGGGAGCCTGATGTGAGACTCAAACCCAGGACCTCGAAGATCATGATCTAAGTCAAAGGTAGATGCTCAACCACTGAGACAGCAAGACACCACTCCCATATTCATATCCTTGTGTAATTTCACCCCTCTGGTGTGGATGAAACCTGTAACTTGTAACCAAAAGAATCCAGCAAAGGTGATGCGATGACCCTTCTGTAGTTGTGTTATTTAGGATTGTAACATCTGTCTTGCTAGTACATTCTCTTCCTTACTGACATTGAGAAGCAAGTTGCCATGTTGTAGGCTGCCCTATGGAGCCGGCCACGTGGTGGCCTTTACCAATAGCCCAAAATAAACCAAAGGCTGAAAGGAACCCAGTTTTGCCAATAAACACAAGAGCAGGGAAGCAGATCCTTCCCTTTTGAGATTGAAATGAGATGACATTCCTGGCCAGCAACTTCACTGTAGGTTGTAAGAGACCCAGAGTGGAGGGTCTTTTTAAGCTATGCCCTGATTCCTGACTCACAGAATCTGTGAGATAATAAGTGTGTGTTGTCTTTTGCCACTAAATTTATTGTAATATTGTTATGCAGCAATAAATAACAAACTACACAACCTGGCTTGAATGATAATTCTCCTAAAGAGGCTTCATGAAAAATAATAAAAGTATATTAGTATTATTAGTTTTACTACAATAACTACAGAGACTGCCCTTTACTGATTACCTACTATGTACCAGACACATTTGTTTTACTAGGTTCATCACATAAGTTATCTCATTTATCTTCATAACAGCCTTAAAATAAAAGCTTTATTATTTTTAAATAATTTAATACTCCGAGGCTCAGAAGACACAGAAACTGACCCCAGATCACACAGCTTGTATGTGAAGGAACTCACTCAAGGTCAAGGAGCACTGACTTTATCACTGTGGCACCCTTCTTCCTGTTTCATTTGGTAAGGGAACAACAATAACAAACAGTTATTTAATGTTTGTTAACATTTTTCTCTACGGCAGACAGCAGACATGGTTCTAGGACCCAGGTGGCTGTTGTCATATCATAGTCATGAGACAATACTATATATTTGGATTTGGATGGCTTATTTTTCACTTTTCCCATCCCCTCATCTAGTCTTTATCAACTATAAACTAAGCATTCCTAAATCTTCACCAATTTTTACCATTTTACATATAATGTGTTTTTGAATTAGTTTTACTTTCCTTTGCTGTCTTCTCATTGTTTTCCAGTTTTTATTTTTTATATCTCATTTGTAATGTGGAATCTTAATGAACATATAAAATGGAAATACTGTTTGCCAAACTAATAGAAATAAAAGAACTTGACCAAACATAATGAGAATCATTTCCCTTTTTAAAAATTGACATATCAAGTTGACAATGCAAGTAAAGAAAGTGAATATGAAAAATATGATATGCTTCATAACATTAATAGATGTAACTAGTTTTTTAAAAGATTTTATTTATTCTTTCATGAGAGACACACAGAGAGAGGCAGAGACATAGGCAGAGGAAGAAGCAGGCTCCCCCTGAGGAGTCTGATGTAGGACTCAATCCCAGGACCCCAGAATCATGACCTGAGCCAAAGGCAGATGCTCAACTATTGAGCCACACAAGATCCCCCATATCTAGATATTTTTAACTCTAAAAAAGAGACATAACACATAATGTTAAACACATGAAACAGTAGCTTAAAAATGCTCTTGTGTTAGGTATAAAGTAAAAATCTCAATATAGTCTCCAAAGCAGAAATTACATAGCCTAGATAATTGAATCAAGAGGTAATAAAACTGGGGCTTATGTGGGTAAGTCAGTTAAGTGTCTGTCTTCAGTTCAGGTCATGATCCTGGAGTCCTGGGACAGAGCCCCATATGGCTCTCTCTCCTTAGCAGGGAGTCTGCTTCTTCTCCCTCTGCATCTTCCCTGGCTGGTACTCTCTGGCTCTTCTTCTCTTTCTCAAATAAATAAGTAAAATCTTAAAAAAAAAAGAGAGACAACAATTGAGAAGTAAAGAATAGCCAAATATCATGCCTTGAAAGATACAAGTACATACTTCTAAGTAAGTCTTAAAGAGAAGATTAAATAATATGTTTACTTATTTATAGATTAAATAAATATGTACACATATATATATATTTCATCAACAAAGTAGGAGAACAGCAAAGAAAACCCGAATAAGGGAGTGAGGATGCGTTAATAAATTTAAAAGCATAAATTAATTACACTAAATGAAATGGGATGCCCCAAAAAGAATATGAGAGAGACACCAGCTGAACATTGACAGGGACAAATACCCATCTAGCTACTGAATTTGCTGGTGCTATTGGTCATATTTTTGTAAGATGTCAGAATATTACTCTCTTATATCTCGTACACAAAAGCAAGCACAGTGACCACTCAATTACTACTTCTTGCGTTATTTTAATATCAGTATATGAGGAAAGCTTAGAAAACAAGTGTTCTTTGTGTTAATGACTTTTAAACCCTAGGGATTTCAGTTGTTAAAGACATTTCTTCATTATCAGCCATGAAAATTAGCATTCAGAAAGAATTTTGAAAACCAATTATTTTTAACTTTGATGGTTACGAATTGGAAAATGAATTTTTAAAAATCGTTGTTCTAAAAATGTTTCCACGAAATACACTGGTGACAGTAAATACTTCCATGATTCTATCTCCTTTCTCAAAATGTCTTCCTTTGAGCCTTTTTTCTTCCTATAGAGACATTTTACTTTAACATGAAAGCCATATTGTGTCTCATCTAGAATATTTGCAGATGATTGTCTTCATTTATCAGGAAGCACATATTTAAGTAGTTTGCAGTATTTCAGTTTTCCTTGTGAAGCAGGAATATTCATCATACTAGTTAAGGTTTATATTACCCTGTAGCAAAGTAATTTATCATATCCCTACATCAGCAACTTCTTTGATTATTAAAATTCTCTTGCAGAGGTACACTTAGGAGCATACCAAGATGCTGTCTAATGAATTTTCTTTATTATTTGACCTGAAGTGCAGGAAAAAGATATATTAAGACATATGATTTGGAAACAGTGATAGAAGATGCAGAAGCAGATTAATTAAGTTAGTATCTGGAAATAGCTTACCAGAGTTTAACACACTGCATATGTCATGCAAACAACCCTTGGGAAGCATTTGCTAGTGAATCATTTTCCCTCCTTTAGATATGATTTTTATTTTCCAAATTTGGGCTGCTCTAACATGGTAGTTTTGTGAAGCTTCAGAATCATTAGTTCAATTTTGAATAGTAATTATAATTAAAAGGATCTATAGTTGTTTCAAGTTACTAATGACCACTTTCTTTTTTTTTTTTTTAATTTTTTTTTTTTAATTTATTTATGATAGTCACACAGAGAGAGAGAGGCAGAGACACAGGCAGAGGGAGAAGCAGGCTCCATGCACCGGGAGCCTGACGTGGGACTCGATCCCGGGTCTCCAGGATCGCGCCCTGGGCCAAAGGCAGGCGCCAAACCGCTGCGCCACCCAGGGATCCCCTAATGACCACTTTCTTCCAAGTTGTTCCCCCATACTTCCATGAATATTTACTCAGCTTTCTTCTGTTTGTCTGACATTGCTGGATTCTTTCAGAGATGTCAAAGAAGTTTATACAGTGCTTCTGGCTTCAAGGAGTTTGCAATCTAGTGGGAGGGGGAAGATATGCCCTTGTAATCCAGAAGATAACCATATAAAAAATTAAGTAATTAAATAGCAAAATATAACCAATTGGGAAGTCAAGAAAAGAAGTATCAGAGAATGCAAAATATCTTTTGCCCACAGAGCCCCTGTCAAGTAACCTAAACAATAAACAGAAGCAGTAGAAGTGAGGGAAGTGGCAGGAAGGGGAGGGGAGGATGTATGGACATCTGTAAAAAAAAAATGGGGGCTAGAAGGGGTGCCTGGGTGGCTCAGTCAATTAAGTGTCTGACTCTTGATCTCGGCTAAAATCTTGATCTCATGGTCATGAGTTTGAGACCCATGTTGGTTCCACAACTGGGCGGGGAGCCTACTTAAAACGGAAAAAAAAAAAAAAAAAAAAAAAAGGAGGATGATGGCTGTAAGTGTGTGTAAGGCTAGCTCTTGGCCACTGGAGTTTTATCTCTGTTTTCACTATCCTTTGTACTCATGGAGTCACTACAACTAAGTGGTTGCACAAATGATTGTGCATTTCCATATCAACAAAAATGTCTTACCGTTTAAGAGCAGTGGTTATCAATTTTTGCTGCATACAAGATTACCTGGGAAGTTTTTAAAAATTCTAATGACTAGTATATATCCCTTATCAATCATATAAGAAACTTTGGGGGTAAGGCCTGACTATCAGTATTGAAAGCTTTCAAGATGATTCCAGTATGCAAGCAAGTGAAAGGACAGATAATTTAGACTAGTGATACTCAAACTGTGCTGTGCATTAAAATCACCTTGAGAGCTTTTAAAACCCCAAATGCTCAGGTCATGCCCTGTATCTATTTATTGCTGCATAACAACCCATTCTAGAACTTAGTGTCTTAAAATGAAAACCATATTTGTTTGCTATTCCAGCTGAGTTCACCCGTCTGGTTCCTCTGCTCCTCTCACCTGGGGTCACTCATGTAGTCATCTGGCTGAATGACTATATATGGCCTCATTAACATGCCTGGTTGGCAAATCATCAGAGAAGTACACCTCATTTTCCCTCCACATCTCCTCTCTCATAGCCTAGTTTGGATTTGTTTGTATGATCTCAGGTTTCTGAAAGTTGCCAAAAAGAGCAAGAACCAATGTGCAAGGCTTTTCAAATCACTGCTGAAATCATGTTTCCTAACTACCTATTGGACAAAACAAGTCATATGATAAATCTGGATTTTAAGGTTGGAAGAGTAAACTCCACTGCTTCATTTGTAGAATAGTAAATGGTTCTGCACTGGGAGGGGAAACCCAGTGGATGTGGACCATTGCAGCCTTTTTGAGAACAATCTACTATACTTCCTACTCCAACTGAATTATAATTTCTGGGTATGAACACGGACAGTGATATTTTAAGAACCATTTTAGTTACCTTTAATTTGCAATTAAGTTGAGGATCAGTGATTTTGACTAGTGCTTCTCAAACTTCAGTGTGCATCAGAATCACCTGGAAAACTTGTTAAACTACAAATTAGTGAACCACATCTCCAGAGATACTGATTCAGTACCTCTGTAGTGGGGACTGACTCTGCAGTTTTAGCAAGCTTCCACACAAGGGTGATGGTACAAGTCCTGTGTGTACAGGTGGAGTAACATTAATTTAAATAATGGTGAAAATTAACTCTGTGTGTATATTAATATTTTATGTGTGTGTGTGTAATGTGGATTTTACTTATTTGGTTGGATCTATGTTCCCAGTTTGTCATTTCTACTATAAGTTGGAACAGTTGGACTTCCCACACCATAGTTTGGGACCAATCATGCTCAATAGTAAGGGGAAGAATAAGAAGTCCAAACTTGACAGATGAACGGATAAAGTAGATGTAAAACATATACACATATATATATAGTGGATGGAACTGGAGGGTATTATGCTGAGTGAAATAAGTCAATCAGAGAAAGACAATTATCATATGGTTTCATTCATATGTGGAATATAAGAAATAGTGAAAGGGACCATAAGGGAAGGGGGGGCAAACTGAATGGGGAAAAAATAGAGAGGAAAATAAACCATGAAAGACTCCTGACTCTGGGAAACAAAG
The DNA here is from genome assembly GCF_053574225.1 of Canis aureus. Taxonomy (NCBI): domain Eukaryota; kingdom Metazoa; phylum Chordata; class Mammalia; order Carnivora; family Canidae; genus Canis; species Canis aureus. Next base: position 18,085,783 of record NC_135629.1, on the reverse strand, counting down.
GGTTGCAGAAGGGGAGATGGGTGGGGGGTGGTAGCTAGATGACAAGCACTAAGGAGGGCACTTGATAAGATGTTTTACTATATGTTGGCAAATTGAATATAAATAACATAATAACATAAAAATAATTTTAAAAAAGAAGTTCAAAGTCAGTAGCTCAAAGTTGAGCGTCATGTAAGCCTTGCTATCATTCCTACTATAATCTCTTGCCTGTTGCTTATAACTCACTGCCCAAGTCGCTTCCCCTTTATTTCACCGTTTTGGATCCTGCACTGAAGATTTCTTATTTTTAGTACACTTGATCCTTTACCTCTGTCTCCAGCCTGGAAATTGGGATCTTGTCTTGTTCCCCAAGTTCATTCAAAGAACTAAGACTTCTTAGTTATTCATGGAGTTCTTCCTGCTTTCTGCTACTAAATTCATACATGTAAACTTCATATTGTACAAACTTCATATTATATTTGTCGTTTGGGTTTCTTTCACACTTGCTGATTATCTCTCTCTGTGCTGGTTATTTTATGTTGGCTATTCCTAGACTCATACTCATCTCTCTGCTCTGTGCCTGTCTAGGGAGGATGATTGCTTATGCAAGCATCACCTCGGCTGGTTTCCGGTACACCCGTGTTCTCAGAGTAGAATCCCTACCCAAGAAGCGTCACTGTCACACGGGAACTTTTTGGTTAGCACTGACAGTTTCAGGCCCCCCATCAAAGGCTGGTAAATCAGGAACTCTGGAGGTGGAGTCCAGCCATCTCTATTTTATCAAGCCTTTCAGATGATTCTGATGCATGTTAACACTTGAGGACCACTGCAATAGGGTTTGGCTAGTGGCCAGTACTGTCAGGAAATCTATAGGCAGAATGGTAGGCTTTTTATTTTCTACATTTACTTCTTGTCCTAAGCCATATTTTTTGGCAAAGGCTGCATACCTCCATAATTACAATGCTCGTCTTGTCTGGTGTTGTTGCGTGGTTGTATCCCACGCTGTTCTTCAACAATGTCACTCCTCCTCTTCCTACTTCAAACCTATGTGTGCTAATAGCATCTTGGCTGTTGCTAGGCTTTAGGTCTGAACATCCAGTGTCCTTTCCACTAATCTCATCTGAACATTGGTAAATAGTTCCTTCCTTAAATCATCTGATTGGCTTCTGTTTCCTACTGGGATCCCTGCAGCCTGTAGAGTTCTCCTTCCTAGCCTTCCAACCTGAAGCCATCTCACCAAAGCCCTAGACCCCAAACCTTGACAGGTACTGGAACTGCAATAGATACCATTTACTTGAAGATTTAGTTTTAGAAAGTCAGTATCAAGAGCAGAAAGGCATTACAGTTTGTGGTATCTAGGGCCCTTCCTAGAGTTCCTGAAATTAAACACACAGGCAACTTCTCTGTTGCCACACACACAGTTATATACATATATTTGTGTATACACAATGTGTGTAAAGTGCATAATTGTGCATGCCAAAAGAAAGAACAAAAATATTCTTCTGGCAAAATAAGAAATGAAACCCTGAAAATCTCCTGGCAGCTGCTTCAGAGGTCAGAATACATTTGTCAAAGAAACAATAAAATCTGGTTTGGAGAACACTTCTGTTTGGAGGGGAGAAAAGTGAAATTTAGTAAGAATGTGAACTAGATCATAAACCCAACTGAATGTTAATGCAGATGATCTGTGTCCAAGGTCACTAGTCTCGCTTCCTCAGCATTGTTTGTACTTGGTTATTTGCTTGTGTCTCGGCCCATCCAAGCTGCTATAACAAAAGTCCACAGACTGGAGAGCTTATAAAAGAGAAATTTCTTTTTCACAGTTCTAGAGGCTGGGAGTCTGAGATCCAGGTGCCAGTATGGTTAACTGAGGGCCTCCTTCTGGGTCACAGACTTTTTCTGTTGTATCCTCATGTAGTCGAAGGGGCAAACTCTCTGGTGTCTCTTTTATAAGGGCATTAATCCCACTTATGAGGGTCCAACCTCATGACCTCGTCGCTTCCCAAAGGCCCCACTTCCTAACATCACCACTTTGGGCATTAGGTTTTCAACATATGAATTTTAGGAAAACACATATATTCAATGTATAGTAGTTTATTTCGTTTTTAATCTCTTCTGTATGAAAGCATGCAGAGCTGGTTAAATGTAATAATAAACATTCACACAGCAGATTATCTTTCCCAAGGCATGTCATCAGAGAGTGGCAAAATGAATGTGGCGCCATATGTAGAGAATAGTCTTAAACATACTCAAATTAACTATAAACCTGATCTTAGCTGAGGATCAAGATAAGAAAGTGCTATAGATAGAAACTGCGCCTTGTAAATTCTCTATCATCAAAGTAGACAAGACATTTTCCACCTTAAAAAAAAAAGGTTTTTTCCACCTAAAAGCAGCAACAATCCTTGTTGTGATGTCTCCTAAAAATATGGGATGAATTTGTTGCAATTATGAATCTCATTTCATAGATGAGGAATCTGAGAGCAGGTAAGGAAAGTCGTAGTAGCAAACATTTAGCAGAAATACACAGGGAAAAAAATTATTATCAACTTATCAAGGAATAATATCTCTGATAGGCTTGCCTGTATTTTTCCAGAACAATCTGTATGTTTTTGGGTTTTGGTTTAATTTACCAGGATCTTTATTTTAGTTTTACTCTGCAGGGATCCCTGGGTGGCGCAGTGGTTTAGCGCCTGCCTTTGGCCCAGGGCGCGATCCTGGAGACCCGGGATCGAATCCCATATCGGGCTCCCGGTGCATGGAGCTTGCTTCTCCCTCTGCCTATGTCTCTGCCTCTCTCTCTCTCTCTCTCTGTGTGTGACTATCATAAAAATAAAAAAAAAAAAAAAAAAAAAATTAGTTTTACTCTGCAAAAGTTTCTTATAAGAGTGTTCTTTTTTAAAAATATATTTTTATTGTAATAGAAAACACATGATACAAAATTTACCATCTTAACTATTTTAACTCTATAGCTCAGTAATGTTAAGTATATTAACATTGTTGTATAATCAATTTCTAGAATTATCTTATCTTACAAAACTGAAATTCTATACTCAGTAAACATTCTTCTCTCCCACTATGATTTTAAGCACATATTTTAATTCATATTATTTTTAATTCATATTTTGTGTTCTTAAATAACCCACCAAAATTAGAGTTGATTTTTAAGTAAATATTTCTCTCTACTAAGATACATTTACTTTATAAATATTTTTTAAACTTGAACTCTGCGAGACTCCGTGTCTACAATGGTGAGCAAAGCAGATGCATTGCATTCCTTCTCATGATGGGGCAAAATCTGTGATACAGTGATGATAAGAACATAAAAAATTACTGACATAACAGTATAAATAATAATGAAAAATAACAATTCCATAAATCACAGGGTTTGTTTTCTCAAGAGACATTATGAAATTATGCCTCTTAAATGCTGAAACTTATAATTGAACATATTAAGGACAGATTTTGCCCATCCATTTTAATAGCTCTTGCCGGCTTTAGAGACCTGGTCCCATATGACTCCCCAATCTGCACAATCACCAGCTGCCTTTGGCAGTTCCACTTTGCAAAGCTATGGAATTTAGGTTCTAACTGGGGCCAGATTGAGTTGAATTGCAGGCAGACATCATCTCTGCACAGGTATCTGATGGAGCCCAAGAATATCTACACAATCCTGAAATGACTCACCTATTTATTATCAAAGGCCTCTAGAGCTTCTCATATCACCATGGATAATGATTACCTTGCTTCTCCAGACTACACCTCATCTGCCTATTAAAAAGAAGAAAAAACAAAACAAACCCACAAAAAGCAATAAAACCCAGTCTTGAGATGTGTAAGAGCTTAAGATACTGGAGTGAGAACAGGTTACCATGTAGATCTCACAATTACCAAGTGTGTGACAATGGACAAATTGTTTAACCTCAGTTTCCCAAACTACATGTATAAGGTAGTTCATAGAAGTGAAGATCTTCAAATAATTCCTGAAGCACTACCTAAGTCTTGTAAGCATTATATAAATCTTCATTCCTGGAAGCTCAGTCACTTGGTGAACTAGATAGTAATTTGTAGCTGGCACCCGGCTATGACTCACCATATTCCCCAATTCCAGTGCATGCCTACCTACACTCTCTTCATAAGCCTAAGTTTACAAAGCTGTACATTCCACCGGGATGAAATTATACCAAGTAGAAAGAAAAAGCTCTTAGCCAGTAAAAGCATCCTTGAGACCAAAGAGTTATAAGCAGATAAGGCCAGATGCCCTCTTTAAGCCAGATCATTGTCACAGAAACCGCTCTAGAGACAACCCAGTTACCAAGCTCACAATGTTTCTTACCTATTCTTCTTCTAGTTACCCTAGGTACCTTGCAAGAAAGTTCTTGTGCTTTGCCCCTTTTATCACTTTCCAAAGCTTTGTTCACTGAATGATAGGAGCTACCAGATGATTTCTTCTGGACCTAGGCATAGTGTTCATGATTCTCATCTACTATGGATAATCTCCAACCTTTCTTTCAATTAAAGTTCCTTTAATTTTAGTAATTCTTCTTATAGCAAAAGGCTGTCACATTGCCTGTGACTTCTGTATATACATGTTAATAGCATTTGTGTCTTTGAACTGAATTTAAAAGCCATATCCTCTAAAAGCCTGTGTTAACTCTACCTCTAGCTTGGCTAGGTTTGGTTATTATGCTTTTCTATAGCTATCACTCTGCCTCTTCGTGGTTACACTGAACATATTTGCATTATTTATTCTACTCTGTCTTCTCTATTAGAATCTAAACTACACAAAGATACCAAGTTTGCTGATTTTATGGAACTTCTTTGTGCTGAGGACAACTCTAGCCTTGGTCATATTTGTCAGGAACTAAATCATGCCTTATTTTTTTTTTAAGATTTTATTTATTTATTAATGAGAGACAGAGACAGAGAGAGAAAGGCACAGACACAGGCAGAGGGAGAAGCACGCTTCATGCAGGGAGCCCGATGTGGGACTTGATTCCGGGTCTCCAGGATCACGCCCTGGGCTGAAGGCAGACGCTCAATCGCTGAGCCACCCAGGCATCCCATGCCTTAATTTTTATAAAATGTCAGTATCCTCAATTCTCCTAATTATTTTTTCTTGTGATTTTTATTAGTTCTTAATGTTCATAACCCTTATCTCTAGATTAATTATATAAGGCAGTCCAGACTGTGGTTAATTTTTGAAGAAATATGAACTGAATTCAGGTAACTCTTATAGAAAGTTACCTGGAAAAGGTCCAGTGGTTTTGCTATTACACTGTAATCTCTGTTAAACATCTTACTCTCTCCATTATGGGAAATTTACTTTGGCAGAATCCAAACAGAATGAACATAAATCCTAATGAAATATGTTCATGGGACTCATTAGTCCAGCTCCTTTGCCTCACTTAAATATATGGTGCCTGTTAATTCCTACTAGATTTTTTCACAGTCTTAAAGGTATCTGTGGACTCTTAATTTAAACTATATACTATATTCGTTATATACCATCTTTAAAATTCCTTGAGGTTTATGCCCTGGAGTTAAATAGAACATTTTTACAAGGCAATGATTTCTACAAAGACATGATTTTTTAAAACATTTTTCCCCCTCTTTTATGAGCTTTTTAGAAAATTAGAAATAAGAGGATTATTATTGTTGTTGTCCTTGGTGAGTTATCCACAACATTGTTTTATAAAATTATTCTCTTTTTTATTAAAAATAAAAACATCAATGATAGCAACTGCAAGTAGCCTTTACTGAGCACTGACTAAATGTCTAGGCTTTATTTGAGTTTTATATATGTTTTTAAAAGATTTATTTTTTGTTTTAGGGAGAGAGCATGAGCAGAGGGGCAGAGAGAGTGAGAGAGAGAGAGAGAGAATCCCAAGCGGACTCTGTGCTGAGCATGGAGCCTGATGTGGGCTCAATCTCAGACTCTGAGATCAGGACCTGAGCTGAAACTAAGAGTTGGATGCTCAACCACCTGTGCCATTCAAGCACCCAGAGATTTTATGTTCGAATCTCATAATTCTGTTGAGTATACATTATTGTTATTATTTATATATGAAGAAATTGAGCTACATACAAGGAAAATTCACTCAATATGAATTAGTTGGTAAATGAACAAAGGAGAATTGGTCTCCTTCAGGGCTACTATATAGGTATTTCTTAAAAGTTCCCTTAGGCATTCTAATATCAGCCTATGTATCAGTTATCTCTTGCTGCATAATGAATTACCCTAAAACTTAGCAAATTAAAACAACAAATATTATTATCTTGCATGCTTAGATCATGAATCTAGGTACAGCCAAACTGGATACCTCTGGCACAGGTTCTGGCAACTTTGGTACCAGATAACTTTTTCTTTTTTTTCTTTATAAGAAAGACTGAGTACTCCACACTGCACAGTAATTCCTCCCAGGGTTTTAACTTTGTTTTATTTTCAAAACCAGGTCCAATGAGCTTTCTGAACAGCTTGTGTAGCTACAGAGAAACCAGCTTCCTTCAGAGAGCAGTGCTTTTGGTGGGGAGGAGGAAATCCCTTCATACTTGAACATTTTCTAATTGCTTATTTATTGTATTCTGGGGTATGGTGTTAGTACAGAGAAGCCATCACCTCAGATGGCAGCTTTTAAAAGATTTTTCTTTTCCTCAACACCATGATTCCTTTAACAACATGTTTCCAGCATTCCCAGGTAGGCCAAGATGTCCTACAGAAAAACCTTGGGTTAGACCTACAGGGGGTCTGGCTGGTGTTAACAGAAGGGAGGGCAGAGCTGGTTCAGCTGGCCATGGAGAAGGCTGACTTGGCTGGTATGGTACAGAGAAGCCAGCTTGTTTACATGCTTATTCCATGACTGCTTGCCCTAAGCAGAAAGTGCCTTTCAGGATCTATTTTTGGCAGTTTATTACATATGGCTTGTTCTCAATTCCAACAGTTTAATGAAGATCTAAATAAAATGCTAGGTTTTACCTTAAAAAAAAAAAAAAAAGAAGACTCTACTTGGGGTGTCAGTTTGGGCTGCAGTCCTCTCCAGGTTTACCTGGGGAAAGATCTGCTTCTGAGTCCACTCACATGGTTGTTGGGTAGCCTCAGTCCCTGTGGGTTTGTGGCCAGACATCAGTGTTTTTGCCACTTGAGCCCCTCCGAAGAGCAGTTCACAATATGATCACCTCCTTTAGAGCAAGTGAGCAAGAGAGCAAGAAAAAGTACTCCATATGAAAGCCACAGTTATATGTAACCTAATCTTGGAAGTGACATCCCATCACTTTTAATATATTCTGTTCTTGAGAAGCAAACCACTAAGTCTAACTCACTCTCAAGGGGAGGAGATTACAAAAAGATTTGAATACCAGGAAGTGAAGATTTGAGGGAAACCTTAGGGATTGCCTACCACAGCCAGGAATGAGAACTGGCTTAAATAAAGAGGGCTTTTTCCTTTTCACATAACAAGAAACTAGAAAGAGGTTTAGTAGCTAAAAATTTTCAGGGCTGCCAAGAAAGCTGAATGCCAATCATCTATTGGCATTTGATAGGAACAAGATGACAGAAGAAGGAAAATCTATGCCAGCTATGCCTCTCCTTTTTATTAAGGAAGCAAATATCTTCTTGTATCTTCCTACAAGACATTTGTTTGTGTCACTTGGGCTCTGTTAAACAGAGGTGCAAGGGCGTGGTGGATATTTACCTTCAACCTTGGTGTAAGAGTAGCAAGGGAGCCTGGAGTTGTGTATAGCTTTTCAGTACCCGTCAACAGTGTGTATAAGCAGTGCATATGTTTCTTTGTTTTTTTGTTTTTTTGTTTTTTTTGCATATGTTGCTTTGTATGTTACTCTTCACTGTATACCAATTTAAGTTTGTAAATTGAAGTATGAACTAATGCTAGTAAGATAAATGTAATATAAAAACAAATCTGGAGTTCATTATTTCCCATAGCTTCAAATGTATCATAGAATACTCTTGAACCAGAGAGTAGCAAACACCTTTGATTAGCTGGAAGAGCTCTAGTCAAGTTCCTGTCCCTGAATTTACAGGAAATCCCTCAGACCTTCATTTTGTTTTATTTATGACTTTTTATTTCACAATCCTAACAGATTTAATGTTTAACTCATTCCACAGCTTGAAAATACGTTCATTTCAGTTTTCCCCCAACAGATAATCTCAATATTTTAGCATTTTAAAAAAGGGCCTTTCTCGTCTGGTCACAACCTTTGTCTGTGGCCTTACTCTTCACAGTTTCTTCTATATACTCTTCTCTCTGGCAATCCACGTGTTCTGAGCATAATATCTTCTTCTTGACCTTCCTGCTCCCTCTCTGCCTGTAGTGTCCTTCTTGACTCATCTTTCAAGGTCTACATCACATCAAACAATCTCAGATATCTACAGGGAGAGGGAAACAATGTAAATGAGAGGAGTGTGCTGGTGGATGCATATTAAACACATAGAAATAACACTTGCAACAAGAGATATGTTCTATCCCTCTTTTTAATATTTCTTCTATTCTTGGTTATTCTTTTAGACAAAAGAATTTTGATAGAAACACAATAATCACTCCAGGTTCATAACTGCCATGCAGGATATGGCTACAGTACTGTCATACCTTCTATTTCCTTTTTACATTTTTTCAGGAGCAGTGAGAAATCCATAATTTAATATGAGGCATCCCATTTTAAAACCAAGGTGTATGAATTTACTTATTTGCTCATTTAATTATTTCAAAGGAAAAAGAGAACATTCTTCATGCCATGTTAAATACATCTGCAGTCCGGAGGCAGACTGCTGATTGCTAGTTTGCAAGCTTATGTCAAAATAACTTCCTTTTTGGAGTCTTTCCTAGATGCCCAAACTAGCTTCTTCCCCTCACTCCAGGAATGGCAGGCTGACCTTCAAAATAACATTTGGTATACTATTCTACACCTGTGCTCTATATGTAAGTCTTTACCAGGACTGTGATATTTGAGGTCTGAGTCTCCACATTTTGATTGAATTCCCAGCATAGCACTTGTAGTTCATCTCATAGATGATACCTTGTAAATGCCTGATGTAGTAATGCATCTCGAATGAATAAATGAGTCTAATAAAAACATGTAGTTGATGTGGAAAGGATATGGTCTAGTTAAAGGACAAATAGGCTTTGGTCTAGCCCCAAAATACTTGGAGGAGAAATTTCCTGAATGGACTTCTTGGACAGAAGCATTGGATAGTAGCCCAAGAATCATGCATTTCGCATGTATGTGTTGAAAAACCATGATTCATCATGCACTCTTCTTTTCACTGGAAATTCAGAGAACAACAGAAAAAAAAATTCAGTGAGAAGGGACAGATAAATAAAAGTGAAAAATAAAGCAAGTCATGTTTTTAAGTGTTATCCTGTGTTTTGCAGGGAAAGGAAATGAAGGGATGGAGGGATATGTTAGTGAGAATCTGATGAATGGAGTTGTGTACAGATTTAAGTAGGCTAATCAGATTTAGTCTCTGTGAAAAGGGGAACATTTGAGTGAAAACCTGAAAGAAATGAGAGCCATGAAAGTGGATATCTGGGGGAACAGTGATCCAGCAGATGGAATACTGAGTTCAAATTCTGAGGCAAGAGTCTACCTATTCAAAGAATAGCAAGGTAGCTGGGGTGGGAGCAGGGGGAAGAGAAGGCAATATGGAGGAAGTGATATTAGACACATAACGGCAATAGAAGAATGAAGATCTCTTAGAACATTATAAGCATTTTGTGATAACTTTAACTCCAAGGTAGATGGAAGAAGAGAAGAGCTACATGATCTGACATGCTTTTTGTTTTTGTATTTGTTTTTGTTTTCTGACATTTTTTTTTCTGACATGTTTGGGCTTTTTCTAGTGGTTCTATTGGATTTGACTGAATAGGAACAAGAGAGGAGGATGGTCACTTAGACTTTGAGGTAATGCAGGCAAACAAAGTTTGCACCAGTGCTATGGTCACAGAGGTAAAGAGGCTAATAGACAACTTGGTTGTCAACCTTCTTATGTTATTCACATAAGACAAATCTTGTTGTTGAGTAATTGGGTCACAACATGACCTACCAGCTCAGTCCAAGTATATCTTCTCTGGATCCTTCTAATTTCAGTACAACCAAAATGAAAATGAAATCGCTTAATTACTGTTTATTCCCCCAACATTTCAGCACAATGTCTAGGACATATATATTGGATGGATGGATGGATGGATGGATGGATGCATAATCTGATTGACTTAGAAATTAAGCATTACTCATCTTGCTATTTCTCACCATTCAGTGCAATTTGTATTCTTGGAGGCATGAATGAGAACAATCGCAAGTGCTGATTGTTGCAAATGTGCTGCTGTAAAGCTGGGCTACAAAGACAGCCATTTTGTCCTGTCTGGTGATAAATAGGCATAGTTTGAGTAATGGCAATTAGAGCCAGAATTCAACTGGTGAGTCACAGCTAACACCACTTGAGTGAACTGATGGATTGTAATCATGACTATTTCTCATTTGGAAGCCTGGGGACTTAATGCTTTTGTTTGCCTGTGTTTTCTCCCTGGCACAGTCTGCGAGCCAGGGAATGAAAAGATTATTATCTTTAACCAACACCTCATATTATTTGCTTTTCATGAAGCTCTTCACATTTTCATATCAAGAAAGCTGAAAATGATTTATATATACCTAAAAGTAACTCACCGACAATTTTGCAATGTTGTCTTTAAAAAAATAACATGCAGACCTTTTCTAAAAAGTAGTCTTGTAATAACTTCATAAAGCAAGAATGTACTAGTTCTTTCTCTTCCAAAATTAAACTGAAGCCAGTGTCTCTATCTTGATGAAAATGATTTTATATACACTCAGATAAAATGTTTTCTTAAGGGGCTAAAACGAGATTCTATCATAAATCTTGAAACTTTATAAATTTTGTCAATACTGGACCACCCAATTGAAGAACAATGTCTTTTTTTTAGGCGTTCCTTATAAATGTTATCTCTTCATTTTCCTATAAACAGTGGTGTGTTTTGCTGTCAAGCAACTTAAATGTATATTTTTTTATAGGTCTTGGGGTCATTATTAAAATTAGGATGATAAACAGCAAAGGTAGTCAATGTGGATAAACCTTAGAAGAAACCTTAGGAACAAAGGGAGAAGAAAATAATGTGCATCTGCTGATAGGAAAGATACTGCTGAATACTGATTAGGAAAGTGGTCTGGGAGTTGTTGGAGAAAACCTCTAAAGCATGCAGCTTAATGTACAGCTGCATTGAAAGGGCAAGGAGAATGCTAGATCATATGGCTGGGGAAAGACAATATAAATCAGATTTGGCATCATTAGTCTAAACTCAAGTGCTAATGTCATCTAAAGAATTGTTCCCTACTTTGCTCCTGGTCAAGAGAGGTGCAAAACAATGCATTTGCTACTGAAATGGTGTAGTAAAGAGGCAGCTACAGGAATGTAGTGGTCTGAGGTTGGCAAGTCAGGGGGGAAAAAAAAGATTCACAGCCCTGCTGGTAACTGCAAACTAAGATGGGTGTTGCTGCCCTTTCTCTACAGATGGGCCATTGGGAGTTAAATAAACAAGAGATATCATGGAGTTCATATTAAACTAAACCCGAAGCCACTTAAGCCAGACTCAACCCCCAAACCCTCAGATTTCTACCCTTTCCAGTTTATCCAATCTTTCTCCAGAGGATACTTTGCTGCCTCCCTTGACGAGTAGTTCTCTTTGTTCAGTTTTCTTTCTTTCTTTCTTCTTTGATTTATTTACCTCTTCTCTTATTGGTTTGTTATGAGAACTAAGATAATAAGTATTTTAAAAACTAACACAATTCAAAAAAAAAAAAAAAAACTAACACAATTCCAGGTACGTATTAAATGCCCATTATTCAAACCACTACCCATTCTTACCTTTTCTTTTTTTTTTTTTTTAATTTTTATTTATTTATGATAGTCACAGAGAGAGAGAGAGAGGCAGAGACATAGGCAGAGGGAGAAGCAGGCTCCATGCACCGGGAGCCTGATGTGGGATTCGATCCTGGGTCTCCAGGATCGCGCCCTGGGCCAAAGGCAGGCGCCAAACCGCTGCGCCACCCAGGGATCCCTCTTACCTTTTCTTTATCTCATTTCAGTCCCTTTAACTCTGGCCATCCCTCCAGTGTATTGTAGTACAGAAACAAAATATCAGAGCTGAAAGCCTCTACTGATAATGTGTACATCTGTACATCTGTAAGATGTAAAAACTGAGTCTCAGGGAAAACATAATGAGCCCAAAATCTCACAGTTGGTGTTTCTATGAGGACTTCTCTCCCATTTTCCATAATGGGCCAACTTGAATCCTTAGTTTAGGTTTGGTGCACAGGAGATAAAGACACTAGGTTCTCTCAAATCTGTTTTTGAAGTGTTTTTTCCTATGCATCATGCCATCATGCTCTCCATCCCCATCCTGCCACCATATCAACATCATGATTAGATCATTGCAATATCTTCTTAGCTCATTTCTTGATTCTTCTCTCTCTGCAAATCTATCTTACTCACCATGGAAAGTCACACTTACAGAGCCATGCCACTTCTGTTGCTCCAATCCTTCATGAGTGCCCACTCGACATTCACATAAATCAGACTCCTTTGCATCATTCTGAATACTTATCATCAATGACTACTTCTCTTCCTGTTACCCTTCTTCTCCAACACATCCCTCAATGCTAGATATCTCACTGTTCTCAGTGTATAATAAATAAGCTACAATTGTGCCCATTTATATGCATGTGCTTAAGTGTTTCTGCCACTAGATTATGTTATATTTATTATAGTATAGTACATCACACTATGTTATATATATATATTATTATATATTATATTTCTTCCTTATCTTTTTTACATATTCATCCTCAATCCAAGGTAATATGGAATTGAGAAACTGAAGGAAAGTTCCAGAAAACCCCAGGAAGTTATGTATTTATAGATACAAGCATGTATGTACTTGTAAACAAGCACATTAGCATTTTTTCTCTAAACTATTATTCCAAAAGTAATATCCTTAAACATTTTGTAAGTAAAAACTTCATGTGAGGGTAAGTTCAAAACAAAACAAAAATCAAAGGAATTCTTATCTCTGAAATTTCCCTACTTGCAGGATCAGTTCTTTGTTATTAAAAAAATGGATTTATCTAACTTGATAAATAAGAGTTGGCTGTTACTAATACCTGATATCCTCTCTGTGCTTGCAAATTGATTTTTTAATGACTTGGTGCAAAATTTCTTTGAAGCTTTCTGGTAACATTAACGTTTTCACCTTTGCAAATTTGAGTTGATGATGCCAGAAAATGCTGCAGACAACAGGACACAGAGTAAAAAATACAGTCCTTGGACTGTTTGTCTTACTCATATAGAGCCTGAACTATCAACAGGTCACCCAAGATCTCCCTTTCTGGGGTCTGTGGCCCATAAGCTCTTCTTAGTGTCTTCCTAGTGTGTTTATAGTTTTCAGATATTGTGCAAAATATCACCGTGCTAGATAGAGTCCTAGAGGATGCATTCGATATCAATGTACCTAACACATGTAGGCAAATTTAAAGTGATCTTTAAAATATTGATAATATTGGCAAGGAGGATGGCTACAAGGTGAGACATGCCATGAGGCCTCAGGTGCCTCCACTGCCAACTGTGAGCAAGCAGTTGGTGTGGGGGGCAGCCTGGTGCAGTACTCTGACTGCAGTTGTGTCGTGTTGTTATGATTCTGTCTTCTACCAACCTGGTTACTGGAATCCCCAGTAGTAAAGTAAAATTTTCAAGGCTTTCCAGCACAGATGATGACTACATTGACCTTGAGTTTAAGAAAAACATTCATGGGGTCACATATGAGGTATAGTACTATTTTTGATTGACGTCTTTCTCATCATAGGCTGCCTCCTGCTAGCTGGCTATCTCAAAAAAGGGTGGTGGGCGGTAGGGGCAGACCAGGGTCCTTCAGTCCTGATCACTGGCATCCTGGTGTTCCTGCCAGAATTGTACCACCTGCATATCTCCTACTATGCATCCAAAGGCTACTGGGGTTACTCCTACCAATGACATTCCAGATTTTGATGACTAGTTCCCACCCTCAAGCCTGAGGAGATGAGTCACAGATTGGACTGAGCCCAGCTTTAAGATATTGAGAAGAAACTGTGACTAAGAGCTAAAGATTTCTGCCATTTGCAGATGTTAAACAAAAAATGGCCAGATTTTATGAGTCTAACCCCAAGATGTCAACTGAGCTTACAATCACAAATTAACTAATCAGGACATGCTCTATTTTTCATCTCCTTGCCCTGGCAAAAGCTGACAAGCTTTTCCACGTGCATATGTATCTTGGAAGAGTAGCGGTGTTAATGGTATGGGAAAGCCAGAGGTTATTCTGTAGCAGAAAGTATTAATACTACCACCCTTTTCATAGTTGAGCATTTTTTAAGTAATCCTCATTATCAGTGTGTTCTGGTGGCAAATGGAAGAATTCAGTATGCCAAATTTCATGTTACTGATAATTTGTTTTGAAGACATCTAAGTGTTTTACCCCTACACTCATCTCTAATTTTGTATTCTAGTAGAAGGACTTGGCAAAATCATATATGTGAGGGTGCATCTGTAACATTTCTTACCTGCTTTCTTATTAACAGCAGCCAGGACTTTATTTAAACCCCAGAGCAAATTGCCAAAAGGTAAACACTTTCTCCATTCACCAGTCATTGGTCAGCTTTGATTTGTTCCACCAGCAAATTGGCCAGCATATAATTTGGGTCATTCTGGTCTTTGTAGATTGAGATGTGCTATATAGCATGCTTTAAGTACTGGACTTTGGGCTGTTTCCTAAGGAACAAAAAATGTAGATAAGTGATAAGTGGTAATTATTTAGAGATTATAAACCCACTATTAGCACCTTGTATTTGATGTCCTTCTAGGGAAGATTGCAAGACCTGTCCTTGATCTCTACAGGATTAGGCTGCCTTAGTTTGATTTTGTTTTGTAGCTTGCAAAAAGTGACATATTCAAAAGAAATTAAAATTCTAAAATCTAAAAAATAAAATAAAATATTGATCATATTAAAGTTATTATTGGGGCACCTGGGTAGCTCAGTTGGTTAAGTGTCCGACTCTTGATCTCAGCTCAGGTCTTGATCTCAGCGTCGTGAATTCAAGCCCCACATTGGCTTCACACTGGGCATAGAGCCTACTTTAAAAAAATTAAAAATACAAATAAATAATAAAAAATAAATTCACGACTGACTTCTTCCTATGCAAAGACAGAGACAGTTTCACTTCACCTGAAAATAAAATTTAAAGGTATAATTTTTTAAACTTGTAAAATCCTCACGTGCTATAAAGTATACTCTGGGATAGTGTGCTAAAATAGCAGATCATTCTGCCTTTGAATGTGAACTACAACTTATTCTTGAAGTTCACTGCATGGGATACTCTCTTTCTAAGTTTTTTCTTGCCAAGTGACATGACCTTGAATTGTTCCCAGCTCCAACCTTGTAAAGAAAAAGGGACTAACTGATACCAAATGAACTCTGCAGTGATAAACTATTAGATACCTTTTGAAAATTCAAAGGATGGTTCTTAACATTTTACCTGACACTGAAGGAGGCATGCCACAATCTGCAAGTAGACCTTTTGGTCTTTAAACAGTAGCTATGAAATAATATATACATATCATTCCTACCAACTTAGCAAAATGTATTTTTATTTTGATATATGATGGTACTTTCTGGGCTTGTATTTCACACTGGACTGTAGCAATATCACTGGGATTTTATTGTGTGTTCATTAATGTTATTTATAACTAATGTTGGGATTATATTTTGAATTTATGGTAGAATATGACTGTACATTTTCTGGAATTGGAATTACAAATTACAAATTGGAATTACAAATGACAAATTTACAAGGCAATATTAAAGAATTATTTAAATATGTAAGATATAAAGAATCCTGATAGTTCATGGTGTATTTTTTTTTCTGAAGTAAATTAAGTAAATTCTATTGATGTCATATTTTATTCAGGAATTAAAGCCATCTGTGAGAGAGTATCATAGAGTCTGATGTCCTGGACTGAATCCAGGCTCAGTAATTTTATACTTATGTTACCTTACATGAGTTACATATTTTAACTCAGCTTCAGTTACTTCTTCTAGATAGTGTGCGAAATGTAAGTATCTGCCAGGTTGGTTAAATATGCTGCACATAATAGGTTCTCAATAAAATTGGCTACTATAATTGTTTTATTGTTATTGGTTTTTTTCTATTGCATGCAAACTCTCAACCTTGTTATTCTTCATTTGCACTTTGTTTCTACTCATTTGCTTATAATTCTGCATTTTTTACTTATTGGTTCCTAGTCTATTTGCTTATAACTCCTTAAATCTAGAGTAAAATTACATTCCTAAATTTTTATGCCTTTCTTGCAAGGTTTTACGTATAATACTCAATGATTTGTTGAATTCAAATTTAGCCATTGACATTTAGATGTGGATCATAACCTGATTCAATTGTCAACCTGTAAAGGACTGGTAGTTTTAGCACATTTTCCTCTTTCAAGAATATTACACATTTCCCTTGGTCATGAGGGTGAAATTTGAACTGGGCTGCCTTACATTTTTTTTTTTTTTTGGGCTGCCTTACATTTTGATTATGTTAGGAATTTAGGCAAATCAGGTCAATTAGAGATTTTCAAATTTTCTAATGGATTTTTCTAAGAAAATATTTTTCTTCCCTCATTTGTAAAATATGAAGAATAATACACCACTTCATAACATTCTTTTGATGAGGAATGAATATTAAAGAACTTAAAAATGTCTCAACATAAATTGTTTTCAGTAAATATAGCCGAATACCAGCTATTATTATTATTGTTATTACTATTGGTATCACCTTTTTCCAGGATTGCTAAGATGGTAGGTTATGCATCTGTAGCTTCAGAGACCATCTTGCTCATCACACAGGGAATGTCTAAACAAAAAAGCAAAAGCAAGCAAAGTAATTTCTTGGGGGTGAAGAAAGAGATAGTGGCCAAAGCTGACTACTTGAGTCCATTGATCCAACCATGCCAGAATGCCAAGATACTCTATTGGAATTCCAAAAAAATGAGCCAGTAAATTTCCTTTAAAAAAATTATGTGAGCTTTGTGTTTTCTCATTGTCATCAAAAGGATATTAAATGATATTTCCACTAAACCCTGTAGGCATCAAATGAGTAATTTTCTGGCAAATTTGATTAATTTGAAAGACAAACTTGATATGCAAGACTGGATCTTCTCTCTTTCACACAAACGCACACACACAAGCATATATGCAAGATTTCTTTTGCCTGCAATATCCAGATAATCTCTTCAGTTAAATACTTGACTCTATCTGGATAACCATAATGAAGTAAGAATGGAAATGAGGCTGAGATAGATGAAAATTTAGGATCATTACCATTGTTCCACCTAATTAGGAGACAGAATGACCAATGAAGACCTGCAGCTACTATCATCATGACTTGATATTCTGGATGTTCACATTCAGTGTAAACAAAGAAAACAGAAGCTTAAAAAACAAAACAAAACATACCAAACCAAAACCAAAACAAAAAGCATATGGGACTTAGATAAAGAATTACAGGCCTTGGGGTGCTTGGCTGTCTCAGTCCGTAAAACATGGGACTCTTGATCTTGGGGTTATGGGATTGTGAGTTCAAACTCACACTTAAAAAAAAAAAAAAAAATTAAATCCTTAATATCCCTGGTCCTAGTCTAAGTATGAGGAAGTAACTGGTCTGAGGGCATAAAATGGTGATTTGTATCTTCTGCATATTGCATAACTTGGGTCATTAAACAATTGAAAAAAAAACAAAACCCTTCATTTTTACTTTAGTTACTTGGAAATTTCAAAATTAATTAAGCCAAGGTAAGCTATGTTCAGAAGTTTCCTAAGCCAACAATTTTCTTAATAACTTCTACATGAATGCTGCTATATTTTAATTTGCATTTATGTTGGATTTATGGCCACTCAAGGTGAAAACAGATGATTGACCATTAGGTAATTTTCACGTAAACAATACCCATATTTTTTATTAGCATTCATATACTTTACAGTTCTTTAGTTCAAAGCTAATTTTATGAGATAAAGGTCTTTAAACAGGAATATTTCTATTCTGCACCATTTCTCAATAATATTTTACTCATACATATTCATGTAATGCCAAAAATTTCTTTGCTAAACATTTCTCTATGTAATATTTGGATATAGTCTGTAATCTGCTCAATAATAATCTGCTACATTGTAATCTGTAATAGCTGATACTGTAGAAAAGCTAATACTTATCAATATACCAGCTGATTTTTCTCCAAAATTACAAAGAATTTAAGTCAGTATTACAAATTGACATATGAAGTAAATAAGGAGCTACTTTTTCCTAGTAAGTCTTATTGTGTGTGTGTGTGTGTGTATGCATGTGACTAGAATCATTTGGAAGGTGGTATGAAATATCACCTTGAATTAATTCTTTCACATATTCACAAATCAGCATGAAAAATGTTTCCAATTATTTGTGAAAAACCAGTCTGCATTTAGCTTGCGGATGCCAGGCTAGCATATTTCTGAAAACATGCAGGAGCTTTTGTTTTTCGTTGCTTTCTTCCACTGATTCCCCTCTGTCTCCTTTTTATGCTGTTGTTATTCATTTCTGCTTTTTTCCTCAGGTTGCTTCTCTCTCTTTTTCTCTCGCACTATATCATTTTCTCTTAAGACAGTTGGTGGCATTTGAAGACAGAATTTAACTATTAGCACAATCTTGCCTTTGCATGGCCACCTTTCCCCCAAGGAACTGGCTTTCCTTTGAAATTGGCTTTAGATCTGACAAGGCTTCGGCAGTTTCACATTACTGCTAGCCCAATAGAGAAAATGAAGCCAAGAAATTTGATCAGGTTATCCTAGGGCAAAAGAAAAGGTTGGTTTGGGGAAATGCTTAATTTCCATGATCCAGCAGGGATTTATAAACTGATTCTCCTGAGGAAATCAGAATCTGGTTTTCCATTTATCCAACCAGCTTTTCCGAATTACCAGCTCTAGGTGGTTTTAAAGATAAGGAATTGGAATGGATTCTGAATGTCGAATTCAATTCCTGATATGAGATTATCTTAAAACATGGGTCAGAGCAGCAAGCCCCCTCACCTCATTCTCCCCACCTCAACTACCACCACCAAACACTCTGTATCTTTCTGAGGTTTTTAGTAGATTTCCACTAGAAAAATCTTGGAAGTAACTTAAACACTTCAGAGTAAGAGACTATGTTAGCCAAAGTCAAGAAACAGACACTAGGTTAATTGAGAAAGGATTTTCAAAATGTTATTTTCTTTCTATCTTGTGTCTTTTATTTTTTCTTGTTTCATAAGGGGAATGGTGAACAACAGGCTGTTTCTTTAAGCAATAAGGAGAAAATAAATCTGCACCTTTCCTTACATCATTAAGCATAAGATGAACTATTATGCATAGACTCTTGGGGGTTGTTACTGTCTTTGAAAATGATCAACATTCACCACCATGATTTTTCTGTTCTGTGTTTTTTAATGTTATATATCTGATGAGTAATAGATTCAAGAGTAAATAATTTAATTTAGTAAAGGAATTAGATGTGTTACGCTGTGTCCATTGTCTTGCATTCTTATGACCTTTTAATACAAATTTGAGTTACATGTGGAAAATTGGAAGCAACATCTCTTTCTTCATTTGCACAGAACCAATTTAAATTTGTCATTCTCGTGTCCTCAATGCAGCAAAGGAGCTTGCCTTTTGCATTACTCAGGCTATAAAGGCAAATGTGGGGGTGTCGCATCAAATGCAGGTGAAGAGGAGGATGCTAATTAAGAACCATCATTCAATGTCATTTCTACATTAGATTAAGAAAAATCCATTAGAACACTCTATCTTATTTTTCTCGAGAGGTCATGATCCAAGCTACTAACCTCATCAAAACAAACAGCCATAATCACTCTTTATCCACTTCGCCACCATTCAAGCTAAATTTAGGTCTCATTTGCCTTTCACCAACATGTTTTCTAAATGCATTGCAAGCATTTCTTCATTCTGAAGAACTTACCACAACAGCCCCATACATCTTTGCCCAAATGCATTTTTGTCAAACTAAGACAGTTCATTGGAAATGTAAGGATTTTCTCTTTGGGCCCAGAGACTAATTTTCCTTCTATAGACTGCCTAGAATACACCTGAGGAAAAGAAGTTTTATGGATGGAGTCTTTAGCTCTTGTTAACTTGCTAAGAACACCATGGAAAAAGTGAGATTCAACTGTATTCATGCAGATATAATTTTGTTGTTTCAACTAAATCAATCTGGATAATCATTTCAATTTTTTTGTTGTTACTACATTGATCTTAAAATTAGTCTTTCACGAGAGGCATCCCCTTAAGCACAGGTCACCACCTCACTGTGTAATTTCCTACTGAACTCAGAAAATATATTACTAATTAATGATTCAGACTTAATAGTAATATTGATTTAGAAATGATGCTATTTCTAAGTAAAGTGAAGTTCAGAGTACAATTAACAGGATCATTTACAAAGGAAAACTGTTTGAATATTGTGTGCTAAAATTTGGTATGAATTATTTAGATGACTACCTCTGTTATTTACTTTACTTGGTGTAGATACAGTCTAAATCATGGCATTAAAATGAATGGCCAGGATTTTTAAATGAATAAATAAGTGTATAATGCTTCAGATACTTAGTTTAGATGACTTCAAGTTCCTAATTTCATATATATATAGTTTTTAATTTTATATTTATGTAACTATATATATAGACATATATACATACATATCTATATGTATATATAGAGATATATATAGTCAAACATGAATGGGTAATTTATATAATTGGTGGCTATAGTACTTTATTTAATTTGTTCACAGCAGAACAAATTTTGATAGTCATATGTGTCCAACATATCCTATGCAAGGGGAGAGAAATGATTAAGAGTGAAATATATATATATATATATATATATATATATATATATATATATATCTCGAGTGGAACTTATACAGACTTCAATATTGGATAATTTTTCCTGTCTTTTTTTTCAGTAAATGGCTATTCATCATAATATGTGAGCATGATAGTCTTCTTGGATAAAGTCGTTAATAGTTACCATTTCTCCACTTGATTTGTGCATCATTTTGTGTAGTATATTATATACACATGCACCACACACTAGGTAGTCGACACGATGTGTGCTACAAAGAGGACTGAAACATGATTCTATCAATTGAAGATGAGCTGATGCTGACAACATGCAGAGACCAAGGTGAAACTGCATCATATACTGTCTGCTGGCGGCTGACAGAATTGATGTGCTTCTGTTTTGTGAAATGTCTTTGACTACATCCATGAAGTCCATAAGTGAAATGTTCACAAAGAGACAAGTTTCTATGCAAATATGCAGAGGTTATATACTGAATATTTAAAATCCCTAGAATCAGCAGACAGGCTCTGATTCAAGTGTGTCCTTTCTACTTTTTAGGTGTTGACTTTTGAGGAAGATATTCAATTCTTTAAGATTTTTTTTTCATCTGTAAATGAGGTATTTGTAGATATTAAGGATGAATTTGAATATTAAATGAGGTAGTATGTGTCATACATTTAACAGTACCTAACATAATAATCATTACAATAATGACAATACAAAATAGAATACAACTAGCATGAATGAAATCCAAGTTGCTGTGGAAGTTCAGGTGGGAATTTCCATGGAATACCTTGGGAGATCAGAAGCATTCTAGTGGAGAGCTAAAAGGTACCCTGACTGAAGATTGATCAATATGACAGCACAGGTGTTCCAGAAGCAGTGAGTGGAGAAATTAAATGCTGAGTGAGTGTTAGGAAAACCAGATGTGATTTGGGGGACTATGAGTGGAGAAATTAAATGCTGAGTGAGTGTTAGGAAAACCAGATGTGATTTGGGGGACTAAATGTGGTCAAATTTGAATGAAAGCAAGTATTAGGAAAGAAGACTACAAACATCAGTTTAAAACACAATCTTCTAGGCTCTTGAATGACAGGCCTAAAGCTATGATCTTTATTTTATAGATCAGTTGAAAGACTGTTGATTTTCAAAAAGTTGGTGGGATGGATTGGAGATGGAGAGAAGTACATACAGGAGGACAATTTAAAAGACAGTTACTAAAGCCTAGACTAAAAGCATGAGGTGACAGGCTAGGTGGTGATAGAAGTGGGGATGAAGAGACAGAAATGAAAGATAAGTCTGGAATAAACTTAATCAGACATGGCCAATAGGTGAGGCGATGCAAAGGAAAATATCAAGGGTGAAAGAAAGACTGGATGATTCTTGGTGCCAATTATGGGCTGAATTCATATTTTGAAACTTTAAACCCACTACCACAGAATGTGACTATATTTGGAGGTAGGACTTTTAAAGAGGTCATTAGGGGGATCCCTGGGTGGCTCAGCTGTTTAGGGCCTGCCTTCAGCCCAGGGCGTGATCCTGGAGTCTTGGGATTGAGTCCCACGTCGGGCTCCTTGCATGGAGTCTGCTTCTCCCTCTGCCTGTGCCTTTGCCTCTCTCTCTCATGAATAAATAAATAAAATCTTAAAAAAAAAAAAAAAAAAAAAAAGGAAAGAAACCAAACTCTCAACACATTAATTTGGGACTTCCCGCCTCCAGTACTGTGAGACAACAAATTTTTGTTGTTTAAGCCACCCAATCTGTTGTGTTTTGTTGTGGTAGCCTTAGCAAACTAATACAATGTCACTCACAGAAATAGAGAAAATAGAAGTAGAGCATATTTAGGTAAATGTAGATAATTACTATAAGCAGGGGCATCTCCATATGACTCATGCTTTACATATTAAAATATTTAATAACTATTTTCTTATGATACGAGTTATATTATAAAGGTTAAAACATAATGCTATCAATTTATTTTGGGAAGAAACTTATAGACTGAATTTGTTAGAGTAATTAATGCTGGCTAATACAACAAAACTTTCTTCTTCCAGTAGCTTCACAGAATAAAAATCTGTTCCTTGTTCACATAAAATCACTATAAATGTTCCAGGTTGTATTTCTCTTCTCTAAGAGTAAATCCAGAGAGTGTAGCCCCTTCCCTCTTATGGCACTATTTTCTCCTTTTCTTCCAGTCACATGGGTAGGAAGAGAGAAAACTTGAAAGATTGTGTTATGTCCATCCTTGGAAGCGGTATATATTTCTGACTCCAATATTCCATTGGCCAGAAGTCAGTTACAGGATTCCACCCAGATGCAAGGGATCCTGGGAAATGTGGTCTAGCTGTGTGCCAAGAAACAAGAGGAGAATAGAATATTAACACTTGTAGTCTTTGTGGACGGCTGACCAAACTTTTAGTTTGCAAACTTATGTATAATGGGGAGAGGGAAAGAATAGCTAATGTGATACACATTTCTATCAGGGTAATTCACAAGACCATCTGAATTTGGGAATTTACTCTTAACAATGTATATATTTGCTGGCAGCCTCAAAAACTCCAGGACCGGAGTTGAGGAACTTTTTCTGTATGAAGCCAGACAACAAATATTTCAGGCACTGAATACCATATAGTTTCTGTTGAAACTACACAAATCTGTCATTGTAGCTTTAAAGCAGGCACAGAAAACATGTAAATGAATATACATGATTATGTTCCAATAAAACTTTGTTTATAAAACAAGTAGCAGACCAGATTTGGCCTGCAGGCCATGGTTTGTGAACAATTCATACAGCAGATTAGGTAATCTGTCGTTTGCAAGAATTTCAGTCTTATGCTTAGCTAACTGTATATAGGAAGTGAGCCTAGCTGACTGCCCAGCAGTAACATAAAAACGGGCTTTTCTGTGCTCTAACTTGCCTATATTTTTTAAAGACTTTATTTATTTATTGGAGAGTGAGAATGAGAAAGATCACAGAGGGAGAAGCAGACTCTCCACTGAGCAGAGAGCCGGATGCAGGGCTCCATCGCAGGACCTAAGAACGTGACCTGAGCTGAAGGCAGATGCTTAACCAACTGAGCCATCCAGGTGCCCTAAGGGCT
Source organism: Canis aureus (assembly GCF_053574225.1). NCBI lineage: Eukaryota > Metazoa > Chordata > Mammalia > Carnivora > Canidae > Canis > Canis aureus. The sequence continues at coordinate 18,061,725 of NC_135629.1, read as the reverse complement.
ATTTTTTCTTGATTTCAGTATTCCTTCAGTCCCAAAGAATCTTATGTTCACCCTTATTTTCAGCTATCATCTCCATTTTGTCCATTTCTATTGGCCTATCTCCTTCACATTGTAAATGCCATCTGGGGGTATGGCTGTTGCTTCCAGTACATTTTTCAGATCTTCCAAATCGTATACTGAAGCATGTGTGAATCAGATGCAAATTCCAGTCCCTTATCTTTCGCTCTCTCGCCATATGCCTCAGCATTTCACTTTGTCTCCTAGAGGCCCAGTTTCTTCATACTTAAAGTTGGAATAATCACAGTATCAAACTCAGGATTTTTTTTGTGTTGTTTTTTTCCCCCTGTATAGATTAAATGAGTTAATCTATATAGACTACTAAATTCACTGTTTGGTACCTGGTAAAAGCTTGAAAATAGTTGATTAACATCTTAATTTCCTTCAATAATCCCATTCATAATACAATATGATTTCTAAAACTTTAATTCTCCCAAAATTCCACCAAAATCTAAAATTACTTTTTATTGAGGGGGGTTTCCTAAAGCCCTTTTATTTACTTGATATTGTAAAACATCATTTTCCTCCCATACTTTTCTGCTAAATGTTCATGGAATTGTACATTTCTGTTTGTCTCTTATTTTTTGACACTTTACTCTTCATATAATTTGAGAGTTTTCTTCTTCTGACTTCTAAAATATGATGGTAGATGTGGCTAATTCCTATTCCTTGTCTACCCACATTGATACCCTTGAGGATCCTTTCATAGCAGCAACTCTCCACAACCTCCAGAAAAACATAAAACAAAACTCTTTATTTCAATGCCTTAAAATCCCACATTTGCCACTTTGTGAACCTGTGATATTTTCATGAGCATATCATAGCATGTCCAAACCTATGACATGGTCTGGAATTTGACTCATGTTTCTTACTTACCACCATTGCTTTAGCTTTCTAGGCTTCAATTGTTTAAAAATTATTTATTTATTCAGGAGACACAGAGAGAGAGAGAGAGAGAGAGAGAGAGAGAGGCAGAGACACAGGCAGAGGGAGAAGCAGGCTCCTTGCAGGGAGCCCAACATGGGACTCAATCCTGCGTCTCCAGGATCAGGCCCTGGGCTCTAGGCTGCGCTAAACCACTGAGCCACCTGGGCTGCCCTAGGCTTCAAATTTTAAGTCACATTCTACTCTCCTGCTTCTTTTTCTGTCACATTTACTCAGTTCTCAAATCCTGGCCTTCTCTCAAAGTACCCTTTTTTCCCCCAACTTCTTTAGAAAAATCTCAGATCTTATCTCTGAATTCATTTGTGCCCTCAGTGTCTCTCCATTGCTTCTTCTATGTGTCTATCCATGTATTTATATAACAATCATTAAGGCTCTACTATGGTGCCAAGTAGTTTTTAGTCTTTGTTCTGAGGCACACACAAAATACCAGTCCCTTCCTAGCTTTTTAGAATACATGCTCTCATGGGGGACACTAGGACAATAATCATGGGTATATACTATGGAATCAAACTTCTGTTAAAATCTTGAATTCATCACTTCCTATAACTTTAGACAATTTAACTTAATCTTTCTATGACTCATTTTCTCATCTGCCAAATGTGGATTATAATAGTACATACTTGATAGAATCTTTGTGAGTATAAATTAAGTGGTGGTACATGCAAGCCTTAACATTGTGCAAAACATGTATAATGTTAGCCTTTATTATTGTCACTATCATTATTAATAAAAACTGAAAGCAAAATTGCTGCAACAAGGCTTCACATGTTTAGAGCCAAGATGAATCATCTAGAGTTACAGCAATTCAGAGAAATTGGAGTGAGTCATCTGGAGTTACAGTGATTCAGGGAAACTGGGCTTTTCCAGAGCCAGTCTATTGAATACCCTGATGCAAACACAAGCCTGGTGTTTGTGAGTGTTGATGGTAAGACTGAAAATGGTAGGTAATGTCCTCTAATAATAAACTAAGACACATGGACTTTCTCCCGTTCACTATGTGGAGACATTTTAGCTTTTTGAATGAGGAAATATGCAATATGATGGAATCAGTGTTTTATTAAATTAAATTAATTTATTTGAATCAGTGTTTTAAAACAACTTGAAGTCTTATAATGATTCCCTTATTCCTGTATCCATGTCTAACCTGCCCTCTATTAAGGCCAATTATATAATTTTTCCCATTTATATGTTGCATTGTCCCAAGTGGAATAAGGGTTCTTATTTTTAGTATATAATAAGTATTCAGCAAATACTTGATTGTTTATTGAAATATAACTTTTCTGATCAAAGCAAATGATTTAGGAATGTCTGGATCACTTCATTTTATGAGGATATATTCATGTTGTCACTTTATTCCATGGCAACATTCTGTACCATTAAATCAAGGCTAATTTAAAATGATGTGGTGCTTTGTCATAAGACAACAAGACTATAGATAATCAGCCAATTCATCTCCACTACTGTGAAACTAAAGTACAAAATCAATTGATTAAGATTCTGAGATAGTCTTCATAATGATTAAGAACTTGATTATTCTACTGGATTCCGCTTATATCTAAACATCACTACTGTGTTTTCCATTGTGAGAATAAATCATTTAATTTAAGTGAAAACATCTTATTTGGCTCTAATTTGGCGATTTTGTTGTTTTGATGAAATACTGTATTTATAAAGGCCAAGGAGATATTTAAAATCGTTTACCTCTCAGAATAAATATTTGTTTCATAACTTGGCTAGCTACTAAGCCAAGTCCACATTTATACTGGGCCTTAATGAAATGGTATTTGAAAGAATTGGACTGTAATTGTACCGATGCATGAGGAACAACAAATCAGCTTTAGGGGTTGTATTTTACTGGTATGAGTTGTATGTGCCAGTAATAGGAAAGATCACTTAATTTTTGAAAGTTTGGCATTGGCCTGGCAGATTGTTGAGGATCCCACCTGTGCTCTCCTCAGAGCAGGACGTTCTACTTCTATTCATTTTCTCAGTATCCTGCAAGCAGTACAGTTATCAGAGCTATGTTTGAGATGAAAGGGATCCCTATTATGGCTCATACTGAAAATCTCCACTGGATACCACTCTGGTAAGGATTAGGCTGTTATGAAGGCACTGAATCATTCCAACTTCAGATACAGAAAGGAAATATTGCTTCCTTATGGTATTCAGGAAGGTCTTTGCTATTTTCAACTTAACTGCTTTCATCATTGAGGACATTTAAAACATATTAAAGTTCCATTTATTCCAAATATTGGAAAATTAATTATACTGGTTCAGTGAGAGGTGTCATGTTTCATGTTTATCATATGCAGATTCTGTATGTATATACATATGTATATATATATGTATTGGATGATTCAGGTGACATCAAAGGCTATCCTCTTCTCTAAGAGAATTTAAGTGAACAATGGTATCATTAATACAATTTTGTCTGATTCTTCACTTGCAGCGCCCAAGAAATGCTTAAAGTCTGAGGTTCACAAAATTCATCTGGTTGTCAATTGCATGTGTGTGCATGTTATCCAATTCCCTTTTTAAACTCTTAATGATCTTTTTAAGTTTACCACTTTGACTCCAGAACACCACATATTTTTATTGGCAGGGCTATTTCTCAGGGAATGTGAAATAAAGGTATAGAAATTTGTTTTCTGGATGAAGCATTCTTTAGTATGCATGATGCGATTTTTCCCCCTCTTCTCTCTCTCCAATACATCTGTTTATTTAGGGAGGCAATGCTTGCTCATGTTTTAGTCTTGTTATTTTTCTGACTTTATTATGCACCATAGTTGCCCCATTTAACAACACTTTCTATATATTTTACTGAAGTTCAATCTCTTGGGAATCAAGAGCAAAAATAAAGTCATCCATCTCCAACAAATATACAAGATTACACCTACTGACAGTAGTAAGTACAAAATTGGTGATGCTTTCCACGAATGGAATTTCATTTAACTACCAATTCCCAAGCAGGCCAAGAGTATGAACAAAACCAGTCACTATTTCAGAGAATGTACTGCATTTTCCTTCTTTGAGATAATTCTAACAAAAGGCTGTTTCACCTTACATCTTAGATCACATGATGGTGAGAAAACTCTATAACTTAAAGGATAGGAGTTTATTACCGTAAGTATAAAATAGAACAAAACATTGGGCTTCTACAGCATTTTACGGGAAAACCTATTCTGACCCTTCTATAAACAATCCCTTTGGTAAAGTCCCCATTTTATGTTGGTTTGCTCTGTCATCAGTGTAGAGTTATAGCTTGAATAAATTCTTCTTGAGGGTTTGAAGGTTGGCATGGGAATGCCTTTCTTTTCTCGATCTTATAATGAATGTGTGTAATTCGTCAAGTGTGGAACATATGCCTTGCTTTATTCACAGACTTTTGGAGAAGTTAATTGTTAGTTATCACCTTCAAAATCTGATGCCAGATTTTGATATTTCAATAAGTTGAGTAAGAATTAGTAAGTAAACCTTTGCATTTTATTCCTAGTAAATACATTAATTTATTATCAAAATGAAATTTATTTCAATAGCATTTTAAGTTTTTCAAAGCTTATTATTATGCTTCATTAAATATCTTGGTGAGCATTTTAGATTTTCATTATCTCTAAATTTGGGAGTGGATATGTAAATTAAAGACAAAATTAAGTTGCCAGATAATATCAATTTATAAGAAACTTTATTTGCATTTTATTTGAGTAACATTTAATGGAAAATTGTTTTCTCTTTGTACATTAGATTTTTGGTATTTTTGGTCATGTTAAAAATCATACTATCCTCCAAATTTTTACTTCATAAAGAAAAATGTTTAGGACTACAAAATAAACTCACTTTTATTTATTCTACCTTATTGTCTCTCTCTCTTTTTTTTTTTTTTTTCTTATTCTCTCTTTTAACTGCAGTGTTGACACTTGTCAATGCCTTGAAAACTCACTAAAATGCATTGTGGATTCTGCTTTTCCTATTTCTGGTCATTAAGTCATTATGAAAAATTTAAAATATCATCTTTCTTCTGTTTGTGATATTCAACTGTTGCATAATAGAACAGATATGATATTGGATGGAATACTATAAGATAAACCTTTTCTTGATTCATAGTAATTGTTTCTGGTACTCATATAATCATTAGTCTCATTTTGAGAATAAAAAACGAGCTACCCTCAAATGTATTTTCATAGGATAAAGTGAAGAAAACATGTTTGATGTACAAGAGTTATTGTTAATTACCTTGTGTATAAGATATTTATCAGTTAATCAGTCCTAGCTGTTTTCACCAAAAACAGTTTTCCTCTGGGCACGCGTAATAGAAAAACTATATTATGCTGGGCAGAGAGTTGCTTTGTACTTCCTCTTAAGCAATTCATTCAAATTTAGATAAATTTCAAGTTCTTTTATTTTATTTTTAAGCGGACTAGCTATATTTATTCCACTTTGTTTTCAGATGCAAATGGTTAAGTATTCTGCATTCTAATCAGTAAAGAGCCTGGTGACTAAATCATAATTTAATGATCTCTTCCTAGAAAGATAGTGATGCAAAATTTAGATCTGAAAAGAGGATTCTCATTTTTATCTAATTGGGCTGATCCTTCTGCAAAATCTCTGCAGGCTTCTATAGTTGTACTAATAATGAAACACTAGATGAAACTGACATAATGAAATATGCTATATTTTACTCAGGAAATATAGATTATTAAAACATATCTTCATATGTGAAATGACATTTCTGTGCATGTCATAATGTTCACCTTTTCCACTGAATTAGAGGAATTGTCAGTTTTAATGGATGCAAGAGCTAGGTCTTTTTTGATTTAAACATTCTTAAATACTTTGAGTAAATTGAAAGAAAAATATTTTTTTATATTTACCCACCTACTTCTCATTTTCAGGGCTCTTTATTTCTTTCTAAAGATCTGAGTTTGAAAAAAAAAAAAAAGAAAAAAGATTTGAGTTTGATCTGGTATCATTTCTCCTCAGTTTTAAGAACTACTTTTAGCATTTCTTATAGTGCAGCTCTGATGGCAATAACCCTATTTAGTTTCTTTTATCTGGACCGATGCCTATTTTGCCTTCATACTTAAAGGATATTTTCACTGGATCCAGATTTCTAGGTTGTTTTCTTTTTTTCTATCAGCATTTTAAAATTGCTATTCACCTGTATGTAATGTGCTGTTTTACTCTCTGTCATCTTTTTAGGTTTTCCTCTTATCTTTGTCTTTTTAACAACTTGATTATTGTGCACTGAGGTAGCTCACTTTGTATTTATCCTGCTGAAAATTTGCTGAATCTTTGAATCTCTAAGTGTCTGGCTTTCACCACATTTGGTAAATTTTCTGGCATTATTTCTTTGAATATATTTTTATGTCCCATCTCCCTCTTCTGTTGAGATGTCAATTACCCAGATATTAAATATTTTGAGGCTGTATTCATTTTTCTGCCTCTAATCTTCTCTCTTTCTCTCATGCTGGAAAATTTATATTGATTTAGCTTCAAAACTACTGACTCTTTTCTCTGTCATCTCTATAAACTGCTATGAAGCCAACTGAAATTTTAAAGATTATTTTTGATCTTGTATCTTTTTCAAATCTAGAATTTCCATTTTGTTCTTTTTTTAGAGATGCTGTCTCTCTGCTTTGGTTTCCTAATTTTATATTCGTTGTGGTAATATTTTAATTCCATGAGTATAATTACAATTGTGCTTTATATTCCTTGTCCATTATGTCCAATGCGAGGATCATCTCAGGGTTGATCTCCTTGTCTCTTCTTTGAGTGAAGATCACATATATTTTATCATATGTTGAACCATCTTGGATTGTTTTCGGAGTACTATACAGATTCTGGATTCTGCTATGTTCTCCCACTAACATCAATTTTTATTTTTCTTACCAGGCAGTTAATGTAGCTAAGATCAAACTATAGTCTCCCTTGTAGAGGATGGTTTACATCTCAATTCAGTTCTTTTGGAACCTCAGCAGAGCTGTTTGAAGACTGTCCTATTAATGCATATTTCAAAGCTTAGCTGAAGATTGAGCATCATTAAAACAGAATCCGGGCCTCCCTCTCCCTGGCACGCTCTTCTATGGAATTCCTCCTCTTATTTTTCAGTTGGTCTGATTGTGCAAAATCTGTTATCTGTTTCTTTAAGACTGTAAGTCTGAAACTTTTCTTTCCCTCTTTTACCCACTAAGCATGGACAGACTGGGTCCTGCCCTTCAACTACAACTTGTAAATTTATTAAATTAACTACAACCAGTTAATTTATCCAGTGCTGTTTCCTTCTCCAAGTATCTACCCTCTCCAGTATCTGCCTGTTGGGGGTCACTACACAGTGCTTTCAGGTATTATATTTTGTCTATACTTTATAGTTTTTACCTGCAGGAGGATTAATTCTGAAAGAAACCATTACTAGAAGTCTACAACTTTACATTGGAAAGAATTACAAATCCTTATGCTCATTAACTACTTTATTCTTCTTCAGATAAATGTATCAGAATATTTTAGACCCTGGAATATTTCACATTATCATCATTAAATTTTCTCTTTTACTCATATTTGAGACGCCAAAATCTTAATTTTAGGAAACTTTTAAGATGGCTTCTATATGCATGATAAAAAATTTTGCAGAGTGTTTCATATTTATATTTGCATGGATATACTGAGCTATAGGAAATAGAATATGAGCTGATAAACACTATATATGGGCAATATAAGTGTTGTAAAACTCATGCCTGGTGATGTGTCCTTAAATGTTTTATTATGAGCTACCAAATAACTACCTGAGTGAGGTCTATGTTGAAAAAGGCAGTGGCAGCTGGGTCTCAGGTTCCTGGTCTACTAGGTCGGTCTTGGGCACAGCTGGGGTGGTCCATGACAAGTGGCCTCCATGCAAGGAGGGCTCTGCTGGCATGTGGAAGGCCTTCACCCACTTCATAATGCTCCCTGGTGTGGGAGTGTGCATGCTGAAGTTTTTCCTGAAGTCACACCAGGGAGAGTAGAAAAAACCAAAGTTCACTGTCTACCCCCATCTCCACATCAGGTTCAAGCCCTTTACCTGGGGACATGGTAATTGTACTCTATTCTATAACTGTGAATCCACTTCCCACTGGCTATCAAGATGAATAAAGAGAACCTGGGCCTAACTACCCAGTAGGGACCACAGCACTATTTTGGACCATGACTCTGCACACAGAGTAGAAAAGTATATGGGATTTTAAGCTCACCTTCCTTACTTGTATCAAATGATGACCAGTATATTGATCTTCCATCCCTTGCATGGCAGGAGATGGCTTAAGTAAATAACTTAGATTGGTCCATGGGAAAGAAAAAACAAAAACAAACAAAAAATACCAAAGAACTACCTGCGTGAGAAACTGGCAGAAGATAAAGGAACGAATGCCTATAAGAGAAGGCAAATATTTCTTGTCAATACAAGCAGGAGATTCAGAACCTTTGCAATGTAATTATTGTACTATAGTATGGAGGTGGGGGTTTTTTGTTTTGTATTTGTTTTTGTCTTTGTTTTTGTTTTTGTGGTATAGGGTTTAAATGACTTATTGGGTTTATCTGTATATGAATATGGTAAATATTCTGAAAAACAGCATGGAAAAATATATTGCTAAAAATACTAATAATAAAAAATAGATTGGTAGGTCTTATTTAACTCCTGAAAGACAATAAATCCAATGCAATGCCTAAAAACAATCGAGTTTGTGAAAGAGGATTTTTACCTCCGTTTTGACCTTAGTCTGTACTTTCTAACAGATTAAATTCTTTTTTCTAGCTAATCTTTTAACTCAAGCAAAAGACCTGGTGGGGAAAGTATCCCACGATGGGAAACAAAACTACCCCCCACACAATAATGACTGTCCTGAGCAAGACCCCACATGATTTACCCTGAGACAATGATCTATCCGACATTTACTGCTCACCTGCAAGTATGCACTGACCTTTGTTCTGCATTTTCCTTATATAAACCTAGAAGTATTTTCAGCACGTTGAAGACAGTCTTGGAGACATTACTTCACTGTCATCCTGGTGTTGGCTTCACTAAAATAACTTCTTTCGTGTTTCACCACCCCTTGTCTCTCTGCCTTTGAATTTTGTCAGTGGTGAGTGACTGATCCTGGTTTGTTTGGGACCCCTGGAACTAGGTGCTTTTGCACCCGTGGGCCCCAGTTACATCTTACCCAGATTATATATCTGAGTTTGTGTTAACACAGTATATGACATATTAGCAATTTGTGATTTAAGTGCATGTCTGCTAATTTATTTTGTGGGAAAAGTCAATTGAGAACATGAATTATGGCCCCTAATCATTGCATAGAAAGGACTATTTATTCCATCGTTCTTTTTATAACTGCTAAAAATATGTCCCCAAAGAATGTACCTTTATATTGTAATTAAAAAAGAAAAAATTGGAACGCCTGGGTGGCTCAGCGGTTGGGCTCCTGCCTTTGGCTCAGGTCGTGATCCTGGGATCCGGGATCAGGTCCCACATCGGGCTCCCTGCAAGGAGCCTGCTTCTCCCTCTGCCTAAGAATCTGCCTCTCTCTCACTCAGTCTGTGTCTCTCATGAATAAATAAGTAAATCTTAAAAAAAATAAAAATAAAAATAAATAAAAAAGAAAAAAATAAAGTCTGTATGCATTGTCTAGACTTACGCCACACTTTAAGAATGCAAGGATGGCAAATACCCAGCATACGAGAAGCATTTCTTCTGTCATATCAATGACAAACATCGTTAATAATCACTTTGTCTTTTCCAGCTGAACTCAGATACAAGATTGGAATCCCTCAGTCACGGTATTTCAAAGAGTCACTACCAATCAGATGAGTTATTTCATGAAAGAAAGACTTTTTGTCATGCACATCCCTTTTATTAAAGAAACTATCCATAGGGAATAATCTTATCTAGGAATCTATAGTGAATAAAAAGGATTTTGGGGGCAGCCCTGGTGGCGCAGCGGTTTAGCGCCGCCTGCAGCCCAGGGCATGATCCCGGAGACCCTGGATCGAGTCCCATGTCAGGCTCTCTGCATGGAGCCTGCTTCTCCCTCTGCCTATGTCTCTGCCTCTCTCTCTCTCTCTCTGTGTCTCTATGAATAAATAAATAAAATCTTAAAAAAAATGATTTTGGGAGGTGCCTGGGTGGCTCCATCTGTTAAGCAGCCAACTTTTGGCTCAGGTCATGATCTCAGGATCCTGGGATCAAGCCCCACATTGGGCTCCATGCTCAGTGGGTAGTCTGCTTCAGGAGTCTCTCTCTCCCTCTGCCCCTCCCCCTACTCACACACACACTCTCTCTCTGAAATAAATAAATAAATAAATCTTTAAAAAAATGATTTTGATGTTAGGAAACTAACTCAAACTATTTTGCTCTTGCTCTAATAGTTTTTCACTCACTTAGCTACATAGTTAAGATGTATTTCAGTTTTAGCTTTTAATAAACAATAAGCTTTCATCTATTTGAAGACCTAAGTTTTCAATTAACTGTCAAGTACAGTCTTCTTTTCTTTTCCCTGTGGTGTGTTTTTTTTTTTTTTCTCTAAGTGGTGATAAGCAGCCACCTTCTCCTATCTTACATCAAGCTTCCTGAGCAATTCTGTGTTATTTCCTAATAATTCAAGCATACATCCCAGGTAGGTCTTTCATTAGCTTGTCTTGAGTCTGTTGCTTTTCTTTGCTCTAATCACCATAGATGAAAAGATGAGGAATATGGATTTTATACCTGTGTCACATATCTGGACCTGTGGTAAATAAGAAGTATTGGCAGCAGCCTCAACTCAGCCACATAAACCTAGGAGATATTATTTCCTAGGATTAGTTGAGCTATATGAATGTCTATAAATGCTGGGCCAGCAAAAACAATGGATACTTACTATATCATCCATTCTTATTTTTCTTGACTATTTTGAAATTGTTCTGGTGACACAGATTACTTAGGGAAAAGACTAAATATTTACAATAAAAAGACCTCAAAAGACACTGGCTCAAAGAATAGGGAAGTTCGTTTTTTCATGGTAGTATGTGGGCTATAGTTCCTAGACTCATGAGGCACTCATGAGGGACTCAGGATAATGGGGGTTCTTTTGTCAGCTTCAACATGAATATTTCATTATTATAGGCTCACTAGAAGGAAATAGAAGAATGAATCTAGATTACCTTTAAGAAGATGACCTAGTCGTTGTTAATAGCATTTCTCCTCATGTCTCTTAGGTGAGAACCTAGCCATGGGGCCAATCTTGGTCACAAGGGTGAATGTGAAATGTAGTCTCTCTCTCTCTCTCTCTTTTAGTGAGAGTAAAGGAAAGTTGAGTGATAGTACAAAGAGAGAGAGGACACAAGAGGTTGCCCTGAAATGTAGTCTTTAGGTAGGTGGCTATGTGGCCAGGAAGGAAAAAAAAAAAAAAAAAAAAAAAAAAAAAAAAGAACATATTTGTGGGATGAGGGGGTCAGGACAAGGAGGGAAGCAACCAGCAGCCTGCCATAAGCTCTTATATTAAGGATACCCACTGAGTTTCTCCTTTCTCTCTACCAAATTTTCTTTATTCTAAGAGTGTGAAAACCAATTTCCAAAATCAATTGGACAAAATAGAAGAAAATCAACTAAGACCTTCATTTTGGCTATTTGTCTCTGTAAAGATCAGCCCTTATTCTTCTACTATCATTCACCATCTCACTATTTAACATTTATCTTGTTTGCTATGGCAAAATTGGAATAAATACAACTATCTTTCAAGATGGCAGTGTCCTGTCATATTCTAAAATCATACAAGAATATCTATATATTAATTATTAACAAGATTAAGTATATATATATGAATTCTAGGCATATATATATATATATATATATATATATATATATGAATTCTAGACCACTAACCTGGAAATCTTGAGAAAAAAAAATTTTAAATATTTTATTTATTTATTCATGAAAGACACATAGAGAGAGAGGCAGAAACATAGGCAGAGAAGTCGGCTCCCTGTGGGGAGCATGCTTTAGGACTTGATCCCAGAACCCTGTGATCACAACCTGAGCCAAAAGCAGATGCTCAACCACTGAGTCACCCAGATGCCCCTTGAGAAAATTTCTGAACCTTGCCCTTCTCAACTATAAAAGGAAGCTATTGGAAAATATGCTGCCTGAGGTACTTTCCAGATTGAAAAGATTTTGTATCATGTTGGATATAGAGAGATTTAAATGAAATTCCCATCCTCCAAAACTAGGAAGACTTTTCCCAACAAATGGATTCATACTCTAAAACTGTTCTCGGTCCACTGAGATAAGACTTCACTGCACAGGACTTTGGAGCAAACCACCAACAGGAGGGTAAGGTAGTTATAATGAGCATTTGAGCATTTCTGTTTAGAGGGCAAGAAATCTTCTTGATCTTTAGAAGTGATCAACAAATGCCTTAAAGCATGAGATTTGATAACAGTATGATCATAGCTACATAAGTATATTGTTATTAATGTCTGTAAATTACCTAGCCCTTTAAAAAATCCAGTGAAAATATGTGGTTCTGTGACCTGCTAAGGCTGAATCACATGTATTAATGATCCATGGGGTGAAGTACAAGACGTTACCTTTTTATTTGTCCCCAAATGATTGCCCTTTGATTTTTAATACATGTCCTTTTGTTCTTGTATTAAAGGACAAGTTAAAGGAGTATCGACACAAAGTTTACTCTGCAGAATTAATATGATCTTCTTTAGCTTTCTTAGTATCTAAGCTGAAGGTAGCTGCTATGTACTTCCAAGGTTGCCTTTGAGGACTTACCTCTCAGTGGAACATGCTGCTTTACTTTAGGACAGTAGTTGGCCAGAAAATCCCCATGGATCTGTGACTATTCAGAACTGCTAGACTGAAATGCCATTTCGAAAACTACAGCTCTTCCGCTGAACAATTTTTCTAGGAACATTGCCATATCACTAGCTACCCAGCTTTGCCAAAAGGCAATACTCCTCCAATGGTCCTGGCTCTGGGAATGATACCAAATGATGGTTCAAGCTGGGGATAGGCAGTAAATCAGCAGTAAAAGCTGAAAAATACCCCAGCTCTTAATACCTTTTCTTTTTTTTCCAGATGACTGGCCTATCTCTCTCACCTTCTGCTTCTATTCATGAAAGACCTCCTTTCTCCCCTTCATTTGTGGTCTAATAGTCATATTTTCATTTTACATGGCCTTCCTCAATTGTGAGAGATAAATTCACACCTTTCAAAGCTAATGCAACCAAATTTCCATGTGACTTGTAAGAAATCTAGTCTTTCTTTAGCACTCCCGTGCAACTGTGTGATGCCTGATAGATTAGGATTATTTGTTGAGTGGGAACTGAGTCTGAACAAAGTGTCAGACAGGAGGATGGGAGCCAAGGGAGGGTTTCAAAGCAGCAGCAGAAGGCAGTTTCACTGAATCTCCACTCTGGTTGAAGGCTGCCTTCTGGTCTCGGGTTCCAGCCTTCCAGGAATCTGAGGGAATGAGCTGTTTTAAGTTCTTTGGGTCAAGAAAGGCTGCATTTGTGGCCTGCCTTTGGAAATGTATTTAAAAAAGAAAAAAAGAACCTATCCCTGGAGGTAACATCTATGATGTGTTGGAAGTGGAAATTTATGAAGTTTGGATGTGGAAATTTAAGTCATTTGCTTCTATTTTGCATTTCTTTAAAAAGACCTCCTTAGCTGGCTAATTTTTTTTTCTTTTAAATACTGTTTTCCTATCTTGGTTAATCATTTGTATTCCTTCCTCCCTTCCTTCTTCCCTTCTTTCCCTTCTTCCTTTTTTCCTTATCTTCTTTTCCTTTCTCCCTCGCTTAAAATTTATTTGCCTCGAGTAAAGCATATCATGTATGTATAGACTTAATGGCTGCCTCTACTAAGTTTTGGACTTATTTTTGGGCTATTATTTCCTCATTTATATGCAGTGTCAGAGACTCAGAAATATGCTATTTTCCTTTCAAGAAAATTTGTATTTAAGAACTGACCCTTCATCTTTTTGTTTCAGATATGATGCCTTGGTATTCCTTGATATATTTTTGGATATTTGATTTTAAAAGAAGCAGCTAGTCTTGTTTGTTGTATTTTCTACTGTACCCTAGCACCTTGAACAATGACTGATAAATACTAGGATCTCTCTCCCTCTCTCTTTCTCTATATAGCTATAGGTATCTATATATCTTTACGACATGATCTATATCATCTCCTCACAATAATCCTAATGTCAAAAAACAAATCACAGAGAAAAGAAGAGTTGTATATGGAGGAGAAGAGTATTCTATCGGTCTGGCCAGGATTGAGTTCTGAGTCTTTTGGTCAGAGAATGTTTACCCAGAAGGTGGTCAACTTCTGAGTTCAACTCAGCTTTGTGTCTCCTTTACCTTGGAAATGTTTCCTTATATTTTCCCTGTTGGAATTTCATTCAATATCCTATCTTTGTTTCTACTTTAGAAAACATTCCGTGTGAATAATGATGCCTCGGGCAAAGAAATTACTCTAGCAGTACAATTTAAACTCAGGACTAATCCTGCCCTCACTTGCATTTGCAATTTGCAATGCAGTCAGTAAGAATTTAGCCCACACATGAACTGACAGAGTCATGGCTCCAAAGTTAGCAATTATTAAAGTTTAAAAGTCCACTAATTCATTTTCAAAATATTTTATTCAGTTGCTTCTGAAGCAGAATTCTGAATTGCCTTTCCTCTATCGGCTACTATAGTAGTATCCAACTCTGAGGGAAGCTCACAGCTCTAAATGTCCTCATTGTTCAATGCACAGAAGAGAACAAAACCAGACAGTAAAGTCAATTTTACTGCTTTAGAGGAGTAAAAATTGGAAGTCAATGATTCTCTTACCATCAAAGAGAACTTAAATTCAACAGAATTTTTTAAAGTGGCATTGTGTGAAAAATTTGGAAAATATCACGGTGTGAAAAAAAAAAAAAAGAAACGGAAAAAGAAAGGAGTGTATAAATAACTTAGTCTGCAAAAGCCTGTAACTTTCCCTCATTAATTTTGGAATCGTAAAATAAAATTTACATGTTTCGGTGGAATTGATCAAGCATCAGAAATGGCCTTTTGTAAGTGGAAATAAGCACACAGGGCTTTCTTCTACCCTATAATAGTGAATCAATACAAAATAAATAGGAAAAACTTTATGGAACAATGTGGTGAAATTGCAGATCCTAAGTATTAAGACAAAATTTAAAAAAAGGTTAACAGTGGAAGGTGCCCAAATTTATGTAGGCAATGATCTGTTAGCTTATCGTAGCAGCATCTTTTGTAAAGAGCAAGCCTCATCACACCTATAAATAAGGAAGGAAAGCAAAAAGGGTATTTTTAATAGGTACATGGTACCACACCCTTCCAACAGGCAGCGATGGAGGAAAACCAGACCGGCGACCCGTGTCTGGAATACGTACTGAGTGAAACCATAGGGAGGGGCAGGTGTTGTTTCTTTTCTTTCCTTTTTTTTTTTTTTTTTAAATTCGGTTTTGCAGATTAAAGGGACAGCCATCCTACCTCTTTTGACCATAGATGTTGAAAATGACGAGTGAAGTTTTGGCTTCGTCCCTTGCTTTTTCACCGTGAAATAAGTCTTAAGCCTGTAGCGCTCTCTCTCCCTCTCTCCCTCCCTCTCTCTCTCTCTCTCTCTGTGTCCCAAGGGAGTGTGCAAAGGGAGGGAAAATCAGCCGCGTGGGTGAGGGCGGGGCGCAGAAGCGAGGACGGGCGCAGAGGCGCTGGCCAGCCTCGGCCCGGAGGGCGTGGATCCGGGCTCAGCCAGCAGGTCCCGCGCGCTCGCGGCCACTGCCCGGGGCGGGAGGGGCCCGGGGGTCTCCGCCGGCCAGAAACTCCCTTGGGTCCGCCCGGAGCCGCTGGACACCGCACGTGCGTCCCCGGGCGCCAGCCAGCGAGGGGAGAAGTTTCCCGGAGGGAAGGTGGGCGCAGCTCGGCGGGCGCAGACGGCTCAGGGGTGCCTGGGTGGGGGTCACTGTGCACCTGCTCTGCTAGCCCCGCGGGTTCCCCCCGCAGCCGGGCAGCCAACTCGCGGGGCGTGAGGCACGGCGGGTTGGGGCTTTGCCGGTGGGAGGGGTCAGCTCCCCGGACAGGCGGGGGTGCGCAACAGGGCCCCATCCTTGCCTAAAGCGGGGGGTAGTCCGAGGTCTCTCAACCCCAACCCGGTAAGAGACACCCCCGTTCCCAGCCCCGCCCTCTGGTGGCTGAGGCCGGATTCGAACCCAGCGCCGGGTCCGCGGGATACAGTGAAGCGGCTCCACGAATCCCCCAGCTCCCACTCTCTCCGCCTGCTGACGGGTAGGTCAACCCTCTGCCTTTGCTCCAGCCTCCCCCCGCCCCACCCCCGCGCAGCGCCCCCGACCCCCTGGGGAGCACCCCAGACCGGCCCGGGGATTGCAGCCCTCTCTCCAGTAGGGCGTCCGAGGTTGGCCTGGGTTTGGGGTCAGCCCTGATGGCGCCCCTCCCCGCCCGTGACCATCTCTTGGGTCGTAGCGCTCCGTTTCCCTCCGCACCGCACCCCGCCCCCGTCTCGCTCCCATTCCCGGGGGAAGATTCCAGGTGCTGGTTGGGGTTCTGCGCTCGCCGCCGCCAGCTCGAAAAGGGAGGCTCCGAGGACCGCAGGGTTGGGGCGGGGGCAGCAAGAAAACGGGGAGGTTCAGGAGTTCCCCGGTGTGTGTGTGTGTGTGGGGGGGGGGGTAGGGGCCAGGCCGGGGGCGTGGTTGCCATGGCTCCTTGGTAGCAGAGCTGGGGGAGCTAGAGATGCCAGTCACGGATGGTCCCTTCTCCTTTGTGCCTCTCTCTCTCTCTCTCTTTCTCTCTCTCTCTTTTTTGAGTGAGAGTGTGCGTGGGGAGGGAGAAAGTGATTAATTTGGAGAGCAGGGATTGGAGCCTGGCGGCTGGGAGGCTGGGGAACGCCGGCCCCTGGACTCCTACCCGCTCGCTCGCCGTGAGAGCCGCACTTTCTGAGTCGGGGCCGGGGCTGAGGAATTCCTGCGAGGACCCCGGGGCAGAAGACGCCGCCGTGGCGCGGGCGCAGGTACCCACGCCCCGGAGCCGCGCCTTGGGGCGAGCGCGGGCAGGCGGGCCCGGGAGGTGATGGAGGCGAGCGGCGGGGGGCAGGTGTCTAGTGGCGCGGCGGGGGCGGGGGGGGGCTCGCGGCTCAGCCCTCAGCCAGGGGCCTGGGGCTCAGCCCCGCCCTTGGGGACCTCGGAGGGGCCCCCGGGGCCGGCAAGTGGCCACCTGGGCACGCGCGTGCGCGGCGGCGCGCCCTCCGGAACGCCCGCGGTGGGGGCGGGGGGGCACTTGTGCGCGTGCGCGCGGAGGTGGGCAACCGGGGAGCCACCTGGCCTCCCGCCAGGCCCACAGTCTCCCGCGGCGCCCAGGTGGGTCCCGGCTCCAGCTCCAGCGTCTCTGTGATGTGTGATTTTTGGACGTGCCATTTAACTGCTCCGTGCCTCGGTTTCCCCTTTTCAATACTAACGATAGTATCAGTTACACTTTGCTCATTGGGCTTTTGCAGGACTGGAATGAGATAATGCAAGAAGACAGTTGAGCTTCGTGTTTAATGCTTAATAAATAAACCCCCCTAAATTAGTTATGGTTGCTGATGGCGTTACTGTTACTATTAATTGATCCTCAATTTAATTAGATACGGTGCATTCTCATTTCTCCGCACCTTTATAGAAGGCAAAATACCGTGTTTCCTAATTTGGGAGAATATGGGTGGGTATTGAATATTACTGCCCCGTACAACTCCTACAGAGCTCTGGTTTGCAGCAGATCGGAAGATATAAAATGACCAATAGTTGGTCACGTTGGCTTGTCAGTAAATGGATGCAGAGAGAAGCTTAGAAAGCTATTTGGGAAAACTTTTAGTAACAAGGGGGCAAAAAAAAAAAAACCAAAACGAGTTTATTCTACAGCTTTGTGTGTAAGACTAGGTCCTCTTTCACAGGCTGAGGTTGCAGTTAGGTTTGTCTTAATTTCAGTATCTAGTGATGGGCCACTCTATGGCTTTCATGATTCAACTTGGTTCTGGAGTCTGGTGTATAACCCAGCTTTCCATTTTATGGCCTTAAGTGCTGTGGTGGATTTATCTGTAGTAAAGGCAGAGAGTATAGAGTATAATCATTCCTTGCAAGCTCCTGGATATTGTCAGTGAATAAATGAAGAAAAATAGTTATTTCTTGGCAAGTGTGAGTACTGGCTATGGCAGTTCATTAAAAATCTCTTTCTGGGCATGTTTTTACCCACATCACTGCAGAGGAGTAGGACTATGATGATTAATACATGTTTTTCAGATTGTTCTCTGTTGTATCTATACTTATGGGTCTTTTAAAGAAAAGACTGCCGATGTTTATTGCTACCTCATGGTTTTATTAGGTGCTCCAACTTATCTGGTGATGAGCAAAACATCCCATGGGCCTAATTGTAAGAATGACAAGATTTGATATTGCACATTATATATTTATTACCTTTAAGCTAATTAATTTCATTTACTGGATTGGTTTTAAATACAGTTTAGAAATATCACTTGCTTATTAAAATATAGGCGTGTCTTGTTGGATCTGAGGCAACTAAAACTGGACATGTGTCCCCATCACAAAGTTCCCTAAGACTTTTACAAAATAGACCTGACCTCGGAAAATATTTGCTGGATAAAATATAGCTTACTTTTGAAGATTTTGAAGATAGGTTGTTTGACCAAAAATTACTTTGTTGAAATAATTAGACTGGTTCATTTTTTTTTTAAATGGAGGATTAAATAAGGATAATGATCAAGACTGATTTGTGATTCTGCTAGGGGTTTTGGGGGTTTTTATTGTTGTTTGTTTGTTTTAATCTCATAAAGGAAAATTAAGTGATAGAGGGGGCTGGATGGCATCGTATTTGAAGGAATGAGTGTCAGGAAGCCCAAGGAATATCAATTCAGATAGTAGAGTATTGCTTTAAGTTTGACTTTTGCATGACAACACCCCCTTCTTCACAGTGAATATGTCATCTTTAAAAGGTACCTTGAGGAATTAGTGTGACAGCTTGCCTGAAATTCATATGATCATTTACATATTGTTTCCCAGGAGCATTGGCATTAAATGTTTCATTTGTTGGAAATTACTTTGCACTTTGATTTATGACCGCCTACAGTGCCATGGAGTCTAATGCATTTGAGAAACAAAAATTTAGCTTTTTACCATTTTGTATTTTCCCCCGAAAATCTAAGCAGTAATGCACATGGAAAGCTTAAGTTAGGCCAAAGACAAAGGGTGACATAGAAAACCATGACAGATCTGGAGGTATTGAGTCCTGAATTTGGGGAGCTAATTGACATGCAACGATATAAGCTAGAGGAGGAAGTTGTCTCTATACTAAGACTGTTTTCAATGATGTGCTGTATTATCTGATTTAATCAGCGTTGCTTGTTATTTTTTCAAACCGAGACCGAGAATACTATATTTTCAATTATGAACATTTTGATTACAGCTTCATTGTAACTAACTAATTCAGTCTGAAGAGAATGCAATTATTATGGTGATTTACATACAATATGCTAAGTTAACACAGCTAATGAGTGAAAGCATAATATTCTTTCTATTCATTCCTGGAAAAATATTGTGCTAAGCATTCTTTTAAGGAAAGGATTACATTATTCGCCAGTATTTTATGTCTACCTACAAGTAGAATTGGCATTGAGCCATTTTCTCTGCTATTGAAGTAAAATCTCTCATGTTTTGGTGACCATGCCTCTCCCCCTCTTTGGGATGCCAGGGAGAATGGAAACAATTCCCAATTTAATTAGATATGGTGCTTTCTCCTTTCTCTACATCTTTATTGGAGGAAAGATTCTGTATTTTCTAATTTTGGAGGCTGGTTAACACCTTAAACATTACTAATTACTGCAGTTTATTTTATGTGTGTCGCAATAGTGTAGTTAGTTAATTATAGCTTTCTCATTAGCACCATGTAGAGAATAATGAATTAACACATCCCTTTGATCGAAAGAACATCTAAGTTTATCTTCTGAGAATAAAAGTGTTATTGTGTTACCGAAAGTCACTATAATTTTCCCAAGAAACAAATTGGTTGGAATTCTCTAGCACTGGGATAGGAAGCTTGATGAATGAGTTGGATTGATCACAAACAAGAGGGAGTAGAGCTGTGGTTGCTTGGCAACCTAACATTATTCTGCAATTTCTTCTGGTATATTTATCCAGTAAACTAGAAAATTCTGTTTTGTTAACGAATGTTTTTAGTCAGTGCACAAATAGACCATAACTAATTGAGATTTTATGTATTGTGGATAAAAAATGATTCTGCTTACCTTCCTATTGTGTTTAGATAATACAAATACAAAGAAAATGCATATTCTGTTTTCAATTTTTGAAATTTTCTGTGAAAAAAGTATTATTTTCATTTTTATAATAGCTTGTTTATCTCTTTGAAAATGAAATTATTAGGAATACGTATGTGTGTTTATGTGTATATTTATACACAATTTTTCAGTAAGAATCAGAGATAGAGTTTGAACTGAGATGAATTCTTCAAAAATTGTAGTTTGCTGGTTAAACTGAAAATAGAGGTAAATTTAAGAAGGCATAAATATCCAATCCAAATGATGCTGCCAGATGATGGTAATAATAAATGTGTTGAATTTGGCAACTATATAAATGTACTCTCTTCTTTAAACAGAATTTCCTTTCCTGGTGATCTTAACTGTTCTCTCTTCTGATGTTTGGGTACATCTCATTTTCTCCATAGTTGCAAAGTAGGAGCTAAGCAAAACCATCAGCTGCCCATCTTCTAATCCAACTTTCCCTAACTCTAGGGACTACACAGTACCCCTTTCCTATGCAGCCTGTGAATTTTAGTGCTCATCAAAATTCCTTTCTCATATCTTAACATTCTTGGGGACACACGTTCCATTTTATGTATCTCATAAACCTTATATTGTCTGGCACAGTGGGAAACAAACTGGTGCACTGGCTATAGTAATCAGGCTGCCTGGGTTCAAGATCAAAGTCGACTAACTCCTTGGTATGTGACCTTGGCTAAGTCATTTTAATCCAACGCTGATTTCTTCTGTGGAATGGAGGTTGATATCCATGCCAGCTTGTATGCATTATTGTGAGCATAATATGAGGCAATCTTTATAGACAGCTTAGTAGAACTTACTGAGCACTCAATAAATTCTGGCTTTTAATTACAGTAATTATCTATGTATTCCATATTCAGTATATGAATGTATAAAGATAGATAGATGTGTGTGTGTATCCCTTTGTATGTGAATAAGTGTGAACTGTCATCATGGCACAGTTGAATGGAAAATTGTTGATACCTACATCAATTATACACACATATACTCACAGTGATTGTTACACATATTTGAAAGATCCTAAGAGTACTCGTTCTCAGGATTGACTGACATGAGAATCACCTGGAGAGATTCTTAAAACTACCAACTCAGATGATTAATAATCATAATCCCTGGGGATGGTGACTAAGAAAGACTTTGGGTTTTTTGGAAGCTTTGGTGAGAATAATGCACTGGAGGGTTGAGTACCACCAACTTAGGTTGGGGTAGTCTTTAAGGTCATGTTGGCCTAAGGTACTGACTTGCAGTTACCTCGGTGTCATGAAACGTGGTTGGAATAGAAAAAAAAAAAAAAAAAAAAAAAAAAAGCTTCAGCAAACCCCTGAGGTTTTTCTTACTAATCCCTCTGGTTTAAAAAGCATTTTAGTCTCTGAAGAGCTCAAATGCACTTTTCATTTACTGTGTATGATTTCATTTCTCAGCCAAATGTCTCTGTGAAGATGGTAGGCAAGAAGTCATTATCCTGATTTTGCAGATGAATGGAGTGAGCCATACTGGAATTAAATAATTTGATTAGATTCATACATTTAGAACAGATCCAGATTCCTGTGACTTTCGAGTCCGGATGTTTCTCTGTTTTGCCTTGAGATTTCAAATGAGAGAGAATTATTTTTTTAGGACTAAATAATTGTGTAAGAAAAGTTGTATAGATGTGAATTTCCATCTTTCTTGTAATTTCTTTCTTGTAATCAGGCACTGCAATGAAAAACAGATTTTTTTTTTTCTTCTAAAGAAGAGGCAGCATAGTCTAGGTAGGATCTAAACTAACGTCCTTTGGACTGAACCTAGCCTACATAGGTGTTTTATTTGGCCCAAGGAATGTTTAAGAAGTATTTCAGCCAATATTTAAAAACGAAGGATTTAAATAAATAAATAAATAAATAAATACCAAGGATTTCACATAAAAATTCATATTTCTTACTTATGTTTAAAAACTTGATATTCTCACAATATTGAACCTGAGTGTTCAGAGTGCCATTGGCTGAACGTGAAGAACATGTCCCCTTGGCAGTCTTCAAGGACCCAGAGTTTTGTGTCTTCTCTGAGTAACACTTGGTCTCCTCTTGCTTTTATTTTTTAAGCTTACTCAAAGAGACAATTGAAGGGAGTTTCGAGAAGGGACCACATCTTTTTGGGCAGGCTGAAGAGCTGTTACTGCCCCTCATCCAGTAGGACAGTAGGTAAGAGAAGTTACTGAGGAGGTGAGAGCAGCAGCTCCCGGAAAGGCTGCCAGCCAGGACCTGTAGTCAAGTGGCAGATGCAGATCTTCTGCTCCTTCCTTAGAGTGGCCAAAGTAACCAGGAGTCAGATGGCAGGGGAGCCTGGTAGAAGATGGTATGCAGAGATTGACTCCCTCTGCCCACAGTAGGTTGGAAGACTGTGGAGAACAGATTGGAATCTGGTAGGTTAATGAAGAATACCTAGCACACCTGGAGCCTTAAAATTTATGGAACACAAGCAAAGAGGAAGGAGAACCTTTGAATTGCCAAATGTGGAACAAAATGGAAAATCATTAAATTTGTATTCAGGGTCCTCTTCTACTTTGCTTTGTCATTCTCTATCATTCTCTTCTTTCATTGCCCTAGGTGGGCATGTCCCCATTCAGAGGTGGTTTCAGCTGCAGTCTCCAAACTTCCAGACAATTTTGTATGTTCTTCTTTTTTTTTTTTTTTTAAATTTTTATTTATTTATGATAGTCACAGAGAGAGAGAGAGGCAGAGACGCAGGCAGAGGGAGAAGCAGGCTCCATGCACCGGGAGCCTGATGTGGGATTCGATCCCGGGTCTCCAGGATCGCGCCCTGGGCCAAAGGCAGGCGCCAAACCGCTGCGCCACCCAGGGATCCCAATTTTGTATGTTCTTCTATATAATATCCTCTTTCCAAGATGAGAGCCGATGGCAGAGTCTGAAGGAAAAGGCATATTAAAGCCACTGTGGTAACAGGTTTGCATTTTTAGCAGATGCTCTTCCCTAACAAAAGCTTTTGCTGTAAGGGGTAAATCTGATGCCAGAGATTGCAGATGTTATGCCTGCAAAGTGGAGATGCCCTCAAATAACAACAGTCTTAACAGCTTAAAGTCACTGTAACCTGGACATTTGAATCTCTGGAGGGATCTCCCTCTTTGGTGTAGTGGTAGCAGGGTGAAGGATGAAGCAATAATCAGAGATGCATGGGTAGCACAGTGTTATGAGGCATCTGTGTTCCCTGGGGCTATGGGATGTAATCCACAGTGTAATGGAAGGTAAGTGGGTAAGAAAAATGTGGTGATTTTTGATCATTTGATGCAGTTAGAGTTGATTGTGAATTGTTTATTATTACATCGAAGACCTTTGCTAAAGAATGTAAAGTGATAGAATCGGCTTACTATAGAATGTTTTGTGGGATCCCTGGGTGGCGCAGCGGTTTAGCGCCTGCCTTTGGCCCAGGGCGTGATCCTGGAGACCCAGGATTGAATCCCACATCGGGCTCCCAGTGCTTGGAGCCTGCTTCTCCCTCTGCCTGTGTCTCTGCCTCTCTCTCTCTCTCTGTGACTATCATAAATAAAAAATAAAATACTTTGTATCCTCATTTCCCATGATTGATGCAAAGGATAATGTAATTAAAAAAAAAATTGTTTTGTGTGCTGAGGTGTTCAAAGGAAAAAACACACCTCATACATGCAAGATTTCATGGTGCAGACCTTTTTTTGACACACTCAACACTACATTTCCATCCATTCAGGTTACTTTTCAAGATTTCTATTTAAAAAATTGTAATGCCTTGCATTATTTGGATGCTTTCAGCATTTTGGAGATTTTTTTTTTTTTTTCCATATCAGCTTTGTTTGCCTTTTACAGTGACATGATGAACAAAAAGGGACAAGTTGTTAGGCCATTTTATAGATGAAAAACAAGCAAGGTCTAATAGTGAAATCAAAATTTAAGGCTCAGATATCCTGTTTGTGATCTAGTTCATGGCCCACACTACTGCTTTTAGATTTTATTTATTTATTTATTTATTTATTTATTTATTTATTTATGAGAGAGGGAGAGGACAGTGGGAGTGATGGTGAGAGTGAGAGAGAGTCCTAAGCTGACTCTGTACTGAGCGCAGAGCCCAGAGTGGGGCTTGATCCCATGACCTGAGCTGAAACCAAGTCAGCCACCTAACTGACTGTATCACCCAGGTGCCCCTAGATTTTCTTATTTAAAGCAAAACAAATATATTATAGTTGATGAAATTTTATTTTATTATTTTTTAAAGGTTTGATTTATTTATTCATGAGAGAGAGAGAGAGAGAGAGAGAGAGGCAGAGACATAGGCAGAGGGAGAAGCAGGCTCCATGTAGGGAGCCCGACGCAGGAATCGAACCCAGGACTCCAGGATCATGCCCTGGGCTGAAGGCAGGTGTTAAACTGCTGAGCCACCCAGGGATCCCTATAGTTGATGAAATTTTAAAAATCAGAGTTAATGTGTATACTGAAGGATGTAATGAGTCTAGGGGAAATATTGAAAATGTTACCAGTTATATATTTCCAAGGCTGAATGTAGCCCTGCCCAAAGTTAGGGAGATGTGATTTTTCTTTTTTTTCTTTTTAAAGATTTTATTTATTTATTTATTTATTTATTTATTTATTTATTTATTCATTCATTCATTCATTCATTCATGAGAGAGACACAGAGAGGCAGAGACACAGGCAGAGGGAAAAGCAGGCTCCATGCCTGCATGGAGCCTGATGTGGGACTCGATCCCGGGACTGCAGGATCATGCCTTGGGCTGAAGGGAGGCGCTCAGCCACTGAGCCACCCAGGCGTCCCTGATGTGATTTTTCCATAGCTTCTGTAATTGTACAGTATTGATCGATGGTTTGATTGATTGATTGTAGGTCCTATGAGATGTTGACCAGTCATTGAAAGAGCTTTTACTGAATAATTATTTTATATGAGAGACAGGACTAAGGCTGTGCCAGGCTGATACTTATATTATTTACTGACTATTTGATATATTTTGCACTCTCTGCATCAGTGATTTGTGTAGTGCTATTGTTATAATACCTGTTTTAAGCTGGATGACATAGACATAGGGGGCTTTTTGTGCAAGGTCATCTTGTTTGGCTTAGAAGTGGCAGAGCTAGGACTTACCAGGACTCACACTGAGAAGTAAAGTAAAATCTGAGTTCCTGTCCCAAATCCCTAAATGCTACCCTTTGAGTCTCTCATACAACTTCAGCACCCTGTGTCAATTCAGGGTGCTATAACAAAGTACCAGAGCGGAGTGGCTTAGAAACAACAGATTTATTTCCTATAGTTCTGGAGACTGGAAGTCTGAGATCAGGGTGCCAGCATGATCTGCTTGTGAGGCCTCCTTCTGGGTTGACTTTTCTTTGTATCTTCACAACAAGAATGGCAGAAGGAGCACCAGAGAGGTATGTGGGGTCTCTCTTCTCAGGGAACTAATCCCATTCATGAGGGCTTCACCCCATGACTTAATTATCTACCAAAGGCCATAGCTCCAAATATCATCACGTTGGAATTTGGGTCCCAATGTATGAATTTTGGGGGAGACTCAAACATTTAGTCCTTTGCACATTCTTTCTCTTCTGTATTGGACTTAATTTCCCAGGTGTGCAGCATCCATCAGTGCCCCGTTGATTAGCAGGATTCTCTAACTATAGTCTTCATCAAGGCCTCGTACTTGTCCCTGTTGTTTATCCAGATTTACCTGTTCTGTGTCTCATTATCTCAGTTAAACATGTAGAAAAGTAGATATAAAGGATTCCTTTTAAGGTATTACATGAAAATGCATACTTATCCCAGGAATGGCAGCATTTTTTTTAAAAGATTTTATTTACTTATTTATTCATGAGAAATACAGAGATAGGCAGAGACACAGGCAGAGGGAGAAGCAGGCTCCCTTTGGAGAGCCTGATGCAGGACTTGATCCCAGGACCCTGGAATCACACCCTGAGCCAAAGGCAGATGCTTAACCACTGAACCACCCAGGTGCCCCAAAATGGTAGCATTTAAAAAGACTGTTTAAAAGCCTTAATGCAAAGGATTAATGGTGAGGGACTTCCATGTGGGAAGTACATTGGGAGAGGAGGACATTTGTGTTCTCTCCGAAATCTTGTCATGAAAGCATACTGTCCTATCCTGTCCCTCGGCACCAGTGTATGTAAAATTCAACCTTTACCCTCCCCAAAGCTTTCACTTGCCTTCATTACCATTTCTTATTTCTTGGCAGATATGTTCCTGATGCTGTCGTATCAGTATGCATGGGTTTCCCTCACGTCTGGGTGTTATATATAACCAATTGCATTACACGGTTGGCATTTCCACAAAGGTGTGAGTATCTGCCACCCCAGATTAAGATAGAAATAGTTGGCAATGACAGATGTCATATGCCAGCCTGACTGTTCTTGAAAATGACATCTATCGTCATGATGGCACTATCTTTATTAACAGCTGTCAATTAAGATAAGGCTTTGAAGAAAAAAAAAATCAATGCAATTCTAGGCATGGCCAGTATGGTCTTTGATGTTTTGGTTTGGGGTATTTAGAATCAAGTATTACTGTTATCTTTTAATATGCAAAATATAAGTAGCATTCTCAGATGCTGAGGAATTCCAACCCTTTTTCTAGAACAGAGGCAAAAATGTTTGCTTTCTACTTTGGCTAGACAGCCGATCCCCTTTCCGTGGTTCTTATGGAATGGATTTGCTATAGGACTTTTATGTGGCCCATGTCTGCTTCTTTAGAGTACAGTACTTGGCTTCTCAAGAAATACATTTGTTTTGGTGTTATAAATCCAGAGACTTTCTAAAACCTGTTCTGTAAAATGCATCTGATGACACTGTGGAGAATTCATTTATTAGATTAAAATATTTCAGATGTTATACAATGGGCAGAAATTGAAAACATTGCCCACAGTGGTAAGCAAACAAACAAAAATAATAACAATTTTAAAATCTACAGAGTACATCAGAATGGATAATAGACTATTTGGATTACTTATTATTGTGCACTAATTTGAGATGTATACTATTTTCCGTAAAGGAGTTCTGAATGAACGAATAAAAATAGAAAACCCAAATAAATATGTTTAAATTTGACCTTGATTCCATTTTGCTTTGCAACCTCTAGCAATTAATTCTCAGTGGGGATAGATTTCAAAGGGTCGCAACAGATCACGTTTTCCATGCATAGAAGCTTCTGCATGTAATTGATTTGGGCTGAATTTTTTAACACAGTTGACTTGCTTGAAATAATACTAAAGGACCACCATTGAGCAATTCGGATACAACCCCTGTATGCCTTTGTGAATCAGGTTCAGATAAACAGGATTTGACCTTAACCACTAACCCCTCAAAGAAGGACTGGCAGTCATCACAGTGAATGCCATCCAATTATGTATAAAAATTGATATGAGTCCTCTCTTCCTGCGGAGATGGCAGCCATCTTCCACTTGGCATCATGGCTGCCCTCAGACCTTTGGTGAAGCCCAAGAACCAAGAAATTTATCTAGCACCAACCAGACCAGTAATGCAAAATTAAGCACAACTGGCCAAAACCCAGGGGCATTGACAAGAAGATGCACAGAACATTCAAGGGCCAGATCTTGATGCCCAGCGCTGACTGTGGTAGGAACAAGGAAACAAAGCACATGCTGCCCAGTGATTTCCAGAAGTTCCTAGTCCACAGCTCCAGGGAGCTTGAAGGACTGCTGCGGTGCGACAAATCTTATCGTGCAGAGATTGCTCACAATGTCTCCTCCAAGAACCTCAAAGCCGTTGTGGAAAGAGCTGGCCATCGGAATCTCCAATCTCAGTGCCAGGCCTCACAGTAAAGAAAATGAATAGACAGATAGCTTCTGAGCATATTGTAGTTGTTTTAATAAAAATCATAAAACTACAAAAAAAAAAAAGATATGAGTTGTTTGAATTGGAAATTGACCTCTATCCCCAAAACCTACTTTTGAAAACTTGGTTACTACCTCTATTTTCCTGTTTCACCAGCTGTAAACTAAGGATAGAAACATTTACCACTGCCTCCCAGTGGCAGTTGGAGGATTAATGACCTAATATTTGTAAAGTGCTTTGAAGATAAAAGTGCCAGCTATTATTATTACTAATAAACCATTTTTCTCCAGTGTAATTTTGGACAGCAGCCATTAAAAACTCATTACTGTATTTAACAGTAAAACAATCTGCTACAGCCTTGTATTTACTGCCTCAATTAAGCATGCATTCCACTTCCTTTGCCCCTCAAAATTCAGAGCTGATGAGGAGGGATAGAAAGGTGTGTGTCATCATTTCCCAAGTTCATTTAAATAATGGGTTTAACAGACTGGATGCTTATAGTGGAGAGTAGTTTGATTGTTTCTGCTGAAAACTAGACTATGTCCTTAATGGGAGGCTAATGTGGCTACTACACATTTGCTTCTGTGTTCTATGAAGGGAATGGAATGACCAGTTCTAGATTTTTATTCAACTGGATTTACTTCACATTTACTGCCTTTGAAGATTGTATTCCAGTGTCTTTATAGTTCAGGCTGGCTCCATCAATGACACAAGTTTATGTGGGTGGTTGTATGGTGTTTTATGTACATGTTTAAACTGGGGCAGGTGTGCACTGTTTAGAACTCATGCTAAACATGAAGTAGAAAACAGAAGGAATTATTTCAGCCACTTCCAGTCCACAAATATTAAAATATGAAAGTGAAGGTCTTGAATAAATCTGTAATTAATGTGGTGTTATAAATCCTAATTTATTTTTATTTAAGTAGATGTCCCTAAATAATCCGTGATACAGGTAGCATAGATATTTCTCACCTGTTTCCAAAACAGGTTTCCCCTTATGCTATTTTACTACTGCAAATAACAGTAAAAATTATAAAATAAATCAATGGCTGTAATCAGAACAAGTAAATCTGAAGTCAATTCACTAGCTACCTCCAGTCTCTAAATCCTAAACCAGTATCTAAAAGTTGAACAAAAGAGTCCACATAGCAATGTGAATTCATTGAATTCACTGTGAGCATTTTGGTATGGAAAGATCTTCCTCATCCAGTGACTGCTCACTCTTAATTTAGAACCATTCTAATAAGCATAACTGTTTTATTTTAGTGGATGACTGAGTATAAACTGCAAGTTAGAACAGACGATGGAAAATTTGCAGATTTGTTCACAGACAAAAGAAATTATAGCTAGCATCTCTTCAGCAAGGGAAGAGAATGGAAAGGCTAGAAAGAGACAACTCAGAAATCATGATGACCTATGGGTGGTCCATTAAGAAATTATGAAATAGTTTAAACTAAAAAAGATTTTGGTATTTCGCCCATAGGCATATAGTTCATTAATCTGAAAATCAAGTGAAATCATCTTTCCTGGTGATCTACCTAAGAATGTTACATACAGATACACAACAGCAATATTACAATCCCCAAACCTTTTACAAGATGTCCTTCTAGAAGCAACACATTCATAACTACCCAAGGTGCTATTGTTTGCAGATAAGATTTTGCGGTGCAAGTGTATTGCAGTGTATCTTTTTATTACTATCACTTAGGGAGGCCATGCTTTGTAAATACTATCACCATTCCATTGACTTCTGAAATTGAGCTCGCGCTATTTTCATCATTTATTTTGTTGAATTGTGCATGGGGAATTCACCATATGGCTTTAAACTGTTTAAGACCTCAGTAGGAATGTGTTTTGCAT
The DNA here is from genome assembly GCF_053574225.1 of Canis aureus. Taxonomy (NCBI): domain Eukaryota; kingdom Metazoa; phylum Chordata; class Mammalia; order Carnivora; family Canidae; genus Canis; species Canis aureus. The sequence goes on along the minus strand of NC_135629.1, from coordinate 18,031,650 downwards.
ATCAGATTCTTGGGGGAAATACACAAGTCGTGTATCGTTTGGAAGATAAGTACCTGGAGACTTACATGTAGCTAAGAGAGGAAATGATGAAAAATTAGTTTGAATTGTGACTATGTAGCAATTTATGTAAAATGTGAGTAAAGGGGCACTGTTCGGTTATCTGTTGCCACATTACTAATGCATAACTTTAAAACAGCCATTTTATGAAATCTCATGCTTTTGTGTGTCAGGAATTCAGGCAGGGCTAAGATGGATGCTTTCTTCAGCCCCACCTGGTGACAACTAAGGTGACATGGTAGTGTGCAGATTGTAGCTGGGCTGAGCTAGTGTCCCCAGGATAGCTTCATTTGCATGTCTGGTGCTGTGCACATGCAAAAAAGGCTGAACCCAGTAGGTAGGTTGTTGAACTTCTTACATGATGGCTAAGGATTCCAAGAGTCCAATTTAGAATATTGTCAGTTCTCGTAAAGACTAGACCTGGAACAAGTTCAGCGTCCCTTCCACTGTAGTCCAAAGCATAAAACACCAGTCCAGATACAAAAGGAGCATTCGTGCAGCTACCCTGCTGTGCTGGAGGATTCTAGTAGACAGGGAAGGAAGAAATGGACATGCTAATAAAGAGGATTATCAGACCTGCCATGATACCATTTACTCACCATATGACTGATTACAAAGTGGAAGAAAACATGGAACACAGGTAGAACAACCCTGTGCCCCACAGGGACACTCCTTTCTCTTCCTACTTCCTAGATCTCTTGGGCCCAGGAGAACACACGACTTTGAGAAGGGAGTGTGACAGGACAGTGAACTTTGGATAGCCAAAGGCAGCTGTGTGGCGAGGGAGGCTAGAAGGAGAGAATGGACAGCTGAGGACCCTTCAGGCTGAGATTCCGTAGCAGGATGGGTTTTTTGGATGCTCTGTACCTCTCATCCATTTGCATTTATCCTTACTCGACCATGTAACTTGGAAGTGGCTTGGCCTTGGGAGAACTAGGGGTACCCTAGCTGAGTCAGAAGGACCATGGCAAAACTCAAATGCCAGGAAGCAGGAATTGACTACTCAGATTGCACAGGCACCAGTCTTGGGGGCGGTGGGTGGAGGAAAGAGCTTTTTCATGTCCTTCTATTGATCTGTCACAGCCAAAAGCACATAAAGAAGCAGGCTTCTTGCACCAAAATGATGATTGTGCAGTTGGCTTCAGTCTTTCTTTACCTGTAATTTTCAGAAACAGGATTATAAAGGAAGGGGACTGAAGGGGCGGGGTGGGGGGGGATCGAGTACCAACATTATTCTCCTGTCTTCCTGCAGTGTTGTCAAGCACAGAACAAGAAGCAGGTCAAGAATATACAGCAAGGGAGCTGTCCTGGGCTGTTCGTTTTCTCTTCAAATTCTCCCTGGTAATGGATGAAGAACAACCGCTGCCATGTCTGATAGGGGTTCAGTCTGTGTTCTCATTGCCTCTACTTCTCTATTTCCTCACACCTTCCCATCCTATTCTTCTGTGGCATGCCATTTTTCTCTTTGTGCTTGGGAACCATACGCACTATCATTCTTATTCCTCTGTTACATTTTCCCACCCTTCTGATAAACAGGAGTAGATGTTTTTCTCCTGCAGTCTTGCAAAACGCATGTGCAGAGTATTGCACTCTATGTTTCATATTTCAAAACTAATTCAGCAGGCAGAATGCCATATATGTAACCCTAAAATGCTCTGTTGTGGCAAATTTAATTCTATAATGGTAATGCTGAAAATCACCTTTAAGAGACACACACACATATCATTTAATGTGATGCTTATAAAAACCAGGTGTTAAATAAATGAATAAAATCAATAAAAACTGGGTGTTTAAACAAGGTAGGTATTAATCCTATTCAGGGAGGTTAAGGGAACTCATGGCACCATTTATGTGAGAGTGGAACTGGAAATCAGATTGTCTGATTTGGTCTTAAGTTGTTTAATGGCAAACCATTTAGCAGTTGATAAAATGTTCCCTTGTTCAGAAAACTTACATTTACAGAATAGATTTCATTTTTAGGTGATACAACCTATAAACCCATATTAAAAACTGTTGAGACTGTTGAAACACAAGCAATCCTCAGATTTTTTCCCCCATGGTTTCTTTTGTTAGAGCAAAATACATTTTTACTATAGCAGAGAGCACTTTTTGGGTAGTTTTGTTTTAGCAATTGTCCATCTTCTGTCTTATGCATCCTTTCTTGACTTTTAAGTGACCACAAAGCCTGTTCTAACGTTCTCTTTGACACACTGAAATTTATTTCTCATGAGCCATTCTGGATAATTCTTTGTTCAGTCTTTTAATCACTAGATCACTGCAACCTTCCCCTTACTGGATTTCTGCTTTTTGTAACCACTCTTATCTACTAAGGTCTAAATGTCACTGTTAAAATCCCTTTTCTCACTTGTCACTTTGACCATGATGTCATTTACTTCCCGAAAATTTCCCCTGGCTCTCCATTGCTTTGCAGGCCAAGTAACTGTCACACTTCGTTTCCACATTCAGCCAGATTCAGCCTTCATTATTCCCTTCTACTTTCCTGTATCCTTAGAGACCCTCTCCTTTTACTCAACTGCTGGCTGTTCCAGCCTTCTTAGAGCTCCTGTCTTCTCAGACACATTTCCTGCTGTTCTTTCTTCTTAAAACAACTGGTCACTCGATCATCTTCTATTTTCTAAGACTCCCCCAAATACAACATCTTCATTATTTTTTTTCATAATGTACTTACATTTTAATAGCACATTAAAAAAAAAGTTTTGCTGTAAAATGGAGGTTTTATTTCATTTCTGTGAATGAAACACTAGCGTCAGTGAGAAACAATGAAAGGTAACTACAAACATAATACAATGAAAACAGTCTAAGATCATTAATACTAGCTGGATACTATTAGCTGCCGAAGGCTCCAGTTTGAAGTCCTGCTTCCTGTCTCCCTCTATAAAATAAATAGCAAGATTAGTAAAGTTAAAGTGTTGTTAGTGATATATTAGGACCTACCTGAGACTTCCACTTTTTGTTTACAGTGAGAAGGACTGCAAGAAAACTCAAAGGGGTTGTTGACTTAGGTCATGCCCAAAGTACTTCCTAAGATGATCGCGGTACTAAGAATAGTGCTCTAGGACATGCAGCCCAACTTCAAGGGATGAAGACATCCTTTAGAAAAACTCATCACACTTCTCTGCCTTTGTCCTATTAAGTTCCTGCATTTAGTCCTTAAATGAAAATTTGTGAAGTTCTTGCTGTGTGAAAATCATTATACTAGCTGGATAAAGTCCAAGATGAATTAGACACAGAATGGCCTGAAGATGCTTACAGCTACCACCAAACACATGCCGATCGATTGATCGATTAATCTATCTATCTATGCATTTTCTGGGCCTGACAGTCCTGAAGTATTCTAAACCTCCAGTTTAATTAAGGTACTCAAGGGGCACCAGGTTGCTCAGTTGGTTAAGCATCTGCCTTCAGCTTGGGTCATGATCTCAGGGTCCTGGGATCAAGCCCATTATTGTCATCGGGCTCCCTGCTCATCAGGGAGTCTGCTTCTCCCTCTTCCTTCCTCTGCTCCTCCTCACCACTTGTACTCTCTCTCTTTCTCTCTTAAATAAATAAATAAATAAATAAAATCTTTTTAAAAATGAGATAAAATTGTCAGGAAAGAGGTAGAATTTGAATGTCAAGGAAGAAATTCCATTGCAATTACCATTTTCTCTGAAGCAAAATAAACATGCAAGCCCTATTTAATGAGCGATTAATTTTTAGCACTATTTATCACACTGTAGGTTAGTGCTGTTAAACTTCTTGGGTGATAAAATGTGATTTGATTACTTTTCTCAAGTTCCAAAATGCTTTTCCACAAATTGTAAAATAGGAGCCCTTCCTAATATGGTGTGGGCTTAGAGAAAGCCAAATCTAGGTGAAAGATGGGAAGCCAACCTAATTCCTACTTGATTGATAAGTCAGGAAGTGTGGACATCCAGAGCCATCATAAGGATGTTTGAGTTCTATGACCTTGGAAGGTGCTTTCCAATTCTGAGATGGCCAGGAAATCAGATGTCTCCAGCAGAAAAACACAGCACCTTTTGTGTTTTTCAGGTGAGTTAATTTCTTCTTTATGTCTCAGAGTACTGCTGACTCTGTGTTCTGTGGTCCCTTTCTAGGACCTGGTTCTCAGTTCTAGAAGCTTAGATAATGCAGATAAGGCTACTGTGTGTTTGGTTCTCTACACTTAATATGCTTGTGAAATGAAAAGAAGAAAAAAAAAGGTAAAATAATGATAAGGTCATTAAATACTAAGAATTAACCATGAAATACCAGGATTTTCTTATTTGTTGTGTATGTTTGTATAATATTTACACATTTTTTCAAGTGAAAATATTTTGTGCCTTTTTTTTTCTTAGAGACATTGAAGTCATGTGCTACATTATCAATGTCACTATTTTTTTTTTTTTAGTTTTATCTTATTTTATTTTATTTATTTAAAAAAATGTCAAGCTGTATTTATTTAGGTAATCTCTATACCAAGTGTGGGGCTTGAACTCATGACCCTGAGATCAAGAGTCACATGCTCTTCCATCTGAACTATCTGGGCACTCCTTTTTTTGGGGGGATATCACTTTCTTATTGGCCATCACATAACAATTGACTTGTTAAATCTTTTTATACATTGCATTTTAATTACATCAGTAATTTATTTAAAAAATAGGAAAATTAATATCCACAGTATTGATTGATTGATAATGGATATTCTTGCTTCTGATAGCACCTTGAATAATGCATCCCTCTCTTGATTACTGTAGATATTTCATTAATACCTAGAAAATACGGAAAATAGAGCTTCTTAAAGTTCAATAGGAAGAACTTGTGTGTTAGTAGAGTTGATAAACATTAGTTGCAGGGATGTGAAATATTCTAGCTTTATCTTCTGAACTTATTCCTTGCACATATTAATCATGTGCACGTAATAAATAATACTGACAAGGCATAATTTTGAGACCATAAAATTGAGAATTTGAACACATAGCATATGTGGGCATACACATACATATACATAACTGCTCTTTGGTAAATCTACATAACCTTACTTATGCTGAATTCACTCTCAGGCTCTGCTTTCTCATCAAGCATTTATCAGCAAAATGGAAACCTCTGAAAACTGTCATGGATTTGCTTATACTGCTATATGTTCAGTGCAAAAAGTGACTTTTATTTCTTGGCCACATACTAGGTGACTAATTATAAAACTGTATTGTGCATTGAAGCACATCTCTCAAAAGCTTTACAATCTGACTTTTGACAAGGATGCCATTGCCATCTGTTGAATGATATGATAGTGAAATTTACTTGAGGTGACCATTTTATGAATTATGAATTTTTTTTTACTTTCAGCATTTCCACTCATTTTTTTTTTTTTATTTGTTGGTTCCATGAATCAGTCAGTGTCATCAAATTTGTCAACTGCCATTCTAAAAGCTTTGGAAATTGGTATGATGAAAGTCTTTAGAGATATTTTAAACCCAAGAATGTGGGATCTGAGACCTGCCTGCCCAGATATGGCGGAAAATGTAAACAAAAATGATGTTTTGTTAAAAAAAAAAATGATGTTTTGGGATGCCTGATTGGTTTAGCGATTGGGTACCTGCTTTCAGCCCAGGGCGTGATCCTGGAGACCTGGGATCGAGTCCCACATCAGGCTCCCTGCATGGAGCCTGCTTCTCCCTCTGCCTGTGTCTCTGCCTCTCTCTTTCTATCTCTCATGGATAAATAAATAAAATCTTTAAAAAAACCAAAAATGATGTTTAAAAAAGCACTACTGTAGTTTAGAGGAACAATACTAATCAGAAAATATTTAAAAACTCAGCCACCTGACTGGCTCAGCCAGTGGAGCATGTGACTCTTGATCTTGGGGTTGTGAATTCATGTTGGGTGTAGAGATTATTTAAAAACAAAATTTTTAAAATACATGCATACATACATACCAATGTCTGATGATACAATTTGAATTGAGGTATTGTGGGGAAAATATTACTAGAATTTAAAGTTTTGGCTCTTTGAAAATATATGGCAGAATAATTCTAGATACTACAGTTGTTTGTTGTTGTTTTTTTTTTTTTTTGCTTTGTTTTCTTTTGATTTCTTGTGAATCCAAAGCCAACTTTCCTATATGACAGTTGAAAAGAATCTTCTTACTTCTTGTGTATTCTTTTTAATGTGGTCAGGAGAAGGATTAAAATGAATACTCTCTTTCATAAAGCAATTGGGAATTAATTCTGAAATAATGTACCGGAGAATGCTCTTATGAGTGAAAGAATAGCCTTGGAACCCTAAGATAGTCAACATATACCAGACCTGTCTATAAAAAAACCCATAAAATAGTTTGTGCTTATATATATATATATATTAAAGATTTTATTTATTTGCTCATGAGAGCGAGTACAGAGAGAGAGAGAGAGAGAGAAAGGCTGAGACACAGGCAGAGGGAGAAGCAGGCTTCTCACAGGGAGCCCAATGCGGGACTCGATCCTGGGACTCTGGGATCTCGCCCTGAGCTGAAGATGGCTCTAAACCACTGAGCCACCCGGGCTGCCCTAGTTTGTGTTTATAGATATCTTGTATAAGATGTGGATTTATCAGAAGTATTTGAATTTCATACTTCCCTATGATTGCTACCTAACCATAGATATTGGCAATATATTTGGGAAGCTTGTTTCCTCCTTAGGTTTAAGATGCCATTGGACGCTCTAAGAGCCTTGTGGAGGTGACCTTTAACATTGTCAAAGTGGAACATACATTTGGGAAAGGGCTGCTACATATGGCCTTTCACACCCAAAGAGCTAGCCTTTTCCCGTTTGCTAGCATTTTTCTAATTTGACAGTGGTTCCTGAATGCCACACCCAGACTTTCTTTCTTTAGCAATGTTGATTTATGAAAATGCTCTGATAGAGGCTCAAAAGCTAACACCAAATTCAGCAGTGCAGAAAGCCTCCAAATCATATTCTTCTTTTTTGTCAATATTTTCACTAGGGCAATGTAAGATATTAAATCACCTGGAATTAGTTATGTGCCATTTCAGCAGCCTTTTGTGCTCAATCTACTACAAGCTGTTTGTGCTGATTAGCAGTTTAAAAGTCTGCAGAGGAAGGGAATTTTCAGTAGGTTCTTTTCTTTTTCCTCTTTAGTCCTGTGTTCACTGGGGAAGGAATTACCCTCTGTGCAACTCCTGAATAATTTGGTTGACCAGATTCATGCTGGAAAAGAACAGTATCAGAAAAAATTTACCTACGTGTCTGTAGCTGTGCTTCCAGATACAAAACAGAAGAGCCAGTGGCTCCACGTGAAGTGTGTGTGTGTGTGTGTGTGTGTGTGTGTAGCTCTGATTCCAAGGAATCATTCATTCATTCATCAAATATTTATCGAGCTGTTTAGAAATCCCAGGCACTGTGCTAAGCACTAAGATGAAGACAAATTCCCTGCCTTCCGGAGTTTACCATTACTGAGAATGTCAGCCAAGAAATAAGTAAACAAAATCATTACAGGAAAGAAACAAAGGGCTATGAGAGAGAAAAATGAAAGAATTTACTTTTAGAAAGGGTTTTCTGAGAAGGTGACTTTCAAGGCAAGCCAGAAAGGGAAGAAGGCAAACAGGAAGAAAGCCAGAAGAGCAGGGTTCCAGGCGGAGGGGCAGCAAGCGGAAAGGCACTGTGGAAGACAGGGATTTGGCATGGTCTGGTGCTGACAGAAGGCTAGAACCTGGAGCGTAGGAAGCTTGGGAGAGATTGGCACAGGAAAGATTAGGGCAGATCTTGTGAGGCCTTACAGGTCACAGATGAGAATATGAATTTAAATTGCCATATAGGAACTTCAAAGGAATCCAAGCAGTTAAAGCAAGTTGATCTGATTTATGTTTGTAAAAAAAAATCACTTTAGCTGTTGTGTGAAGAGTGGATTGCAACAGGGAGCAGGATCAGTTGCTATTCCACATGGGGAATGAGTACAACTCGGACTTGAGCTAGGGTGCGATAAAGGGGATTTGTGAGACTGTTTATTGTACTTTTAATAAGATGATATGGGTGGTTTGGGGATTGTTGTGAGAAATAGCACACAGCCCTTGAAGGCAGAAACCCATGTAGGAAACAACCACAGAACATGGAGTTGTGAGACAAGGAGGTTTGAGATATGTGTTTCCATGCTGCCTGCTAGCAGAGGGGTTTGGATGAGCCCCAGGAGGGCTCAGGGCTGGAGTGAATGACATTTAGTGAGCTTCTGGTCTGAAGGAGGGCATGCACTGCTGAAAGAATATGATACACTGCACTGGGGGAACCTGCTCATTAATTCTTATAGCAGTTTTGTGTTGGGTATAGAAGATGAAAGACATTTTCCATTCAATTATTGATCACAGGCATGATATGTGTTGATTAAAATGGCAAGATAATTGTATCAAATAGAATTTGATTACGTTTTTTTCCCTAGCTGTATTTTAACATGTATTTGTTTACCCAGATAAGTAGAGAACACAGTACCCAGCTCCCCCTTTCCAAGGAAGGAACCAACCTATCATTAAAAGGGTTATTGAATAGCAAGTAAATTATGTTGATTTTATTTTTTAAATTTAATTTTTAAAAGATTTTATTTATTTGAGAGAGAGCGAGAGCAATGAGAGGAACAGAGGGCGAGGGAGAAGCAGACTCTCCGCTGAGCAGGGAGCTGTTGTGGGGCTCAGTCTCCCGACTCCAGGATCATGATCAGAGCTGGAGGCAGATGATTAACTGACTTATTCACCCAGGTGCCCCAATTACGTTGTTTTTAACCCAAATTCCCACCCTATTTTTTGTCATATACATTAATAATATGAAATGCTTCTAAATGTGTTCTTTTAGGAGGATTAAAGTTTAGCCTTTGAATGTTTATTTTCATATTTATGTGGAAAAGATATAATCTATTAGTTATGCAGTTAATGACAGAGAACAAAGAATAATTTTTAAATTTTAAGAAAAAAGACAACACAATGGAAAAACAAGCAAAAAGAAAGAACACATTTTAGAAAAAAGAAACTCAGGTGGCCAAAAATACATGTAAAGATACTCAACCTCATAATAATTAGGTCAGTGCAAATTAAAATCTGAGTGAAAATAAATTGTAGTTCATCCACATCATGGAATGCTACTCAGCAATTACAAAGAATGGACCATATGCAATAGCATGAATGATTCTCAAAAGCATCATGCTGAGTAAAAGAAGCCAAACACAAAAGGTCAAATACTGTGTTTCATTTATTAGGATATTCTGGAAAAGGTAAACTGGAGAGACAGAAATAAAATCACTGATTTCAAAAAAAAAAAAATCACTGATTTCAGGGACTAGTGGGTGGGGTTGGGAGCTGAAGTGATGGAATATTTTATAACTTGATTGTAGTCATTTTTTTTAATGTCTTATTTGTTTGAGAGAGAACCCAAACAGTGGAAATGGCAGAGGCTGAAGGAGAAAAGCAGGCTTTTCTGGGCAGGGAGCCTTATGTGGAGCTCGATCCCAGGATCTCAGAATCATAATCTGAGCTAAAGGCAGATGCTTAACCAACTGAGCCACCCAGGTGCCCCGGTTGTAGTCATGTTTAAACAACTCTATACTTTTGTTAATACTGGATTGTACATTTTACATTTGTTAATTTTATTGTATATAAATTATATCTTAGTGAAGCTAAGTTGAAAGCATTGAGGATCTGTGTAATTGGGCTACATATTGGGCTGTAACAGTGAAAATATCTAGGACTAAAAAAAAAAGAAAATATCTAGGACTGAATGTTGTAAAGATATCAGGAAATGGGAGCATTCATACTCTGCTGGTGTGAGTAAAAAGTATCAGAACCCCCTTTGGGAGAAGGAATTCACAGTAGCTAGGAAGATTAAAAACATTTATACCCTGGGATACCTCAGCTGTTCTGCACCTGCATGATTACCCAAGAGGAGTACTCACACATGTGCTCAAGTGGAACTATGCTACCAGGGAGGAAGAATGGCCTCTACTATTTAAGGTCTTTCTAAAAGCTGGGCTAAAAATCAAGTTGATAGGGGCGCCTGAATGGCTCAGTGGTTGTGCCTCTGGCTTTGGCGCAGATTGTGATCCCAGGGTCATTGGATCAAGTCCTGTATTCAGGCTCCTCACAGGGAGCCTACTTTTTCCTCTATGTTTCTCATGAATAAATAAAATCTTTCAAAAAAAAAAAAAGAGAATCAAATTGGCAAAAGACAGAGAATAATAGGGAAATCAGATTTAATTTCATATACATGAGAAATCCACACAAACATGGAAATAGCAAAGTGAGACATATATGTCCTTCTGACTAAGGAGAAGGGGTTAGGGGTCCACGACTTCAGAGGGAATGCATGCAGTCCTCAGGAAGATGAAAAAGAATAAATGCTTAGAAAACTGTTCTGAGCCACTCAATAACAGTGGACCTAGAGAACTTTGATCAAACAGACCATGCTAGTTTCCCCCTTGTCTATTATAATAATTCAAACATAATGTAGTTATCTATGATGATAGCTCTCTTCTTGGACCAGATCCTCTATCTGATTTATTCTTAGGTAGTTGAGGGAAATAAAGATCTTTTCCTGAATCTGCTGGGGTTTGACTGCTTTAATTTTTTTTTATTTTAACGATTTTATTTATTTATTCATGAGAGACAGAGAGACAGAGAGAGAGAGGCAGAGACACAGGCAGGGGAGAAGCAGGCTCCATGCAGGGAGCCTGAAGTGGGACTCAATCCCAGGTCGCCAGGATCATGCCCTGGGCTGAAGGCAGCGCTAAACCGCGGAGCCACCCAGGCTGCCTGGTTTGACTGCTTTTAACTCGAAAATAATCCTCATACCAAAGTGGTCCCTCCTAGGGCAGCCTGCCTTTATCCCCTACAATACAAGCATCTTCTGTGCAACCATTTGTTTTCTTTGTTTTTTTTAGTAGGCTCTCCTCCCGATGTGGGGCTTGAACTCATGACCCCAAGATCAAGAATTGCATGCTGTCCTGATTGAGCCAGCCAAGTGCTCCTTTGTGCAACCATTTGTAGGAATTAAAAAATGGAAACAACCTACATGTCTATCAAGAGGGGATAAATAGCTTGAAAAATATAAAATATTTAATATATGCCTGTTGACTTCTAGAGAGCAGTTCAAGTGAACTAAAGATGAATGTAGATTTTGAAAACAGTTTATGTGAAATAAAAAGCAAGTGTCAGAATGATAACTTGTATATGATGCTGTTAAAAAAATAAAACTCACCTGAGTAAGTCTTTAAAATCTTATGGGCATGGGATCCCTGGGTGGCGCAGCGGTTAAGCACCTGCCTTTGGCCCAGGGCGTGATCCTGGAGACCCGGGATCGAATCCCACGTCAGGCTCCCGGTGCATGGAGCCTGCTTCTCCCTCTGCCTATGTCTCTGCCTCTCTCTCTGTGTGTGTGTGACTATCATAAATAAATAAAAATTAAAAAAAAAAAGATAAAAATAAAATCTAATGGGCTTTATTCAATGATTCTTGACTCAGGCAGTATCCCATCTAGCAAATAATGAAAGACTTCTAGAGGCAGAAAGGAACACATACAAGGAGTAGTAGTAGCAAAAAGTGAATTATTTCAGGGAAGGTCATTTTCCTTTAGAAGGCAGTAGGAGGTCTATTTGGCAGATTACCTCAAGAGTGCTGATCAGATAATTCTTTTTTTTAATTAATTAATTAATTAATTAATTAATTAATTTATGATAGTCACAGAGAGAGAGGGGCAGAGACATAGGCAGAGGGAGAAGCAGGCTCCACGCACCGAGAGCCCGATGTGGGATTCGATCCCGGGTCTCCAGGATCACGCCCTGGGCCAGAGGCAGGCGCCAAACCGCTGCGCTACCCAGGGATCCCGATCAGATAATTCTTGATTGGTGTAAGATTCCATTTTTGGGACAGACTAAGTTAAATCTTGGTGTGTTTAGACTCAACATAAGCAACTCCATTTGGGGCCTATTGTCTCAGTGTTAACAATATCAATTATGTGACTTAAAAAATACTCGTGCAACATTATATTATCTTTGTAGAATAGTATAAAAATGTGTTGCTTACACATTAAATTAAATATATTGGTTCTTTGTAGAAGTAAAGGGTAATGGATTTAGAAGAGAAATTTAAGGAGCTTTCAATTTAATTTCTTGTATTTTCTTTATTTAAACAGTGATTTTTGGGGAGGCCTGACTAGTTCACTTCGTAAAGCATGTGACTCTGTGATCTCTGGGTTGTGAGTGTGAGCCTCTTATTGGGTGTAAAGCCTACTGAAAAAATAAATAAGTAGGGGATCCCTGGGTGGTTCAGTGGTTTAGTGCCTGACTTTGGCCCAGGGTGTGATCCTGGAGTCCTGGGATCAAGTCCCTCATCGGGATGCCTGCATGGAGCCTGCTTCTCCCTCTGCCTGTGTCTCTGCCTCTCTCTCTCTCTCTGTGTCTCTCATGAATAAATAAATAAAATCTTTAAAAAAATAAGTAAAAATAAAAAGTGAATTCTAAGGCAAATATGATAAAATGTTAATATTTAAAAATTCTAAATGGCAATTATATAAAAAATTTTAATTATATTTTCTGTATCTACATTTCTTTATAAAATAAAACCACTCCTAAGCTACATTGCAAAATTATGAACATAAATTATGTGTTTTTTGATCCTCAAGTGTAAACATTATCACTGAAGATAGGTAAGTAAGATGGTCTTAGCTCTTTACTGCAATATAGGCCTATCAGAGTGTTAAAGGTAACAGACCCTAACCTCATTCAAAGGTTAACTTGTAGGACAGCCCCAGTGGCCCAGCGGTTTAGCGCTGCCTGCAGCCCGGGATGTGATCCTGGAGACCCAGGATCGAGTCCCACATGGGGCTCCCTGCATGGAGCCTGTTTCTCCCTCTGCCTGTGTCTCTGCCGCTCTCTCTTTGAATAAATAAATAAAATCTTAAAAAAAAAAACAAAGGTTAACTTGCTTAGATCTAAGAGAAATCTCATGCCTTTCATTTTTAATTTCATGGTAGTTGTGAAAGACTGGACAAAAAGTCAACTCAATCTTCACAAGAGTAGAGATAAACCACATAGTCACACTTCAGTACTTAACATCCATTCAAAGATTTATTTATGTATGAGTAGTACTTGGTATATCAGGTAATCTTCCCAAGGATTATGTTGATTCTGTAAGTGTGCTTACCATTGGAATATAGATGAGCACACCATTGAAGAGTGAGTTTAAATTGTGTTTAATATTAAGTTAATGAGACTGAAGATACTAAACTTATGCAAGATACTAGTCTAGTGTACCTAAATATTTATTTATTTATTTAATTTATGAAAATATTTTATGTGCTCAATAATGATATGACTACATATGTGACAAATCTTATTTAAAAATTTAGGTTTCTATAAGAAGCAGCATAATTTTAACTTAGGTATATGAATATAATATTATTTCATCTCCTTGCAAAATAATTAGAAGGCATCATATATTATGTATGAACCTAAGAAGTACCAAAAATTGGCTCCCAAAATCAAAATCTAAGTTCTTATCTACACACATCTGCGTTACTCAACCTGTATTAATTTCCTGTTGTTGCTGTCAACAATTACCACCAGGTTAGTGGCTTAAAATAACACAAACTTGTTTTCTTGCAGTTCTGAATGTTAGAACTCCAAAATCTATGTGTCAGCAGAGCTATTTTCCTTTAGAGCTTCTAGGGGGAGAATCTGTTTCTTTGCCTGGGTTTTAGAGAATCCACCTTCATGCCTCAGTTTATGGCCCTATTCTTCATCTACAAAGGCAACAGTGTAGCATCTTCCAATTTTTCTTTCTCTGCTCTGCCTTTGTTACCTGTTCTGACTCGCACCCTCTGTCTTCTTCCTACAAGGAATCTATGATTATATTAGACCCATTCACATAATCTGGGATAATCTCTTAGTCTCAAGGTCCTTAATGTAATCACATCTGCTAAATCCCATTTACCATGTAAGGCAACATTCTCACAGGTTCCGGGGATTAGGATGTAGGTATTTTGTGAAGCCATTATTCAAACAATTACAACACCCTTTAAACTATTTTCTGGTGAAATATGCATGAAATTAAATGAACTTTTGGCAAAAAGTTTTGGTCCATCAACACATTTTGGTGATCACTGTATAACATAGTGATACTTAAGTGTTATGGGAATGCAAATCTGCATTATGATGTTAATATTATACAGTAAACCTCTGTAAGTATTGGCCCATAGAGCTAAAATAACTTTTGTAGGGACACTATACTATCTTTTGTTTTTAAAGGAGTAGTCTATTTAGAATGTGGTATTTTTGTACTGTAACTACATTGTATCATGGATAATGAATAGGACATATCTCAGAAGATTGTTGCAATTACTAAATGAGTTATTTTTAAAACTGTTAAAATGGTGACTGGCATGTAGCTTTTGCTAAATATATGCTTGTGGCATTTGTTAATATTACTAGATTCACTGAATTATCAAAAATCCTATTGGCTACATTAAGTAATAAAATTTAATGAAAGAGAAAAGTGCAAAAAATGGATTAAAATAACTCAAAAGGACTGTGTGAGGTACTAATTAACTAGAGGATTAAGATCATAAACCCTTTATTCTTTCAATAAGCAGTATTGGGCACTTAAGATACCCCATTGTCTATTAACTTCAGGAACAATGGTGAGCAACTGGAGTGGTACTTACCATTAGCCTACAGTCTAACTCAGGAAGATTGTTAACAGAGGAATAATAAGAATTGGGATGGAAGTTGTACAGGGTATCAAATTGTCTTTTATTCGATTCTTAGAGTTAAGCCAAATTTGACATTTTTAGAAATCTGAAAATGAATGTAAGAAATTTGCCCAGTAGACGGAGTCTAAATTAATTCTTAAAGCATATCTTTTTTTTTTTTTTCGTTTGTAAGAAGCTCATAAAGCCAAAGTGAAAGCTGGCTCAAATATAAAACAGTTCAGTTCCTTATGCACCTGCACACACTGATAGTCCCACACTCACACAAACATACATATTTTTTGCCACCACCATTATCTGGAAACTCAGCAGTGATTGTGCTTCTCTTGATATCTAAAATCAAGAGAGTGATTGTGAAATAGGTAATGAGGGAGATAAATAGTACTTTTATGCCCTTTCTTAAAGTGGAAATATTTCTATGACTTGTTAGAGAAAAAAAAAATTACCTTATAGTACTAGTAGTTTTTCTTTCCCCTCATTTTCCAAAATGTTTCCTCCTTTCCCCAGTGTTTAGTAGACAATCCAGTACAAGTAGGTACTTTCTGATAGATTTCACATAGGAGAGTTTTGAAAACATAACAAGAAGGGTGTCTTAGTCCTTGTCCAAAATATTTTCTTGTTGAAAATAGAGAAAATTTTTGTGAAAGCTGAAATGTATGTCAGTTTAATTCATGCCTATCATTTCAGGTAAATAATTTCACCAGGAATTCTTCATTAGTAAAATCAGTGTTTATGGGGATGCTTGGGTGGCTCGGTGGTTGAGCTTCTGCCTTTGGCTCCGGACATGATTCCAGGATCTGGGATCAAGTCCCATGTCTGGCTCCCTGCAGGGAGCCTGCTTCCCCCATTGCCTGTGTCTCTGCCTCTCTCTGTGCATCTCTCATGAATAAATAAATAAAATCTTTAAAAAAAAATCAGTGTTTATGTCACACAAGAAAGTAGCACATGTAGTTATTACCAGGGTTGAGAATATATAAATGTTCTTTATCTCCTCCTACCCATGCCCACCTTACTTTTACTTTAATAACCACTACATATGAATGTCCGTCTATTAAATCAAAGCAGGAAGTTGTCTTGTAACTCATTTTAAAAAATATTTTTTCTGTCTCACTTTTTACAGAAAAGTTATATGAGAAGGAAATGGGGAAACAGGAAATGATGTATTAGTCCCTCAAAGGTAGACCTGGAGCTCGTGTCCAGAATAGCACTGTGTGTGCAATAGTGAGCCATGCTCCCAGGACTGACTGGGAGAATATTATGCTTCTGAGCTAAGTGAAGAAAAACAAACAAAACCCCTGTCTTTTCTCTAACATTCTTAATTGCTTTATATGGAAATAAAGACCAAAAAGTTCACATCACTTTGAAATGTAGTAGGTGATAATATGAATGGAGAGAGGAAACAAAAGGCATGAATTGAAATCAAAAGCTTTCAGAAGCAGAGTGAATTGTGGTGACAATAGCATGTGTGGACACGGACTACAGTTACCATATAGACAAATCACACCAGAAATGTCAGCTTGTTTTCTAGTGTTTAGGGGCTTTCCAGCCTTTTAGACACACTGTTCTCCTTTGCGCATCTACATTGTTTTCTCCCTTGAGTTTTTTTTTTTTTTTTTTTGGTCTCACTGTCTACTTTTTACTATTTGTCTACTATTGATACCTGCACTCATTATTTTGGGCTTCCCGTTAGTGATTTTATTGCAGTATCTGCATTTTGTCATATTTGCTTCCAGCAATGAGGCAAAGGGAAGGAAACCAGCCAGTGCTCATCAGGGGAAGTTGTGGGCTCAGGTTGAGGTTCTTTCAGCAAATCATACTGGGTCAAGGAAGATGATTGACGGGACTTCTTATTTTCTCTCTTAGATTTATTGCAGCTAATGCCCTGATGTATCTATCCATCTATCAATTGATAGATTGATCTAAGCCGTGCATCTATTTATTTTGGCATGCAGCTTTGCAATCAAGATAAACAATGCCTGAACGGATTTGATAAATCAAGACTGCTATTAAGATGAAAGAATCAGGACTCAGAAGAAGTTGAGACCAAGTTTAATGATGTTTTTGGAATGTGTAGTTTTAATAATGATATGCTTTCTTCAAAGGAATTTCAATTCAACTAAGTATGTAATGAAAGCACAGAGGAGTGTTTGAAGAATCATTTAGTCTCCATCTAGGTGGCATGCTTTTGGATGGAATTACATACAATCTAAGAATTGAAAAAAAAAAAAAGGCCCTTGAAGACTTACCACAATCACTTAAAAAATATGTATGTCTGTGTGTGTGTGTGTGTATATACTATATATATATATATAAATATATATGCAACATATATTTATTTATCTTTATATATCTTATGTATCATATATATTATATTTATCTCATGTGTATATATATATATATATAGAGAGAGAGAGAGAGAGAGAGAATATGTGAGCTGGGGTAGGGCATAGAGGAAGAGGGAGAGAGAACCTTAAGCATGTTCCACCGTTAGCACTGAGCCCATTATGGGGCTCCACCTCATGATCCTGAGATCATGATCTGAGCCAAAATTCAGAGTCAGGCACTTTACCAACTGAACCACCTAGGCATCCCACCAGAAAAATATTTCAACTATGTTTCTGTTTAAATTGTGCATAATTGTCTATTTAGATGTTTAATATTCAGTGGGATACCTACACATGAATAAGACATTTTTACATATACTAAGTTGTATAAATATATGTACCTGTGTAACAGGGACAGTATTTTTAAAATGATCATACCTAAATAGTTGTCTTATTTCTATTTATTTTTGTAGTGGAATTAAGCGGATTATAATTTACATAACTAAATGCACATGGGACTCCATATCTTCACATAGTATATTGTGTGGTAATACAATTTTAGACTGGCTCATTAGCCCTGTGAGGCCCGGTGATACAGTATAGCAATAGATTGCTATCAAAGCCAAGAGGAAGATAAGGTGGCATCTTTTACATGGAGAGCTCTAAATCCTCTATTACTTTGAAATCACCTCAGTAGCATATTTTAAAATCAAGATAGGCTGCCTTTCTGGTTCCCGATGATTGTTTTAATGGTGGATTTGACCATATGTGTATCAGATATGGAAAGTAATGTCCATTAAATGGAGTAAAAATGTTCTTTTAGAGAGGAAAAAAAAGTGATTTAAATTTTTAGATTCTCATGGGATCTCATTAAAGTTCTCTTTCTTTAATAGATTGTGCAGCCTAATAGTTATCAGGAATCCTGCAGTGCACATGGCTGATAGGTTAGTTTACACAGGATTAATTGTGTAATTTTGCGTCCAACCAGCACAGTGAACATTGATTTTTGTATTAGTCCCATGTGTTGTTGGTAAGAGAGATTCTGCTTTCTATTTTAAGGTAGTGTAACATTTCACTTTTTATTAATTATAATTTCTACCGACATGTTTTATGCCTGATATAATTTATTATAAGTTTTTCCTAATTTTTTTTCCAATTGCTATGTCCTTCAGAAACTTCATAATTTTGAGCACTGATGTGAAACAAAGTGGCAGGAGAAAATGCCTTTCACAAAACATTTTCTGACTGGCCAATTTCCCCACGCCTCCATCCATAAGTTGCCCAAATCTTTCCTTAGAATAGAGAAGCAATTCAGGCAATTCAGTTGCATCTATTCCAGCTATACTGTGAATGATTCATGCGAGAAGTAACCTGAGGATATTACATTTCTCAAAGCCAAAAATGTGAGTGTACAAAGACAAGCAGGCTACTCAGAACAGAGTCTAGTTTCTAGAAAATGTAGATCTCTAGAACCTCATATTTCCTGAAATATTTGTCTATACGGAACAAATAGAGAAAAGGGTTTTTTGCTTGAATTTTCCAGGTAATCAGGTCAGCTCTTTAACTACTACAGTTTACCCACCCTTTGTGGGTATGAAATGCCTATTAGGATTTCAGTGGGATCATTATAGCTGGATTCAAAATATGCATTGTTGAGAAAACAGAAAGTGATGTTGATTGCATGCAATTTAGGCCTTAATCCTTACACTTTTCTTGTCTTGAACTTGCAAATCAATTACCTGCCTAGGCCATAGCTACTACCCCCATCCAAGACTCCATTAGATAAAATTTTCCTCCCTTCATATCACTGTGGTTCCTCCAATAAAAGGAGTTGAACACCTCTTAGTTTTTGCTGCTTTTGTTTTGTTTTGCTTTGCTTTGGGTGGATCCTCCCTCTCCCTTCTCCCCCACCGGGAGTTTCTGCAGCATTATAAAGGCCCAATAAGGAGCTGTACAAAGTGAGTACTTAAAGTGTGTGCTGAGTGACCAACCGGCCCCTCCTGGAAGAACCCTCTTAAACACTGTTACCAGAACTTCAAAAAGGGGCTTGCTGCTGAAGGATCAAAGGATCTCTTGTATAATAAATTTGGAGCATTCACTCTAAAATGAAGAGAATAAAATGTCTTTTAAGCTCCTGTATGATGCCCGGATTATGTGGAGAGACTAAGGAAGTGGTGGTTCTCTCAGGCTTTTGTGTCATGTTAAACAGAAATAGATGAAAGCAAACGCTTAAAACTGACAAAATCCTGAGTAGGGAAGCTCTGGTCCACAGCTCCTTCACTGGTTCATAACAAACCACCAGCTGATGATTTGCAAAAAAAGAAAAGAAAGAAAGAAAGAAAGAAAGAAAGAAAGAAAGAAAGAAAGAAGGAAGGAAGGAAAGAAAAAAGAAAAGAGAAAGGATAAAGATTTCCTTTCTTAGTGAAGGACTGAGTTTGTTTTGTGTCATTTTAAACTATGCACCTTCACAAAGTATATACACCACTTGTTTTTTTGACATAGAAATCAGGTCTTGACATCGTTGAGAAAGGACTGGAATTGGAATCACAATACTGGGTTCTACACTTGACCTTTGTCACTTGCTGTGAGTGATATTCAAGAAGTAACTTAACCCGCTACATTTTATTTTCCCTCCTTTTTACATGAATCTAACAAATTAACACAAACTTGTTTTAAGGATTAAATGAAACAAATCTTTGTTAGAGTGTTATAAAAAGTAAGGTTTTATATTAAAATATAGGTAGTTTGCAATAAAATTCAATTAGACAATTAGAACTGATTATAGTTCTCAGTTTTGAGGATGAATATTCATTTTTATATTGAATAGTTCCAGTAATCCAGATCAGAGGTAATTTTTGAAACCATTGTAATTCTGTTCAATACAGCATATGCATGAAGATGTGTGTATGCTTCTGGATAGAGTCCTTAGCTTTCTCCAGATTCTCAAATGCATCAGTGACCTTCATGGGGGTAAGAACCCCTTACCTAGGTAAATCATCACCAATTTCCATTTTGCATTAATTGCTAGCACTGGTACTGTAGAATTGGGTACCTGAAGAGTGAGTTTTATTTATTGGTTTATATTTAAGAGTTTTTGTCTAATGGAAATTCTACTGGGGAAGAAAATCAATGCAGATTGCAGATCTGAATAACTTTCCCCAATATTTTTAAAAAATATATTTTTGTTATTTCCCATAATTAAGGCAGATACTTTTTTTCTTTCCTCACCATCACCACCACCACTACCACCACCGTCTATTCCTCTTTTGCTTGAAATGTGTAGATAATTGCAGATGCACATTTATGGAAAACTGAAATAGACCTACCCCACAGGTGAACTTCTACATTTTATGAAATAGGACTGCATTAAATATAATATTTTTCTAAATGTTGACTTTTAGTATCTAAAAACATTTTTAATTAAAATTTTCAACTCGCAGTGTATCTTTAATTTTTTATTCTCTATCACCTCAAATGTATCTCATCACAAATGTGTTGGTGTCATCCTCAACTATTCTTTCAACTTACCTAACCCATTAGGAATTGTATTTTAATAAATACTTTCCAAAGTGTCACTAATGATATTCTACTCTTTATGTCAAAAATTTTTGAATCTCGTTATATTTCTGATTGACTTTCTTGGCAGGAGTGAAAGACCTGGTAACCTCTACTGGCTGACCAGAAAGTTATGCTTAGAATTCACATACTCATCTCTATAACCAAGAGTAATTGGCATCTATCCTGTACTGAACTCATTGGTGGAGGCACTGGAGAGTCATGGTCTCAGCCCACATATTGGCAGGATGTTGCAAATTATTAATTTGGTCTTGGGAGTAACACCATTATGTTTGTATATCATTCCATTTGCACACAGTTTCCTAGAGCTCTTCTTACAGTATCAATTTGATCCACATTAAAGATATTTTGAGAGTTGTCATTGAATTTGCATATTGTGTTCTGCATTACCTTTAATAGGAATTAGCATTTTATTGTAGTAAGTTAGAAGTTAAATAGTTAACACTTAGAGTCTATCAATAACTAGCCTCCTTCAATTTTTAGACATCTTATTACATCTTTTTGAAGCAGTTTTAGATTCTTTTAAGTTTATTTTTTAGTCATCTCTCTACCCAGTGTGGAGCTCGAACTTACAACGCCAAGATCAGGAGTTGGTATTCTTCTGACTGAGGCAGCCAGATGCCTCTAGATTTTTTTTTAGTTATTGAGTAACTTAGTCATGTTCTGCTGCTTACCTATTTATTTTCATAGTTTTACAAATTAGGTTTTGTACTTAGATTTTTTTTTATACAACAAACTCCATTTACTAGTGAGTGTATATAAAATAATGGTTATGTTAGACATTATCTATGTTTAATTAAAATGTTTTATTTTTTAGCTTTATTGAGGTATAATTGACATATAAAAATTGTGTATATTTGAAGTGTGCAGTATGATTTTGTTTACGTATACATTGCCAATGACTACCACAACCAAGCTAATTAACATATTCACCACCCCACGTAGTTACATTGTGTGTGTGTGTGTGGTAGAAATATTTAGGATCTACTCTCCTAGCAAATTTCAAGTACACAATAAAGTATTATTAACTGTAGTCACCATGCTGTACATTAGCTTCCCAGAACTTAATCATTTTATAACTGAAATTTTGCACTCTTTGACCAGCATCTCCTTATAAGCACCTCCACCCAAGTCCCTGGCAGCCAGCACTCTACTCTATGCGTCTGTAAATTTGACTTTTTCAGATTCCACATATAAATGAGATTACAGTATTTGTCCTTTATTTCTTATTTATTTATTTATTTTTGTCCTTTAATGTCTGACTTATTTCAATAGCATAACATCCTCTGGGTTCATCCATGTTGTTGCAAATGGCAGCATTTCCTTATTTCTCTCTCTTTTTTAAAGATTTTATTTATTTATTCATGAGAGACACAGAGAGAGAGGCAGAGACACAGACGGAGAGAGAAGCAGACTCCATGCAGGGAGCCTGATGTGGGACTCCATCCAGGGACTCTGGGATCATGCCCTGAGCCAGAGGCAGTCCCTCAACTGCTGAGCCACCCATGCATCTGTCATTTCTTTCTTTTTTATGGCTGAATCATATTTCAGTGTGTGTGTGTGTGTGTGTGCGACACTTAGGTAGTTTAGAGCTTGCTTATTGTGAATAATGCCTCAATTAACATAGGAATGCACATATTGCTTTGACATACTGATTTCATTGACATTATCTCTGTTATGTGGTTTACCATTTATAAAATCTTATTGCCACTCTGTGAAGGTGATGAGGCAGATTTTGTTAGCACCAATTAAAAAAAAGGAAGATGCAGAAGTTCAATGGTTGTGACCTACTCAAGGATACAGCTAGTGAGTACCACAGTTGGTGTTTGTGTTCCCTATCATTTAACTTTACATCATATCTAGAATTTTCTGAGCTATTTTACTCCCTTCTCCACTCAAAGACCTTCTCTGAAAGGAACTAAGGAACACTTAAAATTCCTCCTCTAAGGTAAAGGGCTCAACTCAACTGATTTTGTCTAAGATGTTGAGTTGAGCCCTTTACCTTAGAGGAAGAATTTTTCTCTTCTCACTTCTTTTCTCCCCTTTTTCTTTACTTCCCAATGAACCAAGACATCCAGCATCCTTGGAAACCTGAGTTTTATGAGAAATACAAAAATATGAACTGGAATTACCATCCTGACACATGAGTTTCCTACTAAAAATCCACAATAGTCTTCTGTTCCAAGATGAAATTTAATTATCTAGTCATGACACCCAAGGCTCTTCACACTGTCATTGTAATCCAACTTTTCAGCCTCCTGTCTGTTTTACCTGCTCTCAGCCCCCATGTTCAGCCTCTGAAACTTCACATATCTTATTGACTATGTCCTGATTTCCTAGGCTTCTCAGTTTCTCTCCAGATATTCCATAGTGAGTCCCCCCACCATGAATGCCATTCTTTATAGCTTCATCAACTGAGCCCCATTTATTTACCTAGCTCAAATAATTGTGCAGCTTTATTTATGCATGTTTATTTTGATGCAAAAAATAACTCATGATCATTAAAAAATATTTATTAAATTAGATCATCTTTAATCTCTCCTTGTCTCTTCTAGTGTTAACTTCCCATTAAGTTGTAGATACATATTTTTTGGGGGGCAAAACTGAGCTCATATTCCATCCAAAATTTTGTAGTGCTTTGTTTCATCTAATTCTGTAACATAAGACATTTCTCTCAGCATGTGATATTCCTCAAAAATACAGTTTTCTGGGCAGCCCGGGTGGCTCAACGGTTTAGCGCCACCTTCAGCCCAGGGCCTGATCCTGTAGACTGGGGATCGACTCCCACATCAGGCTCCCTGCATGGAGCCTGCTTCTCCCTCTGCCCCTTTCTCTCTCTTTCTCTGTCTCTACTCTCTGTGTCTCTCATGAGTAAATAAATAAAATCTTAAAAAAAAAATAAAATACAGTTTTTTGATCTACAAAGTCATCTAATACACAGTCTATTCTAGGTACTTAATTATTTCTCTATTACTGAGCATTTAGATTGTTACCAAAATTTTATTGTTATAAATAAAATGATTTTACATTAATGTTTGAGCATATATCAATATGTTATCTAAACACAAGGAAGTTTTCTATTTATGCGAAGATTGGCTTAAGCAGAAGAACATAAAATGGTGTGTTAGATTTTTCAATAAGGTAAAATGTTTATAATGTTATATGAAGATACACAGTATATGATGTTTACCTATTTATTTTTTTTTTACCTATTTGTATGTATATGTGCATATGTGAGTATAACAGTAGCTGAATATTGATATATTAACTGGGGGGAATGCACTTAGTTTTTGACAGATGATTTTTATTTTATTGTATATATGCATATGTGTTTGTGTGTATTTACACATACATACATACATATGTGTGTATGTATGTACATAACTTTGTATTTTACTAGATCTCTACAGTGGACATTTATTACTCTTAAAATAAAGAAAAAAAAGAAAGAAAGGAAACAAAAACATAACCCACAAGTTATCCACCTTAACCAACTCCCATGTCCTTCGGAGCCTTTCCAACATGAAATCATAGGTTAAAAAAATGAGTTTCTCATGGCTGGCATGTAAAATCACTTGAAAATTATTTGTATCCTAAAAAAAAAATTAAAAAAAAAAAAAAAAAAAAAGGGATCCCTGGGTGGCGCAGCGGTTTAGCGCCTGCCTTTGGCCCAGGGCGTGATCCTGGAGACCCGGGATCGAATCCCACGTCGGGCTCCCGGTGCATGGAGCCTGCTTCTCCCTCTGCCTGTGTCTCTGCCTCTCTCTCTCTCTCTCACTGTGTGCCTATCATAAACAAAAAATAAAAAAAAAATTTAAAAAAAAAAAAAAAAAAAAAAAAAGAAAATTATTTGTATCCTAAAGTTCACTATGGTGTGAGACCTTAAATAACTATCAATACTAAAATACAGACAGTACTGAAAAATATTGGGAATGTGGATAGAGTACTAAAACTTAGTTTTCTTTTGAGGGAGAGTATAGCCCTAGGTGTGCTTTGGGGATGATGAGGGGGAAGCAGAGATTCTGAGCCTCATAGGCCAATGGTGCAAGAACAGTGGGGGCTGATCAGGGGTTGAAAGCTGTTTGAGCAAATACTCTGACCAAAGCAACAGGTGGAATGGCTCAAGCAGGAAATTGGGAATAATATCCTGGGATTGGATTTGTTTAGACAAGTTCCTATTCAGGGACATAGGGCTCTCCATTCATGGGTGTGCCTTGACCACAGTGCCGGACTCCAGAGCAGTCAAGTAATGAATACTTTGAGTGAATGAACAAAGATGCCCTTGTATAATGCTTTCAGAAAGTCCTAATAATAGCGATATTGACTTGTTTTCATACTTAAATGTGCCTGAAAGACTTTCAGGCTAGTTTTCATATATACTTTAGTATGACTTTTAATGACTTGGAATTTCATTCTTTAGTCATGACTGAAAATATATGTGCTCACTAGGCTTGCAGCCCTAAAGAACAATAGTCTGGTTTGAAAATGTTCTATGGCTATGACAATACCTTTGGTAGTATTTGAGACTATCATGATTATAAGGCTGTATCCTGGAGAAATGGTTTTGTAATTATGTAAATTCTTTGTGCTTCAGTTGCCTTATCATTAAAATGAGGAACTTAAAAGCAAAAAGTGAAGTGCCTGTCTCATAGGGTTGTAAGGATAAAATGAATTCATATAATACAAAACAGAACAGTGTGTGACATACAGCAAGCCCCACATAAATTATCCTATTATCATTACTGAATGAGCCTGACCTTGGTATTAACTTGACCACAACCACCTGACTTGATCAGTCTTTAGTCAAAGGAGCTTTGCTTTTCTTATATATGAGATTATTATCCCATACATTTTGGATCATATACAAAAGCAAAGTGCTCCTCCGTCAATTGTGTTCAGAATTGCAGATTTGTTAGTGACATTTGTACTTCCTAGGGAGACAATCTACAATTGTAGTAGAAAGTAATATAAAATCAGAGCTAGATCCTGTTTGAGATCCAAAAGATTATTCAATTTCTTAACATAAAACATTGACATTTTTGCTTATTACTTTCAAAACCATTTCAAACATGGTTTCATTTGATATAGTATAATTGACAGAATTGAGAAAATAAACAATGCCTCTCTTCAGCATACAGCAAGATGACAAACAGGGAATGGGTAAGGTCCATAAAAGGCACTTCGGCCTCTGACATATAGGACTATTAAATTGTATGATTGGGAAAAATAGCAGCTTCTTCCTTGGTGTCATGGAGGTCTAATCCAAGCTTTGTGATTTGACTAGGTAATGTGGTTGAATCTTGGATTCCAGGATGGTTCCGCTACCTTCGTGTTCATGGTTGGAAGATGGCAGGTGGTGCCATGAGGGTCCTGTGCCTTGTAAATGTGGCATGTGACCTCTCTTCCTGCTCTACCACCCTGGTATAAGGAAGCTTCTTCTCTGAGAGGGATTCTTGTAGGGGATCCTTTTTTTTTTTTTCCACATAAACCTTTTGTTTTATTTATTTTTTTAAAAATTTTATTTATTTATTTATTTATTTATTTATTTATTTATTTATTTATTTATGAGAGACAGAGAGAGAGAAAGAGAGAGAGGCAGAGACATAGGCAGAGGGAGGAGCAGGCTCCACGCAGGGAGCCTGACGTGGGACTCGATCCCGAGACCCTGGGATCACATCCTGAGCAGAAGGCAGGTGCTAAACCTCTGAGCCACCCAGGGATCCCCAAACCTTTTGTTTTAATAAATAAGACATATTCATGGCTTAGGTTTTAAATCACATTTAAATCACATTTAAATCACCCCACCAGCTCTTCCCTCAGGCAGGTAGGATTCCTGAACAATTTGGACATCAACATCTTTTTTGGTGGCAGTTTTGTACACAGGAATCACTTTTGGCACTGCAGCCTTTACCAGAGGGAAATCCTGTTTCCCGCAACAAACCATCATTCTAGGCTCCAGCAGTTGGTACAAACCCTGGAGGACCAGTCCATCCAGCAGCACTTGGTACAGTCCATCCAGCAGCACTTGGTACCTGGCTGTATCTTTTACCACATTGCTGAGTCTCCTTTTTGCTTAATTTAGTAGGTCTATAATAAGGTCATCTCTTGCTCCTTGCATGATTCATCAAATTAGACATCTGAATTTTCTTCTGCTGCTCAATTTGCTTTTCTTTCTTCTCATAGTATTCCATAATCTTCAGTCTTTGGGTTTGCACAAGACGACCTTTCTCAATGTTGAACCCTTCCTCTGCCTTCGCATCTATTTCCTCTGCTTTCTCATTGGCTTCTTGTTCAATAAAAGCCATCATATGCTTAATCTGCTTCTGCACGTCAGCATCACTGAGGGCCATGGCCAAAGCTGTGCTAGGCCAGAAGGCCACTGGCTCGAGCTTAGCCTGGAAGGCGGCGGGGGAAAGCAGGAAAAGAAAATCCTGTGGGGGTTTTGGCTCCCTTTGGTTTATCTTGTAGGGTATCCTGTAGGGTATCAGTCATGTTGATCCTTACCTCTCAGATAGCAACAGAATAAATCCTGGCCACATTTGATTGCAGAGAAAACGAGGAGTTGCATAATTTCCCCCAAGGTGACACAGCCAGGAAGTAGCAGAGCTCATTCATTTAAATAATTATTGACCACCTGCTGTGTGCTACATGCTGGACTGGCTCAAAACCCCAAAGTTCCTGAGTGTAATTGATAGCATTGGTCAGATCCAGGTCATTGTAGGTCAGCCATCCATAGAGTAGGGAAGGGTTCTTGACAGGTGTTCTCCACAATGTTCTCAAATGGTGGAGTCTCAAATACTCTGAAAGTAGGATATAAACCCTGCTTTCTGTTTATAAACTTTGAGTGTGCTTGCCAAAAATAGGTCACGATGTTTCTGGAAGCTAGGCTTAGTAATATAATTCTATTGTATATGATTTACTCTCAATTTATTTCTGAGGAATCTCTCCTCTTTCAAGTTATAAAAGTCCAAGATTATAGAAAACATAACTATAGTCACCTCTCGTGTATCTTTCAAGATTTTATTCATTTTGATCTATCTGTTCTGTGTATTTATCTTTCCACAGTATAGATTTCTTTTTTTAAAAATATTTTATTTATTTATTCATGAGAGACACAGAGAGAGAGAGAGAGAGGTGGAGACACAGGCAGAGGGAGAAGCAGGCTCCATGCAGGGAGCCCGACGTGGGACTCGATCCAGGGTCTCCAAGATCAGGCCCCGGGCCAAAGGCAGGCACTAAACCACTGAGCCACTGGGGCTGCCCCACAGTATAGATTTCTAATCGTTTAATCTTGTATAAAAATTTGTGATGCCAGCCTTTCAAATATTTTGTCATTTTCTTTCTCTCTTCAGCTCCATTATTAGAGCAATATTTTCCTGTAATCATACACTTTTTAAAATTATTTATTTATTTATTTATTTGAAAGAGAGAGAATATGCATGTAACACACATCTGCTGGGAAGAGGGAGAGTGAGAGAGAGAATCTCAAGCAGAGTCCCTACAGAGCATGGAGCCCAACACAAGGCTCCATCCCAGGACCCTGAGATCCTGACCTGAGCCAAAATCAAGAGTTGGCTGCTTAACCAACTGAGCCACCCAGTCACCCCTCTCCTGTAATTATAAACTTTTAAGGCAAAAAGAAATTATAAAAAAAACCAATTATTATAATTTTCATATTGTAAATGAGGCTCCTGAGACCAAAATTGGTTAAGAAACTTGCTGTTAATAAGCAAAATTAATGATAGAGCTAGCAATAAAATTCAGATGGTCTTCTGACTTGCCCTGGAATATTCTTTCTAAATTTCTTCACATGATGCTATTAGGCTCCTTTCAACAGTTGGTTGTATGACTTTTAAAAATAGTAGGAGATTGAGAAAAGGACTACATGGTAGTTCTATCTCTAACTCAAGGTATATTATATGAATGATGGAATAAGGAAGTCTGGCTAGTGTACATTAAGCTATGGGCTTCCAGTTACATGGACATGTTCACATCATGGCTGTGCCACTCATTCTCATTGTGATCTTGTTTTTTTTTTTTTTTTTTTCTCATTGTGATATTGTACAGGCACCTAAATCTATTTGAATTCTTTGCATCTTTTATAAAATTAGGGTCAGTAGTACCTTAATTAGAGGGCACTTGTGAATAACAGATAAATTGTTTAGTGCAACATGCAGCACAAATTATGTCTTCAATTAATGTTAGAAGAAAAATCATATATGACCTTTAGCAGGGGGTCAGCAATTGTTTTTGAGTAAACACATACTGAAACTAGTGATCAGAAATAGAGACTATTTTCTTCAGAGTATTCTTTCAAATATATTAAAAGGAACAAATTCAATATTTTCCCAAATTTTTTATTTAAATTCTAGTTAACATGTAGTGCAAAATTCAACATTTTCATATTGCTTATATAAGGTTTTGCTTATAAATAATTTCCCAAAGCAACTTTTCTATTGATCATAGTTTTCCCAATAGTCATTTTATTGTGCATCATTTTATGTTAAGCATATTGAAGAATTTCTGTTGTGTGCTCATTTTTATTGTGGTACCAGCTTGTATTCTAGGGAATATTATATACATCATATATCATTTTCTTTTTAAAAGATATTATATTCATTTAAAAAAAATTGAATTGAGCATCTTGTACACATTTTGAGTGTAAAGACTTCAGTAATTTGAATCAAGAACTCATTCCTGCCAGGCAAATGCTAGTTGATGACAGAAAGAGAGATATTTTCTCTCCCATTTTTTTAAGAGTATTGACCCAAATATTGGCAGAAAGCTGAGGTGCTCTCATTCTGTTTTTAAAATCACTAAAAAATTTCTACTGTTTGAAGATTCATTGATATTAGGTACATTTTTAAAATAAAATAAAACAAAAACAAAAAATAGCCACTCTTGATTCCAAATACATATACTTCACATAGACAGACAAACACACAACACAAACATATCAAATAGGTATTTTCACTCAATGTGCATTTATTAAGCAACCAGTATTTGACAATTTGACAGCCACTGTGCTTGAGTCCCAGGGATGCAAAAATTTAAGATTTGTTTTTCCTTGGCCTTAAGGAACTTACAAGCTTGCAAAAAAACATTATTAAAGAAATCCTTTCCTGTCTTGTGAGAATAAGACATATAACTGCTCACACATGCAGCTTATATAGCAGTTGTCAAGTTTCCTATGTCACCATTGGGGTGATGTGGTTTCTTCCTGTTGGCTGAGTTTGAGTGATGTCTGATCAAGTAAGTGCTCTTCCTGGCCTTGTTGACTGCTTCTGGTTGGTAATGTTGATGGATCTGCGCTGCCCCTCCGGTTACTGAACACCTTCTAGATCCTGATCCTGAACTAAGCATTTTATACGTGTTACTCCTTATCCTTCAAACCTATCCTGCAAGGTAGATACCATTATCCCTTATTTACCAATGACACTGTGACATATTATCTCTAAATAATTCTTATGCAGCCAACTTTTCCTCCAGGATTGGAAAAGATCACTACTTCCTTTGCTAAGCACCTACTGAAGTCATAGGTTTGCTTTTAGGGGCCACATTGTGTGAAAAATATTATTTTCAAATGCTAAATAACCTGAGCATAAGATGTCTGTATTAGGAAGGCCTGAGGACCTGAGTTTACCTCATTCTGAACAGCTGCTGTAGGTGTGCTGTACATTGAGTGGACAAGTCTCACACGCCTTTAATACCTCTTGCTTTTGAGCAAGTTTCGTTTCTCCCTCTAGTGTGCTTTCTCTCACCTTCTGTGTTTTGTTTCCTTAAGTGAGTCTAGTTTCATTCAATATACCTACACTACGTATTTATGTTTTTTTCACTCATGATTCTTTCTTCACCCAGCAAAAAAGCAAACAACAAACAAGGACCCAAAGGCCCATTTTGCTTTAATATACTTCAAAATTCTTTAGATTTTCCTGTTAGTATTTCTATTATTCCTCCCTTTGCATTTGGTAGGTATATTTATTCAGATCTCTTAAGTAAAGAAGACTTGGGGACTTTGGAAGAAGAAACAACTACACACTAAGAATAGAAAATAAGATATTGGTATCTGTATCAGTGATGGTGGAAGAAAGGGTAAAGGCTTATAGATTAAATAATTCAAAGGATTATATACCCTGATAAATACCATAGAAGTAAAATGAGAAAGACATTTTCTTGGACTACTGTATTCTTGTGTGTGTGTGTGCATACCCTTATCATTAAAAATGTTTGAGCCTGTATCTCCAGTGTGTGTGTGTGTGTGTGTATACATATATATATATATATCCCAATTGTATAGATACATAGTATGCTAAATATTACTATAAGAAAACAGAAAACAAGAATTAGAATAAGATTATTTTAAAATAATGTGTATACACATATGTACATATAGGTATTGTGATATCAACATAAAAGTTTTAGTATATATTATAATTTCAAATATATGTATAATTGTTGCATTCTAAAGGTTTGTCCATGTAGCCCATTTTAGAGATCATACCTACAACATGAAGTAATGAAAGACCTAATAATAAGTAATCCTTTATATATACACCAATGCCATACACACACACACACACACACACACACACACACACAGTTGCAAAGAACTGGATTAGTTGCAAAGAACTTATATCCATGATTAATGGCAATGCTTTCTCAACCAAAGTTGAATGAAGCAGATGAGAGCTCAGCAGGCATATGCTGCTGCTGTGAGCATACAAATAAGTTTGATCAGTAGCTACAGTCTTCATGCCTAATGCCAAACAGTCTTGAAAATGCTAAGCAAGAGTGTGGATAATTCAGCATGGGCACTGGTCCCTGTTGTCATGGATGTTATTGACAGTGTTAAGAAGATGGGAGCCACTAGAAAGAGCCACCTGTGGTAGGTATATGACATGGATGGGTTTTGGAGAGATGTCTCAGAGAGATTTAATATTGGAACTATCAAAGTGGCTCACTGACTATAGAATGTACCTGACTTGTGACATTCTTTATCACTGGGATAAATAGAGGACATCTTTTTTTTTAAGATTTTATTTATTCATGAGAAACACACAGAGAGAGAGACAGAGACATAGAGGGAGAAGCAGGCTCTTTGCAGGGAGCCCGATGTGGGAATCAATCCCCTGACCCAGAATCTCACCCTGAGCTGAAGGCAGTTGCTCAACCGCTGAGCCACCCAGGCATCCTAATAGAGGATATCCTATATCACATCGTTTAAGTTCAGCTTCAGTCAATAGGGCAGGACATCAGCAGATTCCATTTGGAATCAACATGCAAATATTTCATTTCTTCTTGTCCCTGTTGAATGACTGTTGTAACACATTGAAGATGCTGGACACAACAAAAAGATGGAAATTTTCTGTGCTCCTCCAGTTTGGTCAATCTCTTCTATTAGTCTGTAGAACTCAATAAACACAGAAATACTCTAGCAATGTGTACCATGGATCCACTGATTGGGAGCCATATTAAATGTTTTATGCATTGTTAGTCTTCCATAAACAATCCTGTGTGTTATGATAATACAGAATAATAATGGTGTCAAAAGTAGGCCTAAAGGGTTTGAAATGAGGCCACTAAACAAAAAGTATATTGGGCACAGTCTGTGCAGTGTGTCACTTGGTCAATTGGACAGCAGTAGGGACTATTTTTATATATGCCAGGGTAAAATTTGTTCTTCAGTGTATTGGTGTGAAGTTCTCTGGAAGGCATTGCAATCTGTTTATAACTTTTTGGCAACAGCTTTTGGAATAAGGCCAAAGATACTGTCAAATAATGCAAAGAAACGGAAATGAATTGCTTGAATATTTTAACCATTCTTCTCTTTCCTAGGGCCAAAAAATGTAGTTTTATAACTATCTTTAGTTAGTAATGTCTACGAGAATGAGTTAGACTTACTAGATGGAATTTAGCTCATCTGAATTATGCTCATGAAGTTATGACAACTGGTATGCAAAACCAGTTCTTTGACTTTTTTTGACTATCCTTATGCTCAACAGAAAATCTTAGCTCTTCAAAGGTGTACTTATGGGACAGCATCTGAAAAAAAAAGGCTTATAAGCAATCTTTGAGGGATTGGGAGCCAATCCTCAAATTATCCAAGAATTAACAGTAAAAGGATTGTGTATATTGGTTGAAATTCTCTTTCTTTCTTTTCTTTCTTTCTTTCTTTCTTTCTCTCTCTCTCTTTCTCTTTCTTTCTTTCTTTCTTTCTTTCTTTCTTTCTTTTTCTTCTTTTCTTCTTTCTTCCTTTCTCCTTTCTTTTCTTTTTAAGAGGGGAGCCTTGGAAGTAGAGCGAGGTGAGAGCTAGTCTCTTGAATTGAAGGCTTATGTTAACTGTGTAATTCATAGAGTTCTGGTCTTAGAGAGTGCTTCCTGAGAGAGCTCTCATCAGTTCGGTCTATACTGTTTTATGCTGACACATTGGTCACAGCCTCAGACAAAAGCAAGTGGATATTGTAAAGAACAGTTCATAGAGGACTGCCAAGTAGAAATTCCTACAAACTGTGGTCTGTTGCAAAATACTTGGATTTGTGAGAGAAGACATGTCAATAATTTTTTCACTGAGAAGTATAATTATGTGGCTGTTTTCTGTGAGTCTGCCCTCTCTGCTTCATTTATTCATAGATAGGAATCTATAGGATGTTTTCTATAGTAACAGAACAATGTTATGATTTAGGAATTTGGGGATTTGGGGGGGAGAGTGGAGAGAAAGAAAAATTAAACCCATATTTTTTACCAGGGAAAAGATAAACATGAATTTAAAAGTGTTTTTAAATTTTTTAAGATTTATTTTAGAAAGATAGAAAGCGTGCATGTGTGCAAGTGGGAGGCAGCAGGGGAGGAGAGGGAGTAGGAGAGAGAGGATCCTCAGCTGACTCCCAGCTAAGCATGGAACCCTATGCAGGGCTCACTCTCACAACCCTGAGATCATGACCTGAGCCAAAATTAAGAGTCAGCCACTTAACTGACTGAGCCACCCAGGTGCCCCTAAAAGTGTTTTGTTAGATGAAAATTGTCTCCATAACTATAACTTTCAAATCTATCTCCAGGTGCTGTAAACTACAAACAATGATCCCATCTTAATACTGCAGACGTATCGTAGTAGAACTAAGAGGAACTTAACTTACTGGTAAGAATATTTTTCTTAATTATTTGCCTTAAGCATTTTTGAAAGCATTTAATCATTGCAATGCATGGTAGAAGAGTGTAGCCAGAGGGAGTGACACAAAGAATAGACCAGATATATGACATGTAAAGATGGTAGTGGTTGTTAAGTTTCATTAAAATGCCGGCTTATTTTTGAAAGGACAAAATTCTTAACTAAAAAATACTTTTCTGTTAGCTGACCTTTTGGCATATTTGAAGGTTGCATCCTGGTATTTATCCAAACATCATTTTTTTATAGAATATTAATTTCAACATTGGGATCTGAGAAGGTTGGCTTCTTAAGAGTTTTAGTGAGAAAACCTGTGTTTTCACTGGTCAAACAGAGCTCACCCCTTTATGGTCTGAAGGGCTTTCAGCTTCAGTAACTGTCCCTTGGATTTGGATCAATGTGAAATCTGACCTGAATCCTCCTTTGGAGTTTTTTCAAATTCTTTGTGCAGTACCAGGCTGAATAGTAACTAATTTCAAAGAGCTTGGAAGAGTGAGAAAAATCCACTTTCCAGGGCCAGACACACAGTGATGTGGTTATGGGGAAGCTATTTCAGCCCTTTTAAACCTCTATTTCCTAGTTCATAAAATTGAAATAATAATAATTGTAATTGCCTATAGATACAGGTTAAGTTGGATTATTTTGATAAACTTATTAGCGCTGTGAGTAGTCCATAACATTGTTTGATAAATGTTAACAATTAATATCGTTATTAGTTTTTATTTTTTTTATTATTATTTTTTTAATTTTTATTTATTTATGATAGTCACAGAGAGAGAGAGAGAGAGAGGCAGAGACACAGGCAGAGGGAGAAGCAGGCTCCATGCACCGGGAGCCTGACGTGGGATTCGATCCCGGGTCTCCAGGATCGCGCCCTGGGCCAAAGGCAGGCGCCAAACCGCTGCGCCACCCAGGGATCCCTCGTTATTAGTTTTTAAAGACAAAGTGATTTAAGAAAAAAGTGGTATCTTTTCCCCAATTATTGGGGGAAAGGACTCAGAATCAAGGTGTTTCATCCCTTTCCACTTTATTTTCAACTGCTTCTTCATTATTTTATAGTTACTAAGATCCTAGTTTATAACCAGCATATAGAAAGATTCTGCATACACCAGGTAGTATCTTAGTTCTTCAGGAGTACATAGTTTGTTGGTAATGAAATGTGCTCTTGAGAAACTAACAATAATATTATTTTTTATTGTCTTTGAGAATAAGTGAGGAAATCGTATGTATGTGTGTTTTGAATAAATTTGGTCTCTTTGTCTCATGTACTGGAGTGGCATTGTTCCTCTACCATATTTAGATCCTTCCTTTGGAGCTGGCTTCAAGAGGGCTATCCTGCACAGGGTTTCCGATTCTGTTTACAGGTCTACTGGATGATTAAAAAGCATCTGTGACATACACTCATATTCTTGGAGAAAACCCTTCCTGAAATCTAATTAATCAAATCCTTTGATGATTACTGGTAATGAGGG
Source organism: Canis aureus (assembly GCF_053574225.1). Taxonomy (NCBI): domain Eukaryota; kingdom Metazoa; phylum Chordata; class Mammalia; order Carnivora; family Canidae; genus Canis; species Canis aureus. The sequence goes on along the minus strand of NC_135629.1, from coordinate 17,996,324 downwards.
GTACGTTTATTGTGTTAAAACACTGTATGATCTCTACCTAAATAAATTTCTAATTTATAAGAAACCTTATGTAAATCATTTCAGAAATTAAAGGATGAAATACAATGTCCAGGGTATTAAATTTTTAGAAAGTTGTTATCACACTACCATGGGAAACCTTAATTGTGGTTGTATCATGATGATGTCTTAATAATTGTGTCTTTTGACATCCTGAAAATGGTTGGCAGCCTGCAAAACAGCTATTCATTAAAAACAATTCACCCTTCCCTCTATTTTATTGAAATATGTTCATTTCCTTGTTTTCCTTGATGAATGATCACATTATTACTTAGTTCTACAAAATCAGTTCTCTTGCCATCAGTTTTCATTGTAGTGCTTGAGAAATTTAGCTTTTGTGTCTTCCAGGAAGTATTTATGAAATCATAGTCCTTGGACATGTCTTCTCTCCCCCTGCACAGACATTCAAGTATCAATTTTCTTTTGAAAAATTTTTATTTGGAGTCCCTCCCCTTCCAGAGACCCTCTCAAAAATTAAAAAAAAAAAAGTAGTGAAATGATTTCCAAGGCCCTGATTAGACTATAATATATGAGTTCTAATTTTGCTCTTTTTGCTGTTTTCTAACACCCAGATTTATCTGAACTGGTTCACAGCCCAATCTGTGTTTAAGTGTTAGAAATTTTATGAGCTTGAGTTTGTACACAGCAGATTAAGTCCACCTATACATTTCAATTGTTATCATATCTATGTATAATTTATCTAAAGATGATATTATCCATACATCTTAACAGAAGCCTTAAGTAGTTGAATGACAGAGACTATATTTTTGCAGTAGAAGGTCACATAAAATATATGGGCTTTGTTAAATATGGTGTGTCATCTTGGGTCACCTGCTGAGACTGGTTGATGGTACTTATCTCTACACACCGCTCCTCCTACTGATTTATGGGCTCAGGTGGGTCCTATTATATCAAAGACTAGGCTGCATGCCCTGGGAAATAAGGGAGAGTAGTATTTTAATTTAAGTCCTAGCAAAGTGCTATTATGTGAGAGAAGATTAGAGCTGCCTCCTCTTGCTGGCCTGTGAAGTTTTCATAAAGGTGTTGATTATTTTCCAGTGACGTCCAGATCCACTGTCAGAGACCACTCACATGTTCAGTTATGTCACGACTTGGCTCCTATACTCTGTAGAGGACAAGATATAATGACCTTTTGTTTTTGAAATGTTCTCAGTGCAATGTGCCATATACACTGCATATGATGGTGAATTTTTTGTGTCAGCTTAACGAGGGCTAAGGGATGCCCAGACAGCTGGTAAAATATTATTTCTGGGTGTGTCTGTGAATCTGTTTCCAGAAGACATTATTAGCATTTGAATTGGTAGATTGAATAGAGAAGATCTCCCTCACCAATTTCTGTGGGCATCATCCAATTCATTGAGGGACCTGAATAGAACAAAAAAAAGCAGAAGTGTGGATCTATTTGTTCTGTATTTGAGCTGGGATGCCCATATTCTGTCCAATATTGGTTCCCAAGCCTTTGGAATTATACTGAATTGCACCACTGGCTTTGCTGGTTCTCCGGATTGTAGACAGCAGATCATGGGATTTTTCAGCTTTCATAATATCATATGAGCCAACTCCTACAATAAATCTCTTTATATTTATCTGTATATCCTGTTCATTGCGTTTCTCTGGAAATCCTATTACCCTGCACAAGCGCAGCTTACTTGGCTGATCCTACCTCTTTCTTGTTTTGTGTTTATATGCCCTCAACTCAATTGCAATTAATTGTTCACATATCTGTCTTATGAATATGTCTTTGAGGGCAATGCCCAGTTCAAATACCTACTTTTACTGTCAACCCTGAGTGTAGAACCTAGCACACACTAGATGCTTTATAAAGATGGGGGCAGAAAGAAAAAAGAATGAAGGGAGGGGAACATTATCCTGAGAGATCACTCCTTGGAAACTTTCTATGCTAAATTCCAGGGTTGCTTTTCTAGGTTCTATAATCCAGACAATATTCTTAGGAGTTTCTAGTCTCAAACTTGGTTTCATTTTTTTTTTTAAAGATTTTATTTATTTATTTGAGGAAGAATGAGAGAGAGATAATGCACAGAGGGAGAGGGAGAAGCAGACTCCCCACTGAGCAGGGACCCTCCCCCCACCCCCAGCCCAACACGGGGCTCCATTCCAGGACCCTGGGATAACAACCCAAGCCGAAGGCAGACACCCAAGCACCCCTAAACATGATTTCTGATGAATTTTAATTTTCCCTTAACTCTTATCTCTCTGATATCCCTACCTGGTCTGTTATTAGCATATAACTAATTCACTTCAGGACAATTAGGAAGTAGAAGTAAAAGCAGGGAAATCTCTCTCAAGAAAGCCTAAGTGGTGGGGCGCCTGAGTGGCTCAGTTGGTTAAGCATCTAACTCTTGATTTTGGGACAGGTCATTATCTTAGGGTCATGAAATCAAGTCCCAGTTTGGGCATCTCAGCATGATTGATCTTATCTCTCCCTCTCCTTCTGCCCCTCCCCCCTGTTTGCACTCTCTCTTAATTAATTAATTAATTAAATCTTAGGGGAAAAAAAAAAAAAAGAAAGCCTAAGTGGAAGATAAGTAAAATCAACCTCCTCAGAAAAAGTTCTTCTTCTTTTGCATAATTGTTAATTTTTCAGCATCTTTTGAAATGAGATATTCAAAAGTAATAAGATTTCTTTAGATGCTAGAATATTTTGCATTAATAATTTTCATATTTCAAAATGATGATACTAAACAGTATCCTGTTTCTTTTCCTTTTATCCCTTTCTTTTCAATGATATAAGCACATCAGAACTAACTCTGTGCCCTTGTCCAGAATTAATCATTCCTATCCATATTTGATGTTTACACCTTTTAAATATTTATGGGTTGTTGTGTTCCTTTATTGTTGTTTACCCACTCTGGGACATTTAAAAGCCTTACATTTCCTCCTTAGCCAAGCACTCCATTCCCTTCATCATTCTCTTGGCTGTTCTTTGGACCACCTCCAATTTGCATACATAATTTTGGTATTGAGGTGCCAAAAATACGTTTGTTTCAACTGGAGTCTTATTGGATTTGCTTTCACTCAAATTATGTACACAAATAAATGTGATCTCTAAGCCATGAAAACTCAGTAAGGACTCCAAAGAGAAGCTAGGATATATAGACATGCTGTTAAAATACTATAGGAAGATTTTAAGTGAATGAGGAAATGGCATCTCAAAATCAAATGATCAGGAATGAGCAGTGTGTGAAAAATTCTGTTTGTAAGTCCAGGTCTGTGTTGTTTTGCAGATTTTTGTTGTAACTGCCCGTCTGTTGTTTTTTAAGACTATAGTAGGGTTAGATTCAGTCTTACAGCCATTTCCTAATTAAAAAACATAGTATCTTTTTAAAAAAGATTTTATGTATTTATCTGACAGAAAGAGAGAAAGGGAGAGAGCACAAGCCAGGGGGCAAGGGTAGAGGGAAAGAGGGAAGCAGGCTCTGCTCCCCACTGAGCAGAGAGACCAATGTGGGGCTCTGATCCTAGGACCCTGGGATCATGACCTGAGCTGAAAGCAGATGCTTAACTATCTGAGCCACCCAGGTGTCCCCATTTCCTAATTTTTTAATTTATTTTTTCTTTCTTGGTAATTTCAGAAGGCAGAGTCCTTTATCAGTAGGAAAACAGTTGCTATTTCATTGCAGAGAGAAGACTGAAGTAAAATAACCATTAAAATATTCAAGGCAAAGAGACACTGAAACCCAGGGAAACTTGTGTGATTTTTTAAAATAAATGGATACTTTGAATCCTATATTGTTATTTAAAAGGACTTTTCAAGTAGCAATGTGACGCACTGCACAAATAAGATATCAATGGAATTATATAGCACAACCAAATAAATGACTTACAGTGAAATCCACTGAGGAGAGGAAATTGTGTTTTCTCAACAAAATGCCATTTTTGCCCTAAGGCATTTCATATTGGGGGAAAATATCCTGTATAACATTGACACAAATCATAGGCATCTCCCGTAAACAGCATTTTTTATTGAACTGCACACATGTGCGAAAATTTGAGGCCTTAGAGAAGAAACAAACCAATGAAATACATCACTGCTATCACCACCTGAAACTAGGGAGGGCGACAGGAGCAGACACATTTCAGAGCCTAGTGATGAAGCAGGGAATTAAGAAGTAAATCAAAGCTTCTGATCAAAGGCTAATTTAGTCTGGCATAAATGATCCTACAGTGGAAGGAAGCCTCATGCACAGAGATCAAAGATTAGTGCCACTACACACGCCACAACATTCTCTGCAAAGGGGCAAGAGAAAGCACGAGAAGGAAGGGGAAAGAAGAAATACATCAAAGCATTCTAAGAATCCCGTGCAATATAATCTCCCTTTCTCAGTACAGCATGCATTATTTTGAAAAATGAAAATGAATCTGGCTCATTTTTTATGGTATGTTTGTGTTCTACTTTTGAAATAGTGAGTAGCTGCTACTGTTCCATGTGTAAATTGACAGTGAAAGTAAAATAAATCTTATCAATTGCTTTTCCATTATCTAATAAAAGATGCTTCATTCATTTGTAGGAATTAGACATTTTTTACAGCATTCATTCATTCAACAATTACTTTTGTTTAACTGTTGAAAGCCAGTTGAGGATACAGTAGCAAACTAAAACAGACACAGTTTTTACTCTCATGAAGCTTACAATCCACTAAGGTAAGCAGATATTAATCAGGTTATTATGCAAACAAATGTAAAATTGTTGCTCTGAGACCTAGAAAGGAGTCAAAGATAGATTTGGCCTATGGTTAGAGAGTGATTCTTTGAGGAATTGGTGTCTGATCAGACGTAGAAAGTAAACTGGGAAAGAAGGTAAGGTAAGAAGGATGCATTTTGTTAGAGAACTTTATTAATGTGCTTTCATTTATCTGCGGGGGTGGGGGGTGTTGCTGGTGATGGCAGTGGAGAGTCAGTCCAGCTACGGTGCTGAGAATAGTGCTTAAATATTACTGCTTAAAAAAATGGATTTTAGTGCCAAAAGAATTTGAGTTCTAGCCCTAATTCAACATCTCAGTTGAATATTTTTGACATATTAGTCAACGTTTCTGAACCTCAGCTGCTGATCATAATCCTTGTCTCAGAATTGTCTTAATAAATGTTAGCTATCATCACCATCATCGTCGTTGTCGTCATCATCATCACCACTACCGTTCTTACCTGGGGGATTAGCACAGATTTGTGGTATGATTTTAGGCATATCATTTCATTACTTTGAGTTTCAACTTCATACTTCCATAAAAAGGGGGATGTTGGATTAAATGGCTTAAAGATTCCTTCTTGGTCTAAATATCCAAGATTTCCCATGCAAATCTACAGCTGGAAATTTCAGTCCATATATGGGAAGCTTATAACCTGGCCGGTTAGGAAAATTAGACTTTGTTTAAAAGCAGACTTTTTTAAAAAAATTCAATTAACATACAGTGTATTATTAGTTTCAGAGGTAGAGGTCGGTAATTCATCAGTCTTATATAATACACTTAGTGCTCATTACATCACATGCCCTTCTTAATGTCCATCACCCAGTTACCCCATCCCTCTGACACCCCTCCATCCCTAGCAGCTCTCAGGTTGTTTCATATGATTAAGAGTCTCTGATGGTCTCTCTCTCTGATTTCATCTTGTTTTATTTTTTCCCTCCCTTCCTCTATGATCTTGTTTTTTTTTTTTTTTTTTAATTGGAGTTCAATTTGCCAACATTTAGCATAACACCCAGTGCTCATCCCACCAAGTGCCCTCCTCAGTGCCCATCACCCAGTCACCCCAACCCCCTACCCACCTCCCTTTCCATTACCCCTTGTTCATTTCCCAGAGTTAGGTGTGTCTCATGTTTTGTCACCCTCACTGATATTTTCACTCATTTTCTCTCCTTTCCCTTTATTCCCTTTCACTAATTTTTATATTCCCCAAATGAAGGAGACCATATAATGTTTGTCCTTTTCTGATTGACTTATTTCACTTACCATAATACCCTCCAGTTCCATCCACGTTGAAGCAAATGGTGGGTATTTGTCGTTTCTAATGGCTGAGTAATAGTCCATTGTATACATAGACCACTTCTTCTTTATATGATCCAGTTTTGTTTCTTAGATTCCACATGAGTGAATTCATATGATAATCATCTTTCTTTGATTGAATTATTTCACTTAGCGTAATACCCTCTAGTTCCATCCACATCATTACAAATGGCAAGATTTTTTTTTTCTTTTCTTTCTAAGGGCTGAGTAGTATTTTATTTTATATATATATATATAATAAAAAATATATATATTTATATATAAATATATATATACCACATCTTTTTTATCTGCTCATCTGTCAGTGGACATCTAAGCTCTTTCCATAGTTTGGCTTTTGTGGACATTGCTGCTATGAACATTGGCATGCAGATGCCCCTTCAGATCCCTACATTTGTACCTTTGAGGTAAATACCTAGCAGTGACAATTGCTGGGTCATAGGTAGCTCTATTTTCAACTTTTTGAGGAACCTCCATACTGTTCTCCAGAGTGGCTGTACCAGCTTGCATTCCCACCAACAGTGTACGAGGGTTCCCCCTTCTCTGCATCCTTGCCAACATCTGTCATTTCCTGACTTGTTAATTTTAGCCATTCTGAATGGTGTGAGGTGGTATCTTATTGTGGTTTTGATTTGTATTGTGGAAGTAGACTTTGAAAGGAAACACAATCCCACTTTTTAGCAACTTTACTTACATTTCTTTAATACACATTTTAGAAATTTCTATTATCTTAGATTAAATGTTATAGCACACATTTCTTCTGCTAAAAGGCCTTTAAAGTGTTTCGGTGGGACATTTAATTTCCCATTACGGCTGGTTTCTCAAATCATTCCCTTTGTAATTGTCACATTTTTACAGTCCTATTTAAAATGAATTTAGTTTTCCAACTAAAAATATCAAGCTGAGTTGGAAATTGAAACCCAAGGACTGTAAAATCAAATGATAAAAAATGAGGCTTCAAGCCAAAGTTTTCAACCATCACATCTAGATAGACCACTAGGAAACTGTTCTTTTTATCTTATTAAATGCATAAGAGTACTTCTAAAGTTATTTTGGTCAAATGAAATTTCATAACATTTTTAAATCTAGAAAGGGGAAAATGGTTTATTCTATACCTTGTTAATTATTAAAATCTGTAAATATTTGGCTTGATTGGGGTATCTTCTTGAGTGAAGGCACTAAAATTACAATTCTTTCAGCTCTTTACAAAGTTTACTTTTGACTATATTTTGTTAAATATTTAATTTTTTGTAGCATCACAGATACGTATTTTTTTCCATGTAGTATTTTAAAACTTCATTGCTGTGCTTTGATTGATAAACAGTCTGTTTTCATGTTTATATCTTTACCCTTAAGGGATACATATTAAATGCATTAACTAAGTAGCCCAGATGCTACTGTATCTACAAGTTAGAGAACTGAGATGTTAACTGACTCAAGGTCAACTACATATTTATTGAATGAGAATTACATTTTCTACCTCCCAACTTTTGGAGTAGTACATACTTCACAGTACCTCACTGATTTTCAAATGTTCTCTAAGACCCTACTCAATTGAATGGAAGCATGCAAACCCTGACATGAATCAGATCTGGTTAAATTGGTCAATCATTATCTGATTGGCCTCAATGATTGTAGCATTAAATAGTATTTCACGTTGATTTCCCTTGCTATTTTTTCTTACAATATTTCCCATTTAGTCAGCCTCTGTATTGATATGCTTTTCATTTGTGAGTGTCCAATTATGCCTTCATGTTGGATGGAAGACTGATTAGCATGCATTAATTAAGGTAATGAAATAATTATACTTATTATGATATAACTATATAGTAACCACCATTAGTATGACCTAATTATCTAGTGGTTATGAGCATGTGGTTTGGATATCTGATTAAAGTGAGCTTGAATTTGACCTTCAGTATGTACTATTAATGTGTGCTCATGCAAGTTAATCTCCTTGAGCCTTAGTTTTTTCATCAGTAAAGAGATGATAGTACTTAGAGTTTGTTTTTTAATAGATAAGTTATTTAACTTATTATATTTTATACATGATAAAAGCTCCATAGTTATTACTAACATTAATTTTATTGCCCTAGTCATAAGGAGACACACACACACACACTCACACACATAAAATTATGAGACAGTCATGTTCCCATAGCACCACAGTTTTAGAGGTGGGAAGGTAATGCAAATTTGGTCGTAATGAGTTCTTCGCTGAGGATTTATTAAACTCAAGCTGGAATAACAAGCTGGTCACAACAAATAATGCTGTATATAAGCAAGACAGAAACAATAGTAAAGCAAGACAGCATTGATGGTGTTTGGATTCCAGAGTCCAGAGGTCCCTGGGGCTAATTCTTTCACTGGCTTTTCTCTAGTTTTTGTTTATAGGCCAATAAATTCCACTTAATTAAGTTAGTTTGTTTTGGATTTTTGTGACCCACTAATGGAATCCGATAATGTAGTATCTTAAGGAACACATTTCTTCATCCTTCAGTTAACATTTAATATTCCCAAAAATGTCTTATTACTTATTTATTTACATGCTTATTTTCTCTCTTCCCATTACTAAAATGTAAGCTCTGTTTGGACAAGAACTTGCAACAGTTTTCCTCAGGTAGTAGAAAATCCCTACCACCTAACAGGCACTCAGTAAATAGGTGAGTGAATGGATGAAGGGAGAAAGGAAGGAATAGTCTTTAAAAAAAGATGCTTCATGATCAAAATGGCACCCATATCCTTTCCCAAGTAGATTAGGTAAAGATGGATATTTAACATGTATTGAGAACTTTACATTGAGCTAGTCATCATGTTAGATATTGTACACCTTTTAAGATTATTAGTATCCTCCCCATTTTACAAATGAGGAAATAGAGGGACAGTGAGATAAAGCTACAGTGGTAGATTCTGTAATGCCCTGCCCTAATCAGCCTTTGAGAACCAGTTGCTCTCCATCCTGCTTGGAGTGCTGCCAGCAACCAGCCCTTACATGTCACCTCCCGACCCATTAGGCTGCCTCAGCTGAAGAGAGTACTCCCTTGCTCAAGGTCATGTCTCCTTTCCAGGGCAGCCCATATCTAAGGCCTCATGTGGAGGACAAAGGCCCAACTCAGGACAGCTCTAAGGATCATGCCCACTCCAGAACTCCCTGTAAGGTAGGCTGAGGCCTATCTTCAGCCTGTATTACAGCACCACTTCTCACTTCATCCAGTTCACCTTCCTTCATATTGTTCACTATGCTTTCATTTCTAATCTCTCATTAATAGACCAGAGTCTGCTTTTCAGGAAAACCAGCCTGCTGTGGTGACTTGTGAAGCTCTCTGCCCCAGCTAGTGAGGAGGCCTCTTTGAGGAGATAGAGCGGGCTTAGAGCTGCACTTGCTAGAAGAAGTTTATCTCTAAGTCTGAGTGGAGGAAGGGCTAGGCTAGGCATTCTCTAGGATCTTAAAGATGACAATTTTAGCTGGAACACAGGGAGCTGGGAGGGAGGAGGCTTGAGAAGGTAGTGGGCACCTGACCATGCAGGGCTGTGTAAAGCATGCAAAGAAGTTAGACTTTTATTTTTAATTGTTTATGTCCTTCTTTATACTCATGCACCAGGATCTGCCTACTACTGTCTCTAGCTACAATGAATCTGCCCTTTGGGGCCCATTTCTGCCCTATGAAATTTTACTAGAATTTAATTTTTCTTTCAGAATGCTATTTATAGACTCATTTTTTTTAGACTCTTTCATTTTTAACCTTCTCACTGGCTTCCTACTGTAATTACAGTCTCAAAAAGCAGTTGTTTTCTGGGAAAAAAGGATGTTTTGAGCTACTCATTGTGACTTAGTTGTCTCTAGTTTAAAACTTTCTTTAGCCACTTGAACAGACTTGATTCCAGTTGTTTTGATTCAAAGGCAACAGGGAAGATTTCCTAGAGATTCATGTGATTATAGAAACCTTTTCAGAAATTTTCAGTGATCATGGTTTATACCACATTGATTTACAGTGTGGGGTCATTCAAGTGGCCCTTGGAATTCAGTAACTTCTAGGTCACAGAGAAGCACAGATGAGCACCATACCATCTTTGTGTTTGGTAACTGATAGGTTGTGTGTGTGTGTGTGTGTGTGTGTGTGTGAGTGAGAGATACAGGCATAACACACACACACACACAGACACATACACACACTACACTATCTTGGTATACTGTCTGGATGAGGTCTAAATGCTAAGGGTTGGGCAGCCCTGGTGGTGCAGCGGTTTAGTGCTGCCTACAGCCCGGGGTGTGATCCTGGGGACCCGGGATTGAGTTCCGCATCGGGATCCCTGAGTGGAGCCTGCTTTTCCCTCTCTGCCTGTGTCTCTGCCTCTCTCTCTCTCTGTGTCTCTCATGAATAAATAAATAAAATCTTTAAAAAAATAAATGCTAAGGGTTTTCATCTATTTGAAACAAATATCAATGCTTGGAAGAAGCAGTGTGGTATCTGCAGTGTGGAAGATACAGAGATTAAATGGGTCATATGTGTACTGCAGGCCTTATTTTCCTGCCTTATTTTTCCCCAGTGTATCTTGACAACTTAGAACAATGGTTCTCACCTTTGACTGCTTATAATAATTACCTGTGGCACTTTTTAGATCTAAGGTTCTCTGGGAAGATCATCTAAAACTGTAGCTAGAGCCCACATAGCTGTTTTGGTGGTGGTGGTGTGGTGGTTTTTCTTTTCAGCTTATACCTGTGATTCTTTTGGACAGCCAGGGTTGAGAAGCATTGGTCTGTTCTAATATCTACATGTTCTCATTTCCAAAAGAACAGTGAATTATCTAGAATTCTACAGCAACCATTCAATAATACTTTTGCTTTGCTGCTTTCTTTGGGCTGCTGCTTAGAACCAAGCACATGTTAAACAAAGAAAGAGGGTTCTGGGCCTCTGTATGTGTCTCTGTATGCATCACGGAGAAAAGCAAACATCAAAGAGAAGCAGTATTCATGAATGCAATTTAAAAATACAGAAGAACTGAGACGCCTGGGTGGCTCAGTGGTTAAGTGTCTGCCTTCAGCTCAGGGCATGATCCTGGGGTCCCAAGATCAAGTCCCGCATTGGGCTCCCTGCATGGAGCCTGCTTCTCCCTCTGCTTGTGTCTCTGCCTCTCTCTCTGTGTCTCTCATAAATAAATAAATAAATAAATAAATAAATAAATAAATAAATAATTAAAAAAAATACAGTAGAACTTTGATAAGTATTCTCTACCCTAGCTTTTTATTAAACTTCCGAATCAACGTATATCACTCCTAGAGCATGTAAATCCACCCATAGCACAGAAAAGGAGAACTGCTTCTTTTGAGTGGTGTACAGTTGTTGCACAACTCTGAGCGGTAACTTCACACAGAATACAAATGAATGGTATTCCCTAGAGCGGTACAGTGCGGCAGTCTGCCTTTAAATGTAGGGAAGAAGGCATCAGAGCAGTGATTTTCAACCAAGGGTGATTCTGTCCTTCCGGGGATATCTAGAGAACATTTTTGGTTGTTGTCACGACTGGGATGGGGCTGGGGGAAGTGAGATTGTTGCTATGGACATCTAGTGATTACAGTCCCATTTTAAGTGCACAGGACAGTTTCCTACAAAACAAGAATTATCCTTCTCAAAATGTCCATCATAACTGAGGTTAAGAAACCCTGGCCTATTTGTACTAGCTATCTTGCCCTCCATGATACTGTGTACATTTGGAAGTAAGGGCAGGAACCTTGTCTCTCTCTCTCTCTCTCTTTTTTTTTTTTTTGCTTTGTGTTTCCAGTATCTAGAACAGTACATGGTACACAGTAGTTGCTGAGTATCTTTTTTGGATGACTGAATGAGTGAACTGTTTGAACTGGACAACCTTGTATTGCTGCCCTAGAATCTAGGCAAATGGGAACTACATTAGGAACGAGTCCTGCCTAATTCTGTGGTTGTTCTAACGTGGAAATTCCAGTTCAAGGGGAGCCTCATAGGTAGGTGATTAAAGATGTCTCCATGGATTTCCTGTGGTGCCTGCCATTCTTTGGTTTATTTTTCCTTGAAGTTTGGCCCACCTGGGTAATTTCAGTGGCTTGAGGCTTCATGTCACTTGCAACATGGGGATACTAACTTTGATCAGTATATCCCAAATTATGGAATACTACTGATGGGATAGAAGATGACCAGAGGTAATCTAAGATTAAATATGATTAAATAATAGACTTAATGTGAACCAAACAGTTTTTTCTTTTAAATTTTCTTCTGGTACTTCAGATTAAGTCAAAGGTTAGTTTTGTGCTAGCATAATTTTACATATTTTTAACACTTTTTACCATCTCTTTTTCATAAAAGAATCCAGACCTCAAAATCCAGGAGTCCACTGGCCACAATATCTCTTTAGAACTTACTTGGTTAGGTTTCAAGTGTGTTTATTCTCATGTAAAATGATGCTGATTTTCCATTTAGAGTAGTGAGAGAACCAGTGAAGACATTTTAATTTAAATAGGAAAATTAATTAAAAATACACACAAGTAATGCATTCTTATGGAGCACATCATGAACATATCATTTGAATGAGTTGAGATACATTGGAGTTGTTTATTTCATTAATTGTGGTATCTTGGTAAAGATGGAATCTTGGAAACACTTGCCTGGGTGGCTCTGAAAGAGGCAGCTTGCTCTGGGGATGTGTTGACAGATTAGTGGGGGCCATGTGGGAGATGATAAGGGATGCTAGAAGGGGGAAGCCCCACGGGAGGGAGAAAGCCCTGAAAAGACATGTGGAACCCTTGTAAAGGCCACCTGCCTCTGGTCACAGCATTCCTTTCCTCCCACATGGCTGACTGTCCAGGCAACATCAACGTCACTTCTGGTTTGAGAGGCCTCTGGGAGTGAGAGAGAGTATTGTTTCATAGGGGAAATCAATCATGCTATTATGAGTCATGGAACAAGAATCGTGCGTCACAGGTTTCCTTAGTAAACCTCAGTGGCCCTTTGATGCCACTGTGCTTTTGGGTCTTGAAGACCTTTGCATCCCTCCCCCCATGTGTGGTCACCAACTTCTACTTCTTCTTTTCTAATAAGGGGTCTTCCTCCTGAGGCTTTTGAGTCCATATTTGTATAATTGCAAACCTGGAATTAGGGATTTACATCTGTTTCTCTCACTTCTGCCTTGTGGGACCACAGACAACAAAAATCTCATCCTTTTCCTACAACCTTCAGACGTGTGAAGAGTGATTTTATGTCTCATGTGCATCATCTGTTTTCTAGTAAGAAACATCCTCAGCTCTTTCAACTTTTCTATCCATGAGATAGTGCTTCCTCCTCCCATCTTGGGAGCTTGCCTCTGAACAAGCTCACTTCGTCTGAATCAATTTTAAATCAAAGCCTGACCTGGACACAACTTATCAGGAGTTTCTTGAATGGAATAAAACAAAGTGTTACAACCGCATTCTTTATTCTAGGTACCTACCTCTTTTACCTAGGATCACCAACTTTTTGGCAATTTCTTCACATTGTTTATTAACAAACTCTTTATACTAGTTATTACAAACTTTCTTTGTTTTAAATTTTTGGCAACAGCTTTCTAATAAAAATGTTTGATTTATGTTGTGTGGTGGCTGGGGGGCGGATGGAAAGGGCGGGGATAGGAATTGCAGGCACATACGAGTAAACTGCTAAGTACCAAGAGAAATGGGAAATTTGAAAACGTGAAATATCTGATACCAAGTTCAAGCTGCAAAGCAAGGCACGGTTATTATTTTTCCTTAGCCCATTTAGAGAGAGTATTTCTCTAGGTTTGGTCTCTGAGTCACTTATATTAGCAGCATCTTATCAGAGAGGCCACCATACTCTCTCGTCCATCATTGCTTGACAAGTTGCTCTACCCTATTTGATTTCTATTCATAGCTCTTATCACTACCTATATTTTATATATTTTTATTTATGGGTTAAAACAATTTATGAAACCAGGGACTTTGTTTTTTTCACTACTGTATGCATACTACTTAGCACGCAGCATAATAAATGAATAACTGAATAAATAAAAGAATAATTTGGGATGTTGATTACATATGCAGATTCCTAGACCCCCCGCTGTACCCACTAAATTAGTATTTCTGACAGTGGGGCCCAGGACTGTAGGGATTCATCTCTGTTCTAAAATTTTAACATGGCTCTTTTTGCATAAGTGCACACCAATGTTCAGTACACCAAAACCAAAAACAAAGTATGAAGAGCACATTTTTGAAATACTGTAAACTGCCCATCTACCTTTACATTCTTAAAAGAAGACATGTGTGGGATGCCTGGGTGGCTCAGTGGTTGAGCATCTGCCTTTGGCTCAGGGCGTGATCCCCGGGTCCCGGGATCAAGTCCTGCATCAGGCTTCCTGCATAGAACGTACTTCTCCCTCTGCCTGTGTCTCTGCCTCTCTCTCTCTCTCTCTCTCTCTCTGTGCTTTCATGAATAAATAAATAAAATCTTAAAAAAATAAAAAAGACGTGTATATCAAGGCATAAGTATTTAGATCTTAGAATTTAAGGCATTTGCACATTAGTGACCAGTTAAGGATCACTATAAAATGCTGTTTTGACTATGATGCCATCATAGCTTGTGCATTCACTCCCACTTCCTAAATCCTGTTCCATTGCCATTATGACAGCAGAGATGTGTATATACATGGGAACTAGCAGACTACTTACTGTAGCTTACTAGACAAGACCCCAGCAGATCATTTTAAAAAGTTACCTCACTGACAAAGTGGGGCTACAGTTTGTGAAACTTGTTCAAAATGCTGATCTCAGAAATTCAATGCATAGTAGGAAGAAAAAATCTACATAAAGCCTTTCCATGGAAGGAGAAATTCTTATTTTCCTATAAACTTCATTACTAATAAAATAAGGGATAAGAGCAATAGGAAAAAATAAGATTAGGAAAGCCAAAATGGTTTTTAAATTAAATTATTCTTCTCAGACTTTTCTATGAGACATCAGCAGCTCTGCAACCACCAGTTTATTGGAAGTCAGCCTAGTTTTTTAGTTTGAGACAGTTTGAGAGGCCATTCTGTCTGCCCCATATTTTACTTATTAAATTAATTATACTTAATTTGTTTTTCAGAAGTAAAGGAGGATCATCAGAATGATGAGCTAAGCTGTTAAATTCCACGATTGGTTGGTCACTTAGTTTCGCCCCTCAGCTAGCTGGACATGGGTACACTCTATGTTTTTACCTTTGATCATTGTACAAAAAGAAAGTCCAATATTACATAAGATAAGCATAATGAAAAAAATTGTCTCCGAAATTACTCAGTGCAGCTGTCCACTGAAACACTGTCTGTTTACATGGTGTTTATATAATTCTTACCTTCAAGTAAACTATTGGGCCTTAAGAGAAGGAGGGAGAAAGAGAAGCGGGGAGAAAGACAGAGGAAGGAGAGGAAAGTAAGTAGGAAGGGAAGGAGAAAAAGGGAAAGAAGGAGAGAATGAGAAAGAAGAAGAAGAATGCTATATTTAAAAAATGGTATTATTTTTCCTTCATGAAACATCATGCAATAGGAAAGGCCAGTCACTACTAAAAGTAAGCATTGAACTGGGGTTAAAAAATCATATTCCATCCTTGAATTTCATATTCACTACCTGTGTGTCCTCAAAAGTTCACAAATTTATTGATTTCTTACTTGTAAAATATATGATTTGGAGGTCAGTGATATTGAAGAAACATTCCAGCCTTAAAGTGGTATAGCTCTTTGATTTTTAATATATCTGTCAAATTTGGAACACAACAAATAGAATATTTAAAAATATAAGTCACAAAGTTAAGAGTTGGCTATAAAAGAGCTAAATCAGTATTTATGAGGAGAAAAGAACTTTGAATAAAGTGATAATTGTGAAGTACAATTATTGCTGGACTAAAATTCAATCTTTAATATTTTCTTAAGAAATTAAGAAATATATGTTAATACATTCTTTAAGTCAGCAATTTAGTTTGAGAGTTTTAACAGCTTGAGTATATTCACAGCCATGATCTATGGTAGATATGGGGCTGGTATCACACATTTAAATGCAAAGGAGTGAGGCATCAGAAGAAATACAAGGTAATAGGGAGTGGTGGAGACTGGAGCACCGGAAAGAATAGTCTCTTCTAAAGAGACTACTCAGCTCATTGCCAAGTGCTAAAGCAGGACTGTCCTGTCAGACTTTCTATATATTTTTTAAAAGGACAGAAACCTGAATTTTATTGTTAAAATTCCTTATGTTTGAGAAATGGAAGCTGGTGTGCCTGAGTGGCTCAGTTGGTTAAGCATCTGACTCTTGATATCTGCTTAGGTCGTGATCTCAGGGTCATGTGATAGAGCCCCCACGTTGGGTTCTGTGCTGGGCATGGAGCCTGCTTGAGATTTTCTTTCTCTCCTTCTCCCCCATCCCATGCTCACACTGTCTCTTTGTCTCTCTCTCACATTCTCTGAAAGAAAGAGAGAAAAAAAGAGAAAAAGAGAAAAAGGAAAGAAAAGAAAGAGAAAGAAAGGGAAAGAGAAGCTAATAGGGCGCTCGGCTGGCTCACTCAGAAGAACATGGGGCTCTTGATCTCGCTGTTATGAGCCCAAGCCCCATGTGGGGTGTACAGATTACTTAAATAAATAAATAAACAGGAAGAAAGGAAGAAAGGGAGGTAGGGAGGAAAGCTAATTTAAACCTCCACAAAAACCACTGTGCGAGCTACATAAAACATACCTATGAGCAGTTTGTCGCCTTTGGTTCTAGGGTCTTTGGAGGTGCCTTCTACTCATTCAGCTACCAGGTAAACTACAGTCAGTTGTCAAACCGTAATGACAAAGTTTTAATGATCTCATTTGGATATTTAAATATTGGCCTTCCCTGAGGAATTCAGAATGGCTGAAACATGAAGATAAGTGTCATGCAAAGTGAAGGAAGTTTGGAGAATAAATGTTTTTGTCGATTTCACTGTTAAATGAGTTGCTCCCAAGCAGAATCCAGAAGCCCCAGTACCAAAGCTCCTTGGAACAGGAATGAGCTGTTCCATTAACCTGCTTCTGTCCACTCTAGTGCCCTGAGACTAATGGTAATTCATCAAATGAACTCCTAGCCATCTGAAAGAGCTAATTCAGACTCATCCCCAGGGTGGTATTGATGCATTAAGAGGTTATGGCTCTTGAAGTAGTTAATAAAAAAAAAAAGTGTAATAGACTTGCTGAATACTTCACTGGAAATTTCTCATTTATCCCATGATGATTCTGAATTTTGCCAGCTACTTCTTTGTACCATTGTGTCATCTTTCTTTTTTGTTATTTTGTTTTCTTTTAAGGAAGAATAATGTTAGAGAAAGGAAATGTTCATTTGTTACTGGAAACTTCCAATAATAGGATGTACTACATAGCACATCATAAGAGGTCCCTTGCCTCCAACTTGCATTTGTCACTGCTCCAAATCACTCACATATCTATGTATTTGTTTTTCTCTCTAGCCAAGATTTATTCACATAACTGGTTTATTGAGTCCATTTTCTCAAGGATGAGAATTATATTACATTTTTGATTTATGCATGTGTTTGCTTTTCTGCATCTTTTAAATGTTTGCTGCCCTTGGAACATATAGAGAACATGCACCACATTTGTATTGGCTTAGTGGATGTTGAAAGAGTGATTTTAATGATGCCACATATTTTTTCCTTTGTTCTTAGCTACACACAATCATGTAAGGTACATCTTTTGAATGGATCCATATGCACTGCTAGATGGTGGTAACACAAAGTGCTAATATTGATTTGAAAAGAATGAGCTTTTCTTACGTGTTTCTTCCCAAGCAACCAGCTTATCTAAGATAGATAATATCAATAGGCTGCACTATCAGTGCCTTAGGATAGACTTGCAAAAATATCCCACAGTTTTTTATTTTAGTTTTTTCTCCCTTGGGTGCTTTGCTCTAGTTCTGTCATTCAGACTTAACTATAAGGATAACCAATTAGTAGTTAAATGAGTTGAATGAGTCTTTTTATGTACTCTATTCAAATGGCACTAAATTCATTGCCACATGAATAGGACAAGAATTATTTCTTTATGTACTTTTAAAACAAGCCTACACAGTAAATGATACCGTTCATAACCCTTGCCTTTATTGCTCTTTACTATACCCTGGGAATCATTCTGAAAATGAACTTGTAGAGCTCCTATTTGTATTGCAGTAGAAGAAAGAACTCAGTACTAATAAGAATGTATAGTTTTTCAAATATACAGGAAGGGAAAAGTAGTCTTGAAAACAGTATTTGAATGGAACAACAATGAGAATGCTTGCTGGCAATTTACATCTTTAATAATGCAGGCATATCAAAATAACAAATGTTCCTGGCCTGTATCATTTGTGCATGGTATAGATGTATGCTATGGACCTAATACGTGCTGTACATTAAGATTGCCAAGGTAAATTCTCACTTCCTGTCTGAGATACTCAGACTCAGGGGCTATTTGGGAAGCTCAAAGTCAGTGGTCATTATTTAACTCTCAGAATGAATGATCCTTGGTCTTTTAACAAGGGACACTGATTAATAAAATAGTCTTGGGTTGTAGGAAAAATGTGTCATTCTGGGAAACAAAGACTTCTGTCTCTTTTCGTACAGGACCATTTGCAAAAAAGAGCAGAATGCTAAGTGAAATACACGTCTACAACTCTGTATAGACATTCCTTTCCAGTCATTGCTTCCTGGTCAGCAATCCTAACCACTTTGAAAGGCCTTTAGTTTGGATTTTAGGAAAGAACTACAAGGGAGATACAGCTTTTGGTAGTTGTTATTTAGTAATTTGCTACTAATGACATCATGCCATGTAATGGAAGCATAATATCTAATGTTCACTCTTGCTACTGCTACTACTACTGTTGCTGCTGCTGCTTCTATGACAGCTATTTTCTGGATTCATTTACCTTGTGCCAAGAACTGTGTTTTTCTCTTATTTGCATAATAAACAATTATTTAATTGACCAGTGGTTTATATATATTTTATATGTATATATAAATGTATATATATGTGTGTGTGAAAATGAAAATATGAGAACATGAAATATTCATGAAAATATGAGACTCACAGGCAGTCAGGTAATTAAGGCTTGTATACCACCTTGAGTTGAGAAGGGAGTAGGGTTCCAGACTTCAAAAGGGAGGAAGACAATTCACGGGAAGATGAGAAGAACAAATGTTTGGCAAATAGATGTTTGCCCTGCCATGCAGGTAAGTCTTTCTGATATTAAAAGTGTCTCTGATAATAGCTCTGTCTTCCTGGTATAGACCGTCTATCTAAATTCTTTTAAGCATGGGGGCCCCTGGGTGGCTGTAAGGGTTAAGTGTCTGCCTTTGGCTCAGGTAATGATCTCAGGGTCCTGGATGGATCCCCATGTGGGGGCTTTCTCTGCTCAGCAGGCAGTCTGCTTCTACTCTCCCTCTACCCCCTCCCCTTGTGGGCGTGCCTGTGCACATGGGCTCTCTCTCTCTCTCTCTCTCAAATAAACAAATACAATCTTTAAAAAAAAAAAAAGAAAAGTTCTTTTAGGCAGCAGTTAAGAGAGAGGCAAAAAACTTTTCCTGAGGCTGCTGGGTCTTAATGGCATTTAGCTCAAAATAATCCACATGCCAACATGGTACATTTTAGGATAGTACAGGCTACTGCCCCTCAGTGGCAACCTATGTGATAGAGACTGTGTGATGTTCCTGCATCAGGAGGTTAGGATGAGATAAAGCTTTATTATCATTTAGAACAAGTAAGGTAGGGCAGCCCTGGTGGTACAGCGGGGCAGCCCTGGTGGTGCAGCGGTTTAGCACCACCTGCAGCCCAGGGCATGATCCTGGAGACCCTGGATCGAGTCCCACATCAGGCTCTCTGCATGGAGCCTGCTTCTCCCTCTGCCCGTGTCTCTGCCTCTCATTCTGTCTCTGTGTGTCTCTATGAATAAATAAATAAAATCTTAAAAAAGAAAAAAGAGTTAAGTAGAGGGCAGCCCAGGTGGCCTAGTGGTTTAGTGCCACCTTCAGCCCAGGGCCTGATCCTGGAGAGTCCCACTCTGGGCTCCCTGCATGGAGCCTGCTTTTCCCTCTGCCTGTGTCTCTGCCTCTCTCTCTCTCTCTCTCTCTCTGTCTCTCATGAATAAATAAATAAATTCTTAAAAAAAAAAAAAACAAGTAAGGTAAGAGCCATTGGGATAGTCTTTGAAACCATGTGAGCTAGATGTAGATTCTTTAACCTGTCAGGTGGGCATGGAGGTGCTCTAAATCAGTAAGTCAATGCCTCCAGAGTTTTAGTTTAAAACTAAGTATGTATTTAAAACAATAGGTATTAAAGCAATAGTTATTAATCCGAGTTGTTCTCTAATTATTTTAGGATTTAGTGGTATCAAATTTATACCCCCCCCCACCAAATTCATATGCTGAAGTTTAATCCCCAGTGTGATAATATTTGAAAGTGGGGATTCTGGGAGATGATTAAGTCCTAAGGTGGGGGAGCCCCCATAAATGAGATTAGTGTCCTTACAAGAAAGACATTAGAGAGCTCTCTTGCCCTTTCTGCCACGTGCGGAAACAGCAAAAAGACAGCTCTCTGTGAACCAGGAAGCCAGTTCTTACCAGACACTTCCATCTGCTTGTGCCTTGATCTTGGGCTGCCCAGCCTCCAGAACTGTGAGAAGTAAATTTCTGTGGCTTATAAGACATCTACTCTATGGTACTTTGTTATAGCAGCCTAAGCAGACTAAGACATCCAGGAGAGGATCTCACCCTTCCCCTACTTGAAATGGTAGGAACTGAGTCTACTGGGACCTATCTGATCACAAAGCATGTGTGAGCAGCCCCATAGCATTCACCTGAATAATTTGTCCTTATTATTTTTCATATTAGTACATCTGGTTCCTTGCATTCATTCCTGTGTTAATTCCAGTATGTATCTTGTATTTTACAGCTAAGGACCCTGTGCTCTGTTTACTTTGTGTTCTTCCAGTGTATATGGCAAGATTCAAATAAATGGCTATTGACTAACTGAACAACCAAGTGATACCATTTTTGTTAAGGCCATTTTACTTGGCAGCAAGATCTCTTTTTGAAATTACACTGAGAAGGACTATCTTGCCACCATTATTTCCCTGGTGATCTCTGGGCACCGAATATAATGAGAATTTGTTTCCTTGCCCTGGTAGCAACTTCCTTTGCATAAGATCTAAATTAACCATTGTGAGGTGATTTAGGCCTTAGGGCGAGTTGGGATTATTCATTTTCCTCTATTTTATGTTCATATTTTAGTTCGTTTTTACTTCTTCTTAATATTGCGTACACCTCTTAAGAAATTTTTAGTTATTGAGATGTTTCTGGTGGCCGATATTACCTTAAAATCATGAAAATTTTTTTGTTATTATTTTGCAAGAAAGTTAAAACTGAAAGCAAGATCTGTAAAATCTCTTTTTTTGAGGATCTAAAATTACCTTATCCATTGTATCTCATGATCATTATCAGTTTAGCATTAAACACCTAATTAAACACTTCCATGTATGTCAGAGTCAAGGTTGGGATCATGCTGATTTCCTTTGTTATACTGTTACATAAAACTCAAGAAAAATGCTGAATGTTATATAGCTTTTGGTAACAAATATCCTCCCTATGATTTGAGTTATCTTGTTAAGAAAATATATTTAAAATGTAAATTATTTCTGAGAAACAATTAAAAGCAAATTGAGTACTTTTTTTGGAGAAAATGTAAGAGTTATCATAGAAGTGGATTTGCCTTGCTACTGTCATTTTTGGGCATGAGTTTGATTAAATCTGTTGTCGGTCAATTCTGAAATGATATCTTTCCTATGAAAAACCTTGCTTCAGTTTTCTATCACAGCTCGTAGCTTATTGAATTCCTATTTGTTGTCTTATCACATTGTATGTTTACTCACGCTTTGAATGTGTTTTGCCCTAGCATATGTTCAGTAGATATAATCTTTTGCATGAAAAAAGCAGGTTTCTCAAGCTTCCATATTATATTAATTTCAAATGGTGAGGAAAATAATTTGGAATAATAAAGCATAAGATTTTATGGAAGATCTAGTGGTGACATGAAAAATACATTAAGAAATGACGACTACCTTGTGCCGTCAGTACTTACTTTGAATTCAGTTCCATAGTTAATGATTCCATTATTATATGAACTATGTTCATATAGGTTCCTTTTCTTTTACCTTAAGATTATTAGACATGCCATAAACATAAGTTGCAAAATTTAATAATTATATAATTAGAGGCAGCCATAAATCTTACAGTGTCATTTAGCACACCAAAAACAATTAAAAAACAATCTTTGGAATTAGATTTGAATTTAAATTTTGTGTCTGTTATTGGTAGTTGGTTTTAGGAAACCGTTCATGCTACCCCTTTTGTCATGCTCTCAGATTTAGGGTCTGAAGACAAGAAACTGATTCAGGTGGTGGCCAAAGTATTAGCTTAATTTAGACTTCTTTCCTAATGATGAGTGTTAAAAGGATGTTAAGTGGGACTTCGTATTTCAATTATTGTTGAGGCCAAATGGCTAATTAGAATTCACAGCTGAAAACAGATTAGCCCAGTTAATCTTTAGTAAGAGAGAAATAAAGTGCTAGTAAAGAGAGAAATAAAATTTTAGGGCTAGAATCTTCCTCAGAGTTTTCCTAAGAGCCAAAAGAAGCCAAAGTTCCCCAATATCACCAGCTCTCCTGCCTGTGTACAGAGAAGAATTTGGAGGCAGGAAGATGAGAGTGAAATTGAAATTGTGCAAATTGTGCTTTGTTTGTGATAAGAGGGGCTCCGCTCCCTCTGTAGCACTCTAACTTTTGCAAAGCCACGTGCCAAATCAAGGGGTCCAATGTCATCATTTGAACAGCTTGATGTGCCTGAGAGATGTCTTCCCTGTTTGGTTACCTGAATCAGTGGTGGACTTCCTGGTCTGTACCTGTGCCGATGTGGGCAGGGCAGGAGACGTTTGTGGAGATGTCATAGGATGGGCCAGTAGAGCAGTGCCTACTTTTACCTTTGGGCCCAGCAAGGGTGCGTGAATGTCCCATAGATCAAGTAGACCTGGTGGTAAGTGGCTGGGTTTGAGCGGTCTTGAGGGTACCTTACCTTAGGTGGTTGCTAAGAGTACTTTGACACCACAGGCAGGAGGCTCAGATCTGGAGTGGTGGAAAGGGGGAGGGGTGGGAGTGGAGGTGGAAGGGCCTGAGACTGGTGCAGGGGCTGACCCAACACACGATCAGGCTAGAATTGACAGTTATAATTCCAAGATGCTGTAGAAAGAGGAAGAATACAAGAGGAAACTGCATTCCTCTCCTCATTTAATAATCCCCATCTAGCCTTAGTTCTGGCCAGAAATGAGGAGGGAGCATTTTGAATCAGCCTGAATTTTAGTGATAAAAAGTGACATGAAGCTTATGGAATGACAAGATATCATAGAGTGACAGGAAAGGGGAATTTGGCAAAATCGTGTTGAAAGCAGCGTTTGAGGGGAAAAATGGAATCATTTCAGGCTAATGCTCCACCTGAGGTGAGGATCTTTGATCAACCAATTTCAGCTAGATTGTAGAACTCCATGAGGCCTCCCATCTTATTTTCTCCGAATGTTGACCCTTCTGTCCACTAATTATTTCTTGTCAGTCCTAAGCAGTGAGGTTGTCAGGGAGATTACACAAACCTGCTCGATACATTTAACACATAGGAAATTCTCATGAGATGAAATGAGGGGAAATTTGTGAAGATGGAGAAAAACTGTCAACAATTTTTAATTTTGAATGGACATTGGCATCAATAGGAAGCCAGGGATGCAGAGCTGCAAAAGCTGATGTATTCATGCTAAGCTGTGGAAACCAGGAAATGTGCGATATGGTTATCTGACAAATAGATTCAGAGGAGCAATGGAGAGAAGAAAAGGAAATCGAAGTGAACATTGATGAATGTGGGGAGGATTATTGTACTTGAGCATGCATCCTGATTTCCTTTTAATACACATGCTGTGTTTGAAGCCCTCTTATGAAAAGTCATCTTTCATGTTAAGTTGAGATCATGTTTTGGTGACATTTCTACTTGGTAGTCATATCTCTAGCTATTAAAAATAGCATTGTGATAAAACAGTTTTGATATGTGCTGACTGAAGTCATATGGTAGATGTTTTCTGCAGTGTAGCAGGATTTTAACAGAATTGGGTAAATGAAATTTTTATACTCCTGAGTAACATGCATGTAAATAGTTTTAGCAATAGCTATGAATACAGGAAGTTCTTATATCCATTAATTGTTTTAAATTTTTCATTGTTTTGATGCTTTACCATAATATTGCTACTGTTATTTAACACGTTTCATTTAACCAAGCATATGTAAGCACTACCAAAAATATGAGGGAAATTATTTATCCTTTTGAAAGTCTTAGAGTGCATCTACATTTCTGTTATAGTTGTTGCTATAATTCTTTTATTATCTAGTTCTTTGCGAGGTTTGCACAGACTCTTCCATACCCTTCCAAGTCTTAGGGTACTGACAGATGTATTTCCAATTCTTAATTTGTTTGTTTTTATTCTTATCAACGCACTGTTCTTTGTCATTTCTGAACGGGCTTTATGATCTTCCAAGTGTTGGGTTTAGTAATATGCGCAATTCTAGTTCATAAATCTCAAGCCTTCTTTCATTATCCTTTTCGTTTTTTTTTTAGATCTTTTTTTTAATTTTTTAAATTTATTTATGATAGTCACACACACACACACACACACAGAGAGAGAGAGAGGCAGAGACATAGGCAGAGGGAGAAGCAGGCTCCATGCACCGGGAGCCTGATGTGGGATTCGATCCCAGGTCTCCAGGATCGCGCCCTGGG
The DNA here is from genome assembly GCF_053574225.1 of Canis aureus. Lineage (NCBI taxonomy): Eukaryota > Metazoa > Chordata > Mammalia > Carnivora > Canidae > Canis > Canis aureus. Next base: position 17,971,375 of record NC_135629.1, on the reverse strand, counting down.
CCAAAGGCCGGCACTAAACCGCTGCGCCACCCAGGGATCCCCTTTTCGTTTTTTTTAAATAATTACCCTTTTCCTCTTTTCTCTCAGAGACATTTTAAAAACACAGGCTTCTTTTGTTACAAGGCAATATTTTTTTTTCCGTTCTGTGGAAATATGGAAGATAAATTGGACATAGATTCTTCCCTCATGTAGCTTATATAGTGAGCGCATTAGTCATGGCACTTTCAATGTCAGGTAGCTCTAGGCAAAAGAGAATTTTAGGTCTCACAACTAGAAAGACTATGGAGTTATTTATTGTGGAAATAAATTACAAGATCAGGTAAGAGTTTATATTGAAATGGTTCAAAGCAGCAATCAACACATGTTGTAGCATAAGTTCCAAAGATGACTGACTGCTGGTCTCCTACTCCCAACTTGATCCATCCTGTTATTCGTTCCATCATCCTTATATCCATTACTTGTTGAATTCCAATAATTGTCAGGCATTTGGTGCTGGGGAGATAGAGATGAGTAAGACAAGGTTCTGTCTTTGTAGGAGTTACAGTCTAATATCAGGAGGTAACAAACAGCCAAGTCAATAAAGAGGTAATGAGGTGCCAGGTGGTGATACTTCCTATTAAGTAAAAGTGAGGACATGGGCCACTGTTACACAGGCTAGTTGAGGAAAGCCTCGCTGAAGTGGTGACATTGGACCAGAGATTTGAATGAAGGGTAGCTCTGTGAATATCTGGAAAGGAGCCAGTCAAATGTAGGGAGCAGTAGGTTCAAAGCTAAAGGAAAGCAGAAGCTTAGCAAATATTGTAGTAGCAGAGAGGAATTTATAGTTTTGTGCTTTTTTATCTTAGTTTTTTTTTAGTTTTGTTTTTGTTTTACTGGGTATAAAATAGCTAGAATTTGCTCACTGGGTTTTTCATGACCGATAAAGAAGTTTGCCCCTCCTGTGACCATGTTACTGCACCCTCTGAAAGTGGTTACTTTGCATGACCCTGGCCAAGGGAGAGTTTCTCATCCAGGAACCTAAATCAATGTGCTTTAGTTTAGCTGTCTTTTTTCCACAAATGTTTAAGCTCTTTAATTTCTTAGAGATAATTGTCATTCCCAAACTTAACTATTTCCCTCTTAGCCTCTGTTATCTCCTGTTTTTTTAAAAAAATATTTTATTTGTTTATTTGAGAGAGAGAGAGAATGTGCAGTGCACATTTCCTCATTCTTCCTCTCCTGGGAGAGAAAGAGGGAAAGAATCCCAAGCAGACTCCTTACTGAGTGAATTGCTGTGGAGCTCTGACAGCATGACCTGATCCAAACCAAGAGTTGGATACTTAACTGAGTCACTCAGGTGCCCCTGTTATCTCTTTTAATGTTATTCGGGAGCTGGGTTCTCTAGACTTTTATTGTTTTGCCATTAAGTGTCACCAATATTGGTTTGTAGGTAAATTCAGCATATTCACATTCTTCCCTGTCTATTCCTTCTCCCATTGCTTCTGTGGATAGAAAAAAAAAATTACATATGTTATGAAATTATCAGATCCCTAAGATTGAGGTCAAGCTTGTATTCTATCATAATAACTCTTTTAAAAAATTAGCCATATGTGGTCAGTGACTACCATATCGTAAAGAGCAAATCTAGAAAGAGTATGATATCACATACAATTTCTTTTTTTTTCAACTTATTTATTTATGATAGTCACAGAGAGAGAGAGAGAGAGAGAGAGAGAGAGGCAGAGACACAGGCAGAGGGAGAAGCAGGCTCCATGCACCAGGAGCCCGATGTGGGATTCGATCTCCAGGTCTCCAGGATCGTGCCCTGGGCCAAAGGCAGGCGCCAAACCGCTACGCCACCCAGGGATCCCCCCTCACATACAATTTCTAAACCCTGTAAAACATTTTGCATTCACACACACACATTTATGTTAATATTAAAACATATTACTATTTCAGTATAAGTATGTTTCCTAAGATAAACCATCCTCAAATTAGGACATTCAAAACTATTAAGCCAACTAGAACTGTCTTTATTTTATTTTTTTTAAGATTTTATTTATTTATTCATGATAGTCACACAGAGAGAGAGAGAGGCAGAGACAAAGGCAGAGAGAGAAGCAGGCTCCATGCAGGGAGCCCGATGTGGGACTCGATCCTGGGTCTCCAGGATCGCGCCCTGGACCAAAGGCAAGTGCTAAACCGCTGCGCCACCCAGGGATCCCTAAAACTGTCTTTAAAGAGAATAAATGTGCCCACTACCCAGACAGGTTAAATAAGAAAAGATATGTCTTTCAAGTTAATCTATTACAATCTTCTAAGCCCAGATACTGCACTAGAATTTTCTGGTATATTGTTTGGTACAATTTTTTACTCTAGTGTGAGATGGATTGATGTTTATGTTACCAGTAGTTCCCTTGCATCATAAGCAGCACATTGGTTTCTCCCAGCATGATTTTCAAAATTTTTTTATGATTTTCAAAATTTAAGTAGAATAATTTTGACCATTTTCAGAAACAGCTAAGACATCTGCAATTGAAAATTGCTTCCCACAGTTTATGAAGGACAAGATAATATTCTGCCTTAATCAATGCACATTTTTTCTTTGTTTCTTTTATTTATATGAGGATTTACCCAATTGAAAATGTACAAGAGATATTATTAATGCTCTATTGAATTTTTATGCTTTCCATATATAAACCACTGTGATCTTTGCAGTGTCTTCATTTATCATTCTGGTGGACCATATTGCTTACCCTCAACATTTTTATGAAATAAGAAGCAATATGGGATCCCTGGGTGGCGCAGTGGTTTGGCGCCTGCCTTTGGCCCAGGGCGTGATCCTGGAGACCCTGGATCGAATCCCACGTCGGGCTCCCGGTGCATGGAGCCTGCTTCTCCCTCTGCCTGTGTCTCTGCCTCTCTCTCTCTCTCTCTATGACTCATAAATAAATAAAAATTAAAAAAATATATATATATAAAAAAAAGAAATAAGAAGCAATATCTTCCTTTTCTTTTTTCTTTAAAGATTTTATTTATCCATAGACACAGAGAGAGAGAGGCAGAGACACAGGCAGAGGGAGAAGCAGGCTCCATGCAGGGACCCCGACGTGGGACTCAATCCCAGGTCTCCAGGATCACACCCTGGGCTGCAGGCGGCGCCAAACCGCTGCGCCACCGGGGCTGCCCAATATCTTCCTTTTCTAACTAAGCAATATAGACAGTAAATTCTGTTAGCATGGACTCTAGCCTGGTCCTGTTCACCACTGTATCTTCAGTGCCTAGCATGGCAGCAGGCTTATAGTAGGTGCTTAAGTCTTACAACAGTGGGTTGGAATTATTCTACCAATTTACTAATGATGAAACTGCCCCTGAGATTGGAGAGGGTGTGGGGATCAGTGACTGCCCAAGTTTACATAGCTATTAAGTTGTGGGGCTGGCCAAGCTCTTTATCATTGTGTGACTCATTATCTAGTATCATACTAACATATTATGGATATATGATTCTATACAAATGATTTGTTATTTAAACTTTCTTGTCACTGGTCAGATTTCCATTGTCAGGTTGAAAAATAAATCTATAATCTGCAGGACAGAAGCAAATGTCCTACTTGTTTTCCGGTTATATATAGGTGCTTTTTAACTTCTGTATTATTTCTGTTGATGTGTATTGATGGCAATAGTGGTTTATGAAAAAAATCATCTCTAAAAAAAACCATATCTTATGAATTGTGTTAGTTGCTATGTAGAATGACAAAATTTTGCCACCATAGTGAAATATTTGGTACTTTGCTGCAGAGAGAACTAGCAGATGGTTTCTTTGATGTCATGAGCAGGGAACATTGGCACTTACAGACCAGGTGTATTGCCTTTTTCAAATACTCTAATTTTTTATGTATTCATGAAAATATTGAATAGAAATTTGATAAGCTTACTACCATTCTGTAATGAATAATCTTTATTTGCTGTAATTGAAAAAAAGGCCATTACTGTTATTCAAAAGCATAGTTTAGTCGGGGTGGGGGGGCGCATCTGGGAGCCTCAGTTGGTTAAGTGTCTGCCTTTAGCTCAGCTCAGGTTCCTGGGATGGAGCCCCACGTCAGACTCCCTGCCGAGCTTCTCCCACTCCCTCTGCATTTCCCTTTGGCTCATACACTCACTCTCTCAAACATTTTTTTTAAAGGATAGTTCCTAATCTGAAAAGAACACTAGTATAGAGATAAACTCATGTAAAAGGAAACATGTAAAATATAAACACAGTGAGCAATTATAAGGATACTATTAATTGAATGTATTTATTGTATTCCAGGCAGTTTTCTAAGTATTTTATGTAATTCTTTTGTTTTTAAAAGATTTTATTTATTTATTCATGAGAGACACACAGAGAGAGAGAGGCAGAGACACAGGCAGAGGGAGAAGCAGGCTCCATGCAGGGAGCCCGACGTGGGACTTGATCCCGGGTCCCCAGGATCAGGCCCTGGGCCGAAGGCAACACTAAACCACTGAGCCACCTGGGCTGCCCTATACCATTCTTTTAAACAATATTTAAAATGAATAATTACATTTCCATTGACATGACTACTGTTATAAACTTTCCTCCACTAATCTAAAGTGTTGTGAAGGTAAAGATTATGTGTCTTTAATTCACCACTGTTTTTAACATATATAGTATATATGATGTTTATACTTCATAGATACTCAAGAAAATACGTTGAATTAAATATATTGAGTTTTGAAGGCTGAAGTCATCAAAATACTAATATTTTTATAGCCTTCCTTCAGAAATTTCCTAGGATGCTGGGGGTAGAAAAGGGCAGAGTTTAGCTTGCTTAGAAGACACGTGAGTTTTATAAGGTTGATGGTGTCGTTACAACTACTGGAATCTAGTGACTACATTTTCTTTGACCATGAGTTTTAAATAAGATAATAGCAAGAAGAATGGAAGTCCCAAGGGAAACCTCATGATTAGAAAGGTTGTTGTACAGTGATCTGGAAAGGACTTCTAAAGCATCATGGCATGGAGGTTAATGATTATGGACTCTGGTCCAATTCCAGAGTATCCCACATATCAGCTGTAGACTTGTTAAAATGACTTATCATCTTTGTACCTGCATTATCTCATCTCAAAGTTGAAGATATTAATAGTACCTACCTTATAGGGTTGCTATTATTAAGATTAAATGAGTTACTTATAAAGTTCCTAGAATATTGCTTGGCACATGCTATTTGTTATATACTGTTGGTTACATACATAGTCATTTTAGGAAATCGCTTACTATATATGCTAATTGTTTACTGATCTTAAAGAATGTTTTGAACATCTGCTTGGAAATTTAAGGGTATTATTTGGTAGTTAAGATATTCACAGTCCTAGAAATAAATGATAATGTCATGTGCTAGGATCATAAAGGAATTCTGGGGAAAATTTATATTAAAAAAGCAAAATAAAGAATCAGGAGCTAGCAACTAGTGCCCAGATTGTGAAACCAGAGTTAATGGTCTATATCTGTATACACACATAACATTAATACACTTAATTTGTCTGTTGGCAGAAGAACATAACATTGAATCCCATGTAATTTCTGGTTCTCTACCACATTTATAGTCACATGTTCCTTTTATCCTTTTCAGGACTAACAATTGCTTGCATTTCAAGCTGTAATCACTGTACTTGTGTTTTATTTCTCTTACCTTATACTTTGAAAATTATGCAAAAAAAGTGGCATTCATAACTTGCATGTTGTTTTTATAATTAGGAATTCAAAGAAAATAAATACCATGTTTACATGACTTTATTTCTGAATGCTAAATTTGCCTATTCTCCCTTTTCTCTCTTTGCTCATTTCCTCCTATTATCTTTGACGTGACATTTGGAATTGATATAGAAAAGGCAATTAACTCAGAAGTCAGTAAAGTAAGCTGGTGACATATTTATTTATTATATGATGCAAATGTTTTGCTTTGCTCTTTTAACATCATCTTTTCTATAACAAAGAGTCTTACGGTTACTGTTTCCAGATTTTACATTTTTGCATGTAACCTAATTATAAGATTTAATTACAGAATGAATGTTTGTGTTTTATTTTGCATGGCACGGCTGTTGTGTGTGTGTGCGCGTGTGCGTGCCTGTGCACACGTGATGTGAAAAGGCATGGTTGCTCCAGTACTTCCTCAGCTCATGACTGAAACTCTTGTTCTAATTCAAGGAAGAAATAAAGAGCTCTTCAAAATTATAATAATGGATACTTTATTCATCTTCTCTGTGGAAATTAGTCCAGGAAGCAAATTAAAATTACAAGAGTATCCAAAACGGAATTATTTTTTGCTTAACTGCTACTTATTTGAGCCCCACCCTCTATAATTTTAACTTTCTACACATTTTCTTGGGAGATGATTTGTCTTATGGCCCTTAGGAGATCCCACTGAAATCATTTACTAGATGTCGCAGTTCCTCCCACAATCCCCACTGTGCTAAGTGGCAACTATTCTGGAAGCTGTCATGTCTGGAAAATACCATGATGCCACGAGTTAATTTCATACCTGTCATGCGATCTTTGCATGAGATCCCAGGGGGCTTTTCAGTGTGTCACAGTACTGCAAGCCATTCGTTAGTTCCTTTCAAAGCAATGACCCATGGCCAAGAGATCTTGTCGCAACACATGGCGACACCTGTCACCAGTTTTTGTGATTGGCATAAAATTAACCTGTTTTACTCATTGATTTGCTGCTTTTTAAATAATATCCATAAATAAGATGAGAAGAAATTGTATTTGGAAGCAATTTATTGCCACTTTCAAGAAGCATAATGGTAGATTTGGGATACTGGATCTAATGAATAGACAGACCATTTCCTTGCAGAGGTACACACACAGTTATTCAAACAAGGTCATATTCTATGAAGTTCTGAATGGCAGTCTGCAAATTTAAGATTAATGTTTCAGTATTTGAACTTCATCAAGGATTGGAATAAAGCAAGAAATGATATTATTTTGAATCTTGTTGTAGAAGAAAAATGCAGGAAGCTTGGGTTTCAGATATGTGTTTGCCCTGGTTTTCAATGGTTTCACGCACCTTGAGAGTCCTCTGATTTCTCTCTACATTTTTCATGCCCAGATCTTACTATTGTTATGGAAGCATGCATAAAATGGACCTGTAGAATAACAACATTTAGAATTATGACAGATATCTGAGAAAACTAGATTAATGATGTTTAGCCTTTAGATCCTTAGCAATTTATCAGTTACTTTTAAGGATAAGACAGAGAAGAAAATAGGCAACCACTTATCTGTGCCTTTCCACCTCACTGAAACAGTAAAACCCTTCTGATAAAATTATTTTATCTACAGAGAAAGTATCTGGTTCTGTGCATTACCATATTTTTTATCTTCTTACATCTTTAACTTCTCAAAAGGTATAGCTGGTGTCTTTCCCTCTTCTTGATTAAGTTAAATGCTGCTTAGATTCTGAGAGTTTGATATCCAAATACAATAAAGAACAAAGATGAATTTTAGTCATTTTCTCCCTTTTTTTTTTTTTTTCTCTTTACCAATTCTCAAGACTAAATGGCGTTCTCCAATTTGGATCGGTTGCTCTGTATTCTGGAGTAATCAATTTTTCCTGGCATTTCTTAAATGGTCTTTATTATTCAGTGAATTCCCTTTGAAAGTATAAACATTAGTCCTTGTTGTATGGCCTTAGAAATTGATGGCTGCTGTTCTCAAAGGATGGTGGACTTGGGATGATTGAAAGTGCAGAGCAAAGAGCTGAACTAAAACAATGGAATCAGAGGAAGATGGTACTAAAGACAAAGAGAGAAGAGCACAGCAATTGTAAAATAATCTGAAGTAGGGATTGGGGATTTAAAGCCTGCTTAGACTTGATTAATAGATGCTGTAAAAATGAAATGCTGAGCCAAGGGGAAAAAATGCACTTGAAAAGTCCCTTGAAAATGTGTTAATGCCTTTACTTGGCAAGCATTTTTTTTTTCCCCCATACTGAGTATAAAATCATTGCATGAAAATATAGATTTTTTTCCCACATTGGCTATTGTTATTTTTTTAAGTGCTTATTATGGTTATGTTGGGATAAAATCAGGTTTCTGCTAGACAAAAAGAAAAAAAAAAGGTCTATACTGATACTATGTTGGTCATAAGGCAGATCTTTGATAAGTCAAGGTAAAGATAAAATGTAAAAATATAAAACACATGTTTAAAATGTTATTGGTAAACTAACGGTATTTATTTTATTTTTTTAAAAGATTTTATTTATTTATTCACGAAAGACAGAGAGAGAGAGAGAGAGAGAGAGAAGCAGAGACACAGGCAGAGGGAGAAGCAGGCTCCATGCGGAAAGCCTGATGTGGGACTTGATTCTGGGTCTTCAGGATCACCCCCTGGCCTGAAGGCAGCGCTAAACCGCTGAGCTACCTGGGCTGCCCTAAAGGTATTTATTTTAAAGCCAAAAACAGTGATGGCAGTTTATACCTAAAAGTGTGGGAGATTTTTCAGGGGATTTTCAAGAGACTGTGATGTTGGTATGGCTGGTATCTAAATTATTTTCCAACAAAATTTGTCAAGAAAATTGAAAAGCATTCTTAAAAAAAAAAAAAAGAGCAATTTGTGACAAATAATTTTATTATTAAGAGCAAACTGAGGACCTATAAAATAATTTAGGTAAGCTTTAAAATACTGAAACATTTTTATTACTGATGAAGCTGATTCATAGCTACTTCTTGTATTTTTACTACATGTAAGCAGGATCTGACAAAGACACCTGAATCTGTTTAAAGGCAAGCATTTAAGAATGGGCACTGGAGTCAATAGTCAGGAGGCTGTGCCACCATAAACATCATCTTGACTACAATCAAATCATTTTTTTTTTTGATATGAGGAGTCAGTGAAGGGTAAAGAGATGAATTAGAACTTCTGTTTGTTGGTTGGATACGTAAACTTAATAAATAATCTTTTCTTACGCGTACTAGAATGGAAACCCTTCCTCCCTGGTTTTATGAGTTAACTATTAGCAAGTACCCCTATCAACACACACACACACACACACACACACACACACACACTATTGGCTAGGTAAGTTTCTAATTAACAGTATCACAATCTCTATCCAGTTGTTCTTATCTGGGTTGCTTTTGCACATCCCCTCCAATACCTGACAATGTATAGAGATATTTTTGGTTGTCATGACTTGGGGGATGGGGTGCCACTGGCCTGTCCTGGATAGACGTCAGTGTTCCTCCGAAAAATCCTACAAGGCACAGAATGTCTTCTCACGACAAAAATTTATTTGATCTAAAATTTGAATACTGTTCACGGTATTTTTTTGGATGAGATTAACTTTTAGATTACTGGACTTTGAGAAAAGCAGATCTCCCTCTGTGATATGGGTGGGCCTCATCCTATCAGTAGAGGCCCTAACAGAAGAGTATGACCTCCCCAGGGGAAGAAGAAATATTCGAGCAGATGGCCTTGGAATCAAATTGTCATTCTAGGGCAGCCCCGGTGGCGCAGCGCTTTAGCGCTGTCTGCAGCCCAGGGCGTGATCCTGGAGACCCTGGATTGAGTCCCACGCTGGGCTCCCTGCATGGAGCCTGCTTCTCCCTCTGCCTGTGTCTCTGCCTCTCTCTCTCTGTCTCTATGAATAAATAAATAAAATCTTTAAAAACAAAAGAATTAAAAAAAAATTGTCATTCTGCACTGATTTTCCAGCCTGCTAGTCAACCTGCTGTTGTTTCTGTGGAGAATTTTTTTTTTTAAGATTTTGTTTATTTATTCATGAGAGACACACACACACACACACACACACACACACACACACAGAGGTAGAGACACAGGCAGAGGGAGAAGCAGGCTCCATGCAGGGAGCCCAATGTGGGACTCCATCCTGAAACTCCAGGACCACACCCTGGGCCAAAGACAGGCACTAAACTGCTGAGCCATCCAGGGATCCCCTCTTTGGAGAATTCTTACTAATAAAGGTCTGTTTCATCTTGGTGCAGTGACCCTGAGGCTTTTATATTCAGTAATTCCTGGGCCCTCCCACAGAAGTCCATGGACATTTTTGGACCTGTCCATGCCTTCCATTTCCTTGTTGATCTTCTGCATAGTTCTCTCCATTATTGCAAAGGAAATCTTGGTCTTCAACTATTATTGTTGAGTTGCCTATCTCTCCCTTCAATTTTGTCAGTTTTTGTCTTGGTAGTTGGGGGCTTTGTTTTTAGGTATATTTATGTTTGTAAATCATTATATACTCCTGACTGACTGTTTACCATTATAAAACATCCCTTGAAAAAAAAAATAAAAATAAAACATCCCTTGTTGTCTCTAGTAACATTTTTTTTCTTAAAGTCTATTTTGTCTAATGGTAGGATAGCCACCCCAGATCTGTTTTGGTTGCTTTTTCCAAGGCATATGTATTTTTTCCATCCTTTTACTTTCACCCTATAACATCATCTTTGAACCCTAAGTTTTTCACTTCTAGACAGCATGTAGTTGGATCATTTTATTTAAACTATTCTGGGAATCTCTCCTTTTATTTAGAGTATTAAATCCACTTACATTTAATGTAATTATTGGTATGGAGGAATTGACATCTATTACTTTGCTGTTTTTTCTATATGTCTACATTTTTGTTTTTCTATTTTTCTATTACTGTCTGCTTTGAATATGTTATCCCACTGAAAAATATAGAAGACTTTATGGATTTGCATGTCATCCTTATACAGGGGCTATGGTATTCTTCTCTGAATCATTCCAATTTAAGTATATGTGCTGGTAAAGCAAGCACTTTGGATGCCTCCTTACTACAGTAGAAATGAAAAAGACTTGGAGGAAGCAACCTCTCTTCTTTCAATATAATTCCTACCTTTGCTACTTCTCACTTACTTCATGGAACATGCTATATAGAATGCAGCATCTCTCTAAGGAAACAGAAGATCTTTATTTTCTGTCCAGTGATCTAAGTATAAGCCCCACTCTTTGGGCCTCTGATTGTTTTGTAACAGCATCTACTCAAACTCTCTTTGAATTTCTGTTTTATTCTTCCTTACATACTACAGAACCATTCCTTCCACATAGTTAACACAGATCTCACTTGAACAGTAATTTTCATTTATGAGAATGAGACACATGCCTTTCATTTGAAGGAAGGCATTATAATATTTATTTTGTGACACACTTAACTAAACACTGGTGACTAGGTCTTACTTATAGCCTTCTATTCACAAATGTCATTAGCATTAAGGAGGGCATGTGATGTAATGAGAACTGGGTGTTATATACAACTGATGAATCACTGAATTCTACTTTTTTAAAGATTTTATTTATTTATTCATGAGAGATGCACTGAGAGAGGCAGAGACACAGGCAGGGGGAGAAGCAGGCCCCTCGCAGGGAGCCTGATGCAGGATTCAATCCCTGGACCCTGGGATCACGCCTTGGGCAAAAGACAGATGCTCAACTGCTGAGCCACCCAGGCATCCCTGAATTCTACTTCTGAAACTAATAATATACTATATGTTAATTAATTGAATTTCAATTTTAGAAAGTTATTAGCATTTAATTCCAAAATTACCATATAGTTTCTACCCATTGTTAATTGTATCTTATTACACAGTCCAATATTTTATTATTTAAAAAGAACAAAATCTGTGGATACATGATTAGATGATAGCAAGAGTATAAGTTTCTTGCAATTAAGCCATCACATGGTTTTAGTCTTACACAGTGCTGGGGTTACTTTCTATTCATGTATGTGTATATATGTCTATTAAGTCCATTAATCTCTCCTTTCATCTATCATCTATCTATCAGTCTAGCCAGCCAACCATCTATTAGTCAATCTGTTTGTAATCCATTCAGAACATGTATTTTTCTTCACAGGAATTCAATATTAGCATGTGGTAGTTGTGTAATATGTAATATGTATTAAATACATATAAGGAGTAAACAATAGTAGAAAGCATTGCCATTATTAAATGTTAGGCTCAGTAATTTTTTTTTCCTTGCACACTATCTTGTGCAATGTTAGGTCTTTAGTGCAGCATCCCTGACCTCCCAGTAGATATCTATATTACCCTCCCAGTTGTGACAACCACAAAACATAGTCTGTGAAAACCGTTTCACAGTCTAGATACTGTGAAATACCCTGTGGAGGGAACATCCCTTTCTCCCTCATCCAGTGGAGGATTCCTGGTAGAAAGGCATTTTCCTTCCTTCTTTTATCATAATATGCATATTCATGAAAATCACTTTTTAACAATGACTGATGATGGGCTATTTCTTTGATGAATTAATGTATCTACATCTGTGTTTTCCAGGTATTCATTCACTCTCTCACTCATTGATTCATCTAATATCATTCAGTAAGCACTTATTATATACCTCACTAGGAGTGAGGCTACATTAGGGAAATAGAAGTCCCTGTCCTTACAGGGCTTACCAACTTTGGGAAGAACCAGATGGTGGGGTGGATGGGGGGTGGAGAAAGAACAAATAACTAAACAAAAGATAACACTGACAAGTGTTTTGTTGATAATCAAGCACGAAAGTGTGAGGGAATGACTGGGGCTACACTGGATTAGTACTCTAGCAAGGACTCTAAGGTGGCATTCAATGTGAGCACCAAAGCAAAGAAGTGAATGGATTATTCATATTGCTTATTTTTTGTGGCACACAAACTTTGTTAGGAGTATAAAGAGATGAGGAATTTCTGGCATATTGACGTACTTATCTATATATGTGAACAACATTGAAGTGCTTGTGTGGGAATCTTTAGAAACTGTTCCATACTACTTGCAAAACCTTAGTCCCACCAAGGTAATACTGTTCACTGCTTTAAGGATCCTGAAAAGTGGACCATAAAAACAAAATGAAATGTGAGGTATACAGAATATATATCTGTAAATATCCCATGTGTCAAGAATGAGTAATTATTAAAAGAACGCAACTAATATCATTTCTACCTTCATAATATACCACTGAGGAGTTGGAAATAACCAGAGAAAGTTACTCAAAGGAAAGTCCTGATCTGATATATTTAAAATAAAGAAGAGAAATGATGTTTATCTTTACAATGGCACCTCTCAGGGCACTGGGATGGCTTAGTCAGTTTAATGTCCAACTCTTGGTTTTGGCTCAGATCATGATCTCATGCGTCTTGAGATCAAGCCCCACTTCAGGCTCTGTGCTTAATGCAGAGTATGACTGAGATTCTCTCCCTCACTCTAATAGGTATAATAGGTATATAGGTATGCTTGCCCACTCTCCCTCTCTCTCTCTCTCTCTCTCTCTCAAATAAATTAAAAAAAAAAAAAAGAATGGATCCTCTCTACCTTCAGTAGATTCAAAGCCATTACTCAGACCTTTCCAACTTTTCTATACATTTAAATTGGATTGAGATACCCATTTTAAGGTGGACATAATAATAGATAAGTTGATTTGCATTATGGATAATTATATGCCTTTGTGGTAATGGGGGGGGGGCTAACCCTATAAACTTCTGAGTATGTAGATTCATTTATAATTTCATTGGTAGTAGATAATTAAATTAAATATAAAATACAGCAGGACGCATACTGTCATTCTTTGACCAGTCATAATAATAGTTTGATTTTTATGCTCATGGATGTTTTCTGTATAAATAGAAATCCCTGAGTAAACCATTTGGCATATGCTTGCATTTTAAAAGCAGACTTACCTACTGGAAGTAAAAGGCTGTTTGCAAGCATGATTGAAATATTAATTAGAATAATGGTTTCATTATCAGATCTTCACCTTTTATGCTAGATGCTGGATCAAGTCAAAACCTCAGCTGCAAGTCATGCATCTTGATGAAAGGCATAATTCTGTAAAGGAAAGAGATGAATTACAAAATAAGGTAGTCCTCATTTGATGAAGACATCATTAAAGCTGAGTGGCTTGGGCATTTCAGTGAACTTTGAAGAAGTACCACCATTTTCTCTACAAATATCATTGACCTTTAAAAAGTAGTGTCACCAGAGAAACCAAAGTATATTTTTATACTGCTATTAAGTAATTGAGTGCAAAATTCAGTACAATCAGAAGAGTACAGGGAGCCAGAGAAGGTGATCATTTCAATTCTTTTCTTCATTTTCCTTTCTAACATGGTCATGGTAGTAGAAAATCTCAAAGGTGCCAACTGTGCTCTGGAGTGCAAGCCTGACTCCCCCACAGCTATGTAATCTTAGACAAGTTATTTACATCCTGCCTGTTTACTCAGCTGTAAAATGTAGATAATAACCCTTGTCTTCTATGGTTGTTGTGAGGAATAAATGCAATAGTATATGTAACTTACATATAACATAGCCATTGCTTGATAAACAATGGCTTTATTATTAGCAATGTTTATTTCCTCCAAAAGTGGTTTTAAAACAATGACAACAACAGAAATCCCAGGATCTTTCCTTGCTTCTGTAGTCACTACTAATTATATATGTGACTCTCTGCATTAGTGCTTGAGGTAGGAAAGGAAAACAGTTGCCGTGAGAGGGGAGCTAAGTTTTGGGTCTCATGGTGCTTTCATTAAGTTCTCCCCAGTAACATTGTCTCTGGTAGGTTTTTCCTTCCATTTTCATAACTGAAAATAATTAGAATAAACAACAAAAAAATTTTTTTAAAAATTTATGATAGGCACACAGTGAGAGAGAGAGAGAGAGAGAGGCAGAGACACAGGCAGAGGGAGAAGCAGGCTCCATGCACCGGGAGCCTGACGTGGGATTCGGTCCCGGGTCTCCAGGATGGGGCCCTGGGTCAAAGGCAGGTGCTAAACCGCTGCGCCACCCAGGGATCCCCAACAACAAAATTTATAGTGAAGATAATTTATAGAGTTATTTGCTTCCTTTTTCATAATTTTGGTTCCAAATTAGATATTTCCATCAAAGGAAGGCCTTCCTGAGCCCCGTTTGTGAGATAGCCATGCACACCCAACGCTGGATCATAGTACCCAGTTGGTCTTCTGCTTGGCACTTACCACAACCACTTTTTTTTTTTTTTTGTCTTTTCTCTCTCCCATAACTGAAATGTAAATTTTAAAGGTCATTGATAAAGTCTATCTCACTCATCACTCTGGCTCTGGCTAGCTATCTGCCAGGCACATATAGACACTCAGTTTATGGTAGATGTTGATGATCTTCTTTTCCTTCAAACCATAATTCTCCCCTGGCAAACTTACATCTTGAATTGCCTTCTCATTTTCTCTTGTATATACTTGTGCAAGTTGCTAAAGGCATGTGTTGTAGTAATTTGTTGCAATGGAAATGTGTTTCGGAGGTGAGGGAGCCATCTCTTTGTGATCTTAGAATCAATCCTAAAATTTCACCTACAGAGATTATAAGTGCCAATCTTTGATTTGATATAATTAACCCTTTACATTTTATTGATTACATGTGGAATTAACTGGATTTCTTATTGAGCCTTTATTGGTGTTCTTTAGTAAGTTTAAAAAACAAACAAATTTGGATTCTTTTTTTTTTTTTTTTAACAAATTTGGATTCTAATTGGAATTATCTCCTCCTCAGTATACAGGACAAAACAAACTTTTGGTTTGTTATTGTGCCCAAGTCAATACATTTAATACAATTTAGTATATTTTCCACCAGAAAGTTGGTTACTTCTTCAAGTTTAAACCTTCATTTTCCATTAAAGGGTGATGGTTTATCTAGTATCTCCTTTCCCTAAGTCCCATCATCTTGTCTTGGAAATTTTAAGTGCCAAAAGGATGTAGGATTTACATACACAATTTACATACATATACACATACACAGTTTATGATACAGCCATAAGGTAATTAGCAATTGGTTACAGTTTGTTGCTAATGAGGTCAAGGGTACAGATTTAAGGTTCCTCTATTTTTTGGCCCAGTTCCATTTCTACAGATTTTACCCTGACCCCTGGCCTGCTGTTTCACAAATGCTGTTTGTCACTGGGGGGCCATGTAGGAGGATGTGAGTGATTCCCTGCCAACCCCACACTTCTACTGGTTAAGGCTTTCAGCATTTTCCTGACAAATGGCATGCATGTGTTCTGTTTTAACTTTGTATTCTCCTTATGTCAGGCTTTGTCCACAGGAATGGACATTAAAAATTTTTTTTTAAATCAACAGGACCAGGAACAGCATCTTTAGATAGAGAAAACAGCTTATCATTCAACATGGCTAGAGTCAAGCTTGATTGTGAGATTGATAAGTATTTAATCAGGTTTACTACATTTCATCCTTTTCAAAACCTTTAATCACTATCTCTTCCATCAGAAAACAGATCAAATGACACAGTGAGGTGTGATCTAGGGGAAAATGTGTGAATTAGAAGCTTAGGATTCAAGCAAAACAAACAAACAAAAACCTCAAAAAACACAAATAGATAAATGATAGATAGACATTTATTTTTGCTTTATTTTTTTAGTCTTCTCTAAGAAAACACTATTCTTTCTTTATTTTTTATTAAGATTTTATTTATTCATGAGAGAAACAGAGAGAGAGAGAGAGAGAGACTGGCAGAGACACAGGCAGAGGGAGAAGCAGGCTCCATGCAGGAAGCCTGGCGTGGGACTCTGATTCTGGGTCTCCAGGATCATGCACTGGGCTGAAGGCGGTGCTAAACCGCTGAGCCACCCGGGGTTCCCATATTCTTCCTTTAAAAGGGAGTTTTGGAACAAATGCATATATAGTACTTTGGGGATTAAAAATGCACTTGCTGCAAAACTTGTTTCTTTTTTTCCTAAAGACATGAAAACTTAGTATCCTGCTTAATTCTGTAAATGTACTTATTAAGAATGCTATTTAATATTTGAATTTTTTTGTTTAATATTTTACAGATTAAGATAAGTGGTTTTATTCTGAAACTCATTCAGAATATAAGAGATGTTATGAAATCCAACTAAAAACCAAAACACTGGCAGCTGATTCTCATTATTCGTGGTAGTTATATTCTATAAAGTTGTCACAAATACAAAGTGAATGTTGAACCCTGGCTCCTAGGGGAAATACAAAGTTAGGTTTCTGTTAGCTCCTGGGCACAACGTTTTAGTCAAGTAATCAATTCATAACCTTGTTTTAAGTATGGTTTTGTTTAATGACACCTTATTTAGTAAATACTGTTTTATTCATTAACATCGGACTTGGTGCCAACAACACTATAACTCATTTCTGAATAAGACTCAGTGTAACTATTTTCCCCACAAGACATATCACAACCTTCTTGGACTTGGGAACACCAGGCAGAGCTTCAGCAATATGCTTTCAAACAGCAAACCTTTGGGATGCCTGCGGGGCTCAGCGGTTGAGCATATCTGCCTTTGGCCCAGGGTGTGATCCAGGGGTCCCAGGATCGAGTCCCACGTCAGGCTCCCTGCATGGAGCCTGCTTCTCCCTCTGCCTATGTCTCTGTCTCTGTCTCTCTCTCTTTATCTCTCATGAATAAATAAATAAAATCTCTTAAAAAATACAATAAAACAGCTTGCTGTTTATTTATTTATTTATTTTTAGAGATTTTATTTATTTATTTGAGAGAGAGAGAGAGCACAAGCAGGGAGGAGGGGCAAAGGGAGAGGGAGAAACAGGCTCCCCACTAAGCAGGGAGCCCTCTGTGGGGCTCCATTCCGGGACCCTGGGGTCATGACCTGAGCCAGAAAGGCAGCTGCTTAACCCACTGAGCCACCCAGGCACCCCAAACAAGCCATTTTAAATAACAAAATCACCAGTGAAAAGCATAAAAATAAGAAAAATAAAATAGGCCATGAAAAGGGCACTCAAGTACAATATGAGAATTGGAAGAAGATGGAAAATCGTCCTGTTCAACTTCAACTGAAACAGATGTGCTAGGTAACTTGAATTTTCCTGTACTCTGTACATGTTTGTACATGACCTTAAAAGTGCCATGAGTACTGATTCAGGGGGAACAAGTTAACTTTAGCAACTAGGTAAATTTATACATATAGCATCTGCAAATAATGAGGGCCAGCTGTACAAGTATTTTAAGTTAGAAAAGAAAATTAGTTGCTCTTAGTCACTTAATGAGTAAATTATCAAAGACCTTGGTTTAGTATTTCCTTTCTTCTCTTGATTTCTAAGTGGTTTATTTCAGTGTCAAATTCTAATTAGTTATTCCTAATATAATTGGGGAAGGAGCCATGCCCTCCAGATTCTCTACTTCCAGCCGCTGGCTTGTACCTGGAATATAGTAGGCATTCAGTTAAATCTTTTCAAGGATTGTATGGACCCCTTCCCTCATTTGTAAGGGGAATTTTGTGGAATCACTGTGAACTTCAAATGCCACTAAGATGAGTACAGCTGTAAGCACACACAAAAATGTTAGCTATGATGATAGTTGTAATTATTTTTAATAACAGTAATTCTCATTTGTATTAATTTATAGATGACATTTATATGGTTTAATGCATTAATATAGGATTTTTCATAAGAGGAGAATTGCGTGTTTAATACATGTTTAAAATATAATAATGAACTAGTGACTCTCTTAAGGCAAGGGCAAAAGAAAAGATTTGTTAACAAATGAAACTGTTAATTTTGAAGTTAGCAAAGACAAATGAGTTTTGAATAGCTTCATCCCCTGGAAATATAAAATGTAAGCTTTTAACAGTATAAGGAAATAACTAATGCTATTTCCTTATTTTTATGGATATGTTTACCTTCATCTTTTCATTTTATGCGGTCACTTGCAAAATAAATTGAATAAGTAAACTATACAGTTTTCCTCATGTTGATTTTGGTTTTGTTTTTTATTCTTTGTTCCTCAGAGGGAATTAAATACCCAGCAGTGGAAAGAAGCCCTACCGTGTGGCCATACAGTTGGTTTTCTTGTAACAGCAGTTTTAAGACCATCAATATAAACTTACAATAAAAATAATCTGGTTCATATAAGCAGTCTTATGTGAGAAAAAATTCTGAACATTGATAAATGCAATTACTAACGTATAATTACTCTTCAAATAAGAAAATTTTAAAGAACACCTTTTTCCTCCTTTTAGAAATTTTGACTGATCCATATTTGTACTGGCTGCCTTAGAAGTGTTTGGTCTGTGCTTTTTCAAAATGATTGTCAGCAAACATAATGAGCCTTGGACCCATCCAATAGCTTTGCTAACATATGTCTGCAGCAGGACTTTTAACATCCTGCTGACTGTGCTGGTCCTGTGGAGCCTCACAGCAGGAAAGTTGTCTTTTGCAGCTCAGCTTATGAATATAACCTTTACATGTTTGGAAATACTCCTTCTGAGGCAGGATTTATACTCATGCCTTGAATCCAAGTGCTTATTTTGATATCAGTGTTAAACAGAAGAAGGAAGAGCTGACAGTGATTCACCTTGCACTTATCATTATGTTAAAACTATCTGTTATCAATGTCTCATTCTCTATTGCATTTGCCACTGTGTATAAGCTCTGGAAATGATAAAGGCGTTCCTTACAAATTCACATTCCAGAAATGCTGACTCTGTATTTTAAGTGCTGGAAACATATCTAAGTGGCAGACATATCATTTTTATTAAAAGTGCTTTAAGTCAGGACCATAAAGGTTGTTGTGGTAGTGCAAACAGGGCAGCTGTTGCTTGAATGGGGGTCTAATCTTTTAGACACTGAGGGACTATCTGTGGTAAGTGCACATATTGAATCACAAAGCTTTGCTTGCCTTTACTGAAGACTTATTTAATTTGCTATTTTACTTGTGGAGATCAAGAGTCAGCTTGTATAAGCATTTAGTATATCCTTTTAAAATAATTATTTTCTAAGTATAAAATTATTACATGAGAAACACTGTCTACAGCACCACAGTGGAAATTAATATAGCCAACATAATTAGTAAGTTGGATTCCCCAAGCCCCAGGAGGTAAATCTTGTTAGGGGGGAAAAATTAATGTTCTTATCTAAATGAAGTACCAATGCTTCTTAATGATTATTATCAACCTGATTTGTGGGCTTATAGTAAGACCAAATAAATGTTTATTGATTGCATTTGGATATAAATATATAGATACAGCACAGTACTTCAGATTAGTTTAGAAAGTAAATAATTGAAAAAGAAAGTAAATAATTTTACTTCCTTTAAACAATGAACTATTATACAGTTGTTAATGTTTAGAAATGGTGAGGTAGAAACTATAAAAGAAAACTTGACTGGCTGGGAAAGAAATAGATTGTATTTTCAACCAGTTGGATCCTTCCCTGTTTTTCTGAAAAAACAAAACAAAACAAAAACAACAACAACAACAACAAAAAAAAAACAAATGTAAAACAAACCAACCCCCCCCCCCCATAAATGTGGAATATTTATTCAGAAATCAAAGGTCAAACAGAATGTGTTCTAATGTTTGTTGAGATGCTGGTGAATTTCCTACATCTTTCACTCTTGTGCTGCTGTCAAAGGTTACAAATGATTCTGAGCCACTATGACTTGAAGATGTCATTGAATATATTTACGTGTGTTACATTATGCTTCCTGATGCTAATATGGGGAAAGGCTATAAAAGAATTAACAATAATGGTTGGAATCAAGCAGGCTATTTTTTATCTTAACTATAAATATAAATTAATCAGAACTCATATTACATAATATTTATTTGTAGGAGCTTAGAAAAACAAACTAGGGTTACATTTTGAGTGATATTTGAAAAATAATGACCGTGTACAAAAGACAATTTGTTGTTGAAAATGGCACATTTTCATTCTTTTATATGGCTGAATAATATTCCAGGGAGAGAAAGAGAGAGAGAGAGAGTATGTGTGTGCGTGTACTACAATTTATTTCATTCATTGATATATAGTTGGGGTGCTTCTGTGTCTTGGCCATTGTAAATAACACTGCAGTGAACAAGGGGGTACATATATTATTCTTTTTTCTGAAAACAAAATTATTATACTAGCAAAAGTACACCACAGTGAAAACTAACATAATCATCATAATTACTAAGTTGGATTCACCACATCCCAGGATGGAATGTATTTTTACCTTCAGAAGTGAAGTTAACCAGAATTAAGCTTTCAGACTACTCACTGTGAAAATGCATGACAATATATGCCTAATTGGAGTAAAATTACAAGTCATTAATTTATTCATTTTTACTGATTTAATAAACATTTATAGAATGCTTGCTGTGTGCCACTGTCATGCCGTTCTAAGATATTTTAGATTACGTATTATTGTAATTATACTTATTAAAATGATAATTTATAGATAAATGGAACTTTGGCTTTTTTTCTCCTTCTAGTCCTCTCTCCCTTTTTTTTCTCTCCCTCCCTCTTTTCTTACTCTTTTCTTTCCTTTTCTCTTTCCTTTTCTTCCCATCTGTCTCTCTCTCTCTTTCTTTCTTTCTTTTTTCTTTCGTGTTTGCCATAAATATGATTCCACCAATTCATTTCTGTTGATAAGACACAATTTGCCTTCCAATCCCCATTCTGCATCTATCAGAGTGGAGAAACAAAGCTGGACTTCAACACATATTTGGGGAGGGTCTATTAAAATAATAAGGAGCTAAAGGTCCATGCAGAATTCCTTTCCTTACATAAACAATTACCACACCAAGAAGGTTAGAGAAGGCAAAGAGCAAACAGCATTTAATTTGCGAGAGTTTCTACTACTGCAAAAGTGCAAAAGGAGCAGCTGCTTAAACATCACTTGCCCTTTGACTAATGGGCAAAAGCACTAAATGGGACTTATGTGGGTAAAAGTTAAACAAAAGTAATACCACCATCACCACGACTACTATCAAAAACCATATTAAAAAGTAGCTTGAAGTTATAATAAGAGATTATGGATGCAGAATTTTCTATTGTTTTGTTCCTTGAAAGTGTGAGTGTAGAAAAATAGTTTCCCTCTACTCTCCTAGGTTCTTGATTGAAAAGCCCTGTAATAAAAGACAGATTAACAGGAGAAAAAAACAAACATAAGTTTAATAACCTGTATACCTTCTATATATATGTGAGATACCTCAGGAAAACTGAATAACTCTCCCAAATAGCTCAAGCCATCACCTTAAATACCTTCTTTCAGCTAAAGCAAAAGAAGATGTTGGGGGGAAGGGGATGCCTGTTTGGAAGTTTACCAGGAAAAACACAGTAAACAAAGGTCAGGTTGTTATGTAGATTTAAGTTGTTGCCTTCATATTGATAAGAGCTTCTAGACTTAGAGTCCTCCCCCTCTTCCTGGTACAGCCAAAACGACACCCTTACAAATGGAGATTTCCCTTATAAATGTAAATGTCTGTTACAAAAGGATAACTCCAAGTTTCTCATTTGCCTGCTGTTTCTTAAAGATAATAAGCCTAAAATAATCCTTAGGCCACTGAGGCATATTAGCTGGCAAATTCTACTTCTCTTCAAAAGTAATTTTTTTTTTCCTGTTCTGAATCATCCACTTCTAGCAGGGTCCCTAAATAAAAATGTAAAGGGAAATGTTAGTCCTATTCTAAAACAATGAAAAATAAATTATCTGCCTTTAAATGTGCAGTTTGAATTGGAAGTATTATAATGTCAATGAAGCACAATTTGCTGTGCAAATGAAAAAGGCTGATAAAGCAAAGCAATGACTTTGGCTTTTCTTCTGTACTTCCTTTACTATTAATTATTTGCTACTTACCAAATATCAGGCCACTTATCTAGTGAATGAAGTATGTTCTGTTCCATTGATCCCAGGCTTATGTTTTAAGAAATGATTGTAGATTGGTCATAAAATCATCACTAACTCTTAATTCTCATTTGATTTGAGTTTAGAAGATGGAGCCATATCATGTCTCCTTCCTGGGGGAGGGTAGGAATCAGAATCACAGTACAACTCTCCCCAAGGAAATACTCCTCTAATTTCCATTCAACATTTCATCTCTTTTTTTTAAAAGTCTTTGATTTGGGAAGGAGTTTCGCCTCTTTTTGGTGAATGCTGAGATTTATGTAGCATATTATTTGGAATTTATTTCTTGAGCTTCTGTTGTCTCAGCTGAAATTTCTACTTTAATATCCCATTATGCAATCAATTACTTAATTGATAAATACTTACCTGTTTTTTTCCAAATTGGAAATTATTCCTGGCCTATCACTGAGTTACGCTCTGTACTCAAATATACAGATTTTTGTATCTTTTATAGATATTGCAAGTGACCAAAACTTAAGTACTTAATACTAAATTCAGAATTCATTTCATCATATATGAAAACTATGTGAAAATATGGGTGGACCTGGCCTTAGAGATACCTAATACTAGGACTCACATGCTTTTAACCTCTCTCATACCCATCTCTGCTTCTCTTTGTGTGACTCAGGCCTGAGGACCTAAGAGCACCTGGCTCCAGAGGTCCCAAACAGACAAACTCCGTCATGCACCACTGACAAAATTCAAAGGCAGAGAGACAAGTAAGTGGTGGTGAAGCAAGAAAGGGATTATTTTAGTGAAACCAACACTGGGAAGACAGTTGGACTAATGTGTTAAAGGCTGTCTCCAAGGTGCTGAAAGTACTTCTAGATTTGTTAAGGAAAATGTGGGTGAAAGGTCGGTGGATACTGCAGCTGGGTCGTAAAGATCAGGTTAATCATTGTTTTGAGGTCAATCATGTAGGTAACTCAACAAAGGGTAGTTTGGGTTCCCATCATGGAATGATTTTCTCTCGGGTTTTGCCAGATTTAAACAAGAAGCTGGAAAGAAGAACTTAGAACATACAGACTGAGGTCAAAATGGAAGTGGTTAAAGTCCTCTTTCATTTGTGTACATTTCTTTTCTTTCTTTTTTTCCTTTTCTCTTTTCTTATCTTCTCCCTTCTTTTCTCATTTACTTCTCTGTGAGTGTAGAACCATGGTCATTGGTAGTTTCTGACTCATTCTTTCATAGATTCATGACCACAAAGGAAAAGAAGGTATAGAAATTCTTAGGGAATTGTTTTCACTGCCCACCCTTGAGTCACAGGTTCATCTCTTACACCTGTCACAGTAACCTGAAGAGGTCAGAGAGTCTAAGTGCTTTTTTAGACTATGAGCACACACCTGGGACAAAATCTGTTAGAACCTATTAAAAAAAATGAGAAGAGGTGGACATATAATAAAAATATATAATATTATTAGACATAAAAATATTATTAGACATAATGGTTGTCTATCCTGTCAAGAACAAAATACAGATAATACAGACTTAAATTAGAGCAGAGCAGTTAAACCAATGTACATGAGATCTCTTTTTACATTTCTTGAAATACATATGTGTATAATTACAACAGTAGAATTGATAGTGAATTCAGGGGAATATGGTGAAGTGATAGGAAGCATGTAGAGGAGAAAATGTGTATTAGAGAAAAATGAAAAGATATGTGGGAATCTGGAAATTAATATGTAAGACATGGATTGGAAAGGTACCAAGTGAAAGGACTATAACCGAGTCCTAGTTAGAGGATGGGGAAATAAATATGAGGTAGAGAGACAGAGATAATGAGATAAAAGAATCAAAGCATGACATGAGTACAAGAAGAGAGGAAGAAAAAAAATTAAAAAAAAGAAGAGAGGAAGAGAAGAGATCAGAAAAGTGTAATTTGTGGTAAGAAAATTAAAGTGATATTACTATCATTATTATAATACTATTAATGTTATATTTGCATTTGCTTTTTTTTTTTTTTTTTTTTTTTTTGCCATGTAGAACATTTTGGCTTTATAAGGAGGCATATTGTAATTTGAGAATTGTGAGTAAAATTAATTTTAGATTTGTAAGTGCCTTTCAATATGGTATGAACAAATAAAATAACAATTCTCAAAGAATAGTGCTATTTTCAGCCAATGGAAGGAAGGCATCATATATTTTGAAACCATACAATACTTCAAACGTTGTGGTGAGAGAACAAAGCCATCCAATAATGCATGAATGATCTGTATTATGGAAGTCCTTGTTCTGATGGAACACTTCAAATACCATTTGGCTGTCATTTCTCCCTGGTTTGCTTTATATCCCATGGAGATGATCTGACCTTAAGCTTTTGTTAGCTTCAAAGAGAGCTCCATTCTTGCCTCATCTCTGCGGGACTGGAGAAACAGACCCTTGGCTAACAACAGGAATCAAATTGATTGTAATATTGTGAATTCTTTACTCTGATGCAGGAAATGTTATCTGGGCCATCTCTGTGGTTTAGTGTTTATAGGGTTGCATTAGAGTTCAAAATACAAATCAACTCTTGGGATACCTGGGTGGCTCAGCAGTTGAGCATCTGCCTTCAGCTCAGGGCATGATCCCGGGGTCCAGGGATCAAGTCCCACATCGGGCTCCCTGCAAGGAGCCTGCTTCTCCCTCTGCCTGTGTCTCTGCCTCTCTCTCTCTCTATGTCTCTCATGAAAAAATAAATAAAATCTTAAAAAAAATACAAATCAACTCTGTAGATCTGGTATAGGTATAAGGTCCAGAGGTAGAGTATATTAGATGGCTCCTTGACAGTTACCTGTGATTATGTTAGTAAACCTCCTGAGTGGACTTGTTACTTCCATTTCAATGTATATAACTTGTCTTCTTTGCTATTTTCAGTAGTTATAATTCTGGAAAGGGAGACTATATCAATAATATAATTATCAATATATAATTCTGGAAAGGGACAACATATGAATGTCCATCAGATATATCCAATGAGGGACACCTGAGTGCCTCAGTGGTTGAGCATCTACCTTTGGCTCAGGTCATGATCCCGGGGTCCTGGGATTGAGTATCACATCAGGCTCCCTACAGGGAGCCTGCTTCTCCCTCTGCCTATGTTTCTGCCTTTCTCTCTGTGTTTCTCATGAATAAATAAAGAAATAAAATCTTAAAAGAAAAGATATATCCAATGAGGTCTAACTCGGAATTTCAGCCCATTATGTTAAATAGACATTAAAAAATGTGTTCTTTTAAGAAATACCTATTGGAGGCTGAGGTAATACAATGGGTCAAATTATTACAAACAAAATTAAACTCCAGCAAAAAATAACATTACAAACAGACTCCTGTAAATTAAGAATCTGACCAAATATCTAGATTTGCTAAAATTTTAATCATGAGGCACAGGAAGCCCTATAAAACTGGTCCCAATGCATGGTCTGACAAGAGAGGACCTGAGAATTTTATTCACTGGAGGTCAAGAATGTCTTCCTGTTTTTCCTGTGCCATATGATTACCTAAAGGAGAAGTCCTTGAATTCCGGTGAATGAAGCTTCCAAGTTCTTTCTTGCTGCATCAGAGCATGTGCTGGGCCCATTTTTACAGAGGAGATCTGTAAGTGATGTGTGACATTTTCATTATTTGCACAAATGGAGTTTAGATTATAAAAATCTCAATTTTATATTCAGATAATTGCATAACTTCTCCAAATCACCATGCCCCATAAACCATAGATTCCAAATTTGTTTGCCATAGACAAAGCTAGACAGTCAACATTTCATAAAAAAAGAACTTTCCCGTCAGTCAGTGCCATTACCTTACATTTCAGGAGGAGTGGTACCTTGATAAAGGGATAGAATGAATGGCAGTCTTGCTGGATAACCATATTTTTTCTACATGTTTTCTTGGTGATGTGGATGCAGAGAGTAGTTAAAAAAATCCCTTGCCCTCGGGCAACCCCAGGGGCTTAGTGGTTTAGCGCTGCCTAAAGCCCAGGCGTGATCCTGGAGACCTGGGATCGAGTCCCAGGTCGGGCTCCTTGCATGGGGCCTGCTTCTCTCTCTGCCTCTGTCTTTGTCTCTAATAAATAAATAAAATCTTTCCAAAAAAAAAAAAAATCCCTTGCCCTCACATATTTTTTTATAGTCTAAGGAGAGGAACACAAAATCAATACCACAGATCATGAATCTGAAACTATGAGCATGGTACATGGCACATAAGTCTCTTCATAGATGGTAATATTTAAAAAAATAGTATTTTCAAGGCAATAGTGAAGCTATAACATAGTTTAATATTATGAGAAAGGTAAAATCTTAGTATATAATATAATCGGTACAAGTTTCAAGTTTATCCATTCTGCTGACATTTACCAAACAATTGTTCATGTGTGAGATACTACATAAGGATAAGTAAGAGGGAACATTCCTGCATCCTGTGAGCTTTCAGTCTTGGAGGAGACACAGCTAGGTAAACAAATAATACACTGTAGCATCATGTTAAGTGAAATAAGTTAGAGAAAGACAAATGCTGTTCCAACCTTTGTGTGTATATTCTCACGTACATGTGGAACCTAAAAAAGCCTAAACTCAGAGATCCAGTAGAATAGTGATTACCAGGGGTTGGGGATGGAGGCAATGGGGAGATATTGGTCAAGTGTTCCAAACTGGAAAAAAACAAACAATATAACCCAAACCCTGTGATATTAGAAGGCTTCTTAAGGAAGTAAAACTGGGGGAAAAAATAAAAAAATAAAAATAAAAGAAGTAAAATTGGGTTGAGACCTGAAACATAAAAAAGTTATCTAGGCAAAAAGCGAAGGGAGTGAACAGTGCTTTCGATTGAGGGAAATCATGTGGCAAGAGATAGTGAAGAGTTTGAGGGCAGTTATGAGCAAGGAGGAGAGAGAGGGAGACGTGCGCAGGGCCAAGACCATTCAGAATTTGTGGGACATAGAACGTTTTTGATTTGTATTCTAAAAGTAGTGAGATGCTGTCAGGGAAGAAAAACCTACCTTGCCCTTTAAGGCCCTTCTAACTGGACTAAGAATCAAATTGACATGAGACAGATTAATAGGACAAAGTCCAATTTAATTTTGTGAGTATGGAGAATCCACAGAAATGTGCAAATTCCAAACAAAATGAGGCAAAATGAGGTATATACCTTATTCTGATCTAAGAAGAGGTCTGAGACCTTAAAGGGAATGAATGCAATCCTCAAGAAGATGAAAACGAGTAAATATTTGGTAAAGAAATGTTTGTGAGCCATTCAGAAACAATGGACACAGAGGACTTTGACCAAGACTCTGCCCTTGTCTACTGTACCAAGTTCATATCATAATGCAGTTATCAATGATAGCTCTCTTCTTGGAGCAAGTCCTCTATCTAGATTAGGTAGTCAAGTGGAGAGGTAAAGAGCTTTTCCTGAATCGACTGGGGTTTGGTTGCTTTTTAACATAAAATAATCTTCATTTCAAAGTGGCTCATCTTAGAGTGGCCTGCCCTTGGCTCTTACAGTGCCTTTGACACTTTCCTTTTTATTTATTTATTTTTTTAAAGAATATATTTATGTATTTGAGAGAGAAAGAGAGAGAGCATGCATGAGCCGGGGGAGGGGCAGAAAGAGAGGGAAAAACAGACTCTCTGCTCATCAGGAAGCCTAACATGAGGCTTGATCCCAGGATTGCAGGATCATAACCTCAGCAGCTACTTAACTGACTGAGTCACCCAGGCACCCCTGAAGATTTTCCTTTTTAAAAGATTATTGGCCTAGATCTTCTTTACCTATGTTAACCTTAAAATAAAACTGCTAGTTATTTTTTAAAAAGCTTTCGTTTATTTATTCATGAGAGAGAGAGAGGCAGAGGGAGAAGCAGGCTTCATGCAGGGAGCCGGATGTGGGACCTGTTCCCTGGACTCCAGGATCATGCCCTGAGCTGAAGGCAAACGCTCAACCGCTGAGCCAGCCAGGTGTCCCAAAACTGTTAGTTATTTTACCAGCAAAAGATGAACTTACTCAGGGACATGGGATCCCTGGGCGGCTTAACGGTTTAGTGCCTGCCTTTGGCCCAGGGCATGATCTTGGAGTCCCGGGATCCAGTCCTGCATCGGGCTCCCTGCAAGGAGCTTGCTTCTCCCTCTGCCTGTGTCTCTGCCTCTCTCTCTCTTTCTCTCTGTGTCTCTCATGAATAAATAAATAAAATCTTAAAAAAAAAAAAAAAAAGTTGAACTTACTCAGGAGGAGCAGAGAATGGCCCTCCAGTAAAACCAAGCGATGGCAAAACCATAGTCTGAGGAACAAAGGAAAGGAAGGCTTTTTTATGTAAGAAAAGGGGAGCTGGAAAAAAAAAAAGAAAAAAGAAAAGGGGAGCTGGGAAGGCTGTTATAATCAAAAAGTCCATTGGAGTAAACTGGAAGTTTAAAGTATAGTGGTTTTTAATTAGCTAAGTTATGATTGTTTCTTGTTGGCTACACTATTGCCAGCCTTTCTTCCTCCTGCTGAGAGAGTAAATCCAAGTGTGCACCCAAGTGTGCAAAGTCTGTCTCAATTGGGTCTGCAATTGACAAAAAATGACAGGACATGAGAGTTCCCCCTGCCAAACCTCTTGACTTATTTCTAGTGGGGCTTCCCTTTATTAATTTTCACACCTAGATAATACAGCCCAGATAGGGAGTGCTGAGGAACCAGATCATGAACAGATGGGATTCATCATCTCCCTGGAGGATGTGTGTTAGGAATGGGCTGAGCCTCAAGAAGGCCTCTGCATAGCTTTTCCTTCATGCACAAATACACATGGCTTGCTTGGTCTCCAGACCACTTTTTTTGGTATCACCTATTGCTTCAGATGGCGACGACTCATCTCTGGAGAATTTTTTTTTTTAAATCAAGAGAATGCAAAAACAAACAAACAAACAAACACTTTTTTCCTGCTTAAGAGAATTCATAGCCAACCTCCTACTGGCAATTCAAACCTGATAAACAAGCAAAAGTGACTTGTTAGAACCAGCAGTTACCTTTTGAGTACCATTATCCTCCATGGAATGATTCAACACTTAATGGAGGTGATTTTTGTTTGCTCAGAGAAGGGATTCTTCTGCAATTACATAGCACTTTGCTGAGACTCAGCCTTGTCTAGTTAAAAGTATAAGGAACAAAATGCAAAATTCTTGCTGTGAAAATCACTTCTTCTAAAGAAGTGCTTCATTGCCGTAAAATAGTTGTCATTGCTATGCTTCTACTTTTTGGAAATTGCCTTCCTGCCTGGGGATCTTCTTCCAAAAAGAAATCACTTTGGGTGACTGGGTGGCAGTTTTTATTTATCAAATTATTCTATAATACATTGTACTGTAATTACACCTGGTCATGGATTCACTTTACTTCCTTTTTGACTCTGTTGGCTATATTGAATTCAGGTTGCCTGACAAACCACAATATTTATGAAAACAGTATATATGCAGCTGTCATTTATTAATAGTATTTTAGTAGCAAAGAATGATAGTTTGAGTTCTCTCATTTAGGAGAAGGAGCTCTAGAACAAGGAACAAGTACCGAGGGGCTAAAAAGTCACTTGTAGTTCACATGAAGTTTGATCCAAACACATAACCCTTTTTTGGGGGGTCACTGTCACTTATTAGTGACTCCAGATATATCAATGAACATAGTAGTGTCTTTAGAATTATAAAATATAATGTAAAAGAAAATTGTTCCAGAGTGAATATTCTTTGTACTCAGGGCAATAAATTTTAAGCAAACAAAATTTAGTTTAGGAAATTTAAAGATCAAATTGGTTTTATTTAATGATTCATGAATGGGGCGACATCCCATCTACCAAGTAGAAAGGAGCTCTGAAATGCCGTACAAAATGGTAACCTCAGGCAGAAGAGTGCAGGAACAAGGGAAAAGTGGATGGATCTCATCTATGTGGTTTAGAATGGGTCTATCAGGCCAATTGCCTCACTACTGCTGACCAGGAATTTCCAAAATAACTGCTTTAAGATTACAATCCTGGAAGAGATTGAAACTACAGTTTTGTTAGGTATTAAGTCTTTTTTTGTTGATGTGAGGCTTAGTCCAAGTGACTCCATTTTGGTACTTAAAAAAAAGTCAGGATAAATGAATTAATGGTGAAATGTTGATGAACTTAAGAACATTCATAACACTGGCAGTGATCTCCATCCAAATTGTAATTGTATAGCCAGATAAGTTTGAAATCTTTCACAGTTATCTTTCTTTCTTTTTTTCTTTAATGATTTTATTTATTTATTCATGAGAGACAGAGAGAGAGAGAGAGAGAAAGAGAGGCAGAGACACAGGCAGAGGGAGAAGCAGGCTCCATGCAGGGTGCCCCACACGGGACTCTATCCCAGATCTTCAGGATCATGCTCTTGGGCTGAAGGTGGCGCTAAACCACTGAGCCACCTGGGCTGCTCAATAGTTTTCTTTCAATGATTTTTTCCTCAGCTGAAATTAGAATGACTAATAAATTCTGTCTTTCCCAGGAAGAGCCCCATAAACCTTACCTGCTCAATGAATATCACTCTGTAAGTTGCCTTTTTACTTAACAGAATATCATACATATATGGTAGCATTTATGTAGTAATGATAAATTGTACACTGTATTATATATTATATATATTTCTACAGAAAAGTTTCTGGACTTGTTATCCAGAGTGCGAAGGAAGAGGGGAAATGTGTAATCTTTAATTATTGTTTTTAATTAACAAGCTAAATTATAATTAAAGTTCTATATAGTAATAAGTTTCATTACTTTCCTTTGGACTTTTACAGGGATGTGTTTTTATTATAAAATAAAAACTAATTTAAAAATGGTATGTGATAAAAATTTAGTACAATTTCTAAAAAAATAAGTGTGTATCGGAATCAAAAGTCACGGGCACTGGGTGACTCAGTTGGTTAAGCATCTGCCTTTGGCTCCTGTCATGATCCCAGGGTCTTGGGATTGAGCCCCATATCAGGCTCCCTGCTTGGCAAGGAGTCTGCTTCTCTGTCTCCCTGCTGCTCCTCCTGCTTGTGCACGCTCTCTCTGTCTCTCTGTGTGTGTCAGGTAAATAAATAAAATCTTTTAAAAAAGGAATCAGAAGTTGTAAGATTATTTTCTACTGTTAACACATGAATTTAGGTAAGCTGTATAACTTTACCCCAGAAAATTGTATCCAACTGGTTATTATACAAATAAAAGAAGACAGTTCAGAATGACATATAAGGCTGATTCTGCTTTCTTATTCTTATTTCCTATTCATGGGAAACAAGTACGAGATCTGAACAGTTTAGCATCTAGGTCATTGGTTTAGGATTTTGCATTAATTCATCTCATAAAAGTATAAGGATGATCAATCAACTTTGTCAGGTCTAATGCCATCATCAAAGTGATGATGAGCTAAAGGAAATTATAAGCTATTTATAAATTTCTCTTTACTACCTAGAAATATCACTTTGTATTTTATGATTTTAAAGGAATAGGATTGCTTTTTAGGATTTGTATAGTGTCAAGCTTAAAATTTCTAACATTCTGAGGTATTCATGTATCAATTAGATTATTTATAACAAAACTGCTTATGCCTTTCTTTTGAGTTTGAGTAAAGACATACCACTTGGACAATACTTAGACTGCAATTATGCATGAATTCTATTTCTTTCATATGCCCTATATTTCATTGATTACAGTTGATTTCCTTCATTATGTTTCACCTTAAAGTTTTGAATTGATGAGAGATATTTTTATAAACTCCAAATTTCAAAGGAAAAAAGAAGTCTGAAATTTAGTATACAACCTTTAGCATTTTTAACTGATAAATTGCTTTGGATTTTGCCTCAAAGACTGAAAAAGAAAATGTGAGGATGAAACAGAAGAACTTAAAAAAAATAGTAAATGGTTGTAAAATAGTATAATGATAGAAATAAAAAATGAGATACCCCAAACCTTGAACTGGTTATCTTCATAATACAGCTTTGTCTTCCCTGAAGGAATACATCAGTGTCTCTGGTTCATGTGTTTAATATTCACTAGAAATCGTTAATGATGCTGGCCCTCCTAGTTATGATAAGATCCTTAAGTGCCTATGATGATTAAAGAAAAATAAAACCACACTCAAGGACCATCCAGTACCAATTGTTGAGAGAGAGAGCAAGAGAGCAAGAGAGCGAGAGAGAGCATGTGTGTAGGTTGGGAGCGGGCAGCGGGCTAGGGAGAGAACAAATCCCAAGCAGGCTTCATAGTTTGCATGGAGACCATCTCGGGGCTTGATCTCACCACCCTGAGATCATGAACTGAGCCAAAATCAAGAATCAGACTCTTAATGACTAAGCCCCCCAGGCGCCCCAATGACTAGGTTTAAGGTTAATGGTGTGTCACTTTTTCAGATTTAAAAAGTTATCTTTTATGAGACAAGGCCTCCAAACAGGAGTTTATATGGCATGTAATGATTTCTTGATGTTTATTGGATCACAACCTAATCTCATTTGTTCATTTTTTTCCATCATTAGGTGCTTTTTGTAAATATTGGTAGTTTCTAAGACTCAGAGGAAGATGAACATTTATTTATTTTATTTTATTTTATTTTATTTTTAGTTTTTTAAAAATATTTTATTTATTTATTCATGAGAGACACAGAGAGAGAGACAGAGACAGAGACACAGGCAGAGGGAGAAGCAGGCTTCATGCAGGGAGCCCGACGTGGGACTCAATCCCGGGTCTACAGGATCACGCCCCGGGCCAAAGGCAGATGCTCAACCACTGAGCCACCCGGGCTACCCCCGAATATGAACAATTTAGTTCTTGCTCATAACCCAGCTACAGGTGTTATCTGACAAGGGTAGTCTTAGGCTGACGTTCCCCTAGATGAACAAAAATTTAGTAGCCATTAAGTGTACACATGTGCTTATACACATGTGGGTGCACACACATGCAGACAGTATACACACATTTATACTCTATTCTTTCAGCTCACTGGAGTCCCAGACATTAAAATGTTGAGGTTCTGTGATAGAACTCTGTAAGAAAGTTTCTCTAGTGGCAGATGTGGTGTTCTAGCTACAGGATTCACTATCCTTCCAACCGGAATCAGGAAAAAAACAATAAAAAAAAGTCTCATGTGTGAATGAGTGGAATCCTAAGCCTAGATTTGCAATGGAAGTGTCTGTAGGTGTAGGGCTTGCTTGATTATTATACCCTATTCATGAAAGGGTATTTGCGTGTGAACAAACATTTTTAGTGAATCCACCTATATACTGGATACCACTGGTTTGTCTGTGAAAAATTCTTCTAACATTAACAAGCCACCTGATATTTTGAAACATAAAGATAGCTGAAGCACTTGAGGTAGCTGGTTCTGCTACATTTAATGGGAAGTTTAGCAAAGTCCTAATTAAAACCTTTCAAATATTACCTAACCACACTATGTGGTGGAATAAAATTCAGTCACACCTACATAACTCACACAGTTTATGATGTAAGTATTCTAAAGTAAATTTTAGAAAATGTAATGCTTTGCTTCCATTGGCACTTGTTGGAACCACTAAAACCTGTGAATATAGCTGGCTTCAAATAGACACTGATAAAATTAATGAGATTTATTGAAAGTTTTTTTTCTGTTATCCTTCATTATTGCAACTAGCCTAGCAATATTCAG
Source organism: Canis aureus (assembly GCF_053574225.1). Classification (NCBI taxonomy): domain Eukaryota; kingdom Metazoa; phylum Chordata; class Mammalia; order Carnivora; family Canidae; genus Canis; species Canis aureus. Next base: position 17,937,124 of record NC_135629.1, on the reverse strand, counting down.
ATCAATGTTTTACATATTCAGACCAACATTTTCTTTAATAAGTATGGCAGAAAATTTAATTTCTGAGTTATCTTTGGGTGAACAAGGGGAAAAGTGTTTTTTTTTTTTTGGAAAAGTGGTTTTTAAAGTTTTATTTACTTTCTACATTTTTGCAGAGTATATTCTTTTGTGAACATATGTATGAAATTCATATATTCAGAAAAATTTAGCAAGTATCTCATATATTTTAGGCAGGCACAGTAAGGGTAAATAAGATCTGGATCCTGCCTCAGGAAGTGGACAGTCTCTTACATATATGTGTATAAGCAGGTGCAAAAACAACTCTTGAGCCCTCATTTTAGTGTTATAATTACTGTGTGCTCATTAAAAGCATTTGGTTAATAGAGAAAAGTGGAAAACTTCATTAAAATCACCCCAAACTTAGGTATATTTTAAAAATGAGTTTTCTATTTTTTTAAAACTTAATTGTTATTTTGATTTGTATATAGAATTCTCTCACCGGTCATAATGGCTAAAATTAACAACTTAGGAAACAACATGCACTGGCAAGGATGTGGGAAAAGGGGAACCTTCTTATACTGTTGATGAGAATGCAAGCTGGTGCAGCTACTCTGGAAAACAGTGTGGAGGTTCCTCAAGAAGTTAAAAATAGACCCTATGACCCAGCAATTGTACTACTGGTTATTTACCCTAAAGATACAGATGTAGTGACACAACGGACACCTGCATCCCAGGGTTCATAGCAGCAATGTCCACAATAGCCAAACTGTGGTAGGAGCCATGATGTACATTGACAGATGAAAGGAGATATATATATATATACACACACAAAGCCATCAAAAAAATTAAATCTTGCCATTTGCAATGACATGGATGAAACTAGGGGGTATTAGGTTAAGTGAAATAAGTCAGAGAAAGGCAGTTATCATATGACCTCACTTGTATGTGGAATTTAAGAAACAAAACAGGATTTTAGGGGAAGAGAGGGAAAAATAAAACAAGATGAAATCAGAGAGGGAGACAAACCATAAGAGACTCTTAATCATAAGAAACAAACTGAGGGTGCTGGAGGGGAGGGGAGTGGGGGGACGGGGTAACTGGGTGATGGACATTAAGGAGGGCATGTGATGTAATGAGCACTGGGTTATTATATTAAGACTAATGAATCACTTCTACCTCTGAAACTAATAATAAATTATATGTTAATTAATTGAATTGAAATTTAAAAAATGACATGGCCTTAAAAATTTTACATGAGGTCAAATTAAAAAAAAAGTAGTTGTTGTAAACAAACATTATATATAATTTATTATGCTTTTTAAAAAAATTCCAAATTTCTTGCTTTTAATTTTTATCATTGATTTCCAAACTCAATGAAACATTTTCACATGTGTTTGTATTACTGGTCTATTAAAAAGGAATAAAGAAAAGAGCTTTTAATTTGTCTGGAAGTACTCCATTTCCTTTTTGAATTTTTTTATACTGAGCCAAGTTGAAATATATAAGGAATAAATAAAGAGGAAGTAAATAGAGGGAATATTACTTAATGACAGGAGAAAAGTAGAGAATGAGAAAAGAAATTCTACAAATTGAGCTTTGATCTAATTGCCAGCTGGATATCAATAGTTTATTTGTCAAAACTGTTCACAATCTTCTGTAATTATAGGTATTATGAAGTGGGGCTGGGAACAAGAAAAAGAAAAAGGATCCAAGAGGATGCTTTCTGTAAGAACTCATTTCCTGAAGTTAATCTTTGATTATACTTCAGAAATCTCTTATAGTCTCTTTCTCCCATATATTGCAGTTCTTAAGTTTTAGACAGTTTGTTGTTTGATAATTTTAGATGAGAATGTAATCCATGAATCCTTTCTTTCAAATTAGAAGTGATGGGCCCTTCCTGGTTGAGACAATTTTGAATGGTAAAGTTTTAGATTATTTAGTCTCAGGATTTTTTTTATCCCTGAAAATAATGTTCCATTAGAGTATTTTAACTTATTTTCCTAGGAAATATTCATTAAGATCTGATGGAATTAATCAGTAGAAAATTTTCCATAATTGCTTCATATATTTCTTATTTGATTAATTTGATGTATTTTATTATAGTTTTATTCTGATGGTCAATACACATCTTTAAATCTTGAAAATTATTTTTTTTCCAAATAGTTATCATTATAATAATTAAGAACAGTGATTCCAGAAACAGATTCCATTGTTTCTAGATTGACTTCCATTCCATTTAAGTTCAACTCAACATTTTATTTGTAAGACTTTGGGCATTTTGTGTCCCAGTTTCCCTATATTTAAATGGATCTCAATTGTTATGATATTAAACCTACATCATGAAGATGTGAGAATTAAACAAATTTTTCACAATGAAAAGCAATTATGGCACATAGAAATAGCTCAATAAATGTTAAAGGCTGATAACTATCACTGTTGATATTTCAGTTGTTATTTGTTGATGATGACTCATAAAGAAGTTTCTTCCACATGTGAATTTTGGTAAAAGTTACACACACACAAACACACAGAGAATTTCATAGTCAGAAAAGTTTATGAAATCCTAAATTAAGTAAATTTGTCTGCCTTTATATGCTAGTGTGCACTGAAAATTTTTCAAAGCTGCATAGAATAGTGTGTATAGCCTATCCCTGGCTTATTGACCACACAGCCTTTTTTAACTTACAGTTGAGTAGTGGAGACCCTTCAGGTAGGGCACTTCTTCATTGGGCAGGACTGTGCTGAACACTCGGGGTCATTTAGGGTCTCTGGTTCCTGCATTCCTGCATAGCAAATGCTAGTAGCACTCTCTAGACATTAAGACAACACAAACTGCCCCCACATAATACAAACATCAGCTATGGGGAGAGATACTACCCTCGTTGGGATCCAGTGGTTTGGGGGAATGCAAACAGGTTTTGCTTTCTTGTTAACTGGTCATCTGGAGTTCTCTAAGAATGAAGCTGATGGAATGCTTTTGGTGACCAAAAACTCCATAAAAGATTTGAAAGGTGATTAAACAGATTTATATATATGTAAAAATTAACTTCACGTAAATTTTGTGTGTTTTGTACATCTGTGTTTTCCTCAATTAAAAAAAAATTCCTTGGATGACCATCATTGGTATGTAAGGTGTGTTAGAAATGATTCAGAATTTGCCTTATATGTTGGGATGTGAGATCATTTTCTTCATCCCTGCAGTCAAGTGATCTTGAGTTTTGGTGTGTTTTTTTCTTTCTTTCTTTCTCTCCATTATAAAATAATTCGAATTAGATGTCATTGCAGCTTGCTACTTGGTAAGAATTTAAGATTCATAGGTAAATGAAGGGCAAAACAAACAAAATATTGATTATATTCAGTTATATTCCTATCAGAGCTCAACCACACTATATTGTGCTATTTAGTTAAATAAATGGTATTATTAATAATATTACTTTATCCAACATAATTATTAATTAAAGCTGACATTTTCCCAATAAAATCAATTTGCTTATAATAAAAATCTACATTTCTTTGATCTTCTGCAGGGAGGATAAATTAACACTCTAAGCAATTCTTTTGTCTTGTCACTTGGTGACATGAAACAGAGTTTTAATGGATATGGCCATAACATACAATATTTCCTTTGTTTTCAGAGGGAAAAGCCATTAACAGTTATTTCAGGATTACTGTGTTTATGACACTTGTAAATTGATTTATGGTATTAGCCAAGTAGACGATTGAACAAAAGCCTTTGAATTTCTTTGTGTTTATCCTTTCTCAGTTTCCAGGTGTTGAGTGATTCAGATCACACTTCAGGCTTATGGAAATGTGCTGGACTTCCTCCCCATAAGACCTAATTCTTGAATCAAGGGAATAGTTTACACTAGCTTGACAATCGCATGAAAAGGAGTTTTATAAAGGGACAGCCGAGGTCAGAGGGAAGTGAAGGTGACATCTATCCCATCATGAAAATGTCAAATAGCCTTATATAAGACACTTGCTCTTTGCAGCTTAGTGATTCTTAAGTCCTTTTAGTGTGAAGAGAAAATAAAATTTAAACAATTTCAAGTTATAGCACTGTCCCAGACTATTACACAAATCCATTGAGTTATTTTTAAAACTACAATTTGGATGTCAGTGTCATAATATATCCTTTCCTGCTGACTATAATAAAAGTTGCTGATCTATTTCAAGCTTCCTGAGTAGAAAAATGTTGTTTAATGATTTAGCACGCATGAAGTTAATTCCAATCTCTAGAATTCATAGTGGCTGAAACAACTTAATGCTGTTTCTTACTGAACAGGAATGTCAACACAGCACTTTTTGGGGGGCTGTTTACATTCCATGCCTTCTTTAGAAATGGCAGATGGCCTGTCGCTGACATGGCTACTTTGTGTAAGCTGCTGCCATGGAAATGAGAGTTTTAAAAATAGTGATCCTAAGAGTTGCTTTTTTTTTTTTTTTCTTTAGAGTTGCCTTGTTATATTTTCTCTTGAGAAATTTGACTTCAAAATGTTTGTGAATAATTATTGACAGAAGATGCCAAGGGTGTGAAAAATATCACTAAGATGAAATTTACTATCCCAGACTATCTACCTTTTTAAGCTGCTTTTGGTCCGTTCACTACACCATCAAATTTTATTCTTTTTACAGTAAAGTAATACTCTCTTTATTTTTGAATTCAGAAATAATGTATTTGTGGTAATCTACAAATTACTTAAAGGGAAAAAAAAGATTTGTAATACAATGAAACCATTAGAAAACCATAGTGTCAAATGTTTTGAGTCACTATGACAGCATTACTGTCAAGTATAAAAAACAAGTGGTTATTAGGAATGATTATTATCCAGAATATATCAACAATAGCAGGAGACCTTTACACTTACTTTAAAATAATGTGTGTTTCTGTTCGATTTAGAGGCACAGCATGTATACATAAATATAAATAATAGTCCAAAGTGACTGTGTACTCTTACCGTATTTTATGCTTTTTTGCCTTTCTGTACTCTATTAATGGAATTTAACAGAATCTAATGAAAACATTGTATAAAATCAGTGAATTAAGTATCAAAGCATGCCATCCAGAGGATGTACTATGGCTACCCAGGTGTAAGTAATTACTGTAAGTTGGGCTTATATTTCTTCCAAAAACATAAAGGAACAAATATTGCATTTAATTATGGACTTGTGCTGGATATGTAGAACACATACACTTTACATTCAAAGGGACCTCAAATTTTCTGAATATAGTTTAAACAGAAGAGGTCTGATAGCATGGTAGCCTTAAGAGAGACCTTCTGTTTTTTATTAAAGGTATACCAGGAGGTGCTGTCCACCTTTTGCTAAAGGAGTCTCCTTATCATACTGGATTATTTAGGCTTTTTTCTGATTTCAGCAGACTGAATTGCTACATTATAAATGTCTTTCTTATGAAAATGTTCAAACATAACTGAAGATACAGACGGTAGTATAAAGAATCTCCATATGTATCTATTATACAGCTACCACAATTATCAATATGGTAGGAATGCTTTTATTCTTTTCTTCCTATATCATTTAGCTATTTCTACATTTCGAATCATACTAAAGCAGATTGCTTTAACACAAGAAACATTTACTGTTGTTCCTAAGTCTACTGTGTTTTTAGGTGCATAGAGTAGGAAAAATATCTTTTCTCCTTCTATCCTTCTAGGTTCTTAGCTGGGTCTCTGTAGCAGAAGATAGGATGGTGTGAGAAAACCATACAAATCTATTTAATGTAAGTTTTATGTGACACAGTAGTCTTCAGAAGGAAATGAAGACCCGAAGAAGCATTTTTATGCTGGATTTTATGAAGAGCAGAAAGTTGTGGAAAATGTAATAGAACAAAAGGGGCCTGGGCTAAGTTTACTCAGCATGGAAACCCTAGAAAGACCTGCTTTTTTGGATGCATCTCAGTGTCCTTCCATCTTCAGAGATAAGAATGCTCCTTATCTCTGGTCTAAGGAAAGCATCTATCACAGGAGGATTTTAGACCTACTTCAGAAGAAGGTCAGGGTCCTTCTAGTGCCTGCCATTTCTAAAATTTCCCCAGCTTAACATATATCATATACCATGGCATGGTGTTTGGGGGTGGTGACCCTGAAACTTGTCAGATGGTTCTGCTGATTCTAAGCAGTCTGGACTAATGTGGGTCAGGCTGGCTCTTACGCCTGTGTTCAGCTGGCAGGTTGTCTGGGACTGGCTCTTCTAGAATGGCTGCCCTTTAATGTTTGGTGGTTGCTTGCCTACTGGATTATAGGCGGTGATGAAGTAATGTCTCTCATCTTTCAGCAGGCTAGCTGAGTGAAAACTGAGCAGGGTTTTAGAAAGAGAAAGAGAGACAGAGAGCAAAAATGTGCAATTCTTGAGGCCTAAGCTCAGACATCATTTTGTTGATCAAAGTCCAGCCAGATTCCAGAAGTGAGGAAATTGCTTCTTAGTGGGAGAACCTGTAAAGTTATATGCAAAGCACATGGAGACAAAGAGGTGAGAAGAAGTGAAGACTTTTGTCATCAATCTACACATCCCCCACCTTTAAAAAAATAGAGTATTTTAAAACAGTATCATTTCACCACTAAATAGTGAACTAGCTTTTATTTTTCATTGGATTCTGTAACTATATTAGAATACGTACAAATTAACCATATTCTTTTGATCAGAATATTATTACTGGAGGCTTTACTCTACTTATTTATCAGTAACAACAAAATCATCATCACTGTCACTATTAGTAGTAAATTTCATTTCTTCTTCTGTGCTAACCATGCATTACCTCACTTAACCTTCTTAAGTGCACTATAGGACTGAACTACTCTATTCCTTTGTAGAAATGAGCAAGAGAGGTTGGATAAACTTCCCAAGGCCGCATGGTAGTAAGTGATGGCTTTGAACTTATGATATTCTGTCTTATTTTTCATGTTCTTATGCGTTATGTATCACTGTCTTCTGTTCGCTGACCTGTGGGCTCTAGCATCTTTGCATGTACTTGGAAGTCCAGGTAAAATAGATGAAGGATAAGCCAACTCTCTTTTCTATTTCTTAAAGCAGAAGATGAATTTAAGTTAAGGGAATACATTGTTTCTAGACTTACTCCAGCAGAGCTATTTTCAAAACATCAGAGGGATCTTTGAGGTCATTTTATAGTATTAGTGATATATGCATATTAGACAATATTATTTGGGAGAATAACATACATGCCTGTCCATGTTTCTGTTGTGTCTCAGAAGCAGTGTGTTCCTAATCCTTACCATACTATCACACTAGACAAGCTAAGGCTTGGGTCAATTGGAAAGGGTCAATTGTATATGATACTATCTGTTTTCTTTTGAGTTAGATGTCACAGATGGTTTTCTTCTTTCCAAGGATGAGCTAGGATAGAAGGAAGATTAAATCCATGAAAATTCATTGATTCTTTTTTTAATCTGAGTTAATGTCATTAACATAAGCAATCAGACATCAGCTTTATGTGACTAGGTCTCAAAATATTTTAGTGTTATTTTGTACTTGCCTTGCTGTCATTTCCATCCTAAGTTCCGATAATTGCTTTTATCTTTGAGGTCTGGTGTGAGGCATTATATTCGTATTCTTTGAAGAAAGATAAATGGGAATATAATTTTATTGCTACCTTACTGTTGCAAAACAGAATTACTAAACAGTATGCCCTTTTGCATTCTGACAATGAAATTATGACTGACATTCCCTTTTTAATATGAAAGCTATTTTGGAGCTATCAACATCACCTAATGGAGTCTTGCTTGCAAGGAGTCACATTTTAACTTCCAGTGACTTTTATGTAACAGCCTCCTAACATATAAGTCTCAGGTAAATTGAAGCTAATCCCTGCAGGAGAATAGGTCAGACATAGAATTAACCATTCCATATTCTGGAAACTGTTGGTGTCATCAATGTTATGTCTCTTAATTTATAACCTTATTTTAAGCCAGGGGTTCAATGTGGCATCCTTTTATGGGAAAGAATTTCTCTCATCAAGACCATGTAGTTAAGACCATTAAATTCCTAAGTCAGATCATCACTATTGAACAATTCATGTCTGCAAGCTATTTTACTATGGCAATTGTAGTAACCATTGAATCACTAGCCTAAATCAAGAGATTAATTTTAATTGAGTCTGTAGTCACTTACTGAGCTATCTAGTGTTTGTATTTTCTATTTCACTATAGTTTGATGTATGAATCTGGAAATATGGTCACCTAAAAGCATCGTATTTTTCAAAGTCTTTCTCCTAACAAATAGAAGACAGGATCATTAAACAAATTTATGAAATGCCCTTAAAGAAATCAGTATTAAATATCAATGGGACAGAATATTAAGTAATAGATTACAGGTAAAGGATGACATATAACTATAAATAATGAATTGAAATGACTATTATCAAAGTGTTTCAAGAACAGAGAAGGGGAACTCCTAGGTGGTTCAGTTGGTTAAGCATCTGCCTTTGGCTCAGGTGATGATCTCAGGGTCCTGGGATCAAGCCTTGCCTCAGCCTCGCTGTTCAGCAGAGAATCTGCTTCTCCCTCTCTACCCCTCCTGGCTCGTGTCTTTTTCTCTTTCTTTCTCTCTCTCAAATGAAATAAATAAAATCTTTAAAAGAGAGAAAGAGAAGGAAAAAGAAAGTTCAAAGGAAAGATATTAATATTTTCTTCTGATTTTTCATCTTAGAATTCTCTTTATGGTTCAGTATCTCCCAACTGTGTATAAATGTGCAAAATTCAATTACTGTAGTTAAGCAATGTTCTGATTTTTATAAGTAATTTTTCCACACTTTGTTTTGTTGATTCGAATAATTTATTTTATCAAGAAAATATGTGTCAACGCAATGGTACATTTGAAAATATTTTTAATTACCAACGTAAGTTATTTTTCATTTAGGGAAATTTTCTAAGCCACACAAAGATAATTTTTTCCCAATTCCCATTTTTTATAGATGAGTCAATTGAGATCAGAGAAAGCAGAGTAAAGCCATTGCTCTAATTCAACATTTTGTGGGGGAAGAAGCAGGGAATGGGATTATTTTTCTTTATGATCCATACAGAACTTTTCTCAAAATAAAATATAAATAGCATTTTTGTCTCTTTATATTCTCAATATTATAAAAAATAGCAGAACAGCAGGCTTAGTTACTATTTTTAAATGTATAGTATTTTATACATATATGAAAAATGCCAAAGCATAATCTCTCCAAATAAAAGTTGAAGTTCAGAGTATATGAACTTAAAGTATATGTCATTTTGTTTTTCTTTCTTTTTTTCTTTCTTTTTTTTTTTTTTTAGTTTCCAGGTGTACTACGTTCTTCTCAGCTTTAAACCAAAAGTAGGAGGAGACATTACAATTTATTCTTCCTGAGTTGCCTCCATCCTGAAGAGCAATGGAGATGCTGTTGGGTGGAAGAGGATTAATCTTATCTCTAATTTGTTTCCTGTTAAAATTCTCCACAGCCATGGAAATACCACTTTCAGGTAAAAATGACAGCATTTAATACCTACTTTATGGAATTTCATATATGTGTTTTAATTTTTAAGTAGAATACTTGTAGATTGAGGATGTGATTTTTCTACCATATTTCTATTTATTTTCCAGCAGTCTATCATCAGAATTCATGATTGCCTTTTAAAAAATGTGGATGTCTTCTATTTGACTACTTGCTATAATTATTTTGCAGCTCAGGCTTTTTGCCTCTTATGCAAACTGAACATATAACAGGAAACATGACCTATAGATCAGGTGTTTTGCCATATAAAATATTCTTCAGTATTACCAACAGCTGTTACTTTTATGTACTTCATTGGCTTATTTTATGAAGTGTTATGATTCAGAAATTAATAGTTTAAACCAATTATGATAAAAAGGAACTGAATAATTTTGTATCTTTTTCAAAATGATTGTATATTTAAGAATGAAAACAATGAATTAAGAAAATATTAAAAAACCATTATTATACAACTGAAATATAAGATAACTATTCTGAAAATCTAAGCATTCCATAGCATGAGTTTATATCAAGAGGCTATTCAATGGTTTGATGGAAGTATATATCTTTACATACCTAAAAAATAACAGACAAAAAATGATACATTTACAAATGCAGTTTATGTAATACTGCACCAGCTTTGTAATGTAGATTTGGAGAATTTGTGTTATAAGGAGAGGGGATGTAAAATACCCTTGAAACGTTATTTAGATATTTTTTTCCATATGCTTCCTCTATTATCCCTGCTGTCTTTATCATATGTAATTTGGAAACTTATAATACAAGAGGCATTGCTTGTTTATTTGAATCTTAGCACTGGAAATGACCTTTGCACATTATCTAGGCTCTAGACAATTAGACTTGAGCTTAGCAAGTTAAATAAACATTAAGAGAAGTGCTAACTCTGAACTTAAATAATTCTTCTGAAGTACTTTATCTGAATGTGAATAGAAAAGGCAGTTAAGTCTCTGACTATATAGTATAATGTGTTTTTAAGCCATTATTCTGAGGGCCACCTTAAATTACTTCACATAGCAGTTTCACATCATACACTTTGGGCAGCCCTGCCCTTTAGTTCAGCCCTAAGTGAGAATCCCTTTCCATTGTCCTTGACAGATAGTCATGTTACTCTTTGAATATTTTTACTTCTTAAGGAATTCTATCTTATTTGTAGATGTACAGATTTAAAGTTCTCTTTAAATCAAGCTGAAATCTCCTAGCCTACCCACAATATAGATCAACCTAGTTGTAGACATTCAGGTCAAGAGCTGGAAATAATTCATCTTCAGTAGATTCTTTTGGTTTGAGTGTGCAGTACCAAATTAAGAGCAAAGTTCTTGGTGATACTTGTGGAAAAGGGGCTAATAATCTTACATTCCCCCTCCCATAGCAACAAAGATGCACTGGGATTCCTGATCTGATTCCTGACCATATTCTCTTAGAATATACGTTTTCTTTCCATCTTTTCTCATTTAGGTCATCAGTGGTAAAGAATTTGAAAGTTTATATTAATCCATGGCACACATTTTTATTCTGGCTGTCTCAATTACTTATGTACTTTCATGCTGCAATGTCCTTAGACAACAATTGTTATGAAATATTAATGACATGTTTTCAGAACAACTGAATATTATCCATTTATTTCAGTACTCTGGAGCACTCACTAGCAAATGCAACTAAGGCAGGTATCCAATTTGAATGTCAAGGAGTCTGGTGTGTTAGTAATTGGCCTAATTATGGAGGAAAAGATTTATAATGTAGAATATATATTCTTATAAACACTCAAAGGTTATTAGTTCCATTCCCTGAGTAATTAGTTATTGCCGAGACTTTACAACCTTAGCAAATTTAAGGAAGAGTAATGTTCTAATAAACAAGTTGTTCACAAGTTATTAGCTGATATCCTAGGGACTGTTGCTATTGTGCATTATCCTTCACCTTTTATAACTGTAATAAAATTTAAATAACATGAATTTGCAATAAGCTCAAGACTTGCTGTACTTAGAAATGTAGATATCAGAAATAAGGTAAATGTGCATGAAGGTATGGATGTGTTCTATGCATGTTCTTAAAGTGTTTGTGAATATCCCATGGATAAAGACTGAACTTGGACTAATGTACCTAAACTAGGAAAACTCAATGATCAGATTCATCAAGCCAATTTTTTTTTTAGAATTGGAAAGAGCTTTAAGTTACTATTCTGGCTATCAATGCTTAAAATGTGACCATGGACCTCTCAGGGTCCATGAAACAGTATTTTTTTTCTAAATGATTATTATATGTTACAAAATTATACATGGTTAAAAAGAAGCCATGGATAGGAGCACCTAGCTGGCTTAGTTGGTAGAGCAACTCTTGATTTCAGGATTGAGTTTGAGCCCTGCATTGCATGGTAATGATTACTTAAAGAAATTATTTATTTTATGTCTTAAAAAAGATTTTATTTATTCATAAGAAATACCGAGAGAAAGGCAGAGACATAAGCAGAGGGAGAAGCAGGCTCTCTGTGGGGAACCCGATGTGGGTCTGGATCCCAAGACCTCAGGATCACGCCCTGAGCCAAAAGCAGATGCTCAACCACTGAGCCCCCCAGGTGCCCCAAAATAAGATCTTTAAAAATAACACTATGGGTAAAACATTTTAGTAAAATAGAATATGAAAAATTCATTGATATGATTTCAGATTCCAAACTGTAATAAAGAAACTACTGCTATTATAGTTTGAGAAACTACCACTTGTTGAGTTTTGGTGTATCATCAGAAAGGATGATAAAATATCTCACCCTTTTTCAAATACATACCTGTGTAAAGCTAGATTTTCTTCATATATTTAAGAAGAACAACTTTTGGAACAGATTAAATGTGTAGATGTGAGAATCCAGCTGCCTTCTATGAAGATATTAGAAATTTGCTATGATGTAAAAAAATGCCACTGTTCTCATATTTTGTGTTCTTGATAAAATAGATATTTTAACAAAGAAGGCTATTTAAAATGGATTAATACATGTTTTTTGAAGGTTTCTCAGTTTTTGCACAATTCAATTAAAAAATGGGTGGAAGACATGAACATTCTCCAAAGACTTAGAGATGGCCAACAGACACATAAAACAGTGCTCAACATCACTAATTATTGGGGAAATGCAAATTAAAACCACAATGAGTTATCACTTCATATCTGTCAGAATGGCTAAAATTCAAAACTGAAGAAACAACACATGTTGGCTGCGGAGAAAAAAGAACCCTTGTATGCGATTGTTGGGAATGCAACCTTATGCAGCCACTGTGGAAAACAGTATGGAGTTTCCTCAAAAAAGTCAAAAATATAATTACTATATGATCCAGCAACTCCACTATTGGGTATTTACCCAAAAAGTACAATAACACTAATTAGAAAAGATATATGCACCCCTGTGTTTATTGCTGCCAAATTATGGAAACACCCCAAAGTGTCCATTGATAGGTGAATGAAGAATTTATGTATATATATTGTATACACACACACACATATACACAATAGTATATTATTCAGCCAAAAAGAGTGAAATCTTGCCATTTATAATGACATAGATGGTTCTAGAGGTTATAGGCTAAGTGAAAGAAGTCAATCAGAGAAAAACAAATACCATATGATATCACACATATGTAGAATTTAAGAAAGAAAACAAAGAAAAAAAGAGACAAACCAAAACATAGACTCTTAACCATAGAGAACAAATGAATGGTTACCAGATGAGTGGTGGGTGGGGGGATGAGTAAAATAGATGAAGAGAATTAAGAGTACACTTATCACGAACACTGAGTATTGCAAAGAATTGTTGAATCATTATATTGTACACCTGAAACTAATAAGCACTGTATGTTGACTACACTGGCATAAAAAACATGACCCAAGGGCAAACCTCAAAAATTAATTAATAAAATACATTTTTCAAAGACAAAGTCAGATTTGTTCTGTAATTTTCACTTTTTTATAGTTCTTTTATGTATCAATATAGAGAGCATGTTTCAAGTGTTTCTATTATGGCTAAATTAAACTCACCTAGTTTTTGTAGATCATATTCTTTAAATACATATTTTGATATTTAGTTCAGCAGGTTCCAACAATTGTAAAACAGTCAAAAGTGCAAGTTGCCTTTCCCTTTGATGAATATTTTCAAATTGAATGTGAAGCTAAAGGAAATCCAGAACCAACGTGAGTATTCTTTCAAATGAAATAATTGTTTAAATATATGTAATCTTTTAAAAATTTCTTTGTACTCTATTATAAGCTTGTGGAACTATAAATCTTGAAGGTTAAGACTTGCCAAAAGAATGATAGCATGTTAGCAATGTTAATGAAAATAAAGTTTGGTTATTTTCCATATGTTCTTCTACAGGTCGAAATTATTTTTATCATAAAATAGATTGCCTTATGTTAAATACTTAGCATAGGTTTTGGCACTGTGGAAATATTCAATAATTCCTTACATTACAAGTGAACAACATAGCCAAAACCCAGAAGATCCTTAGTTCTACTTAATGAAAGTTAGCATTTGTTAATCCAAAATTTAATACATTGATAAATGACATTCAATACATATGTATTATTTCAGGTCTAAAATGTGACACATATTTTTAATGTGACACATATCTTATTCAGTGAATAGGTTATTAGTTGATATTTTTAAAATTATCATAGAAATATTTAGTCATCCTGAATGCTATCTGTATGATATTTTGTTATCTAGTATTTTACTAATTAAATAATTGTTACTGGGGTGATCACGATCAGTGATGAAGTATTTTCAAAATTCTTCCAATACTTTGGAAGGGAGAAAGAAATGTGTGTGCATTGGGAATGAGGAGAAAGAAGCTGTAGGGAGAAGTCTAGATTTTAATGTAGGTGATCCTAAAATGGGCAGCTAAGCTACATACTTGTACTGATTCACTTAATTCTTTTATATTTACTAAGAAGATATATATTTAATGAAAATTAATTACTTGGAATTTTACTGTGGCTGACATTATTGCTTGATAATTTGATATTTTAAAAATCATTCTTTAAAAAAATAAAAAATCACCCTTAGTGAATCATGTTAATGATTCATGTTTAACATGTTGACATGTTAAATTATCAATATTATCTGTATTTTACCAAATGGAATATGTTGAGTTAGTATATATAAATGTGGATAGAATTATAAGAAGAAGATTTAGTCAATTATTATGGCTGGATCAATAATATATATATTAATAGTAATGAACTGAATTATTATATCAAAAGATAATACCCTACAATCATCAGGGATGATTAATGATCAAAAATATCTCTTATGTCTGTAACCAGTACAAATTTAATTATGAAATAACTGCTAGCATTTACAATAAATTCAGAAAAAAAGATAGAATGCCTTCTGGTATCACTGTTACTTATTTTAGTAGAGCCATGTCCAATATAATTATGTAAGAAAATAAAATCTATATATATATGAGAAAATATGATTAATATGATGATGATGATGATTATTATTATATAATTTGTTATTCTGTCCACTATGCAAAAACAAGATTTGATAAATACAAAGGGTTACATTGAAGTTGTTGATTATAAATTAATTTAAAAATTAAAAAATAAATTCAATAAAACGTAATTGGATGGCCATATAGGCAGTTAGAAAATAATTGGGAATCAAGAAGAAGAAAATATCCCATCATAATAGCAAGAGGAAAAAAGTCCTCAGTCTTACCAATTAGTATTAGCAACATCAACAAAAACAGTGTCAGATACTATGTAACAAGAACTATGTAGTATTTAAATCGGGGGTGGTGTTTATAAAATTCTACCTAGAATCAGGAAAGAAGATTTAAATGAATGAAAAGACATAACATATTGCCAAGTGGAAATGTTTAATTCTGTATAGGTGAATTGATCCCAGTCAACATACTGGAATTTGAAAGAATAGATTCTCTGTGTTCTTTGTAAGTAAAGCTGATACAATATAAAACACATGGAAAGAGAAGACAAAAGAAATAGTGTGAGGGGAAGGCAGGCATGTTCCTAACAAAAATATGTGTCCCATAAAGGTTTGTTATTCCTGGTGAAATAATGTTCAGTTTAGTATAAGAATATGGTGTCCTAACACATTCCACAATTTTCATTGATAATTCATATATGAAATGCTGAATAAAATCAAATTGGAAAGTCATTACTGGATTGATAAGATTTTTTTTAAATGCTTTTTACAGCCTCATTCACAGAAATGATATGGTGGCATACTGGGGTGGGAATTTAACTACACGTATTTTTTTCTGTAATACAATTCTGCAACATTTATCAACATCTATAAAAATTTTCTTATGTTATTGGTCTATCAGTCTTACTTTTAATAGCTTGATCTAATGAAATATTTGGATAAGTACCAAAAAATAAATATGTTAAGGTTGTTTACCACAATTTGTTTGTAAAAGGGGAAAAATGCAAATCATTAAGTAACTTAAACAATAATCATATGACAGAAGATAATGTTGTCATAGAAACTGTCTTTAGTAGCATTGTAACAATTGGAAAAACTCAATTTTCAAAATTTTATATTTTTTTGTGATCTCAAATCCATTATTGTCTAAAAATGTAGGTAGGAAATATGACCACATTTAATAGTTCTTGTTTGTTTTATAATTTTGAACAAGCTCTTCACATACATACATGATGTGATGACATGTTATATGTTTTTAGATTTAGTAATCTTCAAAGTATTAGTAAAATACCTTTCCAATTAAAAAAGTTAAAAAACTTAGAACAGAACCTATCTTCAATTTGTTTTCTCCGTTATTACAGTTTCTTTATGGCTTGGTCTTAGTTCAGTGTGCTATAACAAAAATGGCACAGACTTGGTGGTTTAAACAACAAATGTACATTTGTCACACAGTTCTGGAGGTTGGGCTGACCAAGATCAAGGCCCGGGTTGATTTGGTGTCTGATGAGGAGGACCTGTTTCCTGGTTCATAGACAGCTGTTTTCTGCCTGTAACTTAACATGGCAGAAAAGGACAAAAATGCTCTCCTTCATGAGGATGCTAACCCCATTCGTGGGAACCCCACCCTCCTGATCTGATCACCTCCCCAGTTCTACACCTCCAGCTAATCTTACTTTAGGGATTGGGCTTCAACATATGAATTCGAAGGAGACATGAACATTCAGTCTGTAACAACTTGTAAGCTTTCTCAGACTCTACTGAGACTTTTTTGTCTATTATATAGTCAATTAAAAATATAGTTTTTTACCATCAAATGTCTTGGTTTTGTCAAAAATGACATTTTTGTTGTGCATTTTGTTGTCACCGCTTTAAAATTAAGAGATACATTCTGATTTTTCAGGGTTGTTGACTTGAGTTTTATCTTACAGGTTTGCATGGACTAAGGATGACAAGCCTTTTGATCTCTCTGACTCTCGGATAATTGTGTCTAACAACTCAGGAACCTTTAAGATCCCAAATGAGGGGCACATATCTCACTTTCAAGGGAAATATCGCTGCTTTGCTTCTAATAAACTGGGAGTTGCTATGTCAGAAGAAATAGAATTTATAGTTCCAAGTAAGTGTTGCAATGGAGATTTCACTCTACAGATGTTTCAGGGTTGAGCACAATAATGACACATTCTTATGTTAATTACCAGCTTATATATGCCTTATATTTCACTTATAAGTGAAATTATCCTGTAGATCTTGATATTTAAAAGTGGATGATTTTTTAAAAAGATTTATTTATTTGTTTGAGAGAGAGAGAGCGAGAGAGAGAGAGTGAGAGCTTAAGTGAGAGGATTGGCAGAAGAAGAGAATATCAAGTAGACTCCAGACTGTGTGGAGCCCAACTAGAAGACTGATCTCATGACCCTGTGTTCATACCCTGAGCTGAAACCAAGAGTCAGATGCTCAACTGAACCACCCAGGCACCTCAAAAGTGAATGATCTTTGAAAGCTACCTAATTTTGCTGTGTTTCAGTATTCTTATATCTAACATAGGGTGGAGAGGGGAAACCAGCATCTGCTTTGCCTTATAGGATGAGAATTAAGTTAAATACATTGGTTGGATGTGGCTAAATTATAGTTCAGTAACAAGTATTTTCCAGGCCCCTGTGTTTGTTCCCTGATCACGCAGTTGACTTTGGGCCTGGCAGCTTTGCAGGACAGATGTTCTGTTCCCTATGCAGCCTCTTAGAGGTCCAGGCTGATGAAGATGGCATCATCTTGTAGCTGTAGCATGCATGTAGCAACTGATGCCACATGGGTCAGAGTTTGAGGCAGAGAGCATGAAAAATTACTTCCAACAAGAAACTGTACAGGCAATTTCTACTCATAGTTTGTTTTGTGGGGGCAAAGCAAATTGTGTGTAGCCCTACTTAACTTCAGTAATACGAAGGCCCATTAGGAGAGGAGAACCAGCAATTAGTATATATTAGCAATGTTTTCCATAAATAATCATGGAAAACTATAAATGATTTACTGTGAAGGGTGTTTTTTATCAGTAACTATGATGAAGATTAAGAGAATTCCTCATTAGCATATATTGCCTGTGTAGCATGGGATCTCTGGTGACCAGATTCCACTTTTGGTCTCTTATTTTCCCTAATCTTAACATATCCAGGATTACATGACTAACTAAAATCTTTACTGAGTAAATTCTTATGTAGAACACTGCCAACAGCTTCTCTTTGGTAATTTCTTCCTGTATACTTGTAGACACTGGAGAGTCTCAAAGTCACAGACCTTCCAGGATGTGGATGCTTTATGCTGGGGGTGGCTGGGGCCGGTCAGTATATACACAAATCTTAGAAAAACACATACTGAAAAATATGTGTGTCTTATCCTAAAAATTGGGACAGGTAACTGGAGTGAAATTACAATATAAAATTCTCACATTATTCTAGGAGAGAGAAGATAGATCAAATTTAGAGTATTACAAGTAAAGTCTGCATCTTAAGATTCATAAAGCAATTACATTAAAAGTGTAGAATAAGAGATGAATGATTAACAGACTGTGTTGTTTGAGGGAGAAAAAGAAAAAAAGTAAGAAATGTGAGAAAAAGAAAGAAAAAAACTATGCAAATACAAATATATGATTAATTGAAGATGAAAGTAAATAGACTAAATGCTTCAAGTGTTTTTTGTTTTGTTTTGTTTTTTGAGAAAGATATAAATTGTTTACTGCATAACACATCTAAATCATAAAGCTACAGAATTGTTGAGACTAAACAATGGAAAAGATGTTCTAGATAAATGAGATTCAGAGCAAAATAGGAATATCTGAATTAATTATCAGTCAAAACAATTTATTTTTAAAAGGCTTCTTGAAGATTAATTCCCTAGGCATATGTAATATTGAAATATATAAAACAAAAATAAATTACAAGTGGAAGTGGACACATCTATCATAATAATGAGAGATATTAACAAATGTATTTCATATTTTGGTAGTTTAAGCAGAGAAAACAACTGTAGGTCTGTGGAAGATTTAAAGAACCTACATATAAGGTCCATTTAATGAACATATAGAGAACATTGTACCTAAACCTGCAGAATGCTTTTTTTTCAATACTTGATGACATGTTAGCTATGAAGTAAATATGACCCAAGGGCATTTAAATTAGAAATCAATAATAAAAACAAAATTAGAGAAGTCTTATATCCTTGAAAATTAATAAATAGATGTCTAAGTAACTCATAGGTCAAATAAGAAATGGCAAAAGAAAATAGAACATTATTTTGAAGTGACAGTAGTTGAAATTCTACATAACAGAACATGCTTGAAGCAGGTAAAGCATTATTTAGAGGGATATTTTTCATCCTAGAAACATACAATAGAAAATGAGAAATGATGAAAATTAATGATCTAAGCTTTTTAGGTAACATGCTTTTAAGATGAAAATGCATGAGCTGGGATGCCTGAGTGGTTTAGCAGTTGAGCTCCTGTCTTTGGCTTGGAGCGTGGTCCCGGTCCCGGAATGGAGTCCCACATCGGGCTCCCAGGGAGGAGCCTGCTTATCCTTCTATGTCTCTCATGAATTAAAAAAAAGAAATAAATAACTCTAAAAAATAAAAAAAAAAAAAGAAAATGCATGAGCTAACTTAAGGTAACATGATAAATTCAAAAGAGATTGAAGGGATAAAATAATAACAGAAGCAGAAAATAAATCCAACAAGCAGATGTGAAACCTTTGTAGTTGAAAAATACACACATTTATTGAAAAATATTTTAAAAGATCTAGATAAATAGAAAAAATATCTTTTTCTTGAATTTGAAGACTCAGTAAAGTTAAAATGCCAAGTCTCCAAGACTTGATATATAGAATAATTGAAATCCAAATCTTTAATTTGTTTTTGATCTGTTTGTGGAATGTAACCAGCTGATTCACAATATATTTGAGGAGCAGAGGGCAGAATTTGGTAGAAACTTCCTTATCAGATGACAAGGCTCAATGTAAAACTTTAGTAATTAAGCCACTATGGCTTTACACAGGGTTAGATAGATAGAACAGCATAGAGAAGCCAGAAACAAACCCTTGTTCATATGAAAGCACTATGGAAACACTAGTGTAGATTCCTTCCCCTCTCTTGCTCCTTCACTCTCTCTCTTTTCCTCCCTCTTTCTCTCTTCTTCTCTTTCCCTCCCTCCTTCCCTCTGCCTGTCTGCCTTCCTTCCTTCCTTCCAAACAAAATGGGGTGGAACAACTGATTGTCCATGTAAAGACACATTTATTTGGAGTCTTATACCACATAATATAAAAAAAAATCCATTTCAAGTGGATTGAACTTTGAAAGGCAAAAAATGTTTTTTAAAAATTAGAAAATGGGAGTGCCCGGGTGGCTCAGTCCTTTAAGCATCTGCCTTCAGCTCAGGTCATGATCCCAGAGTTTCAGGGTTGAGCTTCCTTATATCAGACTCCTTGCTCAATGGGGAGTCAGCTTCTCCTTCTGTCTGCTACTCTCCCTGTTTGTGCTCTCTGTCAAAAAATAAATAAAATCTTTTTTTAAAAATTAGAAAATGATTTGAACAGTGTATTTATAGTAGAGAAGTTTTCTTAAATAAGACATATTGATGCTCTGTTAAGGAAATCACTAAGGATTGTTTCACTACATTTGATTTTTAGAGCGCTTTTTATCAAAAGACCTCAGGAAGAAGAGATAAGCTACAACCTAGAGGGGAAAAAAATCATTGCCAATGACTGTAACTAAAAATAATGTTATGCTCTGGGAAATTAACAAGGGGTAATGGAAGGGGAAGTGGGCAAGGGGATAGAGTGACTGGGTGACGGGCACTGATGGGGGCACCTGCTGGGATGAGCACTGGGTGTTATACTATATGTTGGCAAATCGAACTCCAATAAAAAATATACTAAAATATTTTTAAAAATAAAAATTTATGTATTTATAAATAATTTTATAAGAAAATAATAAAGAATAATTTTATAAGAAAAAAGTGAAGTGGCAAAAGATATAAACTTGTTCCTCAGACTGGAATGGCCAGTGAGAATGTGCTCAACATCATTAGTAATCAGAAATAGATTAACTATAGCCCCAAATACTAAAAGCACTTATTTTCACAAAATTGGGAAATACTATGAAGTGTTAGGTGGGAATGTGCAACTACTATAATATGTATCTACCACTGTGGCAGGTGTACTTTTCTATCTGGTCTGTGGAAAATATTTTTCATTGCCTCCTTAACTGGGGATGCTCTCACCTGTAACCTAGCTATTCCATTTCCTTCATCATGCATGTGTGCCACTGATCCATGTCCATCAGGCGTATTTGTGGTACCATTGCTTTAATTAAAAGTATATTGGGAAAAACATGCGTCTATCCATGGTAAGAATGAATAAATCTATTGTGGTATAGTCATACAAAAAATGTTACTCAGCAGTGGAAGTCGATGAATCCTAGGAATTTGTTGAACAATAAAAACAAATCTTGGAAGAATACATACAGTATGATTTTATTAATACAGGTTCAAATATGTAAAGATAAACTATTTAGGGGTAAGGTTGTATGTGGTAAAATTATAATGAAAACTATTATAAAAAACAAGAGTGATGGAAACAAAATTAAGGATAATAGTTACTACTAATGGAATGAGGGGATGGATTTTGCAGCAGACAGAAAGGTAATAGTGATACTATATTTTTTGTATAATGGGTGGTAGATAAAAGAGTGCTGTATCTCTTTGTTTCTTTTTATTTTTTACAAATGGCCTTGTTATATATGCAAAATTAACAAGTAACATACTTATTTGTCTGAATTAGATATACTGGGTTATAAAATAAGACATTATAGTATGGTAATGGATAAAGTATTGACATATAAACTTGGAAACTGGACTCAGGAATTTAGGTTTGAAGTGATATTCACTAGGAGATGTTCATGAATTCAGGATCAGAAAGCATTACCATGAAATTTGTGGTCGTGATCATAAAACTAGACAGATATAATTATCCATATATATAGTTTATTTTATAAAACTATATATTGTAGTCTAACTATAACCATATAATCTACCATCTAATTAACTAAAAGAACTGAAATAAGATACGTATGTGAGAGAGCAATATTAAAAATCTGTTGTAGAAGGCAAGGCATTAGCGTGATCCCTAACCTGAACTCTGATGGTTGCTATGGAGACACAAAGGAAAAGGCAGTAGCTTTGCAGAGAAGCAAATGGCACATGTTAGTAGAAGATTCTGCAATTAAAGGGTTTTAAAAAATATTTTCTCTCATTATCTAAGCAGACCAAGTAAAGGGGTGAACAATGTGAGGATAATTCTGGCCTGAATCTGCTAGCATTGCAGTGAAGAGATGAGAGTTACATGTGAGCTATGTAGTAGGTAATTACCCTGTTTTTCTGCTGCTGTAGAAAAGAGCAAAATAAATTAGGTTTCTTATGCATCATTTCCAGTCTCTCCTGAAATTACTTCATCATCTAACAGCTTCCTGCAATCATTTCTATGTTGAATAAGACTGCTACCCTAGTTCTTAGGGGTTTGTAAATCAGAGACTGTTTAAAGCTTCCTACAACCTTTATCAATCGATTCTTTTCTTAAGCTATAGAGAATCTATTCTTCTTCTACATCGATAGAAAATTTGTGATTAGAATTTTAGAGTTTCATCTGATTTCTTAAAGTTTTCATTAGACCAGCCTTAATGGCTTTAGGCACCTAAGTTTTCACCTGAGGACAATAACTGAAAATCCTGTTATTACTCCCTACAAATGGAAACCTTTATACCCAATGTTCAGCTTTCTGCTTTCAATAAGACTGCAGTTGAGTTTGCTAGGAAATGAAAGAGTAAAAGAAACACCAACCAAACAAACAAAATGTACTGTTTTCAAACATGGAAAAAAATCATTTAACTAAATGGATTTTCCACAATATGGCGTGGAGAGTTAGTGAATTATTCAACAAATCTTTATTAAGCTCCTCTCATGTGCCAGCCACTTTTCTAGTAATTTGAGAGATAGCAGTGAACAAAACAAAGACTGTCCTAAAAAAATTTCTATCCCGTGAATGTGGCAAGTGAGTTTGGGGAGCAGGGAGGTCTTTCTAGCCTTCATTTTGACAACCATCAGCAGAGTTAAAATGATGATATAAATGATTCTGTTTGGGCTATTCAGTACTGCCTGTCCTTCCGAGCACAAATCAGCCTTTTCCACTTAGCATCCCTACTCTGTTTCAGCCTGTAGTGATTTTTCTTTCTGAAATTTTAAACCAACTTTTTGAGGCATCATATAG
The DNA here is from genome assembly GCF_053574225.1 of Canis aureus. Lineage (NCBI taxonomy): Eukaryota > Metazoa > Chordata > Mammalia > Carnivora > Canidae > Canis > Canis aureus. The sequence continues at coordinate 17,913,879 of NC_135629.1, read as the reverse complement.
ATATAAATTTTATCAGTTTTGAATATAATATCAGTGAGTTTCTAAAATAAATTTTTAGTATGACCATCATCAAAATTTAATATTAGGACATTTTCATCATCCTCCAAAGATTCCTTATCCCCATTTGTAGGTACTCTCTCTTCCCATCCCCATTAGCCTCAGACAGTCACAAATCTGCTTTCTGACTCAGTAATTTTTTTCTGAACATTTCAAATAAATGGAATCATACCATGATTTTTTCCATCTATCTCCTTTCACCTAGCGAGTTTTTGTAATTTATTCATGTTTTAGCATATATCAGTAATTTGCTCCTTCTTATAGCTAAATAATATTATATCATATGGATGCACCACTCTTTGTTTATCCATTCACGACCAGTGGATGTCCATTTGGACTGTTTCCAACTTTTGGCTGTTACAAATAGTGCTATCAGGAAATCCATATGTAAATTCTCTAGAGTTTTTTTTGAAATATTTAGTTATATACTATTTGGGAGTCTTCTGGTTGTCATGTGTACTAACTGTGATGCTTAAGAATGGTAAAGATGTGCTATGCTATTCTCCCTTCCTTGCATGCTTCCAGATGCTGCTTTGAATCCATATTATCAGTGACTGATTTATTGATTCATAGACCAAAGAATAAAAGAATGAATAAGAGTACCAAAAGCAATTTCCACACACTATTAAAATAATCTAGGAAATGGCAGGCTTAGGGATGCAATCCTCTATATACAGCCTTAATGGAAACCAATTAGAATTTCTGGTCTGCTGGGTTCTACATTTGTATAGTTTCCTCAGATTCCTCAGGACAATTCCCTTAAGACATACTCTGGCTATTTACTGCTCAGATTTGGGAGGGGTAGGATAGCAGAAGCAGAATCTGGTAGCATATGCTAATTTTGTTTACTCATATATGCAAATTAACTAAAGAAGATCAATTTGTTAGTGTTGATATTAGTGTTGGGAGTACAAGTTTGAGTTTTACAGGTTTAATTAAGACTGAGGATTTTCCTCTCATCTGTCAGATTGTGTGAATGACTAGAATGAAATGGGCTGGATTGGGTGTCCTTCCTTAGCGTGAATTCATTACGAGCTTATACACTGAAAGGCAATGTTATTTTTCTGTAGTCCTAAATGGATTAATAGGGTACTCTACAGGAAATGGAAATCAATTAAATTTCTTTACAGATGGAAACTAGACTTGGTGATGATACAACATGTGAGCTCAGTGGCATACATTCATGATAATGTTGTCAGACTGTAAGCAGTTCCCCAAACACATTCAGTGGAAATGTAAGGAACGCAAAAAGCTCACCAGTCCAGTGTTGTAAATAGAGAGATAAGTCAAAATAGATAAAGTTCTGTGGCATGGGAAGATTTGCCCAATAATGGGGAAGGGTATCATTAAACCATAGTTTCTATATGAAAAAAACATACTGTTTCTTCCTTCTGGCCTCCTCTGTAAAAGCTAATTCCAGATATTTACATAAAATTACAGAAGTTGTTACAGTGTAAACTACAAGAAAAATTAGAAGGTGCAGCAGAAGAACGTTCTATGCCCTTTGCCCGTCTTGTCTCTATATGGTGATACCATGGGTATACTGGGTATACCATGCGAAGTGAAAATACTTGAATAATAGCCAACATATATTGAGTGAGTTTTAAGTGCCCCATGCTATTTAATTGATTTATATGAAAAGGTTTATTTAAACTTTGACACAAATCAGTAAATGAGGTGTCCTTACAGTTTGAGTAATGAAATGGAAGCATATTAAGTAACAGGTTCAGATCACATAATAAGTGATGAAACCTGATTTCATCCTCAAGCAGCTGGCTCCAGGTTTTATGTGTATAACCCTGATGCCATACAGTGCTGCCTGTACTTTGATAATTCAGGTAATACATCCTCTAAATGAGCTGAGATATATTGTACTTTTTTGTTGGAAATACCTTGGCAATAGACTTGTTAGTGGTTAAGTTGCCTGTACCTTTTTCATTTAAGTGGTTTAGTTGGCACTATTTGTATTAAGTTAAATTATCCTGATGTTATTTCATGACTACCCTTCACTATTAAGCATATTGGCATGGTAAGACTCTACAACTTAGGTTTTATAATATCCTTGCCCTTGAGAAACTTCTAATCTAGTGAGACTTTTGAGGAGTCTAGAGTGATGGTTTCAGAGGACTCTAGGATCCCAGAAAAAAGTAAATGGGGACACAGAAGGGGAAAAATACTGATCTGAAGCTACATAGCCAGTTAGTTTTAGTGCCTGGGCCAGAACCTAGTTTATACTGTACTATAAATACAAAATATATTTTTTAGGAGTCATTTGCATTTCAAGTACAAAAATGTTACTTTTTCAATATCTTAGGTTAAAAGAATTGAATGGTGACTTTCAAAACTCATTGTCAGTCAGCATTTCAACTTGCAGAGGTACTAGAAATTTTATATTTGCTGTTTTACTTTATATTGATGGTTCCAGTAAGAAGACTGCTATCCATCTAACTGGTTTCTGAAAGAGTTTTTTCATGCTGGATTCTGGCTGGATTTTTAGAAACTTATGCCATTGGAGTTGTTACTACAAATTTGTCTACAACACTAAATAATAACTGTGAAAGCCTATTGGAGAATAGTAAAAAAAAAAAAGATGAGTATTATCAATTACTTGATTTCCTAATGCAGATAGATAGGTAGGGAGATTATACATAAAGGAAACTGACTCCATGTAGACTTGGTTATTATGGGATTTCCAAACATTCTTAAACTTTTGCTTAGGTAGATACTGATGGACAAGTGGATTCTGATTTCTTTGTGGAAAGGCCATGTCATGGTCAAGTCCAGCGTTAGTTAAACATAATTAAGTGATTGTGTTTTTACTGTTGATGGAAAATTCATTTAAAATATGTTGGCAAGCTAAAGCAATGTAGTTACCTTACACAAAAGAAAGATGAATGTTTACAATTCACTTTTAAAAGTATTGCATCTGTTCAAACTCAACAATGCTAATGTTTATCACTAGAGAAACACAATTAGCCAAAGTCATTGGCTGGAGTTATTTTTAAATGGAGTCATTTCTTTATTTGAATTAAGATAAACTTTATGCCTGCTGTTGAGTTACAGTAATTAAATTCCACATTTATCTGTCGCCATTAAATTGTTCACTTTCTAGCATGGAATCAGACTTACTAAATAGTTTCAAAGTCAAAGAAGACCATAAAAAAATACTGACAAATTAATGTCTTTTATAAATCTATTTCAGACCTTAAATTATTAAACATATAAATATCCTTCCCTTGTTTCCTGATATTCATTTAATCTTTGGTCAAACACTATTCCAAAGATTGATGGTATGTGATAAAGGGTTTGATAGAGTTATAAATTTTATTTTATTTATTTTTATTATTGATGCCTTGGAAGTCAGTTGAATTACATATTTACGTCTTTGGAATTAGAATTTTATAATCCAGATTTAATTAATGCATGGATGATAGTGCTTCACTGGCAGTACTATCTGTTTGAATCATTAGATCTTTCTGAATACTCTGAGGGGGCAGCTCTCCAATTAAGGCTTTATATATCTTATTAATTAGCTACTTTACAATAGATATCACCCAGGGAACTATGTATTCCTATAAGACATTGTAAAGTTTGCTTGTTATAAAACAGGATTACAGGCTCCTTTCTTTGTCTGTTCTACGTTTCTCTCCTCTGTTGCCTCTTGTATCTGAGTATAAACAGATTCAGTAGCTATCCAACACCACTGTTAGCTTCAATACCAAAGAACATGGGGCTTCAATTATAGCAAGTTACACTAAAAAAGTGATTTGAATTTAGAGCTTTGGGCACATAACAGTTTTGTAAGGTTCTGCACAATACTTTCAATGAGGTATACTTTGTACAAAATGATTTGTATAGCATTTGTTCTCAGTCAAAGCTAAGGCATTACCAAATAGGTGGCATTGATATTTTATCTATAAGATCTTACCATAGTGAATGCCCTAAACTTGCTTTTTTTCCAGTCTTTTGGTGGAAATTTCATGCTACCTGGAGCGAAAGCCTGATTCCAAGATATTTGCCATTTCAAATATGTTTCCAGCCTTGCCAAGAGAAATCTGCTTCAATGGATTGGCAAAGAGGGAATCCACTGAGGACTGTGACATTACTGAAGCCTGCCTTCTAAGTTGGCAAAGGCACTGTGTATAACCCACTGTCCTTGCAGTGCTAAGCCTTGAAGGGTCCTTGAATTTAGACAAAAAGCAATGCATTGTAACTAGCTGGTGCATCGATAAGAGAAATGTCAGCAAATTCCTTCAACCACTAAGGAATTGGGGTCAGGGTTGAGGGTCAAGAGAACAAATACATCCGAAATGCACAAAGCTCCTCAAGAAGAATTTGATAATAAATGAGTATATATCTTTAGACTTCCAAGAATAATGATAATCTTTTGTGAACCACCATTTAGGAATGAAATGCAAAGATAGAATACCCCATAATAAATTCCTTCAAGCCAGCAATAAATACCTTAAGGTCCTCATCTTCTATAAGAGCCTCAGTAATTCTATCACTCAAAGTCCCCTAATAAAATCTAAACATATCAATAGAGTGTTAAAGCAGAATACATTTTGGATATTCTTTTTTTTTTTTTTTTTAAGATTTTATTCATTTACTCATGAGAGGCACAGGGAGAGAGAGAGAGGCAGAGACACAGGCAGAAGGAGAAGCAGGCTCCATGCAGGGAGCCCGACATGGGATTCCATTCTGGGTGTCCAGGATCAGGCCCTGGGCTGAAGGCGGCGCTAAACCGCTGAGCCACCAGAAGTGCCCCATTTTGAATATTCTTAAAACTACCTTGTAAATAATTTCATAAAATAATCACACATTTATGCTGGATTTCAAATTCTGCATATTGTGACTTATATTCCTATTGCAATTGTGTTGCTTTTTTAGGAAAGTGTCTCCAGCATGGGAAACAATATGTTAAAATATTGCAAAGTCTCCTTTCCTTCATCAATTCCATTTCATTTGAAATTTCATTTCCTGGGAGTGATTCCAATGTGGAAGTTTCTCTTAGAAACTTAAACTGATCATGTTTGTCTTTTCATTGTTATTTGTACCATTTTCCTTCTGTGGGCTTTGAATTTTAATTTAGCTTGGTTATATTTTGAATGGAATATTTGCCCATCACATTCAAGTCTCCACAATAAAGCCAGAGACAGAGAAGATATATCTGCCTAGAAAATAAATCACAGTGTTTGAAGAAAAAAATATATGATATCTATCAGAATTTAAACTCACTTTTTATCTCCATGTAGAGAAACATGAACAAGCATATTGTTCCCAATCAATGTAACACAGCAAAAATATTTGTTGTCTACATTTGTAAAATGTAGGAGCACTTTTACTTATCTATTTTTTAAAGATTTTATTTATTTATTCATGAGAGACACAGAGAGAGGTAGAGACATAGGCAGAGAGAGAAGCAGGCTCCCTGAGGGGAGCTGAATATGGGACTTGATACAAGGATTCTAGGATCACGACTTAAGCTGAAGGCAGACACTCAACCACTGAGCAACTCAGGTGTCACTGTTGGAGCACTTTGAAAATTACATAAGGTTGTACCCTAGACTCTTAACAATATTTTCTTCTGCAGGGGAGATATGAAAACCAAGATTTGGGGCATTGAATTTATTAAAAATACTCTATTTTTAAAAAAGAAGGTTTTAATATATTACTTGTAACATTAAAAGTTAATTTTTAAAATATTGTCCCAAATTATTTTTTATACTAGATGTTCCAAAATTCCCAAAAGAAAAAATTGACCCTCTTGAAGTGGAGGAGGGAGATCCAATTGTCCTCCAATGCAACCCTCCCAAAGGTCTTCCACCTTTACACATTTACTGGATGAATATTGGTAAGTAACATTCTGTTCCATCGATAGGATTTTAATTTCATGCATCATGTCAGATAGCATAGGTGAACAAAGATTAAAAAATAATGTAAGATTATGAAAGTGGAAAAAAAGAAAAACATTATCAATATGGAATAAGTTTTAACTATCCTGTTAAGGATATATGTGAAAACACTAGAAAACTCTTAAATATATCTCTTGATTTTATCATATCTGAAAGAGAGAAGCTATTGATGTGGTAAAGTATGTCTATGAAAAAAATACTTTCTATATTCCAAATAACTTAATTTTGGGATATTATGTCAAAGTTGAGGATGGCCTGGGTCTGTGTTGCTAGCTTTATATTTCTATTTTAATAATGCTCTACCTGCTACATACAGTGACCCACCGAGAAACTAGCATTAACCTTTGTGTTTAATTCACCAAAAAAAAATTTATTAACTCTCGAGTTGAAATTCCAGCTTCTTATAAAATCCTGGCATGTGCCTTCACAATGTGTCGTAAATGTTTTCTCACTGTGGCCCGTGGAGAAAATGATAATATTTGTGCAATACTTGGAAGAAACTGAAAGAAACTATTCTTGGCTGCAGCCAGACATTCCAGACTCCAATCACCCTAGAACTCTCCAGATTGCATCGAGGAAAGACAGATTAGTATCTCAAGCACAACTTTTGGGTAGATCTGTTTGATTGGACCAATTGAACCAGTTTTCAGATAAGCCATTACAGAAGCAGAGGCTTCGATGGCAAGGAGAGGTAGATTGTAGAGCTGGTTGTCCACCAGTGGACTTCTTTGGTTAATGGTGGAAAGCATGCTCCCAGGGGGTTTGTTGTTTTATTGTTTTGTTTTTACTTCTCACTCATTGTTTTTATTGTAAGACCAGATTTGTGAGGAATAGGAAGAGCAAGCATGAAAAAGAAAATGAAGTGAAATAATAGGGAAGAAAGGAAAATGGAGAAGGAGGATGAGGCACAATAAAGGACCATTGCCCCTATTAATGACAAGATCTTTCTTTCCAGAATTAGAACACATTGAACAAGATGAAAGAGTATACATGAGTCAAAAGGGAGATCTGTACTTTGCAAATGTGGAAGAAAAAGACAGTCGGAATGATTACTGTTGTTTTGCCGCATTCCCAAGATTGAGGACTATTGTGCAGAAAATGCCAATGAAACTCACAGTTAACAGTTGTAAGTCCAAATAATTTATCGTTCCATTGTGAATGCTGAATACAAATGTGCCTGTAATTTCATTCTGGCTGAAGCCAGTTAAAGCTGGGTTGATATTTTCCACCATTGTTTAGTTCAACTCTAGAGACTTCATCCAGATGAAAGAGACATCTGCAGCTGCAGATCTACAGTAGCTCTGCCTCTCGGAGCCAGAAAATCAAATCTCAATTCACAGCACAAATATATATTTCATTTGACGTCTTCAGGATCTGGTCCTTTGCAGTGGGTGAAATACACAGCAATATTCTGGGGTTTCTGAAACGAGTCTCAGGCTTTGATGCATTGTGATCTTGAGTAACCAGCATGCTGCAAATGTGGAAGAAAATCAGAGTCAAAAATAAAAAGAATGACTATTACAATTTTTATCACATCAAGCTTTGTTGTCCTTCCCAAATTGGCAAAGTTATTTGAATTGCTTCTCTTCCCAACTTGATTCTGCAGATGCCAGTCTGGGTTCCCAAATGGGAAAAAGTCATTAGTGGGAGAAAGAACCGTAAGATTCAAAGGGCAGAGATAATCCCCAACAGTTCACTGACTGAAAAATTGGCTCCAGTAGAGTTGGAAGTTGGCATTACCATTCCATTGTCTAATTTGGTTCATGGTTTTTTCCATTGTTATGTGTAGATACACTATGCCAGGGCTTCACTATAGCATCCCTTTTAGCAGCCTCAATTCTCTTTAACAAAGCTGTAATGTATGTTCACTTGACCTGGATTCATCTGTGGTAGTTCAAGATTAAGTTCATTAGAATTTTTTTCCAATATATCCTCTAAGATGATGTTCTAGTGAAGCATGGTTATATCTCATTTTGTAATCTTTCTAAGAGAAAACTGTGACTTTTCATTCATTATTGATATCAGCATCTACCATTATGTTTGTGAGTTTTTTCTTTCATTTTTTTTATTTCAGTAAGGCATGCTAATGACTCAAGTTCATCCACAGAAATTGGTTCCAAGGGTAAGTTGATCACATGACGAGTGTTAGCATTTATTTTTACCTCTAGTAGCTCATTGTCATCTCAGAATTTAAATTTTTCCTTTAATACTTTCATTAGCATATTAAAATACTAATATTTCTGTAATGGAAAACTCCTTAGCATAGAGGTTTCTATTATCCCCTCCTTCCTTATACTTAAGCAAAGAGTGATATTATAAATTCATCACTATGTAAATGTATAACTATAACTATAATATAATTCATATAGATAAATATACATACACTCACATACATTATGCATATTTTTAATTGAGTAATTATTTTGCATCTCCCAAAATGTCTGTCATTGTCGGGTGACATTTTGATGGATAGCTGTTATGTGCAGAAAGAAAAAAGAAATGGTTGTGTATCAACAGAAGTAGAGAAACACTAGACTTAAGAAAGTGAAGTGGTTATTTTCTAGTAAGACTTCTCAGAATACTGAACATGGGACTGTCCATTGTGACTTTGAGAAAGAATACAGTCTGCAACATTTTCCAAACTCATTTGTCTGTGAAATGCTTCATTCCCCCCCCCAACAGAACATCTACTAGAACTAGTGTTTAATGGAAGATGCCTGAGTAAACCTGAGTTATATAGTAAGCTAGTTTTCCACGCTGAGAAGAACCCTTTACTTGAATGCAACACATGTCCTTTATATCACTGGGACGAGTGGTTTAATCTAGATAACTGATATACATACTGGCAACATCACAAGGGCTGGATCGGGGTCTTTTTTGCTTGCGCCCTCTGTTTGACGGTAGACTGATTATACATCCCCAACTTCATTACCATTGAGGTCAATAACCCAGTCATGTATGTTATATTTTTTACCATTCAGTAAAAATAATTGCATCAAGTGTATGTTCAACAATTATTTTTCAATAAACATACTTGTAAGGACCAGAGCACGTGTACCTTGCTACCTATGCCTTTCATTTCTCTACTCTGAATGTCAGCTGTTTACACTTTCCATATTATGTCAAATCACATCCACATTGGATGGAAAAAAACAATCTGAGTGAACATTTGGAAATATTGTTAAAATTTACATTGAAAAATCAAATTGTCATTTGCCGTTGTATTTGAAAAGTATTCTTGAGAAAGTAACAAATGGAACATTTCAACATGTAGTTAGTGAGAGTGCTCCCTAATCATTCCCTAAAACAGTGTTTTTCTTTGAGGAGCTAAGAATATAAATAGAGGCACTTCACAGAACTTGATACCTTCATAAGTACATGGTGTCCACTACACACTTCCTGCATCAGAATTTCTGGGAGCAAGGCCTTGGAAATTAGATGTATCATAACAAGAATCTTATCAAATACTTAGGTACATTAAATTAAATAAAAATACATATACAGCCATCAAACATGGCTAGGTATGATTCAAGCGTAGACTATAAATCATGGGCTATCAGTTAACTTTTAAGGGTCTTCATCAAGAAACCAATTATCTTGAACTTCTGAAATTTGAAGATGTGGTGTAAGTCATAACCTTCTTAAAACTTGGTGCTACCTTAAGTTAATGCATCTGAGGGATGACCCATGCTTCATGGTAAGAATGGAGACTATTTAAGTGGTAATATATTAAAAAATATATCTACGTATAGATACAGAGGTACAATATGTTTAAGTATGTTTTAAGGAAGATTGAGTGCCACAAGATTTTGTTTGGAACACTCTTTGTTTGGAACAAATATGGGACTTTTTTTTCTGTATTATAGCAAATTCGATCAAGCAAAGAAAACCCAGACTGCTATTGCCTCCTGTTGAAAGTGGCAGTGAGTCTACAGTCACCATCCTCAAAGGGGACACCCTGCTGCTTGAGTGTTTTGCCGAAGGCCTGTGAGTAACTTGACCCCTATTCATGACTTTGTCCATCCATTTCTGTAAAGAAGAATGCATCAGTTAAGCAGTTAATCCTCTGTACACGTTTTTAAATGATTTCTTTAAAAAAAAATTCTGTTACTACATTTCTGGAGAAAGTAATTTACACTTGACTTCTACAGACTTCAGGCTGTGACTGAGATTGATTTATAATTAGATTGCTCTGTCAGTTTGTGATAGTGTGAATGGAGGTGACAATGACAACATTCTCCTTACCTAAGTCAGTGGGGAGATGCCATCCTTGGAGCCCAAGGTTGTTAGTTGTCAGCCTCTTACTGTTGGTGCTCGGTTTTTGTCTCTCTGCTCTCACATTTTGCCCCACTCTTTCTTGTTGAGCTATGAGCTCTGATTCCTTTTCAGCTTCCAATGAGCCTTATTTATCTATTATTCCACCCTGCTGACCTTTCCATACAAGGAGGCCCCGACCATGTATTTTTTTAAAGATTTTATTTATTTATTTATTCATGAGAGAACACACACACACAGAGACACACACACACACAGAGAGAGAGAGAGAGGGAGAGAGAGAGAGAGAGGCAGAGACACAGGCAGAGGGAGAAGCAGGCTCCATGCAAGAAACCCGATGCAGGACTAGATCCCAGGACTCCGGGATCAGGCCCTGAGCTGAAGGCAGACACTCAACCATTGAGCCACCCAGGTGTCTCTGGACCATGTAATTTTAGAGAGCTTCACCTAATTATATAACTAACTCAACATTTTCATATCTGAAAAATCAATGCATATTACCAAAACCTCCAAAAAAAATACTAAGGAAATTTCACTTGATCATCTCTTGAAAATTGTTATGTTTGTTGAATAAGTATTTAAGTCTATGCAAATAAGGGCCATCTTTATTTATTTATTTATTTATTTATTTATTTTTAAAATTTTTTTTAAAGATTTATTTATTAGAGAGAGGCAGAGACACAGGCAGAGGGAGAAGCAGGCTCTATGCAGGGAGCCCGACATGGGACTCGATCCTGGGTCTCCAGGATCAGGCCCTGGGCTGAAGGCGGCGCTAAACCGCCTAGCCACCTGGGCTGCCTGGGCCATCTTATTTAATTCTTAGTCATGAAAGGTTGCCTCTTCCCTGCCACCATCCCTATATGTTTACCACCACCACATATCCTTTGCCATTACCATTGGGAATATCATGGCAAAATACATTCCACCATCCCAATACCCGAGTTTACATAATTAGCTTGGAGGCTAAGGGCTTCTTATAGCTGGGTGCCTGGTTAGTGAAGAAGAATTTGAAATGTTAAAAATTGTATTCATTCATAATTCAGCATATATTCTCAATGAGTGATTTTAAGTTGGTTTTTGAAGAAAAAGAGTCAATTTTAATGGTTTTGCAACCCCTAAGCTTTGCAAATGTCTCTTTCCATCTAGCAAAAATATACACGTTGCAGGGCACTTGGGTGGCTCAGTTGGTTAAGCACCCAACTTGTGATTTTGGCTCAAGTCATGATCTCAGGGTCATGAGATTGAGCCAGCATCATACAGCTCCCCTCTAATTAGGGAGTATGCTTGGGATTTTCTCTCTCTCCCTCATCCTCCACCCCTCCCCTTGCTTGCTTTCTCTCTCTCAAATCATAAATAAATCTTTTTAAAAAAAGATACAGTTTCCTTACTTGCTTGAAATTGCCAAAGTGTATTTGATGTTAATTAGTTAGATGTTCTTTATGATAATGGCTTCTGTTGGGAAAGTTTGATCTCTGTATTATGTGAGAAGATGAAAGCCTCAGGTTCAGTTGAATCATGATGATAACCACCTGCTCTGTCGTTCTTATTTATAAGTGTTTACAGTAGTAGCAATTCAGTTCTTTCAGGATTCATCACTATTCTTGGTTGACTCTTTGGGCAGTCTGAACATTTCAGTGATTCTTTTTTCTTTTCCCCACACATGCCTTAAATTACCTCTTAAGTTAGCTGGGAACTGCATGGATTTTCAAAATAACAGAAATGTTCTCGTGAGCTTTTTTATAAAATGCAGTGTCATGAAGCAATATATAAAAAGGAAGAGGACGTAAATATCTGTTGTTCTTGGGATGGAATGATTCCTGATGGATTGTTAGAGTTTTCACCTGAACTGATTTCTTCTTACACTGGGTTTGTGTTGAGTAATCTATCTTACCTGGTCCTCTTTAAGATTTTACATATAAAATTTTTAGAGTTCTTTAGAAATTGTTTTCTAAGAAGTTTTAAGCCATAAATATTCTGTAGTAACAAAAGTCATTATAACCTGGATGTTGTACTCTTCATTATGTGTTAGGCACTGTAATTTGTACTTTGCATGCATTAGCTCATTTTACCCTCACCACATGTCAGGGCTATCATTATTCCCATTTGCAGGTTAGGTAAGTAAAACCCAGAGGCTTGGATTCACTTCTTCAAACTCAGTGTAAAGTGGAGCTGGAATTCAATCCTGTCTTCCTCCAGACCTAAACTACCTCTAAATTTAACGATTTCAGTATATTTCAACCAAATGAACTGTTTTGTTCAGTTAAGGGAGGTAGGGGGTTGGGGGGGAGCAAAGATTGGTATTGTTTCTGAATCTGAAGAAGTAGACTGTAGTAGATATTTCAGTAAATGGTTAGTCATAATGAGTATGTTGATACTATTAATTAAAACAGGAAATACTAAACAGAGTTTCTATTCTATAGATTCTGTGAACAAGGCAGAAATTTTGAATCATTAAAATGACACTGTGAATCTCATTCAGAAGAAGATGCAGTGAGTGAAAAGTGCACATTAATGTGCCAGTTCATACTCACCCCCACCCTGTAAAATCTTCATTAGGATTAGAGGGGGATAGTGTCACTTCCCTCTTTTGATTATTGGGCTAAAACTATTTTGTCTCTCTCTTTCCTTTGTGTTTTGTAAAGTCATGAGTTTAAGCTAGGTATGATTCTGTTGCAAGATGTTACATTCTAAAAATGTAGGAAGTATATAAGGAAGTATACAAACAAAAATTGGCTGGACAAGGACCTGAACAAAAATTTGAGATTATGAGGTAGTGTATTTAATATTTGTATATTAAAAGGGATTAAGCAGTATATTTTCCCTCAAAATTTCATTACTCAAATACTGTTAGTAAATATACCTTAATTTTTTTTAAAAATGGAAAGAAAAAATTTGACAAGAATATAACTAGACATTCTTGGAATGGGATATGTACGTCCTAAGTAAATTAGGTCTCATGTTCACCTGATACTAATAGGTAATCATTTTATTGTTTCTTCAGGGGATAGGTAGAGAGGATTAGACTAGTTTTCAAGGCCTGGCCAAAGGGAAAAAAAAAAATCCTACGAAAAGTGAGATGCTTGCACTATTAAAGCCTGGACTCATGGAAAAACTGATTTGGAGGAACCGAGGTCCAGAGCAGCCTGTAATTTGGCAAACTGCCATTTTGACAGATGGTGTAGAAAGCAAGCAGTTAGGAGACTTGAGCCCTGCATCCTGTTAGGTGGTGTGCTCAGGAGCCGGCAGCTAATATCCTCTCACAGCTGCCTGTCTGAGCATCATTTTTGTTTCCCACAGAAGTGTGCCCTGTGCTTGCAGGCTGGTCAGATATAAAGTAGTGGTTCCCAATCTATAAGGCAGTTAAGCACTCAAGCCTTGAGTGGACAAGGGGAAGAGAGCAAATCTGTGTAAATTAAAGGATCTGCAGCTTTACCTCCAGTATATTTATTTGCATAATAATGGAATTATTTTACCTGTTGCCTTATCAATACAAACAATCTGAGATAATTGACAGAAACAACCTGAGGTAATCGTTCAGTTATCAACTAGTAGCTAATTAATTTGGCTACAAGCATATATTCCAAGAATACACAGGAAGGAAAAGGAGATGGAAAAAAACACAAAATTCACAAATAAAATAGAACACAGTGGTAAAAAGAACAAGTTTAGTGTTAGGCAGACTTAAGTTTTAACATGTCATTTATTACCCTACTGACATTAAGCACAAGAACTAACTTCTTGGAGCCTCAGAATCCTCATTGGTAAAGTGATGATAATAATGTCTGTCTTTGGAATATATCAGTTTCTTGTAGCTATTAATAATAAAAATAGAGTGAGGAAGAAAAAGCAGCATCAATAAAAATAGCAAAATAAAGTTTATTACATCCATATAGCCAACTGAAGAGGAGAAAACAAATTATCAGTTAAAATCAGCCATCAGTGCTTTCCATATAATTTTTAAAAAGGTTTTATTTGTTTATTTTAGAGAGAGAGAGGGAGAGAGACACAGGTGGTAGGGGTACGTAGAGAGAGAGAATCTCAAGTAGACTTCCTGCTAAGTGTGGAGCCCAACAGGAGGCTTGATCCCACAACCTGAGATCATGACCTGAGCTGAAACCAAGAGTTGGACACTCAACCAACTGAGCCACTCAGATACCCCTCCACGTAGTTTTTCAATCACAAGAGTCATAGAAAGTACCCATCCTTCATTTGTCTAGTTTTCCTGTACTGGGATTTTTCTTAAACCCAGCTGGGTTGATTCCCACTCCCATTTTCCTCTCTAAGGTGGAGAAAGTTATTCTTTTAATGTGTGACAAGTTTTAAGTTTTATTTTCATTTTGTTTTGTTTTTGTTTTTTTCTTTGTTTTAATTAGGTGATCTCATCCTTCTAAACAAGGTAGATGTGGTTCATTCCCTCTTTCCTCTGCTCCCCAACAGAGGCAGAAAGCCATCTGGGTAGCTGTGTCTGTGCAGAACCCACCTTGCCCTAAATCAGGCTGTTCCTAGATCCGGCCAGCACATTTGGGTGTCATGTCTTAGCCACGTTCGCCACTATCAGCTTTATTAGGATTAAGAGGCTTCCCTCTGCTTTCTGTTGTGTCCTACTTTATCTTGTTTTTAAACTCATACAGGGAGGAGGGCACTTATTATTAGCCACTTCAAATAACCCACAAGGAGATTTAACACTTGAAATATGTCTTGTATACATTAAAAATTTAAAAACTATCTTGTGATATTTCTGTGGGTCCAATTATCTATCTACCCTTTTACCTAGGCACACCTATTCAGCTATTACAAGTAGTTAGTCCTCTTAGTAGAAAAAACATGATTTCCACAGAAGATTTCCACAGAAGCAGATTATTAAAGGGGCTTTCAGTAAAGGAGATCTGATCCAATCTGATATTCACCATTGAGGGTGGTGTGCAGGTCTGTGCACTGGGAAGACTAAATTTTATTTACCGCAGCTCCAAGTGCATACATAAAAGCAATGTGTTAAGGGATATGTCCTATAAGTCTCTTTGAATTTAGTTTTGCACTTTAAAAAATGTTTATCATTCATTATTGTTTTGTAGACCAACTCCACAGGTTGATTGGAACAAAATAGGTGGTGATTTACCAAAAGGAAGAGAAACAAAAGAAAATTATGGCAAGACTTTGAAGATAGAGAATGTCTCCTACCGGGACAGAGGGAATTATCGCTGTACAGCCAACAATTTCTTAGGATCAACCACTCATGATTTTCACGTTATAGTAGAAGGTACATTCCCCATGTTGATTTATTTTTCTTCTATTAAAAAAAAAAAGGTGACTTGCTGTATGTAGTAGACCTACACTTCTAAAGCATATACGTTAAAACAGGTAAGCCATTTAAACTTAATTTTAGAGTGGGTACTGGGTTATATTATACTTCAATAAACCAGATTTGTCATTTATACCACAAAACCTTATAAAAGGAACAAGTGGTAAGAAAAGATCTCATGTCAGAGATTAGACACGGATGACTTCAACATAATTTGTATTATAATAAACGTATGATGCTGCATAATATTAAATCATAGAAGAAGTAAGCATCACAAAAGAAGGAATAATTATCATGAGTATTATCATGAGCTTGTTTCCCAAGCCTACATTAACTTGCTGTGTCTTTGATCAATTTACTTTACCTTTCTGTACCTCAGTTTCTTCCTCAAAGAAATGAGGGTGTTGGACAAATTATCTTAGTTCTCTCCTAGATACATTTTTTTTTTTTTGGTCCATATCTTGGGTTCACATGATCTTCATTCAATATGTCACTTGTGAGGAAAGAGTAGACTAGGTGCTATAAATACTAATTTTCTATCCAAATATGCAAAATACACATTATATTCAAGTCATCTCTGTACACCCAAGCCTTTTCATCAATAGAAGATTAGCTATTATATCTTGTATTCACAGAAATAAGTAGGCCATGATGTCATCATTAAAAAAAAAATCTAGGTATCACACAAGGTCATTATTGGAGGTATACCTGCCCTGCAAGTAAAGGTTATCCAGGCATCTCATGAATCTGATTGATGCAGACGTTTTCTGTGGGTCTGATTATATTGAGGTCTCCTATCTATGGTTTGGTTGGGTGTATTGATCAAATTAATGGATTGATTACTGCATTTGTACTTATTTAGTAATGTGCGAGCTTAACTAGGGAAAAGAATGGTCTTTTCCAAGGTCCCATTTAGTGAACTGATACTCTAGGGTTTCTATTTATATTCCAATAAAGTTTACCTCTTAAGCCTTCTGTTTGTGTAAGGAACACCTAAGCGAAAGTCTGACTTTTAATTAATGGGAAAAGAAAAATGAAGACTCAGACACAAATTCCACTTACAAGTAAATGTCGATGTAATTGTTTCAGCCATGCTGCAGTTTGGAATAACACTGCGTTTCCAAGACCTCGCCCACCACGTATATGATTAGTTAAGTAGTTAGAAGAACAGAAAACCAAAGATGAGAATATCATTTTCCTTGATTCAAAAGAAGCAAAACCTAGTTAGGAGAGAAATATTACTCATATCACCAATATTATGCATAAATATCAACAGCCAAAAGTGATATATTCCTCTGACTTTAAATTATTCACAAAGGAATTCGGAGAGGAAGGGTTTGAGAGGTTTACATATGTATTTTTCGTCATTATTTGATGCTGCTGTATAATTCGACTACACCATGCAACAGGGATATTTTTCTGTAAACTTTTACCCCCTTGCCCCAGTGCAAACACATCCCCACAAACCAGACATGTCTAATTGTTAACTGATCCAAGTTGCTGACTATTAGAAATCCTTCCAGATGGCTGGAACATTGCTACGGTAGCTGAATATTTTAACAATCTGGCCACGGTTTTCTTGACTGTAAGACTGAAGCTTTCAAAAGAATTGCAAGGGTTGCAAGAAAAAAAAAAAAAAAAGAAAAATCAAGGATGTAAACTTAATTATGCAATTTAAAATGTTGACTGTAGGACTCCAAAGGAATATAGGTTTCCTGAAGGTATTGTCCTCACTATTCATAAAACAGCTATTAGCACTATTGAGATGTAAATTATGTTTTTATTAGGAACATTTAATCTTTTCTTCTTAATGAGAAGCTACTAAATGTGCCCTCAGTTGTATGTTTTAGGAGTTTCTCTTCACACATACAAGTGAAAAGCAAACTGGGCCCAAGAAGTCAGTTTTTCTTTTTCTTTTTTTTCCTGGGAACACAGTTTCTAATTTACTGGCATAAAGTTATACTTAATATTTCCTTTTTTTTTGATATTTTTAATTTTACTTAAATTCAATTAGTTAACATATAAATATTATTGGTTTCAGAGGTAGAGATCCATGATTCATCAGTCTTATATAACATCCAGTGCTCATTCTATCGCGTTCCCTCCTTAATACCTGTCACTCAGTTACCCTGCCCCACCCACCCAAACTCCCGTCCAGCGACCTTCAGTTTGTTTCCTATGATTAAGAATCTCTTAAAAAAAAGAAAAAGAAAAAAAAGAATTTCTTATGATTTGTCTCCTCTGATTCCAGTTTTTCTTTTTTTTAAGTGTGAAAGCAGTAAATATAACCCTCATTAATGCATAAGCTTACTTTTATTCAATTGTCTTCTGCTTTCCTGCACCTTCTTCCCCTTTTCTGTCTCTTGTTTAGAAACTCAAATAACAAGGAATACCATATGATCACAGAGCAATGCTACTATGAAATTTGAAAATTAAGTCCATTCTGAAAACACTCATTTGTGTTTAAGTAAAAGCATGTTATATTCTCTATGTGATATTTCTTTCTTATTACTAAGCACAGTCAAATTCTGTAATTTAAGTTACAGCATCCTAAATATGAAAACCATGTGCATTTTCAAATTCTGTAATACATGTAAGCAAAATAGCCAGGATGTCTTGACTAAGCACAGCTATCCTTTCTAGGTGTCTATGATATAAATAATATACATTCAATAAGGAATTATATTAAAATAGCATCTAAAA
Source organism: Canis aureus (assembly GCF_053574225.1). Taxonomy (NCBI): domain Eukaryota; kingdom Metazoa; phylum Chordata; class Mammalia; order Carnivora; family Canidae; genus Canis; species Canis aureus. The sequence goes on along the minus strand of NC_135629.1, from coordinate 17,895,630 downwards.
TATTCTAATTCCAAAAACCAAAATATAACCACAATCACATTTCAGCTAATTATTTAAAAATTAACTCCCACCAACAGCATTCATGTAGTAAACTTTTGAATCATTTAAGACTTTTGAATTTTAATATGCTAGTAAAATATTTATATGTAATTATATGCCCATAATTGTCTTGTAGTTTAAAAAGATATCATGAACTCAAATGCAATTCATTGATATACTTAAGAAAGCTTCATTTTCAAATAATCTGTTATTTCTAAAAAGTTACAAGTAAATCCAAGTTTGATGAACCTAACAATTTTGATTTAATAGAATATAGATATTTAGCATGCATCTATTACTAGAAAATAGCCTTTGTGTTGTTTTAGAGGTACCAAATTTCCTATTTTATTTCATTTTCCTTCCAGTGATAAATGTCTCTAATTAACTTGCTTATCATATTCTAAATGTTCAGTAATTTGCATCTCACTTTTAAACAGCATAGAGAAATTATTTTTTTATTACAATTATGACAAAATGAGTAAAGTTTCAAGGTAAGTAGTTTTCATCAGTTACCATATATGTTAGGTTAATAGATAAAAGAATGGGATTCAGTGATAAAGTTGTCTCTCAGAATTTTGCATTTTAGCCATTTTTTTTTCCCTTTCTCTTGAGCTTTTTTTCATCCTTTCCACGAGATCTTACCCTTCAGGAGTAGAGTTACATGCTCTAAGCTTTGGAAAAAATTGTTGTTCTCTGTTCCTGCCTGTCCCTAGCCTAAGTTCACTTACCAAAACTATCCTGATCCATATCCTGTTTTCAGGCTCCCAGTATGTTCTTTTGTAAACAAAGTAGCAGGTAGATAAATATGTTCAACCAAGACATGAAATTATGAGATAGTGAGTTACTAGAAGTCAGTGAGTGCCTCTATCTATGGTTCCTTCTTTACTCCCCATGCCTTTCTCACTGGAGTCTTGGGGATCAGTCATTTCAACTCAACTCATATTACTCCACCTGTGTCTGATCTCATATAAGGAGATGATGTAAGGAAGAGTAAGTTTCGGCCTTGGCTCTTTATTTGTCTGAGAAGCATAAAAACAAATGTCCAGGCGTTGTGTGTGTGTGTGTGTGTGTGTGTGTGTGTGTATATAGTTTATCCATAAGGGCTAAGGGCAAGTTTAATGATGATTCCTAGTGAATATACAAAATCTCTTGATATCAACCTCCAGTGGATAGAGTTGGCAAAGGTTGGATTTAGAAGCACAAAGTGAAAGTTGGTAAATTGATATGGCCCTGGTTTCTATCAGTGGCCCAAATTAATAAAATAGTAATTAACTAGGAATAACATCACATTTACATTGGAGTCTCAGTTCTGTTCACTTTACAGGTCTGCAGATTACATGGAATGGCAAGAACACAGAATGGGGCTTTTTTTCTTGTTGACACTGAGCAAGTTAGATGGCATCTCCGAGGCTCAGTCCTTGGTCTGCAAGGAGAGAGTTGAATGGGGTGATAACTTAAGCTTAATGCAGATACTTAGCAGTTAATAAATTTTGTAAGATGAGAATAGAAATAAAATCCTGATTTTATTATGCATGTATATTTAGAAAAATGTCATTATCACATGATCTATTTTATTATTTTTATTAAGATATCATTGATAACATATTAATTTCAGGTATACAACATAATAATTCAATATTTGTATGTATTGCAAAATGATCACCAGATTAAGTCTAGTTAATATCCATGGCCACATAGTGACAAATGTTTTTTTTTTTTCTTATGAGAACTTTTAAGATCTACTCTCTTAACAACTTTCAAATATGCAATACAGAATTATTGACTATAGTCAACATGCTGTACATTATATCCCTATGATTTATGATTTTACATTTAATTTTTGCTCTGAAAGCAGTTTACTGAAAAACAATAGTGTACTATAGTAAACATGGAAATTTTCATGTTCATGGAACTTTTCTTTCTAACTCAACTGCTTAATTTGATTGTTGTTGTGTGAAAAGAGAAAAAAAGTAACAATAACATCAGAAATGTGCGTATACATGCACATATACACATATCTCAGAGTCCTATGTAGTTTATAATTTGGACGATTGCATTTTAACCTAAACGACTAAATATTTACAGACTGTAGATTATTAATACACATATTTAATTTAAGATTTAGTAACTAAACTCCCATTCTATGGAAAAATTACTAGGGCACTTGAATTTGCCAGGGTTATTTGTATATTTTTGTATATTTGTATATTTGTACCTTTTCTTGGTGAATTTTTAAGCATTTTCTTTTCACATAATCCTTTGTTTCCCATTTTCTTAAAAAAAAGCAGTTTAAATGACATTTTTTTCATTTTACACATATGTGTATCTTTAAAAGAGTTTCTCTTTTGGCAAAAATGGAAATCCAAAAATGTCTTGAGGGAAATAACCAAGCAACACTTGATGGGAATTATTACCTGCAGATATTGTGCAATTTTCTTGGAATCAAATTATCCAAACCATCCACACTTTAATCTAAATCTTTTATTCACTCCTGACATTGTAATATACTTAGGGTGACAAGATATGGGAGTAATATTTGCACTAAAGACAAATGTCTCATTCTGTACTGAAACACCATTTAGAATTATAATATTGGAACATTAGGACATGTAAAGATGCAAGTAATTTAAATACATTTTTTCCTCCATTGTTTTGAGAACATGAAGCTAAATGTTGTTTTTAGGCTTCCTTCTCCCCACCTTATAAAAAATAATCTTTAGGAAAATAATGTTTCCCAAAATTTTAAGGTAAATAAGTAGATATAGAGATATATAAATGCCACAAAGTTACTAATTAAGAAATATTTAAAATAAATGCTGAACCTCTTAATTTCATTAAAAAATTCTCAAAATGTATTTATCAAGTATCAGTCTTTTTAGGTGTATTGCTGCAGCTTGAAAATAAGCTGTAGCCAGCACTAAATAAACATAACCATCTGCTTATCCCTCCTTCATTTTCTGTTAATGAGATAGATATGTGTGTTTCTGAATAAAGTGATTGTATATATGTTTATTTTATTATACATGCTAAGAGTCCAAATTAGATCACACACACACACTCACACACACCCTATATATAACACAAAAACAGTGCCCACCTTGCCTTATAGAACAAGTAGGAAAAGAGCTAAGGGAAACACTTATTGTGTCTGCCATCTGCTGGTGCAGTATAGAAATACAGGCCTTAACATTTTTGGAACTTCTGACATGGATAAAATTACTCATAATCTTCATTTTACTTCCAGAGCCTCCTCACTGGACGAAGAAGCCTCAGAGTGGTGTGTATAGCACCGGAAGCAGTGGTATCTTGTTATGTGAGGCAGAAGGAGAACCTGAACCCACAATCAAGTGGAGAGTCAATGGCTCTCCAATTGACAGTGAGTGAAAACACCACTTGTGATAGATGCAGTGCTGAAGGCAGTGGTGTGCAAGGACACTTGATGTTCAGACACCTGGTTTTATGTAAAATGCATTTGGGAAGTGGCTGGACAATCAGGACAGATCCAGCCAAGAAATCCAGAATTGCATCTTTCTAAGCAGTTCGATTTATGCTTAGATTTATGGGAAAGCCATAAATGATATTTGTATTTGTTGGGTCATTACATTAATTGTATATAAAAATATGGTTAAAAAATAAAGCAACTGAATGAGAAAGAGAATCCAGGGAAGAATTCTCTTTCTCCCTGAGAAGAAATAGGTGCAGCAACCTAGTGGTTGAGAGTGTGGGTTGGAAGGTAGGACTTACCATAGACCCAGGCAGCAGAGACCCTAGCCCTGAGTTCTGCTCTTTATAAGGACCTGCTCTGGCATGCCTGCCCCCATTATTTGAGAAATTCATAGGTCTGATGAGACCTGTAGAGCTTGGGCCCATGCCCCTTACCCCTGGCTCCCTACATGTTCTCAACAGAGCTCTAAAAGTACCCCAAACTAGAAAAATCTCTGTCTAGTCAACTGTGAGCCCTCCCAAATGGGCTGAGCATGGAAGGATCAGGATGCACAAAGGCTGAGGCTGATTTTCCCTACTCTGCCATGTTCCAGCACAGAACTCTGAGAAGTCCAAAAATCCTCAATTTTAATGTAGAGGTCTGGTCATTTTGAATGTTTTTGTGAAAGTAGGGTAAAACAAATTTTATTTGTTGACAGATTAGCTTAATTTTGAGCATTTACATTATTGTTGGTTTACATTTACATTATATGTTGGTTTCATAAGTCTCTTTTGTCCTGAACCCACTCATGTCAAGGATAGACATGCTAGTGGTCCATAGACTTAAGGTTCCATCTAGGCTATGCCACCTTCTCAGGTGTATGATCTTGATCTGTTTACTAAATCTCCCAAAGCTTTACTTTTTTAACAGCACAAGGGAGCTAATGGTAGTTGGTTGAGATTGAATGAGGTAAATGTGGTCAACCACCCAGAATAGAGGCTTATCTGTAGAACACTGTGGTAGTTTACAAACTCTGGGGTGAGAATGCTGATGTTTGCATCTAGGCTCTCCCATTTACTAGTTGTGTGATTGGGCCTGTTAATGACTCTTTTAAAACCTGCTTCATCAGTGAAATGGGAGGAAGAATTATACCAACTCTTGGGTTATTATGTAAGTTAAAGAAAACACCATGCAGAGAATGCTCAAGACAGTCCTAAATTATTGTTTATTATTATTGTCACATAGCAAGCATTCAGGAAACCTTAGCCCGCATTATTGATATCCTCAATTTTGAAGGTTTTTTTGTCATCTCTTTAGAGAGCAGACTAAGAAATGAAAGATGAGTTTTCAGGTAGATCCAAAGGAAATGAAAACAATTGTTGTTTATAAAGAATGTTAAGGACGCTAAAATAAGGAATGAAGATTCTCTGAAACATAAAATCATAAAATTGTATATCTGAATGGCACCTGGCAGTTTATGAAGGACATTCGCATATTGCTTTGAATCCCCAAATGAACATTTTTAATGCAGGTACGATTATTCATATTTAACAGATTGATTCTTTCAGTAATATTTATTGAATGCCTTCTTTGTGCCAGACATTGACTGGCCTTATTGCATGGGAGGTAGCAGTGAATAAAATGAACCCAGTAGGGAGAGTCAATCAATAGGCGAATAAGCACATAAACCTGTGCTGTAGTGTGGTAAATGAAAAATAGCTGAGTAAGGGCTTAGTATAATGAAGTTCAGGACCTAGAGTTACTATTTGATTTTAAGATAATAATAGTAAGCTTCTCGCAGTAATTTACTTTTAAGTAGAATACCTGAAGGAGGTGAGGGAGGTAGCCATGTAAATATGTGTGGAAGAGCTTTCAAGGTAGACAGGTCAGTGAGTGCAAGAACCCTGGGCTATGTTTGGAGTGTTGATGTCAAGCAAGGAGTCCAGTGTGGTTGAAGCTGAGTGAGTTGGCAGTGCTAGACACACGATCAATCAGCAGGTGCAGGGCCACATTATCTATAAAGGTGAAAGTCAGACTGGAGACTTGGGATTTTATTGTAAATAAGACGGGCAGCGCTTGGAGATTTTGGAGCAGAAGAATGACATGATATAACCTATTAACAAGGATCTTCTGACCTCTGAATGGGGAATCAACTGAATGACTGCTTCTACTACTTCTATTACTTCTACTTCTACTACTGCTAAAAGCCACCTGGAAGACCTGGGAACCTAGGTCTACGTTGGTAGTGGTAATGATTAGGTTCTGGATGTATTCTCAAAGTAGAGCCATAGGTTTGTTCATGGATAAGGAGATGTGAAAATAAACTTACAAAAGAGAGCACAGCTGAATCATGGCAGGTGTAGAACCAAAGCCATATCCCTGGAGTCTGAGCTCAGTGTTCCTTCCACAGCTCTTGACCATAGCTCTCCTTGCTCCCCTGCAGATGGATTGTAGACATTCATAGGTTGGGATGTTTGATGACAGTAGGCTGACTAAAGGTTCTGAAGTCTTTCTCTGAGCTTGTAGTTTTAGCAACTCCATTTCCATTCTATGTAATATTTATATATCTGATTCAGTCCTTTGCAGCCTTAAAGAACTTCAAAGAGCAACTCATCCTGAGCATTCTGAAGAGATAAACTCCCCTACAGGATTGTATTAATTTTCTGCTGTTTGCTATCAAATTATCACTAATTTAGTGGCTTAAAACTGTCTACATTAATTATTTTACAATTCTATGTGTTAAAAGTGCAACCAAGCCTCTTTGGGCTGGGCTGAAATCAGGGTGTCAGCCATGCTGTGTTCCTTTCTGGAGGGAGTAGGATGGACCCCTTTCCGTGTCTTTTCCAGTTCCTAGAGAGCCCACATTCCTTGGCATATGACTCTCCATCTTCAAAGTCAACATCATTGCATATTTGACCATTCTTTCCTAGTCCCATCTCCCTTCCACTAACCATAGCCAGGGAAGGTTCTCTGATATTAAGGAGCCTGTGATTACATTAGGTCCACTTAGATAATCTAGGATAATCCCTCCATCTCAAGGTCCTTAACTTTAATCACCTCAACAACGTCCCTTTTGCCATGGAAGGTAAAATATGTTCTAGTGGTAGAGATTAGAACATGGGTATCTATTGGGGGCCTACCACAGAGATCTTCTATGAATAAAATGCCACCCAACATAAATGGTTTTCAGACATTTCAGGAAATATTTACTGACTACCTCCTCTGTGCCTGAAAAGCAGGCACTGGAGACCAGTGTACAACGTGCAGACAAGGTCCTGCCTATATGGAGCTCACAGTCAGGTGTAAAAATATGTTCATTTTTGACTGTGAGAAGAAAAAAAGTATAGGGAAAATCTTCTATTGTATTTTATTTTTTAAAATCTTCTATTTTAATAAGTGGTACTCAGTGTTTTCTATAAACCAAAACTTAGTATAGTCACTGTTTTGTATAATAGAGATACAAGAAATAAATAAAAAAAAATAAGAAAAAAATAGTTTTATTGGTAATCTTGTAATGTCATTTTTTAAAGGATTTTATTTATTTTTTTCGTTTGTTTGCTTGTCTTTAGAAAGAGACAGTGTGAGCAGGGAGAGGCAGAGAGAAAAGGAAAGAGAATCTTAAGTAGGCTCCACACTCAGTGCAGAGCCCAATGTGGGGCTCTACCTCAAGACCCCAAGATCATGACATGAGCCAAAATCAAGAGTCACTCAACTGATTGGGCCACCCAGGTGCCCCTTGTAATGTCATTTAAACTAAAAACTTTAACATTTGTGCCCCTCACTGGACATTCCTGGCTAATATATTTCCTTTACACTGCTTGGTTGTATTGTCATAGCAAGGCCACAAGGTTTGGCATATGGCCAAATGCTGTGGCATGTGTCATTCACTTCTCCAAAATCCAGTACCTCCTTCCACAATAGACATATTACTACTGATCTAGCAGGTTCTGAGCAGCATTAATGAGACAACACATGTGCCACTTCCAACAGAGTTCTCTGGCCCTTAATAAATGCACCAGAAATGTTAGATTTTCTCATTTCCCAAATATATTTCCAGAATTATACCTGAATCAGGAGTAAGCTCAGATTTATTGCCAAAAAGTAGAAAATCTAGTCCTTGATCTCAAGAAGGGTTTACTCTTAGCGTGAAAACAAAATATATGAGCTGTTAAATAGCAAAGCAAGAAAATTGAAATGAATGGTATAGATCAGAAAATTGAACAAGGGCAGAGAAATCAAATAGAGGAACAAAATTGTCAAATGGGGAACACAGGAGCCAGTGTTGGTGGATTGGGGGGATCACTCCATGATGATCATGTCATTTGTGTTGGCAGTATCAGGACCTAAATTTATGAGAATAAGTGAGGTTTAGTTCTAGTGTGACTTGAATGCTGAAAAGAAAATCTGAAATTTTATTTATGGGTGTGAAAAGGGAAAGGCAGTGAGCTAGACATCAACAAATATTTTAGCAATAAATATTAATTTGAAGAAAGATTGAAGTTGGAGAAGGGTCTGGAAAGAAAAACCCATGGTTGATGAAAAGAAATTCTACAAATTTGCTTCAGTGAACTATTATTCACCCTAAACTGGTCTTAAAATATAAATACTGTGTGACACATTTAATAAATGGTATATAAATATTTTATGTCCTATTTTTTATCAAACTGACATTCTTTAATCTCTTGCAGAAAATCCATTTGCTGGTGATGTTGTCTCCCCCGGGGAAATCAGTTTTACCAACCTACAACCCAATCACACTGCTGTGTACCAATGTGAAGCTTCAAATGTCCACGGTACTATCCTTGCCAATGCCAATATTGATGTTGTAGGTAAGCAGACTGTTTATCTTCTGTTTCCTAAAGGAAGATGTTCAAGGTCATATACACAAGTAGATTGAATTCCAGATAGGTAAAACATGGGGGGAACATCCAAGTACCTTTCACCTAACATTTGGGCATTAGCCTTCATAGTAAAACTATGCCTTCTTTTTTATTTGTTTATTTATTTACTTATTTATTTGAGAGAGAGAGAGAGAGAGTGAGCAAAAGTGCATGAGCGGTGGAGTGCAGAGGGGCAGAGGGAGAGGGAGAGAGAGAATCTCAAGCAGGCTCCACACTCAGCATGGAGCCCCCTGTGGGCTCAATCTTAAAACCCTGAGATCATGACCTGAGCTAATATCAAGAGTTGGACGCTTAACCAACTGAGCCACCCAGGTACCCCTAAAATTATACTTTCAAAAATGTATTGAATTTGGATATTTTTCTACTTCAAGAATATGTACCGCAATATTCAGCTGTCTCTTGTTTTTGTTAATATGACTAGGATATAGAAACATCTAGGGTGTGCATATTATGTTTTACACGAACATTTACAGTTGTATTTATGTTATTTTCAAACAGATGTTCGTCCACTGATACAAACAGAAGATGAAGAGCACTATGCTACGGTGGTTGGGTACAGCGCTTTCCTACACTGCGAGTTCTTTGCTTCACCTGACCCAGTGGTGTCCTGGTAAGCCAGTACCAGGTTTTCTTAAAAGAATGTCAGTGGTAGATTTCACCTGTGTCTTCATCCATCATTTGACAGGCTGTTGTTATATGTAGCCAAGACCTCTGAGAAATAAGGTAGCAAATTTGATTACCTACCTCTTCCAGAACTGTTGACTAGATATGTGGAATTTTCTCTCATGAGGAGATTAGGGAGAGCCATTTCTGCTTACAAAGGAAAGCAAAGAACTGAAGTTGATTACTAAGACAATTTTATAGATAAATTTGGGTTTTCATTATGAGTGGATCGAAAGTCATATATTGCAGTTGACCCTTGGACATTGTGGAGGTCAGGGCTGATCCCCCATGCAATTGAAAATCAACGTATATTTCTTTTGTCTCTCCCTAAACTAACTACTAATAGCCTACAGGTGACCAGAAACCTTACCTATCATAAACAGTTGATTAACACACATTTGGTATGTTATCTGTATCATATACTGTATTCTTAAAACAATAGCTAACGTTTTCTTAAATGTTTTTCTGTATTTCTAGGCCACACAGGTTATGAGTTCTTTTAAGTTGTTGCATATTTCCAAAAATTTCTTGGATATATTTATTGAAAACAATTCATATGTAGTTGGACCCACACAGTTCAAACCCATGTTGTTCATACTTAACTATACTTTCTTGTTGTTTGGGGTCTTTTCTAAATAATAATCTAAGCATGCATTCGATTCCAAACATATATGCTTAAAACTTTTCCAACATGTATTTTGAATTTAATTTCAATGTATCAGTTGGTGTAGTAAGTCCAGATGCCTTGTGTGGATCTGCCATATTTGTTACTTCACCAGAAAAACTCAGATGAACTATTCTTAAGTAAGTCTGCTGTGATTCTGCAGGGCCAAAATTAGAGTGACAAGTGAGAGCCAGGGTCACGCAAGTGCAGGGTTAGATCCTGTCTTTATTTAAAAATAGGATATTTTGCTCATTGTGGATTTTTTTGTGTTTTTATTTTTAAAAATACTCTGTTAAAATAGTATTTATCTTGAGCCCTGAGATTTTTTGGCAATCCTTACATTTTGTCTCGGAGGCAAGAGCCTTGCTGGCGTTACCCTAGTCCCAGCTCTGAAAAATCCTATGTGAACAGCAGCCAGAGTTTACCCTTTGAATTTTTTTTTTTTTTTTTCTCCAGCAGAGCCTCTTATTGTGAAATGTACCGGGTAAATCAAGCTTTGGCAGCAAAAGCTTAGAAAATGGATGAATGTGAGAAAATGACTCACATTGGTTGATCAGGGCAAATGTAATCCATGTCCACAGGACAGGAACTACTTCCTGGCCTATAATATTTCTGAATGACCAATGTTCCCCCAGGAAGGCAGGAGGTTCAGAAGGTTCATTATCTCTTTCAATTACTAGCTTTCCCATTTGGTACCCTGAAGCAATCATTAGCTAAAGAGTTCACCATCAGTATACCAGATAATATTTATTAAGCTGTGAGGATAGATGCAAAAACGGCTCTTGTAGCTACGAGAAATACAGCAGAAGCATAGAGCATGGACCGAGATTTCCTCTAGCCACAATCTATTTGGGTAGATAAGATAAACACCAAGGCTAGGACCCATTCTGGGAGAACTATAAGCCCCAATGGAACATTTCATAAGGTCTATGGAGCTCCTGAAGAAAGGGGGAGCCTGAATGCCATCAGCAACCAACTTCAGAAAGAGGATACAATTCTTTCACTTCTTAAATGGATTTATGCTTTCTGTGTTCATAGGCAGAAGGTGGATGAAGCGAAACCCCTTGAAGGCAGACGGTACCATATTCATGAAAATGGCACACTGCAGATCAATAAAACCACAGAAGATGATGCTGGCTCATACTCTTGTTGGGTAGAAAACGCTAAGGGAAAAACCGCAGTCACAGCCAACTTGGATATTAGAAGTATTTTTATTTTGTTTTTACTTTGCATGAATTTTCACATGGGTTCAGTTTGTCTTCATTTTCCCAAATGACACAATATGATCTAAGTTTCAGGGTCCGTTAAAGATTTTAGATCGTATTTCAAACCTCCCAGGTTGTGTTCCATTGAAAAGACCATCACAAAAATTATAGGATGTGCTGACAATGTGTTCATGGCTTTTTACAATTTTAAGAGGGACTTGGGTATTTTGGGGGATGGCTGGGAATGATTTAAAATGCTCTATTTGGGGATATTTCCGTAACTGTATTTTATTTCAATAACAAACTCAACATAGTGTCAGCAGCAGTCAATTCTGTGAGCTAAAAATTTCACAAACCCTTTAAAGTTCAGCTTCATAAAGACTAGGGCATTATAGGACAGGAGATTTTTTTTTTTGTCTTCTTTTTACATCATAAACAGCTTTGTTATTTTTTTCTCTCCTCAGAACAAAGTTCTGGGTTTCACTAATATTTTGATTTTAAAATTTCTCTGAGAATCCTTTTCAGGAAAACATAATAGAGAGACCCTACAGTAAGTGCAGAGAGGATCTATGTTACTGGTGACCTGTCATTATCATAGCCTACTAGTACTACTACTGAGATGACAAGTGTGTTTGTTTAATCACCATTTTCATGGATATACTGATATTTCTCTCCTCTTCACACATACTCTCCCTTCCTTGTTTTTCTTCTGTCTTATATTCTTTTACAGTATTTGTTTCTTTCTGTACCTTAAGTTATCCAACACGCCAAACCTATGGACTGCATTTTTTAAAGTACATAAATATTCTCTTAACTCTCATGTCTGCCTGCACATTTATGTGTCATATACAATTTTCAAAATGCCATTGTGAAGTCCGTGAAGATGATTCTTTTTATACTTTATAAAATCAACCTATATCAAAGTTTAGCAATTCAGATTCAAAGTCAAAGGGGGAAGTCTGGAATCCAAATGAACCTTAACATTCCTATTGCCCTACTCAGTTCTTGGCCCAGAGTGGACCTCAGAACTGCCATTTGACAAAGAGATGGACAAGGTCATGAACTTTTCATCTGCTGTGAACACCTACTTTATGTGTAAGACATATAGAAATGTTATCAGTGAAGGATAAGAACACAATTGTTGCATATAAAAAAGAAACATTGAAAGTAGAATGGATTAAGAAGTTATATAGTACAGTGTTTGAAGGAAAGAGCTTTGGTCTCTACCAAATTTAGGTTCAGATTCCAGCTCAAACCCCTTGTTGGTTAGGACACAGTATTACTTAATTTCATTTTAGCCCTATATTCTCTATAAGGTGAAAATACTAATATTTGTAGAATTATAATTATAAAGTATGTGACTGTGAGCTTCTTAGCAGAGGTCCTGGTCAATAGGATAAGTGCTTTATTAAGTGGTATCTGTTATTATTAGGGAGACATCTGGTTTTAAATTTAGAGATAGGAGTAGATGTTTAATAATTCACTTATAATTAATTCAATTAAATAATCTTCAAGATTCAGGCCTGGGATACTGAATGATCAATTTTTTTATTACTTTCAATTTTTAATCTGTTCATGGAGTGACATGTAGATAGTGAATATTAAAATGTCTTGTGGAATTGGAGGTCAGCTCATGAGATTTGGTCTCTGAGAGGGTCACCAAATGGCATAGCAGGGTAAATAAAGTATATCTACCCTTAATATGGCCTCTAAGAGTAAGGATCCTATGTTCTGAAATAGTCATACTGAGCAAACACTTTTAAGACAGCCAAAGACGATTCTTTTTATTTGAATGGAAATTAAATTTTATTTATTTGATATATTTTAATTTGAAGCTAAATTTTCCAACTTTACTAATTTACTTTTATAATATCACTTACCATATCTCATTCAACAAGAAATCCAACAAATATATGTTGAGTGCTTGCGGTGTATAGGGTCCTTTCTGGGCTGTGGGGATACTTCATGTAAAAAAGAAAAAAAATAGACACAGCCTCTTCTTCATGAAGCTTATGTTCTAATTCCCACTTTCATGTTAATAAATCACATATACATGGGCTTTACAATTTAACCTCTGGCTCCTGAATTATTAATAAACACATTAATAGAAAGTCAATTAATTCCCCCCGCTCCTTACAGTGGTTTGATCACAGGGCCAGAAGTACTAGAAAGAAATTATATTTTTCTCAATATCTAGAGACATTTGTTTGCTCCCACTCTTCTTATTCCTTTTGCCTAAGAAGTAGTAAGGGGGAATTTCTAAGATATTAATTAGTACTTCCAACCTAATTTCTCAGAGGTCCAGGCCTGATGGAAAGAACATAGTAATGAAATATGATATTAAGAAATTATAGTGCAACAAGCATTGCATGAAGATATGACTATTCCATCGACAATTTGGGTTGATTAAATTGCAGACCCTTGATTGCAGAATAAGCTGTGATTTATGCTTCTAACTAGTCTCTATGTTTGGTAAAAACAGATGCTACAAAACTTCAAGTTTCTCCCAAGAATCCTCGTGTCCCCAAATTGCATACACTTGAATTACATTGTGAAAGCACATGTGACCCACATTTGAGGCATAGTTTGAAGTTGTCCTGGAGTAAAAATGGAGAAGCCTTTGAAATTAATGCCACAGAGGATGGCAGGTAGGAAAAGTATTATGCTATGTCATCATGTTTGCTTGGGATGAACACCTAGCACTTGAAAAAAAATAGTTGTAAAAGTATTTGCACTGAATTAAAAATACAAAAAGTGATTAATACATTTCAGTCTTTAAGGCAGGATTTAAAAGGTGGTACAAAGCACTGTTTCAGTTTTCTCTTGCATGGTTATCTTCTTTTTGCTGCTGACTTTTTACAGAATGTGTATCATCCTGTTAGTACATGAAACAGAGCCTACTCCAGGTATGTGAGGCATATCTGCTCACATGGCCCCAGAGGAGAGCCTGCCTATCACCCTTTTACATCCCAAACTCAGATGAGTCTGTATCATGAATAGACAGAACCTGAGTCATACCTACTGTCCTTCTAGTTAGAAAGCTTTGGCAACTACACTTTTAAGCCTCCTCATCTCTGTATGGAGAATACAGAAAAAAAATACAGAAGAGAGAAGGTAGAAGGAAGTGTGAAAAGAAGCTGAATAGCATTAGACAGTATTAAGTACATCAAAGAAAAAGAATCAGTATTTACTGAATGCTTACGCTATTTTTTGAAAACGTACAGAGGTTAGCTCTCCTGTCTTTTGCATTGTGACTAGTAGGAGTTAGACCGTCCTTAGCCAAATCTCTCCTCTAGTTTTATGTTGTTATTCATCATTCTGAAAAAGTAAATCTGAAGGTAGGACATGCATTGCTTGGTGAGACTGTGACAGGGTGATAATTAAGAGCATGGACTTGAGTCCAATGGCCTGGATTTAACTCTCAACGTGATCACTTATCTTGTCTATGATGTTAGACAAGCTGCTTACCTTCTCTGTACCTTAATTTTACACTCCTAAGACACCTTCATAGGGTTATTATGAGTTAATATACCAAGAGCTCAAAAAATACTAAGTCCTCAGTCCAATTTAGGTCTCATGATTTGTACTAATTTCTCCAAATTTTTAATGGCTTATCTCATTTCTCTTATCTGTGTGGACCCTATGGTATGTTTGTGTGTGTGTGCACGCCATGTGTGTGCTTGCACCACCTCTATACAGAGGCATTGGTTTCGGCTTGGTACTGAATTTATTCCATCTTATCCCTTTTATATACATAAGAGTTTGTGGAAAGGGACATATGTATTACAACCAGTTGTCACTGAAACGTGAAGAGATTAATTATGGCCCTAAAAGACTACACATTGTAACAAAGATCTTCACCCTTTGGTTAGTTCTTAGTTGATTTATCAACTGCTCAGATCTCTCCATATCCTCCCTCTTTTGTCACTACTGCCTAGTTGCCTTAGGTCTTGCATATGGTCTCTGGGCTACAGCCAAAAAGCGAATCAGACTGGTGCCTAGTTGGTGATATGACCTGTATATTTAGGCCCTGATCCCAGAAACTCCAAACATCCTCTGTGTGGCCCAGTTGAATAGTTTCTGTAGGATACTGAGGCTGACACTCAAATGAGCCTCTGGCTATCTTAGTAAACTAAGCAAGTGATACTTGCAAGTGCAAGTTTTCCTTAGGGTAGGGGTGAGGAACAGCAATCTTACCCTCTCTTAGAAGAGATCTCAGGAGTTGGGAAGTCTGGGAATAATTCTTGCTGCTGGGGTTGACTGAGGTCCAGAGCTAAGATCACAGGAATCTGCTAAATTTCTAGGGAACCATTAGTAAGCTCCCATCTCTCACCTCCTGCTGGTACACCTTCTTATTGGTAGGTAGGGTGGGGGCCAGAGGCTTTTACATAGGAAGAGTTTTAGTGAGTTTTACATCAGAGATGTCAATTATATAAGAGTTTCTCTCCCTTTCTGCAAGGACACTATTTATTTTGACTAAATAGCCAACTGTTGTAAATATATTTCAAATTTAGTGGAACTGAATTTTCCTAAAAGTGCTTAAATAGTCAAGTTGACAATACATAGGGGTAGGGTAAAAAGGTATAATTTATAGTAAAGAAATTTTCATGTACTCAACCGGATTACAAATTGGCAAAATAGAACAAATGATAAAAAGCTAGTGGCAAAGAATTTGCAAAAATAGAGGTACTAGTCTGCCCTCTGCTGTTCAAATAAATCACAGTGTAGTTATTATCAGATCTATTGAATGTGCATCCTATTTGTGAAGTAAAGGTGTGGAGAAAAAGGACTCTTGTCAAGAAGACAGATTATCAGACTCCAGGTCAGACAGTCTGGCTCTGCTATCTGGAGTGTGATTCAGGAATGTCTCTTTGTAAGAAGCACCCCAGCTGATCCTATGTAGGGGATTCCCTTAAACCAGAAGAATTATCCAAATGTGCCTTAACTCTTATAATGTATAGTACAGTCTTTAGAAACACCAGGCAGCACAGTTCTATCACTGACCCATGCATCATGGATGGTTGCACTTGGTATTTAAAACAAAGCTAAACAAACTGTTAGCTTTCTTGGCTGTATAGATAGTTGTGTATGCTCAAGTAGCACTTCATCTCCAGTTTCAACCATGGTACCCCCTCATAAAATTTCCATTATGTAAAGCTGTGTTTTGTTTCCTTTTTTTAAAAATTCTTTCTTGAATATTTTTTCCTATGGGGAATATAATTTTTGGATATGTGTTTCTGTTGTTTTCATCCTCATCATACTCTCTTTTTTTTTTTTTTTTTACTGGTAGGATTATTATCGATGGAGCTAATTTGACTATATCTAATGTCACCTCAGAGGACCAAGGTATTTACTCCTGTTCGGCTCAAACGGCTCTGGATAGTGTTACTGATGTAACTCAAGTATCTGTTCTCGGTAAGTGCGCTAATGAAAAATCTCTGTTCATCTCTTTCCCATTATGGATTAAATTCCATTGTTCTTGGACCATTAAATCAACAATTATTTGAGCCCCTGCACATAGACTGTTTGTTTGAATTTTTCATTTAAATAGTTACTCCACTTTTAAACGCTCTCTTCTCTTCTGGCTTTAAAGAAATTAATTAATGCTTAATTTCTTTTCCTGCATGGGTAATGTTGCCAGTAGCTGTGGGAGGTAGGCGATGTATTAGCAGAACGAAAACTAGAGCATGCTTCAGTTGTCAGGGCACCTGAGCTGCCCTTTCCTAGCACGTGGAGAAATAGAGCTAAGGAATGGAGGTGGGTTAGCATGGGGGGAGCAGGTGAGGCGTCCTGTGGGGGTGGTTCAGTGCTCATGTTCTAAACCAGAGGCACGGATGAAATTCTCAGCATTTGAGGAAGGGCGCGAAGGAACCTCAAGAGTTCTGCAAAGGAATGCCTTTGATTTTTTTTTAATGATAATGCTAATGAGAAAATAATGTCATACTTCACTAGTGTAATCAATGTAATCAACATGGTTAGCCCTGCAATCACTCTTGTTTAATGTGCTTAGACCATCCTGGAGCATCTCTAAGGCCACTATTAGCTCTTGAACCATCTCCTAGACCATCTCTCCTCCGGTTTCCTTGCCAGATTCACTCTCCACAAGCTATCTGATATGGAAACCTGGCCAATGTGGGCAACATCAACAAACCGCTTACTCTCAAACTTCCATTTGATTGAGCCAGTGGGGAGCCTGGCAGTAGAGGAGGATGCGTGTGGTGTGTTTATTCTCCATATTCCCTCCTGACAGGCTGTGTACAAAGTCATTGATTTCTCCCAGGGAGGCTCTCTTCACAAAATCCTCTCTGATAAGATTCTATTAACTGCTCCTTCCACCCTCAACCCCAGAAATTCTGCCAATGATCTTTTGAAAGAGGTTTTTGTTTGTTTGTTTTGTTTTTAAACTCTTGGTACGATCCAAATTGTGTAAACTATTTAATTTCTGCTGGGACCCTGACTGGTATATTTTTTAAATAGTTTTCTCTTATAATAACCTTGTCTCCATGGACACCATTTAGTCTCTCTTTTAGTTTTCTGATAGTTTGATTTTGCCTAAATTCCTTTATTAAATTGTAGATTAATCATTATTGTTAACAGGCATTTGTATCTTTAGCTCTCTGGTTGCTGGGATCCACAGGTAGGTTGCTAACAGAGGGTACAGACTGAAAGGAAATAATTCCATTTCTTTGGAGGTAGGATGTGAAAAATGAGTAAACAGGCTGGAGCTCTTCAAGTGAAGCAAATGGCCACTGTATTTCAAGGAAAATAAATGACCACCGTGTTCAAGTGAAGCAAATGGTCACCAGACTGGGTTCTTTACACACATTTACACACGCGTGCATGCGCGCACAAGGAGATTCCCAGGTAGTAGAGGGTATCAACTTGGTTCAGTAGAATTGTACCTTTGGGTGAGATGTATAGCCTTAGGAATTCAGCTGCTTCAATGGACTACAAGCAGGAAGGTTCAACCCTCTAATAATTATTTCACTAGTAACTCATCAAATAAAGTAATAGAGCTTCAGATAATGTAGAGTTTATCCCAGGCAGCACAAGTATAGGGGTAAGTCTAGGATCCATGGACTTTGTCCCTAAGTATTTTGAGCCATGGAGCCAAGCAAAGGGATTGGACACCTTACCACTTGGTACAAGCTGTCAAATTTCCTTGTAAAATTTAATATTTCAGTCTTGGTGATTAGGCTACCATCTTCTAGAACCATTAAATTTTGACAATTTTAAAGAAATAGTTGCTATAATTATATGTAATATTCACATGTGAAGTTCTTTTTTACCAGTTTTTTTAAGAATAAAAATAAATTAATTTAAAAATATTCTGTGACACATAGTTCATCTTCTTAACCAATTCTTGCAGCTTATCTTCTAATTTTTTAGGCCAACCCCAGTCTTAAGAACCGCTATCTCACTAATGGACAATAATAAATATATCCCTGTGTAGTTTCTTTTAAAAATGGCTTTTCCCCGGAAAACAATTTTTGCAAACATGTGCTTGACTGACTTCAATTCCAAGTAACTATCCTTGACATAACTACCTTTTAAGAGTATCAGTCTTTTAAGTAGCAACTGCAGCCCATCAGTTCTAGTTCCATATGATTCTGAGAGCAGATTTTAATGTCAGATGCCACAGGCTGTATTGGTTCCTTCAGGTAACTTTAAAAATAAGTGATCTGTTTGTAAGTGCTGAAGACAAATGTAAATTCTCTGAGCTCACAGATGTGAAAACAGTTGAGGAAATCATTTCTTATTTAAGGCCCTAAAGTTTTTTTTTTTAATTTTTAATTTAAATTCAATTTGCCAGCATATAGTATAATACCCAGTGCTTGGGATCCCTGGGTGGCGCAGCGGTTTAGCGCCTGCCTTTGGCCCAGGGCGCGATCCTGGAGACCCGGGATCAAATTCCACGTCGGGCTCCCGGTGCATGGAGCCTGCTTCTCCCTCTGCCTGTGTCTCTGCCTCTCTCTCTCTCTCTCTGTGTGTGACTAACATAAAAAAAAACAAAAAACAAAAAACAAAAAATACCCAGTGCTCATCCTATCAAGTGCCCTTCTTAAAGCCCGTCACCCAGTTATCCCATCCGCCTACTCACCTCCCTTTCTGCAACCCTTTGTTTCCCAGAGTTAGGTGCTCTTAGGTGCTCTCATGGTTTGTCTTTCTCTCTAATTTTTCACCAGTTTTCCTCCTTTCCCTTATAATCCCTTTTGCTATTTCTTATATTTCACATAAGTTTTATGCACTGGCAGTGACCACATCTTAAAAATAAGTCTCTTTTGAATCAAAAATATATTTATTTTTTTTTTTGCCAATGTAAATTTCCAGCATGGATGATAGATGTTGTTTCCCACTTGGAGAATAAAGAGCCCTGGGAAGGCCCAATGAGATATTATTTGTCTCCTCTGAGAAAAGATAAATGTCCTGAATACAAGAGAGAATTCAAACCAAATTTTGGAAGTAAAGACCATTAGGGATAAGTTTTATTTCTTTCTTTATTTTGTTTTACCGTTGCTTTGATTTTAATAAAAATTTCCATGGAATTTAACACTCTTAAAGTCATTACCTACTCTTAGCATCCAGAATATCTAAAGAACTTACAAAACTCAACAACCAAAAATGAATAATCCACTTAAAAATGAGCAGAAGACACAAATATACATTTTTCCAAAGAAGACATGCAGTTGGCCAACAGACAAATGAAAGGATGTTCAACATCACTTATCAGGGAAATGCAAATCAAAACCACAATGAGATATCACCTCATATCTGTCAGAGTGGCTAAAAATGTTAACTAACTGGAATTCAAATAAAAACTTAAAAAAAAATGTTATCACCTACTCAATTTTCTAGTTTCTGACATAAGATTTATCAGCACCATTTTTTTCCTCTTCCCAAATAAACTGCCTTCCTACTCTTTTTCAGAACTCTAAGCCAAGAGTGTAGAAGTTGCTATAATATACTGAGAATTCATTGTTAGAAATTATAATAAAAATCCAGAGCATGCAGAAAAGAAACTGAGTTCATGTTCTTTATCTTATTTTCCTACAGTCAGAGGACCTAATTTTATTACCTTAATATGTTAATTACATGCATGATTAAAGTGATAATATACTTTTCACTTATTCATTTAATCACAAAACATTTATATGCAAAGCACTGTGCGTGATGCAAATGTTAATAAAATGTAGTCCCTATTCTTAAAGATCTGTCATATACAGGAAATGAATCAGGCATATAAATAAGCATATGAGCTGAAAGATACTGATCCACTTGAGATAGATAATGTTTCTCAAAATTGTGCCTAATTATTACCCAGGGCAATTGTTTAGAAATGCAGATTCCTGGGCCCCACTCCATTAGTATGCCAGAGAGGATAGGGCCCAGAAATAAATCCTCAATTTTTAAAAAAAGATTTATTTATTTATTTATTTATTTTTGAGAGAGAAAGAGAGAGAGAGAGAGAGAAAGTAGGGGGAAGGGCAAAGGAGAGGGAGACTCCAAGCTGAGCATGGAGCCCTAGCTCAATCTCACTATCCTGAGATCACAACCTGAGCCGAAACCAAGTCAGCTGCCCAAATGACTGCACCACCCATGTTCTACTCCTAAAAGAATTTTGATAAGCATGGTTAAAGATGCCCTTTGAGAACTGGAATCAGAGTAGAGGAAGAGAATACTTACAGGAGAGAGTAGATGTTCAGAAAGCTATACTTGAAATAGAACCAGAAAGGCTGCTGAAATGTGGACAATTGGGCATGGAGACCAGGGCCCAGAGAGAAAGGGGGATGGTACTGGGCCTCAGTGAGGAAATTAGGTAGACAAAGGCATGGTGTGCATTCTCCTTACCTTTATTTTTTTATTATTACTTAGATGTTCCGGATCCACCAGAAAACCTACACTTGTCTGAAAGACAAAACAGGAGTGTTCGGCTGACATGGGAAGCTGGAGATGACCACAATAGCCATATTAGCGGTAGGGAGGACTTGGGATAACTATGTTTCTTATACTCTTGAGTCAAAATTAATATTAAAGCCTTTTAAAAAAAATACAATTCCTAGATTATCCTTTTTAAAACATTCTTTAAAACTTTTTGTACTGTGTGTGTTAGTATAACTTAAACATACTAAATCCTTTCTAATGTTTTTATATGCTTCTATTGCCAGAGTATATTGTTGAATTTGAAGGAAACAAAGAAGAACCTGGAAGATGGGAAGAATTGACTAGGGTCCAAGGAAAAGAAACAACAGTTATGTTATCCTTGGCTCCATATGTGAGATACCAGTTCAGGGTCATAGCTGTAAATGAAGTAGGGAGAAGCCAACCTAGCCAGCCATCAGACCATCATGAGACACCTCCAGCAGGTATGTGGCTTCTCACACCAGGTTTCTGAAAAAAATATTTTAGTTTTGCTTCATCTTTCAACATCTTTAAAAAAATTGATAGTATGGTGTAGGATTTTAGATTTCTCCTAATATAGCACCTGAAAAGTTCTGTGAATTGACAGCACACAAATAGTCAAAGTACATCAGATTCATAAGTCGTATACAAATGTTTGATAGAGAGCAGGAAATAACAGGGAGGTATATGAGCAAACATTACTTTGTGTGATTTGTGATAACTAAATATGTTTAACAGATATCGAGTAGGTTATAAACTGAGGTTCAATATATAGAAGGTCAGCTTTCTCCTTTTATTTTTCTATTTCAACTTCCCAAAATAAAACACTTTATTCATTGTAGGCACCTTGTTAACACTTTAAAATATTTAATGTCATTAATTTTTTACATTTAGTATATTTGTTGTCTCTCAATATCTAAATAGATATCTGATATCTAAATTTCCAGGATTTTTTTTCATCTCAAGAATTATAATACTAAAATTTGTGTTACTTTAATTGTCATTGGTCAACAATGTGGTCATAGCATGGTATTTTTTTTTCCTCTCGGGCAAAATAAATAGGCTAGGGTATAATTTCCTTTTTGGATTGAGGAAAAAACAAGAAGGGATCGTAAATGAATCAGATACTTGTGTGACTGAAGTGTAAGTTGCACTTGGCGCTAAAACCATGCTTAGTCCTTTCTTATTACATGGATTCATTTGAATATATTTCATGAGCACATTACCTGCTATTACCTATTTGTTGTCCCTAACAGTTGGCTGTTGAAATTAATACGTGATGTTTAATTTTATTAGCTTAGAGGCAGATATTCACAACACACATTTCTAACAATAATTCTAATAGAAAAAGGAAAGCAGATTTAAAATTAAGATACATATTTAAAAGTAGGTTTAGGTTTTTTAAAAATACAGCTTGAAAAATTTAAAGAGCAGGTTTAAAATGAAGATATCTAAAATAAATCATCTACTTTCCACTGAATAATAATTGTATCACTTCAAGCAAATGATTTTACTCCTTTAAATAAATTATATATTTAAAACCTGCCTTATGTGAGGTCATGGATGTGTTAACTAGCCTTATGATGGTAATCATTTTATAATATATATAAACATAAATATAAATATAACAGATAAATATAAAATATGTATCTATATAATGGAGATATATATATATATATACATACAGATATGCATACATATGAAATTATTACATTGCATACCTTAAACTTACACAGTGTATATGTCAATTATATCTCAATAAACCTGGGGAAAAAATAACTGCGTTAATAAGTCCTCTTACAAACCAGGCCAGAGAGAAATAAATACAATCAAAGTTCTTTAAAAATCTGATTTAAAAGGGAGGTGGGATGATATGCTGATTTGCCTATGGACCATAAAATTTGAAAAAGTAATTTTAATACTTATGATTTTTCAGCTCCCGACAAGAATCCACAAAACATAAGGGTTCAAGCCTCTCAACCCAAGGAAATGATTATAAAATGGGAGGTGTGTATTCTTTAATGTGTTATACACTACTCTGTGTTCTTTTTTTCTTTTAGGTCTATATGCTAAGTGTAATGATAGAGAAATATTTTTTAAGAACAAAGATATAAGACATATGTTTTATAAAAATATTTCAGTTGTATATCTCATAGGTCATTGGGATTAGAATGTTGTGAGATAGAATTAAACACTGGTAAATAATGTAAGGAGGGTTATGCAGGCTAATTTAGTTGCAATCCATTATCAAAAGTTTCAGATTCCTATTATTTTTATAGCTAATATTCTAAATCCTCTCTTGTTCAAAAATACCAAAAAGTTTCCTAAATGTTAGTACATGGTCTAATAAATTTTGCATATCAAAAGGATGTCTGCCAAACAATAGCCACTAGTTAAGCACTATTAAGCATTTTGTATACTCTTTCTGAGAATACCCTTGTCATTAACACTTTTTTTCTAGATATAGAAACTGAGGTCAGGATGATGGGCAGTTTTGCCGGTCACCATACCATTGGAATACCACTAGAAATCAACAAACCTGCATAGATATCTTTGGACTTCAAATTGCACTTTTCACCCCTTTACATATTTCTATTAAAGATTATAAAATAGACTTTTGTCTTTGAATTTTGTGTAAAATTTTACATCTGCTCAGAGGACTTTCATTGTTTTGATTATCATTTCTAAGTTACTTCTGTAACAGTAGATAACATTTCCCCATCTCTGTTTGGACATATTCATGAACAAATTATTTAACCTACTTGAAAGCAGATTAGCATTCAGACATTCTGATTAATAATATACTTCTCACATTAAATTCATTGAATTTTATGTAAATGTAGAACATTTTTTAATGTACACTGGAATGTACTAATTTACTTCTAAACCTCTTTCCCAATATGATTTTGGGAAAAATTTTAAGATGTATTTAGTTTGAATTTTAAATCAATATTTCTATATCAAAACTAACCCATTGGGATGCCTGGGTGGCTCAGTGGTTCAGGTCATGATCTTGGGGTCCAGGATCAAGTCCCGCATTGGGCTCCCTGCATGGAGCCTGCTTCTCCTTCTGCCTATGTCTCTGCCTCTCTCTCTGTGTCTCTCATGAATAAATAAGTAAAATCTTTAAAACAAACCAAAGCAAAACAAAAAACTAACCCATTATTCCTATTTCAGTGAAATTAAGTTTTGCAAATTTAAAATTTGAAAAAAAATTGGTAATGACAGAATCGAAGTATGTTTAAGAATATTATTTCTTTCCTTGAATCGGTGGCCGTACATATTTGCTACCACACTGTCTTCATAATTACTTAATTTGTATTCTTAAATTATGGTAATATTTTAAACTTGTAGAATATGTCTTTTTCTCTCTTAAGTTCCATAGCAATTTCCATAAGATAGATGACATAACTGGTTAGATGAAAATAATAGTGTGTAATTATCAGGTCAGTTCCTCAGAAGCACACCATGTTCAACATCAGCTCAATAATCCTCACCAGCCTTCTGAAGGGCAACAGTAGCTAGAGTATCAACCGTACAGTTCATATAGAGACGCTGGGAGTCTCATTTTAATGACCTTACCCAGATGTCATGCACTATGTCAGTGATGAAAAGAGGACTCCCACCCACACCTCTGCTTTTGCTCCTCTGGTCTGCTATCTTTGTTGGGGGCCTATTTAAAAAGTTGCTATTGGTTTTGTTGCCAGTTGTCTGAAAACCAAATACAAAATACTCCTTCTGTTTCTTCAGGGGTCTAGACACCAAAGAGCATGGTAGTTTAGATAAGATTTTTCTTAAAAAGTGTTAAATATGGTGGCAGTTTATTTTAAAATTTGCCAAAGAACTTTATCAAATGTAGTTATTTTCCTTGGAACAAAGGAACAAATGGATAATTTTATTTGTACTCATTTATTGTTAGTGGAGGCTGAAGGAAATTGTAATTCCAGATTGCAGTATGAAACTAAAAGCTTGTGGCCTGAGTCATCTGGGCACTGCTAAAGCCCCTGGTGAATTTATATCCTTATGGTAGTAAAAATTATCTTGGTTGCAAAACTTAGAATGCAGAGTATAAACAATGATTGTGAAATCTCAGGAAGGTTTTGTTTTATTTTCATTTATTTTACCGTAGCTGATTTAAATATTTACCTTGGCATTGGCTTGAACTTGAAATCATTTTGCTGATACAGCACTAGTTTCAACTTAATTCCAACTAATCCATCTAAAGAGTATTTTAGTAACTTAGACTGACTCAAGATGCATTGCAAATTCTGTAAGAAAACACTGTATATGACACTAATTCATTAATATATTCATTAATGTATTATTTTATTCATTTTTTGAGAGAGCAAGCATACAAGCAGTGGGAGAAGGGGCAGAGGGAGATAGAGAATCTTAGACTGGTTTCATGTCCCCAGCACAGAGCCCAATGCGGGGCTTGATCTCACAATCCTGAGATCATGACCTGAGCCAAAATCAAGAGTTTGACACTTAACCACGCTTCACCACACTTACCGACTAAGCCACCCAGGCACCCTCATATATATGGCATAATTAAATCTCTCATATATACAGACAAAATTACTGTTTATATAAGCAAACATTATAATCTAGGGCTAACGTCACAGTTTTTATGTATTCTATATAATTGATTCATTTAAATGCATATTCCTATTTTTGAAACGAAACAAGTGGTTTAAATCACCTTAATGCTTTCTTTTTTAAATTAAAGTACTGCTTGATTAAAAAAAAACTAGAGTGGAAGTAACCAATTCCCTCTAGTAGAAATTCCTCCACTAAATTTTCCTATACAGAAAAATACAGTGGAAGCTGGGGATGGGATTGGGTGGGGGCACTCTCTTTTAAAGAAGTAGTCAAGAAGCTGGGAAATTATTTTATTAGAGAGAAGAGCTACATCTTTTAGGCACAAATGTATAAACATGCATATTATTGAGAAATATAGATTTACTCGATCTCTCTCTTCTCTTAGAAGGCAGGTGGAAAAGATGGATAGAGTCACGTGGAAAGAGTTCTGACTGAAAAGTCATGGATATGAAATCCCTTTCACAACTTACAACATGTCTTTTTTATATCTTCCAGTTTTTTGAGAGTGAAAAAGTAGAGTATAGAGGAAAATGTAGACAAAAACAAAAATCCTCTGTGGAATTTCTTAGTAAAATTCTTTCATGTGTGAACAGTGAGACTCAAGGGAATAATCAAGGCATCTAAATTGTGGGCTTCTTATGACTTAGGGATGTGAGGAACTAACTTTCAAACTTGTACTTAGAGAATGACAAAAATTTTCACAAGTATTTCAAAACCGAAGAGGGGGATTTAAAATCTTCCAAACACCATCCCTCTATTGCAGTGTTTCTTATTGCCATTTAGAGTGGTTTGCCACTATCTCTGAGTCAATGTATTCATGATCACACTAGATGAGACTTGCCTTCTGTCTTAGCCTTTGAAATCCATGGAGCAGAATGGACCTGGACTGGAGTACAGGGTGACCTGGAAGCCACAGGGAGCCCCTGTGGAATGGGAAGAAGAAACAGTCACAAACCACACCTTGAGAGTGATGACACCTACTGTCTATGCTCCTTATGATGTCCAAGTCCAAGCCATCAATCATCTTGGCTCTGGCCCTGAGCCTCAGTCAGTGATTCTCTATTCTGGAGAAGACTGTAAGTGATGCACTTGAAACTGCTAAGCACTCCAAGAGCAATTTCTTTCAAGTATACATTGCATTTCTGTTGATGATCATTTTTGAGCAACTACTGCATGCAAAGAGGATGTACTAGCTGTGGGAAATAAAAAGAAATTTAACACGTGGTTCCTACTCTTAAGGTTGACAGCAGGATGGCCAATCACTATAAAGTGGTAAGGAATTATGTTAGTTTTAATTTTATTCAGTTTCCCAGTAAAGCTATTTCTTAAAAAAAAAAAAAAAGAAAACTATTTCTATATTAAAAAATCAAAGGCCGGTACTCATCACTGCAATTAGTTAAGCAGCATAACTGTCATAAGGTTTCTGGTTACATTTGTCCTTACTTGTCAAAGACTTCCCAACAGCCTCCTGCTGTCATGCCCTGGCCTCAGTTGTAGGTCTGGAACCTTCCTTTTTTTTTTGGTCTAGAACCTTCCTAATGCAGACAAGATACAGACCAAGATTTGTCTATAGAATTACACAGACTCATACACACACAAACACACACACACACACACACACACACACACACACACACACACTGTTTTGAGGTATTAGTGATATGCCCATTATTAGACTCTTATCCCATAAGAACTATTACAAATAGATTATTAAAGGAAGGAAATATGCTGTATTCCATGTCACTACACAGGAGTTATTCTCATTGTTTTTCCCATATCCAAAGGAATATTTTGATCCAAGAATGGAAAAAGGTTAAGAATCTGAAATTCTCAACCTCCTTATTCATCAACTATCTAAATTTTTCTACCCAAATAAAATTACACAGGGCATATTACTGTGAGTTGAGATATTATTAATCTTGGCTGCTCTGCATTTGGTACATTCTTTTGCAGTTAGATCCCCTGTAGAATGGGGATAATAATACCACTTTTTAGGGTTGTTCTAAGGATTATGTGAGCCAGTCCCTCAGAACAGTGCCTACACACAGCATATGCTCAGTTAATGTTAGCTGCTGTTATTAATAGATTGATCAAACTCTCAAGTAATTATAGTTACATTATTTAGTTCATTTGCTTCTAAAGGCAAGTTACCCACAGTATGTTTCACTGGCCCTTGGCTACAGTTCCATTGCCCGGACTATATCCACCTGGAGAGCTGCATTTCTCAGTGTGGTGCAAGCTATCCTCTTCTAGAAACCTCTTTGGGCTCTGAGAACTCCTCTGTAATGAGAAACTCTCTTGGTTACATTTGGAATTGATTTCAAAAGAGTGCTTTGCTCAGATTAAGCAATAGGAAAAAAAATCACCTTTGAAAATGATCCTAATAATCACATTTGGGGGTTATTGAAAGCTCATCGTTTTTATGTACTTAACAGATCCTGATACAGCTCCAGTGATCCATGGGGTGGACGTTATAAACAGCACATTAGTTAAAGTTACCTGGTCAACGATTCCAAAGGACAGAGTACACGGACATCTGAAAGGCTACCAGGTTTTTATCATAGATTTTCTTGTTGTTGCTGCATTAATATCTTAAATACAAATAAGAACTGATCTCAGAAGAAGCTAGAAGAGAATCTGCCACTGTGATTGATCTGTTACAGGGTTTCTTTCTATTTCCTTTACAGATAAATTGGTGGAAAACAAAAAGTCTGTTAGATGGAAGAACACATCCCAAAGAAGTAAACATTCTGAGATTTTCAGGACAAAGAAACTATGGAATGGTTCCTTCTCTGGATGCCTTTAGTGAATTTCACTTAACAGTCTTAGCCTATAATTCCAAAGGAGCTGGTCCAGAGAGTGAGCCTTATATATTTCAAACACCAGAAGGAGGTAAGAATAATAGTGAAGAATAATGCCAAATTAAACATTTCCCTTCTTATTAGCAGTTAATTAATATTTACTTCATATGAGTTAGCTTCTCAATTTCTATGAAAAACTGGAATCTAATGGAGCTTTTTTTTAAAGAAATTTACCAATTTATGGGTATGTCTTCTTGGTCTTTTGCTTTCTAGTACCTGAACAACCAGCTTTTCTCAAAGTCATCAAAGTTGATAAAGACACTGCCACTTTAACCTGGGGACTGCCTAAGAAATTGAATGGAAACCTAACTGGCTATCTATTACAGTATCAGATAAGTAAGTAGAAATTTGAATTGGATCCACCTATTTATTTTTAAAGGTTTATTTGTTTATTTGTTTATTTGAGAGAGAGAGAGAGAGAGAGAACAAGAGAGAGAGAGAAAGAGAGAATGAGCAGGAGAGGCAGAGGGAAAGGGAGAGAGAATCCCAAGCAGACTCCACACCAAGCATGGAGCTCAATGTGGAGTTTGATCCTATGACCCATGAGATCACAACCTGAGCCGAAACCAAGAGTCAAATGCTTAACCAGCTGAGTCACCTAGGCATCCCTGGATCTACTATTAATATTTCATTTTCTATTGAGTATTTGATTTGCTATGCTGAGAATCTAATGATCACAGTTTATAAGCTGGCATATTTCCTTACAACAAAGGGGTCTGTAAACCGGCTTGCAGACCAAATCCAGCCTGCTGCTTGTTTTCATTAAAAGGCCACACATGTTATTTACATTTGTCTATAGCTGTCTTCTCACTACAGTGGCCTAGTTGAGTAGCTGTGACAGAGACTCTGTGGCTTACAAAGGCTGAAATATTTATAATCTAGTTCTTTTTAAAAGGATGGTTTGCCAATCCCTGTTTTAGAAGAAAAGTCAGTAGGTACCAGAAGACATGTGTTTGATTCTTATATATAAGAGGCCTTGAAAATTAAGAAACACGCCAAAGAAAAGAGTAGATAAATGATGTAACAGTGATTCAAAGCGTGCATAACTTCCACACTACATTGCCTCTTTTGTCTCCAGCAAGTGCTTCTAGTCTCAACCCTAAATGTACTTCTGCTTATAGAATCCTCTATGGTTAGCCCACTGGTGTAGGCAGGTTGCTTCGAGAGCATTAAAGAGTTGTCTTTGGACCATTACTTGGAATGGACTTTGCTTTGTGCTGCTGTGCCATTTGGTTGAAAATAACATGTTTAGGGAAAATCAGGTCATTTTTCATCATAGTGCCTTCCATGTCTAACAGTCTTCAC
Source organism: Canis aureus (assembly GCF_053574225.1). Classification (NCBI taxonomy): domain Eukaryota; kingdom Metazoa; phylum Chordata; class Mammalia; order Carnivora; family Canidae; genus Canis; species Canis aureus. Next base: position 17,866,066 of record NC_135629.1, on the reverse strand, counting down.
ATCTAGGCATCATCTCAAAATGGAAATTAGGGAACTAAAACCATAGAAAGTTTTAGACTTTGAGGACATGAGTTCCAAACAACAGAAACATTAGGGCTATGCTGCTTGCCAAAGCCACCCTGATGTGCTACTCTGCCTCCAGGTAGTTCAGAGCTTGTCACAATTCAGGTTATGTATGAGTTTTAGCTTCTGATGGCTTGTTCTGAGTTGGGCCATATGATTAAATAGATACAGGCATAATCCCAATAGAGGTGGCATTTTAGCATTTTTTGAGTGTTTGCTATGTAGCAGGATCAGTACTAAGTGCTCGCCCTATATTTTTTCATTAAAATAGAAAAGCTAGGAGGGATGTATTTTCACTATTTCATGGATGTGAGAATTGAGGCATACAGAATTTACTTACCTAGAGCCATGCAGTAAAGTAAGTATTAAGCAAGATTCAAACCTAAATCAGTTTTATTCTCCATGCTGAGCTCTTAAGCCTACAGTATTCCATGAAGTGGTTTTCAAATATGTAGAAAGCACTGAAGAAATATTTGAAGACTCTTTAAATGTTAATTTGTTTGGTAAGCTGATTTATCTTTATCCTAATAGTAAAGAAACTTAGCATTAATTAAATTCCAACCTTTGTGTTGATCTGTATGTAAGATTTAAATTTATTTTAAAAACAAGTTCTTAGAATATAGAGAGAAAAGTCTGGGAAATAACAACTGCAGTGATTATTGTACTGCTTAATATATGCATAATATATGGATTTTTAAATGAAATCATATAATCATATACTTACTTTGCTTTCTATTAAGTGATTGAAATATTTTTAGGTAGTTTATCTCTTTTTTTAAGATTTAAAATTTTTTTTTTTTGAGAGTGAGCACATAAGAGTACGAGAGAGAGAGAGAGAACATGAGCAGGGCGGGAGGGTCAGAGGGAGAGGGAGAAGCAGACTCCCTGCTGGGCAGAGAGCCCAGCATGGGGCTAGAACCCAGGGCCCTGGGATCAAGACCTGAGCTGATGGCAGATGCTTAACCGACTGAGCCACCCAGGCACCCCAATAATCTATCTCTCTTTTGTTGCTTGGTATATTCTAAATAGTTGTTGAGTATGTGTATGTGTATTTCTCTCAATTTATAAATTATTATAGTTTTTCAGTTGACTTTGTGGTATTTTATAGGAATGCTCTCAAATCTATAAAGAGTGGTCTTCCTTCCTTCCTTTCTTTCTTTCTTTCTTTCTTTCTTTCTTTCTTTCTTTCTTTCTTTCTTTCTTCTTTCTTTCTTTCTTTCTTTCTTCCTTCTTTCCTTCCTTCCTTCCTTCCTTCCTTCCTTCCTTCCTTCCTTCTTTTTAAAAGTTTTTATTTATTTGAGAGAGAGAGAGAGAAAGAGTGAGAGAGAGCATGAGTAGAGTGAGGGGCAGAGGGAGAAGCAGACTCCCTATTGAGCAAGGAGCCTGATGCGGGGCTTGATCCTGGGACTGTAGGATCATAACCTGAGCTGAACGCAGATGCTTAACTGACTGCACCACCCAGGTGCCCCAAGAGTGATATATCTTTCTAATTTTCTAATTTCCAACATTTGGATCATTTGTTCATTTTTCATTTGTGATGTAATTGCATTATATAGACCAAGGAAGGCATTTTTATGTGAGTGTGTGTGTGTGTATAATAAAACTATATATATATATATATAACTATATATATATATATATAGTTTTTCAGCTGTATGATATATTAGATTGAGAGTCAAGAGGATTTATTCTAGCCCTTCCCTTGTCACTAAAAGTTGTACAGTTTTGAGACATGTTTCATTTCTTGGACTATTCTTATGGTAATCTTACAATATGTTGTGCTCTTGCACAAATCCCGTGATTTTGCTGGTTGCAAGTTCATTGAAAGGCACTGTCTAATTTATCTTTTTTTCTGATTAGTACCTGCCATAGTGCTTAATATATAGTAGATATATTAAAATATGTAATGCATTAATTAGTTTATTGATCCTACATATAATAAGTAGTTATTTGGTGCCTCATATTAAATCAGAAACCATAGAAGACACAAATTGTTGTCCAAACTTATTACACTAAAAGATTTAAAGTGCTGGGGCACCTGGGTGGCTCAGTGGTTGAACATCTGCCTTTGGCTCAGGGTGTGGTCCTGGGGTCCTGGGAGCAAGTCCTACATTGGTCTCCCAGCGGGGAGCCTGCTTCTCCCTCTGCTTGTGTCTCTGTCTTTCTCTCTGTATCTCTCATAAATGAATAAATGAAATTTTAAAAGAAGATAAAAAGTGCTTAAATGAAGGATACAATGAAAACATAATATGGGGAAAAGTCCATCAGTTTTAATAGGTGATGGCATAGTGATTAAGAGCATGGGCTCTGGAGTGGAAAAACTATAGTTAGGATTCAAATTTTGGTTGGCCATTTACTGGCTCTAAATCTAGACAGAGTGTTTATTCTTGCTAGACTTCAATTTTCCCATGTATGCTATTGTACTAAAATTCCATTTATGTCATAGAACTGAAGAAATTGATGGCAATGAATAATTAAGACAGTACCTTGCATACCACAAGCATACACAGAATCAAAAGTAAGGGCCAATGTAACTTGAATTGCTAAGGGTATGAAATCTGAAGCACTGTTGTTCATGTTTATTTCTTTAGTAAATGACACCTATGAACTTGGAGAACTAAATGATATCAACATAACCACTCCATCAAAGCCCAGCTGGCGTCTCTCAAACCTCAATGCAACTACCAAGTACAAATTCTACTTGAGGGCTTGCACTTCGAAGGGCTGTGGAAAACCAATCACAGAAGAAAGCTCCACGTTAGGAGAAGGGAGTAAGTGCAGGGTGCTCTCGCCTGCTGTTTTTCTAAACCGCTCTGAAGGGATTTTACCATACTAGTCGCTGTAAATTAGAAATGACTGTGATCTCAATCTGTCTGACCTTTTGTTCTTCATTGATATAGATACAGAATTTATTTCTCTTGTTTGTAAAGTTCACGTTGACTCAATTTATGGATTACTACACAACAGCAATGAAACTATAGCCTCAGTGTATAGAAGGTCAGGAACTATAATTTTACTTAATTAAAATTGGAGTACATAAGGTCATGAAGTTATTCATAAGGTTCCTAGAGGGATATTTTTCTTTTGGAAATGTTTTCACATGGAAAAAATATTTGCTTCTTGCCCTGGTAGACATTTTATAACAATAATCTAATACATTTCACTTCCATGTCTTGACTCCATACTGGCTTGGAGATGGCCCATCAATCTCTGGTTTAGTTCGTATAATTCTCCAAATTCATCTGCATTTCTCTGTGTTTTTTTTTTTCAAACCTAGACCGATTTTCCTTCCCCAAATTTTTTGACAATTATGATTTTAGCAGTGTTCTTGCTCAACTTAAAAGGAGAGAAATTAAGAAGGTAGAGCCTAAAAAGGTAAATGAATCAGAGGAACCGCTGCACACACTCATAAGTTAAAAAAAAAAGGAGGGCTTTGTGCTGGATGCAGGTTGATCAGAAGGATATTTGAGGAAGGGGACAAGGAAAAGTGAGATGGCAGGAAGGCAAATCAAATCATTTGCTTATCTTGTACTATATGTCAAACACTGCTCTGGATGTGTTTCCATATTTTAGATTAGAAAAAAGAATCAATGGCAAAAGAAAGTAGTAATGAGAAAAACTAAGTCGTCACTCATAAAATATTATTATAAAATATATTCAAGTGTATGTGAATCACTGTAAAATCAGTGTTTGTGTGCGAATGGATATGCTCTGATCTTTATTGTTTGTTTTTCCTTATTGTCCTTCCTGTATCTACATAATGAAGAATTTCTGTAGTCCTCAAATACCCTAAATACTCAAAACTCCCTTTTATGGGAAAACTATGTATATTCAAAGAGTTTCTCCCAAGAAACCCACAAATTACTCCCAAGAACAAATGAGGCACCAAGTGAGATGAAGAACTCATTTACCTACTCAAAAGAGAGATTTAAAGATGATGATTGAAAACTTTTTAGTAACTACAAGAATCTTATTTCTCAAGAGTTCAAAGTGGCATCAGGTGTTCGATACAAAGAAAAGAAGTTAGAATAGTAGCAATGTAAATATAGAACTTACCTTTTTTTCAAAACAGAGTTTGAGGCATGGAGAGGGTTTCTATTTTGTTAGAACCAAGACCATAATATGCATGAGAAAGGCTAATCCCATTATTGCTAATTTGGAGCTGATAAGAAAAAAATATTCACAAAATTCTCTTACAATAGTAGTAGCTACCATATATGTATATGGAAGTATTTAGAAAATCTGGGTTTAGTCACTTTAGTGTTTGAAAAAATGTTTTTAGCAGATGAGAAATGCTGTTTGTGTAATTTGATAAATGATGCTGCATCTTCTTTGCAAATTAAAGATGCAGCTAATGTGCTTGAGTGTCTTACAGCATATTTCTTCACTGCCCTGTGTCTCAGTAATTTGAAACTGTTCCTTACTAGTATGTTTGTGTTCTTTTTCAGGATTCTGCATTTTCAGCTTCTGCCCCTTTCCCACTTGACACTGATTTCTCTTCTGTAGGCATATCTCGCTGTATTTACAGGAAAGAAACTATAATCTCTTTTGCCACTGGATTTCAGCAATGATCTTTGAGAAAGGAAAAATATATATTCCACTAAGGAGATAGATCTTGATATCACAAGACACTCTAACTTTTGTGCAAATTGGAATCTATTTCTGTGTGTCTTTCTTCTCTTTGCTCTGCCTGAATGGCACTCTTTAAGGTCATCTGGCATTTATTCAGAGAACAGGATTTGATACACAAGCTTTTTTTTTTTTTTTTTTTTTCTCTCTGATTGTTTTTAGTTGTCACTCTGATTTTTAGGTGGCTCACATTCCATAGTAAAGGGTGGGGGAGATGATGGAGCTAATAAAAAATATTTGTGTCATTGCCAGTGTGGACAAAACACTTGATTTGCTCTATTTTTCAAAAGCTTGCACTACTTAATGTTATACTAATATTTCTGTTTTTCAAAGTCAAAACTAATTGTATTCTATTTCAGTGGTGCTCAATCTTAAAGGCTTTGCTCAACTAATATAACTGGCTATATTTCTCCCATGGTAACATTTTTTAATGAAGCCCTTTTGTTACCAGTAATTATATCATCAATTTCTAGTCTAGGGTTGAAAGTTATAATCAAATGATAATGTGTGACATATACCCATTTGAAACAGGGTTTTGTAACTTTTAATATTCTCAACATGGCATGTATTATTTTATTTTCAGTGTAAATTATTAACATTTTATGGCTTACATTTATTATGTTGAATTGATTCTTAGCAAAACTATGGATCAAATACAAAAATATTTTACAGATTTTGTTGCAACATCAGAAATTAAATGTATATTTAATTACACTTGACTTATTTGTATCTGCTACTATGAGATTCTAGAGTTAATATATTGGCATATTCATGTTTCTTTTTTAAAGTATTAATGTCTCATAACATTTTAAAAATCTCAGTGCATTTTATTTAAATGTGCCTCGAAACCTGTACTTAATTTACCTATAAACCTGCTTATATTTCTACAAATTTCAAGTATTTAATATATGACCATATTATGATACTTTTCCATCAATATTTGTAGGGAAGACCAAGGCAAAAAAAAAAGTAAAATATATTTAAAATTATAATGATATTTGCTTTCAAAAATAAGCTAAAATGGCCACGTTCAGCTTCCTGCTGGGTCTGTAAAAGTTCAAATTGCACAAAATGACATTGCATAATTTTTGAAGCTGTGTTTGGTTTTTAACCATTCATATGACTGAGCAGATTTATAGTATCATTTCATCAAGAAGTACATCATCTTTAAAGGACATGAAATAAGTTCATTTCATTTCCGCAATTTCAGTATATTAAGAAAGAAAATCTTGAAATGTTGCTTTTCTTGATGTCCTGATAATTCAAAAACTATATGAGGAAAAATATGCTACAAATGGCTCTCCTCTCAAATAACATTATTTATTTTATTTTATTTTATTTTATTTACTTTTCATGTCCTGCTTTTCAATGATTACAATTTATATGATTTAACTGTGTACATTTCTTAGGTAAAAGTATCGGGAAGATATCAGAAGGAGTTAATCTTACTCAAAAGACTCACTCAGTAGAGGTATTTGAGCCGGGAGCGGAACATATAGTTCGCCTATTGACTAAGAATTGGGTTGATAACAATAGCATTTTTGAAGATGTAATTGAGACAAGAGGGAGAGGTGAGACATGAGATTGTATTGGGGGCATTCTTAGACAATAAATCTATGTTTTGTAGATTATTTAATTTTACATACTTCTTGTATTAAAGAAAAATACATAGTACATTATAAAGATAATAGTTTCAGTTTGTTTTGGCTTAGCATTTTAAAATTATCAAAATGAAAAATGTTCCACAAGGATCCAACATATCCCTTATTGTTTTTACCAGAGTAGTTGACTAAAAAAAACAAAACAAAACAAAACAAAAAAACTCCTGTCAATTAACACATGTTAATAACAAAAACTAAAAAGAAAAACAAAAGAAAACCCACAGAATCTCCATGGACATCTGCATATAACCAAGGCAGCTTGTGCTTTTGCTTGCTTGTGCTGCTTCTGTATTTAACTTGATCTGCCTCCACTATCCCTTGGTTTTCATTCTCAGAGTCAAATGCAACTTGAGGAGCCCTTTCTAAATAAAGAAGGAATGATCTATCAGTATTCTTCCAACGAAATGTCCTTTAAATCACATTGCCTCTAGGGTCACTGAAATGAAAAATAAAACTGATACTATTCTGTATGTTTAAAAATTATGTTTCATTTTCCCAAAAGGGGCATAATCCCCAAAACTATTTCCAGCATTCAATGTGTGACTTCTCTTCGTATAACAGAATACGCTGGTTTATATGATGACATCTCCACTCAAGGCTGGTTTATTGGATTGATGTGTGCGATTGCTCTTCTCACACTAATATTGTTAACTGTTTGCTTTGTCAAGAGGAACAGAGGTGGAAAGTACTCAGGTAAAGCTGTTTCTTAATATAGTAATATACTTTCACTTTATTAAATGGTATTTTCTAGGAGGCAGTCTTCAGAAACATCTTTTGTTTTTTAAATTACACATTTAAGTTAAATTTATGTGAGCACAATAGACATGCAATGAATGTACTGAGAGGAAAAAGAATTCTATATTAGCTAACTAAAGGATTTGTGGTCTGGAATATTATTTCCAGGTGGCTACTTGTTTTCTACTTTCTAGTACTTAAATAGTCTCTAATGAGGCTTATAATACTTCCAAGTTTCTATTTTTCTGTCTGTAAAATATCAGAGATGTGAAGAACACTAATCACTAAACCACACATGCATATTTTAACATCTTAAGAGGAAAGGACATATTTACAGCATGGCTTGTCATGCATTTGTGATCCAGAGAATATTTGCACTAGTACATTCTAACAGTACTGGCTCCACTAGTCAGCTTTGCTAGAGTCAACCATTGCTGGGAGTGCATTTATTACCATGACATATATTAGATACACTGTCTCCTGAGTTAATGTACTTAAAATGTAAATAAAAATCATCATAGTTAGTATAACGGTTGGCTTTAATTGAATTCAATTTCCTAATTTATTTTATCTCTTTTAGATATACATATTGTGTTTTTGCTATTATTGTTGTTATTGCCTAGTGTTCAGGATGCTTTTATATAAGGGGAAAGATTTAGATCCCACTGCTATTAGTTTGATGATGTTCAGATTAGTGAGAAATTCTTTTACTGGCTTATTATTCATTCATCGAGTATTTATTGGGAACCTATATGTATTTTGAACAAAAAAAGCATAATTTCTAAATTTTTATAACATCTATGCAATTTATGCATGGAAATTTATGCAGTCGTAGATCTCATTTTTTTTTCATTTTTTTTTCCTATAAGGACTGAATTATTATGAATTAGATTTTCAATTATTAATGAATGTCCTAGTTAATTAACTGGAAAATTTAAAAACATGCAGCATTTCCTTTTCAGTATCCCCAACAAACAGTCACTTGTGAAGTGTGGCCCTATTGAAATTCTAATGATGGAAAAGAAAAAATGCCAGCATTTCACATTGTAGGACAAGTAAAAGAATCTCTTATGTCTCTGTAAGAAGTAGTAAAAGATGCCATGAAAAAGGATTGTTACAGGGTTCCTGGGTTCTTGCCTCACAGAGTCAAAGAATGAATCTTGCAGTCACAAATGGGTGAAGTGAAAATTTATGAAGTGAAGAGGAAAGCAGAAAGGAAGGAAAAAAGCACTCTAGAGTGAGAAGTGTCTGAATGGGTTGCCACTTAGGGCTTTTACTGGCAGTCTTTTATTGAGAACTGACTGGGAAGCTCATGGCCTTCAGACTCTTGTGGCAGCTTGGTTTGATCCCTTATCTCTTGTTTGGCTCTGTCCCGGTGTCTCCATGTGCCAGGAATAGTTTTGGAGCCTGCTCAGGGGAGTCAGGGGCCTCCTATCTCTCCTGCCTAGACTTTCATTCCTTCCCTACTCATGGGACAGGATCTGTGGGCAGAAAGAGCTGTACTGGGATTGTGAGGAGTGACTGATTAAATATTTTTTAATTGGTGGGGGTGAGGGATAGCTCAGTTCTCCAAGGAATCTGAAAGCAAGGCTCTCAGAACCATGAGGGGCCAGCTACTGCTAAGATAAATTTACTTTGAAACATGAAGGCACTAGGGCAGCCACATGTTCCTTGTAGAGGGTCACTCTCTGCATGTTTCAGGGATCTATCAGCGGGGCTGCAAGCTGTAAAAAGATTTTAACGTAAGCTACATTTCTTTTGCCTTTGTTTCCCACATCAGGAAAACATTTTTGAGTTTTCCTAGTAAAGTGAAACAAAAGAGCCTCCTTGTCCTATGTCCCACCCACTCTGGAATAAATCAAATTTAAAATGTCACTACAGACTTGAATATTCTGATTATTGAGGCAATTATGAGTAAGAGAGAGACCAGAACAACCAAGGAGTTGACTCTTAATCACTTTGGCTTTAGTGATATATATATCTGGTGTGAACCTGTGACATCTTCAAAAAGTTTTGGATAGTAAAATGTGTACCTAGTAATTTGGTCTCCATTGAGAAACCATACCTAAGTGTGACTCTTGCAGTAAGATTTATTACCCACACAATACTGACTAGCCACACGAAGATTTGCAATATGCTGTAATTTTGATGATAAATCGGGAGAATCCAGGAGATCCTTTTCCCTTTTTTCCTTAAAGAGGTAACCGATGGGTTGTAGATACAATCACAAAAAACAAACCAAAGCAAAAAACGAAAACAAAAACAAAAAACAACCCACACTTAGTAGTATCAAAAAATTGGAGGAATGCTGTTCTCATTGATTATCCATCTTTAACACCATTAATATATCTTTAAAAATTATTTATATCACTTTCACTGCTATTTGTTTTTCAGTGAAAGAAAAGGAAGATCTGCATCCAGATCCAGAAGTTCAGTCCGTAAAAGATGAAACCTTTGGTGAATACAGGTAAACAGTGTTCCATTTTAAAACATATCAAAACATGTATTCATCAGATTATAAGCTTAAAAATACAAAAACAAACAAGTATTTATTCTTAAAATAAAGATTACACTACTCTATTATAATACATTTTTAAGGAATAGTTTATAAAAATAGGGCCTACTTAAGAAATAGCAACCGACCTCTGGGTGCAAGGATGTGTGTAACTATACTCTAGGTAGATGTGTGCGTGCTAGGAGACTTTTCTTAAAGCTCTGTGTGCTATGCAAAGTACACAATTTCACTATTTTTATTTAAAGTATCTATTTGGAGTATTAAAACATCTTGAAGTCCTCAGCATGGACATCATGAACCCAGGTTGAATACATAAACATGTATTCTCTGCACCTACTGTGTAGACATACAAAGGTGAATAGGTTTCAGATCCTGTCCTCAAGAGGAACTTAGTCTGCAGAGGAAAAAACTTATCTCTGCAAATCACTACAATTAGATAAAGAGAATAAGAGAGCATAAAGGGGAAGGGATGCTGATAAAGGATCAAACAAAGAGCTTAGATAGGCTTTGAAGAACCAAATGGGTTGTGTAACTGTTAACGACTGTATGGAGCATGGCCAGACTTAAGATAGGGAAGTGTGCCATACCCGACCTGGGAGAAATTGCGAGGTATCTGGTATGAGGGAGGTAGCTCTGGAGGTTATGTTCAATATCCCATTCTCCTTGTTTTTGCTCACCATCTTCCCCCTTCCACTACCCTCTCCATTTCTTAGCCCTTCCTGTTTGGGATGTCCATGTTTTCCATCAGGTCCTATGCATATTGCAGCCAAGAAAGTTTGCAATACCTGGGCTTATACAGCCTTTAGCACCCAGGAGGCCAGAATTCATATTGGAAAAGAGACCTGATTGACGCTGACTGGCCCATCTCTGGATCCATTACTATAATTAGTGACTTGGAGCAGCATTATATTAGCTGTCCTGAATTAACTGATGTGCATCAGAGCCTCATTATAGGCTCTACTTTGCTCTATATTAATTCTTCTTTTTTTCCACTGGTTAAAAGCTCTTTTAATATTTCTTTACTAATCATGTTAAGTTCTTTCCAGAATAAGGATCATTGAAGAAGAAGAAAGGAGAAAGGGAAGAGAGGGAGGGAGATAAGGAAAAAGGAAAGAAAGGAGACTGGGAGAGAGAGATACTTATAACTTCACGAATTTACAAATTGTAGCTGAACTTCTATGAGGCAGAAATCATTAGGGGCTTTGGCAACTGTTTAAAATATATTTGAAAGACAGATATTAATAGTTCAGTTTTATAGGCAAGAAAACTATGATAATGCCTTGTTCAAAAACTCATTCCCTCAGACTCTGCTGCCTCTTTAAAAAGATAAAAATAAGCCCCTGCTCTATTTCACCTGGCATCCCATTAATATAATTATCAATAGCTTAATTAAATTTATTTAATACCTTAATGTTTTCCATCATCTTTTCCCAAAACTACATGTTCATCCAGAAAATTATCTAGTCTCCAAGCTATCCCAGGATACAGTTTTACTGGATGCTGCTCTCACGCATGACATAAATTGTCACTTTTCCAGCTTCTGGCAATAGTTTTTTCACTACTTGTTGCCTGGTCTCTAAACTAATGCCACATTTTTGTTTTTGTTTTTGTAACTGTAAGCATCCCACTTCTGGAACCAATTACTGTAGGAATCAGGATAGCCTGGGTTATGCTGCTGTCAAAAACAGCTCCGAAATCTTTTTCTTTCTCGAACTATGTGTCCAACACAGATGGCTCTGTTCTTCTTGATCATTTAGGAGCACTGGCTGGTAAATGAGCATCTGGGATCACCACAGCAGAGGAAATAGAACATAGCAAATTGAGCACTGGCTCTAGGGTGACACGTGCTACCTTTGTTCACTTTTCTTGGGCCAAAGGAAGTCATATAAAAATGTGTAACTCAGGAAAGTCAGGGAAGTGCCACGCTGCTCTGCTCCCAGAGAACCGAGAGATGGACCTATTTGATGAACAACACTGATTACCAAATTATACAATGCTAATCACATTCTAGTCATGCATTTTTTTGATCAAATTCTTCTTTTTTCAAATTGTATAAAAACATTTAATTTGGTGTACAGCTTTATAGTGTGATAGTAGTTAGTACTTAAAAAAAATACAGATCCAGAAATTTAGAAGACCATATCATTTTATAGACATTTTACTAACTCAAGAGTCATTTTTGTTGCAGAATAAAACCCAAGCTATATATTTAGCATACTTGTAGTATTTCTGTTCTAAAAATGCCAGCCAACTTTTAAAAAATTCAACAAACTTGAGTTTATAAACTATATTAAAGGAAGTTCTTCAGTTACCAGAAAAAAGAATTTGACTGATTAATCAAACGAGAAATTTGGGGAAGGATTTAGCAGTATGTACAGGATCAAAGGTAAAGACAAAAGATCAAGACTCGATGACTGTGAGTCTTAAAAGTTCATGAAATCAAAGGGAGTAAAATTATCCTCTATGTATGTTAGCATATTGAGTGTCTGTATGTCTCAAAACTCCCAATTTTAAAGGGAGGCTGAAGTATCGTGAATAATAGAAAAGAGTTTCTCAATTACTCAGTATGACACAAATTGGTTATTACTTTTTAAACATTTATTTGTGAAGGGGTCATTTAGGGTTTATATGTCTGCACTGCTAATGTGAATGTCTTGAAATTTATAAGACCTATTAACACTTATGAATGCATCTTGTTTTCTGTGAATATCCCATATTAGATTTTGTTGAACTATTCTTTGTTTTGTAGTGACAGTGATGAAAAACCTCTCAAAGGTAGCCTTCGATCCCTTACCAGGGAAATGCAGGCCACAGAAAGCGCTGACAGCTTAGTCCAGTATGGAGAAGGTGACCATGGTCTGTTCAATGAAGATGGATCATTTATTGGCGCTTATGCTGGATCTAAGGAGAAAGGATCTGTTGAAAGCAATGGAAGTTCTACGGCAACGTTTCCACTCCGAGCGTAAATGTATCACATGTAAACAACATCAGTGGTTCACACCAACCTTCCATATTTATCTGTTCAAGGGAGCAAGAACTTTGACATAGGAATAGAAATGTATTGACAAAAGATTTCATCCAGAATTCGAACATCTTGCAGTTATGTTGAGAAAAATAGCACTGCCTTGAAAAAATAAAATACCAAGCACTACAGGCCTATATTGTTTTTTGTTTTGTTTTGTTTTGTTTTTCAGGTGCTGAAAATTCAGAACACAAAACAAATCCTGTATTTAGATTCACCTCAACTGAATCCAAAGTATCCATTCTGTGTACTCCATTTTTGCCTGATTTTACTGTTCACTGTGTTTGCATAGTTGTTGCTACCTTGTGGGTTTTTCTCTGTGTGCACATTTGTATTCAGTCTCTGAGAACTGTCTTAGTGACTTTGCTTCACAACAGGTAAAAAGATGGTAAGCAAACTGGTTATTTAAAATGTAAAGAAGGATATGAATGTCTTATTAAAGCAGTTCATTAAATCTATACAGTCTTAAATCTATTATTTAAATTTTTAGTAGCAGGAGTCTTAGGTGAACAGTCAGCTAGTATTTATTGAGCACCTAACTATTTGCCCAGAGATGGTCATGTTTAAATAGAATTCTAACTTTTTCAGTTTCAACATGAATTTTTTTATGTCTATCAAAACCATCTTTGTTTTTTTGTTTTTTCTTGGACTAAATTCAGCTGCAGAGGAAGTGGTGGTCAGAAGGTTATCTTATGAAAGAATAGGCCAAGGTATCCATGATGCTGGAGTCTAATAGCTATACCTATTTAATATTTCCCATTTCTAAATTGACTGCTTCTACCTTTTTTCTATGTTTATATAATGGTATGCTCGCATATATTTCATGAATGCATTGTACATATTGTGTTAATATTTACACAGTTTAAAATATAGATGTGTTTTATTTTAAAGTGAGAAAAAGAACATTAACAGGCATGTCTGTACAGCTAGAATATATAGTAAGATAACATTTTTCATCGTTCCAGAGCTGCAACCAATAACATGAAGACTTTGTATAAAGCATTTGCATTTTGTTCTTATATTGCTTTTTCCAACAGTCTCAAAATAAAATATCATATAAATATTGAGGGAAATGTTTTCATATTTTTCAAAATAAGTTTTTATTGTTGAGTGTATTCTTACCCCAGCCCCCAAAAGAAAAACTGTTTACAGTAGAAATTTCTATACATATGTTTGCCTTTCACATTTTAGACATCTTCAGAGTGGGATCTCTCTGTTCTATCAAAGTCAGTACAAATTCAGGGAATTCATTTCCTGGCGTGTGGGCTACTAGTCCTTCTAAAATTGTACATGAAAATGGTTTAAAAATATTATGAAGGACTGTGTATGCATGCCAATAAAATTCAGTGTTCAACTTCTCACTTTATGGAAGCATTTGTTAACTTTACCACAAAACTCTTAATTATGTCTGAGTGAAAGTGACTCACAGATTTTACTTTATTTTTTGAACTGTAGCTATCAGTCATATATTGTTAAATCTGGACTTTGATTTATGCAGCCCACTGTGTTTCTTGTGAACCAAAATTAGGAATGTTTTTATAATGGTCAACGCAGTAATCTATATGGAGTATCTGTCATTTTAAACCTTGTGTGTCCTCCAAAATACATAGGCAGCAAAAGAATGTCTTATTTAAAACAATGCGTCATGGGCTCAGGATCTGACCAAACTCCCAGAAGTAAGAGCTTCCCAAGGGGATGGTATCATGGTCCTCACCCTGTGTGAGGATCCACACACCCCTCAGCGCACCTTGAGCTTCATCCCATCTGATTTCTAAAGCACTTTTCTGAAGGAAGAATAATCAAGTTTTGACTTCTCTGGGAGGAGTTTCTGGTACTCAGCTACCGATGAGGCCAAGGTTGGGACTTTTGAGTTTAGTTCTGCTGTTATTCTAGTTCCTCTTCTTTGTCATCAGCCAACAAGGTTTGAAGAGAATCATGAAGGTTGGAAATAATCTCCAAAAAGCATCAGGTGTTGATTTATTATAAGTTTGATAATATTTAAGTTAGAAGTTTATGCATATACTGAAGTGTTTGATTTTCCTAGACCTTGGTGTTTCCCTTTAGCAGACTGAGAAACACAGATGTTCCTGCTCATATTTTCTCAATGACCAAAACTTAACAGATATAAAAAATGACACTGAGTTATGACTGCCTTTTGCTTTTATTCTTCGTACCCTTTCTTAATAGTCTCTGGCTTCTACTGGGAATCTTCAGTGCAGAAGAAATTGGTTCATTACTAATTTTCTCTGTTAACTGTCAATATTATTTTAATGTAATAGGTTGTATATAATCTCAAGGATTTTTGGTGGGGATGAGTTCCTAGAGAACTGTCCAAGGGTTGGGAAAATCTAAGTTCTCTTCCTGGTTCCAGCGCTGATTTTGTACATAAACCTTAGGCACGTTGACCCCTTTGCTTCAGACTGTCTGAACTATAAAGTGCTAATGATGATCTCAGTTACCTTATCTTTGTCACAGGGTGTTCTTTTTTATGAAGAAAAATTTGAAAACAATAAAAGCTAAGATGCCTTTTAACTTCATAAACTAACCTTTAATCGAATGATGTATCAAAAGTCACCCCACACATACCAACTCAACTTTTTTCCTGTGAACACATAAATATATTTTTATAGAAAAACAAATCTACAGGAAAGAAAAATCTACTGTTCAGTGAGCAGTATGATTTGCACATGCCATCAACAATTATTAATCAGAAAACAACTAAGCAGGGTCTTTGCTATACGGAAGTGTTTTTCACTGATTTTGCATGTGTATTTGTAAGAAAATGTGAATTTGGTGGATTATTCTATTGGTATAAAGGCATCTGATATTTTAGATGTACCCATGTTTATAAAAGTGTAAAGCACAATGAAATTATGCTGGAAGTCTCAAATAATATTTTTTCCTATTTTATATTCATGGAAGAGATGAGATAAAGAGAGAACAATAATGAGAAATGTTGGTGTGTTTTTCTAAGCATTTAAAACATAATTGCCAATTGAAGCCCTAAATATGTTTACATGCCATTAAGATATGATTCTTGTAACAATTTTAAATTGATTATAAAGGGATTGGATTTGTAATCTGTGGTAGTATATATTGTAGTGTTCCCATAGTGAAATAAGTAGGGTTGAGCCAAAGCTTACTTTGTTTTGTGTCTTAAATTGTTTGACTACATCATCAAAAGAGATAAAAGGTATGTAGAACTGGTTTACCTGATTACTATTTTTTTTTTGGCTTAGATTAATACTCATAGCAGAACTTTATTAAAATGTGTTTGTGTTGTAGGTGGTGTTTGTATTATGCTTATGGATATGTATGGTTTAAAAATATTTTCATTATACAAGAAATTCAACTTTCCAAATAAAAGTTCAACTTCATGTACTCTAAAAATGTTTGTATTCTTTTGTATCCAGATAAGAAGAATAAGAATTTATATATACACCTCACCTCCAGTGGAATACTTATAAATGAAGTATAAATTAATAAAGTATAAATGACACATAAACAGACATTTTGATTTGAATGACTATACTTACAAATAGACCATTTAATAGTCACATCTACAAAATGTAATATGCCAATAAATTCAGCACTTATGATAAATGTAAAATTAAGATGAATATGTATTCATTTGGTTTTAGAACAATGTAAAAATGTCAATTTTAAAAAATGCCCAGTATATTATAGTTTCAAATAAGGCTAGTGAGTAACTGGGACACCCAATCTATTGAAAATTGTGATCTTTGAAAAGTGTTTTATGTGTAGTAAGCACTTTACATACATTATCACATTTAACCTCTGAAACAATCTTCTGTTTATAGAGTTAAGGCACAACATGGTTAAATAATGTGGTGAGTGTAACCAGCATGGGCTAGAGCTGGAAATTATACCCAGTGCTGTCTGGCTCCAAAACTCAGACACAGAATCTATCTTAGTATATTAGACTGTTATATTAGTATATATATTTTTTATTCTCTCACTCCTCCCCATTAGCTTAGAAATGCTAAAGAAAGGTAAGTTTGAGTTTAATGTGGACTTAGTGATCATGTTTAGAAACTTCTTGGTTTTGAGATATGTGATCAAACATATGAAAGGGGTGGGATGCCTGGGTGGCTCAGCAGCTGAGCGTCTGCCTTCAGCTCAGGGCGTGATCCTGGAGTCCTGGGATCGAGTCCCACGTTGGGCTCCTGCATGGAGCCTGCTTCTCCCTCTACCTAAATCTCTGCCTCTCTCTCTCTCTCTCTTTCTGTCTCTCATGAATAAATGAATAAAATCTTTTTTTTTAAAGGGGAAAACAATATTATATGTATGAAACAACTGAATATGTGTAAACTAAAAAGTAGTAATTGAAGTAATTGGAAATGTGTCACCTGACAATTCTGTCAAGAGGCATCTGAACTTACTGGACCTGGAGTTCTTTGCAGACTCAATCTCCAGTTTCTGTCCTACTCTGCTGCTCCTCAAACATGTCTTACCCAGCAGACTTTGATTGTCACATGCAAACACATGACTTCAAGGTATGTTTAGCCCAGAATTCCCCATATATCTGATGCTTTTCATTTATTGCTTCCTACTTGACTTCTCTTCTCCTAATGTTTGAAGGCTATTTCAAACTCAATGTTTAAAAGGTGAACAAGTAACTTTCCCCTTCCAAATCTGTCCAACGCCCTGCCCCGCCCCTCAACAGGACCGAGAGTTAAGTGATTTTCAGCAATACTATTCATCCAAGTACTCAAGCCATAAACCTATCTTCCTTACCAAGCTTTCTCCCTTTCCCCATGCTCAATCCATGACTAAATTCTGTCGATACTACTGCCTGTGTATCTCCTGGATCTACCCACTACTCTATACTGTGATCATTTGGCTGGACCACTTTCATGCTAACTGGTCTTTCCGTGTCCCATTGGCTCCCTCTCCAAACTTCTGACCAGCCTACAGGCAGGGCAATATTTGAAGTGCGTATTGGTTCATGCTGTGTCCCTATGATGAACCCACTCCCCTTACCGCCCCCTCCACCAATGACTTTCCACTGCTCTGAAGATAATGACAAAAATCTTCAATTAGTCTTCAATGTTCTTCATGGTCAGACCCTTACCAAGCTCCGAATCCCATGATTCATCATTCTCCCCTTCCTCTCTCCAATCCTGTCATAATAATTGTACCAAATACCTCAGATTCTCCAGGCCTCTCTACTGTCAGTTCCCACTGGTGGCACGAGGAGCTCCACACAGACTACTACAGAATAACTGCACACAGAAATTAACAGTAGTGCTCATTATGCACCTCTTGCTGAGAGGCTTTTCGCTTAACACCATGGCATGAGGTGCCAGGAGACCCTGCTTGATGCCTGTTCATACTCAGCATGGAAACATGGAGGAATCAACAGTGGAGCAGATGTTTATCCAATGAGAGAAGGGAGCTAGTGGATAAGTTCCAGCCCTCTCCCATGGCCTCTCTCCACTCTCTTATATTGGATGGCCCCATGGATCAAAGCAGTCATTTGCACATAACAGTGGCCAATCCAATAATGCACCTTCTGTTGGTTCTTCCTGTTTGTCTGCATCACTCTCTTTTCCTCATACCTAATCCTAACTTATTAAGATTGCACAACCTAATAAGTTAATAGCCCGTAGGCTGAGTACTGCAGGCTTGGCTGATAAGGACTCCAGGCCGGCTCTTAATCTTTTGTCAGGTCCAAGTATTTGGCAAATTCCTTCTTGTTAGGAGCCCCTGAAGATTCTTCTTCACAGGATCACTGATTTGCTATCAAGTTTAATGTTGCTTCAGGGAAATCTCCTAAGACTTCCATAACTAGGTCAAATCACTCTATTTTAGTGGGTCATAATATTATGTACCTCTCATTTTTGTGCCAAACACTGTTGCAATTTTGCTCTATTGTATGGTTATTTGATTACTGTCTGTATTTCCCCAATTAGTCTAGAAATTCTATAGGGGAATGAGATGCATCTTCATTTTTACTAGAAATACCAGCCATCTAGTGTAGTGTCTGGCATTCGATGAACATTTATTAAATAGAAGAATGAGAGTCACAAAGAGGAGATGTCCACATAATGACTGCATTTAAGACAATTTGTAGTCCAGATACTGAAAGAAGTCTCCGTCTGCACCCCTAAACAAATTTTTTCCAGTGTTCTTCATCTTAATGACCCACTATCCACTCAGTTAC
This sequence comes from Canis aureus, assembly GCF_053574225.1. Classification (NCBI taxonomy): domain Eukaryota; kingdom Metazoa; phylum Chordata; class Mammalia; order Carnivora; family Canidae; genus Canis; species Canis aureus. Next base: position 17,847,254 of record NC_135629.1, on the reverse strand, counting down.
TCAAGCCAAAGCACTTAGAATCATTCTTGGATACATCTTTCTCTTATTGTTCTACATCACCTCCTATCAGTCCTAACTTCAAGATATATATTTAATTTATATATATATGTTTTATTTATGTGTGCAATAAAAAACATATTTATGTATATTTCCCCCTTTTCTCTCCTCATCTCCAATCTATAAAACAATCACAGGGAACTTGATAACATAGAAATCAGATTATAACAATAGTTTCTCAATAAATTTATCTAAAATTCCTAATTCCTAACCAGATGACCATGTAGGAGCTGCCCCGGCCACCTTACTGACTATATCCCATACAGTGTTCCTACCAAGGTTATGCTTAGGCCATTCTACCCATCTCTGTGTTTCTAGAGCCCACTAAAACTGATTCCTGCCTAAAGATACCTGCAATTGCTGTTCTTTCTGCCTGGAATGTTCTCCTAAATCTCATATAAACTGGTTTTTGTTCTAATTAAATGTCACTTCTTCAGAAAAGAAGTTTGTGATTGTCAGCTGTAATGTAGTCAGGTGTTGTTTATGTTATTCCTTTGTATCAATCGTTACCGTATTAATTTATACTCATGTGATTTTTTTTTCCATCCCTGCTCCCACTACTGTGTAAGCCCCTTGAGAACAGCAACCCTGTTTGTCTTCTTCATTGCTCTGACACCCAGAATCGGCCCCAGCATTTAATAGATTCTAAATAAATATTTGTCGGGTAAATGAATGAACTAAAGCACCAAATGGGAAACAAGACAATGAATAATAATATGGGAAAACTAATCTGCTTATTAAAATATAGTGAGCTGAGCTTCATATTTTAAAAATATTCATATACTTAGAATATACTAGACTTATTGGGCTGATCATTTTGAAATATATAGAAATATCAAATCATTATGTTGTACAATTGAAGCTAATAAAATGTTATATGTCAGTTATACCTAAAAAATGCAACTACCTCAACAAAAACACAAAGCTGTATACAGAAGGTCTGATCATAGAAGAAAAAAAAAATTGTTTCAAAGCTGATACCAAGCCCTCCTTTCTTCTGCTTTGAGGAAAGGAAGTTTTTAATCGTTTTGTAAAGCAGTTATGTAACTTAGTAATTCATTTAGTCATTTCAGTTGTAAGAATCAGTACAAATTTCCTTTTGGGTAAACTTCAATAAGTTCCATATCAAGAAGTTAACTGCAGTACTGTATATATTAGGGTAGTTATGATGATTAAAATATTTAAATTGTATGTTTGTAATTCCATGGGGAAGATGTTTATGTTATGAAATGATAAATTACTATGTAGAGTATGAAAGTTAACTATGTTTTAAAACGAATTACAAAATAACATGCCTCTTCCGTGAAATTAAACAGTGGAAGCATATTGCAATTGTACTACTCTAATGAAATCTGTAATGAAAAGACTCAACCACTAGATGGGAGTGTTTCAAAGTAATATAAGCTGTGTGTACAGAAAGCGCCCTATCACCAAGGCGTTTTTTATCTTGGCAGTTTTCAAGATTTAAGCATGAATTACATGTGTATTACTTAGGGATTTTGCACTTCATCCTTCACTTCTAAATTGTGATCTCATTATAATTATTATTGGCCTTCATTAATTCAAGTTTTGTGAGTTATACAGGTCTCTCCTAATTTTGAAAGGATCAGTATTTTTCAAATCTTAACCAAGTGTGATAAATTACAATACTTAGGATAATAAGAAAAGTAGTTTCTTAGTTTAACCTTTTTCTTTCTGGTAGGAACAGATAAAAGTGAACTCTAAATGATTTATATTATTATCTATTTCTAAACAAATTGATATTTCGCAGTTCTTTTCTTTAATAAATGGATAACCCAGGTACAGTGAGTGATAAAATAATTTCTGATGAATACACATGTAGCTAAATATTAATAGTAGTACCCATATATAGGACTACTGTAAAGATAAAAATGAGTTCAAATATGTAAATACCTCTGTGAAAAGTTAGAAAATTAGAAAAAGCTAATTACATATTATGATGTAGTAATTAAATATTTTTATAAAACTACTGTTAACTGAGAAGCGATAGTTATATTCATGTTGATAATTCTGCAATAAAGATAAGGTGTCATTTGAAATAAACTATTTTGTCAAGAAAGGTCATTAGGTGAAATCTGAGTGGACATATAACCAAAGAAGTGTTAATATCTAAGTCAACTTGAACTTCAGTACATAAAAGTTAAATACCTTTCCATAATTAGCACCTCTCAAATTAATAGTCCCAAACTTCAGCAGGCATCAGCATCCCCTGAAGGGCTTGTTACAGCATTAATGCTAGATTCCATCCTTACAGTTCGAGGTTCTGTAGATTTGGGATAGGCCCCAAGACTTTGCATTTTTAAAAAGTTCCCAGATGTGTTGCTTGTCCTGCTGGTTCTGAGATGGCACTTTGAGAACCACCAACCTACAACAAAGCAGAGATTTGAAAACAATCAGTTAAATTTGAGAAAGATTCAAAAAGAATGACATGTTCCTTTAGCTTTCTGGATATTCTTTTCAGAGAAGTAGCATACTGACTTTCAGAATGAAAGGTAATATCATATTACCTTCATGATTTATGCGCTAAAATCCACAACACAGTAATATCTGGTTTCAATGTTTCATAATATCTGACAGATGTTTTATTTTTTAACCCCAAGAAATGCTGGTCTAAGAAAAATTGCTCAACTCCCTGTTGTATTAGATTTTTTTTTCAATTAAGCAAATGAAACAGCTCATCTTGACAGACTCCGAGAAGTTATAAAATGGTTGGAAAATTGCTTCAGCACCCATTATGGTTCTGTGGCAGAGCAATCTCATATTTGCTCCCGGGTTCTCTCCTGATCTGAGTAGAAAGTCCCTCTGCACTGGGATAAGCAACGTAGAACTTTCTTAAACCCTTCAGTACCCTTAATCAGTTCCTACCTCAGTGCATCTGCTATTTCTTTATCCCCCCAGCAGCTGTTGAAGTGCATGCTTATAAGAGATTCATGTAAACCCCTTCTTAATTATCCTACTTCCCAGGATTCTCTGAGCTTCTGTTTCACAAAATCTTTCGGATGTTTCTTGTGTTAATGGGGATACCTAGTGTTCATAGTAATATAAACAAAACATGTAAACTACCATGCCGAATGAAGTAATACAGAACTTTGTTCTCCAGGGAGAAAACACCTATATTACTACTTCTTCCTGAAACTACAACTTATCAGAGAGGAAATATTCATCAATTTCTGGTTTTTCCCTGATGTCAGAAATGAACAACCTAAGTTGTAGCTGTGGCAAGTTCAAATCTGAAACACGTAAAACCAGTGCAATAATATAATAGTAAAATTAAAATTTAAAAAAACAGAACACCATGAGTTCTCATGGAATTGGCAAAAATAAAAAATGATCATAATGTTTAGGGTTGGAAAGAAAAGTAATAAACTGTTTATAACTCCTGCTGGTAAAACAAATTGGTTAAAAAAAAGTTGTTTGGCAATATATATCAAAATGTATCAGAAGCTCTAAAAATATACTCCAGGAATATAATTAAGACCACTGCATTTTCTACAATTTATATTAAATTGTAAGGGGGAAAATATCAATATAATGTGAATTTTAAAAACGGTCACTTTTTAAATAAAGCCTGTTATGAAGATAGCATTTTATAGTAATAGAATGTCAGAACAGAAACCTCTGGAATTCATAAACAGGGAGTCAATACTCTGGCATATATATAAATGGTGTATTCATATGCACATGTATATTTTCTCAGAAAAATGCATAATAACTTAAATCTGATTCTCAAAGTTGATCATATGCACAATTTGGCATTTAAAAGGAGGTCTGGGGAATTCTCTGAAGCCCAGTTTATTCACCATTCTTAGATTGGTTATCCAGTAAATCCCACATTTAATGCAAGAGGAAACTGATGTCTAAAATAAAATAAAGGGTGGCCCAGGTGGCTCAGCGGTTTAACGCCGCCTTCAGCCCAGGGCGGGATCCTGGAGACCTGGGATCAGGGCCCACGTCAGGCTCCCTGCATGGAGCCTGTTTCTCCCTCTGCCTGTGTCTCTGCCTCTCTCTCTCTGTGTCTCTCATGAATAAATAAATAAAATCTTTAAAAAATAAATAAATAAAATAAATTTCTCAAAGGCACTGTGCTAGTTATAATGTATGGTAAAGTGTATGGATACAGCCAAGTTCCCTATCTTATATTTATATTCATATACCTCCATATCTCTCTATATTAATATATATATATCTCCTCCAAAACACATTTTGATGTTTGTGCTTTTATATTTGTCACTGTTCAAATTAAAATCCCTTTGTAGAAAGAAATAAGATATCTAGCTTAATATCATTATTTTATAGAATGAGCCCAGTGCAAGGGACATGCCTAAAGTCATAGTGATGACTATGTAGTGATGAAAGCCTAAAGATAGGTAGCCTCTGATTTTTTAGATAGATGTGCATCCAATATTTCAGATACCAAAGCAGGGCTCCCTCACCTTTTAGTTGTCTGACCTAGCAAGCCTCTTGGGATGTAGTTTTCTCATCTGTTATAATAGCTAACTTTCAGGTTTGTGAGAATGAATGAATGAGAAAATTATAATTAAGATAACAATGACTCTTCTCAAATGGCTGATGGACACTGTAAAACAAAGATAGATACTTGTAACATATAGTGATTTTCAAGTGTGAAAGCATGTAAGATGATGAGTATGATGGTTAAAATAGAACTTTCCATAACGGGTTATACAAAATATAAAACCCCTTATAATTTATGTTATGGATATTTATAAAATATCTTAACATCTTAACCACTATCTGTACCACAAGTTACAGGAAAATAGTTTTTCGGTAGGAACTATTGAGTTTTTAATCCCACCAGAAGTCACACGTCTTCCTACTTCACTGCTAGAAGTGAAGTTTCTCTCATAGCCACTACCACTTCCCCAGAACAGCCCCCCCACCCCTTATCCACAAGGGATACATTCCAACACTGCCAAGTGGTTGCCTGAGACTGCAAATAGTACCGAACCCTGTATATACGATGTCTTTTCCTAGACATACTTACAATAAAGTTTAATTTGTAAATTAGCACAGTAAGAGGTTAACAATAATAACTAATAATAAAATAGAGTTATAACAATATACTGTAACAGAGGTTATATAAATGTGTCCTCTCTCTCCTGTCTCTCTCTCAATACCTTACTCTACTGAACTCATCTCTCTTCTTCCTGTGATGATGTGCAATGATAAAACCCCTCCCTGATGAGATGAAGTGAGGTGAATGAATGTAGGCCTTGTGATGTAGCACTAGGCTACTACTGACCTTTTGATGATACCTCAGAAGGAGGATCTTCTGCTTCTGGACCGCAGTTGACCACCAGTAACTCAAATCTGGAAAAGCAAGAGCCCAGGGGCCAGGAGCTACTGTGCTCCAAGTGAAATCATTATGTCAAAAATGATCATTGCTTGCAGCCTTTCTCAGAAAAATGTCTGGGAGTCATTGTAACTGAAACAAGTTGTAGAGGATGGACTTCTAATTTGTAGCCCACTTCTGGGCTTCCCTTGAGTGGGTAGTTCTCCATCTTTATAGTTGAAATAATGATTTTCAGAGACTAATGAAACACAGGAGATCTTAATCTTCTTTAAGGATTTCAGGACCCTTATACTTTCTTTGGGACTATGGGCATAGCATCATACATAGCATTTATGATCCTACCCATTAAAAGTATATATTTTTCTTTATTCTTTCCCTTATAAAATTATTTCTTTCTCTGCCAGCGTTGGTGAAATCAGAGGACACAGAGGATGCAGCTAATTGCTTGTACAATTCCCTACTGTATAGTTAAGTTCATTGGGACACATCATACTGGAATACTGCAGATGGTTAGACACATGGTACCTAAAATGTTAACTACTCACAACTACTACACTTGCCTAAATAATTAAAAATGCATACTCTATATCACACAAAGTATGTGATCATCACCCTCATGCTGCATGCATTGCAGGACCAAATGGATAATCTTTTACCTCATTTCTTACTTGTCAACAACTAAAATATGTATATAAATAGCATTATATGATATTAACAGTGACAGGGTGATAATAATCAATGATAAAATATTAGCTATTTTTCCCCTTCAAAGTAGGTCTTAGTGGTTTAGAGTGTGAATTGTGAATTCAGTACAGTTAAGGAAAGAATGGAACTCATTTCACATGCCAGCTCCAATCACGTAGTCATGGCTGTCTGGAAAGGGAGGTAAACTGAGGTAGGCCAAGAGAGTGCCACAATCAATTAGCAATGTCTGCCATGGATATAGGAATACGGAGTGGCAGCACATACACAGTGTATTTGACTTCCCCGGCTTTGTGGTAATTAACCATAGGCTTTAAGAGTCAGAGATTCCTGGATTTAATTCCTGGCATCACCACTTGCTAGCTAGGTAACTAAGTGAACTTGAGAGAGTTCTTTAATCTCTCAAAGCCTATAGCAGTTCTTTTATTTTTTCTTTTTTTTAAAAATATTTTATTTATTTATTTGAGAAAGAGAGAGAGAGCACACAAGCAGGGGGAGTGGCAGGAGGTGGAAGAGGGAGAAGTAGGCTCCCAGCTGAGCAGGAAGCCCAATGCAATGCAGGGCTCTATCTTGGGACTCTGGGATCATGACCTGAGCAGAAGGCAAGACACTTAACTGACTGAGACACCCAGGCACCCTTATGGCACTCATTTTCATCAACTATACTTGAGGGAATTCTCTCTCTCCTTCTCTTGCCTTTATGCTTATGATTATTAAATGCATGTAAAGTGGGGCTGGCATATAGTCGAATATTCAGTAAAGTCAGGCAGTACTATTACCACTGCTACCAAGGATATTATAAAGAAAGGATGGTTATTTAGGTTCATCATACATTTAAGAAGTAACTAGTCAGCAGAGACATTAAGAATTCACAGTAATCTCTTATCTTCTTAATCTCCAAAAGCCATCTCATTGAAGCAGGTCCAAAGCAAAATACCTCAAAAGCATAACCTTTGCAAGAGATGCTGTCTAGAAGAGGATATCTCCTTCCACTGGAAGGTGTGCAGACCTTTGAGACATATGGCCTGAGGAGGAACCCAGTCTCTGCCATTTCAGCCATTGCTCTTGGGCCAGTCATGTGGCTGGGTTTTAAACACTTACTTCCTCCCCACTAGCTTACGATTTAATCATGACACAGCAAGCAAAGGTATTTTTTTTTTAATTTTTATTTATTTATTCATGAGAGACACACAGAGAGAGAAGAGAGAGAAGCAGAGACACAGGCAGAGGGAGAAGCAGGCCCCATGGAGGGAGCCCCACATGGGGCTGGATCCCGGGTCTCCAGGATCACGCCCTGAGCTGAAGGTGGTGCTAAACCACTGAGCTACCCGGGTTGCCCGCAAAGGTAATTTCTAACTTTAAAAGTACTATACATATGTAAAAATAAAGACTTTTAATGCCATTAAAAATTTCAGAAAGCTCAAAGAATACCATACACTGATTTACAAAATATCTGAGATTACTAGTATTAATATCTTTTCACATTTAAGTTGTTTTATTAATTATTAAAACAGAACTTCTTAAAGAGGTGATTCCCTGGGTTGGAATCCCTCATATTCAGTGGGAAGGAATTCATGCTGTTAGAAGTCTCAGCAACTATTTCCATGTAGAATTAAGAACAAATTTGAAAGTTGATGGTTACACACAGTGTTTGTTGAAGTTGTGGAGTGATGCACAAAGATCAGGAAAGGCCAAGTGACTTCAGAACTTGCTTATAAGGGTCATGGCATAAAGCTGGTCAGTCTCTGAGCTGTCAACATGAGTTCTAGATGGGTGACAATTTTGTTGGGCTTAGCCATGTGAAAGGAAGGTCTAAGAGTAGAGTCAGTCTGGGAATCCAGCTTCTGTGGAAGGGATCTTACCTGCCCTATTTTCCATAGTGAAATGAATAGCTTTCTTCTACCAGAAGAACTTATCTCCTATTCCCCTAATGTAAAATGAGATTAATATCACTCTTTTAACACTTTGCGATGTAAAATAATAAATAAATGAGAAAGCGCTGTAACATTCTCCTTGCTAACATCTGTTCTTCTCTGGTTTTTACTAAAAGAAGCTGCATATTGTAGCCACAGTGCCCTCCTACTGTTTATGTTCCATTTACAGATGGCAGAAGGAAGTTTATCTGTAGTGTACAGTCTGTGCATATCATTATGATGAGTTATTTCAGCTGGGAAATCAGTATCTAAAAAAGACCGTGACTTTTGGTGCCAAAAATAAGCATTTATCACTTAAAATTTCAAAGAGAAGCCAAAGTCTTGCCATTCGTCTCAGGGTACACACATCAGATGGTTAGGTTGAATGTGAAAGCTCATTATGCAGTGTTCCTACTGGTGAAACATCTGACTTGGACACTTTCCTTCTCACCAGAAAACTGTTTTGACTTTTCTTTAGATGAAAAGACCTGTGCAATTCTGACTCTATTTCTTTCCCAATGATCATACTTCACATTGATTTACTAGAGCAGCGACCACCTATGACCACCTAGATCTGCATTTCTCAAAGAAGCTTCCCTGGAGCCTGCTCTGTAATATTTGTTCCTTCTGAGGGGTGGATGGAGGGAGAGAACAAAAGCCTTTTGTGATCAAAGAACTATGTTCCTTCTTAGAGAGTCAAATGCAATGCTAAAGACTGAGAAAGTAATAGGATGGAAGTCTGTTCAGTCTAGTGTTTCACAGAGTTGTTTGTTCTTAGAGCTCTTTCATAGAATCTCTAGAAATATCATGCAAGACATTGTAAAAATCAGTCATTTCCTCTCCAACTCTTAAGTATACTGCTTGATTGCTTGCTTTCTCTCCAAAAATTTAGATCTATTTAGTTTGGGCATTTAAAAACCATGCATTGCATAATGTCTAACACCCCAATGCTAAGTTGTCTGATTCTCCTCAGAGAAAGAGTAGAAAATTATTTTCTATTGTTTATATTCAAAAAATGCATCTTTTGAACCCATTAGCAAATTACTGATTTTGATTTTGATTGTGTCCTGATGGACCACGTGGAAAAAAAGAGAATTTTGCTCTCCAAACTAGTAAATGGCTTGATACTTCTCCAGCCAACCTAAAGAAAAAATATTGAATAAATTCTTGGGACTCCTCACAGATTACGTCCATGGTACAACTGAGACACTAGACCTTGGATAAGTTTTCTACAAAATATAAGAAAGAGTCTAGAATAACATCAACCAGTGCAGTGTTTAAGAGCTTAGGTTATGGGACATGTGGGTGGCTCAGTGGTTGAGCATCTGCCTTCAGCTCAGGTTATGATCCTGGGGTCCTGGGATCAAGTTCTGCATTGGGCTCCTGTGGGGAGCCTGCTTCTCCCTCTGCCTATGTTTCTGCCTCTCTCTGTGTTGCTCATGAATAAATAAATAAAATCTTCCAGAAAAGAGCTTAGGTTATGGATCCAGATAGATCTAGTATCAATTCAGTACCTCCCTTTGTTAATCATGTATTCTTGGACAGATTATTAAATTCTTCTGGCATTCTGAATGACATAAGGATTAAGTGAGATAATGAATATAAAAGTGTTTAGCACAATGCCTACTAGTAAATCATACTGTAATAGTTGCTACTATTTTTATTCTACCAGCGAGGATATAAATTGAGAAGGAAGCTAAAATGTCCACTATAAAGCTTGTACCACCCACTTCAGTGATGCCCATGCTGTTGATGCTGGTCTGAAATTTATGCTGAGCATTAATACTCACCCTTATGTTTCTTTTTTTATTTACTTACTTTCCCTTCTGGGCCTTTTGGGAGTTCCCTAGATCATCTGACCGAACCCTTTTTGCTGCTGAGCTAATGTCAATTGTTCAGATAACCAATATATTAACTACAAAGCAGGCTTTATATTTACTGAGCTGAATAGATTTAATAAACCAATAATAATGGAAAATAGTATTAAAATAGACTCAAATCCATCTGTTATCAGCTGCCAGAGCTCTAAAAGTATTGTAAACAAAAAGCCTACCTGATAGAACTCTCAAACTTTAGGTAGTCAAGAACCAGTTAGATGTCTTTGAAGCAGTTCACCAACCTTGAGGGTAAGAATTGTGGACCTCTTGTATCTTCTGAGTCTCACTTTGCCTATCCTCCCCAAGGGGTAAGGGCCAGAAGTGCTTCTCCATTTTGCTTCTAGAGTAAATAACATCAAAAGAATCACAAAGAGATCTTGAAAAGGTCACCTGAATTGGAAAAAACACAAGAGACTAATGTCTAAATTCCATTTGAAAATCTAAAAAGTGAGGGATGAAAAATTTAGAGAAGATAAATCAAAAGAAACCTGCTTTGGAGCCATGTTGTATTCCAAGTCTGTTGAGGCCATAGGAGGAGCAAATGTTTTCTGTGGTCCTCTTGATGGTCATGAGGGAGTAAGAGGCAGTATAGGATGGAAGGTCAGTTATTGTCAAATCAAAGAAGACTCTCCTGGAGGAGAAATAACATCAACAGATAAAAGCTAGCAGTGGTCTTCTGGGTTCTAAAGGTATTACTACAGAAGTAAGTGACCAGCAGAAATAAAATCTATTTGCTATAGTCAACAGAACTGGAGGTGAGTGTTCCCCAGCAATAGAAGGAGGTTGTTCCTCAAAGACCCAACAAAACCTTCCAGGAGAGAAAGAATCAGCATCATAGAAATGCCAGAATGAGAGATGGAGAAACAGAAATATCAGATATTCCATGTACACTCAGACACTCTGTCCAGATCCCACATGGTGTTGGGGAGGAATAATTTCACTCAACCCTTCAGCATTCTTTTAGCTGGTATAAAAATTAAATTGACATGAGACAGATTAACAGGAGAAAAAAAAAAAAAAACACAACAAAAACAACATTTAATTAGGTGCCATGAAGGCCCCACAATGAAAATGAGACTTAAGGAAATGACCAAGGCATCTTGTTTGTATACATTTTAGACAAAGAAACAATAAATCTGGGAGGAGCTGACAAGACAAAGAAAACTTATGTTTGAGAGCTTCAATTAGTAAGGAATTCTAAACAGAGGCTGAACTGGGGCAATAAATTAGTAAAGTAACAAGACTTGTTTATGCAGGCTTCTCAGCTCTCAATCCTCTGTATCTGATGATTGGGATGTACAGGGAGTATACCTTTCACATCAAAGATTTATTTCCTGATTTCTGGAGACAAAGGAGGGGGTCAGAGTGTTCTTTTTGCACTGGATGCTTTCTTAAGTAATTTTTAATTCAAAATAATCAATTTGCCAAAGTGGCACATTTTTGGGAAGCCTGCCCTTGGCCTCTGCATTGCTCACTTTAAAATCGATATTATCTGAGAAGGACAAACATTATATGTTCTCATTCATTTGGGGAATATAAATAATAGTGAAAGGGAATATAAGGGAAGGGAGAAGAAATGTGTGGGAAATATCAGAAAGGGAGACAGAACATGAAGACTCCTAACTCTGGGAAATGAACTAGGGGTGGTGGAAGGGGAGGAGGGTGGGGGGTGGGTGTGAATGGGTGATGGGCATTGGGGGGGCACTTGACAGGATGAGCACTGGGTGTTATTCTGTATGTTGGTAAATTGAACACCAATACAAAATAAATGTATTAAAAATAATAATTATAATATTTCTTAATTAAACCTGTCCCAGGCACTGTGCTCAGCACTTTGTCCATATTCAATGCTCCCAACAACCATGAGAGATAAATGCTGTTATTTCAATTTTTAGGTGACACAAATAAGTCCCTAAGTCAGTCAGCCACTACAGAATAGCAAACTGAAATTGGGGCACAAATCTGCATGGCTCTAAACCACAGTTCTCTCCAGGTCATGACAAATCCAAGACCAACTTATGTCTAAGTAGAACATACTGCTTTAGAGAGAATCACAACCATTTTATTTTTTTTATTTATTTTTTTTTATTTATTTATTTTTTTATTGGTGTTCAATTTACTAACATACAGAATAACACCCAGTGCCCGTCACCCATTCACTCCCACCCCCCGCCCTCCTCCCCTTCTACCACCCCTAGTTCGTTTCCCAGAGTTAGCAGTCTTTACGTTCTGTCTCCCTTTCTGATATTTCCCACACATTTCTTCTCCCTTCCCTTATTTTCCCTTTCACTATTATTTATATTCCCCAAATGAATGAGAACATATAATGTTTGTCCTTCTCCGACTGACTTACTTCACTCAGCATAATACCCTCCAGTTCCATCCACGTTGAAGCAAATGGTGGGTATTTGTCACAACCATTTTAATATGCAAATCTTTCATCAGAATATCATGGAATTATTTAATCACATCTATTGATATTTAGAGTAAAGGTGCTTTAAATTGCTTCGTGTATCTCATGTATCTTAAAAAATCGCCCTGAAACTGATTTGGTAAAATAGCTCAGTTTTCAGCTCTGCAAAAGATGCTGAATAACAGGAAACTCTATTAACATACTTAGAACTAGGTTAGATAGTAAAAACTCTGATGGAGATGAGATCTTCCTAATTGGAAGCTAAAACCCCCTCGCTTGATCATGTATTACTTTATTTTACTCATCAATTTGCAATTATAGTAGCAGAAACCAAAACAGTGGCAATCACTAGGAAAGAGGCGAGAATAGTCTGAAGAGCCAATTAATCTAAGACTCCCAGATGATTTTGACAAATTTTTATTTCATTCAGATTTCCTTTGTCAAATTAAAAATAAATCTGGACTTAGGTACAGAGAAACTGTTCTAAAAGACTATTAGAAGCAGTGAATTAGACTAATGCAATAGGGAGAGAATCTCTGACTGTAGGTCAGCAAGTGTTCAGGAGTTTGGGGAAAAGAGGTTCTTTTTTAGAAGGACAGAGAGTGAGGGAGGCTAGGAAGTACCTGGTGTGGGGGAGGTGGCGTGAAGGAGAAGACTGTTTTGCCCTAATGATAGCTTTTTCCCTAGAGGGGCCTAATTAAGCAGGCTGTGTGCTGGCTCAGGGTGAGGATGGGTCAAATCAGAGGCCCGGAGGGAAGGAGAGACTAGTTTGGTCAAGAAATATGTTTGCCAAGATCAGACAAAAGGATTCAGCTAATGACCAACGAGGTGAAGAATGGGAATGTGGAGGGTAGGCATGTAGCCTTGTCTTAAGTAAACCGGGGTGGGGGTGGGGGTGCCTGGACTCTTATTTAAGTTGTAAAGTGGGGTAGGGTGGGGTGGGGTGGGGGTGGGTGGTGTTTCTTTGCAGTAAGCCATTTCTCAGAACACAAAAGGGTGAGAGGATTTCTCAGTCTTGGCTGTTTTCCAGGAGCACAGGGCTCAGGTAAAATTCAGCATGTCATCTTAAATGTCTGTATGTAGACAAGTGCCAATGTGTATTACAGAATCAAAAGCGATTTCATTTTTGAAAAGATCTATGACTAAGTTTCAAAAATCATCAAGCTATCAGCTTTACTTACTGCTGCATTTCAACAGTATTAATGTGGGGCCTCACCTGTATTAAGTGGTCTGCTCATGTTATCTGAATATTAATAGATACAATACTAATAATTGTTTTCACTTACTGAATTCTCCATGCCACATGCTATTTATCTTCTTTAATCTTCACAGCCTCAATCAAGTTTCAGTTACTATTATCACAACTATTTTCATTTTTCTTTTTTTAAGGTTTTATTTATTTATTCATGAAAGACACAGAGAGAGAGAGGCAGAGACATCGGCAGAGGGAGAATCAGGCTCCCTGCAAGGAGCCTCATACGGGACTGGATCCCAGGATCACAACCTGAGCCACAGGCAGACACTCAACGACTGAGGCACACAAGTGCCCCTAGAACTATTTTCAAATGTGGAAAATTACACTTAGGAGACCCAAAGTCTCAGAACAAATTTTGTAACCCAGAACCATGTAAAGTCCAAAATCCTGCCGTAATCCGGAGAGAGAGTGGCAGGCCTTTGCCTCTTGGATTCTCTATCCTATGAAATAGCCCTATGTAAGATTCTTGACAATGGATATGTCTTACTTGCCCTGGCTGCTCTAACAAAATACAACGGACTGAGTGACTTAAACAACAGAACTGTGTTCTCGTGGTTCTGAAGGCTGGGGAAGTCCAAATTCAGGGTGCCAGCTGATCCAGTTCCTGGTGAAAACTCTCTTCCTGGCCTGTAGATGGCTGCCTTCTAGCTCTGTCCACACAAAGTGGACAGAGAGACAACAAGCTCCTTGATGTCTCTTTTCAGACACACTAATCTTACAGAATCAGGGACACACCCTTATGACCTTGTTTAACCTTGGCCACCTTCTTGTAGGCTCTCTCTCTCATACAATCACATGGAGGTTAGAATTTCAACATAGGAATTTTCAGGAGACATACACATTCAGTTCATACAGGTTGCAAACTGTGGAGGACAACAGACCAATAAGGACTGGTTTCGCTTTTCTCAGAGTCACTGAAAAGGCTAAATTATTTATGGTAAATTTAGTGCATAATTTTTTTTTTAAAGATTTCATTTATTTATTCATGAGACACACACACACACACACAGAGGTAAAGACACAGGCGGATGGAGAAGCAGGCTCCCTGTAGGGAGCCTGATGTGGGATTCGATCCTGGAACCCCAGGATCATGCCCTGAGCCGAAGGCAGACACTCAACCACTGAGCCACTCAGGCATCCCTAGTGTACAAAATTTTAATCTTACATCCACAAAATGTCTTTGACTAAAACTACCAGCTAGAACACATTATGAAAACCTCTCTCATTTCAGATCCTAGCACCCACAAAATTGGCCCACCCAAACCCAGTAGTCCAAAACACACAGCGTCAACATGGTGTATCTGTGCCTTATACCAATCTTTCCACTGTATGTACCTTCTTAGGGGAAAAAAAAAAGTTTTATTCATATTTGATGAAAATCATAGGGAGTGATTAAAATTGAGAGACCTCTCTAATAGATACTTCGGCTTTCTAATTAAAAATTTTCTATTTCTTTGTATGATTTAAGAGACACTGTTGAGGCACAGGTCTCTAGGCTTATAATCAGGATCCCAAACACAAAGGCAGTTAAAAAAAAAAAAAAAAAAAGCTCTTAGACAATTATTTGTTGTACATTGTTTGGCTAAAGGGAAATACTTGCCTCAAAAAAGATAGAAATGGCAAAAGAAATAATGGTTAAAAGAGTCTCAAATCATAAGGGCAGAGAGGGAAATCAACATAAAAGCAATATCCAAATGCTGTGAAATAAACAAGCAAGTGTGAGAGGGAGACAGAATTTAGCTTCAAGGTGAATAAAGTAAACAGAATGTGAATTGCATGAGAGTATAAAATCCTTGATCAGACAAAGGATTGACTGATGTTCACTATGTCTATCTCTTCTCCACCCACAATCTCTATTTCCACATTCTGGACAGTTTGACATGACTATACAGATCTCCTGTATTCTCATTATCAAGATAATAACCAGCAAAATTATTTGATAGATTTCTCTGCAATGGAAAATACAGACTAATTTTTGCCATAATAATTGAGTCTTTATTGTCAGAAATTGCCCACAATTATCCTGTATCAGCTGTCAAATGAATTTTAAGTGAGTGCACGGTCCTAGAACTACAGACACAAACTTGGTTATTGGTTCAATTAACAAGAAAGCATAGTTTCTTCCCTTCTGTGATATTTTAGTTCTTCCAGGTACTTAAAGAAGGTACAAGATTGCTCACTGCTATGGAGCCTGTGTTCATAATGACCTGAGTTCCTTTGGGCTCAGGAGTTTTTACAGGGCTAATAGTTTTTCAGACTTCTTGAGATATCTCCCCTATCTTTAGTTACTCACATTCTGGAACTCCATCTAATGCACTCTGATTTTCAGGGGGCTCCGCTTTATGCCAGGGGTATTTTTAAAGGCCTACTGTAATTCACAACTTGCATAAATCAAGACTGATCCTGATAAACTGGGTTTTATATTTGTCAGCTAAAGAAGGTAATACCAGTTAACAAAAGCGTAAACACAGTTTACAATTTACATAGGCAGATATGAAATCAAGTTAAATTTGAACATAATTTTGGGGGAAAGAAAAGTATTGCACAAATTAAGATTTTTTTATGGTTTATCTCACACTATTTTGAATATAGATAAATCAAATTTATATAAAATATACATATATTAATTATATAATTATGTTACAAAAAAGGTTTGTAGGAAGCCACACGTCATAGATATATAAACAAGTTTAAGGGAAAGATGTAGAATACTGAACACTAGTGATTATTCAGAGAATAAAAGACAACTGACCTACCAATGCAACACTGAAGAATGTCCTTATTATCCTTAAAAATAAGTCCAACAAGCTTCAGTAGGAATAGTGGAAAATCTCCCTTTGTTTTGTTTCCACCATTCTCCAGAAATTTCCATTTGCAACAACGAATAACGGTTGCATCTCCTATTCTTCTTCTTTTCATTTGACTTTGCTTATTATCTTTCATTTTCTATAATTTAATGCTCAAGACATAAATACCTTCCTAAACTTTTGCCTCTTTCTGAGACCCAGAACTACTGCTACATGAAGTTATTCCCGAATGCACTGATGATCTTGCTCCCAACCTAAAACATTATGAGTCAACTAAATCTTGGACTAAAGGTGATGCTTATCAAAAAGTGCCTATATGATGGTGGGAAACTAGCACTAATGCCTCCCTCAGAGCTGAGCTATAGCTAATAATATGGTCATACAGGGTTAGGATGGCAAATATATTTCAGTTGTGAAAATTTAGATTGACAAATGGGAGTCTATTTGGGATATTCTCTTCAAGGTGCAGAGATAGCACTGATGTTAAGCCTCCTATGATTGGTAAGTGATGTCAACCATGGTATGGATAGGCTTTCTATGTACATACATCATTTTAATTAATGACTCGTGCCACATATTGAGCATCCCTGACTTGAGCGTTAAGTAGACCTTAACTTAATGCATAAAGACTGGGATATTTGCTGAAGTCCTGGGTAACTGCCTAACAAATACTTGGAGATCCACTTCTAGCTATTAACCACCAAGACATGGAAGGCTGTGCTAAAGACTGGGGCTGCCAACTCAACCTTTTGCACCACGTGGTGCTGTCCCAATGTCTGGTCAGCATTGGCTGACTATCTGGAGCCTTGTCTCTCTCACTTCCCCAAATCTAGGTATTTTCCTGGAAATTCTATGGAAAAACTGAAAGGTCACTTACACTATAGGACCTATGGGGAATTCTTCCTACCAAGAGAGCAGAGTGATGTGGTGTGGAAACAGCACTGGACAGAGCATCTGAATTCCACTCCTAGCATTGCTACTACATTGGCTTGTGAATCTTGGGCAAGTCATTCAACCTTTATGAGCATTGTATCTTCACACATAAAATGTCAGTAATAATGGAAATCAAATCTATTCTATATAATTGCAAGGACAGTTCAAGTCACATAAGAAAGCTGGTTACAGTTTTGAAGGAATGACTATGAAGAGGAGATAGTACAAAATATATAACTTTTACTGCACCACCATCAGGATTTGAAATTCCACTGTCCACAGAATTTCCTAGTTAAAACATGCAGCTATGAATTTCTTTTTTAAAAATATATTTTATTTATTTATTCATGAGAGACACAGAGAGAGAGAGGCAGAGACACAGGCAGAGGGAGAAGCAGGCTCCACGCAGGGAGCCTGATGTGGGACTTGATCCCAGGACTCCAAGATCACGCCCTGGGCTAAAGGCAGGTGCTAAACCACTGAGCCACGCAGGGATCCCTGCAGTTATGAATTTCTCTATATTTCCCATCAATCATCAATACTGTGCTAAAAAAAGGCAAATTAGAAACTGAATGTAAAATTACAAAAAGATACGCATTACAGGACATCAGTTGCACATCATACTTATTACTATAAATTTATTATTCTATTTAAGCTGCTATGAAATAACATTTACATAGATGCATAATTAAATCTTTCAGTCATTTAAGAGCCAGAGTTCCCTATCACAGGTCAGCAAACCACTGCTCCTGAGCCAAGTCAGGCCCCTCCTGTTTTGCAGAGTTTTATTGAAACACAGCTATACCCATTTACATATTGCCTTTGACTATTTTCATGATACAATTGCAAAGTTGAGTTGTTATGACAGAGTACATGGCCCACAAAACCCTAAATGTTTATTTTCTGGCCCTTTACAGAAAGTATACTGATCCTCTCCTGACTCTATATTATCAGCATCAATAAAATACCATCAGCTTTTTGTAGCTCTGAAATGCTAGAATGACCCCCAAGAGGAAATAAAAATTTGTCTACAATGAATGAAAAATGGTCATGGTGTTAAAAAAATGAACACACTGATGGAAATTAAAAACAATGATTGTAGGGAAAATTGTAAGTAAGCAAGGAGGTCTTTTTTTTTTTTTTTAAGCCAAAGTAACTATTTTTGCCCACAAATACTGTGTGTGTAGTATTTAATGTACATGAAGAATTTGCTACTTTTAAGCACTTACATATTTGGCTGTGAGTTGATGAGAACAGAGTACACAATTTTTTGTCTATTTCTATAAATGAAGGAAATCAAAGCCTATAAATTAAAACAATGTTCTAAATCAAAATCATTATTTTAAAGTGATTCTTAGAAGTGAAAAATTATTTTAATAGTAAAGAAATTTTAAAAGCCAGTTCTTAGTCTACATCATCTGGTAAATGTTTTCTTACCTTAACTCAGGCTAGAAGGTCTGCTTAATGTTGCTTTTTTAACGATTCTTATTTGTGACCTAGGTCAGAAGGTTAGAGGTGGTCCTTAAAATGATGAGATATCTGCTAAGACATCATTTATGGTCTAATGGCCCCTTGTGTTAGTGAACTTCAGTCGAGGCCCTCAGCGGGGAAATTTGATTGGGATATTATGTTTGATTTCTCCACATGAGGACAGAATCACAATGCCTTCCTTGTCAGATACTAAAGGAGAAAGAATGTGAGTCATTTTCTCCTTGCTCCCTGATCCTTCACTCTGATGAGTCTCTATCTCAAGCTTGCCTTTCTGTCTATGGTTCTATGAGGAGGAAAATAAAGTTACTCCAACCAGGAGTCACTGTGTCCCCAGATTATACTGGTTCTTTACTTGTTGGTTTCTTGGTTTTCTTTTAAGTTGATTCCTGCTCACTTTCTTACCTCTTTAGGCATTTTGTCATTTAAAACAAATTTTGTGGCTACACGTAAACCTGCCTAATTCATTGTGTTCATATTTCCTTATATTTCAGTTTTCATTTATAACTGAGTGATCCCTTTTTGAGTGAGTTTAGAACATATGTGCAAGATTTCCCTCCCAGGTTTACACAGACTGTTCAACAGTGTAGGAGAACCTTCAATATGCATTATTTTGTGGCCATTATTCCCCTTACATCCTGCGAGACGGTTTAGCAAAATGATTAAGAACTCTGATTCTCAAGGAGGGTTCAAATCCTGGCTAAGATCACTGACATACTGTGTGTTTATTTACTTTCTCCATTCCTCAATATCCATATCAGTGAGGTGGGAATAATTACAAGACCTTTCTTGTATAGCTATTTTAAGGAGTAATTTAGTTTTGTATTTTTTAAAGATTATTTATTTATTTATTTATTTATTTATTTATTTATTTATTCATGAGAGACACACAGAGGGAGAGGCAGAGACATAGGCAGACGGAGAAGCAGGCTCCATGCAGGGAGACTGACATGGGACTTGATCCCAGGATTCCAGGATCATGCCCTGAGTAGAAGGCAGACACTTAACCTCTGAGCCACCCAGGTGTCCCTTAAGGAGTAATTTAGCTAGTATTTCTAAAAGGCTTCAAAAAATTCCTGGTCACATGTAAGTGCTTATAATTGCTAGGACTTAGTCTTAAAGTCAGTGATGCAGACTGGTCATTAGTTTTCCTGAAGTCACTGGGCCTCTTTTCTTTGTTGGTGTATGGGGACATACTGATGTTGTGGGGTGCGGGTGGAATTAAGGCAAACCCCTTTTCTGATACTGAGAATGTTGCCTAGTTGTACCCAATGATATGTAAGGCAATATACATTGGATGAAATCTGGGGAGGAAATCCTTCTCTTATTCAAAGGGGAGCTTAAGGAGAAATGCTCAGTACCATCTCTCTCCTCAAGCCTTCAAATGAGATGGAGACTGTGATGCTTGGCAGTGCTGCAGCCATCTTGTGATAAACAAGGGGAAGTAGAAATAATTACGGACATGCCAGCCACTGTCACTTTGGAACTGCTGAACCAACCCAGCAAATACTGCTGTGTAGCCTTCTTGTCATGTGGGAAAATAACCTATTTGTGTAGGTCAAGTTTCATCATAATTTTCTCTTCCTATCCCAAAATATACCAATTGAACATCGGTATATTGTATCATCTTGTATCATCTCTTCTATAAAACAGTATTGCTTTGTCAATGCATAAATCTCTGCAGTAATAGATTCAACTACTTGATGATAAATATATCAATTGGCATTTCTGAAATATACAGTTAATGATGTGCTGTTGTAATTTAAATATTCTCATCAAATAATATATCAATCTCTCAAAACTTTCACATTCCCTTTTGTTACAATATTTACAATAGATTAAATATTAAATTGAGAATATTCCTTCAATTGGAATGAATTTCCTCTGTATATCACCAATATACACCTATACCTTCCTTTTTGTGAGCATGCTGAGGTTGTGAGATAATTAGGATCTTTGTGCTAGTTGGTCCCTCCGCCTGGAATGACTTTACCGCATATATTTTCATGGATGGTGCAATACGCAGTCTTTTAAGAAGGCTCTACCTTTTGCTACTTGCATGTCTTTATATTATCCTCTCCCCCTGGGTATAGATTGGAATTAATGACCTAGTGCTAATAAACAGAATATAGCAAAAAGTGATGGGAAGACACTCTGAGATTAGGCTACAAAAACCTGTGATTTCCATTTTGATAGCAGACTTTCTTTATTAATTTCTGGCTTTTACACTTTGATGAAGCCAGCAGGCATGTTGGAGCTATACTTGAGCACAGCCTCCAGCTGATTGCCAGTGAGAAAGTGAGGCTCCTGGTCCAACAATGTGTGACAAACTGAATCTGAATTCTGCTAGTAACCCCTTGAGCTTGCAAATGGATCCTTCCCCAGTTGAGCCTTGAGAGGAGACTGTAGCCCTGGCCAAAACCTTGATTCTAGCCTTGTCACAGACTGAGAGGCAGAGGACCTGACTAGGTCATGCTCGAGTTCCTGATCCACAGTAACTGTGATATAATAAATGTGTGCTATTTTAAGCCGCTAAGTTTTGGGATAATTTATTACTCAGAATAGATAACTAATATAATTGGTTTATTCTTCTCAGGTATGAAAGTACTTATAAATCATCAAAAATGCTGTCCTAGACAGCCCAATCTAAAATTACTGTCCAACCCTTAGTAATAAATCACTCAGTTTGCTTTCTTTATATTTTATTGCTATCTTATAGCAAAATTGCTAGTTATCTCCAAGTATCTCTTCACTCTTGCTTCCTCATTACTAGAAGTTCTGGTCATGTGAATACTCAGAAGAAAAGAAAAACACTAATTTCCATCTTTCCTTGCAGTAAATCATGACCATACGATGAGGTTCTGGCCAGTGTGATTAAGAAAACGTCATATGTACAAATTTCAACATACATGCTTCTTCCCACCCTTTACCACTTTCCTGAATGTGGATGTGATGGCTCCAGTTCTCTGCGGGACCCTAAGGATGAAGGTTCCTCGGGATAGTAAAGTAGACAGCTGGAAGTAACTGAGCTACTATGACTATAGTCAGCAAACCTGCCCTGCACCTACCTCCTAGCTAGACTTTGACATAAGAAAGAAACAAACTCCCTTGTTCGAGCCTCTGTTGTTATTTGGGGGTATCTGTTACTAAGTCAGACCTAAATCTAAGTGGTATATACTTACTAGGTTTTGTTAGCTTATTATTTTGCTTATTACGTTTGTTTATTTTGCTTATTATTTTGCTTATCCTCCCTGTTATATAAACTCCATCTGTATAAACTCCATGATGGACAATCAGCATCTTATCTCCATTTGTCATTGGTCTGTCTCCCGTGACTAGAACTATGTAACAGACACTCAATAAACACTTGTGGAATATATGATATGGATGGCCATTTAGGCTGATTTGAGGTTTTTGTTATTACAAAGTTGTGGAAATAAAAACCCTTATATACACATCTTCATGCACTGATGAGTAGTTACCGTAAAAGGGATACCAAGAGGTAGGATTGTTGGAAAGAAGACTATATACATTTATTAAATATAGCTGCCAAATTGCCTTCCAGAAGTTGCGGGGTTTTTTTTGTTTGTTTGTTTGTATTGTTTTTACCATTTTATGGTTTGTTCACAGTTTATTCTAGAAACTGTTTCTATATTTCTTTTGCCAAAAGTGGATATTACAAATCATTTTTGGTTTTACCAATCTGATGAGTGAAATAGATCTCCTTGTGATCTGTATTTCACTACAAAAAGATTACCTTTCTGCAAGTCTACTTAGATTCTTAATATGTAATATGCATTGAGATTCTCCAGAAAGGATGCACAGGATGCAATGTTTCCCAAACTAATTGTGGGACCCTTTTTAAAAAAATTTCTTAAAGCCTCTTAAGGTGCAAAAATTCAGAACAGTAACCTTTTCTGGGAAATGTTAGCCTGCACTAAAGTGGTGGCTGTCATGTGGTATATAGTTTCTCTCTAAGCTTCTAGAAGCTAAGTTGAATGCATTTTGGGGATTTTCACCAGAGGAATTCACTGAGAGAGGAGATGGAAGTAAAAGTAGCTTATCTTCATATTTTAATTTTGTAAGAATGACCTTCAGCTCTTAACTAAGCAATTACATTAAGTAGTGTGACTCTTGGTTAAGATAATAGACTTCTCTGAGGAAGAAAAACACTCTTCTCATCAGAGGAAAAGGTCCTGTTTAATTTGCACACTTGAACGATTCCAGGTAGGGTGACTAATTGCCACTGTTTACCTTGGAGTTAGGGATTTTCTGGGACCTTGAACTTTAAATACTAAAACCAGAAAGTCCTGGGAAGACCTGGTCGAAGCAGTTACTCTAGTTCAGGCTTCATTTTCTGAGCTTGTCATTTTTTGTAAAGTCATGTCATTTTAAGAGTATTTGCTTCAGAAACACATCACAACTTCATATACAACCGTTTCAACTCTCATGCTGCTTGTGTTAAAACATTGCTGATCCAGTTACCTGTCCCTCCATTACAAAGTAGCCCAAAAACTCTTTGGCTGAAAACTAGTAATTTCGTGTTGTTTCATAATTTTTGTGGGTCAGAAATTGGATAAGGCTTACCTGGGTGATTGTTCTCTTCCAACCTGCCTTGGCTCAAGCCTTTTAAGAAAGGGATGTAAAATGGCTTAGAAGAAACGTGCAAGCAGATGTAAAATAGGGTTTAGACATGCATGGGATTACTGGGGAAGTGCCTGTGAAGGACAAAGGGAGGAAGTGAGGGTGGGCAGGAAAAGCCTCAAACTGTCATGCAGGTCTCACACCTATAGAGGAGAGGAAAGAGTGAGGATTGGGTAGGAAGATGCTCAAACTTGTAGTATTGGTTTAAGAAAGGTTCAGGCAGGCAGCAAATTACCTATTAGAAGAATTATATATCCTACAGAAATGGAATTCTAGTAGGAGCCTCATCATACTCGGGGTCACTGGATGGGAATAGTCCAGGTGGCCTAGGAACAAGTGTGGTGGGGAGATCAAAAGGGGTGGCTGTCAGTCATATATACCCCTGCCCCACAACAGTTTCTTGAAGATCTCAGCAGTGCATTTTCTTTTCTTTTCTTTTTCTTTTTTTTTTTTTTTTGATTTTGTTTATTTATTTGACAGAGAGCACAAATAGGGGGAGCAGCAGGCAGATGGAGAGAGGAGAAGCAGGGAGGGCGATGCAGGGCTCTATCCCAGAACCTCGGGATCATAACCTGAGCCGAAGGCAGACGCTTAACTGACTGAGCCACCTAGGCGCCCCTCAACAGTGCATTTTCATGGCTGTCACAGATGTGATGTTCTGGTATTCAGCAGGTGGACGGGTTGGTCTCGACTGTCTAAGAGAGCTTTGTAAACATTACTGGTGGCTTGAGGGGATGTCTGGACTGTCTGAGCACCTTTCCAGACTGATGGTCTCTGCTCCCGTGAATTCTTACATGGTAGCTCAGAGAGTGTCCTCCAGTGAACAAGGAGGAGCTGCAACACTGAAAGATATATAGAGTCACTCCGGGTACATAATACTGTTTCAAACATCCATAGCACTGCCGAGGTTCAAAGGAAGGGGCCATAGACCCCACTTCTCATGGGAGGAAGATCAAAGCACTGCAGCCATATTTTAAAAGAGCCACATGGCCTACATTCTTTATTTTTCTGCTGGCCACCTTCTACCCCATTCTTTTTTCTTTTCTTTTCTTTTTTTTTTTTTTTTTTTAAGATTTTATTTATTTGAGAGAGAGACCACACAAACTGGGGAAGAGGCAGAGGAAGAAGGAGAAAAAGACTCCCCACTGAACAGGGAGCCCAATGTGGAGCTTGATCCCAGGACCCTGGGATGATGACCTGAGCTGAAGGCAAAGATGCTTAACTGAGCCAGCCTGGCAGGGACCCCTCTACTCCATTCTTATTGTCCTTAAGAAGGTACTGATTTAACTGTTTCTTTGAAATGAGATAGATGTGAAAGTGAATCCAAGTTCTAAGACTTTAGGATAGTTTTCCCCTGCTTTTCCATAAACTTCCAAATAAAATGGAAATCACGGTATATAACTCATAGAGTTATTGTGAAGACTAGCAAAATAATGCATGAAAGTTTCCTGCCACATAGTAAGTACGCAATAAATGTTTTCTATCACTTATTTATTTTCCCATTATTTATACTGTAGCATTGCCAATTCCATTGTTTAGGGGCAAATAATTTTGAATCTCTCCTGCTGCCAGAGATCTACCTTAATGGATAGATTTCACTTCTACACCATAGGGTTCCAATGTTTTAGACCAAAAAAGGACACCTAACAACCAAAGTTAATATTTAATCAACATTTTGTGAGTAACGACTCTTGACTTGGCTTAGGAGTTAGATCAAGACTCCAAATGGAAGAGAAAAATGAATGACAAAATTACACATCTTGTAATATTGCACATGGACTTAACAGTGGCAGAGCAGCCTCATTTCCCCCTTGCTCCCAACACTTACCCTGGGTTGTCAGCAGTAGGCAGACAGTGCTTCCCAAGCCCAGGTGGGCCAGTCTGCTTGACAGTGACCACACTGTCAATGTCCCCTGATCAGGCTCCGTGTGGATGTGGGCCAGGAGCGCCAAGCACGGTGCTGATAGCAGCTGAGTACCTCACACAGGGAGTTGTGCCAGCTTGCAGAAAAAACAAAAGAGGTCTGGCCAGGCCCTATAACCAGATGGCTGGCCATTGGCCCAGCTGTTTTCTTTATTCCATCCAATTTCTGGGCTGAATGTTACTGTTCCCAGTGGTGACCTGGGACTGTAAATTTTAGGTCTTGTTGATAAGTTCTGAAAAATACTGTGTCAATAGATCTTATGAAATGTATTGTGCTCTTAAGTCCCAGACAAGTTAATGTTTTATCACATTATCTCATTTAATCTCACAACACATTTCTGAGGTTGGTACCCAGACATCTGCTTTACAAAGGAGGAAACTGAAATTCAGGGATATGGGAGGAAAATTAGAAAATCAGGATTTGCACATTTTAAATGGGACAATGGCAACAATGTGAATGTGTTCTTTCTTTGTTAACAAAGAATAATTCAACAAGTACTTTTTTTTGGTAGTTGTTGTGGTTCTTACCATTTACTTAGTATAGAGCAGAAACCCAATCTGACCTAATAGGCATTGATATTTGATCACTCACGAAAATATCGTCTAATGGGGCTCCTGGGTGGCTCAGTGGTTGAGCATCTGCCTTTGGCTTAGGTCATGATCCTGGGATCTTGGGATCGAGTCCAGCATCAGGTTCCCTGCAGGGATCCTGCTTCTCCCTCTGCCTATGTCTCTGTCTCTCTCTGTGTCTCTCATGAATAAATAAATAAAATTTAAAAAAATGAAATTGTATCAAAAAGAACAAAATACCTAGGAATAAATTCTTTTAAAATTTATTTATTTATTTATTTATTTATTTATTTATTTATTTATTTATTTATTTGAGAGACAGAGAGAAAGTGAGCAAGAGAGACAACATGAGCAGAGTGAGGGGCAGAGGGGGAAGCAGACTTCTCGCTGAGCCAGGAGCCTGCTACAGGGCTCAATCCTTGGGCTTTAGGATCATGACCTGAGCAGAAGGCAGATGCTTAACTGATTGAGCCACCCAGAAGCCCCCACTAGGAATACATTTAACCAAGAAAGTGAAAGACTTGTACATGGAAAACTACAAGACATGGTGAAATAAATGGAAAAGACCCAAATAAGTGCAAAAATAATTTATGCTCTTGAATTATAAGTATTAATATTATTAAAATGCTATACTACTCAACCAGTCTATAGATTTAGTGCAATTCCTATCAAAATTCCAGGGGCATTTTCACAGAACTAGAACACATTATTCTAAGATTTGTATGGAACCACAGAAGATCCTGAATAGACAAACTGGTATTGAGAAAGAAGAACAAAGCTGGAAATTTCATGCTTCTTGATTTCAAACTATACTAAAAGCTAAAAATATACACATAGATCAGTGGAAAAAAGGAATGAGGGCCCAGAATTAAATCCACACTTCCATGGACAATTAATTTACATAAAAACCAAGAATAAAATGGAGATGTAATAGTCTCTTCAATAAATGGTGTTGGAAAAGCTGGACAGTCACATGCAAAAGAAATAAATTAAACCACTATTTTACATCATGCATAAAAATGAACTTAAAATGGACTAAAAACTTAAATGTAAGACCTAAAACTATAAGATCCCTAGAGGAAAACATAGACAGTAACTTCCTCAATATCAGTTTTCGCAATATTTTTGTGTATCTGTCTCCAAAAGCAAGGGAAATAAAAGCAAAAATAAATAAATGAGTTTACATTAGAATAAAAAGTTACTGCACAGTGTAAGAAACCATCCCACCTTCTAAGTGGGATAAGATTTTCGCAAATCATATATTCACAAGGAATTAATATCATAAATATATAAGGAGCTCATAAAACTCAAAACAAAACAACTTATATAAAAAACAGGCAAAGTTTATGAATACACATATTTCAAAAGTCAAGCAGATGGCCAAGAGGCATGTGAAAAGATGTTTCACAGCATCAATTATTAAGGAAATGCAAACCAAGACTACAGGAGAAATCACTTCACACTAGTTACAATGGCTATTACCAAAAGGACAAGAAATAACAAGTATTGGAGAGGATGCAGAAAAAAGGGAACTCTCCTACACTGTTAGTGGGGGTATAGCCATTATGGAAAACATTATGGAGACTCCTCAAAAAATTAAGAATAGAACTACTATAGGGATGCTTGAGTGGCTCAGAGGTTGAGCTTCTACCTTTGGCTCTGGGTGTGATCCTGGGATCCCTGTAGGGAGCCTGCAGGGCTCTCCCTCTGCTCCCTCTGCCTATGTCTCTGCCTCTCTCTCTCTCTCTCTCTCTCTCTGTGTGTCTCTCATGAATAGATAAATCTTTAAAAAATAATTTAAAAAGAATATAACTACTATACAATCCAGGTATTCTACTTCTGACTATTCATCCAAAGAATATGAAAACACTGATTCAAAAAGACATGTCCATCCCTATGTTCATTGTAGGGTTATTTATAATAACCAAGATATGGAGGTTACCTAAGTGCCCATCAATAGGTGAATAGATAAAGAAGGTGTGATACACACACACACACACACACACACACACACAATGGAATATGACTCAGTCATAAAGAGAATGAAATGTCATTTCCAACAATATGCACCCATATTCCAAGGTCCACCACCTTGGAATTATCAAGCTAAGTGAATACGTCTGATGGAGAAAGACAAATACTGTATGATTTCACTCATACATCTAAATCTAGAACACAAGACAAAAAACAGAAATAAGCTCCTAGATACAAAGAATATTGGTGGTTACATGAGGGGAAGGGGAATGGGGAGGGGATAAATTAAGTGAAGGGGGTCACTTACATGGTGATGGATGATTACTAGACTTAGTGGTAATTGTTTTGCAGTTCATAGACTTGGCTACAATATAGTTCACATAGATGGTTATAATGTAGTACACTGGAAAGGTATATAATATAGTACACCAATTTTACCTCAATAAAAAAGTAAATAGAAAGGGTAGGGGTAGAAGAGAGAGACACAAATGCTTGGCAAAAGTTACCTGTGTATTACTCCAATAAAGAGTTGTTAGTGGCTGGAGTCTGTCAAGACAAATTAATCCAAACACTTGTTGATGTCCCTTGAGTAAAGTGACTCCCCTACAAGGCACTTCCTCTGGGAATTGTCAATGGATAAATCTACATCCCAATTCCAATTTCAGCATGTTCATCAATCTAACAGACCACATGCTCAGTGTTTCCCTGGCAAAGCATTTTATTTTATGTTACTTTCATGCACAGTGCAGTTCTGCTCTCATATAGAAATGACTTTTCCTGGCTTCTCAATGAAGAACATTTCTTCAGTGCAGTTTCTATAAAAGGGAAGATACCGAATTTAAATGGTTTATTCTCTTGTGTGGTATTAATTAGCTGAACATAACTGAAAGAAATCCAGCAAATTGATTAGCCAGTCAATAGAAGGACAAGAAGATTTTTAAAAATCCAATGTATAATCCTCTATTAAGCATTTTTCACAGGATGCAAGGCTGGACAATTTTAGAAAATGTCCAGTGTATGATAGCTTTCAACATTAATACTTAATCTTTGTAATCTTTGTATTTATTAGAATTATTCTCCCACTCTCATATAATCTTATGACAACATATAATCTTATGATTTACATAGAAAAAATTTTCCTAACTCCAATTAGTCACATTATATTACCTCTCATCATTGCCCAAATAGTATCCGGAGTGTTCTTTAGTATAATTAAAAATATAAATTTTATATAACTTTAATAAAATATAAATTAAGACTGCAAAATTGTATTCATTAAAAATTGGGGAAAAATGTGACTAAAATGTGTTTTGAAATATATTTGCCCATTAATGTATATTTAAATATTTTAGTTGAATTAAAAGCATATGTTTAAAATTTTTAAAAATGTATTTATTACTGTTTTTTAAGATGTTTATTTATTTACTTGCACGCACATGAGAGAGAGCATGTACAAGCAGGGAGGAGGTGCAGAGGGAGAGGGAGAAGCAGACTCCCCTCTGATCAGGGAGCCCAAGGAAGGGCTTAAAGCAAGGCTTGGTTCCAGGACTCTGAGATCGTGACCTGAGCCAAAGGCAGACATGTAACTGACTGAGCCACTCAGGCACCCCCAAAAGCAGACATTTTAAATGGCTTCCAAAACAGTAATACCATAATAGCAAAAAAATAGATCAATGTTTTCATTATATTCTGTTTGATCTTAATTCCATTTTTGAATGTTACAAATATCAATAGGTTATTTCTACCTCAAAATTTATAGTCCATTTTACCTGTACTCAGATGCTGATATAAATTAGGAAATGCAGTGGTCTATAAAAACACCTGCTTTCCAAATTGGACTGATAAAATTCACAGGCTAGTGAGGGTTCCAGTTCCCAGCACCAGAAAAGGCTGACCTGACAAATTTATAATTTATGAGTAAACATGATTTGAGTAACTTTCCTAAATCCAAAGTAGGCAGAGACATAGGCAGAGAGAGAAGCAGGCTCCTCACAGGGAGCCTGATGTGGGACTTAATCCCCAGATCAGGATCATGCCCTGAGTGGAAGGCAGACGCTCAACTGTGGTGCCACCCAGTTGTCTCCAGCTATTGTGTTCTTTAGCTGTGTAACTTCTGTTTGGAATTTTCTTATTTTTTAATCTTTGTTTTGATTATCTTACTGTGTGCATCCATTATTCTGTCAAGTTCAGTAAGCATCTTCATGACCATTACTTTGAACTCTTTATCAGCATAGATTGTTATCTCCATTTATTTTTTTTAAGATTTATTTATTTATTCATGAAAGACATGAGAGAGAGAGAGAGAGAGAGAGAGAGAGGCAGAGACATAGGCACAGGGAGAAGCAGACTCCTCACAGGGAGCCTGATGCGGGACTCGATCCTGGATCCCAGGATCCCGGGATCATGACCTGAGCCAAAGGCAGGAGCCCAATTGCTGAGCCACCCAAGTGTCCCTATGTCCATTGCATTAAGATTTTTTTCTGATGTTCTTGTTCTTTCATTTGGAAAATACTCCTGTATTTCTTCATTTTGCTTGACTCTCTGTATTTGGTTCTATGTATTAGACAAATCAACTACTTTCCCTGTCTTGAAGGAGGTACTTGGTGTAGGATATGTTACATGGAACCCAGAAGCACAATCGACTTTGGCCATTAGAGGTAGGCACACAAAGAGCATCCCCTGTGTGGGCTGCATGCACTGTTTGCTATGGTAAGGTTACATCTGCAGCATAACAAAACATTTTCAATCTCTTTTCAGCAAAAAGTTTTACTAAATTGTAATTATCAATGCACAAAACAATTCTATACACACATATATGTTTATTAGAATTGCAAAGAAACTTCGGAACTGTCTGCACCAATTTTGAGTTCTTCCTAACAGTCAATGTCATAAAATATTGCCAATTAACAGTGAAATGACCAAAGAGGAAATGATAAGAAAAAAAATGAGGAAAAAGCTGAAACCTAGATTTTTTCACATGTTCTATAGTGAACCAATGAGAAATAATAATAATAATAATAATAATAATAATTATTATTATTATTATTATTATTTTATATCCTGATATTTCATCCTGGCAAAAATGCCACATACTAGGTTAAAATAAAATAATACACAAAATGAAACTAAGCAACAAAAATCTCTAATATAATTTTCCAAAATATTTTGGCTGCAAATAATAGAAAACCATCACTCAAATGATGTAAACAACAAAAGGGTGTGTTATCTTAAAGCTGTACTAAGTACACATATAGGGCAATTCTAGGCATGGTGCTCCTTCTCTTTTCCTTTGGATTTTTCTGGAATCTGTCCTCCTTCTTGTTCTCACTCCATCTTCAGGTTGATAGCAAGATGATCACACCATTTCTAGGGAAAATCACCTAGAGGGAGAATACTATCAAAATTCAGCAAAAGCGATGTTTTTTGTTTGTTTGTGGAAAGACAATATACCTGAGTCATGCAGTGGAATTTCCCACCTACCTCATTGTCCAGAATGAGGCCGTAGGCTCACTTTTGAACTAATCATTGCCAGAAATTGGGTTACAATAATTGGCTTAAACAATTCAGGAGTGACCCTTGATCAGATGATATTGTCATACTCACAGGGAGAAGGAGGACTTACAGAAAGAGAATGAAAATGCAAACAAAAACAAAAACACGAACAGCAATGTAATTATTTTAAAGAGGAAATACTTGGAAGGATTGAACTTTTAAGCAGGCAATAACAGTGTCCGATGTACTATTTTGTTAGAATATAAAATATACTATTTTGTAACGTATCTTCACAGCTTGGGTTTGCATGGATTGATACTGATCTTTCCAATAGAAATGCAATATATATCTTTTATGTTCTTTTTTTTTTTATCTTCTATGTTCTTGTAATGATTTAATTGCAGGCTTTCCAATATCCTTTTCTTTTGTATGTATCAGGGAAAATATAAGCAATTGGGTTAGAGTAGAATACAGTCTACAATAATTTAACTCCAAGAGATTAACTAATTTCTCAAAATTCCATTGTTAAATGGGAAAAACTGGTTGCATTAAATTAGCCTATTTAAGACCTTCAGCATTTCTTTAGAATTGCCCTCTTATGTAAATAGTTATGGAATCAATTTTCTCATTCCCCAAAATTGTAATCAGTTATTGACTTTTGAAGACTCTCTTTAGCAATTTCACTATCAATGGTCAGAAGACAAAGATTTATACATTTGAAAGATAATTATTTCTTTGGGATGGAAAAGGCAGGGACATATGGAGCTTCAATGAGATAGGGAGATATCATAAAACTTCTCTTACAGAAAAGTACATCACATATTATGTATTATAGCTTGGGTATGGTTTCCTTGGACAAAATCTATCTAGGCTAGTGTTTTTGTATTACCTTTATGTCAGAAGAAATATATGCTTCACTAAGATGAGAAATCTCATCATTCAGGTTATAATTTAATGCCATTAAATCCCAGTTCACATTATGAAATAGTGTAAAACGGTAGCTGTTTAGAATTGGCTCATTTGTGTAGGAGGTATTTATTCTCATTCAACAAATACCACCTGAAATATATTAAAATTTTATAAATAAAAAATGAACTAATCCATAGAATATGATAAAATAACATCATTTGTACTAGTCAGAAATGACTAGAGATAGACAAGAGTCTGTTCTATTTCTTTGTTTTGTTTTGAAATAAAAATAATGAAACATTACAGTTATAGTTGGATCCCCATTTGTGTCTTATTACCATTAACTCTGTTTGTGGAAGGAATCCACTATTATGACTTTGGTGTTCATTTAAAAAATATCTCACTAAAAAATGTTTCATACACATAAATTTCTCCATGAACAATATTTGGTATAGTTGGTGCTTGATTGTTTTGATTATGGCATATAGCATTTGTGAGAATGTGTCTCACAGACCTCCTTCTGCTGGGAAAATCTCAACTGCTACACTTTGAAGTATACTGTAGTGTTTGTGCTGATGTCACATCTTCCATAGGCTGATTCCCCCCCCCCCAATCCCCGCCTTCCTCGCCACCCCGTGACTGAGCGCTGAAGGGATACAAAGCTGACTTGGTCTGATACACATGTCACTGATTTTGACTCAAGGACTCCTGTTGGCTTTGTTGAACCTTCCCTAGACAGCAGTATAGTGCAGGTCTTTTTCACACAAACTTCTTTGTCCTTCACTCAATGTCAGACTAGCATGACAGTCTGTTAGCTTTCCCTGTCTTTCCCAGCACACTTCCTTGAATGTTCTGTCCTCTCTTGTGACTGCTTCTTAGAGAACCCAGATTGAGATGATTTCATACTATGTGAATCCTACCTTAGCTTACATGATTTAGTGTTATGCCTTTGCTATCTGGCCATTTTTATGTAGATCTAGCTCATTAAACTGATCTATATGACTCAGTCTTATGAATATATTGCATCTTATTTACCTATTCTTTTACAGATGGTTATTTATATTGTTTCATTTTTTCCTTGCTATTATAAGATGTGCTTCAATGAACACTGTGTACATGTCATACTGTGCACATGTGCAAGAGTAATTTTTAGTTTATAAACTTAGAATTAAGTTTATAATTGGGATTGGGGATACCTGGCTGGCCCAGTTGTTTACGTGTCTGCCTTTGGCTCAGGTCATGATCTCAGGGTCCTGAGACTGAGCCCCATATTGGGCTCCCTGCTTAGCGAGGAGTCTGCTTCTGCCTCTTCTTCCTTTCTTGTTCTCTTTCTCAAATGAATAAATTTTTTAAAAAAATTATTGGATTGCAGTATATGTACATTATCATTTTTCCTGTGTTATAACCTGTTTTCTTAACATGAGAAAATTGATATGAATTAATTTATATTCCATGAGTGGAGAGTAAGATCTATTTCTTACTATTCTTGCTAACATTTAATGCTATATAATTATTTAATATTCTTCTCACTCATGCTTTGTTTACATTTCTTTGATTCTAATGAGGCTGAACATCTTATACATTTATTGGAATCTGTTCAGTTTTTCTCATACAATCCCGCACATTGTATTTTTTATGGTGGTCTTTTTGAATCAGAGAATTTACGGATTTAACAGTAATCTGCTCAATCTACAGTACACAGTAGAATCCATTTTATATAGCCACAGGAGAAAAATCAGTCAACATCTATTTAAATACTTGCAGTTAAATAATTTTTACTAGCACCCCATGAATATCTTTTAATATTGAAGGATTCTCAGAACTAACAAATAGTCCAGTGAACAATTGTTCTTTATTTAGTAATCCCCAATGTTTAAAATCTCTGTATTCATTTTCATAATCACACGCTGGGAAGCTTTTTTAAGCAATTTGTTTTCGTAGAGTTTAAATATATTTTTCAATGTGCTTTCAATTTGTATATTTAATATCCTCATTCTGAATTTGATGCCACCAAGAACTCATATTTAGGAAGTTCCCATTTGTTCAAAAGCAGGATTGCTACAGAGATGGCCTCTTTCCATGTTTATTATATCTTATTTTTGTTATAGCTTCCAAATAACATATTAAGGAAAGAAACTATCTGGTGCTTAGTTGCAACAAGACTATGCACATACATATGTTGTTATATTGGTTGGCACACTTTTATTTACATATATAAACTTACTTGAGCCAGTGTAAAGAAAATGAGGGAAATTTAGTATTCATTTTATGTATCACATAAACAGGTGTAATGATAGAAATGCATCAGAAATGTAGAAATGAACTGAAAGATTTCAAATACTGAAAGGACATTCATTCTGTCTTTTGTATCTGCTCCTTTTCTTCCTGGTAATATACTGGCATCCTCTGTTTCCCAGGCCACGTGTTAGAAATTTAGCTTTTATGATATCCTGAGTTTTCCGTTTATTGGTCCAGCTACCTGGACAGCAACTGGATTGACTATTTCCATCTTCCAGCTCTTAGGTAAGAGATTTCACGAGTTTATCTTGGGTTAGATACCTACTCCAAGTTAACAGACTGTACTTAGTGTGGTGGAGATTTATAATATAGACATGTCTGCTTTGGCTGTACTGACATAATTTGAGGAATAGGAGTCACAGAAGCTAGAGTGGGAACTCTAT
Organism: Canis aureus; assembly: GCF_053574225.1. Taxonomy (NCBI): domain Eukaryota; kingdom Metazoa; phylum Chordata; class Mammalia; order Carnivora; family Canidae; genus Canis; species Canis aureus. The sequence goes on along the minus strand of NC_135629.1, from coordinate 17,812,284 downwards.
CTGAACTTGAGGTTGGGCCTGATAATCATTATAATACATGCTCACTATAGCCGGTGAGTGTTGGGTAGCATTGTTTTTTTTAAATTCATTTATTTATTTATTTGAGACACAGAGAGAGGCAGAGATATACACAGAGGGAGAATCAGGTTCCCTGCAGAGTCTGATGCAGGACTCAATCCCAGGACCCCATGTTCACGACCTGAGCCAAAGGCAGACCTCAACCACTGAACCACCCAGGCATCCCGGGTAGCACTTTATTAAACACTTAATTTGCATTCAATGTTGAGCTTGACTTTTGGGTAAAGAACTGAAATGTGAGGTCATTTATAGTTCCATCACTTGGAAGCTAGGTATCATTATATTGTTTCTTTTATGTTCCAGACAATATGGCAGATTGTTTATATGTTATCTTATTTAATGCAACCATCTACAAGGTTAGCATTGTTATACTCTGTGGCATATGTGGAAGTGCACTGTTCAGATTGCCCTTCAGGAGAACCAGTTTCAGGGAGCACTGTTGATTGACAGCTTCAAGATGCCACCTTTTGAATGTGCCCCAGGCCATGCTTTCCCTGGGCAGCTTGCCCAAATCTAAGCCCAGAGGGGGAACTAGAACTGGGCTGTTTCTGCCCTCTGCAGGATTCTTCTAGTGGGCAAATTTGGCTCCAGGACTCTTCAATAGCCATAAGACATTTTAGCACTATGGTGTGGTATAAGATTCTTCATACTCAATTGCTTTCCCTTGCTCCTTTCACAAGTGCCACACCTGCTTTGCAGTCTACAGTTCTGCCTACTTTGGCTCCATCCTTTTATCCTTTACAAGTGTTTGTTCCAATACATCCCTGTCTTGATGTCTGTTTCATAGGACACAAACTCACACTTCCCCATTTTACAGATTAGAAAACTAACTCAGAGAGAGGCTAATATCTTTCCCAAAGTCATATACATATTGCTAGTAAAAGGAAAGTGCCAGAATCAAACATAAATCTTTATGACTTGAAAACCCATATTCTTTCCACTATACCATTTACTTTCCACTGAGGATTGCAAGTTTTATAAGAGCATAATCATTAATTTAATGTGTCAGGCACTGAGAATAATGTATGGTATATAAAAAACAATTTATGTATAACTGCTATTATTCTTCTGATTTTTGGCTTTGTTTATGTACTGTAAGGAATTTGGAAAGCAGTTCAGCATAGCAACTTCTATATAACCAGTGTGGTAGATTCTAAAAATGAATATACATTTGTCTTCTTCTGCATCCACACCTTTGCAATGTGACACTGCATATCTTTTCATCAAGAAGCTGAGACGATTTTCCACCTCTTTAATCAGAACTGGCTTTGTGACTTTCTTTGGACAAAGAGACATTAGTAAACATGATGCAAACAGATACTCAAAAAAGCACTTGTATAGGAGATCCCTGGGTGGCTCAGCGGTTTAGTGCCTGCCTTTGGCCCAGGGCGTGATCCTGGAGACCCAGGATTGAGGCCCAGAGACCGGGGATTGAGTCCCACATCGGGCTCCCGGTGCATGGAGCTGCTTCTCCCTCTGCCTGTGTCTCTGCATCTCTAACTCTGTGTCTCTCACGAATGAATAAATAAAATCTTAAAAAAAAAAAAAAAAAAAAAGCACTTGAACACTGGAGATTGCCTTTTTGTGGCTCTGGAAACCTGTCTACCACCAAGTGAAAAAGTCCAGGCTAGCCTTCTGGAAGATAAAAGAGCATATGGAACAGAGCAAAGTTGTTACAATTAAGAACATCCCCTAGAATAGTACCTCTCCTAGACCAAACAGCTCCTAGTTTAACCAGCAGCTTCCTGCAGATGCTGGTGTAAGAACAGTAAAGACCAGCAGAAAAACTGCATCTGAGCCTAGTCCAAATGGCTGATTGACAGAATTAGGAGTAAAATAAATGGTGTTGTTTAGGCCACTAAGTTTTGAAGTGGTTTGCAAAATTAACAAACAAAGTGGTAGCAAAATTTAACTGCTACCCAACCATAGCTGCAAAAGGGAAAATACCTTTAGTGGGCACTCTTGGTTGTAGTCTGTGCAATGGCCATTCTCTCGCTCTTTCTAATGGTCCTCAGGAATTGGGTACATAGAAGTTTCATAAGCCTCTCCTCAGTGCCAGATGGGTAAATATTGATTAGTGTAAGCTTATAGTAATGCCAGTTATTTTGCTCGTGACTGGGCAGCAGATAAAACATGACAGAGGCACCTGGGTGGCTCAGTTAATTAAGCTTCTGCCTTCCACTCAGGTCATGATCCTGGAGTCCCTGGATGGAGTCTGGCTCCCTGCTTTGTGGGGAATCTGCTTTTCCTTCTGCCCCTCTCCTGCCCATGATCTCTCTCTTGCTCTCTCTCTCTCTCTCTCTCAAATAAATAAATAAATAAATAAATAAATAAATAAATGAATCTTAAAAAAATAAAACACTGACAAATGAGTTGCCTGGGAATTCTATAAGAGAGACATCTCAGGATACAAGGCAGAGACATGCTACTTCCTACCTTTGGATATTATTGTGTGATAATGTGATGCTTGGGGCTCTGGCAGCTATATTGAGGGCATAAGGTGAAAATCAAGGGAATCATAGACAATTTGGCATGGATAACTGATTTCACTGAGCCACAGAATTAACCAACCCTCAAACCACCTGTTCAAGACACTGTTATATGACATAATGTATTTCCTACTGTTTAACACGAGTTAGATTTTTCTATAACTTGAGGTTGATGGCATCCTATTTAATACAGTAGCTAAATTTAAGCTTCTTAGAAATTCAATACAAACTTTTGAAATGAATACATGAATATTCATGCAGGGAGATGAAGTCTAACCACTAATAAACTTCACCTTTCAGATTTTCTATTCCCTTCTCTACTCCTCTTCTCCAAACCTACACAGAACTTTATAAAAATACTAAGCAAGAAAAGCAGCCTGTGGTTTCACACGAAGATAATGTTCTCCAATTTTTCCAAGTATTGTTATATATTTCCATTTTAAAAACATGGATGATTCCTTTAAAATAAATTCATTGAAGCTGGAGGCTTATATGCTACAAAATCAAATTAATAGACCAGAGCCTAACATTAGTACATTTTATCTATGAGAGGATTATCAGAGGACCCTTCAGAGAAGGTCAGTAGCCATGGACTACAAATACCATTTTCAAAATTGCTCATGAGGTTAGACATCTAGGTTGGAAAAAACAAACAAACAAACAAAAACAAAACAAAAAAAAAAAAACCAACATTTTTTTTTAAGTCTCGTATAAAACTCTATCCACTAGGATGCACTGTTGCCTCATAACTTTCCAATAAAATCTCATTTCCAAAGTGCATTCGCAAATTGTCCCTGCCAGATCTGGAATGCCTCATCTCACTTTTGTGCATGTTGCTGTTTCCTTTTCAGTGCAACCCAGAAAGTATCTTGCTGCAAGATAGAAAAGAATGATGTTGAAAAGCAGCTGACACGAGAATAAGTTTGATTACTGGCAACATTCTAATGTCTGATGAGTACACTACCAACCAGGCTTGCCAATTATTCATATCTCCAAAGGATGCATGATTTCCAAAATGGCATCCCTCCACCTAGGCATCCAGGGTTTTGCAGGGATGTTTCTAAATTGTGAATCTGAAGGGTGGCAGTCTAAAAGCTATGCTAACGGAGCTTTGTGCCCTGGCAAGCATTGACAGGAGGCATTTAGACACCCTAATATTCCTCCTTGGGAATGACAGGGTCTATTATGGACTCCTCAGATAATCTCATTTGGCAGAGGATATACAGGCAGTGGGAAGGGATGCTGACTCAGAAAGGAGATAGCTTATCACTCCATCAGCAAATAATCATTCAGTGCCTGCAGTATGCCAGCACAGTAGGGTCAGAATCTTCAAGTTCAGAACTCTTACCAAAGATAAGTGGGTCAGAGGCAAAGGCTTTGATGAGGATAGAACAGGATCTTTTCTAAACAACCATTTGTACCCATGGTGTCACGAAATATACTTGAGGACATGGACTTCAATTTGGATATACTTTTTAAAATTTAGTAAATTAAATGAAACCTAGGTAATGTTCAATGATAAAAGGCTTGCATGGTCTCAACCCTGAGAAAATTAGAAAATCTGAGAAATATCCCTTATGACTAAATCACAGATCATGTTGGCCCCCTGCTTGTAACGTTCTCAACAGTTAGCACATTTTACCATTGCTTACATAGGTTTCTCCAGCCACATCTCCCAGGACTAAATCCATGCCACATATTTCAGCTTTAAACCCCACTCTTTAAATACTTGTGTGTGCGCGTGCGTGCGCGCGCGCACACACACACACACACACCCCCTGTCGTCTACTCCTCTTTCTTAACTCCTGCAATTTGTCATTTTCCTGCTGTTTTCTTGGCTTGGAATAAACTTTGCCTTTTTCTCCCCTGTATAATTATACTTATTAATCTTTTTTATTCCCATAGTAAACATGATTCAATCTACAAAGCTGTGTTTATTTGTCAGAATTCATTTTATTTCCTAGGATTTAGCAAGATATAGATTTAGATATAATTCTTGTATCTAGAAAAAAATAGATGCTCAATAAACATGAACTATTTGTGGTTTGTTTTACCTTTTCTTTTATGTTTTGTATCTTGCATCCTTGGTTATATGGCTCTCCTATATATACCATGACAAATTTTTGGTAAAAGTGGTTCCCAATATTTTGGGAATGATTGAATGCCTGGCTACTTCTTCCATCAAGTGGTGGGGTCTATTTCCCCCCACCTTCTTAGGCCTTTGCTGGCCCTAGGAACTTGCCTTTACCGATAGAGAGTGGTCATAACTGTTTTGAGACTTCCAGGTATAGGCTAGCAGTTTTGACTTTTATGTTCTTGGGATCCAGCTACCATGCTAAAAACTTGGTGAGTTATTATAGACATGAAGAGAAAGAGAAATAGCACCAGCCACTCCAGCTGGGCCCCTCGACATGTGAGTGAACCATCTTAGATGTTCCAGACTCAGCCAAGTTTCCAGCTAAATGCAGCTGCATAAGTAACCTAAGTCAACTCAATCATTGCAGAGAGGACACATCCCCCATAAGCCTGGCATAAATTGTGGACTTGGGAGCCAACAAATGATAATTGCTTTTAAAAGTGCCACTAAGAGCTGGGGTGGCTATATATACAACAATAGAGAATTAAAATATCTACAATGCACAACATGCAGACATTGAGAGACAGCAGCCCGCCTTACCCATTTGTAAAACCCCTAATGCCAAGATTAACATCATGCCAATAGTCCTCATTAAGTTAACACCTCAAACTGTACCAAACTGCTCAGTGACTACCTACAGCTCTTGTTCACCCTGTGTCATTTAGGTGATCTCTTTAAACCTGAATGACTGGGATCCCTGGGTGGCGCAGCGGTTTGGCGCCTGCCTTTGGCCCAGGGTGCGATCCTGGAGACCCAGGATCGAATCCCACGTCGGGCTCCTGGTGCATGGAGCCTGCTTCTCCCTCTGCCTGTGTCTCTGCCTCATTCTCTCTCTCTCTCTGTGACTATCACAAATAAATAAAAATTAAAAAAAAAAAAACTTGAATGACTGTATCGCAGATTGTTGGTAGTACTGCTTAGCTGGCATCTCACATTGTACACTGTTAAAATTAGCTCTGAGACTCACGTTTTCTAACCTGATTTCAAGCCCAGCATTCATTATTCTGTCCCAAGGGTGTTCAGCTGGACACCTCTGTTATGCTGATCCAGAAGTGTAGCTTCACTTCATTCAGTCTTTTAAGTTTCTAAGGAAATACGAAATCATCTGTACTATGGACAAATACTCTTTCAACAATCAGAAAATAAATAAATATGGAAAACATTATCCTTACATATTCCCTGTCCACATGACATTACAAGTTCCAGCCTTGGTGGCATTAACTATTTCCAATTGATGTTGAGGGTTTTTTTTCCAGATGTACAATCTCTTGCTAGACACTCTGAGGTTCCTGAGCATTTTGCTCTTCACCAGCTTTAGAGCTAGAACGAGCCACTGAACTTTTTCTGGGTTTCAGTGTACACCCATGAAATATGAGTAATATGGCATTTGATTGTACTTGAGATCACTTCCTTCCTCTTCAAATGAAGCTTCCACCTTTAATTAATAGTGGTCTGTATCCTATTGTCCCACAAAGGGAAGGGACATGGGGAAGCCAGCACCCTGGTTCTGTGGGGTTGGAGATCTATTCTGGGAGGACTAAGGAGACATACTCTTACAAGCATCTTGGGGGCACCCTCCCATGTATACATACACAGATAATTTGTTCTCTTTCCCCTCAACCCACTTAAAAAAAAAGAATTGTGTTTAAAAATCAGAATTTTTTGTTTGTTCATAAAGTAGACAAAAATATAGCTCTCCCCATTTCCATTTGTAACCTGCAGGAATAGCATGAAGCCATGCCTCTGTAACAACTAAACTCTCCTGAGAGAAAGCACAAAGGCATGCACATAGGATAGCTTTGCATAATAATGGGGTTCTGAATAGAGTAGGAGGGATTTGGAAGTTTGCCTGTGTGCTAAACAAATGAAAGGGTATATTCTTGTCCATGCCCATCCATTACCTTTCTGACTAGGCAGCAGTCTACATAACTTGTTTCCATGGTACAGTTGATTGGAAGGGTGGTTGTCTCTTAACCGTTTTCATATGTAGTATTTGAGAATCCTTTTTTTTTTTATTTTTTTATTTTTTTAATTTTTTAATTTATTTTTTATTGGTGTTCAATTTACTAACATACAGAATAACACCCAGTGCCCGTCACCCATTCACTCCCACCCCCCGCCCTCCTCCCCTTCTACCACCCCTAGTTCGTTTCCCAGAGTTAGCAGTCTTTACGTTCTGTCTCCCTTTCTGATATTTCCCACACATTTCTTCTCCCTTCCCTTATATTCCCTTTCACTATTATTTATATTCCCCAAATGAATGAGAACATATAATGTTTGTCCTTCTCCGACTGACTTACTTCACTCAGCATAATACCCTCCAGTTCCATCCACGTTGAAGCAAATGGTGGGTATTTGTCATTTCTAATAGCTGAGTAATATTCCATTGTATACATAAACCACATCTTCTTTATCCATTCATCTTTCGTTGGACACCGAGGCTCCTTCCACAGTTTGGCTATCGTGGCCATTGCTGCTATAAACATCGGGGTGCAGGTGTCCCGGCGTTTCATTGCATTTGTATCTTTGGGGTAAACTAAGCAAAGCTGACTATGAGCTTGGCTGCCATAACTGGGAGGTCATATTGATGCTGGTCCTGGGGCTGCCATTTTAGGGAATGATAGGCAGTAGAAGAAGTCCTAAAAAAATTAGAGGGAGAGGAAAAAAAATAGAGGAGGTAAAAATTGAATAAATGTCTGGTGAAGCACAAACACTCAATATCCCTGTGGCAGAAGCAGAGCAGTGGCTGGACCTTAGAGTTGCCTGCATTTCCGCCATTCATAAGAATGACTGCTGAGACCCTCTGGAGTTCCCATATATGGACCTGCTTTTAAAACCTCCCCACTTTCCTAAGGTTGTTTGATCAAATCTCTGTTCCCTAAAACCAAAATTATGTGACAGATACAGTATTTGGAGGAGAAAACATTAAGTATAAGGAAGAATAACAGAAAAGAAAAACTCATGAATCTGGTAGGAGAACCTACCAAGGATGGAGATTAGAGCATGGATGTAGGGATGCCTGGGTGGTTTGGTTCAGTGGTTGAGTGTCTGCCTTCAGCCCAGGGTGTGATCCTGGAGTCCCGGGATAGAGTCCCCCATCGGGCTCCCTGCATGAAGCCTGCTTCTCCCTCTGCCTGTGTCTCTGCCTCTCTCTCTCTGTGTCTCTCATGAACAAAATAAAATAAAATAAAATAAAATAAAATAAAATAAAATAAAATAAAATAAAATAAAATAAAATAAAATAAAATAGCTTGGATGTATTTAGTCACACAGAAAAGATAAAGGTGGAAGAACTTTAGTTGGAGGCTGAAATGAGCAAAAAGGAGTCAAACAAGATGTGAGTATACTTTGAGAAAAATGAGAAAGGATAATATAATGGGTAAGGACAGTTTAGGATGAAGTGAAAATATTGTAAAGGAGTAACCAAGAAGGTTATGTTTTCATAGATCTTCTCCCTTACAGATTCTTCAAATCCAACATTCTTACACCTCTTTCTTGTACAAAAATCATGAGAAAAGATAGCTTTTCTTTTTTTGCAACATGTTTTGTATTAGCCTTTCCTAATTAAAATGTGAACTTTTGTTTTATTTATAAGAGATACTAAATGTTATTGCTACAGTATATACTATTTCCCCCTTTAATAATTTGCAAGTAACATAATTCCTTAATATTTTTATGGAAAGGTCAGGGAGGCCACAGAGCATATTCAGCTGACAACAGTGGGAGTTTCTGCCTTTGAAAACATGTTCAGCAATTTCCAAGTCCATCTATTTCTTGTTTATTTGGAACTTTATTTTGTGAACTGTAAATGTCACTTTTTATTTGTCAATTTATTTATTTGCCTTCCCCTTGGGTCATAATGGGGACTGAGTAAGGCTTACTTACACTGCTACTTAATTTTTATTGTGGCTCCTAACAGAAATCACCCTGAAAACTTTGAATATGACAAAAGAGTATCTTCATTTGGAGGTTTTGCTTAGTGTGGATCTAGAGGTCTTGATGCAGAAAGACTGCTTTGTTGGGGAGATGCTTTAGGGTTATTTGAAACATGAAGTCCATCATTAGAAACCAGCAGCTAGCAGTCCTTGACAATAACACCATATGCACAGACTGAGCCAACAGGCTAACTCATATACAAACACTGCAGCTGCCAGGTGTACAGATTCTCTTTGCCTCAGTGGCTCTCAACGTGGTCCAAGCCAGAGTTGGCTGCAGAGCTTTTTCAAATTACTCATGATATATATCGGTATGTATGTGTGAGTGCCCAGTTATCTTTATATATCCATTTTCATACACATAATACATGCACAGATTCATTCTTTTTTTTTTCACAGATTCATTTCTATGGATAAGAATGCTTCAGTATTGTACTGATCAAATGTCTGTTTGCGCTTACATCCATTCTTTATAAGGGAGGGTAAGGAAGCAGAGAAAGGAGGGTATGGGTGCTTGGTCCTTCTCACTTCTTTTTGCTGCAGGTTTAGCCACTGTGGAAACTCACATAATCTAATTAGTGGGTGCAGGAGACCTTTCAAGGCTAATAGCATATCACATAAGGATCTTTAAGGCATCGGTGGCTGCAAGCATCTGCGATTTCTGTAACCCAAGTAGTGAAGAAGGGGCTCAGGACAACAAAATGAATCTTAGTATTTTTCTGGGAGGGGGACTGTTCTGGTAATATAGGTAGAACAATTCAAATGAAATGTAGGCAACGTATATACTCTGTATGCTTAGAGAAAATGTGAGTGGGTGACATCAGGGAAATAAAATCTCCTGTACTTTTTGTGAGACAAAAAGACTTGATTCTGGCTTTCTACACTTCTAAGGAACTCTCAGAAGGTTCAGCTAAAGATGGGGGGCATGTGACTTGAGTTTATTATAATGAAAGGAAAAATCTTTTATTATGACAAGAAAATGACATCAAAGTAAAATCGCATTCCAGTGAAACAACTAGATTATCTGTCTGCTTTTCTCTATAGTCAGGCACAGTTCTCACTTTAAAACTGGAGTCATAGTAGCATTACTTTCATTGATTATTGGAAAGGATAATTGAGTTGATAATTGGTATTTGGCATAGTACCAGCCACCAAAGTGCTGAATACATATTAGCCATTAGTTCCAGTATTATAACAGGTCTTGAGTAGTATAATTTCTGATTTAAGGAATCATTTGAGAAAGGTGAGGCTTGAATTGTGTATTACCTGTGGATAGTTTAAGAGTTTAATATAGTACTTTGACTTTCCTTTCTTTCTAAAACAAGAGACTATGTCCAGTTTCCAATTGGCATAATGAAATACCCAGATACAATTACATACTTTCCCAAGGAGGCATTTCCAAGGCAACTCCCAAGGAGGCAACTCCCAAGGAGTTTCTGAAAGGTCTCAAACTCAGATCTTCTGACAGTTATAAAACAACATAAACTATGATAAGTCCTAAAAAAAAAAAATGTGTGGATAAATTCTATTGTAGTTCAGATTAAGAAGTGGGGGAATGTGTTATCAGAAGCTGGGATAAGGAAAGAGCATCTACTTGAAATTCTGTTCATTTGCTTAAGTTCTGCCTGAAAGTTTCCACAGATTGCACTGAATTAGTCGCCCTCAGTGCTGTGAACTCCCCAATGTCCAAAGAATTTGGCCCTACAGATATTCCTCCCTAATCCAGTTATAATTGGCCTTTCCCTTTTCATTTACATGATAAATCAGGCTCCAGTTGCCCTATATTTGAAAGGTGTTGGGAATGAGTTCTAATTCAGAACAAGACCATTTACATTGTATGTGGGCAGCCCATGTGTGGCTCTACCTTGCTGCCAAACTAATTCTGAGTATTTCAGGGTATAACTTACTGGACTTAAAGTCCTAGATCAGCCAAGTTTTATTTTATTAAAGTCCTTTTGCCCTTTCTTTGGAACTAGGAGGTCTGTGTCAAAGGCAAAGGGGGTTGAAGAATTGGGCAATTCAAGATTGTTACCCTGGATGTCTTTTCCCAAACACCAGTCCTAAATGCTCCATGCAGAAGAGTTCTGTGATCACTCCACTTAGTAAAATGCTCTATTGCTGATTCATAATGAACATTTCCTTGGGACCAAGACCAGAGTGAGGAGAGTGGGGCCCCCATTTTGGAGCTAAAACCTTGATGGGTGCCCAAAATTTCAGTAATCATGATAGAAAATATTCAATGCAATATTAATTAAAAATCAAATGAAAAATGAACAATACGTGAAACCCATGATGAATATAATAACAAAATTTCAAATGAAGACAGGATTCAAGGCTGCATTTTATACTCCTTCCTTCCTCAACTCACCCTGGTTCCAATAAAATTTCATCTGTAAAAACAGGCAGCCAGCCTGTGGGCTGTAGTTTACCATTTTTTTTTTTTTAAAGATTTTATTTATTCATGACAGACACAGAGAGAGTGAGAGGCAGAGACACAGGCAGAGGGAGAAGCAGGCTCCACGCAGGGAGCCCAATGCGGGACTCGATCCCAGATCTCCAGGATCACACCCAGGCTGCAGGCAGCACCAAATCGCTGGGCCACCAGGGCTACCCAGTTTACCAATTAAAAAAACAATTATATTAAAATATTTCTTTCAATTACTGAGTTTTTTGGGGTCTGTTGAAGTTTTGCTTCAAAGACAATTACCTCACTTGCCTTACCATGGTCCTAAATTAGGTTCTGAGTGATCTTGTAGCTAAGATGCCGAGTTAAGTAGTTGTAACCCATTGTCCACCACACTAATTTGCTCACATAATAATGTGTTTTGCATAATAACTCATAAAACTCATCTTCCAAAAAAGTCTTGGTGTGGAAAATTCTAGAGAATAAAGAATAATGGTACCTATTTATTTCATGCTCACAACAACCATAAGAAGAGGGCACTTTTATTATGATCCCCACCTTATGGATGAAAAAGACAAAGCAATAGTAATTAAATATAATTTTCCCAGGAGTGAGTAAGCACGAAGCTGAGTTTTAGATTCAGCTAGGCTGATTTGACAGCCCATACCCTGGCCTACTACATGAAGTGGCCTATATTTAGCAGGAAGCAAAAATGAGAGCCAGTGCAGTCACAGAAAGAGAGAGGAAAGAGTCATGGAATGTGGGAAGACTGTTTCTGGGGCGCCCGGGTGGCTCAGTCTGTTGGGCATCTGCCTTCAGCTCAGGTCATGATCTTGGAATTCTGAGATGGAGTCCCACATCGGACTCCCTGCGCAGAGGGGAGCCTGCTTCTCCCTCTGCCCCTCTCCCTGCTCATGCTCTTTCTCTCTCTCAAGTAAAGAAAAAAAAAAATTCTTAAAGAGTGTTTCCTATGGGTATTCTGGTTCCTAGTTCTGTCTTATGTGAGGCAAGCTACATATAGTCCTGTTCTTGGATTCCACAAGATCTTCAGGTATGCTCTTTAAAAAAATCCCTATCATAAACTCTGCTAGCTAAGGTAGATTTCGCTTGCTACCAAGAATTTTTATTTATTTTTATTTTTTATTTTTTGGATACCAAGAATTTTTAATTAAAAAGATGCCTGGGATTAAGACTGTTTCTTTCAAAACTCTACTCTGACAATACCCATCTCTCTCACTTTGATAACTCTACTCATTTTCATAATTTCAACGATTATTCTACTTTTTAATGAAATGTTTAAAATTTTGTTCCTAGGTCATTTTAGAACTACTTTTATTTTTAAGAATAAATGTTTATACAAGTACTCACATGTCCTTTTTTCCCCCCTCAGTTGCAGTAGCTTTCTGCTCCCATGGTATCCAGTTGTGTTGTATACACAGTGTCACACAATCAATATTTTAGAAAGAATAAAATACACCTAATGGCCATTTTTATTTTTACCTAGATACAAGGACAAACATCATCTCCAACACTTTTAATACGTGGCCATATATTTTAAGCATAAAAAGATGTTCACTTTCTGTGCTGTTAACCCTGGAATACACAAGTCTGAATTATGAGATGCTGTAATTCCTCAGAGCTGCCGATGACAATAGAAAACATGAGTGCAAAGCTCAAATGGTTTGTGTGCTCACCAGAAACTCAATTTGAAATTATAGCTCAATAATTCAACTTTCTCCCTATGAGATTGTTTTATTTTTGTATTTATTTTTTTCCCTTTTTTAAAAAAATGTTTATTTATTTATGATAGTCACAGAGAGAGAAAGAGAGAGAGGCAGAGACACAGGCAGAGGGAGAAGCAGTCTCCATGAACTGGGAGCCCGACGTGGGATTCGATCCCGGGTCTCCAGGATCGTGCCCTGGGCCAAAGGCAGGCGCCAAACCCCTGCGCCACCCAGGGATCCCGAGATTGTTTTATTTTTAATGTTATATCCAACCTAGATTAGAGTACCAAGTACCTAATATACATAGGCAAAATCAAACAGGCCCTGGAGAAAAAAAAATAAGTATTTGTAATTATGGGAAATTATTTTATGTTCATAATCTATACAATGCTGTGTGTGTGTCTGCACTGGTTTTGGATGGCAGTTCCTGAAGTTGTGCTTTGAGGCAAGTGGGGTTTGGAAACCCTCTTTGTGAATTTTTATACCCTCAAGGTTATCCACCTCTATGACAGGCATATTGAAGCCCAGCCAGCAAAATGCAGAATCTTAGAAAGAGGTACCGGTAATTCGAATGCAGATCTTAAGAGCTAAGCATCACTGAAAGGCCTCTGCTTGATAAAATAGATAAAATTACTATACTGAGTGAAACTTAGAGACTGGAAAAAAAATTCTATTCTCCCTCTATTTTGATGCAAAGTCCCAAGTGAAGGCTTAGCTCTCCCTCTCCACTCTCAATCTTAAAGGGTCAAAAACACATCCCTAAGGAGTCTAGCATACTTCCATTAGATTTCTGGGCCCCATATCCTCTCCTGTAAATTGGCAATGAGCATATATATTCCAAAAGATGATTGTGATGATTTAATCAGTTAACGTAGAAAGGTGTATTGACTGTATTATAAATATCTAACATTTCTGTTTTTGTTACCTGTTATGATTTTACGGTTAGAGTTTATCTCCTCACCATTAATTTAACTAAATCTTCCTTGAAACTATATTATGAAACTCTAACTTATAACATCTTTTAGGTTAACCAAAATATTCTCAGGTTTTTTTTTACTCACTATACAAGGAGGACTTGGTTCAAAATTTAGCCTTTCAAATTTCTGAAAGTACATTTTACTTGCTGTCTACATTTACTTGTCTGGTTAAGGATGAACTTTGTTCTCCTCCGTCAGTGTTTGTCTTGACTGAGATTTCCCAGGTCATGCTGCACTTGTCTCTCTCTCTGGAAATATGTTTTGTTTAACTTGACTACTGTAGTCCTCACTTTTTGTTTGACCATGACTTTTCCTTCAAGATCGAATGCAAGCATCAGTCTCCTACTCAGGAAGACATTTTGGACCACCCTGCCATCTAACCAAAGAATGCCCGTCTTTTTTGTCTTATTTTCACTTTTTGTCTCATTGTCACTTATCTGACCTTCCGACTAGAATCTAAGCCTAGATCAATGCCTGGGTCATACAAGGTGTTAAACACATTTTGAATGAATCAATGAAAAAAATGTGTAAAATACATTTAAAATTTTAATATAATACTTAATTTTCATAGTCAACTGTTTCCTTCGTTAAAAGAAACCATCCTGAAAGATTTCATCATGCAGGCATTCATCACTTAGTGACTCTACTTGCCAAAAAGATCCTGACTGCCTAAAATAATGCCTATGAAACTCAGAGGTGCCAGTGGCATTCTAGGCAATGGGAGGATCCAGCTTATCCCTGTTATCAATAATAACAACAACTATGGGAATGAAGTGTGAACAAAATCATTTAATATTGTCAATTTCTAAAAATAAGCAGATGACAAAATCCTTCTAGGTGCTTATTGATTCTGTTTTGTTGTAAAGAATTCGGATATGTTTCAAGTGGGTATGTTCAGCAATTACGAATATTGGCTAAGTGTTATAATGACAGATAGCATGTGAATGGGTTTAATACACATTCTTATTTCAACCAGTAGCTGTTTAGTTTATGTAAAATTACAGAAATTTTTCATCCATGTTAGGGAACTCTATCAAAGTGAAAAGATAATCTATGAAAGTTCAGAGTATGTGATGCACAGATATTTTCCTAGAATCCTTTTTATGAACTTTTCATAGATATGGATCATTTTGCCTAAAACAAATTGAAAACATAAAGGCTATATGCATTGAAAATTCTGGTCCTGTGTGTAATGAAAAATATTATGTTAGATATTAATAAGATGGAACAGCCTTATATTTATTTCTAATCTAATTTGTTATGTTTGCACAGACATAACCTATGCAAAAAGTATATAATTAAAATGCTAAAATTGTGCTGACTATATTTAATTCTAATGTTATTTAACATGCATCCTTGATCAAATATGAGAGTTTACCAAAATATACAAAGAACTAACTGCAGCATTTTCTTTTTTGATATACTCTGGGCATGTGCCTATGATATTAATCATTGGAGACATCATGGACCAAATGCTTAATGAATAACTATGCCAAATTCATAGGAATTCAAAAATCAAAATTTCCAAAGATAGGGTAATAGGTTGGAACACAGCGTGATTTGCCACTATTTGTACCTAACTCTGGTTTTTGCTTATCTTTCCTATTATCTTATACTCTGCCAATGACAACTCGAAATCATTTGGACCTTTAATATACGTAGAGAACCCCTCTGGAAAGTGTTACATCTATTTATTGAGCTAATTTGAGGAACACTTTTCTTCCTGCATATATATTCAATTACCCAGTGATTCTAGAGAAATGTTATGATTGTATTTTAAAAGTTTGAGTATTTGAAATTAGGAAGTGGCCAAGTTACTGCCCAATGTTGGGCCGGCGGGATCAAGGAGGATGGGGAGGCACCAACAAAATGAAGGCGGACACCCCCCCACCTTGTGGCCCCCACCTCAGAACATTCCCACCTCCAGCAGACCGCCCAAGGACAAGTCATCAGGGGAGCCTGGACCTATGCAGGAAACCTGAACCTACTTTACCCAGAGCCCATATAAGGGCATGGGCAGTTATTGCTCCAGGCCGATTTCACCAGGAATATGCCTAATACCTATCACCCCATACAGAAACCCAACCCCTTACTGCCCCCCTCCCCCCACCAGAAGCCCACTTTCCCTGGGTGCAACTTCCCTGCCCTGGGGATTTCCCCACTCTCTCCCCCCTGCGGGCCACATCCCATTAAATGCCTATTTCGACCCACCTTTGCCTGGCCTCTCTATTTCATTTCACTACCTATCGGATTGACCCTGACATTTGGTGCTAAAACCCAGGAGGAGATGGAGGCCCCACGCTGGTGGGGAGCCTCTCTCCTCTCACCACCAAGCCCTCAACTGAACACAGTGCCTGGAGATGCCGGGTAAGTTCCCCGATTCCGTGCCCCCGTCCGGGTGATCCTGCCTGAAGCCGCAGCAGCACCAGGGCACCTTCCCCGAGCCACCAACCGGGTGGCTCTCTGACGGTCCCTGGGGATCAGGAGATGTCCTCATCCTCACGGTGACCTCCGTTTCTGTCCATGACCCTGAGCTGCAGACTGGGAGGCCTCTTTTCAGTCTCTGGGTTACCTGGCGGGAATCATGGGAGCTGCCCAATCCAAGTTTGACCCCAAAACTCCCTTGGGTTTTCTACCCTCCAATTTTGAGACTCTGGGGTTCTCACAGGATCTCAGAAAATGCCGTTTTACCCAATCCTCAGGGACCTGGACAATCTCTGTAGATGCCAGGATAAGTGGACTGAGGTCCCACATGTGCAGGCTTCCTGGGACCTCCGCTCCCGCCCTCCCCACCCTGCTCCCAATGTTCCAGCACCCAGGTCCTTCAGGTGCGGGCACCGCTCCCTCCCCCCCTCCACCTATCCCCTCAGCTCCAAAAGCCCCCAATCCTTTCCCCTTCCCCTCCCTCGGAGTCCCCTGAGACCTTGGCCTGTCCACCTACTAAGGGGAAGCCAGCCCTCCCCGCTCCCTATCCAGAACCCCCTGCCCCTCCTTCTCCTCCTGCCTCCCAACCACACACTTTACCCATTTCCGACCCCCGACCTTCATACCCTACCTCCCCTCCGATCTCCACGTGCACCAGATCCCACAACCAGATCCCACAAGGTCTCCTCCTCCCCTGACCTGGCCTGCCCCCTGGAGAGGTGGTGGGAGCTGAAGGGGTTGTTCGGGGCCAAGACCTTTCCCAAATTAAACAGCAGTTAGGCTCTTACTCTGCTAACGTGGGAAACTGTACCAAGGAATCCCAACATTTGGCGCAAGCATAGGACTTGACTTGGCATGATCTGCATGTTGTCCAGACCACCACCCTCACACCGGAGGAGAGGGAGGTATTCAGGCTGCTGCCCGAGAGTACACCGACCAGGGCCATTAGGCTGATGACGCTGTGCCGGTCAGCGCTCGGCCAGACGGGCTTATCAGGCTGGCCTGGATGGCCACCGTCTCATCGCTGGCACGTGGCCTCTAACAAGGCTTTCAGCTATGATAAACTCCAGGAAGTCATTCAGAACCCAGATGAATACCCTGCAGTTTTCCTTAATAGGCTCACCGAGGCCTTACCCAGTACATTCGCCTGGAGCATGCCTCCCCGACCTGGGCTACTGTCTTGGCGACCCATTTCATCTCTCAGTCCTTCCCTGATATCCATAAAAAATTAAAGAAGGCCGAGGAGGGTCCTCAAACTCCCATTCCCGACCTGATGAAAATGGCATTTAAGGTCTTTAATACCCAAGAGGAAGCAGCTGAACTTAAGAGGCAGGCTAGACTCCAGCAGAAGGTCCAACTCCAGACCCAAGCCTTGGTGGCAGCCCTCTGGCCGGTGGGTTCCACAGAAAGGGGGAACCAATTGCACCCTGCCTGGGGCTTGCTTCAAATGCAGCACCGAGGGACACTGGGCCTGTCAATGTCCCAATCCCCAGGAGCCAACGTGTCCATGCCCTCAATGTCGAATGATGGGCCACTGGAAATCCGACTGCCCCAGTCTTGGAGGATCCTCTGAGCCGGTAAGTCCAGCCTTCCAACTTCTCGGATTGGATGATGACTGACAGGGCCCAGACTCGGACACCCCGTGACCCAGGCTGAGCCCAGGGTCCTGCTCCAGGTAGCGAGTTAGTCCATCTCTTTCCTGTTGGACATGGGGGCGACCTACTCTGTTCTGCCTTCATTCTTGGGGGCCAGTTTCCCCTCTCTGGTAGCAGTGATGGGTATTGATGGCACCTCCTTTATTCCACAGATTACCTCACTCCTCTCTTGCAGCCTGGATGGGTTCCCTTCTCACATTCCTTCCTTATAATTCCTTCCTTCCCAGCTCCTCTCCTTGGTTGGGTTATCCTGCACAAACTCAAGGCCACCATTCGTCTTTCTCCTTCACCCACTGTTTCTACTCACCTCCTCTTCGATGAGAATCCTGACATCTATCTATCAACTCCTCATCTAAATCCTGCTACCCTCCTACCTACCACCTCTACTAACTCAGAACCCTCCCATTCCTGCCCTCAACTCCTGGAAGAGCTGATTCCTCCACATCCAGGACTTTCTGATCAACCCCTCCCGAACTCTGACTGAATACTCTTTGTGGATGGTACTTCTCTCATCGCCCCAGATAGCCAGAGACATGCAGTATATGCCGTCTGGTTACCCTAGATGCCATCTTAGAGGCAGTTCCCCTCCCCCTGGGGACAAGTTGTCAGAAGGCAGAACTTCTAGCTCTCACCAAGGCTCTTCACCTGTCCAAAGGGCAACAAGTTACCATATACACTGACTCCAAATATGCCTCCCTCATCTCACATACATATTCTGTCCTCTGGTAAGAGCGAGGGTTTCTTACAACCAAGGGAACCCCCATAATCTATGGGCCCCTGATTTCAAAACTACTAGAGGCCCTCAGCCTTCCCACTGAAGTAGCCATTGTCCACCGTCATGGACACCAATCCTCCAAGGACCCAGTGTCCCAAGGCAACAACAAAGCCAACTCCACTGCCCGAGCCACTGCCTTAGGCTCCTCACCAGCTCCCCTCCTCTTCCTCAACACACCACATTCCCCCTCTTACACAGACAAGGAAACTCAGACACTAAAAAGGATGGGAGGAATAGCCGGGGGGAAAAGGCTGGATCTTCATTCAAAAGAAACTTGCTCTTCCAAACCATTTAGCTCCCATGATCGTTTCAGACATACCCCAATCCCTGCACATTGGTCCCAAGGCCTTACACCAGTTCCTAGAACCCCTTTTCCACTATCCACATCTCCGAAAGGTTATCAGAGAGGTGCATCAGTCTTGCAAAACCTGCTCCACTATATACACTCAAGGGGGAATTTGCAGGCCGGGACCCAATCAGCAGCTCCATGGCTGCCGACCTGGTGAGGCCTGGCAGCTTGACTTAACCCACATGCCACACCATAAATCCTTTTGCTACCTATTAACCTTAGTGGACACCTTTGGGTGGATAGAGGATTTCCCCACAGCTCGGGAGACAGCAGATGTGGCAGCCACCATACTCATCGAACACATCATTCCAAGATTCGGCCTCCTGCGGACCCTACAATCTGACAACAGCCCGGCTTTCATCTCCAGCTTCACCCAGCAAGTCTCCAAGAGCCTAAATATTACCTGGAAACTCCATATCCCATATCACCACCAGTCTTCGGGTAAGGTAGAGTGGGCCAACGGCCTTTTCAAGGAACATCTCACCAAACTTACCCTTGAAACCCACCTCTCCTGGCCAACCCTCCTCCCACTGGCTTTAATAAGGCTCAGAGTTACCCCTAGAGGGCTGTCAGGTCTAAGTCATTTTAAGCTTCTCTATGGGCAGCCCTTTCTGCTCACTCAAAATCTTCCATCATCACTTCCTCCTCCCTTCTAAGAGCCCTCCTGCAGGCCCATGTGGATTCAGTCACCCCTACTCCAGGAGAACCCATACCAGATACTCCCCAAGCCTGGCCCCAGGGTATAGAACGAACACTGGTTTCTGTCTCCCTGGTTCCACGATTAACCATCTACAGTTAGGCAGAAGTAGCCCTCCTCACCAGCCCCCTGGAAAAGCAGAAACCAGTGTTCTTTCTCCCACTAGTTATTGGGGTCCCCTTGGCCTCAACCCTGGTGGCCACGGGATTGGGAATGGGGGCCTTAATCCATTCTGTACACTCTACCAGGGACCTATCTGAGAGCCTTCAAATGGCCAAGGAGGCCTCAGCAGAGTCTCCAGCTTCCCTCCAATGCCAGATGACCTCAGTGGCCCAGGTGGCCCTCCAGAACCAAGGTGCCTGGGACCTCCTCACCGTAGACAAGGGTGGAGCTTGCATGTTCCTCAACGAAGGATGCTGCTACTACATCAATGACAACAGGTATAGTTGAGACCATTCTCCACACCCTCGCCAAAGTTCATGAATCTCTCCAAAACTGGTATCACTCTGGCAGCCCAACTACACCCCAATGGTGGCAGACCCCACTAACCACATGGCTGCTCCTTCTTCTAAGCCCACTCCTAATCATCGATATGGTATTAATGGTGGCCCCTTCCATTCTCCAATTCATCCAGGAGCGAATTCGGGAAATGTCTTATCTGTCCACCAACTCCTCCTCCACCACTACTCCTGTCTGCCCACTTCCAAGGGACCCCACGATGCCCCCTACTCAGCAGGAAGTAGCCAGATCTAAACGACGCCCTATAATAACAAAAGGATTGGAATGTTGGGCCGGTGGGATCAAGGGGGATCGGGAGGCACCAACCAAATGGTGGCAGACACCCCCCCCACCTTGTGGCCCCCATCTCAGAACATTCCCACCACCAGCAGACCCCCCCCCCCCCCCCCAGGACATGTCATCAGGGGAGCCTGGACCTATGCAGGAAACCTGACCCTTACTTTACCCAGAGCCCATATAAGGGCATGGGCAGTTATTGCCCCAGGCCGATTTCACCAGGAATATGCCTAATACCTATCACCTCATACAGACACCCAACCCCTTACCCCCTCCTGCCCCCCACCAGAAGCCCCCTTGCCCTGGGTGTGACTTCCCTGGCCCGCAACTTCCCCGCTGTCTCCCTCCCCTGTGGGCCGGGGAACCTCGCCCATCCCATTAAAAGCCTGTTTCGACCAACTTTTGTCTGGCCTCTCTTTGATTGCACTACTGATCGGATTAAACCTGACACCCAGCAAAAATTATGGACCAGAGATCCTGAAAAAAGCACACAAAAGGGGTGCCAAATCTGAAATAAGGCAGTTTGTACTTCTCCAATAATCATAATCATTTAGCTAAGTTGGGGGATCAGAAATTAAGTGTAATTCTAAAAGTTCGGAGCAGGAAGTAAGCTTTCAATGATTTCAAACATCCCCATGACCATGAATTTGTAGAAGGGAAATGCTATTTTCATGAAAAAATAACCCAGTTTTTAGTCAGTTTCAGTGATGCTGATCTGTGAGGAAAAAAAAAAAAAATGGTCACATTTACAACTCAGAACAACTTCCAGAGGGAAATTTAGTAATATCAGCATAACCCTAATCAGCAAATCCCCAGTCACAAATAAATAATTGTGATTTAATATCTTGAAAGTGAAACCATCACCCAGAACATTTCACTTCCCATGGCCCATCCGCATTCCTCATCCAATCCAAGTTACAGGATTTGACAGGGAGGATTGTTAGAGTCCAGGGAGGTATTTACATGTTCTGTAGTTCTTTGTAGCAGAACATTTTTGTGTTTCTCTAAAGATTATGTACACAATCTTTAAGAGCATTTTAGAAAGAGCAGGAACCTCAAACTCACATGTATTTTTCATTACTTTCCAGCTGCTATTTCTTAGATTGTCAGAATTGGGATAATAACCTGCAGACTATCACTTTGTGCTTTGCTCAAAGGGAAGATTGGGTTGCCACCAAATCCCTAATTGAGACCGAATTAGAATAAACGGTTGTTAAGCTCTCCAGCCTAATTGTGAATGGTGTGTATTTGACATTCACTAAGATATAAATTAAAATAAAAAGAGCATTTTCAGAGGCATTGGAGTAGCTTTGCATTAATGATGGCCTCCTTTGCACTGCTGACGGTTTGCATTATTCATAATGTCATTATCAGGACTATTCAGTGCTGAATGATTTGTTCGCCCAGAAATTGTACAGCCTGACCAGATAAGTAATATCTGTAGTTTGTATTTATTCTTATGACTGCTTACTCGGGTATGGCTTCTTTTATCTCTGTTGTGAGCTTACTTACTGCTGCTCAGCGGGATGTACCATCAGTGACATAAGCTTTATTCATTTATAGATGCAGAGCACTGCATCAAAGTATTAAATCCTGCAAATGTGGGGAAAACTCAAAGGCTTTAATCCTTGGACTGGCAATCGTCATTGTACTGCTGCCATATGTCGGCACTGAAGTTAACTTTCGGGCCTGTGCATTTACGGAAGGCATGCAGCCTTGTGCCGCCTGCTTGTTTGTTTAAGATAGAGTCTTCCCCGCCACTGCTATAACTTTGCCATTCAAAACCCTTTCATCTGCACAGAATGAAGTAACCAGAGTCACACAATGAAATGCCAACGTGTCCTTTCAGAACTGATTGGTCTATTTTATAACTTCTTTCTTATTCTAATTAAACTAGCTTAGGAGAGGACTATGTTTTAGCATCTTGGGTTTCTGAATGACAAGAGAAGGCAGGGGAGAATCAGAGCATTTAGAAAGCTCTCTGCTGTGAAAACAAGGTTTAAGGGTCTAGAGGTTTTCTTTCTTTCTTTTTTTTTTTTACTTTCCCCCAGCAAAGAGATCATCTTTTGAAATCTTCTCCATCAGCTCCCCTCTACACATACCAATTTCAGTTTTATAACACCCCTTGCTGTGCATCTCTTGGCAGGAAACTTGCCCATCTTGCAGAGTCTTGCATGAATAATTCATTTAAGTGTCATGCTGACTCTCAAAAGCCTGGATTACTGCTTTGGAGGAAATGTTTAATAGGATTCTTCCAAACAATCCAAAATATAGCTCCGAGTTCTGTGGGTCCTATCTCTTAGCAGGTCTGAGTGCAGTGAAAGAATTAATGTGCCGAAAGCCCAAACACACTTGAGGCCATTCAACCTGTGTCTAGCTGGATTGTAGCCTTATAATGAAGGTTCGTATTTTAAATTAAGGTCACTGGTTTACAGAGACATGATTCTTAAGTACAGGGCTTGAGTTCAAGATGTTGGCGCAATTACTGTTTGTTAGACTTGGGGTTTTGGCCTCTCTTAGATAATACCAAAGGACCTCAGAGAACCAAGCAGATAAGCAACTGGGAGAAGAACTGAGTTGGATGTAGGCAAACAACTCCTACAGTATAGCAGCCATTGTGATCACTTGCTGTTACTTTTGTAATTTTTTGTGATCACTATTCTTCAAACAGTAGTCCTGCAGTTGATCAAACCTGAATATTCAAAAATCTTTAGCCTCAGAAACTTAACCCTTGTAATCCATGCCTGGTGATTTTACTGTATCTCTTAACCTGTACCTCCCCCTTTGCTAGCTCATCAAACCCTTTAAGTCTTTTTTTTTGTTTTGTTTTGTTTTGTTTTTGTTTTTAAGATTTTATTTATTTATTTGAGACAGGTAGATAGAGCATGAACAGGGAGGAGAGGAAGAAGCAGGCTCCCTTCAAGCAGGGAGCCCCGTATGGGGATCCAATGCTAAGACTCAATCACAACCAGGTTAACCTACTGAACCACCCAGGCACCCCCAAAGTCTGAAGGTCTTAAAAAGATATTCACATTACCCTAAAGGATTGATGGCTTAAATTTTAACCCACTCTCACTCTCCTGGATGATTTGCATTTTAAATCAAGAGGAGTCACAAACTGAAAGGAATCTTTCCATGGAGTCTTTCTTAATGATTTTGAGAATGACACAAGTAATACTTGCTCATTATAGAAAAACAAAATAAAGGCACAAGAAAGAGGACAATTTGGGGCACCTGGGTGGCTCAGTCAGTTGGGCATCTGCCTTTGGCTTGGGTTATTGAGCTCCCTGCTCAGTGGGGAGTCTGCTTCTCCCTCTCTCCCTCTCCCCTTCTCTCTGCTTGTGCTCCATCTTGTTCACTCTCTCTCTCTCTCTCTCTCAAATGAATAAAATCTTAAAAAGAAAAAGAAAAATTTAAATGATAATCGCCAATAACATTATAGTATGTTAACATTATAGTATGTTAATCCATATTTTATATTTATATATTGATCTATCTATAGGTCTATAGACCCATGTATCCATGAATGTAACTTTACAAAGATAAGATGATCCACAGCAGGATTTCAAACAGTAGTGGAATTCCAGAGGAATGTCTTTTCCATAGGTGTGCCCTATCTAGATAAGTGGGTTTTAGATTATGTTGCACAGAGCCCTGATGATTAGTTGAAGGGTTTTGAGTTGGACATCTCCCCTCCCTCTCCAGAACTATGATACCTTTTTCTACTCTCATGTGCCTCTTGATGCTAATCTGAATGGATTCTATTAAGAGGCACCTTTACCCTCTGGCTTCCCATTGGGTTCACCCAGTGAGAGAATCAACAGGAGCTCATCAGAAGGGAAAATAATATTAGGGGATTTATTCTTCCCATTTCCTTTCTTAGGAGAGGGAGTTAATAGCATGAACCTCTCTCTGCTTCTTGGGTTTTAGTAACCAAAACTTTCCTTCTCTCCTTCAGGCCTAAGGGTAGTAGCAACTTTTCAATTTCATTATTGTTGCTGCAAAGCAGACCATCCCTGAACACAGTGACTTAAAAGTACAATTATGTATTTGCTACAAGATTCTGCAATATTTGCAAGGCTTGGTATTTCCAATGAAGATATAATGAGGCTGTTTCTGCAGGTGCTGAAACATGTGTAGAACAGAAACACAGCTGCTTCCAGGGCAAAGAATAGCTAAGGTGATGGGTACAAGAACAGGAGACCCATAGGAAGCAAGTAGGAAGGAGCAAGTCCCTTTTTCCTCCTTAAGCCTTCTATTACTCCCTATTGTCCTTGTTGGAAGAACCTAATGGTGAACCTCTTGGGAAGATGAGAAAGAGTCTGCAGAGTTCCAGCTTCAGCATTGCAAAGTCAAGTATACATGGATAGGTTTGTGCAACAGCTTATTAATTGGCAAAGTCATTTCTTATAAAAATCAGTTAATTATTTCTGCATAAAAATTACCCCCAAACATAGCAACTGACAAGAAACCCCAAACATAGCTCAAGTTTTGTTTTGTTTTGTTTTGTTTTCATAGCTCAGTTTTTGAGTCAGGAATCCAGGTGCAACTTAGCTGGTTATACCTGCCTCAGTGTTGATCACCAGGCCACAACCCAGATGTGAACTCTGGCTGCAGTCAGGGCAGGATCACCAGGCAGCTCATCTTCCAAGCTGTTCTCATGGCTGTTGGCAGGCCTCAGAAGACCCACTTCCAAACTCACTCACATGGGTGTTGGAAAACCTCATGTCCTTGCTGGCTTTTGGTTGAAGACTATATGGAAATAATTCCTCTTCCCACTGGGGATGTATTTCTGTCCTAGTATCTCTTGTCTTGATGTGAATATAGATCCAGGTAATAGTCATCTCATACAGAAGCCTGAAGTACCAGTTCTATCCTCCCAACTCTCATATTTGCCAAAGAAATGACCAAAGCAAAGCTCACCAAAGCTCAGCAATGACATATTGGTTTCTTTTAAGTTGAATCGTGAGTAAAGGAAAAAGGGATAAGAGGGAATGATGCAGATAATGCATTGCAGTGTTGACTGTGACAAGGCAATGTCTCAATTCTCTTCCCTAATTCTTTCATAACCTCCAGAAATCCCTTGGCTACTACTAGTAAGTTCAGTGAGCAACAGCTCTTGTCCAACTCCCTCCTAGAGATATCTTTCTAATAGATTCATTTTGTCAAAGTTAATAATTTTCAGTATTTGCTCTCATTAAAAACCCTGAATAATAAACTAGGGCATAATTTTAGTCTTTACATTTTTTCTCTAATATGAGATTAATTGCTGCTAGTGCAGAGAAATTCATTACAATAAGGCTTTTTTTTTTTTTTCTTTGAGAATTTTATCATCTCCTAGAGATTGCTTTGCATCTCTTGGAGTATATGTAATATTGATACAGAAATATTTAATTAAGACTATTCAATTCTTGTTATACCATGTAAATTGTTTCCTCTATTGATTTTTGGAGAGTAAATCCAGTAATTAAATATCTAGAGAAAAGCTGACTGAATTCTTATTTATTGGAAGCTTATTACACATTTATTATACAATAGGAATGTAATGTAGCTTAGTCTCTGTGTCATGTATACATATAAATGTTTGATATACATATATATAAATCTATTTGTTACAAATTCTATGTATATATGTAGGTAAGTATGTATGTATCTATCTATTTATATATGTATCTATCCATCCATCCAACATCTACCTATATATCTCATTTATGTGATGCTGGCAGATACATAGTTAAGGACTTACTGTTGAGCATTCTTAGCTTGGGCTGCCATAACAAATTACTATTGATTAAGTGGTTTTTACAATGGAAATTTATTCTTACATTTCTGGAGGCTAGAAGTCTGGGATTAGGGTGCCAGCATGGTTGGGTTCTGGTGAGAGCTCTTTTCCACATTGTAGATGATCATCTTCAAGTTATGCCTTACATGACAGAAGGAGAACTAGTTACCTCTCTGGTCTCTTCTTAAAAGGTCACTAAAGCCATTCATGAAGGAAGGCTCTGTCCTCATGACCTGTCTCCCAAATGCCCTACCTGCAAATACCATTACTTTGGGATTAGGCTTTCAACGTATGAATTTGGGAGGGAGACACAAACATTCATCCCATAACACATTTTCCTAAGCTTTCTTTTCTAGTAAGTTTTATAATACGGAGCAATATGGGTTTTGACTTCTTTGGCAAGCTTGCAAGTTCTTCCATTAAACAACCTTCTCATCCTGCCAAAATTGAGATAAAAAGTAAATGGGAAAAATTGCATTTATTGAGCATTTACTATGTACCAGCCCATCAAGCTTGATATTTTCAAAAGTTACATCATACGATTCTTGCCATAATCCAATTACATAGATAACATGTTTCTTTTTTCTATTTTACTATTGCAAAAACTGACATTATAAAACACATCCAAAGAGGCACATAAAGTAAATGAGGTAGGCAAGATTTGAAGCTAAAAAAAATCTTCAAAAAGGTTTAAATTCCCTCCTCCACCAACACTGGTACCACTTTTAGCCCACTTGGTGTCTCTGTGTTAGGAAGAGATGTCTCCCCCATATGGACAAAACCTTATGGATTTGTCAATTCCATTCTTTTTCCAATTCTTGTCAAAAGAATTAAACCTTGGTGTGAATTAGAGAAAGGTACCTCTTCTTCTGGATAGGTACAACCCTGAGTCAGATTACGCATCTTGGAGAATAGAGTATAGGTTTGATTTTCACCTCAGTTGACTTATTTCATCCCTCTGAACCATCAGTTCATCCCTCTGATGGTTAGGTCCCTCTTATGTGGAGTACAACCTATAGAACTGAATATGATTATCTTTCCTCCACACTACTGCTTCCAAAAAAGATTCTTATTTAAGATCTCTCCTTTATTCAGATTTCAGCTTTATGAAGAACTGCATACTTTATGTCCTAATGGGATTTTCCCCCTTATCTTTCTCTTATCTTGCTACATAAGAAATTATTCTAAAACGTAGAGCCTTAAATAACAAAATTATCTCACACAGATTCTGTGGGTCAGGAATCCAGGAGTAGCTTAGCTGGGTAGTTCTGGCTTAGCATCTCTCATGATGGTATAATCAAGCTGTTAGGGTATCAGTCATCTGAAGTTTCACTCAGGCTGGAGAATCTGCCTCTAACCCTCTCAGATGGCTACAGTCAGAGGCTTTAGCACCTCACAGCATGGACCTTTCCATGGGGCTACTTATAATATGGCTTACCCCAGACTGAGTAACAAATAAAAAGAAGGATGATGGCAACCATGATGGAAGCTGCAGTGACTTTTATAATATAACCTTAGAAAAAATTTATGTGCCTTTCCTTCTGATGTATTCTTTCTATTGGTCACACAGACCAATCCTGATAAAAAGTATAAATCATTGGGGGACAAGTTACACAATGGCTATCACATATAGCTAGGACTTATGGTCTTATATGTGCCAAAAATCCCATGAGATAAAAGTGGCTGATACTCAGTTAATCCCCAACGGTACAGGCATTGACTTGCATTTATTTTGGTTTTGTTTGTTTGTTTGTTTTCTCAAGATTTTATTTATTCATGAGAGACAAACAGAGAGAGAGAGAGGCAGAAACAGGATAGAAGCAGGCTCCATGCAGGGAGCCTGATGTGGGACTCGATCCTCAGACTCTAGGATCACGCCCTGAAGCCAAAGGCAGATGCTCAACCGCTGAGCCACCCAGGCGTCCTGGCCAGCATTTATTTTGAACAAATGAATGTTCTGACTTTTTTATTTTTGTGCCCAACCAGTTGTTAAATATTTTGAACATCATTCCTGGAAATAGGTATTATTATTATTATTATTATTATTATTATTCTCATTTTACAGATGTTAAATGTGAAGTTGTTAGACCTCAATTTCTTCCTCACATAGATGCTGTAACTGGGATTGGAACCCAAAAACTTTAAATTATCATACTATTACCTACTTTAGTATATTCAATTTTCACTTTAATCGACCATTTCTGGAAGTTGGCACCACACCAATATCAAACATGTTTATACATGGATAAGTTTCAGTAACATATTAAATATAAAAGGCCCTTTTAAAGCTGACTTGATGTTAAAAATTTAAAAAAAATAGATTTTATCATTGGATAGATCAGAGGCTCATTTTACCCTTATGTTCAAAGAGCAGAGCCCACACTTCAGATAAAGAACTTATCTCTTTTTGAAGAGGACATTCTACATTACTGTTTTCCTTCTGGCTTATATAACTTTGGAATTTAAGTTTTAAGGGGATAACCCTGTCACCAAATATTTACCTTATGAATGTCAGTTCCATAGGAGTGCATTGAGGGTGATGGGGGTGGGACATTTATATACTCCTCCAAGAACAAAAAAAAATTCAGTTCTATTTACTAAAATTATCAGTTAAAACTGGTTGACAGAACAAAAATGGCAATTGGGCTGAAACTTTCTATTTTCAAACAGATATTAAGCATGTTATATAAGTGCCACCTGAAGGCTGGGTTTGGGTTTTAAATGGTAAATAACAACAAATATACTGTGTAAGAAAATAATTATTGAATGTTAGTTTAAAAAATATGAGCATATGCATAGGAAGAACAAATGCAAGTTATTAATAATAAGTTATTAATAACAAATTAATAGTTATTAATACCATTTCATCTACTCCCTAACTAAGGCAGAATTTACAAAGCCCACGAGAAATTAAAGCAGAAGCAGTTACCTGGATATGAGCTCAGGGCAAACCCCAACATTTCACTATCATCTGTTAGAGTGAAACACACCCAGTACCCCCAGTATATCAGGTGCTCTTTGGCTCTAGAGTAATGTGAATTAAGACAAAACCTATTTGGTTTGCATAAGCTTTGGTTATTTTATTAACCATGTGGCATTCCTCCACCTATGGAAATTAAGCTTTGTCCAGGGCCAGGTCTGACTAAGAAAAATAGGCTATCACACCATTTTAATAAGCTCACACATTTTAATATCATCTCTTTCACTTTTTCCATTTCCTGCCTAACCACTCCCATACTAAAAAACATGGGGCCTAGGGGTCAAAACCTTCATCTGTTTTTCGGGGGGAGTAAGCTTCCTCAGTTAGGCCATAAATAACACTATGGTCCATGCCATACCCCAAGAAGCCCAAACAAATATCCATTATGTTTCTCACATTCCTGCTTGTGCCTTTCTTATGGTGCCTTTCCTAGATGCATAGTTCAAGAGGTTTACTGTTTCACAAAAGTATTTTAATTCAATTATTTATCAAGGAAAATAGCAAAGGAAAAGCATTATGGAGATATCTGGCCTCTCAAGATATGTTGCCCTGAGAAGCTCATGTTAGAAGTACAGAAGCCTGATGGGGCACCTGGGTGGCTCAGTCACTTGGGCATCTGACTCGATTTCAACTTAAGTCATGAGCTCAGGGCATGATCTCAGGATCATGAGGTTGAGCCCTATGATGGGTACTTAGTGTGGAGTCCGCTTGTCCTTCTCCCTCTGCCCCTCCCCCAACTCTCACACACTTGCTGTCTGTCATAAATAAATAAATAAATAAATATTAAAAAAAGAAGTGTAGAAGCTGAATATTTCTGTCTGAATTCCATTTCAGTTAGATTTTAATATCAGACCCCCCTCTGATTATTATATTACATCACATGATTAATTTGCCCCGTGCTACTGTTGCTGGTTCTGTGTTTCCATTATCACTTTTATCTTCACACTGCAGTCTCTACTGTCTTTGTGAACAAGCTCTCAGTCAAAATCTTATTCTACTCTTGAAAGGGTAGCATTCCTCAAATAAGTTTATGAAACTATAACCTTTTCACTAAAGCTTGAAATCAGTATTTTGTTTTAAAGATTTTATTTATTTATTTGAAAGAGAGACAGAGAGAGAGAATTAGCTATGGGAAAGGGGAGACAAAGAGAGAGAAGCAGACTCCCCATTGAACAGGGAGCCCGATGTGAGGCTCCATCCCAGGACCCCAAGACCACGACACAAGCCAATGGCAGCTGCTTAACCGACTGAGCCACCCAGGTACCCCAGAAATCAGTATCTTCTTAACATCAATGGTTTAAGACTAATGTGTTCTTAGAATGAAGAAAAAATGGGAAGGGAGATTGGCAAATTTTAATAGCTCTCTTTTTCCTTCTTCTAATGAAGATTTAAGATTGTATGCTACTTAATGAGACAGTTGTCTATTGACCTGACTTTTATGAAGTATCTTCTGAATAACATATGAAATGGATCACTCTAGGGTAAACAAGAGGTTCTTTTTCTTTTTTTTTTAAGTATTTAATTAATTAACTTATTTAGAGAGAGCGCGCAGCCGCGTGCACGTTCACATGTGGGGTGAGGGGCAGAGGGAGAAGCAGACTCTGCTGAGCAGGGAGCCTGATCTTTGGCTCAATCTCAAGACTCCTGGATCATGACCTGAGCCAAAGGCAGATGCTTAACAGACTGAGCCACTCAGGTGCCCCGGAAGGGATATACTTTATATTTAAATCGGCATATGACATTAAGAAAAAAAGATGCAAAAACAAATTTACATACCACAAGTGGAAGAACTCTGATATAAATGTATTTGCTGTTAAAGTTTTTATTGTCTTTATGGCAATTGAATCAACTCTCTCTCTTTTCTCTTTTAAAGCAAATAGGTTTGATTTTCTCACCCAACTTCAGTTGGTAGTAGCCACCAATCATCCTGTAACAAGAATTTTTGACTGTGTGAAGTTAGCGGAAAGATTATCATAACCAACTAATGACACCCATCATGAATTTGAGAGGGAGGGTGGTCACATGTATTTGTAAAAACATTTTGCCTTCCTGACATATGTAAAGTCAAAGAGCAATACTGACTACACTTTCCTATTATTTAACTTTTGTTCTCTAGGGCAATGTTTCTTGTACTTATGGAATTAGAATTGTCAATGCTGGGGGTTGGAAATGCAGATTTTCAAAAAGTTTTCCAAGTGACTCTAAAGACTAAAGTTTGGGAAACCTTAAGGACCAGACTTAATATCAAACATCTTTTGCAGCTCCAAGGTAAGTGGTAAGCAGTGAGTATGTTTGTGTAAGTGATAGGTGGAAGAGAGTGGTAAAGAAACTAAGCAAATTCTTGTTTCATAATAGAGGCAAAGGATTACTTTTGTCCTTTGCAATTTTTTTTTTGCATGCACGTGTTTTTATTAGCCTAGAGACAAATTTGGGAAAATAAAAGGTAGACATAGACTTGTCCAGGAAAACAAGAGTGAGATAGAATATAATTTCCATCAGGGTCTTATATTCCTCTTGTTTTTCATTTGGAATGGTTCACCTGCCTTATATAAAGTGGGAGTGGAGAATTGTGGCAATTATTTTGAAATTCATTGAATTACCTGATAATTGTTTCAAGTTTCCATTTCAGACTGTAGAGACCTAACCATAATTTACTTCCTGGTTGAGTGATCTTAACAATGCTTGCACTGTTCTCTTTTAATAAGGTACAATTTTATCACAGACCATAGCATCTTATAAAGAAATACATGAAATGCCTTACCTCTTCCTATACACTTAGAATTTCTTTGCTTCTAAAACCATGGAGCAATAAATATCTAATTTTTTCAGAAATATGTTTTTTTTTAAGATTTTATTTATTTATTCATGAGGGACACAGAGAGAGAGAGAGAGGCAGAGACACAGGCAGAGGGAGAAGCAGGCTCCATGCAGGGAGCCTGATGTGGGACTTGATCCTGAGACTCCAGGATCACATCCTGGGCTGAAGGCAGGCCCTAAACCACTAAGCCACCCAGGGATCCCTCAGGAACATGTATGTACATCTTTCTGTTCTCTCTCCTTCTCTCTTATACACACACTATGTAGCTATTTATGTTAATGCATTCTAATAAAGGAAAACTTTGAAAAAGTCCACAAAAATTAAAGTTTATCAGGATGAATCATGATCTAATGGTTAAAAATAACAATGTTTTGTAACATGCAAAATTACAACATATTGCAAAAGATAATTGAAATTCCTACATATGCCTAGGATATTAATATTTTTCCCTGCTTTTTTGTAATTAGATTGATGTGAGTATTTAAAAATCTGCTCCCCACATGTGCTTAAGGATGCCAGGTTTTTCCTGAGTCATTTTGCCAATTCAGATACTGTTTGAATGTGTCTTCTATTTCAGTGGTAGTACGTACACGTGGTATTTTAACATCACTCTAATGTACTGGTATGCTGGGAATATCAGCACAGATGTAAAAACACACTATCATTACAAGATGATTGACAACAGTGATCCTTATAATTTGATCTGATTTATGTCCTCATTTACCATTTGTCTGCCAAAACCGAGAGGCTTCTGGAATGTAGAAAAGTTCTGAAGTGTTGCTATAGACTGAATGCTTTTGTCCCCTTCCCCACCAATTTTGAATGTTAAAATTTGGAAATTTTGGAAATAGGGACTTCGGGAGGTGCTTAGGTCATGAGGGTAGAGTCCTCATGAATGGGTTCAGTGCTCTTATGAAAGAGGCCTCAGAGAGCTCCTTTGTCCCTTCTACCATCTGAGGACACAGCAACCAGATGGCTGTCTATGAGCCAGGAAATGGGCCCTCACCAGCCACTGAATCTGCTGGTGCCTTGATGTCAAACTTTTCAGCCTCTAGTACTGTAAACAATAAGTTTCTATTGTTTAACCCACTCAGTCTATGGTATTCTGTTATAGCAGCCAGAACAGATTAAGACAAGTATAAACCTTATTTTAAACCAGTTATCTGGTTATCTAGAAACAGTTATCTAGAAGGAGAATTTGACCCAGGTCTGAATGCACTTGACATATTGAAGGAGTGCTCTTAGGAGGAAAGGACTGAGGGAAGCAAGATAGGAAGAAGATGGATCAGCAAGAGTTGTTCTACCTTGAGGCAAGAGGGTCAGCATTTTCTACCCCCAGTTTATTAGTTTGCTAGAATCGCCTTACCTAAATAGCACAGATAGGGTGACTTAAATGACAGAAATGTATTGTCTCACAGTTATGGAGGCTGTAAGTCCAAGATCAAGGCACAGCAGGCTTGATTTCCTCTGAGGGCCACAGGGAAGGATCTGTTCCAGACTCCTTCCTCGGCTTTCAGATGTCCACCATCTTGCTGCCTTTTCACATGGTCCTATCTTTGTTCACTAGAGACATTGGTTTCTCTTTTATTCCATCCAAATATGCTCTTTTTATAAGGACACTCATCAGATTGGGTTTGAGCTGACCCTAAGGGCCTCATTTTAATTTAGTCACCTCTGTAAAGGAGCTGTCTCCAAATAAGATACTGGGGGTTAGAGGTTCAATGTATGAATATGGGGGTGGGGCACAATTCAGCTCATAATATCCACCAATCTGTCATTCAGTGGCTGTAGGCCACATCTGTGGAGGAGGGTGAGGAGTAACCTTCTAGTTGTCTCTGAAAGCACTTAGAACAGCTAAGGCATGAATAGATGTACTGGCTGGGAAAGGGAATTAAGGCAGAGCACCCTATAGTGTCCACTGCAGAAATGATTGAAAATAGCAATAGCTAGTATTTCCTGAGGCTTACTAACATATTTCATCAAATTTAAGACCCCATAGATTGTAAAATGCACTATTATTTTAACTACTATAAAGAAAGAAAAAAATGCCCAAGATGGGGATCTAATAGGAAAACTCCACATAAAACTAGGACACCTAAAAGCTAAATCCTTAGTGTCAGAACAAATGAGTAATAAAACCACCATGCAGAAAAAAACAATAAGGAACTTTCATGTTTCATCCTTGGCACAGGATAAAAGGAAGAAAAAGACAACTGCCCTAAGAATTAGGACTACAAGCTCTTATTAACATGGATTTCTCACATATATTCTCATTACCAGAGAGGTTCAAAATCTTAAACAGACAATTTAAAGTGCTGTCAGGTATGTGGTGCTCCAAATAACTGGCAGAAGCAAACACAAATCTGGCTGAAAGTGAAGTGAGATACCTCTAATGAAAAAAACATTTCCTCAGAAATATGAAATAATGAAAATAAAAGATAAAGATAATAATAAAATAAATGATAATTAATGATAAGGACAGATAAAGTTTAGTATGTTCCAGAACTGACTTTCTAGGTGTTGGCATATAAAAGAATGTGGCCCAAATCTGGCTGCCATCTTTTTTGTAAATAAAGTTTTATTGGAATACAGTGTAGTCATTCCGTGGCTGCTTTTACATAGAGTTGATTTTTTGCAACAATATGGCTTAGAAAACTAGAACGAGTTATTATGTGACCCCTTGTAGAAAAAATGTGCTAACTCTGATGAACTTCCATTTATAAATTAGGTAATTTTCACAATAATCTTATGAGGCGGGTAATATTATATCCCCACTTTATAGACAGGGAACAGAGACAACAGGAAATTAAATGCATTACCCAAAGTGTTATAGGTAGTTAGCAGTATTAGAAATATTTAATCATAAGTGTGCCATTCTTATCTCCAGTATTCAACTATGCACAGAAATCAAGATGCATAATAGGAGCTCAAGAGACAATTTGTAACATGAATAAGTAAATATAGCTAGGGAGTAGCAGAAGTAGAATTTGAACCCAGTCACTCTGAATCTGAATCCCATTATCTCTTGAAAATTACATTAAAAAATTAAATGAACAGGGGCACCTGGGTGGCTCAGTGGTGGAGCATTTGCCTTTGGCTCAGGTAGTGATCCCAGGGTCCTGGGATCAGGTGCTGCATTGGGCTCCCCGCAGGAAGAGCCTCTGCCTATGTCTCTGCCTCTCTCTGTCTCTCATGAATAAATAAATAAAATCTTAAAAAAAAAAAAAGAAAATTAAAAAAAAAATAAATGAGCTATGGAGACTCTCTTAACCTTTCCACTTAACTAACTCACCAGAGCAAATACCATTTCCTCCAATAAAAATAGGCTGACTCGTGCATCCGATAGACTACTTTCAAATACTTTCATCCCAGCAGTTGAGGTGGATGATTCTTACTTGCATCAGTATTTTAATTAACTGGCCTACTACGGTCTTGATTACATTAAGAAAGTACATCCGGATATTGAACCTTTTATAAGTTATGGAGGATATAAAGACAGAAAATATGTCTCCTTGACAAAAGGAGACAGGAAGATATGTTGTTACCTAACATATACAAAGAAAGTTATTATTTTTGTTAATGATTAAGTTGAAATTAATTATAAGCTGTTTGAATTTAATACTCAGTATGAATTTTAAAATCATTAAAAATGAAGTATTTATGTATATATGCTTATAAATATTTCTATAAAATATTCCACATAAACTCTTTTTAAAAGGATTATTTTTAAATAATGGGAAAATAATAGAAAATAGTACTAGGAAACATTAAGAAAATAATAGGAAAAAAAGAAATGCTTTTTTAAATTATTAAAACTTAAAAAAAAATGTAAGCAGGATTGTGCTAACCTGCTGGTGATATTAGCAAGAAGGCATGTCTATTCTCAAGAGAAGCTCACTGTCCAGTGGGAAATCCTATGAGGCACTCAATCAGTTCTGCCTCCAGAGTCTTGTTTTTAATAACTGCCTCCAGAGTCATATTCTATGTGCCTTTTCCTGGGAAATGCCATCCTGCATAAAGGTCTATATAATATGCTTAAGGAGCTTTCTAATTGGAGCAGAAAGAGGGAGACATTTAAAATGAGTTTTGAACGGCTTATGGGAGCTCAGCAAGAAAACAAAGAAAATAAGGAAAGTGGGTAGGTCAGAGGAAAACCTAGTGCAAAGGTCAGAGGCATGAAGCATCTCAACACGTTTAAAGAGTTTAAAGTCATCTGGTGTTAGTAGAGATGGCATACATTTTGGGGCATAGTGGAGGATAAAACCAGGACAAAATGCATGCAAATTCTGGAATGGGAAGAGATTTAAAAGTCAAGCTTGGCCTTTAGCCAATGAGTAGTGGAGAACCACTGAAGAGTATGAACAGTGGAATAAAAAACTCATACTTTCATTATTGAACAGTCATCTGTTATTAACGAGCAGTCTAAAATGACTTGGAATGGGGAAGAAAGGAGTGTCTCTGAACCTTCCTTAGCAGTGCTCTTTGCTGATTTCTCTCTTGCAGACTCTTCCCATATTGCTATGATGCAAGAGGCAATCCTTGACTTCCTTCTTCCACTCTCTATACACATCCATTTCCATGACTCACAAATCACTATGAGCAAATGTGTGCTGAAGAGCAGTCTAATGCTGCATGCTAACTGCAGCTTGGAGCAGAGGACTCTCAAACTCTATATATCCAAATATGACTTACAATCTTCCAACCCATATCATGGTCTCAAATCAGTAATTGGCCTTACTCTTTCATCAAATGGGCACACCAGGAAATCCGAAGTTTTCCTAAATTCCTCTCTCTCTTCCCCACGACCCCCATCCTTTTTTTTTTTTTTTAAAGATCTACCCCCTTAAATTTTATAGGCCCAATGTTGTATGGCACATCACTAGAGTTTATTTATCTTAGATAACTGAAATGCTATGCCTGCTGAACAGCAATTTCCTGTTTTCTCCTCTTCCTAGCCCCTGGCAGCCACACTTTACTATTTCTAAGTTTGATTATTTTAGATACTTCATGTAAGTGGAATCATGCAATCTTTGTCCTCCATCTAAATTCTTCTCTATCATCACTTCCTCCATTTTATCCTTCAGTTTGAAATGAATACTTGAGTTTTGTTAACTCAAACTATTAATAGCCTCATCCCTGCCTCTTGGTGTGGCTCCTCATTGACTCTCTTCTGAGAGAGTTAGAAGGTCATCTCCCAGTAGAGTAGGTCTCTTTCTATGTCTAGTTTTGCCCCTCTTCCATCTATTTTCCACACTGTGATACACCATTCTAAAATACCATGCTGCCTCCTGCTTAAAACTGTTTCCCTGCTGCCCACAAGATATTCAGCACAGTTCTCAACTCCAACTGTACAGTGCAATCTCCTGAGGAGAATTAAAAATCTATAGATTTCAGAATCCCAATGCCCAGAGAGTCAGGTGGTCTGGTGTGAGCCTCAAAATGGTTATTTTTTAAAAGCTCCCCAGGTAATCCTGATGTGCAGCTATGGGCAAGAATCACTGTCATGAGCTCATGTGGCTGTCCATGGTTTCCCCATTGCTTACATCTCTGGTTTCTCTCTCAACCTCATCTCACTCTCAGTCCATAGCTTATCCTTTAGCCACATTGTGAGAATGATAAATTATTGAATATGTCAATCTTCTTTTTAAAAATATATATATATTTAAATTAGAGAGCGTGAGAGAGAGCAAGTGGGGGGGTAGAGAGAGAAGCAGACTCCCCACTGAGCAGGAAGCCTGATGCAGGACTCAATCCCAGGACCCCAGTATCATGACCTGGGCCAAAGGCAAACACTTAACTGACTGAGCTATACAGGCACCCCTAGAATATGTCAATCTATTCCACACCCTCCAGCTTTCACTTATGTGATTCTCTGTGGCTACATTTCTCACCTTTCCTCCTCACTCTTGCCTGACTTCTCATCTAAAGTAGAACAGACTTTGGCCTCTAAGCCATCAGGTACTCCTCAAATTTTAGAGCATCTATCACTGCACTTGTTCTTTACCTATCTATCCTCCCCCATAATAATTCCCTGAGTTGGGAGATCAGGTCTAATTTCATTCCTAGTGTTATCTCAGTATCTTTTATCAAGAACAGAGGTTCCCAACTATAGTACTATTTATATTTCAGAGTAAATAATCCTCTGTAGTAATAGGCTGATTTACCCACTGTGGGAAGATTAGCAGCATCCCTGGTCTCTAGCCTCTAGAAGTGTTCCTTCTCCCACATGTGCTAATCAAAAATGTGTTCTCTGAGTGGAAGTAGGAGGCAATATTAACTGTGGATGAGGAAAGCTGAGATGCTAATGCTGATTGGAGGAGGGAAGTCATTTGAGGTTTGGCAGACTTCTACATTCATGGTTCCTGTGAGTCAAGCCTCCCATTTGTTCATACCTATGTGGTTCCCTGCCATTTTGACTCAGGGATTGGCCATGTGACTTGCTTTGGCCAAGTGTCATCAATAAGCACGACACCCATGCTGCTTATAAAGTGCTTGTTGCACTAGGGATTGCTTTCTTGGAATTTAGATACTATGTACGAAGTCCAGGATATCTCCTTGAGGATGAACAACCACAAGGAAAGAGAAGTACCCAGATGATTAAGAGAAAGAAGCCCAGCTCTCAGCTTACCTATCACAAGAATATGCCCAGATGAGACCAGAATCAGAACCTCCCATCCAAACCACAGAATCATGAGGCATAATGAATCTTTGTTTTAAGCCACTAAGTTGTGGGGTGGCTTATTATGTGGTAATACAGAACAGGGAGGTTATTGTAAAAGTCCAGGGGATGAATCTAGAGTCTGAACTAGGGTAGCGTTAGTGAGAATGGACAACTTTGTGGGGGTTAGTTTGCTTTTATGTTCTTTGCTAGGCAATCTCTGAAGTTTCCTAAAGGATTTGAACTTATAAATCATTGATGATTTACACTTGGACATCTCTTTAAGGATTCAAAAACCCTTATATATCTTAGTAGGTTTTAAATTAAGTGTGTGCCATGCATTGGGCACTTTCCAAGCATATTTTGTTGAACTCTCAATAACATTATAAGGCAAGGTATGGTATCATCCCATTTCATAGATGAAGGGGCCAAGGCTCGTTGAGTTAAGGACTTGGTTCCCATCAAATATCTAGTAAATGGTGGGACCAGGGTCCAGAGTGAACTTTATGTGACTCCCCAGACACTACTTTTAAACACTCTACTACATTTTTTTCAAAAAAGCCTTTTGTGTAATTTAAGATCTTCTTTATTTGTTCTTTGTGGCAGGCAAAAGAAGCAGTATACCATTTCTTCATTTTCAAGAACTTCTTTCCCTGGTATATCAAAGGTACATCTTCCCTTTCTGAACGACGAAAGCTACAGAAAAATAAATGTAGACGTGGACTTCCAGCCTAAGTTAGCAAACATGACAGATTATTTACTCTTAATTAATCAACCTCTCAGTTCTCTTCTCTTTCTCCAAATCTAAGGGGATTCTATCTTTGCCAGTCGATTCTAGGGCTTCCTGTGAAGCATCATCAGGACCTTGTTTAGAAAAAAAATTGTCAACATATAAGGACAGAAGCCAGAGGTGTGCTTGTGCTGAAAGCAGGGTTTTGAGGGGAGATAAAGATGGGATGGGCTCCAAGAGGGGACAAATTCACTATGAAGGTTATACATTCCTTTGGTGGTTCTATTTACAACCTTCCTAAATGTTGCTCATACATCTGAGCAACAGATGTATGGTTAAGTGGTTAAGTGAAGCCACTTAACCAAGGACTATAAACTTTCTTGAGGAAAAACTCAAGAAACTGAAATTTTCCCCAAACTTGGAAAAATACAGGAACATGATTGTAACTCTGTTTTTGCAGCAGTGGAAGATTTCCTTTTATTTTAGTTTTGTTTTGTTTTTTAAACTTCTTTTGAAATTCATTCCTCCCCACCACCAAAAGCAGTGTCAGGAAATCCCACCTGAGCAGCTGTTGTTTATTAGCCATCATTTCAAATTTGGACTTTGAGATTCCAAATTAAATTAACAGCAGCCTGTAGTCTTGATTGCTTCCAGACACAAAGTTGCATAAAATATGTCTAGTCATCGCATATAAAAATTTCTTATCGTGTTTAAATTTCTTACAGCCACATTGACATTAGTAATGTCCATTCAGATTTGCTGAATGAGTAGTCCTGGATCCCATTGTTTTGCTCCAAATTTTAGTTACACCACTGGCTCAAGATAAGAGCATATTTCGTTAAGGTGAGCAAGAACTAACATTCTTTTGACAGTGAGACATATGGTATAGTCCAGCGCTTATTAACTGACTGTATATATCTAAGTTGATAGTTCTCTGGAAAATAAAATAAATTTTATTCAGTGCTTCAATCTAGGTTATTGTAGCCCGGGACAGGATTTTTCTTTATTATTTAATCTGGCACATGACCAGCAGGGGGCACTGATCAAACATCACTGCTTTTAAAATCAGAAGCCTTGTTCACTGAATGAATAGCTGATCAGTGCTTTTTGATGTTTTCTCTCTCTCTCTTCAAGCCATTTTCTCAGTGGAAGTAAAGTTTTGAAAATGATGTGTACACAGGCCTTGGTAAATGGTTTATGGATTTAAAATAATCATTATTTGGCGCATGGGTGACTCAGTCAGTTAAGTGCTCTGCCTTTGGCTCAGGTCATGATCTCAGGGTCCTGGGATGGAGTCCCAAGTGGAGTTCCCTGCTCTGTAGGGAGTCTGCTTCTCCCTCTACCCCTCCCCCTGCTTGTGATCTTCCTCTCACTCTCTCTCGTACAAATAGAGAAAATCTTAAAAATAAAAAAACTTTTTAACATAATCATTTTCAACACAACTTCAAACCGAATCTTATACCAGAACTATCCAATTCAATAGCTATTTGCCAAGTGTAGCTGTTGAGCACATGAAACATGGCTATTTTTAATTGACACACACTGTTAAGTATAAAACACAGATTTTAAAGACTCAGCACCAAAAAATAATGTTGCTTTCTCTCCGTGTTTCTCATACTATCAGATGAATCCAGAAATTACAAGGCCCAAATGGTATAGTGGTATTATGGGGATTACCTGAAAAACTACTTTTAAAAAGCCTAAGGCAACCTTAGAGCTTTTGTCATCACCCTGGGAGACAGTCTTGAACTCAGAAGAGATCTCTGAACCCAAGAGTGTGTAACAACAAACAGTAAAGATTTGTTTGATTAAAAAAAAAAAGAAAGAAAAAGAATAGTGTTCTTGGTTAAATGATAAGGTCTTGGAATATAGCTTCATATAAACAAATATTTGCTAAGCCCCTACTTTATGCCATAGTCTTTCATATAATTACCTCATTTAATTCTCACAATAACTGAGCAAGAGTCAGAATTATTCCCACGTTATAGAAGAAAAATTGAGACCTGGAGAAGTTAAGCAGTTTTGCTGAGCTCACACAGCTGGTAAGAGGCAGAAGTGACCTTGGAACCTGGGTTTGTTCAGTCTGTTTGATATGCATGTCACTGGCAGATGAGCATTCTGGGTCTGGGGGTTGGTGACTGTCCAACAGTCAGTGAGTGGGTTCTCAGGTGGTCATTAGCTATATCAATGAAAAAGTAGAGAGCTGATGGCTTGGGCACAGGGACATCATCTTGGACAGCCATGGGATGCTGAATAAATCACACTTGCTGTGCTCGGAGAGAGAGAACACATATAACAGAAAACAGCCTCTTTTTTGTGATCTTAATAAGACGAATGTTTCATTGTTCTCACCTCTGGTTGGGGCCTATTTTCAGCAACAAAATATCTGCTTTAGAACTATAAATATTCTGCTGATTAGACAAACTGGGTTCATTAGAAAAGATCAAGCCCAAAAGAAAAGTTAGAGAGAAAGCAGAATTTATCAGCATGGTTCAGACACTTGGGCTTAATGCATTGTCATTTTCTCCACAACTGGATTCTGGAGAAAAGCAAAGCTATCTCTTTTGTCATCACCCCTACTGTTATCTAGCATAGAAACCAGGGAAGTGTCAATGTAATTGTGTTCATGGCGTCTTTGTAATTTTCTAGGCTTTAAATGAGCGAGCCTTAAAACAGTGGAGATCAAGCTGGTGTAGGCAAAGTGAAACTCATCCTGCCAAGAAGAACTAATGGCCTGGTAAAGGCTGAGGTGATCCTAATAGCTAACATTTATTGAGCATTGACAATTTGACGAATGGTCATACGCACTATTTCACTTAATCCTAATACACGTTAAGAGAGTAACACAGAAAAACTTCTGCACAGCAAAGGAAACCATCAACAGGAGAAAAAGCAACCTACTGAATGGGAGGAGATACTTGCAAACGACAATATCTGATAACGGGCTAATATCCAAAAAATACAAAGAACTCAACTCAACAACAGCAACAACAAAACAGATTAAAAAATGGACAGAGCATAAGAGTAGATCTTTTTCCAAAGACCTACTAATGGCCACTAGACATATGGAAAGACGCCTGACAACGCAAACCCAAACCAAAGTAAGGTATCATCTCATAACTGTCACAATGCCTAGAATAAAAAAAGACAAGAAATGAAAAGTGCTGGTGAGGATGTTGAGAAAAAAGAAGCCTTGTGCACAGTTGGTGGGAATGTAAATTGGCACAGCTACAATGAAAAATAGTATGGGTGCCCCTCTAAAAGCTAAAAAAACCCCTACCATATGACCCAGCTATTTGATTTCTGGGTATTTATTCAAAGAAAATCAAAACAGAGACACATGGGCCCCCAGCTTCACAGCAGCATTATTTACAATGCCCGAGATACATAAACAACCTTGGTGTCTATCAATGGATGAATGGATAAAGAAGATGTGGTATGTGTACACACATGCACACACACACATAAGTACTACTCAGCCATTTAAAAAAAGGAAATCTTGCCATTTGGGACAACAACGGTAGACATAGAGGGTATTTTGCCAAGTGAAATGAGACAGAGAAAGACAAATGATACTGTATGATTTCAGTCATGTGGAGTTTGGAAAAAAAAAAAAGACCATAAACAAATGAGCAAACAAAACGGATACAGAGAACAGATGAATAGTTATCAGAGGCGAAGGGTTTGGGGATTAGGGGGAAAAGGGGAACAGCTACATGGTGATGAATGGAAATTAGAATTATGTAGTGATCACCTTATAGTGTATAAAAACACTGAATTACTATGTTGCATACCTGAATCTAATGTAATATTATTTACCAATTTTAAACTTAACTAAAAAAAGAGAGAGAAAGTGAGCAGTATATAATTAGCCCTGTTTCACTGAATAACACAGGCTGAGAAAGTTTATGGCTATTAGAACTTATAGAGCTCTCTAGAGTTAGGATTTCAATCACTGAGTCACCATTACACTATCCTGCGTTCCTTAGAGAATGTCTTACTATCATGAAAAAAGTTACATTTTCTTTCTCTGGCCCATTTCTTGAAAATAATGCAAAAATCTATATCGAAGGCACTCGCAATGCACTAGATGCTTTTATCTATTTTCATTCTCTTACTAACAAAAAATTGATACCAAATGTAAGTCCATGTATTTATGAAGGCAGTTCCTTCCTGCTCACCTCATTTTGCTGTTTGCTTTTACTGGAAGAAAGGAATAACTGAGAGCAAACTTTACTGCTGTAATTGGATTTTTGCCATCAGGTATGGCTTGGTACAATTGTATCCTAGAAGAAATAATATACATTTTGGGTTTGGTTTTATAGTATCTATTTTCTGTAACCTTAAAGGTCTTAAATTTTATCTAGGAATGCATTATATTCAATACCTTCAACTTGCTTGTAACTCGCTAGGGGGGAAAAAGGCTAATTTAAAAAGATCTTTCTAATCTTGTCTTCCAACCTTCACAGTGAACATACCCATCTGAAATTTACATTTTTAGTAATTGTGAACTTTGCATAAAACTTCAAAAATACTCTTATCTACAAACTGCAGGAACCTGAAGGATAATTTGGTCTCCAAAATCATTACTGAAGCACTTTGGTGTCCTTTGTATTATGTGAAGATTTTGTCATATCTTTTAGTATATGGTTTTAAAAACCTTTGTTTAAGGCCTGAAATGTCATGCAGATGGGATTAGATGAAAAGTTAAGGTTTGAAGGAACTATTAATATTATTATTTTATTATTAACAGCTTGGCGCTCATGTTTTAAGGAAAACTACTGAATCGGGCAGAGATGGGGAATTAAGAATTTTCAACTTCTGTTGGAGCTGCAAAGAGGCCATTAAGTAAGAGTTTGAGAGTCGAAACAAAAAAGGGTCATAAGGCATTTTCAGGGTAGCCTATTGCTTTCTAGTGAAAATTCCTAACTGAAAATTTAACAGTTATCTGGGGCCTTATAAAGTTATATTGTGCCCCACTGTTAGAAATGACCTAAAACAGAAAATGCAATTCAAGATAGCAATTCTGAATACATTTTTTTCAGGAAAGCCTAAATTCTTTAAAAACTGAGTGACAGATAATCCCAAGAAGGAATTATTATAGATTCTTCTAGTAATAGTGGTACTTCTATTACTAGGTATCAAATAATAATTCTGTGGATATGTATCATCTATCTCAAGAGTTTGAAAAAACAGCTTCTTGTCTTTTTTTTTTTTAATTGTCCAGTCCTGATCTATCCCCTTAGAGTCAGACTTGACGAATCGATTTGTTACTTGACATATCCATGTGTCTGAAACAATGCTTACCAAACTTTAAATTAAGTTCAATTTAACTTTAATGCCTTTTTACATGCATCACCTGAGCATATTGTCAAAATGCAGATTTTGATTTAACTGGACTGGAATTGAGCCTGGGATTCA
Source organism: Canis aureus (assembly GCF_053574225.1). Classification (NCBI taxonomy): domain Eukaryota; kingdom Metazoa; phylum Chordata; class Mammalia; order Carnivora; family Canidae; genus Canis; species Canis aureus. The sequence goes on along the minus strand of NC_135629.1, from coordinate 17,767,456 downwards.
GCATTTCTAACAAGCTCCCAAGACATCTGTGCTGCTCGCCAGTAAACTGCCCTTTGTGTAGGAAGGCAGGGGAGCTCTGCTTCACCATCTCTCTGGTCTCATTCAGTCCCGGGTGCAAATCTATTGGTTTACCTTTAAATTCTACCCTGTATATTACACCATCTCACCTAGCTACATAAATAGGACGCTAGGCCAAGCCACCATCATATCCTTCCTAACCACCATCCTTGCTTCCTGGCTTCCTAAATGGCATTTCTCCCTTTTAAGACTGATATACAATTGACATATAAAGTTACATTTGTTTCAGTATTGTAACATAATAATTCTATATTTGTATATATTATGAAATGTTAACCAGTAAACCTGGTTAACTCCATCACCATACATAGTCATAATTTTTCTTCTTGTGGTAAAACTTCCCAGATCTACTCTGAGTAGCTTTCAAATATACAATACAGTATTAACTGTGATCATCATGGTATACATTATATGTCTATGGTTTCTATGATTTATTTATTTTGTAACTGGAAATTTGTACTTTTGTCTCCTTTCACCCATTTCACCTGTGTACCCTTCATCTCTGACAACTACCAATCCATTCTCTGTATCTGAGTTTTGTTGTTTTTTTTTTTTTTTAGACTACACATACGAGTGAGATTATATAGTATTTGTCTTTCTCTGATTTCACTGAGCATAATGCTCTCAAGATCCATCCACGCTTTTGCAAGTGAAAGGATTTCCTTCTTCTTTTACGGCTGAATATTTCATCCTGTGTGTGTGTGTGTATGTGTGTGTGTAATGCTGCAAACAACCTCTCTCTTTGATTCTAGTTCTTGTTCTAGGATGTTCTTCATAAAAATGGTAGTGAAATCTTTTTTCAAACATAAATAAATTATAGCAAACTTACTCCTAATTATCCTCCAGTTGATAGCAAAGTAACTTATTATAATGAAATCTAAACTGTTTTCCAGCTAGAAGATCCTCTATTAAGTGGCCCCATTTCCTTTTCCAGAGAAAGTAAGTACGCTTTCTCTGCCTTTTATTCCACTCCAGCCATACAAAGTGTCTTGTTATTCCTTTAAAATACCAAGTGCATTCTCACCTCAGGGCCTTTGCACTTGCTGTTTCCTCTTCATTGAAAGATTATCCTCCTTATCTTTGAACAACTCATTGTAACATTATTCAGATCTCTGTTTCAATATCTGCTCTTTAAAAAACCTCCTCCATCCATGTGTAAAATGCCTTCTGTTCCAATTATCATTGCTGCACAACTAATTACCAAAAATTTTAATGACTTAAAACAAAAACATTGGTATTGTTCTCACATCTATGATCTGCACAGGGCTTGGTGAAAACAGTTTATTTCTGTTCCACTCAGCTTGGCTAAAATGGCCAAAAGGATGGACACTGGAATCATCTGAGGCCTCATTCATATACATGCCTGACACCTGGACTGAGAAGACTCAACAGCTGGGCTCAGGCATCTGTTTTTGCCTCTTGTGGTATTACCACATGGTCTCTTTATCAGAGTTGCTTCAGGTTAGCCAGATTCCAAAAGCACAGGGGAGGGGGAAAGCCAGGTGGAAGTCAAATGGCTATTTGTGACCTAGCTTTGGAATTTACTCACACACTATGATTTCTGCTTTCTGGATGTCTGTCAAATTCTATTTACTGTAAACAAATCACTAAGGATCCCCATATTCAAGGGGAGGGGGAATTAAACTTCCAACTTTTGGAGGAAGAATGTCAAAGAGTTTGCAAATATTTTGTGAAAAAAAAAATCCCATTTTCCAAGTATTCATCCAGCATCCTAATATTTCTTCCTAACATTGCTTATCATAGGAAGTCACACTCTTTGCCCCTTCTACTAGAGGGACATGAGGGGGAAGACTTGGTCTTCTTTACTTTTCCATCACCAGTGACTCAAAAACTGTTGAACAAAGAATAAGCATTTACAAGTACTGGTTGAGTTGATTTGTTTATTGAATATTTTCTCTCCAGAGCTCAGCTGAATTCCATTTAATGTTACTATTAATTAATTGATTTAATATATGAAATCTGCTTAGAATAGTGCAGCACACATGGTTTATGCTTAGTCAATATTAGATATCATTCCAAATAATAGCTCGCATTGATGGTATACTTCATACGCACCAAATACTTTATATGGAGTATTATTTAATATCCCCAAAAATATATCAGATGATATTGTTATTATGTCCTTATTTTACATAGCATCTTAGAGGCAGAACTGGAATTTAGAACTGATCCTGCCTGATTCCAAAGAACAAACAAGCTCTCAATCTTCCTCTATGGTGTATTTTAATCATTTATATTGGCAAAGTGGAAAGAAGATTGTTTTGGGTTGAGAGAACACAGTACCTTCTGATTCCTCTATTCTACTTCTTTGAGCCTAATTTCCCCCATTAGTAAAAGTAGAGTGATAATACCTATTTGAGAGGGGTACTGTAAGTTTCAAATGAATTATCTGTGAGAGTGGCTGCCAAAAGTGTACTACTAAAGGAATATCATATAATTCTTAATGTCTGCATATGTGTCTGGATCATTGCAATAGACATTTGCATATTTTATCCTAATTTATAAATTTTTGCTCCCAGGACATGACTGATCATACTTTTCTATCCCTTAGTTTGATAAACTTTTTAAATTAATGAGTGGGGTCTAAAAATCCTGATGTAAAAAATAATCTTATAACATGTATATTCTCTATATTTATTTGGCACTCAAATGGCTCAATTTCTTTTAGAAGTAAACAGAGTAATTGTCATATAATGGCCACTTGGCTTGTTTTGCACAGAACCATGAAGTGAGAATAAGGAAAGGAGTGGTTCAAAATTCATATATACTTCTTCGTAGAATGGGCAAATTCCTAAATGTTTTTATTTTAAGCTTCCACTCCCTCCTCTATAAAATGGAGATTGTAATATTAACCTCATAGGGCTGATTAAATGGTATAATGTAAATAGAAGTGTTTTGTAATATATATTATCGGGTGTCATTGTCTACTTTTAAATCTAGACTAATTTCTACTCATCTTACAATGAGTGGTATATACTGCCAATTTTTAAATAAGATTTTATTTATTTATTAGAGAGAGAGCATGAACAGGGGCAAGGGGCAGAGAGAGAGAGAGAAACAGAGTCCCTGCTGAGCAGGGAGCCCAATGAGGAGCTCAATCCCAGGACCCTGAGATCATGGCCTGAGTGGAAGGCAGACACTTAACCACCTGAGCCCCCCAGGGGCACCTATATTGCTGATTCTTAAAAAAACAAAGTCCTAAATATCCTTTTACTTATGTTTTATTGAGCCTTAGTTGATATGTATTGTGTTTCAGGTGTACAACACTGGTGTGATAAATTTATATATATATATATTGCAATGTGATTACTACTATAGTGTTAGCTAACATCTCTATCAAGTCACATAATTATCACTTTTTTTAGTGAGAACATTTAAGATCTAGTCTCAGCACCTTTAAGATTTATATAATACAGTACTACTGACTATAATCACTAGGTTGTGCATCAGATCTCCACAACTTATTTACCAACTGGTTGCAAGTAGGTACACGTAAAAAACATCACCCCAATTCTCCCACTCACTCCCCACGACTCTGATAACTACCAATCTACTCTGTTTTATGAGTTCAATTTCTTAGATTTCATAGATAAGTGATATCACATAGTATATGTTTCTCTGTCTGACGTTTCCCATTTAGCATAATGCCCTCAAGGTCCATCCATGTTGTTACAAATAGCAAGATTTCCTTCTTTCTTGTGGCTAAATAATATTCCATTGCGTATATATGCCATAACTACTTTATCCCTTCATTCACTGGTGGTTATTTGGCTATTTTGAATCATGCTACAAAAAAATAGGAGTGCAGCTATCTCTTTAATATCTTATTTTCATTTCCTTTGGATAAATACCCTGAAGTGGCATTGCTGACTCATATGTTAGTTCTATTAATTTTTTAAAGGGATCTCCATACTCTTTTTCACAATGGCAAAAGAAATTTACATTCCCACTAACAGTACACAAGGGTTTCCCTTTCTCTACATCCTCGCCAACACTTGTTATCTTTTGTCTTCTTGATGATAGCTATTCTCACAGGTGTAAAGTGATATCTCATAGTTTTCACTGGCCTTTCCCTGATGATTAGTGATGTAGAATATCTTTTTGGGTACCAGTTGGTTCTTTAGAGATTACTAAAAATATGTATTTTAAATTACCAAAGAAATGAAATCATGAAGTTTATTATGGAACACAGATTTTTGCTTTATATTATATGGAAAATTGTTTTTGTGTTTTGACATTACCCACAAATGTTGTTAACTGATGCATTCCAAATCCTTTATTGTTACAGGGTAGAAATAGGGCATGCCCTGGGATGAATCCTTTTTTTCCAAGTATCACTCTCCAATTGTTGCCTTGCTAACAGGTGTTTGATTTCTTTGGAGTGGCAATGTGACCAGCCCCAGGGGATGTTCATAATGGACTTTAATCCGTGGTATCTTTGTTATTTTTTTTTCTAGAAATCTGCTTTTCCCAGTTCATGTGTAGCTAAAATTGACCATGCAATAAAATTATAGTCAATAAAGTATATGTGGAAGTCCATACCAGGGCTTCTAGGGAGGAGGTGCTTTCTGTTAAGACCTATGTATAAGAGGCAGTCCCACTGCTATATTCCTTTCCATTCCTTCCTGTGTAAGGCATTGATGACTTCCTCATATTTGCAGCCATGAGAAATAGGCCAATAAATGTGAAATATGTTCTCATCTAATAGAATCCTGATATAATTGAGTCTCTCAATAAGCCTTGTATAGTCTACCTACAGACTTCTTAAGTAAACAATAAAAATTCTACGATTAAAGCCACTCTTCATTTGGTTATTGTTGTGGTTACCTGGAGATGAATGCATCCTAAATGACATTTATTATACTACCTCAAGAATCCAGAAATAATGGTCATAAATTAGAGGGTTTATTTACTGTATTGAAACAATAGCATCTTGAAAGAAGCCATTTTGACTTCAGGAAAAATAGGAACAAAGAAAAACAACTAAGTTCATTTAAAAAACCACTAATTCTAATTCTCTCGGTTTTCTGTGAGCCTAACAACATTCAGAACATACCCTTCTCATAAAAGACACCAGGTAAGGCTTCACTGATTACATTTAGCATGACCAATTGAAAATAACAACGGTGAAAAGAAGAATTTTTAGATTACTGTTCATCAGTCCTACTGACTTAGAAATTTTTTACTCTGTTCATTGTTATTTAGGAATCCCTTACTTTGTATAATTTTGCTATTTCAAATTCTGCAAAGGAACTTAGATCGTTGTGAAGGAACTGAAAGCTCAATCCATCTGGATCCAAGAGAATGAAAAGTCAGATGGTGAAGTGATCTAGTAGAAGTAAAAAGCAAGAGTAAGACCACATGAGGCCAAATTGGAGAGTTGGCACTCTGTCATAGCAGCAACAAGGTGCAACTGCAGTATCTTAATTATGGAGCGACTAAATGAGATGTATATCTTAATGAAACCATTCTGACTACAGCATAAATAAGATGGGGAAGCATGGGGAAAATGACCACTCAGTTGTCATAATTTAGGGAGAGATAATGGTAACCAAAATGTGGCACTGGAAAGAAGTGACAACGCTTGAAGACAATTTAAGAAAGTATATATGAACAGACAGGAGTTTGTGTTGGATATAGACATTCAGAGAATTGGAGTAGTTATAATAAGAAAAGCATGTGAATTTCTGACTTAAAAATACCACACAAAAGACAGAGGGACTGTTTGCTGGGATTAGTAAACTACCCCAAATATTGCAAGGAAATAACATTCAAAGATGGAGAAAGGTATAGAACACATTGGTGAACATGTTTAGAATATGGCCAACATGGGGGAGCCTGATAATTGTGGGTTGAAGAGGGAGTACATAGTGAATACTCAAGAGAGTGAAGGTACATATATCTTGGAGGGATAGAAAAAAGAGGAGTTAACTGGACAAAAATGGAAATGTGAGGTTGAAGAGAAAAAAAAAATTGAGAGTAACAGAGCTGAGCAAGTTTCATGGATCCAACCTGAACAGTGATTATTTTTACTTTCATGTCTTACAAATCATATACTACAACAAACCCAACTTCTGTTGTTTTCCTTAGACTTATTTGGTGCCACTGCAGACAATACAAAAAAGTTGGTCAAAAATGACGAGAATTTAACCCTAGAGGTAGCACTGTCACTCAGAAACCAAAAGGGACTATTTCTGATTTGGAAACAATAATAATGCAACCCTACTGGGATTATAAATGCTCCTAGTCACCTCTTCGATAGCAGACATTCCCCAGAGGCTGCTGCTTGCTACCTGCCTTCTCCTTTGGCCAAAGATGTTTCAGGAGGAAAGAGAAATCTCTAGCGTGCAGCCTTCCTTTTCAAAGGGCCTTCTGTTTATTTCCTACTCAGAAACCATTTCAGTTTTTTGTTTAACTGACTCATGTTGAAGATAGGCCCTTTCCTACAAATAAGGAGTCAAATAGTTCATGGGTAGAATTGTTTATCTGACTTGGAAAACTGACTATATTTGTGGTCGATTGACTATGAGTTCACAATACCTGTTTTCTCCTCCCCCTGTGTACTTAAGCTGGACTATATCTCACATCCTCTGCTGCTGTAAAGTGAGGTCATGAGTAATAAAGAATGTGGGCTGAAATGATATATCTGACTTAAAACCTCCAAATGTTTTCCTATATTCTGTTTCCCTTCAGCTAGCTGGAATGGATACAATGGCTATATGGCAGACTTGGAAGTTACTTGTTGAAGATAATGGTGTCACAAGATAGGAGTGTGTGTCTCTAATTCACCACCTGAACGGGGAGCAATCTGACAATCAGAAATTTTTATCAGTGAGAAATAAATTTCCTATTGTTTTAAATCTCTGAAATTTTCAAGTTTATCTATAAAAAATTAGCCAAAATAGTAACAAATACATTATACATCATAACAAATGTATATTTGTCATGGTACTGATACGTGTTATACATTGATTTATTGAATACCACTCACTATATAACTATTTTATTACTTAATTCTCTTATCAACTTCATGAAATAGTTATTATGCCCATTTTACCAATGGGGAAAGGTAGGTTTCAGAGTTATTACCAAACTGGCTCCTAACACTCTATAGCAACTCTCCAAAGGCCATCTGGAAACTAGTAGTGTCTTCACCTAAGACATCATTATGAAACAAAGTCCGGAAAGGTTTGCCTTTTCTTTGTGATTCCAACTTCAGCGCAAAAGTAAGTTCTTAATTCCTTTTTAAATGTGTATGTATAAATCAACTGAAGCAGGTATGTCTAATATATAATAACTTACAATATTATAATTCAGAATAGCATTTTAATTAGATGTTCTAACATGCATAAGAAAGGTCAAATGCTAGAATCTCTTTGAACATAATAAAAAAGGGAAAGGTTCTCTCCTGTTAAAATAACTCCAGAATACAAGGGTATATCACCTAATAAAAACTTTCCAGACTATACCTTTTCTTGGTGTAACCAACTTAAAATGAACAGCTCAAAACCAGCCTTGCTTGACCTAAGTGTATATGCTTGAGTATTGCACAATCCTGAATATTCACATCATGGTTCATTGAAAAGGCAATGGACTTTGCAACAAGATTGACAACAAAAGGAAAAATGATGAGGAAAATTGCCTTACTTATCTGCTACAGTACTCCTGATTGCCAACTGTAATTTTACGGTTCATTATAAGAGGGGGAAAAAAAGTTTGACCGTTAACTTGAATACTTGTATATTGTATTGATACAAAGGATAAGTTGCTTGAAATATTCTCTAATGAAGCTTCTGTAATTGTGTTTTTAAAGCATCATCAGTTTTCATCAGTTTTACCCCTGATGGAATTATATGGGGGTAAAATATTTAAAGGTCACCAGACACTGTAGGACGTGAACCAACTGTAGAAAAGTGAGAATGTTAAAATTACATGGGGTGACACAAGCTATTTTCTGAGTTATTGCTTGATATAGCATGAGATTTGACTGGGTAATTGAGGCAAATGGCATTGCTGTTATAGATGTCATGATAGATCAGATTGGGTCAGAAAACATAACAACTTTAATCACCCTTTAACATAAGAGAACATCAGTCTAAGGTACTGTGGGTATGCCCCATTTAAAATTGTATTTCCCCATTCTACTAATAGTCTTAAACTTCAGGTCTCCAAGGGATACTTCCCTGCACAAAGCACTTGAGTAACTTCTTGTTATTCAGAACTGGACTATTTAATATGCTATAGCCACTAGCCATATAGGATTATTCAATTTAAATAAATTAAAATTTAAAAACTTCAGATCTCAGTCACAGTAGCCACATTTCAAGTATTCAGTGCTTTTAGAGGGCTAGTGGCTAACATATTTGACAGTGCGACTCTACATTTGCATCAACTCAGAAGGTTTTATTTGATAGCTTGGATCCAGAGCTAGACTACCCAATAGGATAGCCACTACCTGCAATGGATATTGAGCACTTGAGATGTGGCTAGGGCAAACTGAAATGTGCTATAAGTATGCAACACCCAATTTGGAAGGCAAGTCAAAAAGAATACTATGTCTCAATAATTTTTTGTGCTGATTACATATGGAAATGATAATTTTAATATACAGCTAAATAAAATATATTATTTAAATTAATTCCATATGTTTCTTGTTACTTTATAAAATGTCACTACTATGAAATTTAAATTTACATATGTGGCTCACATTATAGTTGTGTTGAACAATGCTGATCTATGGTGTTAAAGTCTATCTGATAAAGACCACCACAGACATAACCTATAATCCAACTATGTTAGGCTTAACTTGCTGCATCATTGAGTCTGCATACTGGAAGAACCATGGAGTTTTTTTCACCAAACAGAAGCAGAGACACAGTTGCAGTAGGGATCTGAGGAACAGTGGAATTTAAGTGATGTAGTATGTTGATAGGCTCAGGGCAGATAAGGGCTATTTGCAAAGGATTTAACCTTAAGCCTGAGGTTAAAGCAGACATTTATGTTAGCTTTGGAAACTATAAAGTCAAGATAAATGCAGAGTGCATTTAAACGATGACAGCAACAACAAAACCCTTCACCGAAATTCTGCAACCAGGTTGGAAACTGAAGCTGCTTCTTGTGTCAAGAGGAGTTGGTCCAGACAAGGGTGAGATGCTCCACTCTTATTAATATGATTCTTTAATGTTTATATCCTTTTGCTAATTACAAAAAACAATTTTTACAAGCTCATGGGAGAACAAAGTTCATATTTCTTGATCTAACATTAGAGTCCACCTAGGTCTGATTCTGTTATTCACAGTAATCTCACTTATTATATTCTTTATCATATATACTATGATTATGCAAAAATGTTCTCAGAATAGGACTTGTTCTTGCCATCACTTTGATTTGCTATTCCTAGAATGTTTGTCCCACTCCTCTTGAAATCCTTCAAGGCTCAGTTCAAATATCACAGCTTCTTCTAAAAGCTTTCCAGATTTTACCTGCATTAATTTAAACAAGCATTTAATCAAATATCCCTGAACACTGGATCTTGATCTTTATTGGGCAAATGAAGGGCACACTTTCCACCTTGTGTTACATTCATTTGGACATATGCTCTCTTTGCTCCCTACTTGACCAGCTCCTGGAAAGGAAGGGCCATGCTCTTGACTTTATATCCCACTTAAAACAGTCCATTTCACATGGTAAATTTGCCCCCCCCCCCAGAAAAAATCTGATAATTGAATATTTATTTTTCTATAATGAAAAAATGTAATCATGGTAGTAATGAAAAAACAAAACATTCAGCATGGGTTAAGCTAAGACAGATACTGAGATCTGATTATTTCAAATACTGCTTTGTCTTTCTTCAATGCCTTTAGCTGTTTGGGTGCCTCGGACTCACAATTTAGTTTGCTGGTGTAGAACACACACACACACACACACACACACACACACAGTCTAAATCTGTGTATGCTGGAGAGAGGGAGAAGAAGAAAAATATGACCATTGCTTTAGGGAGTTAGTTCAGAGTCAAAATATCTGCATGGCTCCTACTAAACCACCTTATGTCTAATTTGGTAACAACATCCAGTAACCAGCATCCCTAAGAACATCAGATTGACTCTGAAAAAGTCTTCTCTTATTCATCCATCTATCCATTCATTCACTCACTTTCCACTCATATAATTCATGTCAGACATTGCTAGATAATGGATGTATAGAATGGAAAAGTATTAAACACATTTTGTAGGCCATATATAATCATAAAGGGGGAAGGCAGATCACTAAGTAATATTCTTTGAGGAGCCTTTGTAAAATCATCTAACTTACTACTACCCTGTTATAACATCAAAACCCTAATTTTTCTATGGGATCCCTGGGTGGCGCAGCGGTTTGGCGCCTGCCTTTGGCCCGGGGTGCGATCCTGGAGACCCGGGATCGAATCCCACGTCGGGCTCCCAGTGCATGGAGCCTGCTTCTCCCTCTGCCTGTGTCTCTGCCTCTCTGTCTCTCTCTGTGTGACTATCATGAATAAATAAATAAAATCTTAAAAAAAAAACCCTAATTTTTCTAATAAAATATATCTTACATAAGAAATGCTACCATAATACCATAAGGAAGCCAAAAATCAAAATTTGGGAAGTATTACTTTCTCATTTATTTATTTTTAAATACCAAGCTATCTGGAACACAAAGATATTTTGTGCTTATTTTTCCCTTAGGTCAAAAAGAAAAAAAAAAAAAAAAGGAATGAGAAGTACAGCATTGTTTTCCAAACTCTTCTAATAAGAATCAGACGCAAAAAACGTTCTCAGGTCAGATCCTGGGGATTATGATTCAGTGGGTTTAGAGAAAAGTCTATAAACCTATAGTGTTTTGTTTTTATAAAAGGTCCTGCTGATTATAAGGAAAGTTTGAGAAATTCTCTCTGATTTAGATCCAGCTTCACACTTCAAAGTGTATAACAATCACTGGGAGGCTTGTTAAAAAATGCAAATTGTAGGGTCTCACCTCTAATGCTTCTGATTCAGCAGATCTGAGGTAAGGCCCCAGAAATCAAAACTTTAATGAGCATTTCCAGGTAATTCTGATGCAGGTATATAGACCAAAATTTGAGAGATAAAGATCTCAGCCATGAATTCGTGAGTTTAGTTTATCAGGTTGATGGCTATAATTCCAGCAACCAGAGCAGAATGGGTACTCAGTAACTACTGCTGAATCCAATGAATGTGACTTACTATCTGTTTGGTTTTTAAAAATCTAAATAAAGACATTGTTATTTGGGTATAGTAAACGAACTAATTTACTAATAAAATAACAAAGGTTAATTTATTGCAATACTACTTCAAACTCTTCAGTACTTTAATGTCCCCATTCACTTATTCATTTATTCATTCAAATACTTCTTGAGCTCCTACTATAGGCCAGGGACTCTGTAAGGAACTGGTGGTATAGCAGTGAGCAAACAGAAATGGTTCCTATCCTGCTGGAACCCATGGTGTAGGTGGGTTTTCTGGCTATCTATTGATAGGTAATGAACCATTCCAAAACTGTTGGACTAAAGCCCAATAATCATTTATTTTGCTCACAAATTTACACTTTGAATAGGGTTAGTGGGACAACGTGTCTCTGTTTCATATGGCATCATCTCGGGCAACTAACTATCATTGGGAAATCCAATGTCAAGAGGCTGGTTGGTGCTTGGTGCTGTCAGCTGGAAGCTTTAGTCGGGCTTTCAGCTGAGGGCCTGGTTCCTGTCTATGTGGCTTTCCAGTGGCTGCTTGGGTTCCATACAGCATGGAAGTCTCAGGGTAGTTGACTTTTTATGTGGGGGCTGGATTTCCTCAAAAACAGTGTTCTGGAAGAACAAGGCGTAGGCTAGCATCCTTCTGAGTTAGCCTCTGAAGTCACAGAATATCCCTTACATTAAATTTTATTAGTCAGTCAAGTCATAGAGGCTGTCTCAGATTCATAAAGTGGAGACTTTTCCTGTAACTCTCAGTGGGCGGAGTAGCAAAGAATTTTCAGCCATCTTTAATCTACCACAGGGTGAGACAGATATTTAATAATGAACTAAATACACTTGCAATAAGTACCACTAAGCAAAAGTATCTGGTGCTGTGAGAACATAAAACAGAGGGAGGTAATTAGGAAAGGACCCCCTAAGGAAGTAATATTAAAGATGAGACAGACTCCATGTCTGAGTGCCACATAAAATGCAAGGCGGTAGTAATTAGAAAGCAGGTAGAATAATTAGGGAAAGAAATGAGGGTGAAAATAATAAGGGCTAGTCTTAATTATTTGCTTTCCCTGTGCCAAGCACTGTTTCCAGACTTTGCATGCATTATCTCATTTAACCTTCACAAAGATCTCAGGTTATAAGTTATCATATCCCCTTTTTATGCATGCTGAGAAATAAAGAATTCCCCAAGATCATGCAGCTAGTGAGTGGCAGAGTCAGGGTTTTAGGGTCGTATTGTATTGCAGAAATTTGAGAGTATGAGTAGCCTTGCATCAAAGGCGATCACAGTGAGGGGCCATGGAGAGCTCAGAAATTCCAATGGGGGACCTGGCACCTGAAGAGAAAGTTAGGCAGAAAGTAAGAGTGAGCAAACACCAAAGACAAACTTCATCTCCTGCACCCCTGGCTCTGGTGGAGGGTTGTAATTTTCTCTCACAGCAGAGTTTCAGAAGGAGATTGAAAAATAACAGCTGGACTCCTATTTTTAAGCAAGGAAGGGGCATCATTTTGTTTGATCTGGCTCCATTTCCCCACTCGGATTTTCTTAAAGCCCAGAAAAACCCTAACTGCCTGTCTCCCCAGGTACAGTAGAAAGGGATCCTCTTCTTCAGAATCAGACAGCATTTGCTAAATAAATAATATTCCTTCAAATAAACCTTGAAAGGTCTAAGCCACTTGTGTAGGTTTCTGAAGGCCTGGTGCTAGTACAGTGAATGCATCACCTGAGTGACGTGGTTCTTATGATCTACAGATGTAATACTTCATCTGGACCAGTGTGATATACTATCAGGTCTGTGTTGCTTTGATGATGTATTACTTGGTAAAATAAGGTTAGCTGTCAAAAACTCATTCCAAGGAACTGAAGGTTTGGCTGGGGGGAAAAATTCATTTCAGGCTTTAAAAAAATACATTTTTCATTTAGTGGAGGGAAAGATGACATGGCTAGAGTCAAAAGGCTTGAGGGCCTTGTGAACCCTGGTAGAAAACACATCTTTCAATACAGACAACTCAGGGGGAAAGGTAAGGGCCAAATCAATGAAACTGGAACTTCCTGTTTTATGGGAGCCAGTCACGTACAATTGTAGAATGGTGCAACATGGGGGACTTTTTGTAACTTCCCACTGCTATATCCTTGAGAAAAGATAGGCTGTAAATACTAGTTTGAGTAGGTATTTCCAGAGACTAAGTTTTCATAATAAACATCTGGAATTAGGGATTTGTACATGGGTTAGAGATGCCTTATTATTTAGCATATCCCTATTTATGGATGCTTTAACAACTGTTGTTTTATAGAGGGTGATAATGTATTCTAAAATGATCTTTAATACTGATATTTCAAAATCTGTTCTTAAATATGTGTGTGTCATCTGAAATAAAAAAAAAAAAAACAACTGTCTTTCAACATTTTATTTTCTTTCAGATGTGCTGATTAATCTTGGGATTAAATTTACACTTATCACTAAATTCAGCTTTAAGACCCACCTTCTTTTAACTCCTACCTGAGCTTAATATTTTCATTATAATGCAACCTTCAATAATAAAGTTTTAGGGAAAATAAGTACCTAAAAAAATAAAACAAAACAAAATAAAACCTTTGAGGGAGCCAAATGGAAGAACAGTTTCTTTTTGGTAAAACAAGTAGGTTGTTGGGAAATTCAAAAGTTTTAGAGTTGGGATCTGAATGTTGGTAACAGTTGGACTTTCTTCTCTTGTCTAGAAGATATAAAAGAAAAAAAGATCATCTATTGATCACCGAGGTGAATGTTACTTCTTGATGTTAAGACTAAGAATCATTTAATAAAAGACTGTATGACCGAAACAAAAGGGCCAAATAGTGATTGTAAAACCAAAATATTTATATTTATTCTTTGTTTTCTCTTTAAAATATAATATAGTTAAGAAATGCAATGTTATTTCAAATGTTAGAGAACAAAGTGTTCAAATTTTGTCTGCAACAATCTGTTCTAATTAATTAAAACATGTAATTATACCTGCATGGCTCCAATATATCTTGGTATGGGGATAGATTGGAGTGGGTTAAGGTGTATTGGAGACATGATCCAATTAATTATTTAAAAATGGATATAAAGAAAGACTCATATAAACTCAATAGTTATTTTATAATAAGTTCATGTATTAACATTAGTTTACACCTCAGAGTAAATTTTCAACTAATGAGTTCATCAACAATAATTTTGTCAAATAAAAATTGCAATTGCTCATAGACCTTTTCACCACTTCTTACCCAGAAGAAAATATAGCCTTGGGAGAAGAAGACTTTTAAATATATCAAGTCATATAGACTTCTAAATTTCCTTTTTAATTTAAATATACTTTTACTTTATTTAAAATTCCTAGGATTTTTCTAAAGAATTTTTGAAGGGAAGACCCAAGAGAGTGTATTATACCATATCACATTTTTTAAAAATGTCAATGTGATGGATATTTTAATTATTTAGTATTTTTTTTCATGAGTTTAGAATTGTTGATTTGTTACCTGAGAAATTGGCAATGATGGATTAAACTCAATTTATATTGATGATGATGATGATGATGATGATGGTAATAAAAATAATAATTGGGTATTGTTTTTAAAACCCCCAAATTCTGTGTTTAAATGCCCAAACCATTTTAATAGCAAAGCTAAGAAAAAGGAAATGCAGGATGGATATATGAGTAGATTATTTTTTTATAGCAGGAGAGAATGTGGGAATTTAGAACATCAGAAGTCTTATAATTAAACACAAATGTATTGAGGCTGTAGGGAAATATTTTTAATTTAGAAATATGGAAAAATTCAAGGAGCATTTTGAATGAACTGGAGACCCTAGTATGTGGGAACACAGGAGTCTGGAAATAGACTGTCATGGAGGACATGAGAAACTCTGGGACATCTTTTCATCTGAGAAATCAATTTTGAGGAGGAATAAATAAGTCAGAGTGGCTTACATTGAACTGGTTAAGGGATATTTGAGTGGAATTTTTACAGAATGACATAGTGAAATATTTAAAATCACAGACCTAAAGCTGGACCTGTGTACTCCCCAATAGAGCAGAGTATGTGTGTTAAACTCTTCAGCTAAAACTAATGTGTCTTGGAATGGAGACTTGTCACTATCACTTTACCAGGTGCCTGGAGGAGCTGGCACAGTGTTAGGATGCCTTGTTAAATGTGAGGACAGTACAGAAAGTTATAGGTGCTTGATGATAAAACAATATAAAGTATACTTCAAAGAAACATTTGCCTGTCCTATATGCACCTTTACTAATGTTATAGTTACCTTAAGGGAGAAGGTTTCAAGTGCACATTCTATTCTTATATGCCTCACCATTTCCAGCATACTCCTGGGAGTACTAAGAATGATTTCAGGTGGTATGCCAGAGACTCCTATTTTTAAGCTGATTTGTTTTCCAAATATATTAGAAAAATACATGACCGGATCATGAAACTCAAGATTTCACGAGAATTATTGCTTAAGGTAAAGTCAAATCAACATTTAAGTAAACTTTGAAAAAAAGTGAGTTTGCACTCATTAAAAATGTTTAGGGCACTCACATATGTAGAAATAATAGTTAAGAGGTTGTTAAGTGGAAGACAGAGAACAGAGAACCCCTGGTTCCCTATCTTTTCTCCTATAGCCTTTTATGTCTCGGATATATTCTAGATTTCATGATTCTGTTCCCATTCTCTCTTTCTCACAACTTACAACATAATTTGTGAGGCCCAGTGCAAAGTGGAAATTCCAGGTTCTCTGTGTAAAAATCATAAAGAATTCCAAAGTAGTAACAGTAGAGCATTAAATCAAAGTTGGGTGCTTCTGAGCACAAGGCCCTGTGTAATTGCAGAGGTCATGCACCCACAAAGCTGCTCTACTCCCTCTGTATGTGAAGAGACAGGTTAAGTTGGGATCTGCCAAAATGTGATGTTAGTCTTTGCTGTAGGAAATCTGAGATGCAGTGAGAAAATCTGTGGTGTATGTGTATATATGTGTGTATGTGTGTATGTATGTGTGTATGTGTGTGTGTGTGTGTGTGTTTGGTGGGGAGAGGAGGTATGGTTTCCCATGGAAAGTCAGAGAGAATATAACACAACTCTGAAAAAGACAAACATCAAAACTTTCTCTCTTGTTACATATGCAATTCTGTGAATTCTAGAAACTGGGGTCCAAGTGGCCTTCTTTTGGAAGATCTTAAGATTGCATATTGCTCTTTCCTGTGAAATCTCCTATTCCTTATGGATAAATTTTCCAAGTTACTTTTTTCTAAGTTAATTTGGGACTCTCAGGTCATTGCTGCTAGGAAGACAGGCATTTCAACCTCAGAGCACAAAATGGGACATGATATGACTATTGTTTTCCTCTCCAGGCTCATTTCATCTCAAATCTCATTTCATCTCAAATCTCATCGAAGCTGCAGAAATCAGAATGTTCTCTCAACCTCTCTCTCGTCTCTGTTTCTTTTACACACACAACTATCCCTACTTTTCATTTCATGTTTTACCTTGAGGTCTCAGCTTAGAGGACCTCTCATTTTGCATTTCTGAAGCCCAAGTATTGATCCTGCTCTGTGTACCATGCTACTTTGTTCTCCTCTGTGATTTTCCCTAGAAGAACACTTGCTGTGTTGAAGTTGCTGGTTTGCTTTGTCTGTTTTCCTCCAGATAATGAGATGTGTGAAGGCAGGACTTTATCTTATTGAGTGCTTGTTCTCTATATTCTGTCAAAGTTCCTGGCATAAAATACATATTCGATACATAATGGTGAATGAATGAGTAAATGAATGCATCATTTAAAATATATGTGAGAGGTGAGAGCATTAAGAATGTCTACAAAAAGACACAAATCAAATAACTTAAACCATATTTTTACTGTTTACAACTTTTAAATTATGGTCTCCATATTAATGTTTAGGCATTTATAAATATCTCCATCCTTATACTTTGGACCCATACTATACTTTTCATATAAAGGATTGCTTTCTAAAATATTTTCAATGTTCTTTAATGTCTAGTTTCAAAATAGATTTCATACTGAATATGTGTACACACTAAACTAATAATTTTATTGAAATTATAGTTTTTATTATAGTTTTTATTTAAATTATAGTAGTTATTATAGTTCTTAAGTAATATTTTACAAAATCACCAATATTTGCCTTTTAAATATATAAACCATGTTTGTGCTCCATTGTTGTTATATATAAATCTACTCTTCTGCCCCATGTAAACAAGTTTTAATTTGTATAACATCCTCTTGTAATTATGGGGACGTATTGTGATTCATGTGATAAATCATTTCTGATTGCTTAAATATAAGTTACAATGAACTTCAAATATGCAGTCTTTTTGACATCCTAATTCTAGAGTCTATTGCCTTGATGTCAGATGCCTATGGTTGTTATAAAATATCCATTCCTGAGACTCTTAATCCCATAAACTCTGGACTTAAATTCAAGTATTAGCTATAGATCAACAAAATAATAATCCAGTGGGTCTGCTTATGCATATAAAATTCACAGGTTGTGTGTGATTATATTATTGAAAACTCAATACATTTTCAACTGTCTTAGATAAGTATTCCATCATCAAGAAATTTTGCAAAAAGGGGTTCTTGGGTGGCTCAGTCAGTTAAAAGAGTCGCAGTCTTGATTTTGACTCAGGTCATGATCTCAGGGTCCAGGCATAGAGCCCTGGTTCATGCTCTTTGCTCAGCAGGGAATCTGCTGGAGATTCTTTTCTTCCTCTTTGTCCTCCCCTCCCCCACCCTGCTTGCAATCATGCTCTCCCTCTCTCTCTCAAATAAATAAATCTTTCAAAAGATAAATTTTGCAATAATAATATGATATAATGGCTTAAGAAATCTATGAGCTATATGCAAATAATGTGGATAAAATAAGCTTTGCAGAAAGATATTTCTGCCAGTGAGGTATCCTGTTGAAAGGCTTTGGAAGATGGAAGATCTGACAAGGGGATGGACAATCTGAATCTTTTGATGAAAAAATATTTAAAAATAATTGAGATTCATCACAAATGTTCTCTACCTTTTTCCATGGAAAGTAAGAGGCTGAAATTACTGTAATAAGAATAAAAGTGGGTTCTCTTCTTAAGTGGAGATAAATGGGGACACAATTATAGTAGGTGATGTCTCACTTCCTTTGGATTTGTACAATTCATTTCTTACATCTTTTTTACATCAATAGTCAAACTTCATTAGAGATAAAAAACTTTAGTAAACATATTTTATTTTCTACTTCCTCTCTTCTCCAGTGTTGGTATTGGATACAAAATGTATTCCCTTAAAGACCATCCTTTATATAACAAGGGTGAACATACGGATTTTTTTAACTTTTTAAAAAATATTTTATTTATTCATAAGAGACACAGAGAGAGAGGCAGAGACACAGGCAGAGGGAGATTTGTGGAACTTGATCCCAGGATCCAATCCTAGGACCCCGGGATCATGACCTGAGCCAAAGGCAGATGCTCAACCACTGAGCTACTCAGGTGCCCCAGGGATGCTTTAAGAAATACTTTATTTATTTACTTACTTGTTTGTTTGTTTGTTTATCTATCTATCCATATTTTGAGAGGGGGGCAGAAGGAGAGGGAGAATCTACAGCAGATTTTGCACTGAGTTCAGATCCCTTTGACCTCAAGATCACAACTCAGCTGAACCATGAGTCAGACGCTTAACCAACTGAGCCACCCAGGCACTTCCATAAAAGGGTACCTTTTCATTTCAGGCAAAGAGAAGCACAGAATGAGTGCTAGTGCCTGATATCAGAAAACCTTTTTCACATGCTGGCAACATCATGACCAAAGACCTTCATCAATAACTTGACTTCCATTTTGTGTGTGTGTGTGTGTGTGTGTGTGTGTGAGAATTCATTTTTTTTTTAGAGTAGTTTTAGTTTCACAGTAAAATTGAGAGGAAGGTACGGAGATTTCCCATGTTTCCCCTTACTCCAACAGATTCATAGCCCTCCATTATCAATACCACTTACCAAAAAGATAGCTTCCTTTTCTTTTTATTTAACCAAGGATGAACTTACATTAATACTTCATAACCACTAAAAGTCTGAAAGTCTGTAATTTACCTTAAGGTTCACTTTTGGTATTGTACATCTTTTGGGTTTAGACAAATTATAATGACATATATTCATCACTATAACACCATACAGAGTATTTTTACTGCTCTAAAAATTTACTGTGCTTTCCGTATTCATCCCTTCTCCATCTCCACCCCTGGCAACCCCTGTTCTTTCTATTGTCTCCATATTTTGCCCTTGCCAGAATGTCATCTAGCTGAAATCACTTAGTATGTAGACTTTTCAGACTGGCCCTTTCACTTAGTATATGAATTTAAGATTCACAATGTCTTTTCATAAATTGACAGCTCATTTATTTTTAGTGCTTAATAAAATTATATTGTCTGGATGTGCCACAGTTTATTTACCCATTTACCTACTGAAAGACGTATTGATTGCTTCCAAATTCTGGCAATTATGAATAAAGCTGTTGTAAACTTTGGTGTGCAGGTTTATATATGGACATAAGTTTCTTTTGAATTCTTATTTAAATTTCAGTTAGTTGGGGATCCCTGGGTGGCTCAGTGGTTTAGCGCCTGCCTTTGGCCCAGGGCGGGAGCCCTGGGATCGAGTCCCACGTCGGGCTCCCTGCATGGAGCCTGCTTCTGTCTCTGCCTCTCTCTCTCTCTCTCTCTCTCTTTATCATGAATAAATAAATAAAATCTTTAAAAAAATCCAGTTAGTTTAATTCATTTGAGTAAATACCAAAGAATGCACTTGCTAACTCATATAATTAAAGTGTGTTTAGTTTTATGAGAAACTGTCAAACTGTCTTTCAAAGTGGCTGTACCATTCTGCATCCCCATAGCAATGTATGAGAGTTCTTGTTGCTCCACAACTTTACAGAATCTGATGATGTCATTGCTCCAAATTTTCACCATTCTAATATGTTTGTAGTCATATCTCATTGTTGTAATCTGCATTTTCCTGATGATCTATGATGTGGAGCATCTTTTCGTATGCTTACTTGCCATCTGTTTATCTTTTCTGTTGAAAAAGATGTGGTATACCAGATGTGGGTATCCTGTGCCTTTTAAGGTCTTTGGTCCATTTGTTAATTGGGTTGTATTCTTAATTGCTGAGTTTTACAAGTTCTTTGTATATTTTGGATGACAGTCTTTTCTCAGGTATGTCTTTTAGCAAATATTTTCTCCCAGTCTGTGGCTCATCTTCTAATTCTCTTGAATTGTCTTCTGCAGAACAGAAGTTTCTAATTTTATAAGTAATAGAAGCCTATTAATTATTTCCTTTGTGAATCATGTCTTTGGTGTTGTCTCTAAAAAGGCATCACCATACCCAAGGTCATCTGGGTCTTCTTCTATGTTATCTTTTAGGAGTTTTACTGTTTTGCATTTTACACTTAGGTCTGTGATCCATTTTATGATGATACTTGTGAAGGGAGTAAAGTCTGTGTCAAGGTTCATTTTTCAAATTTGGATATCCCGTCATTCAAGCACCGTTTGTTGAGGAGACTATCTTTGCTCCCTTGCATTGTCTTAGCTTTTCTCCCTAGAGATCAGTTGGCTATATTTTGAGGATCTATTGCTGGGCTCTTTTTAGTTCCAATGTTCTACTTTCTATTCTTTTGCCAATATCACACTTGTCTTGATGACTGTAGCTTTATAGTAAATCTTGAAGTTGGGTATCATCAGTCTTCCAACCTTGCTCTTCTCCTTCAATACAATGTTAGCTATTCTGGGTTTTTTGCTTCTCCTTATTGCATTATTTTATCAAATAATCCTCCCAACTTTATGAAGAAATGTTACTATAATTCTCAGAAAACTAGGGCTTAAACCATTAAATAACTTGCCTAAGGTCACACAGGTAATATGTTTTGAAATGAAAATTCACTTGTGGGTATTCTGATTCTGAAATCTATTTGCATTTTTAATGCTTGCTTAAAGATCAGCACTACTATTTCAAAATTGAGGCACTGGAAGGAAATACACTTATGTTTGTGTTTAGGTACTGCCATTTAGAAAATGATTTTAAAATAAGCTCTTATAATAAATCTAATAACAAAGAGTAGGTCAAAGGATCAACAGAAGAAGATTGTTTTATCAATAATTACTCTATGTTTCTGTCATTTTGGAATCATACTAGCATTCAGACATTAGTTCAAAGATGAATTTAATTGAAGAGGCTGTATATAACCCTTCCCATCACCTCCATCCTACTTTCCTGTTCAACACACATGTATATATGTCATATATTATATGTAAACAAAATAATTCTACCATATAAACTTAGAATTCCTGGAAGAAGGTGTGTACTGAAAAGAACTGAGCTTGCCTAAAATTTTTATAACTGTCATGACCAATAAAATACTTACTGGTGTAACTTACAAATTTGTGGAAAATAAAGTTTAAAAATTAAAAGTTCAAATTCAAGTATGATGAGTATGAATGTTAGGAAATGTGCACAGTTAATATTGGGCAATACATTAACAGTGGACTGGAAAATCTTTGCTTTTTTCCTCATAGGCTCATGTGATTTTTGAAAGAACAATTTCATAAAAAGAGGCTGACAGCCTTGAGCTACAGCCTCTAGTAAAGTTTGGTTGCCAACTGCCACATTAATTTCATGAACTCTTGAGAAACAAAGCCTACAAATTTCTGATTGGACATTTGGAGTCTGTAAAATAATTGGTAGTGATATTTACTAGTTAAAACTTGGGCTTTAGAGTGAAACAGACAAATATGATTTGGATCTGTGGTATATTCTTTATTAACCCTGTGATTTTGGGGCAAGTTAACTAACCTCACTCACCTTCTCTGTAATGTGATTAAAAAGCTTCTCTTTCATGGTGATTTGATGAATTAGAAGGAGATAATTCAGGTGAAGTGAATATGTTCATAATGTAGCATATAGTAGGCACATGAAATATACTGGGTGTTTTAATCATCCATTGTTATAATAAAAATGGTCTCAAATGAATTTTGTCTCAAAGCTGACTATTGGGGCTCATGTATTGGAGTAAGAAGCTAAAAGTCTTACAGCGTATTGTACACTTATTTTAGCATATTCATTTTTGAAAACATATGCTATTTAAAAACTGTCTATATTGTCAACAACCAATTTGAAGAAAAAAAATTGAAACTAACGTAAATTGTCAGAGACAGTACAGGCTGTTTAGAAACTTTTCCAACCTCTCTTCATCCTATTTAATACATGAATGCAACCTGTATGGGTTGATCTAAGGACTAAGGACACTCAAAGTATCTTTACATTTACCAACAAAACACTCAGAATTTGCTCTCTCAAGGCCAATGTGTGGAAGGAATTCAGGGTGAAGGGAAGGATAGTAGAACATTTGATCAAACTGTTGATTCTTTTCTAAGACAACATATATGCAGTGTAAAACTTTCACTTCCTCATTTGATTGTGATATGTTGGAAATTGTGAGAAAACTTATCCTCTGTCTTCAGCCAGGTGTATCTACTTATTACTGCTTGCAATCCTAGTCAACAGGCATTCTGAGACTAAATTATGCCCTCTGAAAAATACGAAAGAGAAGCCTTGCCTCAGACTTAAGTTTCCTGCTTAAGCTATTGTGGGTCCTGTGTATTGATTACTTAAATTATTGCCAAGTCATCAAGGGATATATTAATATTTGAGAATATGTGAGACATGAGGTATTTTAAAATTATCAGATTAACAAAAGGCATCTAGATGATTTCTACTCAATATTGGTGAAGATATTTTGAGGGAAGTGTTCTCCTACTGCATCACCTATTTTCACCTTGGCCACTAGCCTGGCTTTCTGTTTGTTTCTTTTTCTTTTTCTTTTTCTTTTTCTTTTTCTTTTTCTTTTTCTTTTTCTTTTTTTAAAGATTTTATTTATTTATTCATGAGAGACACAGAGAGAGAGAGAGAAAGAAGCAGAGACATAGGCAGAAAGAGATGCAGGCTCCATGCAGGGAGCCCAATGTGGGACTTGATCCCAGGACTCCAGGATCATGCGTGGGCTGAAGACAGATACTTAACCATTGAGCCACCCAGGCATCCCTGTTTGTTTATTTTTCTCAAGAATGAGGTAGCATCTCTTCCAAACAGCCCCAGAAGATTTTTCCTCTTATCTTATTGACCCACAGTTTCTGAGAACCTCCATTCCTTAACCAGTAATTGGCAAGGGGAATAGAATTGTGATAAATAATTTAAGCATATCAGAGTCCTCTTGGAACTGGGGCTAATTCCACCCCAATGATATGGCTGCTACAAATTGGGAGGTGGTTGAAAGGATGCGGGGGGTCATTGCTACAATATCCACCACTTATGGTAGACAGTGTTTTGGTGTTTGCCTACCTCTTCCTTTCTTAGTGTATCCAACCTGTTCTTACTCACATGTTATTGGGTAGCTGGTTGCAGATGTGACCAAATCGCCTAGCCAGTTAATTGATTTAAAAATGGACAGCTTTATCCCTGATTAAGCACTCAAATCCCTTCCTTGGAAATTAAGAATGAAGATAAAGAGGCTAGTCACCCTCTTGGATGCTTGCTTGACGAAGTCAGATAAAAATTTAGCAGCTGAAACCAGTGGCTACTCTCTCAACTAGGTAGCAGAGAAAGCTACTATTCAGTAAGACAAAAGAATAAATCATGCGTGTAGAAACAAAATAGAAAGTACACAAAAAATAACAAAATTACACAAAATCCCACGATTCTTTACAGCACTCCAGTCCCTTACTGTAGACATTCTTGAGCCCAATCCAACATCCTCATTCTAAATCTCCCTTCTTGCTTGAACTAAACTCAGATGGGTTTTCATTGTTTGGCACCAAAAGAATGCTAAGGAAAACAGACATCCTTTGCTTAGATAACAGACATCCTTTCCTTTCCTACAAATTACACTTTTGCTATGAACACACACACACACACACACACACACACACAAGCACACACAATGTTCAAAGTATATGGGAAGTAATTTATTACTGGGATAGAAAGCTTAGAAATTAGAAACAAATTATTGACTTGAGGGTTTTATTTTTCTTGGGATGAGGTAGAGAATATAGGACCCTATACGGTGAAAGCCTTATTATTTTTTTAAAATTAATAATGAGATATGGTTTGGTATGGTCATAAATGGAGACGGATTTTGGAGGAAGCAGTGATATGAAAGTAAAAACTTGCATCCATCTATAAAATCTTTATAAAAACTTACCTTTAGAGTGAGACATGCTTTTTATTGCCTCTATTCTGAGGTCAGACTTAGCTCCTGGGTTTACTATCAGAAGAACTTGTGACTTCTCAACATCGTTCCATCTCCTAATGCGTCACAACAGTCAGGAGAGGAGGGTGAGAATTACTGACATTCTAAGCCCCTGATATATAATCAGCAATATGTTGTGAGTGAGTAAAGCAAATCAAGTCGATATATACCATAAATTTCATATTCTTTGATGTCATAGGAAATTTTTCTTATACTTTTGAGTACCAACCCTATACTTCTACTTATAGAACATAAAATCACCATATTTTAAACTCAGAATCATTTACACTGAAATCTTTTAGATCTTTGCTACTCAAAAAGTGTGATCCAGAGATTAGCAGCAATTGCATCATCTAGGGGTTTGTGGAAGTACAGAATCTCCCTACCCTTACCAGTTGAATAAGATTCTATATTTTAACAAAATCCCCAAGTGTCCCAATGCACATTAAAGCTCAGGAAGCAATGGGTTACATGATGTGTTTTTTTTTATGTTGTTTTGACACTATGAAATAGAATAAGCCTAACCTTGATAAAATGTAATATTTTCCACTTACACTGCATCATTTATTTCTTGTCACAGATATTTATAACTAATTTGCTATGCTAAATCACAGAAATCGGTAATCAAATGAGATAGGCTCTCTAAACCCAAACATTGATGAAAGTGATATTTAAAAACATAATAAAGAGTTTTTAAAGAGATAATGCTTAACTCTGGGGTATCAGATAGTTTTATGTTATGGGATTTACGTTCAGGAAAAGCATGATTCTTATAATAAATGAATTATAGAGATCTATAAAACTACCAGATGTATTGATTTCTATGTTTGTTGGTGTTTATGTATAAAACTGGCATTTTTCAGGGCGTATCAGTTGGCTTAGAAGATTTTAGGATGTATTCTATTAATACTATCATATTATCTTTTGATACTAATTGGCATTAAATCCAGAAGAAAAAAAATCACTAACTGTATTAGTAGTTATACACGAGTATCTCAGACCGTGTTATTACTTCAAATCTGGATGTCCTCATAAGATCATTTTCTTTCAAAATTGAAATTGTATATTGTGCTACTTGGTTGTTTACATAGCTTTAAGGGGGAATGGCTGTTCATCAATCATTTAATTACAATGAATTAAAATGTATATATAATCACTTATACTCTATTGAAGTTGAATATATTGATAAGAAATTCTAGATGAATATTAATCTTAGCACCATGGAAACCAGATTCTGATTATATAGGTCTTGTAATTCATCCTTCTACTGTATCAAATTAACTCATTCTACTGTACTTTCTAAAGGCTTAATGAAGTAAGAATTCTTCCAATAACTAAATCCAAGGGGGAATTTTACCACATTCTTTTTGCTTTTTGTTTTTTAAAAAGCATGAATACATTATTTTGACCTGAATTAGTTCTTTCAACAAATATTAGTTGAACCCCTATGTGAAGAACATAGTCTGAGTACAGGGAATATGGGAAAACAAATTGTGAAGATACAGTTTCAGACCATAAGCAGAATATGTATGTATATGTATGCCCATCTTCGTGTATGTCACCATCATTGAAAAAAAAAAAAAGGCTAATCATTCCATCTAATTGTTATTGTCCATATATTTCAGGCACTAGCTAGTACTATAAATAGGTATTAGTAGGTTAAAAATAGGCCTTAGTAAGCACTGTAGGATGTCAGCAACTTTGCTGTGCATTTCTATTTCACTATCCATTTTAACTTACTAAAAATTCTATGAACTAGATAATATGTGTTATTTCATTTTGCACATCAAAAAACAGAGGCTCAGAAATGTCTTGTGTATCTTATTCAAGATCAGAGAGATAAGAAGGACTAGATCCAGAAATCATAGCCAATGCCCAGGGTGTGTACCTGTGCGTATATTCCTAAATATGAGAGTCATTGTAAAGCTTCTGATTGTTGAATAACTGTGAACAAACACCACATAAAGAAGCCTCAAAAACAATACAGAAAAGCTCATTCTGGCAGTACCACCCTTGACCAAGTCATGCACCTTTTCTACCATGGAGGTTTAAGAAACAAGATTGAACATTAGTATTTTTCAATATGCACAAGTTCCCTATTTTGGCCTGGTTTTAAAAGGAGTATGATATTCTATCATAGGCAATACCAATTTACTAGTGTAAGTTTCCATCCTATGACAATACAAAAATTAATTTTCCCAAGGGACAGAGAATGAAAAGAAAGTTTGAATATGCTTATAATGTCTGCCAGAATGTAACCACTGCCATCATTCCCTTCCTCCTACACCTACCTTTTTTTCCACAGGATGCTTCTGAGTGTTACTTTCTGACTTGATGCTTTTCCTTGAAAAAATAAAAATATCCTTGAAGGCCAAAGATGGAGAGGCCTGACTGACAGTAGCCAATGGTGCCAGACACTCATGTTTTTCATTGTTTCACAGCTAAACTTTTAAAGCAGAAAATGTAAGACAGGCAACCTTGTACACCCCTTGAGGGCCTTTAAAATGACTAATGTATACTTTGTTTTGCAATCACATGGGTCTTGTTAAAGTAGAAGAGTGACTACTTTTATCTAATTGGGTTAGAGGTTGGACTCCCCATTGAGAAATAAAGAATGGGAATCTAGACCATCATTTTGGAAGTACTTTCAATTGAAAAAACATTAATGCTGGAGGCTTGAACAGGAATCTTCTTGGTATCACAGGAATTAGAAACTCCTGTATAGGTTCTGCATGGAAGACTCACTGTTACCCCTTATTTTGTTGTTGTTGTTGTTGCTGTTAAATGATACAAGGACTACTGATTTTCTTTCTTTTTTTCTTTTTTATTGTGGTGTAATGGAATTATGCTGGTTTTGCAGTTTTATGAGTAGTCTCTATATTTTGCATGGTTTAATATGTTATATATTAAGATTCAGCTGTCACTCTCCACTGCCTACTTCTAACACATTTGTAATTAGGAGGAACTAGTTCATTTAAACCAAATTAATCACATTCTACCTGAATTAATATTTGTTGGCATGAATTATATTGATGGCTACTTTACATTTTCATATCCCTTCTACTCCCTTTTTCCCTGCTATCATTAAGCCTAGGTGTACCTTATTATAAGAAGACAAAAGAAAGAAAAAATAAAGGAAAAAAATCTGGGCCCAGAGCTAAGTGTTGGATGGAGATAATGACAGGCAAGAAGCAAAGTGGAATAATGGGAATTTGTCTTAAATGATTTCCTTATAAATCGACAGTTTATTTAGCTTTGGAGTACCAGTGAAATGATCAAAACAGTACTGCAATTAATAAAGAATAATATTTGGAAATAGCCAGATTCATATTCTCTCAAGTCCCATCCTGGAAATGATATACCTAAAGTCCAGTTAGGTGTTTAGGGTTTAATTTAATGATCAGGCATAATGAATACAGTTACTATCCAGTGGTGTGCTAGAGACAGCTTGTACATTTTTTGAATTTCTATCCAAATCCACGTTCAGTGATGTCACATTGTTGGTAGAGAAGGGGTCATAGCAGGAGTATTTATGCTATGGGAATAAAAAAATGGTACAAATCAGGGCTCCCATCCTTTCTTTTCTATCCATAGAAAACCTCCTGTTGAGCATTTGCTAGTACAACACTACATGTGACCATACAATTTTTTCAGACCTGTATTATCAACACAGGAACAACATAGCTTGTTCCTTTACAAATATGTATCATTATCTACAAGGCTAACGACATATTAACCTAAATAAGCTGAAAATTAATTGGAAAACATTGCCCCCAGAGCTCACATATTATATTTCCTGGCTACCTTTGGCACAAATTAGGACCTCAGTCAATATTTTCTGAGTGAATAAATCACTAGATGTAATAAAATAAAAGTCTTATCTATTAGTATATATGAAGTTCTCTTTATAAACAGTTTCATTTAATGAGGACTTGTTCCTCTTTGAAATCTCAATATACTAATTTACAATCATGGAGGGAAAGTTTCACATGACAAAAGAGAAAAAAAATTATTAAAGAGATAGAATTGGATTCAAATTCTACCTAAACTACTTGTTAACTTTGGAATCTTAGACTAGTTACTCAAATTCTATAGATTTCAGATTCTTATTTGAAAATACAGACATTAATATCAACCAATCTTTAATGTAAAGATTCTAGTAATATTCTGGCTTGTAATATGTATTTTAAAATGGCAATAGGTATTTGCCAATATAAAGAACAGTAATAATTATTTTTCTTACTATTATTGTTATTTTACTATAATTAAGGATAACAGACTTTTCTAAAGATTAAGTAATTGAGGGACACCTAGGTGGGTCAAGGCATAATCTCGGTCTGGGGATCGAGTCCTGCATAGGGCTCCTGGCGAGGAGCCTGCTTCTCCCTCTGCCTATGTCTCTGCCTCTCTCTCTATGTCTCTCATGAATAAATACATAAATTCTTTAAAAAAGATTATTTGATTGAGATAAAAATATCACATGATTTTTCAGTTAGGGAGACATTTTGGTAATTTATTTAACTGCACTGAAAATAAATCTCAATTAGTGGGATCTTAAATGAAGACTCAGAATTTAAGAAAATCTGGCCTATGCAATGTCCTTACCAAATAATAAGATTCATTTTCAATTGTCCAGCTAAAATTTACAATTATATTTGCCTAAAGAAGACATTTAAGGGGATGCTTGGGTGGCTCAGTGGTTCAATGTTTGCCTTCAGCTCAGGGCATGATCCCAGGTTCTGGGTTCCAGTCCCTCAGTGCCGGAGCCTACCTCTATCTCTGCCTCTGCAAGTGATTTACCTATACAACATAAAGATTTCTCAAGAGATGCAAATCAGCTAAGCCTATGTCTCTGCCTCTCTCTGTGTCTCTTATGAATAAATAAATAAAATCTTAAAAAATAATGTTTAAGTTAGCAGTAAATTTCTTAAGACCACAGAGAAGCAATTCCCCAAACATTTAGGAACTGGAACATAGACACCTCCTGGACTTTATTTTCCTTAGGAAAATGGAAAAATAAATAATCATACAACAATTTCATTCTAAATCAGTGGTTCTCAAACATCAGTATGTAGAAAAGCCACCAGAGAATGTTGTTGAAAAAAATGCTGATTATTGACACCCTGTTTACTAACTTCCTACCCAGGAAGGAAGGATAAAGAAGGAAGAAGAGAAGAGAGAAGGAGAGAAAGGAAAGAGGGAGAAAAGAGAAAGGAATGAACAGGAGGAAAGAAGGATAGTAGGAGAGAGAGAATGGGAAAGGTAGTAGAAGAGTCCAGGAGGGGAGAGAGAAGAATATTTTTGGAAAAGATTCATATTTACTTCTGAATGTCTTCTGGTATTCTAAAGTGTCAACACTGGGCTTTCTATTATTCCCTCATCTTCTGTTCATTATAAACACATAGAATGAATATTTTATTTTATTTTTAAAGATTGTATTTATTTATTTATGAGAGACACAGAAGGAGAGAGAGGCAGAGACACAGGCAGAGGGAGAAGCAGGCTCCCTGCAGGGAGCCCGACGTGGGACTCTCTCCCAGGTCTCCAGGATCACGCCCAGGGCTGAAGGCAGCGCCAAACCGCTAAGCCACCAGGGCCATCCTAGAACGAATACTTTAAACTGAATTTACTGCAGCTTTATTTTAAGTGACCCAACCTTATTTGTTTCATATTCCCACTTATTTTCACTTTCATTTGATGGCATTTTTTGTGCAATCTTTAAATTTGGAGGAAATGAAACAGGCTCTAAATAAATAAATACAGTTCTGCTTGAAATATAATTGTGGAGTATATATTAAATTGTGAATTTTTTTTTGGATAGACTATCTTATTAACCATTATTCTCCCAATACCAAGGGCCAGAGAGTGACTTTAGGATATGTGTGTGTATGTTTCTTTAATTAAGCTTATTTGAATTTCTATGTCCAATTATATGCCATGAAGATATTTCTGTGGTGGTAACCAATTTTTTTCTACTTCCCAGTCCTTATAAGTATGCATGCCTTTTAAAAAAGAAAGTGTATTTTTCCAACTTGCTTTTTTTCTGATGTTTCTCTGACTTTGGTATTATATTTTCTCAATTCACTGTGACATATTTAGTTTAGAAAGACTCTCTTCCCAATTACTAAAGACAGATAAACATTTTTTTTTGTTTTGCTATATAACTGGTTTGCATTTCTATAGCATCAGTCAGTCTCTAAGACAACAAATACACAATGTAGAGACAAAGTCATCTTTTGAATACCACCAGGATGTTTCAGACTACAGAAGCCTGGCAATTCTGACAATTCCCCTCCCATATTTTTTAATAAGGTGTATCTCTAATGTTAAAGTAATTTTTCATTGTTTTTAAAGAATAAGTTTGTAAGTAACATCAGCATGGTCTCTCAACAATTGTTGTCAGTAGATAATGTGTTTATGTGTTGCTAGTAACACTGTAACTCTCTCATTGGGTATCTACACAGATGACAATGAGATTTATTGCCTAAGAGTCCTATGGTTATTTTATATAACTTGGCTTGGGATCATGCTAAGGAACAAATAACTTCTAGGAGCTATTTTGTTTTGGTAATTTTGTGTTGTTGAGATCACCTGGAGAGGCAGGCTGCTCTGTAGACTATGGAACAATGAGATAGCATATGTAAAGCAGAGCTGATACCTTGAGGTAATTCTCCTTAGCAAACGAAAAAGATATTCAGTAATCAGCTACAGCTAATGTGTCTCCAGGATAACATATTCTTGTCTTGAACACAGCAATTTTTTTCCTGCTAAGATATTCCTTTCAGCACTTACGTCTCTATCTACCACTCAATTATATATGCATGGGTTCATGGTTTCACATTGTGTGTTTTATTCACGCCTTCCTCTACACTTGAAACAACCCAACAGTGTATTATTTATCTCTGCTGAGCATTGTGTTCATACAGCTACTAGCTTATGCAAGAACTTCCTAAATACCACGTAATTACAGGTCAACAAATCCACTTGTTTTGTATGCATTTAACAAAACAAGCACTTAGTTTTAAAAAAGGAAATGTCAAAGAAGCAGGTTTTTAAAAACTTAATTGACTTGCCCATTGACATTGGTCAAAATACCACTGGATGAAAAGTTATTTTGGGAGACAAATATACTAAAATAGCCCATTTGGAAAAGTCCTTTTCAAATGACGGATAGGTGAAGCTCCTCTTCTGAGATTCTAAGAGAAAGGGAAGCGTCTGATATATCTTATTGACTGTGGTCTTATTTGTTAATTTGTAAACTCTACTTTCTTATAAACTTATATATGGATATCCATCACTGCAACATCTTTATGAGCGAAAGTTTTGTTTTTGTTTTTTACCTTCTTTTGCATGCTTACCACATTGGTCTTGTCACTGGAAGGTAAACTGGGATTCTACAGCTTCAAAATGTACTCTGTGTCTACTTTGACACATGCCACTCACTTTCTTTTCCTTGAACCAGAAAACCCTCACAAATATTTACTAACTCTTCCTCTCTTTTGGCAGATAGTACACTGGCAACTCATGTTGGTTCTTAATAGTTCTTGGAGCTCGCATCTTTTGGACGTCATGAAAATAAAATTTCTGAAAGAAAACTCCTGATATATCACCAACATGGACAGAGGAAGAAGATAACTTCTCTATGTAATTCAGTAATATCCTTTTTCTTTTTAATAGGGGATTAAATCTTTTGTAACCTTCTTAAACTTTTGTTACCTTTCTAATTTAAAGTGACAAGTTAAATGCTAATGCAACTGATAGGGGTGAGCAACTGGTCAATGACCAGCCTGATCAGACTACATAATGTAGCAGAAATTGCTAAAATATGCAGGCCCATTGTAATTTTGACAGAAAACAGTTTCCTGCAGGGCTTTATATCTCCCTGGGTGATATTAAAAGCCAGGAGTGTTGTAAGTACCACATGTCTTTCTAGTAAAGTTGGGAAATCTTGGCAACCTAAACTCAAGTTATAAAATACACACATACACACACACACACGTATATATAATTTTGAGTATCTTGAAATTGTATCTGTGTTTATTTTGAATGGGAAATGTAATGGTAAGTTATGTTAAAAACAAGACAACAGGCCCAGAATAGATTTGTTCATGCTAAGCTCCATATCACCATATTGAGACTTAACTATAGTTTCAGCTCTCCCAGAAATGTGATCTTAAACCAGTTAATCAGGAATCCTCTGATCCGCACTAGTAGGTCTAGTTAGGTCTGCCTTATAGACTCCTGACATCCCCCAAAGAAAAGAAACTTGGCAATAACCAAATTGCTTTTTGCCTCGTCCAAATTCCTTGTTCTGTTTCTCTCTGCCTATAGTCATTTTTGCGCAGCTCCACAGAGCTTCTTTCTATCGGCTAGATGGGGATGTTACCCAATTAGATCTGATTTTTTGCTCAAGTAAACTCTTAAAATTTTGAATATGCCTCAGTTTACCTTTCAACTGTTCTGTTGTCAGAAGAGGGATCCAAAGGAGGCCTCCTTCCCCATCCCAAGACCCCCTTGGAACAACCCAGCATAGGTACCTGTTGAATTCCTTGAGCCTGCTGCTCTCTTGCTATCTATAGAAGGGGTGCTTAAATCCCTCTGGGATCCTAGCTCTGCAATTTTTGCATTATGGGCTTTTGGACTTTAAACATTATTTTTTCTGGATTGGGTCCCAATTAGAAACTGGACTAGGTGCAGGGTGGACTAGGTTCAAGTGGGATGGTGTGGGATTTAGAAACTGGGTTAGTGAGGTGCAGGAGTGAGTCCAATTTACAAACCCAACAGGAATGGGTCTGGACTGGGAATGAACCTGGAGGGAACCCAGGGTTGCGCTGGGCCCCACTTAGAAAGCATACCAGATGCAGGGTCGGACTTGGGGTGGGTCCAGAGTCAGAATGGGTCCACCTGAGAAACCAGGCCAGGCTCTAGCAGGCTGGTAAGAACTAGAATCTGGGTGGGATCCGAAGTTGGACTGGCTGACTAAAAACTGGATGAGATCTGGGGCTGAACTGGGTCTCACTTAGAAGCTGGACTTGGGGTGTTCAGGACTGGGGTCAAATTGGATCTGATTTAGAAACCAGGCTGGGTCCAGTGTTGGACTGGGCCCCATTTAGACAGCAGACCTGATATAGGCTTGGACTAGACACAGGTCCAGGGTCAGAGAGGAACCGACTTAAAAACCAGGGCTGTCTCTGGCTGGGCTGAGTAAGAACTAGAATCTGGGCGGGATCTGGAGTTGGACAAGGTCTGACTTAGAAGCTGAACTGGAACTGAGGTTGACTGAGTGAGGCAGGACTGGGACCAACTTAGAAGCCAGGCCGGGTCTAGAACTGGATTGGGTCCCACTGAGAGACTGGATTTGGTGCTGGCTGGACCGGTGTCCAAATGTGTCTGATTTAGAAACTGTGTGGGGTGAGGTGAGATTAGGTTCTGCTTAGAAACTGGACTTGATGCAGCTTAGATTGAGTCTGGGGTTGGACCAGGTCCAATTTAAAACCAGTGTGAGGCTGGTCTAACTTGGAAGCCAGAATTGGTCTGGAGCAGACTGGGTATGACTTAGAAATTAGACCATATCTGGGCCAGAGATGGGGCCCAACTTGCACTGGACTGGGTCAGTGTGAGGCGTCAGGCAAGTACCATTTTGTTTTTAAGGATGAAAAGTAGATTAATTCTACCAGAGATAATTTTAAATTACAGTGGCCATAGTGGAGAACTTTTAATCCAAAGTAATTTATCCATTTATGGGGTGCACTAGAGAAAAAGGGATCTCAGCCAAGCTCTGACTATAATGCATTATATAATTTGCATTAGAGCAAAATTATTTTTTTGTCCTTTACAGTTTCTCTTGACCATTATGAGACCCACAGGGACATTCCAGTTGCTCTAGACTCTGTGACAAGATCCTGGGAAAACTTGCAAGAACTGGCAAAGGGTAACAGTTCTTATCAGCCAGCTGTACCACATTTAGGAGAGAAAGGTACAATTCCATGCTGTCTCTTCCTTTCTGATTGACAGGCAAAAAACAATTGTGACAATTAGATCTTTGAATTGTTACCTGTGATTTTACTTTTGGGTACACATCCCTTGCCAGTACTTTTCTCTCCCAGGGAGAGCTCTTGCCTTCTTGTTTGTCTTGTTTTGTGTTCCAAGAACCTGACTTGACTTTTTGCCTGAACGCAGAATAGAGATTCTTGTGTGTGCACACAGTTCCTTATTAGGTTGGGGGCCCTCAAAATATGATTGGACAGAAATGTGGGGTACACTCCTTTTGTGGCTAGGGTCCTACCAACTATTGTCAGCTCTCAAGGGAATTGTCTAAGCCAGTTATTTTTTTTTGGAGGGGCTCTCAATGGTGGAAGCATAGTATCTTTTGCACCCTCTTTGGGGTTGTTCAATACTGCCAGGAATGTTTACTGTTTGTCCTGTCTGAAACCTGACAAGGCATTTGGAATGATTCTTTTTTTTTTTTTTTAAAGTAGTTTTTTGTGGTCCAAACTTGGTCACACTGAAAGCTAATACTCAGAACCTGGTAGGAACTTTTCTTAAAGGCCCTTTCCCCTAACTAAGAGGAAACTGTGTACCTAGAAGGAAAGAAAAACCTGAAGCCTTTGTGGGAGTATTTATTAATATTACATTACAAAGACACCCAGCCTTAAACCTAGAACATGGGAATTTTTGATTTCCATTTTAGTTGAATATTTTCTCCCTGACATAAAGCAGGAAACTGAGGATAATATAGTTGGATGTGTGGGCAGCCTTTTAATATTATTCAGATTGCAGTTTGATTCTTTGAGGAATTAAAAGCAACTACAAAATCTGGTCTCTATAAGAACAGAAATGTGGCTCTGGAAACAGTTCAAAGCCTACTTACCTTTTTTTTTTTTTTTTTTTTAAACCCAATCCTAAGACCTCCCTTATTAATCACAAAAGGCTTTGCAGATATTGTAGAAGATCTGGACTTGGGGAATAGTCATCCTTGGTGAATTTGATTAGTTTCTGTGATCTAGGATAATCTTCAGTAAATAAAAGCTAGTTTAAATCCATTGGTTTAATTAAAACAGGCATGTCTTTAGAATTATCAGCATTAAATATAATACTTTTATTCTACCTAGGTTTACTAAAATTCAAATAAGCTTATGTTATCTCTGCTACAGAACTTGTCAGCAAAAAGCAAACTTCATATGATGGTTAGTTCTTTAATGTCTCATGAAATTTTCATGAATAATCCAAACATAATTGTTAAGAACAAGTAAATTAAATAGATATAAATAACAGAAGGATATAAATGAACTTTTCAACAATAATTATGTTTTGTTGGCATGTCTACTTAAAAAATAGTTTCCAAAATTTTTGGCAACTTGAAATCTTAAACAGAAATAAGTTAAATGATACATATTCATTGACTAGATCATTTCCAAATAAAATGAAATACTGAAACATTAATTACTAAATCCAAGTTTACCTACTTTTGGCTTCCTTTTACAGAGAAACTGAAGATATGTGGGTCTACTAGTACACATGTTTTGTGCCACATGAAAAGTTTTCTATGAGGAACAATATACTTCTGAAAATTATGAAAGGTATGGTATTTATAAATTTGGCAATCCACAGAACGCTAGTGAAACAGTCCGTAATTGCTTACTTCTTCGTTTTCACTAGGAATTAAGAAATCAAAGTGTTAAGAATTCTAATCAATATGTATAGTTAAGGCTACTTAGAAATAACAAAGGTGAAAAGAAACAACTGTGTATGAAAAGAAAGCAAAGAAAGTAAAATGTTCTGGAATGACAAAGGGAAAAAATAGGACAAAATCTGAATGGCTGTAAAAAAGTCATAGAGAGTTCTGTGCAGAAAGAATCTTGTGAAAGGAATTTTGCGTGTGGTCAAGCTGGCTAAGATAGGAGTGGATTTAAGTTTTAAAGAATTAATTTTAACATCAAAAGTGCACTGATGCAAAATTAGAATTTGACTGTCTATTGCTGACAAGACAACTTTCTTGGCCTAGCGGTCTGCTTGTGTGAAAGTTTTTGTTGTTGTTTTGTTTTTGTTTTACCTCATAGGTAATACACTTGGAAAGCATAGATTTTGTGTCTTACCAAAATGGTTCAGTGTGCTTCATGTTGTCTTGGATTATTTAAGTAAACCCAGCTTTCTCAATATTAGAAGAGCTACGTTTTTGAGATGCCTGGGTGGCTCAGTCAGTTAAGCATCCAATTCTTGGTTTTGGCTTAGGTTGTGATTTTGGGGTACTGAGATCCAGCCCCAAATTTGGCTCTGCACTTAGTGTGGACTCTGCTTGAGACTCTCTCCCTCTCCTTCTGCCCCTCCCCGCTGTTCACGCGCTCTCTCTCTTATACATAAATCTTAAAAAAAAAAAAAGAGCTAAGTTTTGTTCACAACCGTGTAATCTTCCATATTTGCCTTTAAAATCTTCTGTTGTCATTTTGGTTAAATATATAATTGGACATTATTTTATAATGATCTGTGATGTTATTTAATCAAATGTTCAGACCTTTTGACATTTTCTCAAAATCAAATTTTAAATGGAGTTTTTGGTCTCAAACTAATTTTGAGATTTCTCACAAGGTCTCTGGAAAAGCTCAAATGATTTGTCTCTTACCTTGTAAAGGAGTCATGATAAACTCTTTAGGCTTATTTGGTATGTTAAGTTATGTGGGAAATAAGTGATGATAAACTTTTTTAGGTTATATGTGTATGGATGTATATTATTAATACAAGTATTCCTGAAATTGACATACTAGAAATTCAACATTACTCTCATTGTCCAATTATTATCTAATTGTTATAATTATTATAATTGTCCTAAATTATTATATACCACAGAAATAACTGCATTTCCTTATCTAACGAATTTTCTCTAGATCTTTAACTATCAGCACAAGTTAGGTGATTTACCTGAATGATCCCTGCTATCTCCTAAGCAAAGCAACTTCGCAATGGTCAACTTGCTTTTTTGGCTCATATAAGTTCCTTGTTCCCACTCCCTTGTGCCTATAAAAGTCTTTGATCTTGTACCTCCTCCGAGCTTTCTTTCTTCAGAATTGGCTGCTGCCTGAATTAGATTTTTTGCTCAAAAAACTTATAGTTTTAAGTATGCCTCAGTTTATCTTTTAACAAGTATAATACCACAGTTTAAAGACCCTTGTCCACTTTGTTCCCATAATCAAATTACAAATTATGGTAGATCAGAACCTGCTTTTCTACTTAGCCATGGGTCCTCTAAGGCAAAATAAATTGGACATTTTGAGCAGCTATTTAGTAATATAGTAGTAGTAGGCAATGGGAATGGGGAAAGATTATGTGCAAATTAGTGTGGATCATTTAAGGGCCCAAGTTAACATTTATTTCAGTAACTTTGATGAGGCCTAGAATGTCTATAAATGGCTATCATGATGAATACACATCTGTCAGTATGTGTTTTCCCAAACCAGCTCATTTCTTTCGACTATATTATAGCTTTTTCACATGTATTAGATGCTTCTCATTTTTTTTTTTTACCTTCCACATCTAATGTGCTATTAGCCCATAATGTACCTTTGTACAAAAAAAGAAAAAAAAATACTACTGGATACATTCAGCACCATACCAGGGCTCATGGTATTTTGTGGGGCCCAGTGCAAAATGAAAATGTGAGGCTCTTTGTTAAAAGAAAATCTTGGAGTGCCTGGGTGGCTCAGTTAGCTAAGTGTCTGACTCTTGGTTTTGGCTCAGGTCATGATCTCAAGAGTCCTGAGATTGAGGCCTGCATGGGCAACGAGGTCATCGAGGAATCATCCTCTCCTCACCAGCTCTGTCTCTCTGTCTCTCTCCCTCTCTCTGTCTCTCAAATAAATACAATCTTATATAAAGAAAGTCTTAATAATTTCAAGACAACAATAACAGAGCATTAAACTAAGTTCAAAAACTTCCTAGGTTTGGACCTTTGTGACTGCATGGGCTACATGCCTATGAACATGGCCCTGGCTATGGTTTGGTCAAAGGAGCAAAAGCTGGATTTTGAACCACATTTGCCTCTCAGAGCCAAATACTCTCAGTCAGGAATAGTGGAATGCCTAGTTAACCGGGCTGCGGTAGATTCCAGCATTGACAGGAGTTATATAAAATAAATTCATTTTAAGATAGTATTGACTGCAATTTGTGTTTGGCTAGAGTATTTTTCTGGATTTTCCCCCTGGATTTCTGGGCGTGCCTGGTTCCCCAGAGCACATATATGCTGGTAAGTGGCAAATGGGGCACTAAGTAACTTTCCTTGCTGATCCAGCTAAGTACCCAATCAAAATTACAGATGGTTTTATTCATCTGTGATTCATTTTCATTGCTTAGTCACTGGGATAAGAAGTAGTATACTATCATAGATTAGACTCGGAAGTTAGATCTGAGTGAGAATCTAGACTGCATTACTTCTTGGTTAAGAACATTTGGCCAAATGACTTAAATTGTTAAGTCCCTCATCTGCAAAATAGGGAAAATATTTGTAACAGAATAAGTTAGATGCACCTCTCTGATAAGCATTCACTAAATAATATTTCTGATTATGCAAAAGTAAACTCAGGTTATTTCTTTAAATAGCAAAGAATCTATTAATGACCAATAGGTTTAGTAAAGAATTATTCAAGTTATTACAAATGATACCATGCAAATCTGAAATAGAATTTCTAAAGTAAATGAATTAAGATCCTTTGTAAAGAGAGAAGGGGTTGTGAAATCAAGAATGAGATAATATCAAACGTATAATGGCATGAAGATTTTCTTTAATAATACTGTAATAGAAGCTTAAATGAGGACTTTAGTTATTTTCTATGTGTGTGTATGTGTGTGTGTGTTTTATGGGAAGAAATTTTTCTTGTTATATTTGTGCTTTCATTTACAAAGACCAATTATTTAAAGATACATCAGCACAAATATTAAGAGACTTAACCATGGATGAACAATACAAAGGTAAATAACTAATACTCTGTGGAAAGAAGGCAAAGAATTTAATTTGGAAAACTTGAGTGTTAGTCAGTTAAAATATTTGCATTGTGCAAAATGATTTCCATAGCAATGGGATTTGGAGGTCTCAAACCAATTTAATTCTAACATTTCATCTCATTTCCTAATATATTTCATCTTGATGAGAGGCCAAAAATTCTTGTGATATCAAATGATATAAATATCAATGGATAAATTTTTGCCAGAAAAACATATTTTAAGTATAGAAAACATGATGTATTGGATATAGTATAGGATTTGGATTCAAACAGACCTTATTCAAATTCCAGCTCCCAACATTAAATAATATTTTTGTAATTTGGTAAGTTATTTCACTTCTCTGGCCCTAAATCCTTCATTCTTAAAATTAATAATGCCCACTTTATAAAGATTGAATTAAAAATGGAGTATAACACAAACAAGTAGCCTTCCAACCTAGTTCTTGCTCAATAAATGATAATTGTTGGTATTTATTAACATTAAGACATATTTCACTTTTATATTTTCATTTTATCTTCCTAAATAGATTATTAGTTCTTTGTGGGTGTCATAGCAAAACTCCTTCCAGGAGGGATGAGATAGATTAAACAAGTACATAAATATAATGATAAATAATACCTGATGGTCTATCCCAATGTCAGGGGGCAATGTGAAGTGGAGGAACTATGACAAATGGAGGAGCTTATGCTTCATCCAGAAAGATAGCTATATTTCATCCTTAGCCAATTACTTTAAAAAAAGGTTTATGTATTTATTTTGGTGGGGAGAGGGGCCAAAGGAGTAGGAGAGAGAATCTAAGCAGACTCCTTACTGAGCACAGAGCCCAATGAGGGGCTGGATCTCATGACATGAGACAAAATCAAGAGTCAGATGCTTAACCAATTGTACAACCCAGGTACCCCATCCTTAGCCAATTATTAATAGTGAGATGTAGGCCCAGTATTGCCAGATAATATTTTTCAAATAAATATGGAAATTTAATATTTTGGTACAGTTTTCTTAATTGGAAACAAATTCATTTTATTTTAACATGACTATCAGCATTATGTTTACAAAGCCAAACATTTTTTGGATCCATTCCACTCAAAGGGCCACCATTTCACAGCATCTAATTTAAGGACTAGTAGATCTTAGAAGAATCTATAGACCTCTTGAAGACATGATTCTATGGCCAGCTAGCTGAGTGGTAGTTCACTGACCATTCCTACCTAGAATAGAATGGCAGTGAAAAATTCAATACACATATTCTTATTACTAGATACAAACCCTAGCATGAATAAATGTCAATTTCCAACTGTACCTATAGAGATCATTTATGAGACTTATTGCCTATGTATTACTTGTCCTATTGACAATCACTCCTTTTTCTTCATTACAACTTCTCTGTGTGCTCCCCCATTTTCAAAAGTAGAAATAGATTTAAAAAAAAAGGAAGAATTAGAATATAGCACAAATTACATTCTGGTAATAGTTTTGACCCATTTTCCTAATTAATCCAAGTGTCAGGATATCTTTGATTACTACTGACTGATTGAAATTAGTCAAAATAATAGTAATCAATGCATTCTTCAGGCCCTTCCTAATCACAAGGGATTAAAGAAGAATTCTTGCTTTATTGCTGTCAAATGGAGGTGTCTTGTAAAGATGTGTAATGAGGTAAGGAAGACAGGAATAAGCCTCAACAGCTAGAGTAGGGTTTCATAGAGGAACAGAATGCTATTGTTCTGGTTCAGAAAGAAGTTTCTGAACTTGTGGTGATTCATCACCTCTTTTAGCATTGCCTCCTGAAACAGGCATTCATTTTTTTCCTAATACAATTATGTTACCCTGCTACTTTCTCAGCTTTTTACTTTCAAATTTTGTATGTTAAAAAAAATAATAATAAAATAAAATAAAAAACAGAATAAAATAAAAAAACACAAAATTTGTATGCTACTATTGAATTTTTCTATCTTGTAATTGTTACTACACTGTTGACTTGCATAACTGCTACTTGTCTCATGGTTTTTATTGCTTGCGCATCAGCTCAAGCTCATACGGAGGGAAGATCTTAAGTCTGTTAGTCACCATTCATATTATATGGTATTGTTCTTGGTAGAATTTTTAGGACAGACACTTAGGATAGGCTTAGCTGGGGGCCTATCAGTCAATCCATGGACAGATGCCTTGAGGTCAGGTGTCCATTTGGCCCAGTTATGGCCAAAGCTGATGGAATCACATGGTTTGAAATCCAAATACTCAATCATAAGAAATTTCTTCCAGTAGGGATGAGATCATGACAGAAACTCTGAGGCTCCTCAGATGGAAAAATTTTAGTTTATAGTGCCTTGAGGGGCAAGTACAGATAATGTTTCCCTATACCCTCTGTATAACTATTGGTTGTAAAGATTCTTGATGATTCACTTTCAATTCAGTAAAACAATGCATTATTCAATATTTAGTTTATTTGTGTTGTGGCTTCTGAACTTAGAGGGGTTACTGTGTCTCTTCTGTTCTTAAGTGGTCAAGACTTTTGATATTAAAATTCTGTTAAGAGTTTGAAAGGTTTTATTTTTTTAAAGATTTTATTTATTTGGAGTGGAGGGAGCACAGAGGGAGAATGAGGGAAAAGCAGAGTCCTCAAGAGCAAAGCACCTGATATGGGACTTGATCCCAGGACTATGAGATCATGGCCTGAGCGGAAGACAGACGCCTAACCAACTGAGCCACCCAGTATTCCAAGAGTTTGTAAAGTTTTAAAATAGAATTAGAAATTTCCATATTACTCTCCACAAAGCTTACATACATAAGAGCTCACTAATATTGTGAAGTGGAACTGCTTATGCCATGTAATTCTGGACAGTGGATTAGTAAAATAAGAAATCAATTATTGGGAGAGATTTATACAAAGTTTGATTTCTAATAGGTAGCTAAAGTATCTGTCTTGAATGTTTGATTTCTAAATAGCTTTGAAGTTCTAGAACTAGGGAATTATGCATCGACTCAGGAGGGAATCCTCCTTTGACATAAACAATGAAACTCTAGGATGAATAATGCCCGTTAAGAACTCATATCTCCATTTTGATAGATCTATAATTTCTTATTCTACTCAAAGTGCAGTAGAGTTCAGGTTTCTGAACAAATGTTAAATTTTAATTCTGAAACTTTATATCTGTGAAGCCATTTTATTTCTTGTTTAAATTCAAAATTAGAATGTTGTATTTAGGGGCACCTGGGTGGCTCAGTGATTGAGCATCTATCTTTGGCTCAGATCATGATCCCATGGTCCTGGGATCGAGTCTTGCATCAGGCTCCCCACGGGGAGTCTGTTTCTCCCTCTGCCTCTATTTGTGTGTCTTTCATGAATAAATAAATAAAATCTTAAAAAAAATGTTGCATTGGTAATAAAGTCCATCTTCTCCTCCAGAAGGATGTTCAGTTGGTTCTCACACATTTACACATGCACACATGTGCATCTGTATACACAATGAGAAGTGGAAAATTGAGATGTTCTAATTACAAATAATTCAACATTCCCTGAAATAATTTGTTTTCTATTCAAGTTTTACTTTAGTAAGTCTCCAAATTGAATGTCTTGTCTGTGGTGGTTGGAAAACTTAGAGAAAAGCTATAGTTAAAAAACAACAAAAACAAGTGATCAGAAAGGGAGATCTCTGTGGGGTATATTAACCTAAGCCAATATTAATGAAAAGACAATTGTCTTTTCATGTCCTTTTTTTCTGCTTTATGTTGATTTTCAGTAAACTTCAAGTTGGAACATAATAAAAATTATGTCCTTTGTGGGGCTTTTGGGTAGCTCAGTCAGCTGTGTGGCCAACTTTTGGTTTCAGCTCAGGTCTGAGATCAAGCCCCGTGTTGAGCTCCCTCTCAGCATGGAGTCTGTTTGAAATTTTATGCCCATCCCCTTGCTTGTGTCCTCTCTCTCTTTCTAAATGAACAAATGAATTCCTTTTTAAAAATTATGTCATTTTCGTAAAACTCAGACCACAAGAACTTTCCCTTATGATTTTCCCTTTTCTAAATTCATGATAATGAACATATAGCTTGAAATCTACCCTTGAAACAAATTTTATATACCACAGTATCATGTTGTTCACTATAAGCATAATGTTATAATGTTATACAGTGGATATCTAGAATTTTTTTTGTTTTGCGTAATTGAAACTT
The DNA here is from genome assembly GCF_053574225.1 of Canis aureus. Classification (NCBI taxonomy): domain Eukaryota; kingdom Metazoa; phylum Chordata; class Mammalia; order Carnivora; family Canidae; genus Canis; species Canis aureus. The sequence goes on along the minus strand of NC_135629.1, from coordinate 17,723,675 downwards.
TACACCCATTGAGAAACTCCATATTTTTCTTTCCTCCAGTCCCTGACAACCACCATTCTACTCTCTGCTTTGATGATTTTGACTACTTTAAATACCTTGTATATGGAATGGAATCGTGTAGTATTAGTCCTTCAGTGACTGGCTTATTTCACTTAGCATATCTTCAAGCTTCAACCATGTTGTAGCATATGACAAGAATTCCTTCTTTTTGTGACTGAGTAGTATTCCACTGTATGTATATATCAAATATTAAAATTCATTCATCCCTTGAGGGGCATCTAAGTTGTTTCAATCTCTTGGCTGTTGTGAACAATGTTGCAGTGAACACAGGGGTGCAGATAGCTCTTTGAGATCCTAATTTCAATATTTTTGGATAAACACCCAGAAATAGGATTGCTGGATCATCTGATAGGTCTGTTTTTAGGTTTTGAGGAATCTCCATACTTTTCTTCACACTGGATGCGCCATTTTTTATGTTCCTAGTAACAGTGCACAAGAGTTCCATTACCTCCATATCCTTACCAATGCTTATCATTTTGTTATATTTATTTAATAATGGCCATCTTAATGGGTATATGATATCTCATTGTGGTTTTGATTTGCACTTTCCTGATAATTGGTGATACTGATCATCTTTTCGTATATTTGTTGGCCATTTGGATGATTTCTTTGGGAAAAACAAACAAATCTGTCCCAACCTTCTGCCCATTTTTAAATTGGGACATTTTTTGCTATTGAGTTGTAAGAATTCTTTATGTAAGTTGTATGGTTTGCAAATATTTTCTCTTATTCTTCAGGTTAGGTTTTCACTCTGCTGATTGTTTCCCTTGCCGTACAGAAGCTTTTTAGTGTGATGAGCCCCACTTGTCTATTTTTGCTTTCATTGCTTTACTTTTAGTGTCATGTAAAATAAATCATTTCTAAGCCCAATGTCAATGAAGCTTTTCCTCCAAATTTTATTCTAGGAGTTTTACAGTTTCAGGTATTATATTTAAGTCTTTAATCCAAAAATCAAATCAGTGATTTTTTGTCTATGGTGTGAGATAAGGATCCAGCTTCATTCTTTTGTATGCAGATATTCCAGTATTCCAAACTGTTAGGAAGACTTTCCTTTCCCCATTGTGTATTCTTGGCACCCTTGTCAAAGATCATTTGACTGTATATGTGTGAGTTTATTTCCAGATTCTGTGTTCTGTTCTTTTGGTCTATGTCTGTCTTTATGTTAGTACCACATTGTTTTGGTCACTATGGCTTTGTAATTTGTTTTGAAGTCAAGAAGTAGGAGGCTTCCATCCATGTCTTATTTCTCAGGATTACTTTGGCTATCTGGAGTCCTTTGTGGTTGTATATGAATTTTAGGAAAAGGGTTTTACTATTTCTATGAAAAATACTATTGAGGTATTAATAGGGATTGCATTGAATTCGTAAACTGCTTTGCATAGCATGAGCAACATCAAGTCTTCCAATTCATGGAGTGAACATGTCCTATCTTTCTGTTTATTTGTATATTCTTTCTTTTTTTTTTTAAGTAATGTTTTATAGTTTTCAGTGTTCGGTCTTATTACCTTGGTTAAGTGTATTTCTAAGTGTCTTATTCTTTCTGATTCTGTTGTAAATGTGATTGTTTTCTTAATTTCCTTCTCAGATTATTTGTTGTTATTATTTAGAAGTGTGGTTGATTTTTGTATGTTGATTTTGTATCATGCTACTTTGTTGAATCTATTTATGAGTTCTAACGGTTTCATCATTGTCACTGTTGAATCTTTAGGTATTCTACACATAAGATTATGTCATGTAGAGCGGTACCTGGGTGGCTCAGTTGGTTGGGCATCCAACTCTTGATATTCACTTGGGTCATGATCTCAGGGTTGTGGGATCAAACTCTGAGTTGGGCTCCCTGCTCAGCGTGGAGTCTGTCCTTCTCTGTCTGCTCCCTCTCACCTCATTGCCCATGCACACAAGTGTGTGTGCATGTGCATGTGCTCTCTCAAATAAAGGAATAAATAGAATCTAAAAAAAGAAAAGATTATGTCATGTAGAGAAAATTCTATTTCTTCTTTCTGCTTTGGGTGACCTTTGTTTCCTTTTCTTGCCTATTACTCTGGCTAGGACTTTCAGTATTAAGTTGAATAGAAGTGGTAAGGGTGGGTGTTTTTTCATTGTTCCTGATCCAAAAAAAAAAAAAAAAAATCAGGTTTTTTATTGTTGAGTGTAATGTTAACTTATATGTGGCCATTATTATTTAAGAAAGTTTCCTTCTACTTGATATTCCTACTTTGTTGAGTGCTTTTTTTTTTATTATAAGAGTATGTTGAATATTGTCAAATTCTTTTCTATATCTATTGATATGCCTATGGAGTTTTATTCTTGTGTAATACACTGATTGATTTTAATATATTGAACCATCTTTACATCTCAGGAATAAATTTAGGTTGATCACAGTCCAAATGACCCTTTAATCTGCTATTGAATTGAGTTGGTTTGTGTTGAGGATTTTTGTATCGATGTTTATAAGGAATATTGGCCTTAATTTTATTTTCTTGTAGTGTCTTAATTTGCTCTGGTATCAAGGTAATGTTGGTATCATAAAGTGAGCTTAGTAATGTTGGCTGCTCTTTAGCATGTTGAAAGAATTCGAGGACTGACATTAATTCTTCTTTGAATGTTTAATGGAATTCACCAGTGAGGCCAACTCATCATAGTTTTTATTTGCTGGGAGATTTTTGATTACTGATTCAATCTCCTTATTAGTTATAGATTTGTTCAGTTTATTTATTTATGTATCTCTCTTGGTAGATTACATGTTTCTTGAAATTTATCCATTTTTAAGATTGTCCATTTTGTTGTCATGTATTTATTTATAGCAGTCTCATAATCCCGTCTATTTCTGTGGCATGAGCTGTGATGTCTCTTCTTTCATTTCTGATTTTGTTTAAATGAATCTTTTCTCTTTTTCCTAATTCTAACTAAAGAATTGTCAGTTTTCTTGATCTTTTCAGAAAAACAACTCTGAGTTTTCTTGATTTATTTCTGTTGGTTTTCACTCTCTATTTTGTATACTCCTGCACCAGTCATTATCATTTCCTTCCTTTTGCTAACTTTAGAGTGTTCTTGGATCATAACCTTAGGTATACTTCTTGTTATGTATACTCTTTAATTATAGGCCTTATTTCCTTCCTACTTTCTCAGATTGATTTTCTAAACCCATGGCAATTCTTCAAGCTTTTGGTGTCTTTCTACTGCACTTCCCTTTTACTTAAAAAAAGTCAGCCATATTCCATTATCTCAAATCAAGAAGCTGTGTTAACTTTCTTTTTTTTTTTTAAGAATTTATTTATTTATACATGAGAGACATAGAGAGAAAAAGAGTCAGAGACAAGCAGAGGGAGAAGCAGGCTCTATGCTGCTTCAACAGTGACAATGATGCAGAGAGAGAGAGAGAGAGAGGCAGAGACATCAGGCAGAGGGATCCCGATGTGGGACTCGATCCTGAGTCACCAGCATCATGTCCTGAGCCAAAAGCAGACGCTCAACTGCTGAGCCACCAAGGCATACCAAAGCTGGGTAACTTTTGAGCATGAAATGTAAATCAGACTGTTCATTTGATTAACTTCTATTATTGAGGTAGACTGATGGCATTAATGGTTTACTTTTTCTTTGCTCCCTGTATACACATCCTTTGTGATGTAACCTTAAAGCTATTTCCATAAATAAAAATATATTTCCTTCCCACATGTTATTTACTTTGGCTAGTGTATTCAATGGAAATGCCAGTGTACCAGTTCTAAGCCTGGGCCTCAAGAGGCCTTAAGTACTTGTTTACTTTTTCATTTCTGCTGCCTGCTATGAGAAGACATTTCTAGGGATTCTCTGATCCCATGTGAAGGATGAGAGGCAAATGGAGCAGAGCTGAATCACCTAAGGCCCAGCCTAGAGCAAATGAGCCTGAACTACATCTGCTAAGTGACTTAGACATACGAGAAAGAAATGCTTATTGTGATATGCCAAAACATTTTGTTGTGGCTTTACATGGCCAAAATCACCAGTGTAATTGTGGTGTGTTATTAATCTCAAATTTTCAAATGAGATACAGAGGCTTGAAAAACTAAGGATCTGGTACATAAAATTTAACTAGCTAGTAAATAGAAGAACAAGGATAAAATTGACAGTGACTGCAAAAAAGTGCATGGGCTTCCACTATTCTATGTGAAATCTGATATAGCAATATTTGTGTATGTTCAGTAGCCTACATATAAGATGGAATCCAGTAAGAAATATTAAGTTTATTTTTTATGATTCGAATTATTTTCTTTTACTCTGAATCCAAGCATCTCCCTTCTTACTTGTACTTTTAGTCTGATATTGACTCACTCTTTATCAAACATGTCTGATACTGACCCTTCTTTATCAAACATAATTTTTAATCTTTTTTTAAACTTATATATCGGTTAGGAGGACTTTATACATTACCGAACACTATTGCTACAAATAGTGTGGTGCTTGGAATAAACACTACCACCATGGAGACACAGTTATTTGCTTAAAGAGATACTTAACAAGGTAGAGGTAAACTTTTCTCCCACAGGAAAATATAGCTCATAATTTTACTACCATGGAAATCTAAGGTATAGGAAAAAGAGTTTCAAAAAAATCAACCTATATTAAAAAGGTAAAATTAGTGAATAAAAGCTTCCTCTAATAAAATCCCTCTCTTTAAAAATAACTGTTAATATTTTGTTTTATTTTATTTTTTTATTTGAATGAAAAAGAGAGAAAGAGAAAGAGAAAAACAGAGCATGAGCAGGGGGAGGAGCAGAGGGAGAAGCAGACTCCCCGCTGAGCAAGGAGCCAGCCATTGGTCTGGATCCCAGGACCCTGGGATCATGACCTGAGTCAAAGGCAGATGGTTAACTGACTAAGCCACCCAGGTGCCCCAACACTTTATTTTTGATATAACGTGTATATGCATATTTTCCCCCATCAATTATTTTTCCTTAGTGAGGAGCCTTATAGGTTATTTCCATTGGGGGAAAAAACTCTTACAAATATATCTTTGAGTGCTTATATAATGCTTTATCTTCAGGTTAATGTCAAACTGAGTTAATGAGTATGGGCAAAATTTTCTTAGGTAGTGTCATTTTGATTCCTAGAAATTTGCCCTGATTTGTGCTTCCACACATACAGACACACAAATACTATCTCAATTGGCATTTATAAAAAAATTCCTCATCCTTGCCATGCTTAGTAATTTGGCAGGTTAAAGAAAAGAAATATTTTGATTATATTTCAGCTCTTTGCATAGTAACAGCTGCCTACCCCAATCCTACAGTTTTGTGGCTGGTAGCTGTGCAAATACTCCAAGAGAAGCTTACATATTACTTCTGGGAGCCAAGGTAAGCAAAAAGGACACTTTGGTCCAAATGTTGGAGATAGAGGTGCAGACAAAGAGATGGACAGTCATTGTTGCACCTATCTGAATTGTTGCAAGAGCATGCCCCTACAGACAGAGTGACTTCTTGGGATTTAAAGAGCCAGTGCCTCCCACTCTCTCTTCATTTTTCTCTTTTCCTCCTTTTGGGAATTGAACATTAAAGATTAGGACATTCAAAAGCAACTGCACACTTAGTAGAAATTGGGAAGTTGTTGTGCATACATAGGAAAAGGCAGAGTAGAAGACACGAGTATGTCTTAAGTGTATACCTTAGGCTGATCCTTGGCACAGAGCAGTCTATAAAAATCAAATAAAAATGAAACAAGCCCTGCGGAAGAGGAAAAATCTGATTTCCATGGTTACATAATTAGATTCATATATATCTAGTTTTCAACAACAACAAAAAAAATCACAAGGCATATAAAGAAATAGGAAAGTAATGTCTCATTTAAAAGAAAACAAAGAATTATTCCTGAAAAACACTTGATAGCAGGTCTACTAAACAAAATTTCAAAACAATTGTTGTAAAGATATTCAAAGAACTAAAGAAAACAGAAAAAGTCAAGAAAGTGATTAATAGACAAAATGGAAATATCAATAAAGAGGTAGGAAATCTAGAAAGAAGAAAAAATTATGAAGCTAGAAAGGACAATAATTGAGATGAAAAATTTGCTAGAGAGATTCAAAGACAGATTTGAGGCAGAAGAATGAATCAGCAAACTTGAAGTTAAGGTGATAAACATTATTGAGTCTTAGGAACAGAAGGGAAAAATGTTGAAGAAAAGTGAGGAGTCTAACAGAGTCTTTTAATTTTTTTTTTAAAAGATTATGACGTTTGAAGAGATATAGGGAGAAGCATCCCTTATATAGCATGTAGACAACCTCTCATTTAACTTATCCTGAAACTGACATTGTAAGTGGACAAGTTTGATTGAGATTATCTTGTCCATTTTTTTTATTATTATTTATGATAGTCACAGAGAGAGAGAGAGAGAGAGGCAGAGACATAGGCAGAGGGAGAAGCAGGCCCCATGCACCGGGAGCCCGACGTGGGACTCGATCCCGGGTCTCCAGGATCACGCCCTGGGCCAAAGGCAGGCGCCAAACCGCTGCGCCACCCAGGGATCCCCTAACAGAGTCTTTTAAAAATAAAAATTTACAAGAGACAAAGGACACTATTAGCAAAGATTCAATACAGCAAGAAGATATAATAATTATGAATATTTATACACCCAATAATAGATCAACAAAATATATGAAGTAAAATTTGACAGAATCAAAGGAAGAAATAGACAATTCCATAATAATAGTTGGAGCCTCCAATACCCCACAGAACAACCAGACAGACTATAAGTAAAGCAATAAACTTGAACAGCACAATAATCTAAGTAGATCTTATAGACATATACAGAACACTCTACTCACCACCAACATACACTTTTTTTTAAAGGGAGAAGCAGGCTCCATGCTGGGAGCCTGACGTGGGACTTGATCCCGGGTCTCCAAGATCAGGCCCTGGGCTGAAGGCAGCACTAAACTGCTGAGCCACCCGGGCTGCCCCAACATACATGCTTTTTTTAAGCTCACATGGGTTCTTTTTCAGGTTAGATCCGCGCGTTAGGTCACAAATTAAATTTCAATAGAGTTTAAAAGATAGATATAATACAGACTAGTGTATTCTCTAACAAAAACCAGATGAAGTTAGAAATAAGTAACAAAAAGAAAATTGGAACATATACATATTTGTGGAAATTGAACATTGGATTTTAAAATACAGTGGATCAAAGAGGAAGCCACAAGGGGGATAGGTATGAATGAAAATGTGAAAACGTAACATGTCAAAACTTAGGAGACATAGCAAAGGAATGCTGAGGAAGGAATTTATAGTTAAAATTGTTTTAATTAAAAAAGAAGGGAGATTTTCGAATCAACAACCAGCTTTACAATTCAAGGAACCAGAAAAAGTAGAAAGTAAGTGCAAATTCAGAGAAGGAATGAAATTATAAAGATTAGAGGAGATATACATAAAATAGAGAATAGAAGAACAATAGAAAATATCAACAAAACCAAAAGTTGGTTCTTTGAAAAGAGTGACAAAATTGACAAACTCATAGTCAGATGGATTAAGGAAAGATGGAGAAAAGGGAAGAGAGAAGTCTCATTTTACTAAAATCAAAAATAAGAGTGGAGACATAACTACTGATTCTACAGAAATAAAGAATTATAAGGGTACTCTGAACAACTGTATGCCAACAAATTGGATAACTATATGACATAGAGAAGATCCTAGAAATTTAAAACCTACCAAGCCTTAAGTATGAAGAAATAGAAAATCTGAACAGACCTGTAACAGGTAAAGAGATTGAATCTGTAATCCAAAATCTTTCAACAAAGAAAAGCTGTGTACCTGATAACTTCATTAATGAATTCTAGCAAACATTTTTTAAAAAAGATTTTATTTATTTATTCATGAGAGACAGAGAGAGAGAGAGAGAGAGAGAGAGAGACAGAGGCAGAGACATAGGCAGAGGGAGAAGTAGGCTCCATGCAGGGAGCCCGATGTGGGACTCATCCTGGGACTCCAGGACCACGCCCTGAGCCAAAGACAGACTCTCAACTGCTGAGCCACCCAGGCATCCCTCTACCAAACATTTAAAGAAGTAAAACCAAGATTGGTTTTCCAAAAAATTTAAAAGAAAGGGACACTTTGAAAATCACTATAGGCGGCCAACATTATCCTGATATGAAAACCAAAGAAACTACAAAAAAAATGAAACTGCAGATTGATAATTAATATTCCTTGTGAAGACTGATAGCAAAAATCCTTAACACAATGCTGGAAAGCAGAACTCAGTATTATACCAAAAGAATTCCACTCATGAGCCTACTACAAATATATATACACACATATATATGTAATATAACCATATATTTATGTAATTTAAATGTCAATACTATCCAAAGTGATCTATAGATGAAATTCAATCCCTATCAAAAATATCAATGATTTTTTTTTTTTTGCAGAAATAGGAAAACCTATTCTAAAATTCTTATGGGATCTGTAGGGCTGTGAATAGTCAAAACAATCTTTAAAATGGAGAACAAAGCTGGAGGACTTACACTATGATTTCCACACTCTTACAAAGCTAAATGAAACAATGTGATATTGTTATTAAGACAATAGACCAATGGAATAGAATAGAAGAGGGAGTCAAGAAATAAACCCTCACATATATTGTCAAATGATTTTTTAAATGCTATTTTTTAAAAAGATGAGAGATAGAGACAGAGATTGAGATAGAGAGAGAGAGAGAGAGGCAGAGACACAGGCAGAGGGAGAAGCAGGCTCCATGCAGGGAGCCCGACATGGGACTGGATCCTGGGTCTCCAGGATCAGGCCCTGGGCTAAAGGTGGTGCTAAACCACTGAGCCACCCGGGCTGCCCCCCCAAAAATACTATTTTGAAGTAATCTCGATACCCAGTTTGGGGCTCACACTCACAACCCTTAGATCAAGAGTTACATACTCTACCAACTGAGCCAATCAGGTGTCCCTATGGTCAAATGATTTTTTAACAAGGGTACCAAGGTCATTTAATGAGGAAAGGACAGTCTTCAGTAATTAGTACTGGAAAAATGGAACATTTACAGGCAAAAGAATGAAGCTAGGACCTTACCTGACACCACTTACTGAAATTAAATCAAAATGGATCAAAGACCTAAATGTATGAACTAAACTATAAAACTACTAGCAGAAACATGGAGCAGAAGCTTCCTGACACTTGATTTGACAATGATGTCTTGGGCATAACATCAAAGATGTATGAAACAAAATAATAAATAGACACATCAGACTTCATGAAATAAAAACATTTGTCCATCAAAAGATAATTTCAATGGAGTAAAAAGCAACCCACAGGATGGGAGAAAGTATTTGTAAATCATATATTTGATAAGAGATTAATATCCAGAACATTTATAGTACCTCTTAACTCAGCAACAACAAAAAACTAACAATTCAATTAAAAAATGGGCAAAGACTTGAATAGGCATTTCTCTGACATCAAAATGGCAGTAAGCCCATAAGTAGATGCCCAATGTCACTAATCATTAGGGGAATGCAAATCAACACTATAGTGAGGTATTTCTGCACACCCACTAGAATGGCTACAATCAAAAAAATAGGAAAAAACAAGTACTGGCAAGGATGTGGAAAAATTGGAATGCTGGTTCATTGTTAGTGCAAGCCTTAACTGGCACACCCATTATGGGAAACAGCATGGAGGTTCCTAAAAAAATTAAAAATACAACTACTATAAAAATCCAGGAATTCCACTTCTTGATATATACTCAAAACAATTGAAAGCAAGATGTCTAAGAAATATTTGTAAAAAAAAAAAAAAAGAAAAAGAAATATTTGTATACCCATTTGCATCTGAGCATTATTCATAATAGCTAAAATGTGGAAGCAAATCAAACATCTGTGAACAGATGAGTAGAGCAAGATGTGGTATATATATTGAATGGAATATTGTTCAGCCTTAAAAAGAAAGGAAATTCCGACACATGGTACAACATGGATAAACTTTGAGCACATTATGTTAAATTAAATAAGGCAGTCACAAAAAGACAAATACTGTATGATTTGATTTATGAAATGTGTAAAGTAGTCAAACTCATAGAGACAAAGTAGTACAGTGGTCACCAGGGGCTAGAGGTAAGGGGAGAATGAGGATTTATTTAATAGATTTTCAGTTTTGCAAGCTGTGTTCTGGGGATGGATGGTGGTTATAGTTGCACAAAAATACAAATATATGTAATTCTACTGAACTGTAGGTTTAAAAACTTAAAGTGGTGAAAGTTTGTTACAGTATTTTATCACATTTAAAATATTGGAAAACTGGTACCACTTTTCTGTTTGATTTCTTTAATTGAGAAGTTCAAGTCCATTTCATATATTTATTGATTATTGGTACTTCATTTTCTGTGAAGTACCTGTTCATATCATTTGCCCAATTAAAAGAGTTTTTTTTTCTTATTGATTTGAATGAAGCGTTCTTAAAACAGTCCTCTGTCTGACCTGTCTATGATAAGCAAAAGATTTAATCATTATCTGGGAAATTAGAATAACAAAGAGTTAGTCTGGTGTGGAAACAATTAAGGCCGAACAACACAGATTGGTGATGGGCTACTTTTTCAGTGAACCTGTAATTTGTAGTTCACTCAGATTATATTATTCTTTCAAATCAACTTTCAAAAATAAAGTATTTCTATATCCCTAGGAATTAAAGTCCCAATAAGGTTTTTAAAGTTTTATTTTTCCATAAATTACAATTATTATGGTGTGTTTGGCTTTTATTCTGGGAGATTTTTCAATTCTAAAAGATGTTATAAAAATAAATGAATTGATTTATAAAAAACACTATGCATATTTTTATTTTTTGTTCTCATAATACTCATTTTCTGTCAATTTCTAAGTGAGTAATGTATTGCAGTAATTCTTCACATACACTATTTTGATTTTAATTTGTTGAACAATATTATCCATAAATAGTAAAATAAATAATTGCATGTTAGAAAGCCAATTCAAAAATGCATCTAATTTTCAGCATGGTTTGGTGTTTGTCATCTAGAATATTTGATCCTCCCAAACACTCATATATATTTTGGATACTTTGCAGCATTTCTATCATTATGCCCAAAACAATATGTTAAAATAGAGAACTTAAACTATCCTAGAAACCATTAAACTATCTTCACTAAATACATTTAAATTAACACATTTAAACTCTCACAATTTAAATGAAATTTTAGCTGCTATTAATTAAAATGCGAAGGACCAGGTGTGATGGCGTTGCATAAAACTGATACTTGACACTGCAAATAATTAAAAGACTTCAAAATGGACCAAAAGCTGCTGCTTCGCCTATGGATTTTTAACAGCCAATTGCTTTTTAATATTCAGCAGTGAGAGAAGGATACTTTAAAGCATTTCCTTTCCACTTCAAAGGATGCCCTGTGGGTGTTCTCATCATTCCTTTTATGGAAGTTGAAAAAGAAATATATGTATATAAAACTCAATGTTGAATATATAAATATATGAGTACAGTATGAGGAGTCAGGAGATCTAGAGGTTATTCTCAATCCTACTTCTGACTTAGTGAGTGAGAATATGGTCAATATTCTTAGCTTTTTTTGACCTCCATTCTTTATCCTCCTAAAGGATGGTGGAAATCACAGAGGAATTTACTGTAAAGCTTATGAAGTTTAAGCTTCAGGGACTCTTGCACAGGTCACTTCCAAAACCCTCTGTTACTTGAGTATTTTTATATTCATATTTTAAAAATATTTTTCCTTAGGAGAGGCCTCCTAAATGGAATGCATTCCTAGATTTGCAAAACCTGGGTTCATCACTGGCCAGAATACATTCTCCTAAGATTTCCTCCAGTTCCACACTTCAGTGGGTTTCATATGAAAGCTCAGTAATCATTCATATACAGCAACTCACCACTGTTTCTTACCCATAGTGTTTTCTTTTGTAAGATATTTCTGCTCTTCTTAAATGCTCTATAACTATTTATGAGACTAATTTTCACTGAAATGTTATAAAATCTTCGAAATCTGTCTTCTTTAATGTTTCTCTTTTCTAACTTTTCTTGTCTTTTAGAGTAAAGATTCTCAAATTGTGATTCCATCATCCGGTATGTATATCATAATCACCAGAGTATTTTTTTTAAATGCAGATTCTCATGACTGCAACCTGCATTTACTGAATAATGAAAGGAGAAAAGGGTGGCAGTTATAAGAAATCAGCATTTTGAAGAAGCTGTTTCTAAATGCTTTTTGTGCCCACTAACCTTTAAGAGCACCTGCTTATCTGCATGTTCTGGAAAGTGTATATGAATGTTTCTTAGAAATTAGGGCCAGATGGCAAAGAGAGTAAGAACGCAAGAAAAGATAAATGCAGGTAAAAATTTATGACCCTTTCTCCAAACAGAAGTGATAAGATTATTATATTTTATTATATTACATCGTATTATATTTCATCTTTCAATTTATACTCCCATTTTATTATGTCATTTCTCATTTACATTCTTCTCTGTCCTCTTCACTAGACTAAAGAGAGGAGACACAAAAGTTGAAAAGGAAGGCTGCCTTACTTTCCCTTGCCAGACTTCTTGCTTGGAGGTTTAGAACCCAGGGTACCAGAGGAGGCATGTTTGGGTAGGCAAAGAGAAGACCCAAAGTGGAGAGACTTGGTATCTCCCCTCTATTAACACTATCTCCCTAACTAGTTGAACTGTACAACAAGGGGTTGCCAAATAAAGGTAAAAGGGTAAAGCAGAGGGAGAAAAGGTCTGGTTTGCACTGTTGAGTCTTTCTGAGTCTCTGTGCAGTAGACTGAGTTGAGAACTTCTGCCTGTGTGTTAGAACTCAGGATGAACCACAGCAGGCAAGACATCTACTTACTAAATGTGGGTTGGTATCTGTATGGAATGACCAGTAGACACTCAGAGGACTCTGATATGTTTTGATACTGCAAGAAGAGGTCATTTTAGAATGTTGTTATTGTTAGACCAATCTCACTTTATCCTATGTTCCCTCTCCTGGAAGCTCCTAAGAAACAGCTACAGAACACATTTTAGAAACATAATGTTTACTGTGAGAAGCAATCAGCATTAAAACTTGAAGAACCAAGGGGGCATTTTCAGAGAATTTTTTACCCCCTGTAACATCTGTAGCCAGTATTTTAGGGTGATGGTTTGCTTGAATAAGTGTGCCTGCTAGAAAAACAAAGACATAAGAAAATTATTTTCCAGTAGCCAAAATTTCTCTGCTGTGTTCCAATTTTGTGATCCATTGCTGGGATTCCATGCAGGTCTCGGAGAACATAATCACATGTTCTATATGATTAGAAGAGATAAAAGCAAGCATGAATGTGTGTGTATATGTATGTATGTCACAGAGAAAAACCTACTTCATTTGGTCTGTTTGTTGCGCAATTGAAATGTTTATACCACTTTAACTGTTCAGGTCATTTATCCCCTATTCAATAACCATGCTTTTTACTTGCACTTAAAAATGTAGACTTGCCCCCCAAATTCTCTGGAAATGGAATTTTCTGTAACTAGTTGAAAGTTACACTTTAATAAAGTTTTTGTTGTTCTTTTTTTTTTCTTTTTCGTTTATTTTCAAGTACTTGAGAGTAAAACATGGTTGAAGACAGATTAGAGACGAATTTTAGCAAAAAGTGTAAAGGAACATTTGGTGGGGGATGGGGATTTTCAAAATAACTTTTGTAAAAATAATACTTTAAGGAAACAAGGCAAATACATTAAATTGTTCCTGGATTTTGAGTTCTGAATATTGAAAAGATCTGGTAGGAAAATATTGAATTTGAGTGCTCAAATGAATTTCCATTAATTAGTTATCATGCATGTTCATGGTGCTTATAATCTTCCTTTTAATATCTCAGCCAGCAACTTTAGTCTTTCTGGCCACATTTAAAAATACAGTGGATCTATTAATATGATGTTTGGCATTGACCATCCTGTCTAGTAAATAGCTCTTGGTGATCGAAACTATCCTTACATTTTCTATCTCAGACTTACTTGGTGGTGTTCTTATTGAAGATACTGTGTGTTCAAAAAAGAATATATGATCGGTATATAGAAGTCAGGCCATCCATTTATAGGAACTATTTATAACCATGCTTTTAAAATTCTACCTTTTATTTCAGCTTGATTTTTTTATGTCACTATTAACATTTACCCATATTTTATTGACAAATGTTCTGTTTCACGAAGATACAAAGTAATGCACACAAAATGACAAATGCTATTATCATACATTTTCCTAAATGATAGCTTTGAAATTGGAGGAAATTCCTTCAGGCTGTCTATCAGAAAGGAAAATGAGCCTTGGGAAAGAGACTTAACTTGGTTTATAAAATTATTTGAAGGGAATCATCTTGGGAAGTTGCTTCTGTGAGAACTTTCTGTTGTTCTAGGGTCATTCATTATCTCTAAGTTTGGCAGATTAGTTAGTTGTGTTGTCTCTGATAACAGAAAAAATAAGCTGAAAATTATGACATCAATTCTGATGTTAAAGAGTTAGTTTCAGGGTGCCTGGGTAGCTCAGTTGGTTGAGCATCCAACTCAATTTCAGCTCAGGTCATGAAATCAGGAGTGTGAGATTGAGCCCTGTGTCAAGCTTTGGGCAGTGTATAAACCTGCTTGAGATTCTCTTTCCTGTACCTCTCTCCCCCCTAAAAGAAAGGTTTCACATTGTTGCATTGTTGAGCTCAACCAGGACTCTAGGAGCTATTTGATAATTCCGAGGTGTTTATCACAAATCCATTTTCACTACCCAGGATATGCTTTCGTCTACATATCAGTGGTTCCAATGACTAATGCTGGGCATTACAGCAAAAGATGGCATAGCTTTTAAAAGAAATTCTTAGTTATTTGGAAAACAATGTAATTTGTAAAATTTTTAGGGAAGTAATGCACAATCTGCAATCTAATTAAGTAGATGATTTCCAAATTATATCATGAACCTTACCAATTCCCCTCTTCCCAAAAATTCAATGTCTTTCGGATTTTTCATCCTGTATCCTTTGTCCGGGATTTTAATTCCTTCTAGCCAACAATTTTTAAACCTACAATTTTTTTTTCAATGAAGTATCAGTATTATTACCAAATATTTATTAGTCTATATGCATTTTTAGCTTGCCCTCTCAAAGATATTATCCCTATTTGCCATGGGTTGAAGCAGATGACTTGCCATTTGATTAGCATGGCTGTATGAATCAGAGTGAGAGAAAATGCTAGTGGTGATTGAACCTTCTAGCTTGAACCTTCTAGCTTGTATTTGCTACAGTATACTCATTTCCTATATATAAAAAATAGCATCTTTTGCTTAGTACTGACTTTTTTCATGCCTGAGAAAGTATTAAATTCTCCAAGAGAGGAATAAAGTACTGTAGTTACTACATATTTCTGTAGAAACAGGAAAATAAACTATAATAAAAACTATAAATTTGGATACTTATTAAATGACTGAGGAGTATATTTGGTGCTGTGATAGCTATTAATTGCATTTTAACATCCATAATAGTTGAGAATAGTAGCAAAGCAATCATTATGAATAGTGAAACAAACATAAACTAAAAAGAAATTGCTATCCATTATACTGTGGCTTTTTCTAGCATCAGAGAATTTTTCCCCACTGTGATAATGGTATAAAACATCAATGTAAGCTATAAAATATGAAGCAACTTTCAAAATATTTAATATTATTTCATTATGTACACTTTCATTTTCAAAAATATCTCAAAATAAGATAAATCTATAGTTGAGTTAATGAAACTGGACCTTCCAAGGAGATTGCACTGTATTTCATAAAACACTTCTTTCAGTAATATTTATCGTGGACTTATTGTATGCAAAGGTTGTTACTATGTTGTAGGGATACCAAGATGAATGAAACATATGGCTTGTTTCAATAGAGTATAAACTAATGATAGAGAAAAAAAACATTAATAGAAATATGGATAAGGAACCATCGAGAGCCCTATAGAGTAAGATGTAGGAGAAGATGACCCATGATTACTTGGGAGGAGATTAAGAGATACATTAGACTGCCTTTGCCTTACCAACAGCAAGTAAGATAAACTTCAATTGTCAAAAATATGACTCTTTCCCTCCAAATACTTACCATTTATTTCTTTTCCTTTCCTCTCTCTTTGGGGAATGAGTTTAAAAGAGAAGGGTATATATCCCATATGTATAGAAGATTTCCTCCATTATGAGCACTGGGTGTTATTCTGTATGTTGGCAAATTGAACACCAATAAAAAATAAATTTATTATTTAAAAAAAAGAAAAATGATATAGAAATGCAATAGACCTTAGATTACCCAGAACTAAAAATAAAAAAAAAAAAGATTTCCTCCATTGGATCATGCAAAAGTAATAAATTTACCAATAATACACCTAAAAATAGTGACTTCCTTGGTTTAATTTATGGCATGATAACGTTAAGTTTTGTGACAGAAAAAAACCCTTTAAATTTCTTGTGCAGAGCTCATTGTCTATAGTATAGCAGGATAGACTCACAGTGAGACCTGCCTACATTTGGGACAGGGTAATTGAGTTCCTAGATCTGCACTCTATAATATGCTAGGCTGGCAGTTAATTCCTTTTCTGGTGCATCAATAAATTTCAAAATTAGCATTCATGAGAACTCAAGGAAAACTAGCTAGCCTAAAAGATTTAGGCTTTGTCTACATTTGTCTCCTACATAAAATAAGTAATTTTATAGGATAGTGAAGTGTCCTAAAATATTGGTAACACAGAAGCATTTCACAATTAAAATTCTTTAGCTGGTTCTTGGGTATTTTGGATGAGGACATTAGATCATTCTCAGTACTTACGACTACACAGCAGAAGTAACATCTGGAAAGGAAATAAGTCGTTCAAAATGGGTATAGACATCTGTTTCCTAGTAGAAAAATTGCTCCTATCCTGTAAAATATTTTATCATAATAAGGGATAATAGTGTTTTTGTTTGTTTGGTTATCTTTTTGTTTTTGTTTGTTTGCTTTTAACTTGAGGCCACAGAATTTTCCTGAATAATACTTACTCTCAATATTCTTCCCTTTTTTAAAAGACTTTATTTATTGATTCATGAGAGACACAGAGGGAGAGAGAGAGAGACAGACAGACAGACAGGCAGAGGGAGAAGCAGGCTTCATACAGGGAGCCTGATGCGGGACTCGATCCCGGGACTCCAGGATCACACCCTGAGCTAAAGGCAGGCGCTTAACCACTGAGCCACCCAGGCCTCCCAATATTCTTCCTTTTTAAAGAGCATTTTATTTCGTGGAAAATTCTCATCTCTGTAATGATAATGACAACTAATAAGTGTGGCACGGTGTGGCTTTGGTGTCAGGAAGACATTAATTCAAATCTCAGTATATGTAAACAGAGATCTCTTTAAATTCCCTCTGGAATTCTATCCCCTTATCTATCCTTTACTGAGGAGAGGAAAATCAGTCAAGCTGTTCTTAAATCCTACTCAATAATTTAACCTGGGACTAATGGAAAAAAAGTTAAGATTCTTCTCTGGCAGCCAAAGGCCCTCAAGTGAGAAAATGGAGAATGAGAATGGTTTCAAGGGGGAAAAGTGACCAGAGCAATATGGTAGCAGATGATCTATACAAAAGACATTCAATGATGATTGTGCAGCTTCCACACACTTAGGTACATCCCATGTCAAGTTAGCTTCCTCTAATTGTAGAAACTGTTTTTTACATGTGCCTCTATGTGTACTTTAGTCACTTGAAATAATATGAAGACCAGTGCATCCTTAACTAATAATAGAAGCTAAGTAGATTTGTGCCCAAGCTATCATACTAAAACATGCAAAGATTTTTGTCAAACTTATAACTAATGATTAAAACATAGAAGTGTGATTTTTCCCCTACCATCTTGGAGTATCAAAAGGCATTTTTAACATGATGCTATAATTAATAATCAGTAAAATTTTTCCAGTATGTGGGAAGTTGAAGTATGCTTTCAAAAATGAAATTGGTACTCTACCCCCATTAATGAGTGTTTTAAAATATGTATAGAAATAGTTCTCATTTTCAATAATTCTTCTTGTTCATTACAGCACTTAAAGGGGTAGAGGGTGGGGAGTAAAAATATCATTCTGCAAGTGCAAAAACTTTAACTAGCACCAGATGGTGAGACTGTAAAGAAACTGCTCTTCACATCAAGCTTATGGAAATCAGTCTCTTTCTGCTATAGTCACACATCATTTAGTTCTAGAAACAGGGGTCAGGGCAATACTTGCCATATGTTAACCCTACTATATCTACTTTTTGCTGATATAGGTGCTACATTTTGAGGAATTTGATTTGAGTCAAAGTGTGCTGTAATTTTTATAATAACAAGCCATGACCTTGGATGTATTTTGCCATTGCCTTGATAATGAATTCTCTGGAAAGCTTGAATCTTTTTTTTTTAATTATTATTTGAAATAAAGCCTGATCTTATCTAAGTGCTTTGTGGAACAACAACAAAAACGACTGCTATTTTTTACATGAAACCTGGGCTTTCTATCTGAGGATAGAGAAAATATGGGAAGAGCATATGTGTGTCTGTGTGTTGATGTGGAGGTAGGGAAGTCATGGATGGAAAGGTGGGCTAGAAGTTTGCAGGAGAGGAAGGACCCTTTACAGTCTCTCTGTGGTAATTAAAAATATAAATGCATAAATTGGGGCAGCTGGGTGGCTCAGTGCTTGAGCATCTGACTTTGGCTCAGGTCCTGATCTTGGGGTTCTGGGATCCAGTCCCTCATCAGGCTCTCTCCGCAGGGAGTCTGCTTCTTCCTCTGCCTATGTCTCTGTCTCTCTCTCTTTCTGTCTTTCATTAATAAATAAATAAAAACTTTAAAAAATTTTTAAAAATAAACTCATAAATTCTTGAATAGTCTTCTTTTCTAAAGTTGGAAGCTAATTCTTGTCTATAGTACAAGAATTAGTACACTAGATTCTCTGACTCTCTACTAATGAATGGAATGAGGAAAGTATGATGCTATGTAATTTCCAAGAGTAATTCATAAAAATAATAGCTTTTCTAAGGCTTTCTGTTGGATCGTTTGCCTTGGGGGAAAGACAGCTGTCATTTTTGAGGTAACAAAGATACCTCTATGTGGTATTCTGTGCGAGAAGGACCTGGGGCCTCCTGCCAATAGCCAGCCCTGACTTGTCAGCCATGCCTGTGAGCCAGTTGAGAGCAGAATCTTCAGCTCCAGTTAAGGTTTCAGATGACGATAGCCCTTAAACATATAACTAAACCTCATGAGAAACTCTAAGTTAGAGATGTCCAGCCAAGCCACTCTTGCATTCCTGTCTCATTGTCATTGTGAGCATTTTTAGAAGTTTATTGTTATTTTTAAGCTACTAATTTTTGCAGAAATTTGTTACTCAGCAATAAATAACTAATGTGCACAAGTTGTTTATGCTCATTATTTTACCATCATAACGGTAGTCAGATACTATTGTTATTATCTTTTATTTTATTTTCTTAGACGAGAAACTGAGGCTTTGAGAGTTTAACTAAATCACTACATTGTTTATAATATCTATATATCAGTAAGAATTAAATTCAGCTGCAAATAATAAAAATGAAACAAAAATAATAAGGCAAATAAATATTCTCGCATATAAAAACATGCTTTAGGAGGATGAAGGCTGGTTTTCTTGCTGATGGAATACACAATCTGTCCTAGCTCCTTCTACTGTTTTGTTCACTATTATAATAGGTTTTTATATTCATGTTCACATGATGACTGCTGCACGACCAACTATTGCAACCATATTTTGAGGAGGAATAAGAATCAAGGGCAGAGGTCAACATTCTTAACTTTGACTAGTTTTTCCTGTTTATATTAAGAAGAAAAACCCTTTCCATGACTCTCTCCTATGTCACAGTGGCCATGGTTATGTTGGATTGCCTCTCTTAGCTGCGAAGGAGACTCAGCTTGTTGTCCAACAAGAAGAAAATCAGGAATCTTTTGGGAAGTAAGGGGTGAAAAAAATGGATATTTCCAGGCAACAAGCTGCAGTTGTCATCATTGGCCTCTTAGGTTCTCCTATATTCACATAATCCTCTCCCCTCTTTTAATTTACACACACATTCGTCCCATAGGATATAGCCTCTGCATCTCACCCAGTTGTTGACTTTAGTTCAAAGTCTGAGAACAATGGGTGGTATACAGATCAATTTATCTGTATACTAAGAACTAAGAATAAAAGTAAACCTGTGCCATGGAAGCCAACTATTTCATGGCTAGAAAAGAGAGGAGTCATTTATTAACAGTTAGGAAATCATTAAAATTTATCAAACAATGAAACAATCCACATTTTCCATAATACTAACATAATACTAACATGAACAAATCATTCCAGATATAAAATTATTCTTGCTCCAACTTTCAAGTTTTTTTTTATATCAATCAAATTATTTGTTCCAAATTTTTACAATCTCTTTAGATTTTCCTGTTTCACGTTACTTTTTGTTGTTGTTGTTTCACCAGTTCTTAAGTCAAGGTGGTGACTGTAACCAAAAATTAATTTAGCTCACTCCTCATGTGAATAATAAATTAGAATTTATTAAAATGAATACTTCATTATCAAGAAACAGTTATGTATAATCACCATAAAATTTTGTCAAACTTGTACAAAATTTTCCTTAGTTTAATTGCATTAAAATTGTTAATTAAATAATATGAATATATGCACTTTTTCCAAATAGACCATTATTCTGGTCAGTTCACAGTAAGTATTACATGACAATAGTCTATTAGAAGCATAACAGTATTAAGAATATCTTTCTAAAAGCCTTATGGACTTTACACTCAATTACGTTAACTGAGCAAATTATTTAAGTCCTTCTCCAAATTATAATAAACAATGAAAAGAGGAGTTAAAAAGAATAAGTCCTTATTATACATGAGAATATGAGAATGGAATTTTATGAAATAGACTTAGAATGGTAGCTGTGAAGCATACTTAGAAAGCAATCAGTTCAAATTAAAGCAAATCTATGGTCTGGATGAAGAATGTTTTCAAGAAAAAAAGTGTTTTCCTCTTTATACTACAGTTATGAATGTGAAATATCTAATGACAAGAAAGTCATGGTTCTAGGAGATACACTAAAATGTTTTATCATTTTTTACAATTGCCAGCAATTTAGAAAAACAAAAATGAAAAGATATGGTGGGGTTTTACATTTGAAATCCTTTCCTCTGAGCTGCCAGGCCTAGTAACATACTTTTATGCTATCAGTCTAATGTTACATGATTCTGTAATAAATAATACTCACATAATAATGATATTGGCATATAACCTCTGTTACTTCAGAATATGACTGTATTTGGAGATTGGGCCTTTAGAGAACTAATTAATTTTAAGTGAGATCATTAGAGTGAGCCCACATACAATATGACTGGTGTCCTTCTAAAAGGAGGATATTAGGACCCGAGGGGCCAGAACAAAGAGCATATGAAGATGACAGAGAGAAGGAGGCTACTTGCAAGCCAAGGAGAGAGGCTTCAGAAGAACCAACCCTGATGACGGCTTGATCTAAGACTTCTAGCCTCCGGAACTATGGAAAAATGCATTTCTGCTATTGAAACCGTCCAGTCTGTGGTACTCAGTTATGACAGCCATAGCAGACTAAGACCAGAAGTATGATACTCAGAAGTATGAAATGAGGATATGTGAAGTTATTTCAGTGAAGTAACTACCTCATCTTCATAACATAGAGAGAATAGGTCTTGAATAATTTGATAAAGAAAAAATGGTATAAGCATATAATGCAGAAAATTGGTGGTGAACCTGAGAAGAATTAAAATGATCAAAAGGGATTCCTTCTTAAAAGCAGTCTAGAAAGAATAGATGAGAGGGACTTAGTTTTAAAGTAATTCTTTTCTGTTGTTTTGTTTTTGTTTTTGTTTTTGTTTTTTGTCTATGTTTTTGGATTTTTTACTTTTTGCCAAGAAAGAAGTAGATATAATCAATTACTTAGTTTTAAACTATTTATGGATAGTTACCATAGACTTGTGGCTTCTGCATCATGCTTTCTTTTTTCTTAGTGTGTCTTTATTTCATGAAGCATTCTGGTTTATGGAATATAAAAAAGAAAAAAATAGCTATGAGACTAATTTATTCCCTGGTTTCCTAAAATGGAGAATATATTGGTGACAATACACGAGGAGAAAGTCTAATGTAAGGGACAGACTTTAAAGAAGTTGTTACTGGAAGAAGCAGACTAGAAGTGAGATATAATGTAGGGAAAGTTTATAAATTATAGCCACAGCAATTGAAACAGATGGAGTAACAGGTGGTGAGACAACAATGAAATATAGAATGCTTATGGTGAAGGGGAGGGAGAAATGACCAGATTCGACTTTTTGGAAGGGTTTCATTTCAAAACAGTATCTTTCAGAAAGTTGATACCATTTGAAACAACTGAGGGATAATTCTGTTATACTCTTGTCCTAGCCATTGACATCAAATGTGTCTAGTAATTCAAATCCTAGAATTATTAGAAAATAAGTAATAAAATTTGATTAATTTGCAGCTAGTTAGCTCTTATAGATGAAACTAAGGGTCATAATCAACAAAAGAAAACGCAATGATCATTGTGAGACTAGAAGTCTGAATTAAATTATTTACTAATACATGTCCAGGAAAGGGATAGCTTGGGTCAGAAATTTAAAGATCAGAGTTACCATAGGTTCTGGTAGTGCAAGAGAGATGTCTTTCATGAAGAAAAATACATTTTTTTCCCATTATATGCTACATCATTTTGTTACTCGGTTTTAATGATATAAAATTTGGAAATTATGAGCAGATTGGAATATGTGGACAAATTTAGCACAACTACATAATCTCAGATGAAACGCATTCAGAATGAATTTTTTTACTTTTGTTTTTAATTGCCCACAAAAAATTACTTTTTTGTACATATAGTAAAAAAAAAAGTCACTAACAAATGACTGACCATGACAGAGTTCCCATCATGTATATCAATTGCATCTTCAGTGTAGCCAGCCATATTCTTCTACACTTGTCTTTAGTCCCTTCAGGTTGCTATAATAAAACACAACAGACTCAATGGCTTAAAAACAAAATAAATTTATTTCTTATAGTTCTGGAGTCTGGAAAGTCTGAGATCATGGTGCCAGAATGGTCAGGTAAGGACCGTTCTCTAGGTTGCAGACTCATGGTTGTATTCTTACATGTCAGAAGGTGCTGCCTTGAAATTTCTTTCATGAGGGCATTAATCTCATGCGTGAGAATTCCACCTTTATGACTTTACCACATCCCAAAGACCCCACATCCTAAAATCATCACATTGGGCATTAGGATTTTGACATATGAATTTGGGGAAGATACAAACATTCAAACCATAGCCATAATTGTTCACTCTACATCTTCATGTCCCTATCACTCTTCAATCTTTGAAAGATGGCTCTGACTCCCATAATATGGCTAAAATAATCCTCAGAGATGAGCAAGGACTTTTTGTAACTAGGTCTCCATCCCATTTGACTTTTAGGCAGCTCTGGGCTCCAGACTTATTTATCTAACTAGCTAATGGTTTTTCTATTTGAATGTTCCCTAGATACCTCAAAGTCAACATTGCAATGTGGAACTCAGTGACTTTCTCTTAGCTTTTTCACATAGTAACCAGTGGACCAAACCAGAAATTTGAGTAATATTTCTGATTCTTCCAACTAATTTTCTAAGCTCATGCCATTGATCAATAATTAAGGTGACTGGTATCTCTTAGATATTTTTTTTCTAATATATCTTATTTCTGTGTCCATGTGTCCTCATTCTTGTTTACGAGTCTGTTCTCCACATTGTAGACAAAACAATATTTTTCATAAAAGCACATATATATATGTATGTGAATCATACAAGCACATATATATAAATTACATGTATTCGTATGTTTATATATATATATATATATATATATATGTAAAATTCAGGCATACATTGTGTGTGTGTATGTGTGTGTTTGTGAGATTTCATAGTTTTTTTAAAGTTCCTGGTTTCCTCTCAGGATAAAATTCCAAATTACTTATTCTAGCTTATAAAAAGCCTATACAATTTTGGCTATCTCTACTTATTTCTGTTTACTTATTCAGCCCCGTTTCATACTGTATCATGCCAAATTTTACAGCCTATCCATATTTTGAGTATCCATAGCCATTCCTATTTTGAGTTCCAGAATAATGATAACATGTTTTCTTCTTCTTTCAGTTTCCTATTTTTTAATAGTCATGGTGGCATTATATGTATCAGGTATACAGCATTATAATTTGCCATCTATACAGACGACTGTATCACTACTTAAAGTCTAGTTACCATCCATCATCATACAATTAACCCCTTTCAATCATTTTACACCGACCCATTAACTTCCAATATGTTCTCTGTATCTATGAGTTTGTTTTTGTTATATTTGTTCATTTGTTTTGTTTTGTTTTAGATTCTACTAAGAGTGAAATCATATGGTATTTGTCTTTATCCATCTGAATTACTTCACTTAGCATTATACCCTCTGGGTCGATCCAATTTGTTTCAAATGGCAAGATTTCCATCTTGTTTTATGGCTGAATAGTATTCCATTGTGTACATATACCACTTTGGCCTTTCATTCATCATCGATAGATATTAGTTTTTTTAATAACTTAGATATTATAAATAATATTACACATATTATAAAGCATGGGAGTGGATATATCTTTCAAATCAGCATTTTTGTATCTTTTGGATGAGTACTCAGAAGTGAAATAGCTGAATTGTATGATAGTTCTATTCTTAATTTTTTAGAGGAATCTTTATACTGTTTTACACAGTGACTGCACCAATTTACATTTCCACTAACAGTGTCTATCGGTTCCCTTTTCTCTACATCCCTCCCGTCTTTTTGATGATAGCTATTCTAACTGGTGTCAATGATGTTTCATTGTGGTTTTGATTTTTATTTCCCTAATGTTTTGAGTATCTTTTCATGTGTCTGCTAGTCATCACTGTCTTTGGGAAAAAAGTCTATTCAGAATCTTTGCCTATTTTTTAATTGAGTTATTTGTTTTTTTTCATTTGTATGAATTCTTTTTATATTTTGGATATTAATTCTTTGTTAATATAATCTTTTGCAAAAATCTCCCATTCAGTAATTTGCCTTTTCATTTTGATTGGGTTTTTGTTTTGCTTTGTTTTTCTGTGTAGAAGCATTTTAGTTTTCTGTAATAACATTTGTTTATTTTTGCTTTTGTTTTTCTTGCTTTTGAAGTCAGATCCACAAAAATATCACTAAGATTGATGCTAAGGAGCTTACCACCTATGTTATCTTCTAGGAATTTTATAACTTCAGGGTCTTACATTCTTCAACCCATTCTGAGTAAATTTTTGTGTACGATGCAACACAGTGGTTCTCTTTCCTTCTTTTGCATGTGATTGTCCAGTCTTCTCAGCACCATTTATTGAAGAGACTGTCTTTTTTTTCATTGTATGTTCTTAACTTATTTGGTTATATTTATCACTTTGTGGCTAAATTTATTCCTAGGTATCTTATTCTTTTATAAAAAAAGATTTATTTATTTATTTATTCATGAGAGACAGAGACAGAGGCAGAGATATAGGCAGAGGGAGAAGCAGGACCCTGGGATCATGACCTGAGCCAAAGGCAGATGCTCAACCACTGAGCCACCGAGGTGCCCCTGTCTTTAATGAATACATTTTTAATGGGATTTTTTTCCTTTTTGAAATTTGGAATTTTTATTTATTTATTTTTTATTTCTAGTGCAATTAACATGCAGTATTCTGTTAGTTTCAGGTGTACCAATATAGTGATTCAACAATTCTATACATTAGTACTCAGTGTTCACCATGGTAAGTGTATTTTTAATCCCCTTTACCTATTTCACACATCCCCCTAACCACCTCCCTTCTAGCAGCTGCCAGTTCTCTATATTTAAAAGTCTGTTTTTTTGTTCGTCTCTTTTTTTCTTTGTTTTGTGTCTCAAATTCTGTATGAGTGACATCATATAGTTTTTGTCTTTTTCTGAGTTATTTCACTTATCATTATATCGTGTAGATCCATCTATGTTGTTGCAAATGGGAAGATTTCATTCCTTTTAATGGCTGAATAAGATTCATGTGTGTGTGTGTGTGTGTGTGTGTGTGTGTGTATTTATCTATGGAAGGATACTTAGATTACTTCCATACCTTGGCTATTGTAAATAATGCTGTAATAAACCTAATGGTGCATATATCTTTTTGTATTAGTTTTTATTTTCTTTGGGTAAATACCCAGTAGTGGAATTACTGGACCATATAGTAATTCTGTTTTTAATTTATTGAGAAATTGCCATAGTGTTTTCCACAATGGCTGCACCAGTTTGCATTCCCACCAACAGTGTACGATGGTTCCCTTTTCTCCACATCCTCTCCAACACTCGTTTCTTCTGTTTTTGATTATATCCATTCTGATAGTAATTTTTCTGATATCAGCCATAGAAAGATTTTTCTAGCTATGTGTCTTTTGGTAGAGAAACAAAAGCAAAATTAAACAATTGGGAGTACACCAAAATAAAAAGCTTTTGCACAGTGAAGGAAACCATCAACAAAAGTAAAAAAAAAAGTCCATCAAATAGGAGAAGATATTTGCAAGTGATATATGGATAAAGGGTTAATATCTGAAAAATATACAGAACTTATACAACTGAACACCAAAAAATCAAATTACCCAATTAAAAATGGGCAGAAGACATGAACAGAAAGAAGGCATACAGATGACCAAAAAACACATGAAAAAATGTTCTACATCACTCATCTTCAGGGAAATGCAAATTAAAAGCACAACGAGATATTACCTCACATGGGATCCCTGGGTGGCTCAGTGGTTTGGCGCCTGCCTTTGGCCCAGGGTGCGATCCTGGAGTCCTGGGATTGAGTCCCATGTCGGGCTCCTGGCATGGAGCCTGCTTCTCCCTCCCTCTCTCTCTCTCTCTCAAATAAATAAATAAATAAATAAATAAATAAATAAATAAAACTTTAAAAAAAATATTACCTCACAAATGGGATTTTTTTCTACTTTCTTTTCCTGATGATTCACTATTCATATATATAAATGCCACAGATTTCTCTGTTTTGATTTTGTATCCTGCTACTTTTATGAATTCATTTATTAGTTCTAGCAGATTTTCAGTGGAGTCTTTTGGGTTTTATATATATAGTATCATGTCATCTCCAAATAGTGACAATTTTACTTCTTCCTTTTCAATTTGGATTCATTTTATTTATTTTTCTTGCTTGATTGCTGTAGCCAGGACTTCCAGTAATATGTTGAATAAAAGTTGAAAGATTGGGCATCCTTGTCTTATTCCTGGTCATAGGAGATAGGCTTTCAACTTTTTACCAGTGAAAATAATGTTAGCTACAAATCTGTTATATATGGCCTATATTATGTTTGGATATGTTCCCTCTATGTCCATTCTACATCCACTTTCTGGTGAGCTTTATCATAAATGGATATTGAATTTTACCTTTTTTTACATTGAGTGTATTTTATAGTTCAGTTAACTATATTCTTTAGCTCTGTAGCTTAGATATGGGACTCTCATATATTTTCCATCTCTTTGTTGAGGATCTCACTGTTTGTCCATTCTTTTCCCAGTTTTGGTGTCTTTATGACCATTGCTTTGAACTCTTATAGGGTAGATTGTTTATCTTTGTTTTATTAACATACTTTCTGATGTTATGTTGTATTTTTGTTCTTTTAGAATGTATTCTTCTGTCTCCTGATTTTTGCCTGACTCTGAGTTTGTTTCTGTGTATTAGGCAAATCAAATACCTCTCCCAGGAGAAGGAGTAGCCTTGTGTTGGAGATGTCATATGGGACCTAGAAGCACAGTATCCCTACCACCAAAGATAGGCACTCAAGAGGCAACCCTTGTAAGGGCTGTATGTACCCATCTGCTGTGGCAAGGTCATGTCTATAGGGTAGGATAGATAAGGGGTGGTGCCCAACCTGCCTGAAACTCCTGGCTGTGCCACACCATTGGGGGTGGGTAGGGTTGGTTTCTGGCTTGGTCTGAAGTTTGTCTGTCCTGGTCGGTTCTTGGCTTGTGTGCCTGCTAGCTTTGGTGGGTTAAATGGATAGTTCCAAAAAGGCACTGGCAGGCACCATTACTAGCAAGTTAAGATGAGGTTGCAAATCTGGCATCTACCAGTATCTCCATCCATGGAGAATTTCCCAGTGATTTCCTGCCTCTCCTGCAGGTGCTTAAAGATTAGTAAATTGATCTCCTTCACATATGGTCCAGGCACTTTTCAAATTGGTGTTTTGCACTGGCTCCCCAGGACAGTTGAGTGTGTGCAAGAGCCCTTTATGAGGGGATTCTTTGTTTTCTACAGTTGTAAGGTTTTCCTGGAAGTAAGCCTCATTGGTTTTCAAAGCTTGTCATTTAGGGGACTCATTTCTCTCAGGCAGGATCTAAGGTTGGAGTGCTGGATGTGGAGTCAAACCCATTACTACCTAGGGAAAAGTTTCATATTTTTGAGATATCTCTTGGTTATGGATTTATGTGCCTGGGCAGGGGTCTTCTTGCAAGATGGTATCTCTGCTTCTATCCATCTCAGTGCTGTCCTTTTCATCCTTTATTGTGTAGGTTCTGTTCATCCAGTTTTCTGATATTTTTCAGAGGAAATTATTTCATATATAGTTGTATATTTGTTGTATCTGTGGGAGGGAGTAAGTTCAGAATCTTCCTACACCAACATCTTGAACCCAATTCTTCTGCCAAATCTTCCTTTAGGGTGTTTTGAGCTTGATTTTCCTTCTGTTTGCAACTTATTTTTCTTTCTCAAACTGTGTTCTCCTGCATTTCCACTCTTACTTCTGGATAGCTCCATGGATGAAAAAGCCGGTTCTGTAAACTTTCTGTAGCTCCTGCACCCCTAAGGGTTCCTTGTAGTCAATTATTCCTATGACATCAACTGAGGGAGCTGCTGGTAATATACCCATATTGGGTCAAAATAAGTGAGATTCCAGTTGGGAACAATAGTACTGGCTGAAGCACCTGTTTGTTTTTGTTTTTGTTTTTAATAACTAGTATTGGTAAGGTGTACCTACCCTAGACTGTGAGAGAAAGTTACATACCGTTGAGTGACTGCCTAATAAACTAGGCAGAAAAGATGAATTGAGCTTAGAGTTGGGACTTATCAAAGCTGAAGCTCTGCATATACTTAGCTTGCCTTTCTTGAGAATGCTTCTCTTGTGTGTTGGGATGTCAAGGAAAGTGCGCCTGGGAGTCATGAGAACTCTATAGTGTTGCTTTTGTACATGCCTACTTGTTACTTCTTTTTCCTTCTCTTTTTTTTTTTTCAAAGATTTGTTTATTTATTTTGGAAAGAGAAAGAAAATGGGGTGGTGGAGAGGAGAGAGAATCTTAAGCAGACTTTATACTCAGCATGAAGCCTGACACAGGGCTCAATTTCACAACCCTGAGATCATGACCTGAACCAAAATCTACAGCCAGACACTTAACTGACTGAGCCACTCAGGCACCCCTCTGCCATTTCTTAAAGTTGAACATGGTGCTAGTTGAAGTGTGTTATGTCCCATAAGATTGTCAATGCAAACTCCAGACCACTGCTGCTAGTAGAACAGAGAGGCAGCTGCATCTCTATCCATTATTTACACTTAGCTTATAAGTCATTTCCTTCAGGAAGTATTTCTTGACTGATCAGCTAAGTCAAGAATTGAGAATCCTAAGCATATTCAATTCTCTCCTCAACATTTAACAAGCTATATTCTAATTATTTCTTATTTTGATCCCTTACCGAAATTCATGGACAGTCTACAGTTTAGTTAACTTGAGGATCCCTGGGTGGCTCAATGGTTTAGTGCCTGCCTTCGGCCCAGGGCGTGATCCTGGAGTCCCGGGATAGAGTCTCGCATCAGGCTCCCTGCATGGAGCCTGCTTTTCCCTCTGTCTCTGCCTCTCTCTCTCTCTCTCTCTCTCTTTCTCTCTGTGTCTCTAATGAATAAATAAATACAATCTTTTAAAAAATAAAGTTTAGTTACCTAAAGCTATGTTTTCTCTTGTTTTATCAAGTCATTCTTGCTATGTAATAAACCTTAAAAACTCAATGACTTAAAACTATGATAATAACTTATTATTGTTCATATGTCTGCAGGTTGTCTAGGATGTGGCTTATTAAGGCTAAGCTTAGTTAGGCAGCCACATGCTGCTAAAGCAGTGCTTTTAGTCACTGTGGCTGCAGTGACTGGTTGGTTCTTTCAGTGCAGGACTATAGGTTAGTTATAGCTACTCTACTACCTACATCTCTCATGGTTCTTGGACCATGCTTTCTGTATGGTGGCAGTGGAGGTTCAAAAGAGGAAGTGTAAGCATGTCAGTCTTCTTTCAGCATAGGCGTGGCACTGGCATGCTTTTACTTTTGCCCATATATCACTGAGCAAAGTGAGTGATAGAGCCGTATCCAAAGTCAAGGACAAGAAAGGTATACTTCCTTGAGCCATGACAGAATAAGTGAAGCACCAATGTGAAATTTTTTAACTGTGTAAATGATGGATGTGTTAACTAACTGTATTGTGGTAATCATTTTTGCAATATATACAGGTACCAAATAATTACTCTGTACCTTAAACTTACACAACGTTGTATGTCAGTTATATCTCAATAAAGTTGGAGGAAAAAAAAGTTAAATTTTATAGTGCCTCAGATTTCTGTTTTTAATTCCAATTTGTCCAGTAGAAATTTTAGGCAACATGAAGCTGAACTTTAATAATATGAATTTCTTGGGGTGCCTGGGTGGCTGTCAGTTAAGCTTCTGACTCGTAATTTCAGCTCAGGTCATGATCTCAGAGTCCTAGGATCAAGCCCCACATCGGGCTCTGTGCTCAGCGGAGAGTAGACTTGGCATTCTCTCTCCCTCTCTGCTCCTCCCCTGCTAAAATAAATAGCTAAATGTTGTAAAAATATAACATTTTTCATTGATTATAGGAAAACATTTCTCTCTTTCTCCCCGTACCCTCTTTCTCTCTCTCTCTCTCTCCCTAGATAGATAGATAGATAGATAGATAGATAGATAGATAGATACTTATGACCAAATTGGTTTCTTATGAAATAAAGACTGGTTGACTTAAATGTAGAATCCCCACTGTTCAAGCCTTTAGGTTAAAGTATTGCTTTTGTTGTTTTTACTTCAATTATGTGGATAATTTTCTTTAAAAAAAAAAAGATTTTATTTATTTATTCATGAGAGACACACACACACAGAGAGAGAGAGAGAGAGAGAGAGAGAGAGAGGCAGAGACACAGGCAGAGGGAGAAGCAGGATCCATGCAGGGAACCTGACGTGGGACTCGATCCTGGGGCCCCAGGATCACGACCTGAGCCAAAAGCAGAAGCTCAACCACTGAGCCACCAAGGCACCCCAATAATTTTCTTGATCATTAACTGGTCTGGTCCTGAAAATATCTGACTAAAGTTGTATTACTTTCTGGTAAACAGTTGAGATAATCATTAGCATTACTGAACATGTTTTTACCTTATTGTAATTTATTTTAGTCAAAGGGAAGATCAATTACATTTTGAAAATACTGTTCACGTTGTTAGAATCCTTCCAATCAATTCAAGCTGGGAAGATGTAGATTCATTATTTTATAATCTAGGTAGCATCTAAGGTAATGATAAATGCTTTCCTCAGAATAAAAACACACATTTATTTCTTTTCTAACCTACAAATTATTTGTATAACTCAATATTTTACTCTACTTCCAACATTTAAAAAGTAGATGATTTAAGGTGAATCAGTGAATTCATTCCTCTTGACTTTAAATGTGTCTTCATTATATGCATTCCAAAGAAAAATTATTACCTAATCTACAAAGATATATTTTAATCACTAAATAATATGCTGAATGCATTTACAACTGTAATTTTGTGCATGTGAAGCACTTAATTGCTCAATGTTAACTCTAATGCTTTGCAAACAGAATCAGGGTGCAAAACTATTCAGAATATACTGACTGCTGATAAGCAAATGCACTCAGGGACAAGAAGAACTTGGCAGTATTTGAAAGACAGTCAGTTTCCTAATTCTTAAAGCCTTAATGCTGATTATAAAAGTGGTTAAGGTAGTGAAGGAGGAGAATATATTTGTGTGGAGGGGGTTATAAAATAGAGAGTTTTTGTATTTCTTCTGTTATTTTTTTGTGGTAGTTATATTAGTTATATTAGGATGGAAACTATTATAATCTGAGCCATTTTGCCAGAATATAATGAAGAAAGTTGAGAAGTAGTAGGAACTCAATAAATATGCCAGTGTATCATTATCATAGAATGGATGCACCCCCAGGTCCCCCATTGATCAGTTGAAAACCTACCTCCCAAGGTGATGGTGTTAAAAGAGATGGGCCTTTGGGAGATGATTAGGTCATGAAGGTGGAGCTCTTGTGAGTGGGATTAGTGATTCTATAAAGGAGGCCTCAAAGAGCTCTCTTGCCCCCTCTTCATGTGAGGACATTGAGAAATTAGCTATGAACTAGGAAAAGGACTTTCACCAGATACCTAATCTATAGGGTCCTTAATCATAAGCTTTCCAGCCTCCAGAACTGGGAGAAAAACAAATTCTATTGTTTATAAGCCACTTAGTCTACTGTATTCTGTTATAGCAGCCTGAATGGAGTAAGAAAGTGACCTATAAATCCTTGTTTTATTTTACTGAATAGATGGTAGGTGAAAGTAGGATGTTACAGGGTTTTGTACCTTTGTATTTATGTACACATGTGTTTTCTTGATAACCTTAGGATAAAGGTCACCATACTTTGGGGGGCAGAATAAGAAAAGTACATAGTAGAAATCAGTGGTGATAGTTTGATACTTGAATGTGTACATCCCTATAGATCTTTTATGATGTCACCTAAGTATATACAACTTCTTACAATACTTGATGTTTCAAAGAGAATGTACATTGATTCACATATGACCTTTAGGATGATGGTATTGAAGATAATTAGACCCTGAGGGACAAGGGATGAATGTTAATAGGACTGTTTCCATCTTATTGTAGTATTTCCCTATTTCACATATGGCAAACTGTTGATATTCATTGAAAGAATGAATAAATTAATGGTATAGGAGTCAGGAATTATGAATTAAAAGTGTAGCATATAAGTGAGAGAAAGAGATTTATATTATGAGGCAGATAGACTGGGATAAAAATAGAAAGCAAAACCTGATGGAAAAAGTAAAGGAGATGAACTGGGAAGGATGTAACTATAAAGCAAGGAGGACAAAGTCATTATATGGGACCTGGTTTGACCTGAACTGAGCACTTAAAGACAGACAGAAATTGAGATTGAGTGTCAGAACCAAATATGGAAATTAGTGTATAGAAACTAAAATTTAGCCTTGAACTGGAGATCCTGGATCTGAGTCAGAGAGGGTCTCCTAATAAGACTCAAATTTGATAGATTCATACTATTTTTCAAAAACTGTATAATGTAATTTATCTGAAACATCTCATTCATTTCTTGCAACATCCCTGGAAAAAGCATTATTTTATGAACTGTCTTTTGAAAAAGGAGAAATTGAAACAGTAAGAGGTTTGAGTAATCTACCTTGGGAATGGGAGAAGTCACTATAGGAACCCAGGTAGTATATTGTGAGCACGTGCTCTTAACCACTGGAAGGGTCCCTGGAGAAAGAAAGGTTTTAGGATTATGGCTTCTCACACTGTGCAATGCAATGGGTAGGTGGAAATGTCCCGATGATACACAAGCCTGCCAGAAAATCAACATTTCCATCAGCAAGTCTCAGCAGGTGTGAAAACAATAGCACCATCTGTGTGAGTTCAGATTCCCAAGGTGTCAGAAGAGATGGCCTTGAACGTTCTTCATTCTGAGGCTAGATAGGTATAGTTCTGACTTTGGTCAAGATTGTACATCAGGACATGATGTCATCAAGGCCAGACTGACATTCTGTGGTTGGAGCTGCCTGGGAGAAAAAAAAAAAAAAAAATCCCACTAACTCTTTTAAAACATAGTTCAAAGTCAGTTATACCCTTAAACATTTCAGAGAGCATTGGTGCCTAGATTTAAACTGCTGAATTTAATCATTTTGCATTATCCAGCTTTATAACAAAGGTTTATAGGTTTTAACTATTTTAGGGGACAGTCTGGTGACCACAGAAAGAAAATTTCTTTTCAACATGCTATTTGCTTGAGAGGGTTCTAGCCCTCAAGAGGATTATGCTAGGCGCTCATAGACAATAAAATAAAATGAAATAGAGACTCCCAATACTGTTAAGTTATACTCGGTTACTAGTAGATGGCTTCATGGTAAAGTGCTGAATTTGGAGTCGCACATTGAATTCTATCACAATGGCTACTAACTGTAAAACAAATGCAGTATGTTTCTTATAATTTCAGACTTCTTGAGCAGCATTCATTGAATTTTCTCAGATTATTTATAACTGGACTCATTGTTTTAAATTTAGAAGTACCCTCCTGAACAAGATATCTGAAAACACTTGAAAATGCAAATAATATCCCTTTATAAAGTTTATCTCATGTTTTCTAGATATTCAGATTCACTGATATGTACAGAGTAAGTGCTCGATAACTTGTAACTATGAGGCTTTCTATATCCAACTTTTAAAAAACTGATTTGTGATTTATTTGCTAAGCTGTTGTGTGCTATACTAATAGAATACCTTTGTATTGATGAGTGTGTATCATTGAGGATGCTGAGGAATAAGGCTGAGTTTCTAGGCCTGTTATCTCAAGAAATAACTGTTATTTAAGCTGGAATATCTCTTTATTTCCTTGGACAGTAGAATGAATACAGATATGAAAGGGGAGAATCTTTGCTGATAATTTTTTCAGATCTAAGGATCCTGTGACTTTTTATACATTTATTAGTACACCTGTGGGACACGTTTGAAATAGTGTGGTAGAGTTTGAGATTTACATAGCAGACAAAAAGAAGGTTGCGTAGAAGAGTGTGGCTATTTTATGTATTCATGTATGTATTTACTTGGTTTACTCAGCATTTTATCTTATCTAACTTCTATAGGTAGCATAGTCCCATCTCCTTTGAGAATATTCTCCTGCATTCCACATGATCCTGATAGGGATAGAAAAGCCATACACTGTAGTGGTAAGAATGCAAGACTCACATCCAGATTTTAATACTTACTATATGACCTGGTGCGTGTTACTTAACTTCACTATGCATCTTTCATCTTAAAAATAGGTTAAATCATATTAGGCCATTGTAAATTAGGACATGTATAGTCTGGGTTCTTTTTAAAAGCAGACCTTAACTAAGGATTGGGATGCAGGGGCACCTGGGTGGCTCAGTGGTTGGGCATCTGCCTTTGACACGGGCCATGATCCCGAGGTCCTGGGATCAAGTTCCCATCAGGCTCTCCGCAGGGAGCCTATGTCTCTGCCTCTTTCTCTGTATCTCTCATGAATAAATACAATCATTTTTTTTTTTTTTTTTTTTTTTTAAGGATCGGGATGCAGTTGGTTTGTTCTGTGAAGTGATCCCAAAGGGTTGGGGCTTAGGAAGAATATAACAGTGGAAAGGTAAAAGCTAATCCAAAGTTATGTTATTTAGCTGGTCGCTACTGTCGGATGGAGCCTCCACCCTGCTGCAAGTCCTTTGAGGCCTGTGCAAACTATCCCATTGAAATGTCTACCACAAGATTGAGGGGGAGAATGTTTCTTTTTTTTTTTTTTTTTTTTGGGGGAGAATGTTTCTTAAGATGATAATTCCTCTCTTGGCCAACATTTGTGCTGTGCAGTGTTAACTGTTACACACTTATAGGTTTGCATACATGTATCAGAATAGTTTCATAGGAATCTCTCCCAGCTCTGGCACAGAAGCCCAGGGCAGAAATTGGGAGGTTTGTTGTGACACCTAGGCCAGCTACAACCAACCAGGTGAAGTAGAAATGAGGAGTAGGAGATATGACATTGGGAAGACATTGATACAGAATTCAATGAAAGAATGTGTGCAAAATGTCTAGCCCATTGTCTGGGTCATGGTAAGCACTCAGTACATGTTAACTAACAGAGTTGTATACTTTTCTGGGCAGAGGTCTATAAAAATGTTACAGAAAATCATGTCTGTATATTTCTTTCCCTTCTTTTTTTTTTTTTTCTTTCCCTTCTTATAACATGTATACTTTGTGTCTTAGAATCATATGGTCAGATCTCCATTGTACCATGTTCTAGGAACAGTCATGACCATCTTCCACCTCCATTTCTTCCCAGGAACAGGAAGAATTAATTTGTAACTTGACCAATGTCCAAAGAGTCCCCAGACTCGCAAGCATCCAGGAGATGGAAAGGCTAACAAATTCCTGTGGGCTCAAAGATGCCTGAACAGTATATGTAACTAAATAGGATAACTTCACATCCTCAATGCTTGTGCATACAACATACAGAGTGAGCTAAATGAGAGTATCTGTGAGTATGATCTGTTTCTCAAAAAAAGTTTTAGATCTGTTTCAACCCACAAATAAAGCAAGCAGTTTGGGCTGACATTTACACCTACTTATTTTCTTAATTCCCAGTTGCTTCACCTGGAACATTGAACTTTTCCTAATCATTGTGAATAATGAATTAGCAAGCTTAGCTGTAGATCATTCATAGCTTTTTTTTTTTTTAATCCATAATTGAGAAAGTGCCTCCTTTTGTCTTTTTTTCTTTGATGCTTCTTCATAATATTTAAATTTTTATTTCTTATGCTAAAATATTTAGAAGCACATAGATAGTGTTCATCAAGATATGTATCTATTAGTTAAGACCTTTTCAAATCTATCTTTCTTAGAAAAGATAGGGAGATTGGATATATTATCTGAGGAGGTAGGTAGACATAATGAACATAGTATTTTTTTTATTAAAAGTAGAAAGGACTGCTGAGAAATGTAAAAATGCAAATGATCATCAACCTTTTTGCTCACAAAAAACGTTCTTGTGGTCAAATGTCATTTTAAATATTTTAAATTTATTTTGAAAATTTTCAGTTATTTGTGCATTCTTCTAGAATATCTGTTTGGTATATATTACATGTGCTTTGCAATATTATCAAAAGCCAAACTATCAGTACGCTTTTTGACAAGATCCTTTTTGGTTAAATAAGATATTTTGACTCTTGTGCATGACCTTAAAAAGCAGCACACTGGCTCAATTTTTAAAAAATCTCAAATATAATGAGATTGGTACCCAGAAGAAGTGTTGAGGGCTGGGGAAAGTGATGGGTAAGGGGAAATTAAGCTTGTCAAGTCATTTTATTAAAGAATGTAGTGAGGGAGAGTTAGCTAGAAGGAGTACTTGGACTTGATTAAAATCCCCTGAAGCATCTGTCAAGGTAGTTCAGATGAACACGTTTGTGGTTCTGCATGCTATTTCACAGAAAATGCTAACGATATCAGGTATGTGCCCCATCATGGATTTACCTTGGCTCCAAACAACACATTTAACTACATCTGTGATAATGAATGGTCACAAATCTAGGCATAAATTTAAGACTTGGGAAGTTTGGGTCTGGTGTTAAGAGTGCCTTACTATAAATAAGGACTGGCTGCCCTTGAACATTTTTAGAGCATGTGTGAATCTGGTGTTAAAACTAGCAAAATTCATTGCCCGTTTTTCCTTTGCTAGTGGAAAAATTTACAGTATCTCTCTTGGGTCTCTTGAGCTATGTGGGGATACACAAATCTCTTTTTTAGTGAGCACCATACACTGACTTTATTAGTCTTATGGGAACCAGAATCAGCTACATTGACTGGGAGATTTGCTCATTTTAGAAAATTACATGGACTTCTGTATTTAGGATACTCTATATTATCTTAATTGTGACTCTTAACATAGTTATTACTTAATGTACAGCTTTTCTTTGCAATTTTTATCACCTTAACTCTGTTGCTTGAGGTTGAAGATTATAGCAATTAGGACAAGATGATTGACCTTCCCCAGGGTCAGCACGGAGAGCTTGTGCCAACCATGGATTCTATGAGGACAATGGTGATCTAGATTATTTAAGGTAGTAATGACAATAACTAATAGAAATTTAGGAAAATGGTTTGTTGCCTGATTTCTCATTTTATGGAAAGTGGCATTTTCCAATGGATTTTATACACCAACATATTCAACTTATAATTATCTATATTCATTGCATGAATGCTCTAGGCAAAAACCTGGAAAAGAAAACAACTAGAGACATTGCCCTAAAGATGCTCATAGCTTCATATGGGCAAGAGGCAGTTTAAAAACAACTCTATACCCCAAATAAATGCATATATATGTTCATATATGAATTAAATATAAATGTTTACATATTAACTAAAATACCCATAACAACACTATCATGAAGTAAAAACCTGGAAATTATCCACATGTCCATCAACAGTAAAGTGATGGACCATCTCATAGTTGCATGATAGGGTATAATACAGCTATGAGAATGAGTAAGTCACAACTACATGTAGCAACATGGATGAATGCCATAAACCTAATGTTGAAAGAAAATAGACACAAATGAATTTCTATGATATGATTCTATTTATGAAAAATATAGGCAGACATATTTCTGTGCCATTAGAAGTCAGGAGAGTTACTATGAGAGGCATAGTGACTTAGAAGAGGACCAGAAGGGAACCTCTGCAGTGCTGGCATCATTTTTCTTTGAGCTATATGCTGTGTGTTTAGTTTATGAAAATTCGCACACTGCACATGTATGATGTATGCATTTTTTGCATAGATATTCTTTGAGTTTCCAAATGAGGCAGTGTCATTAAGCAGAAGAAGATGATACCTTTTTGGAAGAAGTCTTCTTAAGAGCCTGGGCTATGTCTATCAGTTGTCATTGCCTTAGTTTTCTTCATAAATCGGGAAGGGTTGGAGGTCTAAAGAGAAAACATTCCTGAAAGAAGTAGTACAAACAAAAGCAAAGAAGTGGAAAAATATGAGGCAACAGTTAGATGAATTTTCAAGTGCTTGAGCAAAGTTGGGAAAGTATAAAGGGGAAAGTACTAAGTTAGGTTTGTGCTAGACCATGAAACAAAAATACTATATGCAAACTTGTCATTTTTTCTTTAGGTTTTAGGTGTCTTTGGAAATTTTTGAGCTATGGAATGGCCTAAGTTTGCTTTTGAAGTCTGGAAATGGAGCTTTGGAGAGTGGAGGGACCAAAGGGGCAAAGATCTGACCACTCTTGTGGTGTTAAAAGGGAATTTCCTGCAGATCTGCCCTGGACAACTAGCAGCAGTGGGATGGTGACTGGCACATAGTTGGCACTCAGTATTTACTTAGTGAATACCAACAGAAGCAATACATGAAAGAATAGGATTTTGTATTAGACTGTGTCAATTGGCATTCTTGAGGAATGAGTTTGCTTTTCTGGTGGCTCATCTTTCCAAACAATCTGTTTTCTGTTAGGTAATGCCATTTGAAATCAGATCTGTATCATGTGGTAAACTCCCCCACAATCTCAGGTGACATTTAGATTACTGAATCTTAACTGCTTGAGGTCCACAGTGTATATTGAGCACAATTGTGGGCCAGATGTGTTATCTTTT
Source organism: Canis aureus (assembly GCF_053574225.1). Classification (NCBI taxonomy): domain Eukaryota; kingdom Metazoa; phylum Chordata; class Mammalia; order Carnivora; family Canidae; genus Canis; species Canis aureus. The sequence goes on along the minus strand of NC_135629.1, from coordinate 17,684,027 downwards.
TGTTAATTCTGTCAAAATGCATCTTGAAGTAAAATATAAACTTCCCTCAGGTGGAATATTGTATCTCTTTCTTGTTAATTGTCCTGCATAGAAAAGCAACAGTGAGTAACTCTGGGTTATTTGGTTTGGAATTGTTTACACTGTAATTCTTAAGTCGTTTTTTTTTGTTTTTTTGTTTTTTTTTTTTTTCCCCTTGAAGGTCACTAATTCCAACATTTTGAGAAAAAACCTCCATGGTGGTAAGTGTTACATTAGTGTTTTCCCTTAGAATTCTAACCACTTATTAGGTTTTGTGTCAATTTTCACGGAAAGGTTTTGTGTCGGTTTGTGTTGAATTACATTGTCAAACTTAGTCTTGATTGTGAATACTGGAAAGAACTTGGGGACATTTGGTGACAATTGATGACGGCCATTTGCATATAAAGAGGGTAGGAGGGATGATACAGCTCCCAAATCCAAGCAGGGATGTGTGGCAGGTGAAACATGGAGACAATTTATCAGAAAAGCTTGTTGGATGAAAAGGGTGTCTGAATCATCTTATTTTTTTCAGCTAGTGTTAGGTGAAGTGAATCTACTAGACAGTTGTCTTCATTTTCTCTTTTCACTACTTGACACAGTTTAATTGTAGAGTAATGAAACAGACAGCAAGCTGATCCATTGTATATCAGTGAACAATTTTAATTCTTATTTGTCTCTACACCCTTCCTACTTCCTTTCTGCTGTTGCAATTCTACTTTCAGTCCACATTTCAGATTCTCATTGTTATCTTTTTATAAAGATTTATTTATTTATTTAAGAATGAGAGTTTTAGGCTGACTCCACACTGAGTATAGAGCCCTGGCCCTGGGCTTTATCTCAACACCCTAAGATCAGTACCTGAGCTAAAATCAAGAGTCGGACGCTACACCAACTGCACCACCCAGGTGCCCATTAATATTATCTTTAAAAATTTTTAATTTATATTATGTCATATCTCCATTCAAAAAGTTTGATGGGACATTTTGGCTTCTGCATTTTGGATCAACACTCATTGAGACAAAGAGAAAAATCTATTCTTGTAGGTGTGCTCAGAAGTAATATGACCCTAAAACAATTTTAGCATAGTTTTGTTTTACTTGGCTGATTATATATTGAACTATGCATTCTATGTCAAGGTCTTCAGTGACAGTAATGAGTTAATTAGCTCTGGAACATGTTCTGGAGTTCATTGTAAGTAAATATTGTTCAAATTTCAATTCTGATTTAGGAATATTTATCCGAGGTTGCCAAATGTTTTTCTAAATAGTCCTGTTATTCTTTTTTTTTTTAATGTGGCAGAGAAAAAAGAACCTTTGAATTTAAATTTACATATATGAGAGCTGAAAAATGTACTCACTGCCCAAGGAAATATATTCAGAATTTATAAAGGGAACATAGTGATTAGAAGAAATAACGGGTTTAGTGCAGGTTAATTACGAAAGGGATCAGGCAACTTTACCTTCATAAATCATATCCATTTCTCAAATTTGACTATTATGTGCCAACATGCTATACTTTTAACGGAAATTCTTGTAACATTTTAAACTTTTAGCACACATACCTCATACAGTCCATAAACCTGTAAACATGGAACTATTTAATGTTCCATTTAATGTTCCAATAATGTTCCATTATTTAAAATTTTAAAATGACAAACAAATAAATCTGAAATACTGTTTTGCTAGGTTTTTTTGCTAGTTTTTTATTGTCGTATAGAACTGAGACACAACTATAGGAGATGATATATGCCACCTATGAATTGGGATGTGGAATCAAAGATTGTTCTTAGAATTTTCACTAATGTTTCTAATATATGATTTTTTAATAAAAATAGTAGAAACCAAATTCATGTTTTTCATCTTTCAAGGTGAATTTTGCTCTTTCTGTTGACATTGATCTTTTCTTTGCAAAGTGACAGACAAAATCATTTGTAGGTCATGGTTTCTTTCCTAAGATATGATTATAACAAGATAAGCAATGCAAATCCAGTGTTTCTTGTTTTCTTTACCTTTTCAAAAATTTTCTTTTGCTTCCACAGATTCACTTTCTTACACTCCATCTAAAAATATTTTTTGTTTAAGAAGGAAAAAAGTGCCTTGTGGCAATTTGCATAATATGTTAATGCAGATATGCATCTAGACATCTGGATGGCATTTTAATATCTCATTCTCATTCAAGGAACTAGACCTTACACAGATGGTAGAGACAATTTTAAGAGCATTGTTGTAAACAAATAAGGCAGCCAGGAAACCAAACACACTCCAAGTTAGGCTTTGCCGCCAAAGAAGCTTTTTAGCGAGATGTTTTGACTACAAGATTGTACAGCCCTTATCAGTCTCTGACAAAAGGAGAGGTACCAGTAGGCAGTTTTCCTATGCAAAGGAAATAGGAAAAAATCCACATACCAGCATGCATTTTCAGTTTTGAATATTTGAAAGACTAAATGTATTTTTTACACTTGTACAGAATATGAGTGCATATATATACATATATATACATATACATATGTTAACATAATACATATATGTACACATATGTAGATTTTAATAAAGTGGGCATATACGATTTAATAAGAAGTCATCTTTTTCTTCCTTCTCTCCCTAGAGAGACTTTCGGTCCAATTTTTGGCTTTTAAAAGGACAGGACTCTGGAATCACACTGCTTATGCTTAAACATTGAGTTTAAATTCACAGTTTACTAGCTTGGTTATTTGAGCAAGTCACTTAGTCTCTTGTTGCATATATTTTGTCATCTGGGATAATAATGGTCCCTGTTTCATAGTGTCAATAAGAGAATTCAATGTATGAAATCATAGCATATGCCCATACATGGCAAGCATTCAATAAATGTTAACAGTTATTATCATTGTTTTAATTAATTATTTTTTTAAAAATATTTTATTTATTTATTTGAGAGAGAGAGAGAGAGAGATAGCACATGGGAGGGAGAAGGAGAGAGAATCTGGAGCAGACTTTGAGCTGAACCCAGAGCTCCATGCAGGGCCTGATCCCACAACCTCAAGATCATAACCTGAGCAAAAACCAAGGTCAGACACTTAACTGACTAAGCCACCCAGGTTCCCCTTAATTTTTTTAAATTATACTGTGTTTTTTAATCCTTCTTTTTTCCTTTCCTTCCTTTTCTTTTCCCCTTCCCCTTCCTTTCTCTTTCTCTGTCTTTATTTCTCTTCCTTTCTTTTCTTTTCTTTCCTTCCTTCCTTCCTTTCATTTTTGGCCATCTTTAATACAAAAGCATTTGAATTGTTCTCTTACAAGAATAGGTTTCTGGGTCTCCTGGGGGGTGTGAGAAGACTAGGCTCTGGAATCAGACAGATTGTGTTACACATGAGTCTTTCTCTTACTAAATGGACTGTCCTTAAAACTGTGCAGTAAGTTTCATTATATAATAGGAGGGGATAATTTCTAATTCATGGACTTGTTGCCCATGTGAAAATGTATATAAAGTAAAATGCTTTTAGGGAAATTTATGCAGGTCACACTCTTTGTTACTGAAATTTGCATGGATCCTGCTATCTAAGGAAAAGAACACTCAGCCAACATTTCTCCTTACTTTAGTGCTCTGGTAATCACTGATTAATTTGGATTAATTTGAGCCTATTTAGATTTGAGACTGAGTAGTTTGTGAGTCTAGGTTTAGCTTTTAAAATAATAAAGATTCAGTTGAGGGACTATGTATTTGTCATGTTTGCCCTTGGTTATGACAAAAGAAGTAATAGCTTTTCAGTAGAGAGAATCGGAAAAGGATAGAGATAGAGACATGAAAGCCCATCTAGAAGAGAGAGAAGACACTCAGGGTGAAATTGAGATAAGATAAAATAGAGAGTGTATATGATAGATTTCTTTCACTGGTAACTTAAGTACCCTGATTAAGATAACAATCAATTTGCTTTTCACTATTAGATCATCTCTGGGACTCATGAACTAGTCTATCTTGTCTACAGAACACAAATGAACATTTGCAGATTCCATACTTTAAATATGGAAGACCACATATGGAAGACTATGAAGACCACATATGGAAGACTATGAAGACCACATCTACTATGAACTTTAGACATATATTGACAGCACCACGCAAGGGAGAGAACAGACATGGCAAATTTTTGGTATGTCTGCTGGCACTACCTTATGTTACACCCTTGAAGGACATTACTAATCAATCAAAACTTCTCCCATTGAATACAGATGCAGTCTTAGAATGCTTTTCATTGAATAACTTTGGCAAAACAGGGATCCCTGGGTGGCGCAGCGGTTTGGCGCCTGCCTTTGGCCCAGGGCGCGATCCTGGAGACCCGGGATCGAATCCCACATCAGGCTCCCGGTGCATGGAGCCTGCTTCTCCCTCTGCCTGTGTCTCTGCCTCTCTCTCTCTCTCTGTGACTATCATAAATAAATAAAAATTAAAAATATTAAACTTTGGCAAAACATTCCATTGGGTTACATTTAGAGTGGGAAATGTTATCACAAATAGGTCAAAAAAAATGGTTTAGAACTAATCCCAGGAAAAGCATTCTAAGTGGGAGTTACCTTCCATGTCATATGTGGGGCAAGTTTAGTGTCTTAAAGGAAATCAGAAAGGATAGACGTAAAAGATGAACAATATATTACATGATTCGTATCTTAAAGAGACAAAATGAATCCTGAGTGATAAAGCAAGTATATCAAAACAAAACAAAACAAAATAGTACTTATACTACTAAGGGCCAAATAAACAGAATGGGTATTAAAATCAATAGGAGGTCATATGCCCTGAGGATTGAGGAGATTGGCCAGTGCTAATAAAAAAGAGGAGATGAGAAGGGTTTGTTTGAACACCAATAATCAAGACAAGTTTTCTGAAATGGACATTCATGTCAGAGAACAATGGGAGGTAGAATTGACAGGGCATGCAGGAAACAAGTTGTGGAAGGCCTTGAATGACACACCAAGAAATGAGTTCATTTGTAGGCAAAGGAGAACATTTGGAGATTTTGAATAGGCGATTGTAAATGTCAGAACTGAGAAGGATCTTAAGAGATCAGTTGGCCTAACCCTCTACATATGAGGGCTTTTACTTATTTGATAATAGCAGCTGATTATTTATTTTCAGAAGATTAGATGCCTTTCTAATATAGCTGATTATATATGTCCAGCTTTAAAAAAAAATGGAGGGAATTTTCCACAGTAAAGGGGGAGATAAGATGACTTCGGCCATGCTCTCAAGGACACTGATTAGAGTCCATATGCTTTTCTTAGTTTTTTATAGTCTATTGCATGCACAGCATCAGTTTCCACTTAGAGAAGGGTTTGTTAATTTCAGCACTATTGATATTTTGGACCAGATAATTCATTATTAGGTGGGAGGAATCCAAGGCATTGTATGATGTTTAGCAGCTTCCTGGCCTCTATCACTGGATGCCAGTAGCACCCCATTTTCCTCATTGTGACAACCGGAATTTTTCCCCCAGACATTATCAAATGTCTTCTGTGGGTTAAAATCATCCCTGGTTGAGAACCACTAGTTTAGAGGATGGGCTTCTGTTTATAATTTCAAAAGAGGGGGATCCCTGGGTGGCGCAGTGGTTTGGCACCTGCCTTTGGCCCAGGGCGCAATCCTGGAGACCCGGGATCGAATCCCACATCGGGCTCCCGGTGCATGGAGCCTGCTTCTCCCTCTGCCTATGTCTCTGCCTCTCTCTCTCTCTCTGTGTGTGTGACTATCATAAATAAATAAAAATTAAAAAAAAGAGAAATAAGTTACTTAGAGTTCAAAATACAATCTTTACATGTAATCAATCAGGCAGTGATTTTCAGGATACATTAAAGGAAGTAGAGATGGGAGACAATGAGTATGCAGGGATGACCATGTTAATGTAGTCATGAATCGAGGAGATTATTAACTAGAACTGTGAACCTGGGAATAATGGGAATAAGAAATAGAGGTGCTAACAGGAGGAAGGAGTAGCAGCAGCAGTAGTAATAACTATAGAAGCAGCATTTATTGTGCACTCATATTACTCCTCAAAAGAACCCTTTCACACCATTGCTACTATCATTATTCACATTTTACAGATGAGGAAACTGAGGTTTAGTGGCTTCCCAAGGTAGAATCAAGACTCCACCCTGCGCTTGTCTTACTTCAACACTCTATTACGGTCACTCCTCAAACAGTGAGGCTTTGTGTTGCAAATAGTCAATAGGAAAAGGCCCTCAGAATGGTTACACTCTCTGTTAAATTATGCCATTATTACCTGAATCCACTCACTTTATTTAAGTAAGGAAACACAAATGACTCCCCTTAAGAATAGAATAGGCTGGTTCAAGGCTCAGAGCCCCATCTAGAGGAGTTGCATACTGCCACAGCATGCTAATTCATCAAGAGACAGCATCCACAACATATAATGTGCCCACTTTCCATGGGCATATTTTGCATGTCTTTTCATTAAAAATTCATTACAAAGATAAGAGTTTGATTATCATATAACAAATAAAGCCAAATTATGGCATAAAGGAAGTTTAAAAAATGTAGACAGAAGTAGTTATAAGATTTTAGGCATTATAAAATCTATTTCTTACTGTTAGCATTGTAAAAAGTTTTGTGCTATCTTAAAGACTTTTTATAGATATTATTTTATGCCCCTAACTCGGTTTCACAATTTGAATGTGTTCATGAATATAGCAAACTTCCATTTTGCTCTGAAACTAATTAGCTTTTTTGTGGACCCCCCCAAGCTGGTCACATCTTTCCTTTTATTTGGAGATTAACAACAACAACAAAAAAAAACTTTTTGTTTATTTGTCAAACACAGAAACAACTACATTAAGACCATGTGGGAGAAATATAAGGAGAAAAACTCCAGAAACCACCTTTTGGAGCTGGTTGTAAAATATCTGGATGGAATCATAATGATGGAAAAATACAGATGCCTATTTTGAAATCAGCAAATAAATTATGCTTATGATAAAATTCCGATTTTCTCACGTTAGAGTTTTACTATATATGTCCATTGAAGCATGAGTCTAAGAATAGATCAAAAACAGGGTTCAAATATGAACCCTGATTATTCAGTTCTTCTTAGTTTTAGTTTCTCCACTTGTGAAATGGGAATAAATTATAAACCTCACAGACTGTTAAAAGAGAAGTGAGATAATGTATTTAAAATGTTTACACAAGGTCTAGCATAAAGCATATCAAACATGGTCACTTTCCTATAGAAACAGAACCATTTACTAACCTCTGCAGTTGCCATAATGGGAGGGTAGCAGAACTGGACATAAAAGGCTGATGTTATTTCAGTTCAATATTCAATATTTATGGAAATAACCATTATTTCAGCTTTTCTGGGCGTGGCAGTTTTTCTCTCCCAAACACCTTTTTAGGTGGTCTTTATTTAACCACTAATGAGTCAGTAACCTCCCTTCTATTGCAAAATTCAGCCTATGTTATCAGGAAAGGATATATGCTTATGTACATAAGAAGTTTAGGCATGGGACACCTCAATTTGCAATCATAAATGGGCTGAGTGAATGCTATCACATTCTAGCATTGCCATTGAGATCCTGGGTTAACTCTACATTCTAGAGCCTAAATTTGTGTTCTTTGAAACTTCCCTAGGCAAATATATTTCAAATGCACTTTCTATTTTTATTATTAGTCTCCCAAATTTTAATTATGCATAGTATAAATAATAAGAATAACACAGCATGAGACAAAGTGCAGTATTTATGCATATTCCTTGTGAAAAACCAAACTGAAAGGTTATGAATAGAGTTGACACCCATTTAAAAAATTGAATCTGTCTGGTTTAGTTAAAGCTATTACTGAGGGAAGAAACCATGCTCACTTATATTTCTGGTATGTTTTGTTTCTAATAGGAAAAAACACATACACCAAAAACATGCTACATTTGTCATTCTCTTTCTGTGTAGATGAGGCTAGCATGCCTCTCTATTTTTTAAATTTTTTTTTTTTTGAAAATGCCAGTGAACACTTTGCAGAAGTGTACGCTGTATTAGCAATTAGATTTCGTCAAATGGCAGGTGGTTATGAATTTTGTTTCCAAAAAGGAGACCTGAGGGATACTCCATATTAAAGGCTTTATTCCCTTTTGGTAGAAACATGCAAATCATTTGCTTTTGCTAAAAAACATCTATGAAACATTTCTTCACTTATTATTTCCCTTGGGAGCAACAGTTCCCTATTATTCATAATTGTAAATGCGATTGACATTTGAAGTTTATGTTCATGGGGATAAGATATTTTTGGGCATTTTTGGGATATGAAGCCCAGGAAAATCTAGTTTTTCTTTGTAATCCATATGTATCTACCATATGTTAATTGGGCTAACTTAGATGACCATTTCAGATTGGCTTTATTATTCATGTTTCTAGGGAACAAAGAAGGTTGGAAAGTGAATTTAACAAGCAGAACAATGGACTCTTCATTGAAATTATGGAGAATAAAGACATATGCATGAAGCAACAATTTGTGAAGTAAAGTGTCATTAAATGGAATCTGTTGCCATTGTAAAGTAAAAAATGTTTGAAACAAGGAAGGTCTGTACTTTCAGTTAAAATGGCAATAAAAAGACGACAGGAAAGCAGGACACTCCAGGCTAGGCTAGCTGCTTCTGTGATGTCCCAATCTTTATTTATCTGCTGGAGAGTCAGTCAGTGATAGCACTGATATACCACACCTGAAACACTGGAAGAGCACCTTTGAATCTACTCCAGTCTATCATGTGATGCAAGTACCAGGACATCTGGTCTTCCTAGTAAAGCTCCATAAAAATCTCACCAGGGAAAAAGGAATCCTCTATATGTGGAGTAGAGATGTGAATCAGACAACTGCTAAACTCCATGACTTATCTGCCTCTAAATAATTGGTTAACTTAGGCCACCTGTATTTATAAGCCCGGAGGTGTTCCATGCCACTACACATTCTCCACTACTAACAACTGCCTGGAGTTGCCAAAAGAGTAATTGCACCATGGTGAGACACTGCTGTTTGAGCTCTGCCAAAGTAAGGGATAAAAAATGAAGAATATCAATGAAAAGTAAGTGAGGACTGCATTATAATATAAATTCTATCTCGGAGTTTGTTCTGACCAGCAGAATTGGCATATAACAGATGATGGGCTGACGCTACTTTCAATGCTTACTTCCCCAACCTCATTTTTTCTCAGACCCCAAAACACAAACCCCCCGGCAAATAGACACACAGCTGTATGTGCTTGGCAACTAGCTACCCATTTCATTGTTCAGTGCTTCTGGAAGGGCATCGGATGCAGTTCTAGCCTGGAAGCATTCGGAAAACTAATCCTGTTCCTGATATCTTTGTTTCTTCCTGATTGACAGTTAAAGGTGACTTTCCCTCATACAGTCCTGCCTGCCGTTAGCAATTTTCCAAAATTAAATACCATATTTTTGTATTTGATAGGCACAGCTGTGTCTTACCAAGGGCAAACCCACCTGCACAGCACTCTGTGTTCATTTATATACTGAGAACTTTATTTAGAACCCAGTTTTAGTGTGGAAAAAAAAGTCAAATTGTGAGAACCAATTTTGAGAGCAGTGAATTCTTGAATTCCACATTGAGTTGTGAAAAGGGCAAATTCATTTGCTTCTAATAGAAGTAATATAGGCCTAGTCAAAATCTTTGCAGTGAGGCAAATGGGATGGCCATCTACCTGCGTGAACTATGTATGTATTAGTTTCTGCATCTAGTTTTAAAAACTCCACAGTGTTCTGCACTTGATAAATACAAGTGGAAAGTAGCAAGTTTAAGTTTAGAGATTGGTGTGAAAGTATTACCTCTGGTGTTTGGCCAGATGTCTCCATTTCTAAAAGTCTCCATTATATTGACTGCCAGTTGTACTGTCTGAGTAGTTGAATGTTCATAGTCATTTGGGGCTCAAAGAATTCTCTAATTTGGGATTCAGGGAGGTGGACTATATGAACCATTCCAATTAAAATAGCATTTCTCCAGGCAAAATTAATTTGATACTTGAGGTAACATTGGTTAACTCTTGATATTTATGAGAATCTGCCATTTTCCAAAGTGTCACTCAAGGGGCATTTCCTAGTCTCAAGGTGTTTTTTTAAGAACAGAGATTCTGTAATAATTACATCTGAGTCATAATTCATATTAGCATTTCAAGGCTGTGAGAAATCCTGCAGTATGGAAAATTGTTTCTCAAAGTTCATTGACCTTATGCATTAGCTATCATCTTTCCTTTGCCCCTCCAGGTTTATTTTTCCACCTCTGTATTCATGGAGCTACCCTGGATGGGTTATAACATTGGGTTTCCCTTCTACTGACTTGTAGTATTGCAGTAGTGCTGAGCACCCTCTGGAGAAAGGAGGGAGGGAGAAGGGTTTGAGGGAAGTGAAGTCAAGATTATTATTTCTCTGGCTTCCTTCTTACATCCTGTATCCTTCCATCAAAGATCATACTTCCTGCCACGTGGGCCTCTCCACAGAGCTGTCCCTCTAGGTTCTGTAAACTCTTTTCTCCCTGCACCCTTTCATTCATATCCTGGTAACACACTGCCTTTTGGGTACTGGCACCCCTTCTGATTTTGCTACAAGTTGCCCACACCTTTAAAAGAATTTCTGCTTTTAGACTCTTCTTAGATGACTAATTTTGAGTATGTCTTCTGAGTGATACGCATTATATTCTCTTTACCTCTTTACCTTGCTGCTTCATGCATGATATTTTGATGGAAATAAAAATTGCAACATTTAAAGTGAGGAAAATTATTGTGGTGTCAAAGTATCTAGAACATTATCGATTAATATATAGCTAACAATAAGTAGATACTCTCCCTGTGTAGACATATTCTCTGGCAGTAAAATCAGATACTTCTTAATTTTATCTGCGTTTATTTCACCATTGTCACCTTTCCTTTTGCTCTTTTAATTTTTTTATTTGAATATAGTTGGCACACAGCACTGTTGTTCTTAATGGATTTTATTGTTATCCAAGAGTGATAACAATTTAGATAGTCAAACATCAGTAAGCCATGCCATTTATCTATTTAGTCAATAAATATTTATTAAGCTTATATTTTTGTGTGTCTAGCATTGTATTAGGTGCTTGAAAAACAAAATGCAGAGAAAAATTAACATGATCGTGGCTCATCCCAAAACAATCTGTATTCCCACCACCACGGTAATAATAGCATACCAATATCAATACTGAACTTACTAATAGTTAACATTTACATAGCTCTAAATGCAATGTAGCATTTATGTAGTATGTTTTTCCTGTATTAACTCATTTAGTTTTTCCAGCAACCCTATTTTAAAAAGTATTAATATTATCCCTATTTTACAATAAAGAAAATTGTGGCAAAGGCAGATTAAATGACTCTGTTTAAGTTTACACTGCAAATTAATGCTGACAGAGCTGGATTTTGAGTCCATGCAGTCTGAGTGCAGGGGAGGCATAGCTGATGAATGAAGAGAGGGCAATAGGAGGCCTTAACTAAATTGAGATCCAAAGGATGAAAAGATGAAGGGAAAAGAGTGTTCCAAAACAGAAGAACTTGTGCACATGCCCTTAAAAACCTAAAAATAGAACTACTGTATGACTTAGCAAACCTACTTGTGGATACTGATATAAAAGAATTGAGGTTAGGATCTTGAAAAGATATTAGTATTCCCATGTTCTTTGCAGCACTATTCACAATAGCCAAGATGTGGGAACAACAAAATGTTCCAGATCAATGCATAAAGAAAATTAGACATATACATACAACGGAATACAATTCTGCAATATGTGACAACATGAATGAGACTGGAGGATGTTATGTTAATGAATGTGAAATAAGCCATTTCAGAAAGACAAATACTGCATGATTCCACTTGTATGAGGTATCTGAAATCATCACATTCATTGAATCAAAGAGCAGAATGGTGGTTACCAAGGACTGGGGGGAGAGAGAATGAGGAGTTACTAATCAACAGACAAAGTTTTATTCAAGCAATATAAATACGCTCTATAAATCCACTGTATGACACAGTACCTATGGTCAACAGTAATGTACATTTTTAAAAATTTAAGAGGTTAGAGCCCATGTTCAGTGTTCTTGCTACAATAAAACACAGTTTAAAAAATTGGCACAGCACTGTATCATCCAGAGAAGAAGCTACACAGTGAGGACAGTCAAAATGGAATTGTTAGGTAGTTGTCTATACAAAGATGTCAGTCATTGACTTACTGGCCCTATATGTAGCAGTGGCCATAATATGTGTTGGGAAATGATCACAGACCCTCAATTTAAAACCTTGGTTGTCAACCTTCTTGTATAATCAATACATTTTAAAAAAACTGGATAATTTGATGGCACTCTTGAAGGAAGAACTAAAGTAAAAATAAATTAAGTTTCTGAATATTTAAAAACTACTTTGGCAATTATTGAAAAATTTGTTTGTGATTTTTGAAGAGCTAAAGAACTCTTTACTGTCCTGACCATATTTTCTTGAACAAGTCGTGATGCAAATTTCTTACAGTGTCTAGCATACAAGATATCTTTCTTTAACACTAGTGTGCCTTTATATTAAGCCTTATCGCTTCCTTGCAGCAACTTACTCCCAGCCCGGCTGAATGAGCAATGCTCTACCAGAGAGCACACTGTAAGAGTGTGTTGTCTCAAACGTAGCAAAAATTGGTTTTCATATGGTGTCAGGTAGAAAGCACTTTTGAAAACTGTTTCTTGCTTTCCTGACAATACTGAAAAGCAGAGTAAACTAAGTGTTCCACACTTCCAGGTTCAGAAAAATGCCCACTGTTGTGCCAGTCAGCGACTGCAGAGCTTGCTAGGAAAAGGTACTGAAAAAGTATCACTTCTGGAAGCCCAAGTCTCTGGGCATTTAGAGGTAGAGGAAAGGCCGAGAATTCCATAATCTTACCTCTGTCCATGCTAAGGGGACAGAAAAGGATTCGAACTGTCTCCTACCCCTCCCTTTCACATATGGCTACAGAACATGAAAAAAGGTGTAAGAAAGAGGCTAAAGTGTCAGAGGAAATCCCAAAGCAGCCTGTGTTCCCTCAGGTTGCCATGGCAAAGACACTAGAGTTTTCTCAAGAGTGAACCTTATTCTACAGAAGTTAGCTGGGACTTAACCATTTTCTTAGTACTCGTCAAGGACTCTGATAAAGGGGAGCCTAGCAACAAGAGTATGGAAGGTAGATCACTTTGGGGGCCAGGAGTTTGGGACAGAGTGGTATTGGGGACTTTGAGACAAAAGTGTGAAATTTTAGTAATTGGATTGCATCACAGAAACAATCACGCCAGGCTGGATTTTCCACCAAAATCGAATGAAAAGAAAATTATGAGTGCTCTAGGCAGATGGAGATAGAGGACTGCTCTAGACCTAGAAGGCTATATTCATATTTACCCTAATAGCAAGATACATGTTGTTTGCACATATCTGTGTTGATATTTCTTTTTTTTTAATGATTTTATTTATTTATTCATGAAAGACACACACACAGAGAGAGAGAGAGAGAGAGAGAGAGAGAGAGAAGCAGGCTTCATGCAGGGAGCTTGATGTGGGATTCAATCCCAGGACTCAAAGGATCATGCCCTGGGCCAAAGGCAGACGCTAAACCGCTGAGCCACCCAGGGATCCCCTGTGCTGATATTTCTACCTGAACATTGGCTACCTTATCTAAGGTCAAAATTTGGGAGCCCATTTGTAAAATGACTTAGTGTAATGTACTGTTGATGATCATTTAAGAGCTGCTGGTCTATGGTCTTCTGGGAGGAAAAAAGAATATTGCTTATCTGTGTAAAACTCAATGTAAGAAATTTCCCTCAGACATGAATACTAAAACAACTGCCCTCCACCCTAAGAAACAGGGTGCTGAGCTGCTAGGAAGTTTCAGTCTTGGCTTGCTTTATACTGGCTCACAGCTACTGTTATACTTAGCATAGTTGCCTTTTTAAAATTGCGACAACTTTTTCATATTTTGTGGGTTTTTTTTATCTCGATTTTGTGTTCTCTTTCTCCCTATCAATTTTATCAGACCAAAATCTTTTTTAGAAGTGTTGATGTTAGGGGGCCTGGGAGGCTGAGTCGGTTAAGTGACTGCCTTCGGCTCAGGTCATGATTCCAGAGTCTTGGAATCGAGCCTGGCATTGGGCTCTCTCCTCAGGGGGGAGTCTGCTTCTCCCTCTCTCTCTGACAGCTGCTGTGCCTACTTGTGCTCTATCTCTGTCAAATAAATAAATAAAATCTTAAGAAAAAAGAAGTGTTGATATCTAAATAAAATTAATTATGTTTGTTAGATATATTGCATTTTTTCTTGATTTGTTCATTTCTTCTATGATACATGCAATTTGGAAATAGATCTATGTAGGTAAAAGTTACACATTTATAGATATTGATTATGCAGTTATATAGTATATATATACATATATGAAACTTTAATCATATATATGATTATATACACACACGGGACTTTTAGTAAATTCTTTTTAAACTTTTATTTTTAAATGTGAGTGAAAAGAGCTGGTGTGATGGTATCTGAATCTGTTGTCCCAATTATAATCTCACAACTTTGAGCTCCCAACACAGTTGGAAATACCATTTATCTGCAGAATTCTTCTGCTGGTGTTTTGCTCCTAGGGAAGCAGAGAAAATAAAGAGCTGACTGCCTTTAATGTTTCAGCTTTTTACGTCCATCATAGTGTTCTGCTTTTAGCAAACACCCCCACACATTAAAAGTTTGCTTCATATTTAACCTCAGGAATTTCCTTCGGTAAGCTGGTCCTAAAAACTTGCCCCAGCATTATACAAATGCTGTTGAAACATCTATTTGTGCTTTTCTTTTCTCTCTTTTTTTCTATTTCAACTGAAAGTATACTTACCCTAAAGTGCACATTTGCAATAGGCATATATTACTAATGGCAGAAATAAATTTCAATGCAAATTCATATTGTTCTTGTACATAGTGAAGTAACAGCTTTTTGGAAATCATGTGCACAGGCTCTCCAGGACATCTCTGATCTATTATTGATTTCATGCATTGTGAGACTTTTATTTTTGTGTCCCCCACCCCTTGCTTTTAGGTGAAATTTTTAAGCCTCTTAGTATTATCCTTGCTCTTTGGATCGCCCAGGAATTTGTCTAAGACCCCTCCAGAGAAGATGACATACTAATATGTGACTGTGTAATTGAATTTTTGACATATGCAAAAATAGTTGTAAAGTCGGTAAGAGAGAAAGTACTGTAAATAGATATTTAAAAGAAGGGAACAGATGGCCTCTTTGTGAAGATGTTCAGATAAAGCCGAAAAATCACAAACAGATGGTTTATATGTATGGGGTAGGTTGATGAGGGAACCTGAAGCTCGTGGGGCGGAATGGACAGAGCTCCAACATTTCCTAAAAAACTGGAGTTTGGATTGTCAGATGAAAGCGTTATAGACCACATGAAAACACAGGCAAGCTATTAAAAATGTGGCACACTCCATTTCATCTTCCTGGAAACCTCCATTTGCATTTCCTTGTTCCAACAGTAAATATATACCTAACACTAAACTGTTGAGGAGGAACATTTTAAATGTGAGGATGATAGGGCAGATAGAATACAAATATTGCAAAGTGTACACAACTAAATTAATGCTGACTTAAGTTTAATTCCTTTTCAATATTGGCTTAGCCTTGTTTATTTACTTTATAAATAAAATCTTAAGAACATTCAAAATATAGCAGCTCATTTTCACACATATACCTATTTCTAGTTGTGGAGAATATATAGAGTTTTTAAGAGAATAAATAGTCCATGAGCTCTCAGGCAGCACTTTCCATGTGAGATGGTTCTTATAACAAAAAGGCAGACAAACTTGTGTTTTTGTTTTGTTTCATTTTTTTAAAAATAATTACACAAGCAATCCTTGAATAATATAGCTGAAAAAATGTAGAATTGTGTAGATTTAAAAGTAATCCCTCACCCCCCATCTTCGTCTGATTTTAAATCTGTACTGATCTTTAGTAGTAACCACTGTTACCATTTTAATACCTATTTTCTTCTATCATTTTATAAGAATTTGAATGTGTGTGTATATATATATGTGTGTGTGTGTTCAAATTCACATATATGGATTTTATTTAAACCTTTATTCAATCATTTCTGTTCATAGGCTCCCCCTCCCCTACTCCACCCCCGTTAATAACGTCTTAGATTTTTACACAGAAATCCAACTCATTTTGATGAAGGATCACATACTATTGCATAGAATCAAAATACCACCATCTATTTGAGGAGTATTTGGCATATTTCTGTTTTAAGCAGTCTATTACCAATATGCTTCATTGAACAAATATGAACAGATGTATTTATAATCATGTGTGGAAAAATGAAAGAATTGTTAGGTGAATACCAAAATCCAGAACCATTAAAATTTTTTTGAGAGATGGTACCAAATTGCATTTAACAAATTACATTTCCCTCAAGATTATGTGAGGGCACCATAACTCAATTCCTTATCAAAAGCAATTGAGATAGTGATTCTAACTTAGTTTTACAAGTATTAGTTTGTAAAATACCTATAGAATTATTGTTTAACACCTAACTATAATTTGACCTGTTAGAAAAATTTTCTCCTCACATCTGAGCTGAAATTTCCCTTTAACACTGATCCGTCCATCCTGGTTCTACTGTTAGGAATCACAGAGAAAATGTTTCTGATCTATTATAGTAACATATTCACATCTTAGAGACAACCATGATGTCTCTCTGAAATGTTGTCTTCTGTCAACTAAGTGTCTGTACCTAGTTCCTTAAATCATTTCTAATTAGATTCGTTTTTGATCATTTCACTCACTCTCCTCTGTATGTATTCTGATATAACATACAAAAATAATATTCAGAAACAAAGACTAGTCACATGGGAAAAAACAAGTAGTTTACAGAGTCCTACATGAAGAACAGCTTTGATATTACCTGTGTTTTATAGCCTTATACTTACTCATAAAAGGAATTTGAATAATATGGAACAAATTTTATGGAGTCGCATTTCTTTTTTTCTTGAGAACTGATCTATATATTCATGCATGTTCCTTGTACAATTTGGGCAAGAAGATTGATAGGGCTATGCTCTATCTACTCCTCCAATATATCCCCCTGGAAACTTGCTCTATTAGTTATACATGTTGATTAAGATCACCAAGTTTTATTCCAATTCTACTTTACTTGACCTTTGCAGATACTTTCTTTCTTCCTATCCGTCCTTTTTGGCTTCTTCCAGGCTTCTGCTATTTCATTCTCATTTTTTTTTTCTATTAAGCTCCGTACTCTTCATGGTCTTTATCATGACAATCCACTATAATTAATTTCTCTGGGTTCTAAAAGAGAGCATATTTATCTTGTTTCATTTAGGTGTGCTTTGTCCCTGAGTAACACAACCTTTGAAAAGATATATTGGCTGATTTCTTTGAAAATGATATTCATAACTCTTTGCAGCAAATATGCCTGATTCTAATTTTTAAAACGCTCTTATTTCAGAAGATTCCAATTATATTTTAAAACAAATTTAGGCTCAACAGACATTTTAAGGAGCATCTGTTTTGAGTCAGACATACTACTAGGAACCTTTACTATGATTGTTTTGTTAGCAAAACTTATTAAGTACATGGAAGTGAAACTTTGAAATGTGAGCCACTTTTTATATCAGAGGAAGAAGAAACAACTCCTATTTTAGGTCTAAATCTATAAAAAAGAATACCAGTATTTTATGTGTGCGTGTTTTCCAATTTCAAACCACTGAGATATATTAGCTCAAGTGATACCACAATATGGTGGAATATAATAGTTTCATTTTTAAAGAAGAGAAAATTGAGTTTGTTACAAATGCTGATGTTCTTACCACTATTCCACAGTTACCTTGGCTAGGTCTGTAGTGTTTTTCTTTCTCTCTGGCTTCCAACAGGGTGCCAAATTATTTCTTAGTTTTAATTGCCTTACTCCAGGAGTCTCCATAATCAAAACAGGCAGCAATTCTTTCTTAGTTATTGGTCTGCATAGTAGGTTCATATTATTTTTAAAATGAATATATTTTACTCAGGTTTCCAACTGTTTTGTGTTTGTGTGTGTGTATGTGTGTGTGTGTGTTTTCCAGTGAGTGAGGAAAGAAGGCATGCATGCCATTTTTGCTCAACATAATCCTATATTTCCATGAAGTCGGCTTATTTTCACTGTTTACTTTGTTTACCATACATTCTATAAGTCTTTATTAAATGAATGAATATAGGAACTCTGTGGTATTTAAGTCACTGTGAACATGGTCCCTAATTGGCCTATGTGTCTATTTGCAGCATCTCAATCTCCAGTATTTTGATAGCACTTACATAAATATTCACTTCACCGTAGCAACTTACTTTTTTTTTTGCAACTTACTTTTTGAATAAATATTGTGATTTAAAACTTTGTACATTGGGAAAAATGAATATACTTAAATAGCAACCATTTTATTTCTTCTGATATATCTTTGTCTATGTTGATATAGACCATATACGTATAAATTCTAATAGCGACATACTTTTACACTCCGCTGGGAAACTATCTTTTGCTTGAAACTTTTGCACTTGTTGAAATTCATAGTTGATTGAACTAAGTTTTGCATTTCCATTATAAAGAGTGATACATAACTTTTCTTCTTTACATACTTGTAGTTCCATAGGTGTACAGTTGTTATTCATATAACAGCAAACTTGTCTGTGACTAAAGTATGTTTTTTACAAATTTTCAACAGTGATACTCTCATTCAAGCTTTTAGGACAAGATAGTTTGTATCCTTAATACCTTACCACTCCCCCTTATACTTGTAATTTTTTAAATGCTTTCAAAAACTGGAAACTTTGTGAAAAGGTCTAAAGGCACTTGTTGATTTTTTTTTTTTTCTGATACCACTTGTGAATGGTGCTGTGGCCATTTTCAAACAGCTGAGCCTCCCACTCATTTAGCATATTTGTTGTCATTTTTTCCCTTAATTATAGTTTCTACATTGAGAGAAGTTTTTTTTCTTCTGATACCTTCATTAACCCCAAGTTGAGTCATTCTTTTTTTTTTTTAAGGTCTATCAGTTTATTTTGCATGAATTAGATACATAGTTAATTTAGCCATTTCCCAATTTGCTCTCCTAATACACAATATTCATAGTAGAGTATTTTTTCTGCTGATCTTATTAACCATATATTATTAGGTAATCGAGTCTTCTTGAAGTATATAATATAAACAATAAGATCAATATAAGACTATATTTATATACTTATATATACATATATATGAGATCAATATAAGACTATAGTCATGTATATATGTAAGATCAATATAAGACTATATAAATATATAAAATCATTTTCTTACATTGAAAAAATGCTGTGGTAGCAACAGCTTTTGAGGTGTGATTTTGCTAAATTTGTGGTCTTAAATGATTCTTCTAATCATGAAAAGAACATGTGAGTGGAAATGCAAACGTCATCTATTCTTTTAATAGAGTTCCCAGTCTTCTATAACTTTGGGAAAACTCTCCATTAATTATTGGCTTTCTAATTCCCCTTCAAAGTAACAATATAGTAGGCTATTATAATTTTCTCCCTAAGATTGGTTCATATCACCTCCTAAACCAAAATGGATTTTGAGATTTTGTCTTCCTTTCCGTGTGAACTGGTCTAAGAGAAATAATTGCCAACAGTATCGCTAAAAAAGCTATGACAGTGATTTTAAGCAAAATATCCCACTTACTACAACGGGTCTTTGCTCTTGGTGACACCAAATGTTCATTTGGAGTAATGTTTCTCCCCACTCAGCCAAATATTTTGGTATCCTCTATAGATACCTCAATTTCAATATGGCCAAAAAAGTCTCTCCAAATCTCTCTCTTTCCCAAACTGTTTTCCCTCCATTATTTTTAATTTTGTTACTATATCTGTATCCACTATTTCCAGCTTAAAACGAGTTACCATTGACTGTTTCTGTTACTCATTCCCACAAATCTTTTTGAGTCTACTTTCAAATACTTCTCAAATCTTATCTCTTCTCTCTTTGCCCCCTTTTTTTTTTAAGATTTTATTTATTTATTCATGAGAGACACAGAGAGAGACTGAGAGAGGCAGAGACACAGGCAGAGGGAGAAGCAGGCTCCATGCAGGGAGCACCACGTGGGACTCGATCCCGGGTCTCCAGGATCACGCCCTGGGCTGAAGGTGGCGCTAAACCGCTGAGCCACCCGGGCTGCCCTCTCTTTGCCCTTAGTAAATGCTTTCTTTTCGGTAACTTTTATCTTTTACCTGGACTATATCTGATCATCCTGACTTATCTCCCCATCCTCTGTTCTTCCTTAACCTTACATCCCTGGATATTTCATTCTATTATCTACATAGTTCCCCAAGTTACTTTTCCTTTATATTGTGACATCACATTAAAGGCTTCCAATGCAAGCTCACTAGCTATTAGGGAAATGCAAATTAAACCCACAATAACATACTGCTACACATTTATTAGAATGGAAAGACATACTGGCAATACCAAGTGCTGGCAAGGATGTGAAACAGTGGAATCTCCTCTGTGTTGCTGGTGGGAATGTAAGCTGACACATCCATTCTGAAAAATAGTTTGGCAGTCTTCTACAAAGTTAATAATACATTGACCAATGACAAGCAGTTATACCCTTGGGTATTTATCTAAAGAAATAAAACTTACATTCACGCAAAAACCTGTACACAAAAATTCATAGCAGCCCCAAACTGAAACAACAGAATTTGCATTCAGTGGGTGAATAGGTAAACTGTGTCACATCATGACAACAGAATACTTCTTAACAATAAAAAGGAACTACTGATACACACTATGACTTAGGCATTATGCTAAGTGAAAAAAAAAGCCAGTCTCAAAAGCTTACTTCCTATATGTCCATTTATATAAGTTTCAAAATGAAAACTGTAGTGATGGAGAACTGATCAGTGATTGCTAATTATTAATGGTTTTGTGAGGGCGAGGTGTAATTATTAAGGGATAACCCTAGGAAGTTTCTTTATGATGATAGAACAAACAGTTCTGTATACTGATTGTGGTGACTACCTGTTTTTTATGAATATGTATGTGTGAAAGTATTTCAAAGAACTATACAGTGAGGGAAGAAATTCCTGTAAAAGCTGATGAAATCTGAATAAGGTCTGCAGTCTAATTAATAGCATTGTATGAAAGTTAATTTTCTGTTTTTTTTTTTTTTGATAAGACAGGTACATAGGAATCTCTGTACTATTTCAAAACTTGTTCATCTTTAGCTAATTCAAAATAAACTATTAAAAAAAAAAAGATGAGGGAGGCTTCTGATTCCTCAAGGTGCAGAGAGGTAAATCCAGACTCTTACCAAAGCATACATGTTAATGCAGATCATTTTTAACTTCCTTAAGTATCATTCCTCTTAATTCTTACAAGTAGTTTATATCTTAGCCATTCTGAAATCCTCACAGGTATGCATGGAATTCCTTATTCCAA